>NC_141693.1:842990792-844240792 GCF_964263255.1 Lissotriton vulgaris | reverse complement strand
ATCCATTTTAAAGAGAGAGCAGTAGGCCTTGGGTCCTGATTGGCAGGGTCCCAGGTCGACTATGTCAAAAACTAGCTAAAACACAGGGCAAAAAGTTGGGGGCAACCATAGTCAGGATGTACCTTCCTACAGACCCCATTGGTGGAACACAAGATCCAGAGTCGGCTGGTGCAGTTCCCATTCGTGTGTCTATGATGTGGACCTGCATAGAGCGTCCTCTAGTATGTTGGACACGCCCGGCAGATGGACAGCCGTCAAGGTGATCTGATGACAGAGAGCCCAATCCCAGATTGACTGGGCCAAGCGAGACAGGTGTGGAGACTTGGTTCCTCCCTGTTTGTTCACGTAGTGCATGCTGGTGGTATTGTCCGTTTGGATAAGCACTGACTCTCCGTGAACTACAGGTAGGAATGATTTGAGCGCTAGGAAGATCGCCATCAACTCTAGCCTGTTGATATGCCACTTGCGTTGGGGCGGAGTCCACTTACCTTTGATGGATAGGCCCTGTAGATGAGCACCCCAGCCCTCCAGAGAGGCGTCCGTCGTGAGAGTGAGATCTGGTGGGTGAACGAGGAACGACGTCCCCATCTCCAGGTTGGTTGGCTGCGCCCACCAATGTAAACTCCTTCTCATGCGGGCTGTGACTGCAACTAGGTCGTTGAAGGACCCGGAGACCTGACGCCAAGGTCCATCTAATTCCTCCTGAATGGGACGGGTTCGCAACCTGCAATTTGGGATCAGTGCGATACAAGATGATGCCTTCCCCAAAAATGATTTTAACGTCCGAACAGAAACGGACTGTTTTCTTCGGATGAGGGAGATTAGACGAAGAATCTTCTGTCACCGCTCTTGCGAGACGAACGCTTTTGATAGTCTCGTGTCTAGGATAGCTCCCAAGAAATTTCTGGTTTGCAGAGGTGCAAACTGTGACTTTTCAACATTGATGGCCAACCCCAGGGATTGAAATACCTGCTGACAAAGACGAGTGTCCTGACATAGTTGATGGCGGGATTGGGATTTGAGGAGGCAATCGTCCAAGTATGGGAAGATTTGAACACCTTGGAGATGCAGGTGAGCCACCACAGGAGCCAGTACCTTCGTGAACACACGAGGAGCTGATCGAAGTCCGAAGGGCAAAACTTTGAACTGATAATTCATTTGTCCCTACCTTGAAACTCAGGTACTGGCGATGCTGTTGGAGAATCGGGACATGAAAGTACGCGTCTTGAAGGTATATGGTGGTCATGAAATCCCAGCTGGATAGAAGACGAAGGATCTCTAGTAATGTCAGCATGAGGAAAGACTGGCTCTTGAGGAATTGGTTGAGAGCCCTCAAATCCAGAATGGGCCGCCAGTCTCCAGTCTTCTATGAGTATGAGGAAGAATCGAGAGTAAAACCCCTCTCCTCTTTGATGCACAGGGACCACTTAGACTGCCCCTTTTTGAACAAGAAGACGGACTTGATGGTAAAGCTCCTTGAGGTGTGGAGGAGGCGGGCCAGATGGTGGAGTACGAGGAGGAATCTCGACGAATTCTAAGGTATGACCCCTTCGTACAATGTCTAAAACCCAGCGGTCCGAGGTGATGGAGGACCACTGGGAATAAAACAGAGATTCGACCTCCAACACTTTGGGGATGATAAAAGTCATTGGCGCTTAGGAGTGGATCCACGATAGGAGGATTTACCCCTATAGGGTCTGAAGGACTGCTGATGATTGGACTTCTGCTGATTGGATGCGTAACGCTGGTTTCCCTGATTGTATGAGCTGTACTGTTGTCCTCCTCGAAAATTGGATGAAGTGCCGCGTCCGCGCGCACCTCGAAAGGACTGTTTTCAGAATTGTAACGTGCCCAATGATTTTGCAGTATCGGTGTCCTTCTTAATGGACTTCAGAGCGTCATCTATGTGAGACCCGAACAGAGACTCACCATCATACGGCATGTCAAGGATCCTGGATTGGACTTCCTGCCGGAAGGAGGTGGATTTTAACCAACCCTGGCGTCGGAGGGCAGCTGCACTTGCAAGCAGACGGAAACCTGTACCAGCAGTATCGACTGCACAGTCGATCATTTCTTCCGATGCTCTCTTCCCATCTTGAAGAATCTGCTGAGCGTCCGCCTTGGAGGCCTCCGTTATTAGATCCACTAACGCAGAGATGTCCGACCACATTTGTCGGTCATAGCGCCCCAAAATGGCTAAGGCATTGGCTGCTCGAACAGAAGTGGAAGTCATGGTAGAAAACTTGAGGCCAATAGCATCTAGGCGCCGACCCTCTATCCGGAGGCGCGGTGATTGGAGAGCTCTACGTTGCGCAGCTTGAGTCACTACTGAGTCTGGCTTAGGGTGAGAGATCAAGCATGCTGGAGAACCGGTTGGGGCCTTGTATTTCTTTTCAAGGACCGGCATCTGAGCAGGTAAAGAGTTTGGAGCCTGCATGAGTTTAAGTCCTTCCTTCCAAACAAAATCGATGATTGGAATCATGTGGACTTGTTTGTAAGGTTTATTTTTAAAATCGTAAAGGAAACAGTCCTCCTCACAAAGTGTTCTAGGTAACTTGAAACGCTGAGCCGCTTTGTCCATTAGAAGATGAAAACTGGCGATATCAACTGGAGGTGAATCACCAGAGTCTCCAGGCTGAGGAGATGGCGTCTGCGTTCGGTAGTCGTCCCACTCCGCCATACCGGGTTCGACTGCAACCTCATCCGAATCCTCCGGGACCTCTCCATCCTCTCGCTCCGGAACCGCCTCATCATCCGCATCCTGCGGATACACAGTCGTTTGAATTCTGATCGATGTCTGAACTTGAGACGACGTTGTTGGCGGTAAAATTGGTGGAAGAGACGGTGGAGGTAGTGCAACGGCAGCAGGAGATTGCACAGGAGTACCTTGCGGCGTTGCTGGGAAACAACGGTTGTAATCATCCAGCATATGCTGGAGATTGGAAATCAATGACAATGGTAATGTAGCCGTAGGGACTTGAACAAACTGTTCTTCAGGTTGAGACTCCTGGTCTCCGCCATCGTCGTCAGCGTCAGACTCCTGACATTTGATGATCAAATCAGAGGGACTATGGGCTGCCCCAAACGTGTCATCTTCATTCTCAGAATCAGTGTCATGCTCAGAGGTAGAGGCAAACATTGGAGAAGGTGGTTGCAGCTCTGGAGCAGATAACTGGTGGCACGGAGCCTTACTGCGACGTTGGGAATGATCAGCAGGTTCAGAGGATCTTGAAGACTTCAAAGACACCAAAGGCAACGAGGCAAAGAAAGCCGGTGCCACTGTCGACGGTGCCGTCGACGCTATCGGCAACGGTATTGATTTGGCAGTCAATTTTGAAGAATCCATCGTCGACGGTGTAGCCGTCGACGGAGTCACCGTCAGAGTTACCGTTGACGGACGAATCGTAGATGTTGTCGTCGACGGTGCAGTCGACGACGCAGACAGAATCTCCGTACTGCTTTCGTCGACGAGGAATGTTTCTCCGTCGATGAGGTGATGGGGATCGTCGACGATACAGGCTGAGAAGACAAAGAAACTCTTGTCGTCGTGAAGGCTGACGACGAGACCGTCGTCGACTAAGCAGAAGCTGATGTCGTCGTCGACGATGAAGACACTGCGGCTCTCGTCGTCGGGACGCTCATAGACAGTCCCGTCGACGACGGAACCTTAAGAGGCGTGGAAACACTCCTAGAGGCAGCAGAAGACGCCTGAGAGCCAGGTCTCGTGGGCGCAGTGGTAGTAGAAGTGGTAGGAGACACCACAGAGGCCAGAGGCAAGGCCAGTTTCTTCCTTTTGAGGAAAGGAGAAGGAACATCCTGAACACTACCACACTTAGAGGCTGCTGAAGAAGGACCAGAGTGAAAACTTTCTGCATCTTGACAGAACAGAGTCCTTGTCTTTAAGACGCTGGAGCCAAAAGAGAAGACGGCCTTCCCTGTCCTTCAAAGTTTTAGTAGAAAAAGTTCTACAGAACTTGCAGCTGCCAACCTCATGGTCAGGGTATAAACAATAAATACACTTCTGGTGGGGGTCTTTATCAAAAAGACGCAGCTTCCCACAAGAAGAGCAAGGTCTGAATAAAGACTTCTTACTTGACATGTTGAGAAGACTGGAAGTAGAAGATTAGAAGCTAAGAACTGAGCAGAGCTCAGGGAGACTCCCTTCACACGACGTGCAGTAGAAAATCTGAGGACTTGGGCTTCTGAGGAGAAGGTTCTAGAGGGTGCTTGCGCCTGATTGGCTGTAGTTTGGACTAACATAATGACACTAATGTGTTACAAGTGGTTTTTCTCTTTACCATGCATTCCTATGTAGGAATTGTTCTGGAGGTTTTTTCATTTGTATTTACCTCTTCCTTTATTATGTATTATGTTGTTTTCACATATATTTACATATATATATTTAGCATTATTCCTATTTTATGTACCGTGGGACTCCCACTTCGACGACGGGGAATATTCAAGCATGTGAATCTATGAAAGACACCCCTAATACTGGAGAAAGGCCGTGACTACCTTAGGTAGAAAAGAGGGCAGTGTCAGCAACACAACCTTGTCCGGATGGACCGAAAGGAAAGGAGGTTTACAGGATAGAGCCTGGAGCTTACTCACTCTACTGGCAGAGGTGATGGCTACCAGGAAGGCAATCTTCAAAGTGAGAAGGCGAAGAGGACAGTTGTGAAGAGGCTCAAAGGGAGCGGAGCGCACATCAGAAAAGTAAGAACCAAGTTCAAGTCCATCTGAGGCATCACAAAGGGCACAGGAGGGAACGTATGCGTGATGCCTTTCCAGAATCGGTTAAAAATAGGGGACTTGAACAAAGAAGGTTGATCAGGCAGCCTCAGAAAGGCTGAAAAGGCAGAAAGGTAGCCCTTGATAGTGCCCAGAGCAGAGCCCTGCTGGGCAAGAGAAAGAAGAAAGAGAAGAACCTCAGAAAGAGGGACAGAGAGAGGATCCACAGCCTTTGCTGTGCACCATGCCACAAATCTGTTCCACCTGCAGGCGTATACCGACTTTGTGGAGGGACGCCTGGCTGCCAGAATGATGTTACAGACTTCAGGAGGCAAGTCAAATGGCCTCAACTGTCGCCGCTCAATCTCCAAGCATGGAGGTGGAGACTGGACAGGTTCAAGTGGAGGACCGTCCCCTGCTGCTGTGACAGAAGGTCCTACTGAAGTGGCAGACGAACCGGGGGATCGACTGACATACTGAGTAGCTCGGGATACCAGTACCTTCGTGCCCAGTCCGGAGCCACAAGGATGACTTGTGCCCGGTCGCACCTGATCTTCTTCAGCACTCTAGGCAGAAGTGGTATAGGCGGAAAGGCGTACAACAGACCGCAACTCCACTCGCGACGAAAAGCGTCTCTGAGCGAGTGCCGCCTTGGAAATTCCAACGCGCAGAACTGATGTAATGTAAAGCACATTTCTATAGCGCTCCTATCACTCCAGGGAGTATCTTGGCGCTTAACCAACCCAGGTGGACGGGTAGGGGGCAAGATGATGAGTGACCTATTACATCACACTATTAGATCAAGGCTCTGCAGGCTACATCAGTTAAAGAGAAGACCCACGTTTTTAATGCTTTCCTGAAGTGGGTCTCCTGGGATAATGCTCTTAGGGAGGGTGGTAACTGATTCCAGGCCTTAGCGCCCAGAAAGAAGAGGGATCTGCCACCTCTTGTAGTCAGCTTAAAGCGAGGGATAGTAAGCAAGTTCTGGCTAGCAGATCTCAGACAGCGGGTGGGGTGATATTTCTTAAACCCGTTGCAGAGGTATTTAGGTCCTTGCTGTTGGAACGCCCTGAACGTGATGACAAGTATCTTAAATAAGATCCTTTTACTAATAGGCAGCCAATGTAGCGCCTTCAGGGCCGCTGAGGCTGAGGACTTACGTGGCCAGCGTAGTACTAGGCGCGCAGTGGCATGTTGGACCATCTGCAGTCGGTGCAGGACTGACTTGTTAGCTCCAGCATACAGGCCGTTGCAGTAGTCCAACCTGGAGTTAATTAAAGCCACTGCCACCGTTTTTCTGGCTGGCAGCGGGAGGAGATCGAAGAATTTCCTCAGTGCCTTTATAATCTGAAAGCAGGTCCCAGCTATAGTTACTGCTTGATTTTTAAAAGACAGTTGGTCGTCAAACTTGATACCCAAGTTCCGAGCCGATGTGATGGTGTTGGGTGGCGCTTCTGCTTCAGCAGGCCAACACCTCTTTGGGGAGAACAGATTGTGTTTCCCAAACGGCATGATCTCTGTCTTCCCGGCATTACATTTCAAATGGTTGTTGGTCATCCAGTTGAATGTCGCTGTTAGGCATTCCTTTAGATTTTCTTCAGCACCTGGCCTGTCCCTGTCCAGCACCAGGATTAGCTGGGTGTCGTCCGCATAAGAAATTGTACTGATCTTAAAAGATGCGATCAGTTCCATAAGTGGGACCATGTACAGATTAAAAAGTACAGGGCTCAAACTAGAGCCCTGTGGTACCCCAGAGCTGACGACCTTTGCTGATGGCATTGTGCGTTCTCTTCGGTGGCGAATAGATCTAACCAAGGCTCTCCCCACTGCTGAAAGAGACCTTGCGCCACATCCGAGTTCAGACGCCATTCGTGATCCATCATGCACCGGCCGCTGAGTTTGTCCGCCCTGGCGTTCAGAGAACCTGCCAGGTGTTGAACCACCAGGGTCACGCCCTGATAATCCAGCCATTGCCAGACCCCACCCGCCCTGTTTGTTGCAGTACCACATGGCGGTGGTGTTGTCCGTGAACACCTGCACTACACTCCCCCGGACAGAGGGGAGGAATGCCTTCAGTGCTAGATGAATCGCCCGCAGCTCCAAAAGGTTGCTATGGAGCCGGGACTCCGCCGGAGACCAGAGGCCTCTGATCTCCGCCTCTCCCATGTGGCCTCCCCAGCCCTGGAGGGACACGTCCGTCACAACTACGTGCTCCGGTTGGGGAAGGGAGAGGGATCTGCCGCTGACCCAATCGCGGTCCGTGAGCCACCACTGCAGCTGTCTTGCAGTGTCCTCTGAGATCAGGACATGGTCGGACAGGTTGCCCTGATGCTGGGCCCACTGAAACTTCAAGTCCCACTGCAGAGCCCGCATCCGCCAACGGGCGTGATGCACCAGAAGGATGCAGGAGGCCATCAGCCCCAGAAGCCGCAGCGTCAACCTGACCGAAACTCGGGATAAAGGCCGAAATACTGGAATCAGAGCCTGTATATCCCGAACCCGCTGTTCGGGTGGGTAAACCCGAAATTGCGCCAAGTCGAGAACCGCTCCGATGAAAAGGAGCTTCTGAGAGGGGCACAGGTGTGACTTTGGCACATTGATGGAGAACCCCAGCTGGTGCAAGAGGTCTGCCATCATCTGGAGGTGGCTGACGACTGTCTGGGGCGAGCCCGCCTTTAACAACCAGTCCTCGAGGTAGGGGAAGACTGAAACCCCTAACCTGCGCAGATGGGCTGCGACCACCGCCATCACTTTGGTGAACACCCGTGGGGCGCTGGTAAGGCCGAAAGGGAGCGCGGTAAACTGAAAATGCTCGTGGCCTACCGTGAACCGCAGGTAGCGCCGGTGGGCCGGCAGGACGGGGATGTGGAAGTAGGCGTCCTGCAAGTCCAACGCTACCATCCAGTCTCCTGGGCCCAGGGCAGACAAGACCTGAGCCACAGTCAGCATTTTGAACTTCTCCTTTCGGAGGAAGCCGTTGACGTTCCGTAGGTCCAAGATAGGGCGTAGGCCCCTTTTGCCCTTCTTGGGCACCAAAAAGTAGTGGGAGTAACATCCACACCCTACTTCTGGCCCAGGAACGTGCTCGATGGCCCCCCTGGCCAAGAGGGCCGTGACTTCCTCTTGCAGAAGTTGCAAGTGATCCCCCAACACATGGTGGCATTGCGGTGGTATGGATGGAGGGGTCACCTCGAAGGGGAGGGAGTAGCCCCTTCGGACGATCTGCAGCACCCACCTGTCCGACGTGATAGTGCGCCAGTGGGAAAGGTGATGGCGAACCCTGCCTCCCACAGGTGTCACATGGGCCAGAAAACTCGGACTAGGAAGGTTTTTAGGCGGGTGCTGTGGAGGGAGGTGTGGACTGGCCTCGCCGTTGTCCCCAACCGCCGCCACGGCAGTTTCCACGGCTGCCACAGTGCTGTTGAACATTTTTGCGGCGTGTGGCTGGCAGCACGTGTGGGGGCGCCCCTTCCGTGGCCACGAAAGGAGTGAAAGACACTCGTTTGCTGGCGTGGGGCCGAGAGGCCCAAGGACTTGGCCGTAGCCCTGGAGTCCTTAAAACGTTCCAGTGCATGGTCTGCCTTGTCGCCGAAGAGGCGACTGCCATCGAACGGCATGTCCAGAAGTGTGGCCTGGACATCGGCCGAGAAGTTGGCGGACCTCAACCAGGCGTGGCGTCGAACCGCCACCGTCGTTGCCATTGCCCTGCCCAGTGAGTCTGTTGTATCCAGCCCACACAGGATAGAATAACGCACTGCATCTCGGCCCTCCGCAAGAATTTGGGCGAGTTTAGCCCGGACCTCCTCCGGACATTGTGGCAGCAAGTCCGTGACCGCGTCCGACAGGGTGTGGGTGTGGCGGCCCAAGAGACAGGCGGTATTAACAGACCGCAGCCCTAAGCTCACAGACGAGAACACCTTCTTCCCGAACTGTGCGTATCTCTTGGATTCCCGGTCGGGCGGGGACGAAGGGAATGCGGTCTGGGAATTGGAGACCTGGATGACCAGGCTCTCGGGGGTGGGGTGGGTGGACAAAAAGCATGGGTCGCCCAGGGCCGGGCGGTAGCGTCTGGCCACGTTCCTATCCACAGGCGGGCCTGTGGCGGGCTTGGACCAAGTGCCCACAATAACGTCACAAAAGGCCTCATTGAACGTCAGCAGAGGCTCGCTGGAGCTTGACTGCGGTTTGAGGACCTCAGTGAGGAGGTTAGTCCTCACGGCCGCGACGGGGAGCTCAAGGTGTAAGGCCTTGGCTGCCTTCGTCAACAATACACTATATGTAGACCCCTCCTCCGAAGCCACAGTCAGAGGGGAGACAAATCCAGTGTCTGGCGATGTGTCAATACCACTGGCATCCCCAAGCTCATATGTCCAGTCCTGTTGAGACTGACACTCCAGTGCCAGAGGGTCCTCAGACCCCTCCCAATCCTCCTCGTCACCCGTTTCCTGTAAAACAGGATAAGTAGACGGGGCCTCCTCGTGGAAATAAAAATCTCTCAGGGCCTGGCATTCGGAGCAGGTGCGGTCGTCGTGATCGAGGCCTAAGCACTTCAGACACCGGCGATGGGGGTCCGTGAACGACATCAGTCGGTCGCACTTCGAGCAGGGTTTGAACCCGGGCATCCCTACTGGCACCGATAGAGTCGAAGACTCGAAGAAAGAGAATGATCAAAAAGTTCAGTCAAAAAATGACTAGGGGTAGAGCTTCTCCGGATCTGTGCTAGCTGGCGCGGAAAAAAGAACTGACGTCAGCGCGCATGGGCAGCGTCTTAGTACTCCTCCGACATCATTCCGGCGCTTACGACGCCGACGACGGACGCGGAGCCGCAGACGACGCCTACCGACGCACAGGGGTATTGCTACGCAAAAATTTCCGGATCCAGTCTGACGCCTGGGGATATTCTAAGGTAAGGAATCTATCACTAACATGTCTCTTTCAGATTATTGGACCATAGTGACGTTCCAGACGAAGAGCGCCTAAATCGCGGGATGGCCGCCAGGTGGACCTTTATTGAGGCGTGGGCCAATCCAGAGTTATGTATGAATGGAGGGGGGTGCTGCACTCGTGCTTATATTGCGTGTTCAAAATATTATAGCGATACGTGTGCTGTGCCAGATCAGTGCCTGCTCACTATCCGAAAAACAATGTATATGGCCTAGTGTTGTGAATCACTAGGACTCTGGTACGCACAACAAACAGATTTTTCCTTTATACCATGACATTTATTTTTAAATCAATGTCTCAAAAACGCCAATGTATTACATTCACGTATTATTTTTCATACATTTCCTTTTATAAGATCAAAAACATAGTTCATAGCAAATAGTGTGTTTTGGCAACAAAAGCAAACATTTTACCAACAACCCAGGTTTTAAAAAGAAAAAGAAAAAACCCAATGCATTTCGGGGCTCGTATTGCCCCTTCGTCGGGGGTCTAAAAGAAAAGAAAAATACAAACAAGGAGAACATTACTCAACTGTTTTTTCAAAGTTTGACATTTATCCTACATGAATTCTTTGAACATTGCTTACCTAAATATCGTGGGCTGGTATGCAGCCTGTGGGGAGTATGTTTTTACCTATTTATTGGATTTCTGAAAAAACCAAAAACGAACAGTCATACTGAGTTTTTTGTGTCATATGTATACCCTACAGTACGTTCCAAGACTTATACCAAACGAATGTTACCTGTGCAGTAATCAGTATCGCATCTAAAAATGAAAAAGGGGAATTTTTAGGAGTTTGTAAAGCCAAAATGCAACTGGCTTATACGCGTTTACGGATGTGTAATTATCGAGAGCTCACCTGTTTATAATGCGGGTCTCGCAAACGTGACGGAGACCTATATGGGATAAATAACTACCATCAATAGGCTGTTGCGTTTACTATGTAGACAAAGCGGTTAAAAAGATAAGCTGAACCCATTACCTGCGTGTCTAGTTTAGGGAGAATCGATCTCGCCACTGTTTCCGGTCACGAGGCAGTAATAATAAAGAAGCAAAGGCTGTAAACACTGCCTTTTTCTCCTTTGTAAATCTTATCTACGCTATCAAAATATCGCATCGGTCGGCTTACCGTTCGGCAATTCAATGTTCCACGACGGAAAGGTTAACCGCCATCCCCTTTACCACCAGGAAACCTCAGTGGATGTGATAATCCTATGCCTATTTTAACTATCCGATTGCCAATAGTAGGCAGAGATGACAGACTTGCAACAAGCTGCTTTTTTTGCATCGACTTTCTTACTTCGTGGCGATCAACTTTATTTGTCTTGCAGCGTCCAAGACAAATTGCTTTGCTTATCTATTTTCATTTGTCATTGACAACTTTATATGCCTACAACGCATACGACACGAAACCGCGCTATTGTGTTATCGGGAGAAGATATTTAGAGAAGCGAGTAACATCTAAAAAAATGGAATTTTTGATTTGGCATAAGTTTTACGACGCGTGTTTGAAATGGGCATTAATATTTAAAGATTATTCATTTTTGACCTTACCAACTAATCTACCAGCTATTTATTGTTATTTTATATGTTAGCATTCCAAAGAGTGAAAATAAACATTCAATTTTGAATATTGTAAGTATCTATAGACAGAATCCATGGGTTGATCAGACCGATTCCTATAAGTCTAACCCTGCCTATTTACAATCTACAAAGTAATTCTGAATGAGTAACAGTGTAGGTATCTCACATCTCATCACAATTATAGTACAATTAATCCTCTGAGAGTAGGTGTACGTGTGAACTCTGTGTGTGGGTCCCTGATATGGTTAAGCTTTACAGAAAACATGCCATTTCAAGCTTGTCATTTAATCCGAAGGGAATCATCGTCTGTAATTTCCGAATCCAGTAAGTTTCTCTTTGCAATAGTATTTTTGCGTTGTCCATTCCTAGTCTCTGAGGCACTAGTTCTATAACTTGAAAGCGAAGCTGGGCTATGTTATGATTTTTCTCAATCCAATGTTGTGCCAGTGGAGATGTTAGGTTTTTATTACGTATACGGCTCTTATGTTCGGAAAGTCTGATTTTTATCTTCCTGTCGGTCTTACCGATATACAATAGCCCACATGGGCACTTTATCGAGTAAACCACGTGTTCTGCGTCGCAGTTCGTGGAGTGCCTAAGCATTATTTTCTCTCCAGTGCGTGGGTGCTGTACGATGTTCCCAGTGATTACATTGTTGCAATTTTTACAATTGTAGCACCTCATGGTTCCTTTGTGTGCCTGTTCTTGCTGCAATGGTGAGGATTTACTAAGTAATTCCTTGAGGTTTTGAGCTCTCTTATATGCAAATAATGGTCGTTCCTTAAACAATGTTCCGAAATCTTTTTCTGCCAATAGAATCTCCCATCTCTTTGATATTGTTCTCTTTATATCCCTTGATGCAGTCGAATATTTCGACACGAACACCATTCTGGTATTGGGAGTTTTCGGTATTTTTTTAAGGAGTTACGCTCTCGGTGTTTTGATTTTTTCTAGATGTGCTTCTAGTAGTTTTTTTGGGTAGCCACTGTCAAGATATCTCTGCTTTTGATCATTTAGACTTTTGTCACATTGTTCTGTATCAGACGATATGCGCTTGATCCTCATGAACTGTGATGCTGGTAAATTATTTATCAAATTTGCTGGGTGGAAGCTACTGTATAGTAATGCAGTATTTTTATCCGTTTCCTTTTTGTATAGTTTTGTCTGTATGGAATCATCTTTGATTTCAACTAGAACATCCAGGAAAGGTAATGTTGTACTGCTTACGTTGTATGTGAACTGAATCCTTGGGTCTACAATATTCAGACTTTTGATGTTATTGAGTAGTTCGACTTTTGGGCGTTTCCATATGATGAAAATGTCATCTATATAACGCTTGTAGTAGATTAGACCATGCTGCCAAGATGGATCTTCTAAAATGTAGTCCAACTCAAATTTTGCCATGTAAATGTTGGCGTATATATATGCCCCGGGAAAGCCCATTGCTGTGCCTGTCAGTTGGTTGTAGTACTTGTCTTGCCAGAGAAAATAGCTGTTAAGGAGACAAAATTCCAATAGTTGCAGTAGCAGTATCTTTAGCTCATTCGGTTTGTCTGTTCTAAGGAGAGCCCACTCCATGGCTTCTATCCCTTGCTTATGTGGTATGGATGTATATAAAGAAGTGACATCTATAGTACAGAGAGTCCATTCCGTGCATCCTGCTGTGTTGATGTTTGTAAGACTTCTCAGAAAATCCAAAGTGTCCTACAGATAGGTTGGCAAATTCTGAATGAAAGGCTGCATGTGCGTATCAATGAAGATGCCCAAGTTCTCAACAATAGAAGAACAGCCTGATACTATTGGCCTGAAGGGTGGATTGTTGATATTTTTATGCACTTTGGGCAAAAAATAGATCTTGGGTCTTCTAGGGTAGATCTGTTTGAGGTATCTCTTTGTGGTGTTGTCTATCCAATTTAGTTCCTCAGCCTTATTTAATATCTCATCCAAATTCTGTGTGATATTAGTCGTTGGGTCTTGTGCAAGCTGAGCGTAGGTATTTGTGTCATTGATGTGCTCATCACCTTTTTGTTTGTAGAAAGAAGAGTCCATTATCACAAGCCCTCCTCCCTTGTCTGCTTTTTGTATTGTTATGCTGTCATTTCTTGCCAATCGTTGTATGGCACTCTGTTCAGCCCTTGTCAGATTGCTCAGTTTCCTTTTATAATGAATTTTGCTTAAATCCGCTTTCACCAAGATTTCAAAGGTGTCCAAACTCTTATGAGATGTAGGTGCCATAAAATTGCTTTTAGGTTTGAATGGTTTATCTGTCTCATCCGGATTCTCCATTGGGTTCAAGACGGTGAAGAAATATTTTAGCCTCAACACTCTCATGAATTTAAAGAAAGATATTTCTGTTTCTAGTTCGTTCGACTGGTATGTTCTTACAAAAGATATTCCTTTGCTCAACAATTTTTCTTCGAAATCAGAGAGTGAATAGTTGGAAATGTTTATGACAAGTTTTTTGTCTGACTCCGCAGTCCCGGTTTTTTCTGTTCTCTCTCCTTCTCTTTCTCCCTTTCTTTTTCCTTGTCCTCTTCTCGTCTTTTTTCTTGTTGAACCAGAGGTAAATCCGGAGGTCTGCTGGGTAATTGGTCCTTCTCTAAAAAAGCAGTCGATGAGGTTCCCGGTACAGTCATTATCGGGTCAGTGGTCAGACCTGTTCTTTGCGATGATTGAGTTGTAATTGGTTGTCTTGCAGTGTTCAGCTCACTGTCAGATACCACACTCTCATCTGAAGAAGCTGGCTGCAGTTTCTTGCCAGTGAACCTCCTTTTTGCGTAGACCTCTGCCCACGTATATGTCTCATTAAGCTTGTAATCGATGGTATCACGCTTAAACTTGCGTAGCTTAGTTTCTTGCAATTCTTTGCCATATTTATCAAGATGTGTGTTGGTGTCCTCTAAAATTCTTGCCCATTGATCTTCTTCCAGTCGTTCAGACAGTTCTTGTTTGATGTTGTAGATTTCTTCCTCCAGATCCTTTATAGTTTTGGCAAGCTCTTCGATCAGCAACAAAATTAAGTCCAGGGAGCACTTGTTTAGGATCTCGAACCATTTTTCCATAAACTTTGGATTGTTGTTAAGTCTGTATAACATCGGTCTAATGGCTAATCTGAGACCCCTAGGAATCCTTCTAACCCGATGGTATTGGATTAGGGTTGTTGCATGTAAACGTTGATTTAATTCCCGTCTGGTTAGATACTCAAGTTGTTTTAGTTGTTGTTCTACTGATCCTCCTTGTGTATCAAAGTTGTCAATGACAAATGAAAATAGATAAGCAAAGCAATTTGTCTTGGACGCTGCAAGACAAATAAAGTTGATCGCCACGAAGTAAGAAAGTCGATGCAAAAAAAGCAGCTTGTTGCAAGTCTGTCATCTCTGCCTACTATTGGCAATCGGATAGTTAAAATAGGCATAGGACTATCACTTCCACTGAGGTTTCCTGGTGGTAAAGGGGATGGCGGTTAACCTTTCCGTCGTGGAACATTGAATTGCCGAACGGTAAGCCGACCGATGCGATATTTTGATAGCGTAGATAAGATTTACAAAGGAGAAAAAGGCAGTGTTTACAGCCTTCGCTTCTTTATTATTACAGCCTCGTGACCGGAAACAGTGGCGAGATCGATTCTCCCTAAACTAGACACGCAGGTAATGGGTTCAGCTTATCTTTTTAACCGCTTTGTCTACATAGTAAACGCAACAGCCTATTGATGGTAGTTATTTATCCCATATAGGTCTCCGTCACATTTGCGAGACCCGCATTATAAACAGGTGAGCTCTCAATAATTACACATCCGTAAACGCGTATAAGCCAGTTGCATTTTGGCTTTAAAAACTCCTAAAAATTCCCCTTTTTCATTTATAGATGCGATACTGATTACTGCACAGGTAACATTCGTTTGGTATAAGTCTTGGAACGTACTGTAGGGTATACATATGACACAAAAAACTCAGTATGACTGTTCGTTTTTGGTTTTTCAGAAATCCAATAAATAGGTAAAAACATACTCCCCACAGGCTGCATACCAGCCCACGTTATTTACGTAAGCAATGTTCAAAGAATTCATGTAGGATAAAACTCAAACTTTGAAAAAACAGTTGAGTAATGTTCTCCTTGTTTGTATTTTTCTTTTCTTTTAAACCCCCGACGAAGGGGCAATACGAGCCCCGAAATGCATTGGGTTTTTTCTTTTTCTTTTTAAAACCTGGGTTGTTGGTAAAATGTTTGCTTTTGTTGCCAAAACACACTATTTGCTATGAACTATGTTTTTGATCTTATAAAAGGAAATGTATGAAAAATAATATGTGAATGTAATACATTGGCGTTTTTGAGACATTGATTTAAAAATAAATTTAATGGTATAAAGGAAAAATCTGTTTGTTGTGCGTACCAGAGTCCTAGTGATTCACAACACTAGGCCATATACATTGTTTTTCGGATAGTGAGCAGGCACTGATCTGGCACAGCACACGTATCGCTATAATATTTTGAACACGCAATATAAGCACGAGTGCAGTACCCCCCTCCATTCATACATAACTTATACTGCACCCCTAGGGTACTTGCACCAAGTTAAAAATGTCTTTCGACTCAATTGCCTCAATTACCGATAATCGTGCGAATACAAAGGCCTACACAGCGGATGAAGCCAGTTTAATTTATAAACTTATCAAGGAAGCAAAGACTTTTGATACACAAGGAGGATCAGTAGAACAACAACTAAAACAACTTGAGTATCTAACCAGACGGGAATTAAATCAACGTTTACATGCAACAACCCTAATCCAATACCATCGGGTTAGAAGGATTCCTAGGGGTCTCAGATTAGCCATTAGACCGATGTTATACAGACTTAACAACAATCCAAAGTTTATGGAAAAATGGTTCGAGATCCTAAACAAGTGCTCCCTGGACTTAATTTTGTTGCCGATCGAAGAGCTTGCCAAAACTATAAAGGATCTGGAGGAAGAAATCTACAACATCAAACAAGAACTGTCTGAACGACTGGAAGAAGATCAATGGGCAAGAATTTTAGAGGACACCAACACACGTCTTGATAAATATGGCAAAGAATTGCAAGAAACTAAGCTACGCAAGTTTAAGCGTGATACCATCGATTACAAGCTTAATGAGACATATACGTGGGCAGAGGTCTACGCAAAAAGGAGGTTCACTGGCAAGAAACAGCAGCCAGCTTCTTCAGATGAGAGTGTGGTATCTGACAGTGAGCTGAACACTGCAAGACAACCAATTACAACTCAATCATCGCAAAGAACAGGTCTGACCACTGACCCGATAATGACTGTACCGGGAACATCATCGACTGCTTTTTTAGAGAAGGACCAATTACCCAGCAGACCGCCGGATTTACCTCTGGTTCAACAAGAAAAAAGACGAGAAGAGGACAAGGAAAAAGAAAGGGAGAAAGAGAAGGAGAGAGAACAACAGAAAAAACCGGGACTGCGGAGTCAGACAAAAAACTTGTCAAACATTTCCAACTATTCACTCTCTGATTTCGAAGAAAAATTGTTGAGCAAAGGAATATCTTTTGTAAGAACATACCAGTCGAACGAACTAGAAACAGAAATATCTCTCTTTAAATTCATGAGAGTGTTGAGGCTAAAATATTTCTTCACCGTCTTGAACCCAATGGAGAATCCGGATGAGACAGATAAACCATTCAAACCTAAAAGCAATTTTATGGCACCTACATCTCATAAGAGTTTGGACACCTTTGAAATCTTGGTGAAAGCGGACTTAAGCAAAATTCATTATAAAAGGAAACTGAGCAATCTGACAAGGGCTGAACAGAGTGCCATACAACGATTGGCAAGAAATTACAGCATAACAATACAAAAAGCAGACAAGGGAGGAGGGCTTGTGATAATGGACTCTTCTTTCTACAAACAAAAAGGTGATGAGCACGTCAATGACACAAATACCTACGCTCAGCTTGCACAAGACCCAACGACTAATATCACACAGAATTTGGATGAGATATTAAATAAGGCTGAGGAACTAAATTGGATAGACAACACCACAAAGATACCTCAAACAGATCTACCCTAGAAGACCCAAGATCTATTTTTTGCCCAAAGTGCATAAAAATATCAACAATCCACCCTTCAGGCCAATAGTATCAGGCTGTTCTTCTATTTTTGAGAACTTGGGCATCTTCATTGATACGCACATGCAACCTTTCATTAAGAATTGGCCAACCTATCTGCAGGACACTTCGGATTTTCTGAGAAGTCTTACAAACATCAACACAGCAGGATGCACGGAATGGACTCTCTGTACTATAGATGTCACTTCTTTATATACATCCATACCACATAAGCAAGGGATAGAAGCCATGGAGTGGGCTCTCCTTAGAACAGACAAACCGAATGAGCTAAAGATACTGCTACTGCAACTATTGGAATTTTGTTTCCTTAACAGCTATTTTCTCTGGCAAGACAAGTACTAAAACCAACTGACAGGCACAGCAATGGGCTTTCCCGGGGCATGTATATACGCCAACATTTACATGGCAAAATTTGAGTTGGACTACATTTTAGAAGATCCATCTTGGCAGCATGGTCTAATCTACTACAAGCGTTATATAGATGACATTTTCATCATATGGAAACGCCCAAAAGTCGAACTACTCAATAACATCAAAAGTCTGAATCTTGTAGACCCAAGGATTCAGTTCACATACAACGTAAGCAGTACAACATTACCTTTCCTGTATGTTCTAGTTGAAATCAAAGATGATTCCATATAGACAAAACTATACAAAAAGGAAACGGATAAAAATACTGCATTACTATACAGTAGCTTCCACCCAGCAAATTTGATAAATAATTTACCAGCATCACAGTTCATGAGGATCAAGCGCATATCGTCTGATACAGAACAATGTGACAAAAGTCTAAATGATCAAAAGCAGAGATATCTTGACAGGGGCTACCCAAAAAAACTACTAGAAGCACATCTAGAAAAAATCAAAACAACACCGAGAGCGGAACTCCTTAAAAAAATACCGAAAACTCCCAATACCAGAATGGTGTTCGTGTCTAAATATTCGACTGCATCAAGGGATATAAAGAGAACAATATCAAAGAGATGGGAGATTCTATTGGCAGAAAAAGATTTCAGAACATTGTTTAAGGAACGACCATTATTTGCATATAAGAGAGCTCAAAACCTCAAGGAATTACTTAGTAAATCCTCACCATTGCAGCAAGAACAGGCACACAAAGGAACCATGAGGTGCTACAATTGTAAAAATTGCAACAATGTAATCACTGGGAACATCGTACAGCACCCACGCACTGGAGAGAAAATAATGCTTAGGCACTCCACGAACTGCGACGCAGAACACGTGGTTTACTCGATAAAGTGCCCATGTGGGCTATTGTATATCGGTAAGACCGACAGGAAGATAAAAATCAGACTTTCCGAACATAAGAGCCGTATACGTAATAAAAACCTAACATCTCCACTGGCACAACATTGGATTGAGAAAAATCATAACATAGCCCAGCTTCGCTTTCAAGTTATAGAACTAGTGCCTCAGAGACTAGGAATGGACAACGCAAAAATACTATTGCAAAGAGAAACTTACTGGATTCGGAAATTACAGACGATGATTCCCTTCGGATTAAATGACAAGCTTGAAATGGCATGTTTTCTGTAAAGCTTAACCATATCAGGGACCCACACACAGAGTTCACACGTACACTTACTCAGAGGATTAATTGTACTATAATTGTGATGAGATGTGAGATACCTACACTGTTACTCATTCAGAATTACTTTGTAGATTGTAAATAGGCAGGGTTAGACTTATAGGAATCGGTCTGATCAACCCATGGATTCTGTCCATAGATACTTACAATATTCAAAATTGAATGTTTATTTTCACTCTTTGGAATGCTAACGTATAAAATAACACTAAATAGCTGGTAGATTAGTTGGTAAGGTCAAAAATGAATAGTCTTTAAATATTAATGCCCATTTCAAACACGCGTCGTAAAACTTATGCCAAATAAAAAAATCCATTTTTTTTAGATGTTACTCGCTTCTCTAAATATCTTCTCCCGATAACACAATAGCGCGGTTTCGTGTCGTATGCGTTGTAGGCATATAAAGTTGTCAATGACAAATGAAAATAGATAAGCAAAGCAATTTGTCTTGGACGCTGCAAGACAAATAAAGTTGATCGCCACGAAGTAAGAAAGTCGATGCAAAAAAAGCAGCTTGTTGCAAGTCTGTCATCTCTGCCTACTATTGGCAATCGGATAGTTAAAATAGGCATAGGACTATCACATCCACTGAGGTTTCCTGGTGGTAAAGGGGATGGCGGTTAACCTTTCCTTCGTGGAACATTGAATTGCCGAACGGTAAGCCGACCGATGCGATATTTTGATAGCGTAGATAAGATTTACAAAGGAGAAAAAGGCAGTGTTTACAGCCTTCGCTTCTTTATTATTACAGCCTCGTGACCGGAAACAGTGGCGAGATCGATTCTCCCTAAACTAGACACGCAGGTAATGGGTTCAGCTTATCTTTTTAACCGCTTTGTCTACATAGTAAACGCAGCAGCCTATTGATGGTTGTTATTTATCCCATATTGGTCTCCGTCACGTTTGCGAGACCCGCATTATAAACAGGTGAGCTCTCGATAATTACACATCCGTAAACGCGTATAAGCCAGTTGCATTTTGGCTTTACAAACTCCTAAAAATTCCCCTTTTTCATTTATAGATGCGATACTGATTACTGCACAGGTAACATTCGTTTGGTATAAGTCTTGGAACGTACTGTAGGGTATACATATGACACAAAAAACTCAGTATGACTGTTCGTTTTTGTTTTTTTCAGAAATCCAATAAATAGGTAAAAACATACTCCCACAGGCTGCATACCAGCCCACGTTATTTAGGTAAGCAATGTTCAAAGAATTCATGTAGGATAAATGTCAAACTTTGAAAAAACAGTTGAGTAATGTTCTCCTTGTTTGTATTTTTCTTTTCTTTTAGACCCCCGACGAAGGGGCAATACGAGCCCCGAAATGCATTGGGTTTTTTCTTTTTCTTTTTAAAACCTGGGTTGTTGGTAAAATGTTTGCTTTTGTTGCCAAAACACACTATTTGCTATGAACTATGTTTTTGATCTTATAAAAGGAAATGTATGAAAAATAAAATGTGAATGTAATACATTGGCGTTTTTGAGACATGGATTTAAAAATATTTAATGGTATAAAGCAAAAATCTGTTTGTTGTGCGTACCAGAGTCCTAGTGATTCACAACACTAGGCCATATACATTGCCAATCCAGAGTTAGCCAGGTGAAGTAAGTAAGGTAGCATTTGCGCCGGAGATGACGAAAATGGATGCAGTTTGTTAGCTTTACACCACATACAGAACCTCTTCCACTTAAGGGAATACGTCTTGTTGGTACTGTCAGCCCAGGCCCGGGCCAAGACTGCTCTGCACTCTTGAGGAATATCTAAAGTCCTGGAACTCTCTGAACTCAGGAGCTAAGCCGATAATTGGAGAGATGCCGGATCTGGATACTGGACTTGCCCCTGGTTCATAGTGAGGAAATTCGGGTATGGCCTGAATGGAATCGGCGGCTCCAGCGATAGAAGGTGGAGTTCTGTAAACCAGTGTTGGCGCTGCCACGCTGGGGCTACCAGGATCAGGGTGCAATGCTCTGTTTTCAGTTCCCGGAGAACCCTGGGAATCAGGGGAAATGGAGGAAATGCGTAAGCAAAGACGTTGCACCATGCGATCGAAAATGAATCCCAAGAAATCCTGTCTGGGGAAGCCAGCTTGCATTATGTTGGCATTTTGCGTTGATTTCCGTCGCAAACAGGTCCAGGTGAGGTGTGCCCCAGCGGGAGAACACTGCGATGAGAGCATGTTGGTCGAGCTCCCACTCGTGGCAAATGGAGCGTTGTCTGCTTAGAGAGTCCACCAGGGTATTGTCTGCCCCTGGGACATACTCGGCTCGAAGAGAAATGTTGTGTTGGAGTAGCCATTTCCAAATTCTTTGAGATTCTTGAGACAACGTCATCGATCGAGTACCCCCTTGTTTGTTCAAATAGTGCATTGCGGTGGTGTTGCCTGTTCTCACAAACACTGGGGAGTTCCTGATCCGAGGCAGGACTGCTCGAAGTGCCAGGTATACTGCCCTCAACTCGAACAGGTTGATGTGCAGCTGCTTTTCTGCCAGTGATTATTGCCCGTTGATCCGGAGCTCCTGCAGGAACGCACCCCATCCTTCCAACGAGGCATCTGTTGTTATTACATGAGGTGAGAGTGGAAGCAGGAATGGAAGGCCCTGGTTCAGATTTTTTGTTTTAAGCCACCAGTGCAGGGCCTGCGTCATGACTGGCGTGATCTTGATCAGATCGTCGAAGGACCCCGAGCACTGGATCCACTGAGATGACAACACTTCCTGTAATGGGCGCATACGGAGGCGGCAGTGTGGAATTAGTAGAATATTGGAGAACATCATCCCCAACAATGATTTGAAGAGTCGCACCTTGATGGTCTTTTTGGTCCGAACTCGGCTTGCCAGAGATCTTAGTTTGATTTGACGCTCCTGTGAAGGGAAGGCCTTTCCCTGGCGTGTGTCCAGAGTTGCTCCCAGGAAGGTCAGATGCTGCGATGGTTGAAGGACAGACTTTTCCTGGTTGAGCGTAAGTCCTAGGCTCTCGAAGAGTTGAAGACAGGCGTTGGAAGATCTGGTTACGCCTACCAGAGTAGGAGCCTTGACGAGCCAGTCGTCCAAGTAGGGGAAAACCTGGTGATGGAGTTGGCGAAGGTACGCTGTCACAGGAGACCGGCATTTTGTAAAAATGCGTGGTGCCGACTTCAGGCCAAATGGCAACCCTCTGAATTGGTAGTGCCTTCCCGCCACCACAAATCTCAGGAATTGTCGGTGACTCTTGTGGATCAGTATGTGAAAGTAGGCGTCCTGGAGGTCTAAGGACACCATGAAATCTTTGGAATTGAGTTGCTGTAACACCTCTTGAATGGATACCATACGGAACGATTGTTCCTTGAGGTATCTGTTGAGGCTTCTAAGGTCCAATATAGGTCTCAATTTTTTCTCCTTTTTCCGTATTAGGAAGAATCCGGAGTAGAATCCTTTCCCCCTCTGACCTCAGGGAACTTTCTACGGCTCTTTTCTGGAGCATTAGTAAGAGTTCTTTTTGAAGGAGATGCAGATTCTTGTGCTGCATAGGACGTGGGGGGTTCGGAGGAGGAGTCTCTATGGACTCCAAAGTATGTCCGAACCGAACCAGCTGGAGAACCCAACGATCCATTGTGATTTTTTGCCAATTGTGGAGGAAGTTCGATATTTTCCCTCCAACTGCGTAATACGAAGAAAAAGTGGAGGCCTGTGGGAGAAAGAGGTCATTGCCTTCTGGCTGTGTCCTTTTTTCCTCCTCATCCTCGAAAGGAAGACTTGTTGTACGATGAGTGGCCTTGTCGCGGTCCCTGCTGGTATTGCAGCTTGTATTGCTGTGATGAGCCATAGGAGGTTTTGTATCCCTGATAGCCACCTCTTGTCTGTTGTCCTCTTCCTCTGGAGCTCCGAAAGGAAGTATTTTTATACTGGAGGGTACCCAGGGCTTTCGTGGTCTATGTATTTTTTTTGATACCCTGCAGTGTAGTGTAGTTCCTATTTTCCCAATAGGCTCTGCGCATTGGAATAACATAAACAGCAGTGTAGACGTAGGACTGAGGTCATCTAGGTCTCTACTGACTATGTTAAACTTAATTTAGGTTTGCGCCAGCTAGCTCAGAGGTCACTGGAAACTTTCTTGAATGAATAGGGAGGGATAAGCTTCTCTGGCTCAGACAAGAAGGGATTCAGCTTCCGACAACCATATAACATGACAACTTTGCTCCCCCAGAATAAGAGTAAATCTCTAGTCGTGTGAAAATAGACCGCTATTCCACTCAGTCAAATGTGCGTTCTTACTTTCACCAGAGTGCAGAGAAGAGAGAGACAGGCGTTTTAAATAAAAGGTATTATTTATTGAGCAGTCTTCCTTCTCATGCAAGAGAAATGAATTGCCACAATTGCAATACTTAATATAAAGTAAAGTACGTACAGTAAAAGGAGTATTATGAAATAATACTGTAAAAGCATTGATATGGTTTCTTAGCCATAAGACACTCTAAAATGGATAAAATATATACATACATATATACATTGACTAACGTGCTCAACTGGTGCTTCTAAAATACGCCTACCCCGGTGTACCTGACCTAAGCCTAATACGCGAGAAGGAGTAAGTAAGTAGCAGTTTAAGTTAAGTTGGTTTTGCCAAGAATCTGATTCAAGAATTCTCTCTAAGGGTTTAGTCAGCACTGTACCTTGGGAATAGAATGTAGGAGGTCAGGTATCTCTCTTTCAGGACTCGATATCCCAGTCACCCGCAAGGGTAGGCTGGAAACGCCAGAGCTGGATTTTCTCAGCAGAAGAAAAAACAGCGTCTTTCTCAGCACGTCAAAGAGGAGGGGCAGCGTCCGTGGGCTCTTCGCATCAGCTGGGCTCTCGGCAAGTAGATAGCTGCTCTGCTCCAAAACCACCACCGTGTGTTTGCTTAAGGCAACGTTGGTATATTTATACCTGAAAAGTGCAGAGTTTGACGTAAGGTTTGGACATAAGACGTCAATAAAGATGTCACTAAGAACTGGCCGTTCTTACAGTGCTCGCAGGAGTTCTATTACAAATGAAAACAAAGCAAGTGGGGATTTCCCAGGTTGCTGGAGGTTTGGTGTGTCGAAAGAACTTGTGCGTTCTAGGAATCCAAGGAAGTAGCTTTTGCCGTGCCTTGGACTGCAAGGGCGATTTACTGAAATATGGATCTGATTCTTATGCCATTATAGGGATATTATTGATTATAGCCGTACAAGGGCATAAAATAGTAATATTGATTCAGGTTCCTAGATAAAAACACAATACCCACTCCACGATCTAATGTCCATCATTACTAAAACTAAGCAATAGTAAACATGTAAAGGTGCATGTGTATTCCAACCCACCCCAAAATACATTTTTGCATTTGAAATGGTGTATGCGAAATACACGAAAGATTATTGGTACTGTACGTTTATCAAGCAGTGTAATCATTCAGTAAAAAAAGGATGCATATATATTTAGCTGAACGATTTGCGAAATTACATATGAAATGTCTCTTAATACAGAAAAGAAGGTCGAGACTATTTCATCACATATAAATGCAATTGCTTGTGCTTGAGGCTGAGTTAATATTTTGTCTCTAGAATTACTAAAAATAGAAGCTCTGTTCTTTAAGAATAGTTCTACTTTAAGCAGAGTACATGTGCCAGAAAAAGGGTAAATATTTTGGAATTTTTGAAAAAAAATAATTTTGTTTTCAGGGGAAAAATAGTTCCAAATGTTTTCAGTAGCTTTTGTATATCAAAGCTGAAGGCCGAATTCTGAGTTCAGGGGAACGCTGTGTGCCGGTTTGCTTAAAAAGTTATTCTTTCTGTTCAGGGGAGAACATAATTTCAGACAGATGTACAAAAAAGCAGTCTACAGCTTCAGGTGAAAGTTCGACCATGGTTGAAAATGCTGTAACCGGGCAGTTGTGAGAATGATTGCTATCATCGATGTCCGGATCAGCAATGCTCACAGAATGTCGTACCTGGGTGATGTTGCTCTCATCTCGTACTTCACAAGTAGTGGTAGGCCGCCAAAGACAGAATGGACAAAATTGGGAAAGATGCCCAGGACTGCTTCGAAGGGTGTTAACAGTCCCGAAAAAATTGTGTTAAATACATGTGCGATGCCACTGGTATCTGACCTATTTAGAATTTGGCTTAGCATTTCCACGAAATGCACGGGGCAATTAGTTGATAAAAGTGTATGTATCTCTGCTGTTGTCCTTGCAACTTGAAGATCATACGTTTCGTTTGATGACATTAAAGGCACGGTTGTCTGTAAAAGAACAGACTTCATTCTGCTTAAAGTATCAATTCGTATAGAAGAGATATTCAAAGAAGGCCAAATCGTCGCCTCTGTAGCAGGAGGGCCGTTTGGATACAATACTTGCATACAGCAAGTGACCATGGAACTAACGCTTACGAGAAATGCTTTCCCTGGCACCATGTCACAACAGCTGTGGTCCGTTATTAGAACGTAACTCCCGTTAGAAAGTTGTTTTAAAGAATGGCTATCTGTGTTGCAGGTGTGCCGTGCTGGTGGCATGAAAGGTTATTTGAAGTCCACTCACAGGCCCCATGTAAATTAATACCTTGGCACAGAAGTATACCGCTTAGTGATTGTTTACAATTATTACCACTAAGAAATACATTCTGGTTTTTGTCACTATAACGTGTGTGTATAAGGTAATTTCCATGATGACTTAATGTACCCTTTAGCCAACCTTTCATACTGGCCTGCCGGTATATACTCTTGGCAATTTTTAAATTGGAAAGTTATCGGAATTGTGATTATTCCGTGTATTGTCCATTCAATAACAGGTCTTTCTGACATTGTCAATGGTAATCTCTCAAGTTTTTCAATGCTCAAATTCGTATAGTCTGCTCCTTTATGTGCCAAACTGATTTGTTTATCAGTAAGGTTAAAAATAGAGAACAATGACGTTGTGTTGATTAAACGCCAAGGCACATAGCCTGAACGCAGATTTTGCAACGTCCAGCCTAGCTGTACAATAGAACGTAATTGGGACTGACCATGTTGTAACATTAGCAAGTCCTGATCTATTATATCTATAGCAGATGATAGAATACTGTCCAGTGAATATATTCTGGAAGACAGAGTCGTTAACCCATTGTCCACAACAGAAAATGATTTTTCCAAATTAATACGATCAATTTCTCGTATTTTCTCTGCTGTCTCAATTGGAGTCATTTTCCAAGCTTCGTTGTATGCAGCGTGTATACTGGCGGCTATGAAACGTTTTTGACGCTGTTTGCGTGGTCCCATTTTGAAATCGCGCAAGTCAGCACCATCTTTAAGTAAAGACAAGTAATGCTTAATTTCTGCAGGTGTGGATGTTTGTAGCCATCCAAGGCATAGTTTCCCTACACTGTATGTTGTTACTATCCCTGGATGTTGTCTCTGGGAGTATCTAGGATCTTGTCTGGTCATTTTTAACCCCTGTATTTTGTTCAGGAATCTATCTTGACATTTATTTGTGTCTGTTGGCCAGATTAAACACTTTTTCCAATCAGGATGTGTTCTATTTTGATGTAAAATTTGGGATACGTCTATCTCAATATCTGTGGTTGTGTTATCAGGTATTGGCTTTGGAATAGACGGTTTAAGTCTTTCATCTTGGCTAGGCCAAAACAGGTAGTTTGTTGAATGGTGTCATTCAAGAACATTATTTGTTCTGGGATCATGCAGGCTCGAAATAATGCTTCTAGACCTTGTACCTGCCATTCCTTTGTACCCCAGATGGTTTTTGTTTCAATGTTGTTTTTCCAAAAATCAAAACCAAATGTAATCATTTTTTCATAAAATGTTTCCGAATAGATCAATTTAGTATTTGTCATCATGGTTTTTGTCCCTGTTTTATCTAACAGTTTGTAATAAAATGTTTCAGCATCACTTGTGTTAGACCCTGAGAAGTATGGAAATACTCATAAAATGTTTTTGAACTGCTTTTAGGTGGAGTTGCACAATGTTCCCATTGATTATATTTAAAAACATTTCTAGGTTGAGCAGATTTGTGTAAATAGTGATCTGCATAGTGGCTGTAGCAATACATCTGTTCATAATTCGATGAACCTTGCAAATAATCATGTTCTGTAAATTTTGCTGACAATACTAAATCTGACATCATATTATTTATGCTTTCAAAGTCCCAATCATCAGAGAATGTACTTGGTTTTACAAAGTCACTTAATGAAACCCTAAACTGATGAGGATATTTCAAGAGTTAGACCGGTCCATATATTTTGTAATCTGTTTTGTCCCAAACTACCCCGCCGGGTATTGGAATGGCTGTGAAATTCACTGATGATAGTTCTCTTTTCTCGATGTGAGATGACTTGTGTGGCTTCAGAACTAAGTTGATGTTCTGACTTGCTGTGTCCATTGTACTGTATTTTCCCTCAATGAATTTTCCCAAACAAAGTACCATGATGAGCCAAAGCAGGAGGAGAAGTACACCTAACACAATCCAAAATTCTAACCATGGAGAAACGAGATAAGTTTCTTTGAGTTGATGAAAGAGTTCTGTTGCTTTGTCTTTAAAAGTCTTTGTTGCTGGCGTTACTTCAGGGTCGCTTTGATCTTCAGAAAAGTTATCGAAATTGATGAAGTAGCCAGATGCAGTTCTGTCAATTGTTGGAATTGTTTTTTCGATTTGCCTTTTATCAGCACATTCTGATGCTACATCATTGTAGACTGGTGTTTCTTGACGAACTGTTTCAATTTGGGTTTCAAGAGGCACAAGTTCCATGGCATTGTTGCACAGTCCTTTTTTATTCACTGCAGGTTTATCAAATGTGATTAGTCTCTCAGTTTGAACCTCTTGGATTGTAGCAAGTTTTGGAGTTCTGCTAATTCTTGTGAGTCCACTGGGCCTACTACTTATTATTGGCCACATGATTGTGGTTTTACCAGGTCGATGGATACAACTCGGTTCTCCTTTTTACCAGCAAGGGTCGGTAGTACAACTGATCTTGTTCCGCTGACAGCTAAGACAGGTACTGCTTTTCTGTAAGAAGGCCCAAATTCCTTCTTCACCGCGATCTTCTCTCTGACTAGATCCCTAATCTTTGGAATCCAGACAGGTCTTGCTGGGACAGGTGGTTTATCTTCAGTGGCTGTTGGCTGCTGTTTTAACTTTATGTTGCTCAGGGCTTTTCTTATTTCGTTTAAGTCCTGTAAAACAGCCAAACGATCTTTGATGTCAAAGCATGTTTTCTTATCTTCTACCACTGAAGTCTGACTATCTAAATCCTGAATATACATTCTAGTTCCGAACAATAGTTCGTATGGGCTGAAGCCTTTTAGAGAATTTCTTGGCAGATTGTTAAGAGTACGTTGGACACCTGTTAAATGTTGGATCCACCCATCACCCGAACCCAATACCTTTGCCGTTATAGATTGCTTTATGTCTCGGTTTTTTCTTTCCACAATCCCATTTCCCTCAGGATGGAAGGGACAAGAGTACCGCAACGCAATGCCCATGCTGGTCATGGCCTCCTTATAAGCTCGAGAGCTTAAAGCAGGACCCTGATCAGAATGTATCATGCCAATTGCGTATGTGCCGATAAAGACTCGCAAATCTTTTATAACAGTTCTGGCGTCAGCCGACCGCTGGGGTCTGTATTTTTAAGTGATTCTAGTCTTAAAAGAAATTTATGGGACGCTGGAATTTACGTATAGATAGCCTTATGCTAACTACAGAAATGGCCATGGCAATACTCCGGTTGGCTCGCTACTGCGATCTCTGTTGCAGTTTGGAAAGCTCTTTGCAAATTTATAATGTAGCAGGCTCATCCCCGGCCACCAGTATTCTGATTGTAATTCTGTCAGAGATTCCTTGATCTGTTTGTGCCTCGGACCTTTACCCATGTGTGAATCTGCTATTAATAAGACTCTCCTGTTCGTGTTTGGAATTACTTTATCCCCCACTCCAGGGATTCGAGCAAAAGGAACGGAGTTTCGTCAATTACGTATGTATAATTAAGTGGATAGTTCAAGGGTAGTGCTGCACAGTCGCCTTTTGAAGACGGTTTTCCCGTCTATGCATTTTTCTGAACGCTTTTTTGTGGCTACGGAAGCCGGTTGAGTTGCTTCCGCTGTGGCAGTATTAGCCAATGAATTTCCTGCAACGTGAACACCATCACGTTGATGACTCAGTGCATCACGTGAGTCTTCAGTAGTTCTTTATGTAAAAGAACTACCTGTTCCCAAAGCTTCTTATGCTTTATTGTGGCACCTGTGTCATCTTTGTAGTCGTTTTGAACCCAGTTCTGTAAGTTATTATTGTAAGATTTGACGCAGAAATGCGAATCACACACTATTAGTGTCGGGAATTCACGATCGGAATTTTCAAGCGCCATCTTTAAAGATCTGATTTCAGCTCGCTGAGCCGAACAGTTTCTCAGCGATTCAGTTTTTGTTATTTTTGGTCTGAATTTACCACAGCGCCAGCGACCTTTAACAATCGCACATCCTGCATTGTAGGATTTATTATCCACATCGTAATGTTGTACAAATCTGTCCGTATATATTATACAAGAGTACTGTTGGAGAGGCAGAATTTCGATTGGCAGAGGATATTCTTCTTCATATTTCAAATCATTCAGTTTTTTCATGTTCGGGTCAAAATAGTATGTCACGTCTTCTGCAGCAAGAGAATTTTCCCACTGTATCCATTTTGGATCTAGTGCCACCGTTTTTAGATTAACTGGGGTGAATAACGCCTCAAAGGCTGATTCTGCTGTAAAAACAGTTATTCTTTTGCCTTGGGCTTGGGCTCTTTCTTTTGCTACAGCAGTCTGAACCGCATTTACAGTATTTTCTGTAAGACTGAATGTTTTTTCAGCTTTTGTGTACAAATGTGATTTGTAAGCTATTGGTACCGTTTCTCCCTCAGAGGTCAGGTACGTGAATCCGCATCTTCCTGGGATGACTCGGATTACAAGGTTGCGTGTATTGTCGTGAGTTTCTAATTTTGTTTTAGCTAACATGTCTGTTTGCAATTATCGCAAAATTTGTGTGTTTGAGTCCAATTGATTTGTTTAAAATCAGGTTTTATTAATTCGTAGAGAGGTTTAACCCTCTCTGCATAATTTAGAATGTAAATTCTTCCGAAATTCAGGAAGCCTAGTATTGATTGTAAGTTCTTCAGCGTTTTTGGTGCTTGGAGTACAGCACACTTCTCTAAGAAGTTGTCTGCTAGGCTTTTGCCTTCACTTGATAATTCATATCCTAAAAATAGGACAGTTAGATGGGAAATTCTTGACTTTTTAAAGTTGAATTTGTAACCCTCTGCTGCGAACCCAAGTATTATGGTGTTCACTCTTTTCAAGTGAGTATCCAGGTCGTCATCTGTGAGATAGATGTCATCAACATAAGATGATGCCTCATCATCATATATTTGTAGTAACTCTTACTCTTGCTGAGAATAATCCTGGTCTATTTTACAGAAACAAGGGGGACCCAATAAGTACCTAAGGACCTTGGGCAATCAACTATTAAGGAGAACAATGGTCCATAGGATTAAGTTTTCACAAACACATATAAAAATATAGACTCCAATCAGTACTATATTAGTCAGTTTTTCAGTACCCAGCCGGGCCTGAAATTTTATTTCAAGTATAAACAAATTTTGAAGACCATCAAAGAGGTCTAATGCAAGAGTTGATAGAGTACAAGCCTGTACCTATCCAAAGTAAACTCGAGAGGAGTTTGAGGGTGAAAAGGTAAGCAAAGAAAAGAGGGTAAAGAATATCAGGCAAAAAGAACATGGGAGCCAATTGTCCCTTGCTTCATTAGCATATTCGCAAAGCAAGTTCAGACAAACAGTTCCTGTAACAGTATTAACACAATGGGAAAGTTACAGAACTGAGAAAGTGTCGACAGCGTTTCGATCCCCGGCTCCTAGTGAACTGGGATCATCATCAGGACTTTAACAATATATTGCCTGTATGTGCTTTTAAAAAACCTGTTCGAGCGACCTCCAATTGGTCTGGATGAGACGATTTGAGTGGAGGGTTGATGCCTCGAGTTCCTATTCCGGGTTGCGAATAGTTACTATTAATTGCTGTCCCGCATGGAAGGGTATCCTGCTTGCAGCGGTTCAACCGTCACGGAGGTCTACATTCTCTTGAGAGTGTATACTCTATTAATTTCAGGATCTTGGTGCAGAAACAATGCTGCTTTGCTCGGGATACGAGCAAATCGTGGGCGGCACAATGGCACGGAGTCGGCTTCACGCCGACTCAGTGCCATTGTCGACTTCCGGATTAGCGTGAAGCCGACTCAGTGCCATTGTGCCGCCCGCGATTTGCTCGTATCCCGAGCAAAGCAGCATCGTTTCTGCACCAAGATCCTGAAATTAATAGAGTATACACTCTCAAGAGACTGTAGACCTCCGTGACGGTTGAACCGCTGCAAGCAGGATACCCTTCCATGCGGGACAGCAATTAATAGTAACTATTCGCAACCCGGAATAGGAACTCGAGGCATCAACCCTCCACTCAAATCGTCTCATCCAGACCAATTGGAGGTCGCTCGAACAGGTTTTTTAAAAGCACATACAGGCAATATATTGTTAAAGTCCTGATGATGATCCCAGTTCACTAGGAGCCGGGGATCGAAACGCCGTCGACACTTTCTCAGTTCTGTAACTTTCCCATTGTGTTAATACTGTTACAGGAACTGTTTGTCTGAACTTGCTTTGCGAATATGCTAATGATGCAAGGGACAATTGGCTCCCATGTTCTTTTTGCCTGATATTCTTTACCCTCTTTTCTTTGCTTACCTTTTCACCCTCGAACTCCTCTCGAGTTTACTTTGGATAGGTACAGGCTTGTACTCTATCAACTCTTGCATTAGACCTCTTTGATGGTCTTCAAAATTTGTTTATACTTGAAATAAAATTTCAGGCCCGGCTGGGTACTGAAAAACTGACTAATATAGTACTGATTGGAGTCTATATTTTTATATGTGTTTGTGAAAACTTAATCCTATGGACCATTGTTCTCCTTAATAGAGAATAATCCTTGGCTATTCTTGAATCCCTGTGGGAGTCGACAGAAATTTTTCTGTGACCCCATTATTGAGAAAGCGGTTAAATACCTGCTTTCTGAAGCAATGTTTTGACAAAAGAATCCATTAGAAATGTCTAATGTTTTGTATTTTTTGCAAATTAGGTTATTCATTAGTGCTGCACTGTGCGAATTTTGTACCGCAAATGTCATGCAACATGAGTTAAGGTGTCTGTAGTCCAAGACTAGAAGATATGAATCGTCAGGTTTGGAGACTGTAAACAAAGGATTGTTCATTTGAGAGGTGCATGTTTCAATCACCCCTTGGTATTCAAGTTGATCTAAGATCTCCCTGACCTTTTTTTTAGCTTCTTGCTTAATTGGGTACTGTCTTTGTGCAGTTGGTTGACATTTTAACTGGATTTTGTGAGGAGGAGAGTCCTCATCCCATCCTACATGATTCTTATATAATGCAGGTGCTTGAGCTACTGCTCATTTTCTGGCATATATGTATTTTCTATGTATTGGAATATGATTTGAGAAGGCAGGCATAATCATTACTTCGCCATGAGGGCACTCTCTGACAAACTCTGGTGGCCAGTCTTTCTCAGCTAATAGGATGTCTTTTGAGAGGTTATCCCAAAACAGACCCCTTACCTTCCTAGTCTTATCTCCCTCTATACGCAATGTTATTTCGTATATTTTATGAGGTTCGCTAACTCTGGTATCTGCAGTTTCCACCTGAATGTATTCATTCGTGTCCACTATCTCCAGATGATTCATCAGGATCTTGCGAGCTATGGTCACTTCTGCTGCGCTGTCTAGCATTGTCTGTGCCCACTCTCCGTTTTTCAGCTGTGTCCTCAGTATCCTTGGCATGTTTAATTATTTTAATACTTGCTATCTTCTTTCTTGGAAATTGTAATTTTTTACTTTGAGCAGGTTCCTTGTCTTTGGACTTGACGTGCCCTTCCCTGTGTTCTGACCGTCCTCTTCTTTCCGATTTCTGCAAGGAAGTCTGAAAATATCGAGAGGGACGTGTATCAATATCTTGATATCTATCAGGCTTTTTCAAATTATGCCTATTTCTAAGGTTGTATCTTTTTTCAGAGGGCTCCCTTTGGGGAGACTTGTGTTCTAGGTTCAGAGATCTTTCCCTCCGCCGAGGAGACCTTCCTCTGGACTGGAATCTTTTTTCTTTGGGAGTGGATTGTTTACTTCCATCCCAGCTCTTTTTTGGAGTGTTTAGATTATTTTTAATGAATATCTTTTCAGGATTTTCAAGTAGTTGGGGTTTTACTGGTTTCCCAAACAAACTATCTCTACCTAGTTCTTCATAGGATTTTTCTATGATTCTGGCAAGTTCAATTGGTTGGTCTGCTATATCTGTTTCTTTCAATTTTTTGCGGATCGCCACAGATGCTGCTTCTCCTATGTTGGCTAATAATATAGCAGAGACCTGCTTGAAGTCTTTCAGTAATTTCATACCAAGAGTTAAAGCAGGTTCTGGACCGTATTAATTTTGAATCTGTCTTAGTACATCTGGTATCATCGCCAGAGACGTAACACCATGTGTTTTTGTGTAAATGGAAGCAAAGACTGTGCCCCAAGTGTCACAATCCTCCACATGTGGTGCGACCCCCATTGGAAGGCAGAAAGTCAGAATTCTGTGTTTATCACTAGGGGTAGTATTCGGGAATACTGCCTCTATTTGAGTTATTTTTTGTGCTAGCCAGAATGGAATTTGTTCCTGTTTTGCGGGTGTTTTACCAAGACATGATTGTGTGTTCTGTGGTGTAATTTTATTTGTGTTTCCCTGATGAGGGGTCAGCTGTTGAATGTTAATAGCTGGTTGGACTGTTGCAGTCCGCATTACATATTGGACTAATTGTCTATGAATTTTAATTAGTACTTTTAGCTGGGCTAAAAGTTCCCTGTCTGGCATTTTTTCGATGTCTGGATGTGGTGTGTAGCTGGCTAGAACCGGCCACGTTGCTCATGGTCTACCTAGTAGACCGAGCCAGGTGATGTGATCAGTATGTTTTAGGGCGCCTTTAAACCAGAGCAGGTGCTCTTGGTAATTTAGTGGGATTTCAACATCCTCGAAAGGAGTGTATTCTTCCGGAGGTTCCTCTATTTTGTAATAGTGGAATTCATGTGTTACAGCGTTTGCTGCTGGAAAGTTTATCCATGAATAGAATACCTCTGTCTGCAGATATTCGTGTGCCTCTATCACGAATATGACTGTACCACCTCGTGATGTCAGTGTGTTATCTATAAGTTTTAGAGTTATAGCTCTTCTTATGTTTGCCGGGATGATAATTGCACCCGGTTCATTTTCATTAAACCCTGTAACATCGAAACCCCGTTGATTCGCATCTACTGCGGCTTCACCAGTTTCGTTGCTGTCCCCGTTATTTGACATTGTTTTAATGAAAGTTTGCAGAGAAGGTTTCCAAGGAACCAAAAGATTAGGTGCACAATATTTTGGAACACTGTATCCTTCAACGTTGACTAAACCAAAACTCTACATAGGAATCTCTTCCTACTAAGTTCCGGCAGATTTTAACCTTTCACCCACTCCAGACGTCTATTGGAGTATTTACGGGAAAAAGGGTCGGTGTGAAAAAGAACGACTGAGATACTCTAACGTCTTGCGTTAGTTTTATCGCCTTACCAAACGTTGGGCCATGTAGTGTAGTTCCTATTTTCCCAATAGGCTCTGAGCATTGGAATAACAAACAGCAGTGTAGACTGAGGTCATCTAGGTCTGTACTGACTATGTTAAACTTAATTTAGGTTTGCGCCAGCTAGCTCAGAGGTCACTGGAAACTTTCTTGAATGAATAGGGAGGGATAAGCTTCCCTGGCTCAGACAAGAAGGGATTCAGCTTCCGACAACCATATAACATGACAACTTTGCTCCCCCAGAATTAGAGTAAATCTCTAGAGTCGTGTGAAAACAATAGACAGCTATTTCACTCAGTCAAATCTGCGTTTTTACTTTCACCAGAGTGCAGAGAAGAGAGAGACGGGCGTTTTCAATAAAAGGTATTATTTATTGAGCAGTCTTCCTTCTCATGCAAGAGAAATGAATGGCCACAATTGCAATACTTAATATAAAGTAAAGTATGTACAGTAAAAGGGGTATTATGAAATAATACTGTAAAAGGATTGATATGGTTTCTTAGCCATAAGACACTTTAAAATGGATAAAATATATACATACGTATATACATTGACTAACGTGCTCAACTGGTGCTTCTAAAATATGCCTACCCCGGTGTACCTGACCTAAGCCTAATACGTGGGAAGGAGTAAGTAGCAGTTTAAGTTAATTTGGTTTTGCCAAGAATCTGATTCAAGAATTCTCTCTAAGGGTTTACTCAGCACTGTACCTTGGGAATAGAATGTAGGAGCTCTGGTATCTCTCTTTCAGGACTCGATATCCCAGTCACCCGCAAGGGTAGGCTGGAAACCGCGGAGCTGGATTTTCTCAGCAGGAGAAAAGACAGCGTCTTTCTCAGCCCGTCAAAAAGGAGGGGCAGCGTCCGTGGGCTCTTCGCATCAGCTGGGCTCTCGGAAAGTAGATAGCTGCTCTGCTCCAAAACCACCACCGTTTGTTTGCTTAAGGCAACGTTGGTATATTTATACCTGAAAGGTGCCGAGTTTGACGTAAGGTTTGGACATAAGACGTCCATAAAGATGTCACTAAGAACTGGCCGTTCTTACAGTGCTCGCAGGAGTTCTATTACAAATCAAAACAAAGCAAGTGGGGATTTCCCAGGTTGCTGGAGGTTTGGTGTGTCAAAAGAACTCGTTGTGCTTTCTAGGAATCCAAGGAAGTAGCTTTTGCCGTGCACTGGACTGCAAGGGCGATTTACTGAAATATGGATCTGATTCTTATGCCATTATAGGGATATTATTGATTATAGCCGTATAAGGGCATAAAATAGTAATTTTGATTCAGGTTCCTAGATAAGAACACACTAGCAGCATCTCATCTACTGCTCCCCAAAGAGCAGTACTCCATCGAACGGCATGTCCAGTACCTTAGGCCGGAACGATGTGGCTTTAAGCCACCCCTGGCGCCTTAGGACTGCTGCCCCTGCCATCTGTCTAAATCCTGTAGAGGCGATTTCCATCGCCACATCTATCATTTCCAAGGCAGATCGCTCGCCCTCAAGGAGTATCTTCTTTGCCACTTCTTTTTGTTCTTCTGGTATTGCTCCTAAATATGGGGCAATCTCTGCCCACATCTGGCAACTGTATCGTCCTAAGAGGGCCAGTGAGTTTGCCGCCAGGATAGAAAGGGCCGACATGGACGAAAAATTTTAACAATATTATCAAGTTTACGGCCTTCCTTATCTGGTGGTGCAGTCAGCGCAGCCGACTGATTACTAGATTTACGATGTGCAGCCTGCGTAATAACAGAGTCCGGTTTCGTTTGGCCTATAAAGCATGCCGGAGCCGTGTCTGGGGCCTTATATTTCTTGTCAAGCCTGGGCGGAACTGGAAGCAGAGATGAGGGGTTATTCATTATCTTTACCCCCTGATTCCAGATGTAATCAATAATAGGGATGGATCGCACAGCCTTCTTGAATGGCTCTTTAAAGTCATACAGGAAGCAATCCTGGGTTTGAGTGGTCATTTGGATTTTAAATCTTGCCGCAGCCCTTTCCACAATATTATGAAACCCCCCCGATAGACTCTGGAGTGAATCCGCCTGTGCCTGGTCAGGGGATGCCGGATCCTGAATGACAGTTATTCCATTCATCGTCCTGTATTTCTCCTTCCTTTTGCTGTCCATCCTCTTCTTCTATTACTTCCTCTTCTTCATCAGAAGAAGGTAGAGGTGGTAAAGCGACAGGATCTTGACGAATGACCAGTGCAGGTGGTCTAGGGCGAGGAAGTTGGTGAGGTATCACAGGTGTAGGTTGCTTTACTGGAAGAGGCGGAGTGGGCGAAAACCGTTGCTTGTAGTCCGCTGTGAGAAATTGCAGGTCCGTCACTATTGATGCTGGGAGGCACACCATAGGTTGTGAAGGAGGCGGAGTAATTTGACATTCCTCCTGATATCGCCCTTCATCCTGACCCAGGTCTTCACAGTGAGCTTTCATGGACCTTAACGTGGAGTTCAGATGGACTTGTCGCAGTTTGGATCATTGAACAGTCATCAGAATCCTCCGTGTCCAGCAGATGGGCCAGTGGCAGTGGCTGGACTCTGCTAGGCGACGTTAAGTCTGGCGTTAAAGTACTCGTTGTCAGTCTGTAGTGTGTGTAACAGTACTTCAGCGTGGGAGACTCTGTTGTTGACGAGCCAGTCAACAGGGTGGTCGTCGACGGTGGAGCGTCTACGGCCATAGCAGATGTCTCTGTTGTCTTCATCGACGACGATGCTGTCGACAGCAGCATCAACGGTTGTTTCTTCGTCAATGGCAGTGTCGACGCTGGACCCGTCGTCGATGGCTTTGTCGACGATCGTGTCGACGTTGGCTTTGTCGACGATGGTGTCGACGTTGGCTTAGTTGACGCTGGTGTCGACGACTTAGTAGACGCTGGCATCGACGATGGAGCCGTCGACTGTGCCTTGGATGCAGTCTGAGGAGGTCGTCGAGACTCATATTATTTATGCTTTCAAAGTCCCAATCATCAGAGAATGTACTTGGTTTTACAAAGTCACTTAATGAAACCTTAAACTGATGAGGATATTTCAAGAGTTCGACCGGTCCATATATTTCGTAATCTGTTTTGTCCCAAACTACCCCGCCGGGTATTGGAATGGCTGTGAAATTCACTGATGATAGTTCTCTTTTCTCGATGTGAGATGACTTGTGTGGCTTCAGAACTAAGTTGATGTTCTGACTTGCTGTGTCCATTGTACTGTATTTTCCCTCAATGAATTTTCCCAAACAAAGTACCATGATGAGCCAAAGCAGGAGGAGAAGTACACCCAACACAATCCAAAATTCTAACCATGGAGAAACGAGATAAGTTTCTTTGAGTTGATGAAAGAGTTCTGTTGCTTTGTCTTTAAAAGTCTTTGTTGCTGGCGTTACTTCAGGGTCGCTTTGATCTTCAGAAAAGTTATCGAAATTGATGAAGTAGCCAGATGCAGTTCTGTCAATTGTTGGAATTGTTTTTTCGATTTGCCTTTTATCAGCACATTCTGATGCTACATCATTGTAGACTGGTGTTTCTTGACGAACTGTTTCAATTTGGGTTTCAAGAGGCACAAGTTCCATGGCATTGTTGCACAGTCCTTTTTTATTCACTGCAGGTTTATCAAATGTGATTAGTCTCTCAGTTTGAACCTCTTGGATTGTAGCAAGTTTTGGAGTTCTGCTAATTCTTGTGAGTCCACTGGGCCTACTACTTATTATTGGCCACATGATTGTGGTTTTACCAGGTCGATGGATACAACTCGGTTCTCCTTTTTACCAGCAAGGGTCGGTAGTACAACTGATCTTGTTCCGCTGACAGCTAAGACAGGTACTGCTTTTCTGTAAGAAGGCCCAAATTCCTTCTTCACCGCGATCTTCTCTCTGACTAGATCCCTAATCTTTGGAATCCAGACAGGTCTTGCTGAGACAGGTGGTTTATCTTCAGTGGCTGTTGGCTGCTGTTTTAACTTTATGTTGCTCAGGGCTTTTCTTATTTCATTTAAGTCCTGTAAAACAGCCAAACAATCTTTGATGTCAAAGCATTTTTTCTTATCTTCTACCACTGAAGTCTGACTATCTAAATCCTGAATATACATTCTAGTTCCGAACAATAGTTCGTATGGGCTCAAGCCTTTTAGAGAATTTCTTGGCAGATTGTTAAGAGTACGTTGGACACTTGTTAAATGTTGGATCCACCCATCACCCGAACCCAATACCTTTGCCGTTATAGATTGCTTTATGTCTCGGTTTTTTCTTTCCACAATCCCATTTCCCTCAGGATGGAAGGGACAAGAGTACCGCAACGCAATGCCCATGCTGGTCATGGCCTCCTTATAAGCTCGAGAGCTTAAAGCAGGACCCTGATCAGAATGTAGCATGCCAATTGCGTATGTGCCGATAAAGACTCGCAAATCTTTTATAACAGTTCTGGCGTCAGCCGACCGCTGGGGTCTGTATTTTTAAGTGATTCTAGTCTTAAAAGAAATTTATGGGACGCTGGAATTTACGTATAGATAGCCTTATGCTAACTACAGAAATGGCCATGGCAATACTCCGGTTGGCTCGCTACTGCGATCTCTGTTGCAGTTTGGAAAGCTCTTTGCAAATTTATAATGTAGCAGGCTCATCCCCGGCCACCAGTATTCTGATTGTAATTCTGTCAGAGATTCCTTGATCTGTTTGTGCCTCGGACCTTTACCCATGTGTGAGTCTGCTATTAATAAGACTCTCCTGTTCGTGTTTGGAATTACTTTATCCCCCACTCCAGGGATTCGAGCAAAAGGAACGGAGTTTGCGTCAATTACGTATGTATAATTAAGTGGATAGTTCAAGGGTAGTGCTGCACAGTCGCCTTTTGAAGACGTTTTCCCGGGCAGCTTGGTTTTCCCATCTATGCATTTTTCTGAACGGTTTTTTGTGGCTACGGAAGCCGGTTGAGTTGCTTCCGCTGTGGCAGTATTAGCCAATGAATTCCCTGCAACGTGAACACCATCACGTTGATGACTCAGTGTATCACGTGAGTCTTCTGTAGTTCTTTATGTAAAAGAACTACCTGTTCCCAAAGCTTCTTATGCTTTATTGTGGCACCTGTGTCATCTTTGTAGTCGTTTTGAACCCAGTTCTGTAAGTTATTATTGTAAGATTTGACGCAGAAATGCGAATCGCACACTATTAGTGTCGGGAATTCACGATCGGAATTTTCAAGCGCCATCTTTAAAGATCTGATTTCAGCTCGCTGAGCCGAACAGTTTCTCAGCGATTCAGTTTTTGTTATTTTTGGTCTGAATTTACCACAGCGCCAGCGACCTTTAACAATCGCACATCCTGCATTGTAGGATTTATTATCCACATCGTAATGTTGTACAAATCTGTCCGTATATATTATACAAGAGTACTGTTGGAGAGGCAGAATTTCGATTGGCAGAGGATATTCTTCTTCATATTTCAAATAATTCAGTTTTTTCATGTTCGGGTCAAAATAGTATGTCACGTCTTCTGCAGTACGTACAGTAAAAGGAGTATTATGAAATAATACTGCAAAAGGATTGATATGGTTTCTTAGCCATAAGACACTTTAAAATGGATAAAATATATACATACGTATATACTTTGACTAACGTGCTCAACTGGTGCTTCTAAAATATGCCTACCCCGGTGTACCTGACCTAAGCCTAATACGTGGGAAGGAGTAAGTAAGTAGCAGTTTAAGTTAATTTGGTTTTGCCAAGAATCTGATTCAAGACTTCTCTCTAAGGGTTTACTCAGCACTGTACCTTGGGAATAGAATGTAGGAGCTCTGGTATCTCTCTTTCAGGACTCGATATCCCAGTCACCCGCAAGGGTAAGCTGGAAACCGCGGAGCTGGATTTTCTCAGCAGGAGAAAAGACAGCGTCTTTCTCAGCCCGTCAAAGAGGAGGGGCAGCGTCCGTGGGCTCTTCGCATCAGCTGGGCTCTCGGAAAGTAGATAGCTGCTCTGCTCCAAAACCACCACCGTTTGTTTGCTTAAGGCAACGTTGGTATATTTATACCTGAAAGGTGCCGAGTTTGACGTAAGGTTTGGTCATAAGACGTCCATAAAGATGTCACTAAGAACTGGCCGTTCTTACAGTGCTCGCAGGAGTTCTATTACAAATCAAAACAAAGCAAGTGGGGATTTCCCAGGTTGCTGGAGGTTTGGTGTGTCAAAAGAATTCGTTGTGCTTTGGACTGCAAGGGCGATTTACTGAAATATGGATCTGATTCTTATGCCATTATAGGGATATTATTGATTATAGCCGTATAAGGGCATAAAATAGTAATATTGATTCAGGTTCCTAGATAAGAACACACTAGCAGCATCTCATCTACTGCTCCCCAAAGAGCAGTACTCCATCTAACGGCATGTCCAGTACCTTAGGCCGGAACGATGTGGCTTCAAGCCACCCCTGGCGCCTTAGGACTGCTGCCCCTGCCATCTGTCTAAATCCTGTAGAGGCGATTTCCATCGCCACATCTATCATTTCCAAGGCAGATCGCTCGCCCTCAAGGAGTATCTTCTTTGCCACTTCTTTTTGTTCTTCTGGTATTGCTCCTAAATATGGGGCAATCTCCGCCCACATCTGGCAACTGTATCGTCCTAAGAGGGCCAGTGAGTTTGCCGCCAGGATAGAAAGGGCCGACATGGACGAAAAATTTTAACAATATTATCAAGTTTACGGCCTTCCTTATCTGGTGGTGCAGTCAGCGCAGCCGACTGATTACTAGATTTACGCTGTGCAGCCTGCGTAATAACAGAGTCCGGTTTCGTTTGGCCTATAAGGCATGCCGGAGCTGTGTCTGGGGCCTTATATTTCTTGTCCAGCCTGGGCGGAACTGGAAGCAGAGATGAGGGGTTATTCATTATCTTTACCCCCTGATTCCAGATGTAATCAATAATAGGGATGGATCGCACAGCCTTCTTGAATGGCTCTTTAAAGTCATACAGGAAGCAATCATGGGTTTGAGTGGTCATTTGGATTTTAAATCTTGCCGCAGCCCTTTCCACAATATTATGAACCCCCCCCGATATCCTCTGGAGTGAATCCGCCTGTGCCTGGTCAGGGGATGCCGGATCCTGAATGACAGTTATTCCATTCATCGTCCTGTATTTCTCCTTCCTCTTGCTGTCCCTCCTCTTCTTCTATTACTTCCTCTTCTTCATCAGAAGAAGGTAGAGGTGGTAAAGCGACAGGATCTTGACGAATGACCAGTGCAGGTGGTCTAGGGCGAGGAAGTTGGTGAGGTATCACAGGTGTAGGTTGCTTTACTGGAGGAGGCGGAGTGGGCGAAAACCGTTGCTTGTAGTCCGCTGTGAGAAATTGCAGGTCCGTCACTATTGATGCTGGGAGGCACACCATAGGTTGTGAAGGAGGCGGAGTAATTTGACATTCCTCCTGATATCGCCCTTCATCCTGACCCAGGTCTTCACAGTGAGCTTTCATGGACCTTAACGTGGAGTTCAGATGGACTTGTCGCAGTTTGGATCATTGAACAGTCATCAGAATCCTCTGTGTCCAGCAGATGGGCCAGTGGCAGTGGCTGGACTCTGCTAGGCGACGTTAAGTCCGGCGTTAAAGTACTCGTTGTCAGTCTGTAGTGTGTGTAACAGTACTTCAGCGTGGGAGACTCTGTTGTTGACGAGCCAGTCAACAGGGTGGTCGTCGACGGTGGAGCGTCTACGGCCATAGCAGATGTCTCTGTTGTCTTCATCGACGACGATGCTGTCGACAGCAGCATCAACGGTTGTTTCTTCGTCAATGGCAGTGTCGACGCTGGACCCGTCGTCGATGGCTTTGTCGACGATAGTGTCGACGCTGGACCCGTCGTCGATGGCTTTGTCGACGATCGTGTCGACGCTGGACCCGTCGTCGATGGCTTTGTCGACGATCGTGTCGACGTTGGCTTTGTCGACGATCGTGTCGACGTTGGCTTCGTAGACGCTGGTGTCGACGACTTAGTAGACGCTGGCGTCGACGATGGAGTCGTCGACGGTGCCTTAGATGCAGTCTGAGGAGGTCGTCGAGACTGATGTGACTTTCGTCGTCGACGATGACTTTACTTTCGTCGGCGACGATGACTTTACTTTCGTCGGCGACGATGACTTTGCTTTCGTCGTCGACGATGACTTTGCTTTCGTCGTCGACGATGACTTTGCTTTCGTCGTCGACGATGACTTTGCTTTCGTCGTCGACGATGACTTTGCTTTCGTCGTCGACGATGACTTTGCTTTCGTCGTCGACGATGACTTTGCTTTCGTCGTCGACGATGACTTTGCTTTCGTCGTCGACGATGACTTTGCTTTCGTCGACGGTGGCGACGATTTTTTAATAGCAATGACAGATATAATAGACCTACCCGTCGACGACTATGCCGTGGTAGTCATGGCGGAGAAGGACGATGCTGTCGACGTAGATATAGTTGCTGTCGACGTCACAGACATGGCCGAAGTTACCAGCAAAGGCTTCTTGAAGGTGGCATCCTGAAGAGAACTCTTCCCTGCCATGGCCTGTGAACAAACCTCTGAAGACTTGGGCGTCTTCTTTTGAGGTGGCTTTGCAGACCGGTCTGGAGATGACGGTCTGGGCCTTTTGGAGGAGTGTGAGCTCCTAAAGGAACACTCGCTCTCACCTGAAGAGACTGTCTGATCCTTCCCTTTAAGTCTCTTGAGCCATAAAAGCAGGCGCCCCTCTCTGTCCTTCAGGGTCTTGGCAGAGAAAGTGCGGCAGACTTTGCAATCCTAAGCAGAATGGTCAGGATAGAGACAGTAGAGGCAGTCTTCATGCCGGTCATCCACATGTAGTCTCAACTTGATGCATGAAGCACAGGGTCTAAAGAACCCTTTTTTAGGAGTGTCAGACATGGTGGACTGAAGTACTCCTCCACAAGAATAAGTTCTGTGAGAAAATATGGAATAAATCTAGAAATGCCAGAAAGCTGAACAGAGCTCAGTGGAGACTCCCTTCGCACACCGTGCGGTAGAAAATCTGAGGGACTAGGGCTCTTTCCAGGAAGGTTCTAGGGGGTGGTAGTAGCTAATTGGCTCCTGGCCAAAGTTTTGGTCCTTTTTACAGGTTACTAATGTGAGGCCTCTGGCCTATTAGTAAGTATATGTGTATCGAATATGCTACTTACCAGTATGCATCTGTTCTTGGCATGTAGGGCTGCTGACACTCATATCTGTGCATAGATCACCGCCGAGTGTTGGGTCCTGATGATTACACATTGTTGTCCTGGAAGAGTCTTCGAAGTATCACAAGATAGGTAGCTCCTCCCCTGGACTACAGTGCGCATGGGCATCCTCAGATTGTTTTTCGCCATTGTGGCAGAGAGTGTAATACAGTGAGTGATGTCCATGCTACATAGTAATTCTGAATGCTACAGCTGCTACAGGCGCCGGGGAGGAGGGTGGGCGATATGAATGTCAGCAGCCCTACATGCCAAGAACAGATGCATACTGGTAAGTAGCATATTCGGTTCGAGGCATGTGGGCTGCTGAATTCATATCTGTGCATAGATTATATAGCAGCCCCTCCTGTTAGCGGCGGCTGCCCGTGCCAGCTGCAGCAGTCTGAAAAAGAGTTTTGAGAACAGCCTGTCCTACAGCTGCCTGCTGTCTTGAATGCACATCTACGCAGTAGTGTTTCGTAAATGTATGTGTAGTGGACCATGTGGCTGCTTTACATATCTCTTTTAAAGGAATATTTCCCAGGAAAGCCATGGATGCTCCTAACTTACGTGTGGAGTGTGCTCTTGGAGGAATGGTTAGTGTGCGTTTAGCCTTTGCGTAGCAAATCTGTATACACTTAACGATCCATCTGGCTATTCCTGTTTTGGAAATGGGGTTGCCTTTGTGCTGTGGAGAAAAGGCAACTAACAGTTGTTTTGTTTTCCTGAAATCCTTTGTTCTGTCTATATAGTACATACGAGCTCTTTTGACATCTAATGTGTGTAGAGATCTCTCAGCAACATTTTCTGGATTAGGAAAGAAAACAGGCAGTTCTATGGTTTAGTTCATGTAGAACTGCAAAACCACCTTAGGCATGAACGTAGGGTTGGTGCATAGTACAACTCTATTTGAGTGGATCTGTATGAATGGCTCTAGAATCGTTAGTGCCTGGAGTTCACTAACTCTTCTTAGTGAGGTAATGGCTACTAGGAAAGCAACTTTCCAGGTAAGAAATTGAATCTCACAAGAGTGTAGAGGTTCAAAAGGTGGTCCCATCAGTCTGGTGAGGACCACATTCAGGTTCCATACAGGCGAAGGTGGGTGTCTGGGAGGGATCACTCTTGAGTCCCTCCAGAAAAGCTTTAATGGCAGGCACTCTGAATAGTGAGAGGTGCTGCCTGTTTTGAAGATAAGCTGCTATTGCGGATAAATGTATACGAATGGAACTGTACGCCAGATTACATCTGTATAAGTGCAACAAATAACAGATAATGTTTTGAATAGATGCATCCAGTGGGTTAATGTCATTATTGTTACAATATATGACAAACCTTCCATTTAGCCGCATAACACGCTCTGGTTGTGGGTCTTCTTGCCTCCTTGATGATGTTCATGCATTCTGGTGGCAAGTTGAGGTAGCCAAATTCTAAGACTTCAGGAGCCGGATCGCCAGGTTGAGCTGTTGCGGATCTGGGTGCTGAATTTCGCCATGGCTCTGCATTTAAAGTCTGGGTGTTAGCCGCAGTCTTTGATGCAGTACACCGGAAAGTTCTACTAGCGTGGTGTACCATGGCTGGCGTGCCCACGTTGGAGCAACCAGGATGAGTGTCATCGAGTGTTGCTTCAGCTTGCGTGCCACCAGCAGTATTAGAGGCGCTGGGGGAAAAGCGTACGCAAACCTGCCTGACCAGTTCATCCATATCGCATAGCCCTGTGACCGCGGATGTGGGAACCTGGCGGCGAAGCTTTGGCATTTTGCGTTTTCCCTTGTGGCGAATAGGTCTATCTCTGGATGACCCCACTGCTGGAAGTACGGCTGGAGTACCGATGGATGCATCTCCCACTCATGCATCTGGTGGCTGTGTCTACTGAGCAGATCCGCCATCTGGTTGTCCTTGCCCGGGAGGTGTTCCGCCATGAGGAAGATGTTCCTCTGAATGGCCCACTTCCACATGCTCTGAGCCAGATGAGACAACTGTGGAGAGTGCGTTCCTCCCTGCTTCTGTATGTAGTACATGGCAGTCATGTTGTCCGTCCGGATCAACACGACCTTGTTGCACCAGTGTACCTTGAAAGCTTTCATTGCCATTAAGATTGCCATCAGTTCCAGAAGGTTGATGTGCATTTTCTTCTGCTGTGCTGTCCATAGTCCCTGCACTGTGTAGTGGAGTATATGAGCTCCCCATCCCTGGAGAGATGCGTCCGTCGTCAGTATAATCTGTGGCACAGGCTCCAGAAACGGTCGGCCCTTGCAAAGGTTTTGTGGGTTCCACCAATGCAGAGAGTTGAATGCCCGACCGCTCACCAACACTAGGTCTTTTAATTGTCCTTGAGCCTGATTCCACTGACGTGCCAAGCACTCCTGAAGCAGACGCATATGTAGTCTCGCGTGCGGGACTATGAAGATGCAGGAGGCCATCATGCCTATCAACTGCATGAATACTTTTGCTGGAAGCGAGTGTTGAGGTCTAAATTTTTGTCTCAGTAATTGCATGCTGTTTATCCTCGCTGAATTTGGCTGAGCTTTGGCTGCCAGAGTGTTTATTGTCGCACGTGGGCGGGTTGAAGATGAGACTTTGGATAATTCAGCGAGAATCCCAGATTGTGAAGAAGATGAATGGTGTGGGACATGTGGCTGGCACACTGCACGGCCGTCTTTGCTTGAATAAGCCAGTCGTCCAGATAAGGTTAGACATGTATGTGCTGTCTCCTTAGGTGTGCTGCTACTGTCGCCAGGCACTTTGTGAACACCCTGGGTGCCGTTGTTACTCCGAAAGGGAGGACTTTGAACTGATAATGTTGATTTTGAATAGTGAACCTGAGATACTGTCTGTGTGATGGATGTATGGGTATATGGAAATACGCATCTTTTAGATCATGTGTTGCGAGGAAGTCTCCCTGACTGAGTAACGGCAGAACCTGCTGTAAGGTGAGCATATGAAAATGCTCCGACAGAATGTATCTGTTTAGAGGCCTGAGGTCTAGTATAGGTCTGAGAGACCAGTCCTTTTTGGGTATTAAGAAATACAGAGAGTACACCCCTGAGCCTTGGTCTTCTACAGGCACGAGCTCTATGGCTCCTTTTTGCATCATGCTGACGACCTCCTGCTGCAATAAGTGTAAGTGCTCTGCGGACATAGGACGGTGTCTTGGTGGTATGTTGGGTGGAGTGGATGTTAATTCCAGACAATACCCGTACTGGACAATGTCTCTCATCCACCTGTCTGTGGTGATGGATTTCCAGACTGGCAGGAACTGTTGTAGTCCCCCCCCCCCCGACAGATGTTATGTGGTCGGGGGCAGTGACAGGGCGTCACTGTTTGTTATTGGCAGAGGATCTGGAATTGTTGTTTCCTCTTCCTCTGTCCTTGATGTTGTTTCCACGATATCCACCCCTGTTGTTTTTATTGTAGGTGGATTGTGTACCTCCTTTATTGAACTGTGTCTTCTGTGTGGATTGGCCTCATGAAGGTCCTCTAGTATTGGAGCGACGAAAGGAGCCACCTCGAAACTGCTGTGACTGCAGAGCCCCCATAGACTTTGCAGTCTGTGTCTTTTTTAATTTTTTCAAGGGTGGTGTCAACCTCCGGTCCAAATAAGTAGTCCGGGTTAACTGGCTGATTGAGGATAGAAGTTTGTATTTCTGGTTTGAATCCCGAGATTCTTAACCAGGCATGTCTCCTTAACATGACGCTAGTGTTAATGGCCCTGGCTGCAGTGTCAGCTGCGTCTAGCGCGCACTTGATGGAAGCATTGGTTATAAGCTTTCCTTCTTGGATTAGTAGTTCTGCACCCTCCTTGTACTGATCTGGTAGGTGTTGCAACAGTGTCTCAAGGGTATCATAATGGGACCTGTCATATCTGGCTAAGAGTGCCTGAGTGTTGGGAATGCGCCAGATGTTAGCTGTCTTCACTGCCACCCTTTTTCCTGAAGTTTCCAGTACTTTTGACTCTTTGTCAGGAGGAGGAGCATCACCTGTAGTCTGGGAGTTTGCTCTCTTACGTGCATTAGAAACAACTGAGTCCAATGGCAACTGTCCTCTTATGTAAGTAGGGTCCACAGGTGCCGGTCTATATTTCTTTTCAACTCTTGGGTTTAATACCCTGGCCCTGGTGGTTTCCTTAAAAATGTCACCAGCATGCTTAAGAACCCCTTTTAGCATGGGCAGAGTCTTGACTGTTCTTTCCGAAGTGGAAAAGGTGTCGACCAGAAAGTCTTCCTCCACAGGGTCAGCATGTAGTTGCACGTCATGGTTACTTGCCGCTCTTTCAATAAGGGCGTTAAAGGCAGTAGTGTCCTCAGTAGGAGATGTTTTTACACTGTATGCATGTGTGTCAGGGGCAGTCTGCGGATCCCTTGGGTCAGCTGGGTCTGCCCATGGTTGGTTTTGATCATCGGGATCAGTGTCCACATGGTAAAGGTCATCTTCATTTTCGTCATCCCCTGCATCCACATCCGAGTATGTGGGTGAAAAAGTCTGAGGTTCTTGTCCATAGGATTGGAGAGGTTCCACAAGAACTGGCGATGTTGTTGAATCCCTCTTCTTCTTTAAGGGAATCCTATATGACTCCATGGGTGTTTCTGGTATTATCTTCCTTTTATATATGGACAGTCTACCAGTTTCCGAGTCGATGAACTGCCTCGACTCCTGTTCTTCAGGCTCCTCTGTAGCCTCCGCTTCCATCAACACTTTATTAATGGCTCCAATACCTTTTTTTGGTTCGAACATCTTCGGACGCACTGTTGGTGGCAACCCGAATTTGATTGGTGTCGATGCGGTCTGAACGTTTCCGACCAGCTTCGGTGTTGGGGCCTTCTTCGGCCCGACCGCTGTAGCCTTATCTTTGATGCGTTGGAGTGACTCCGACACCTCTTTGGCTATGAATGGGCTCGGCCTTGTCGACTCAACAGGGTCCTTGGAGCCAGTCTTTGTCTTGTCCGCAGGCCTCGACCGAGGATCGAACCCTTCTTTTGGTTCGGGCCTTTTGACTGTGTCGACTCCCTTCGGTGTCGGCTTCGTCGGTTCGACAGCCTTGACTTTGGTCTTTGGTGCCCCAACCTTTGGTTCGATGACCTTCTTGAGCTTCTCGGTATCGACTGCCTTTTTCTGTTTCTTCGGCTCCGAGGGGTTTGAGGCCTTGGAGCCGACCAGAGTCAGCTGCACTTTTGGTTTCGTTTTTGGCAGTGATGCTTTCGGTTTCGATTCCTTTGGATCGACCGATGGCGGTTTCGATACTAATGGCTCTTTATATATGTTCGAAGCCAGGCCTTTATGCGGGGCTGTAGAACGAGTCTGTAGATCTCGGGTAAGGCCTTGTGGCGATCCCTCGACCTGAGCCTTATTGAGTGCTTCATTGTTCGCCCCCGTAAAGCCGGTTGGGCCTAGCTCCTCGCCTGAGCTATCTTCTACGGCCCCAAGGGCCTCTGCGTCGTCTCCTACCCCTTCGACAACGTATTCGACTTCTTCTAATACTTCTTAGTCTTCAGCGTCATACTCTGAGTCATGGCCCCAAACCGGAATTGAGTGTTCTTCCAGATCCTCCAGATAAACAACCTCTTCGTCTTCGGTCCCGAAGAGGTTTTCTGGAATAGGCGCTGATCTCTGCGACTCCAATCGAGCAGCGCGTCGAATCCGAAGAGTTTTCTTCGACCTGAACCGGGCACAGGGCATACCGTTGGCTTCGTTGTGATCCGGCACAGGCACTTGTTGCACACCGGGTTGACATCGATGTGCAGGTATTTTGCATTACAAAGTGGACACCTTTTGAATGGGCTTCTTTCCATCGTAGATCGAAGATCGGGTCGAATGTGGAAAAAAAAACGCCCGATTCCTCGATGTCCTCTCGAAGCAAAGTTATCGGTACCGAACGAAACAATACCGACGCTGTCGAAAGCCTTTTTGGCTTTGTAGAAAGTTTTCCTAACTTGAGCTAAGATAGTAACACCCGAACCCAATGGCGGAAAAAAACAATCTGAGGATGGAGAGGATACCCATGCGCACTGTAGTCCAGGGGAGGAGCCACCTATCTCGTGATACTTCGAAGACTCTTCCAGGACAACAATGTGCAATCATCCGGACCCAACACTAGGCGGCGATCTATGCACAGATATGAATTCAGCAGCCCACATGCCTCGAACAGGACATTACTATTGTTATGTACCGGGGACTCCCACCCAGACGACGGGGAATGATTCAGGCATGTGAATCTATGAAAGATACCCATAATACTGGATAATATAAGCTGCTCCCTCAGTTGAGCCAGATGCACTCTCAAAGCCAAGGTTACCAAACATACATCAAACATCTCATGAAAGAAAGCATTTCTTCGAACATCCTGCCCCTGTGGTAGCTTCACGCTTTTCCAACAAGGCTCCTTAAGCAGTGTAATTAAATCAATAGCTGGGCACTGCCCCCGTGGTCTCTGGTGTGTATGTTTAATGATTTGCATGCACCTCTACACACCCAGCACCTATCACGCAGTGAAAAAAAAACTGATCCCCCAGAGAAACTGGTAACTTTAATTTCAAGCGTCTCCATCTGAAGAGCAGGACGTCAAAGGAAATGAGAAGGCCAGAGGGCAGCAGCAGAGCGGGATGCAGATGCTGTAAGGGAAGTGAGACCGGCACAAGCACCCCCTGGGGCTCTTGTTAACTAGTACTACCACCGCCAAATTGCCAGGCAAACATTACAGCAATAAAATAACAGCACAACATGTGTTAACTATTTAAAGAAACAAATACTACCGCTCACTCAGACAACGCTGCACTAACTGATGATTCAGGGTCAACCTAATCCCCTTTCCCCGCCCCCCCGCTTTTAACTCTCACCCCCCACTGACCTTAGCCTAATTAACTCCGAAAACTTGTTAGTAGAACTCGAGACTCCCCAATGCCTCAAAATCACACACTAAGTGGCTCAGCACCTTTGGGAGAGGCAGCGGCCGTCAGAGTGGCCCGTTTAGGCGCTTGCACAGTGTTGGCCAGGACGTGAGGTAATCGCGCCAGGCGCTGCACTGGAAGCAAGTAAATGCACGACATGTGTGAGCGGGCAGGCCCCAGGGTCCCGATAATTTTAATTGGGCAGGGGTGAGTCATGATGTCACATGATGTGGTCTGCGCCGCGGCGGAATTCAGTCAGCACACTGCAGTTTTGCGACATTGTAGCTAGTAGTAGCAACCATAAATGAAGCATTTGGCACGCACGGGCGGTCAGAGCAGGATCCGATGTCAATTACTGTCTCCTGGAGTCTGCGGGGAGAGAGAGTTTTCAGTGTACACTCAGCAGAGCAGCCCCCTTTACCCCCTCTGGCGCACACAGCAGGTCAGAGGCACCACTACCAGCCAGCCAGGCAGCGCGCGCTAGCAGCACCCTGGCTTTAAGTCAATTTCAGCGCCGCTACACGTCAGCATAGTCAGGAGAAAATGCGTGACAATGCATTTCAGTGCGGTGATGCCGAAAACCACACTGTAATGCGTTAGCGTCACACCCGAGGAGTGACACTTGACAGGACTGGATGTATCCATCAGAAAAACAAGTTACTTACCTTTGATAACGCTTTTTCTGGTGGATACAGTATCAGCCTGCGGATTCCTCACTGACCCACCTGCCTCCCCGTTGTCCATCAGCTTATACCGAAAAACCTCTGACTGTTTGACATTTTTTATATGTCATTTATATGCCATACAGTTTGTTGCTAGGAAATGCTTGGGTTTTTGGCCTTTCCTTTTTACCTATATATATATATGTATACTATATGTAATTTTGCATATATTTTGTATACTGTGTATCCTTGTGTTATGTTGTTGGTCCACCCGTTCACCTCAAAGGCACGGAGGAAATGGGTGGAATTGATGTAAGAATGCCGCAAGGTCATCTTATAGCTCCGATGACGTCACATGGAGTCACAAGCAGAGCCGTGCTATTGTGATGTCCTTGTCGACGAAAGAGAGCTAAGAAAGAATTTCTGTGTAATGCGGGTGCAGGGGTAATTCAAAAGGTGAGGAATCCACAGGCAGATACTGTATCCACCAGAAAAAGCGTTACTGAAGGTAAGTAACGTGTTCGTTGTAGCATGAAGTGCTGCAGATTCACATGCCCACACAACTCTCAGGAACTCTTTAGCTGCTGCAGATCTACGCTCTAATATTTCACTTCTAAGTCTTACCTTTTGCATGGTCACTACATTTTTCCATCTTACGCCCCATTTTTACGTTCATCTGCTGTATGGAAAAAGATAAAGCAATTGAGCCAGTGCCAAAAAGATGCAACTCTTTTGCTTTTGTGCCTGCACTAGGAAACCTTTAGGTGGAACAAATGGTAAGCTACCAATGTAACACAATGCAGATCATCCCAATCACAAGATAAGTCTGACTGTACTAGCTAGACAAAAGCCTGACTGAGGAGAAGACTAACAATTGAGAAGCAACAGATAAGCACTCAGCGTGTCAAAAACAGGCCCTCACACAGAGGGGTCAATCTGTTTCTATATTCTTGAACAAACCTTTGATATTTGTAGTATGTAAAAGTCCATCCATGTTTAGAATGATCAATGTAGCCACTATGAAAATGTATGAGCTGGATTAACAGTGATAATGTATTAAAAAGTAGCTAGCTCATAATTCAAACTGTAGTGTATTCGACTAAATGAATACTGTGCATATCTACATGCTTCACAACAGTAGCAGTTAACACCTAATAACACCATGTTTTAGTAGTTTGGTCACTGGTGGTAATTTTCAGAGCTTCAAGTTTGCAGTGCAATCTGTTTAAATTGAACTCCAACTGCGTAAAAAATAAGAAATACAAAACATGAAGTGAAACAGAGCCGTTTTAAATATTGTCTTTCATTTAATAGACTGGCTTTGCAAATATCCATGTCAATGTTGCCAACACCAGAAAATGGTGATAATCACGGGATACAGCAAGTGGTAAAACCATAGAAATGTAACAGATTTTTCTGTCCATAAAAATGAAGTCTTGTTCATTCAAAGGAACAGACTGCTAATGAAATGCACTATCAAAGCTTCTTTTGTGGCCCCTGTTTTGATTTCTGAATGTGTTATTTCTGTTAAAGCCACCGCCTTGTCTTCGACCTCTGAAATCGGAGAAACTTCTTTCCCGTTCTTCTAATTCTGGTAAATCGATTGCAACAGTCAACTGCCATCGCCTCGTGTCTTTCCAGCGCTCCTGTAAAAACAACGTCGGTTGGTTAAACTGATTTGTGCACATGGTGTTATGACACTGAGATAGGCAATTAAATGACTAAACTGTTTCTATGGCACAGATGCCAACTTAATGCAATTTTGAGAATCAATTCTGAATTGCTTACTTACCTTCTGTAATGATCTTTAGGGTAGATACTTTTATCTACCTGCAGATTCCTCAACACTTGCATACAACCATGTGCCAGACTGGATCAGAAACCTTTCATAGCTTTCCTATGCTGGGAGGTGGTGCTGGCTCCGAGCACCGGAAACGGTACAGGTGTGAAATCACTCAAGTCAAATAGTGACACCCTGGCGCACCAATATCAGTTCCCTATCAATTTTTTCCATGCCCTTACATTCTTAAAACGGAGAGGGACACCTCACTCCATATCACAGCCTTTTCTTCTCTTCTTGAACTCCACAAGAAGCTAAAGACCTGGCTTATCAATTAACCAACGTACCATAGGCAGGGCTAGGGGCACACATGTGCTCAGTACCAGGATACCCTCATGGGTAATGGTGCGCTATACAAATACACATAACAAAACCTTAAAGACAAAGACGAGGTCATGTTGAGTGTTAAATGCAGTGCAACAGACTAACTTGGAATCCTATCAAAAGGAAGGGCCACCACCATCCTTTATAACCAAAGATACACGAGATTGTGGAGGGTTGGATATCCACCTTTTCTGAGTAGTCACCACCGATATTTCACCTTTTGCTAGACCCTATATTTACTGGTTGAGGGCTAACAGAGGATATTGCCAATAAGTCTTTGGATTGTCCAGGCAGGTAAATGGTAACTTTCTAAAAGTAACTTTTCTTTAATATTCATTATAAATATGGATTTACCATTGAACTGGATTTTTAATAATTGTTCAAAATAGTAGTTTTATTATTTTTTTTTGCTAGTGGCTTTCCCGAGATACAGTATTAGCGTTTTAAATTTAATAGGTTCGAATAGGTGTGAACTTACTCATAGAAGCAAACAATAGGCTGACCTGATTGACCAGGCAGAGAACTCCTCTGAACACTGCAAAATATGCAAGGTGGGTGCTATGGGTGCTCTTTTTGATACTACAATGTTAAATTCTTCTTGCATGGTCTACTGGGTTCACACATAAACCTTAGAGTACACTTGAAAGGGGAAAGGCCAGGATGCCAAGATGTTATTGTTAATTCACTGCCTGATTACTGAAGGGCTCTCCTTTTGTACTACCAGACATTCATCTCAGAGTTTATTCTGAGTACAGTGCTGCCCAAAACTGAATATAAGTGTTAGATGTGGGAGTACGCTGGCATTGTAATAGTACACTTCCAAGTTTAGTGGGGCGGAAGACTTTCACCATCTTCAAAATGCTTAAAGTGGGTGGAGTTGGCCTTAGGTGCTTTTAACCCATTGTTTAGGTTGTGTCCAGGAGTCCTTCTCACCCACTAACTCATGCCAGGCATAAGTGTGGCACTTCCTGGCACACACTTCAGAACGCTCCTGGACCTGTGGAAGGACAGAAGAGTAGACCTGCTGCACGCAACCTGAAAAGAGTTCTGAGGGACTGATCCTGCTATCTCTTGTACACAGAACAAAAAAAAGTGAACTCCATTGGTCATAAGGCTGATCTGTTTAAGCTACAGGGATACAACGAGCTACAAATGTTTTTAGTTCTGTGGGCTCAGCTGGTTTCCCGGCCCCCTGGTTAAAATCAATTATAATACCCATTTTCAAAAAGGGGCGAGGGGATCCTCAATGCTATTGGCCGATATCCCTTATTGATTCAGCTGTAAAAATCCTGGGAAAGGTAATCTTAACTAAAATTACTGATTGGGTACATGAGAGGGGGATTTTATCTAATAGGCAATATGGTTAGGGAGGAGCACCATGGATCAATGTTTAAATTTGCACTTATTAATAAGCAAATATACTATGGCCAAGGAGGGGTGCTTGACGATGGCTTTTATGGACTTATCCAGCGCTTTTGACCTGGTTAACAGGTCAAAGCTTTGGAATATCCTGCTGGAAAAGGGTCTCGACCCTTGCATAGTTTATTTTTTAGCCAACCTCCACCAAGATCTTACAGCCTCGGTTAGGATAACGCAGGCTGGTGATTGCACTAGATCATTTAATTCTGGGAGGGGCGTCCGGCAGGGATGCATTCTTGCACCCCTGCTGTACACCCTTTATATAAATGATCTGGACAAAGTGCTTGTGGAGGCAGCCTTGGATATCTCGCGTGTAGGAGACTGTTTAATCCCTGTTCTCCTATACGTGGATGACGCAGTACTTTTAGCCCGTACAGCAGTGGGCCTCCAGCGGCTTCTAGACGCCTTTGGGATTTTTATGCACTCCTTGGATTTAATTGTGAGTAACGGAAAGTCACATACTATGACAGTAGGTCGCAGAGCTAGGAAAACATTTTATTGTAAGGGATTGGAAGTCTCTTCCGTGTCCTCCTTTTCTTACCTGGGAGTCCTTTTTGATTACAGGTCTTCCTGGGCCATGCAACAAAAAGTTAAAAAGAATGCAGTCATACGTGCTTCCTCATCTCTTTTAGGGTTCTCACAGCGATTGGGGGCTAGACCAATAGAGGCTATTCTAAAGGTTTACAAAGCCTAGTGTTTGGCCATTGCGGCCTATGGATCCTCTATCTGGGGCTATTAATAACAGGTTGGGATACAGATAGCTGAAAACAAATTCCTACCAAGTCTACTGTCTGTTCCACAATCTACCCCATCGTATGCTATACACCAGGAGTTAGAGCTAGGTTATGTTACTGATATTTTGTACACAGCTCCGTTGCTCTGCTGGCTCAAAACCTGGTTGAACCCGGATTTAACCCGGAATCATTTGATTTTACGGGACTGTTTAAGTTAGATAAGTCCCTAAAAATCAAATGGCTCTCGTATGTCAAAAGCATGTTTATCAAAATAGGACGACCAGAACTTTATGAGGTACCGGAGAAGATCAGGAAGGAGGATGTGTTGTGGGTAAAATTGTAATAAGGTTTTGATGTTGGAACGAGAAGAACAGGAGCTATGTAACCCATCAGTTAGGGCCCATTACCGTTAAAAAACATTAATCAAATTGGAACCTTATCTAACAATAGTTAATAAACCTTACCATCGTTGGCTCCTTATTAGGCTCAGCTTCAATCTGATCCATTTTACATTGAGGGATTATCGGGAATGGTGTAATCCCGTTGATGCTGAACCCTGCAAATGTGATAATTTTTCATCTCAGGACACATTGCACTTTATGATTTTTTGTGATTTTTATTCCTATAGTCGCTCAAGATTTCTGGTGCCCATCCTGAGAGGCAGGGGTTTCACGCAGGTAAGACTGGCATTGCTCTTCTTTCAGTTTTTGTGTAACCCTGGGGATATTTTTAATATCGCATCCTTTTTGATAGCTGCTGTGAGACTAAAGAAACATAGGAAACTTAAAGATGTCTTCTCCCTGAGCAAGATTGTAATTTTTACTGTACTTTTATGGGACAAGGGGTATGATTTTGTGTTAATATTTTTAGCTAAGTGCACAGAAATCATGTCTGGGTATTTTAATTATGAAGTTAAAATGTGTTATATAGTGTATGTTTGTGTCTTGCCTTTTGTACTTTTATGATTTTAATTAATCGAATGAAGTGGATTGGGTGACTGACTATAAGAAGCTTTCCCACCAAATTTCTAGCTGATCATGACACCCTGTGAGTCTCTAAGTAGCTTGAGAAGGATATTCTGCTGGTAGATTCAGAAGGCAAAATATTGGACCATGATGAACCTGTTCGATGTATCTGACCAGTGCTCTGTCACAGTCAGCCTCAAATTGTCCTAAGTCACGGAATACTGAGACCACCAACGCTTTGTGCTTTCAACTCAAGTCTTTAATAATTCATCTCTGGTTCCCTTATTGGATTTTGGTGTCATTTTATTAAACTGTACTGTATTTTTCTGATTCAATTTGAGATTTGTATTATGTGATCTGAATACTGTTTCGGTACTGCATGAACACTTTACACACTGCCCTCAGTTAAGCTTGTGTGCCATAGCTACCATGGTTGAGCTCAGTGTAATTTAGTTACTTTAAAGGTTCACTTAGACGAGTGTTGTGATTATCCTTTGAGGTAGGTAGTCTCACATCCCAAATAATAATCCTATTTTACACAATGAGGAATCTGTAGGTGGATCAGAGTATCCATCAAAAAGAATATTACAGAGGGAACTTTCATTGGATGATGTTTCTACCTGTAGATTCATCACCTCTTTAATACATTTCAAAGCATTATCCCCTACATGTAGTGAATCAGGAGTGGTCAGACAACACATTCTTAAAGCACAACACATTATTAAGAGCCATCCTCCTTCATTTGGAGACCAAGCAATAATGTCTGGTAAAAGTATGTAGATAACCATGTTACCTTACAGTAGACTGCAGCCAAGGACCACCTCTGGCAAATGCTTAAGTTGAAAACTTTGCCCTGGTAGAATGAGCATGGACTCCCTTGGCTGGTTCCTTTTAGGCAAGGGTATATAACAGATTGACACTCGAAATGATTCAGTGAGATAAGATCCTCTTTCTTCACTCCATTGCCACCACTGCTGCCTGCATACCCAACAAAGAGCTGGTCAGCAGATCTGATGGATGCCCTCATGTGTTACAAGAAGCATTCTACAAATTTTCTGAGAGATCAAGTAACAATTTAAAGGCCCCTAAGGATCCATCCAATGTAATCTCTCCTCCTTCTTGGTAGGGTGAGTTGCAGGAAACAAGTGAGAAAAGTAATGGATTACCCCAAGTGCAAAGGAGTTTCCACCTTAAGCAGGAAATCCACTTTAGTACTCAGGACCAGTTTGTCTGGGTAGAAGCATGTGAAAGGCAGATGGATACCGGGTGCCTGCATCACACTGAAATAATGACCACAAGATAAACAGTCAAACTGAAGTAAACAATTGCCAGGGGTTCAAAAAAGGCTCTCAAAAATGTTAAAACATTAAGATTCCAATTGTGCATTGCAAAAGGTGAAGAGGAAATGTAAGCACCTTAAAAAATCTGTTCACAATAAGGGATCTGAACGGTGAAGTTTGAACAGGCAAACAAACATGCCGAAAGAACTGCAGTATAGCCCATGATAGTGCCTAATGCACAAGTATGCTGGATCAGTGGTTGGATCAATGGCACTGTCTTGATCCAAGCTTCTGACTCCTGTCTCTCTCTTTTTGACCACATCTTCCACTCCCTTCGTCCCACCCCTGCGACTACTATCTCTCTAGATTCTTCCTCTTCCTCTAACTTGTCTTCTTTTTTCCTTTCTCCCCCCTTGGCCCTCATACATTTTCAGACCGCTCTCCCGTGAGTCAAGGGTTGACCCTTTCCCCCCACTTTTCTCGTTCCCTCCCCTCCCATTCCGCCACCTTCCCAACTGGACCTCCCCCTCACTTATCTGCTTTACACCCCACTTCACCCCTACATCCTGCATCTCCCCACTATTCCACTGCCTTCTCTCACCACCTAACTTCCCTATTCCTTCCCATTTCCCCCCTTTTTAATCCACCTTTCTTACAATCTGAATTACCGATCAACTCGCCTTACCCTCCCCCCTCCCTCCCCTCGGCCCCTCACCCCTCTCCGCTCTACTCCTTTCCTCAACCCCCCCTCACTCTGCCTGGTGCCTTTACCCCTACATTCACCTTTCATTACCCTTGGTACCTGGCCTGCACCCTCTCTCTTCTCTCCATTCGTGTGGCCTCCCTTTGACCCTCCTCCCTCCTCTCCCTGCTCAACCCCTTCTCTCATCTCACCATATCCATGGCCTTCCCATTACCCCACTCCCACTCCCCTCCTCCTCCAGCCATCCATTTCTACTTCTCAACTTTCTCCTCCTAGGTATGATCTCGATTCTTCACCTCTTCTCAACACCAGTAAAAAAACATCCATTTCTACTTCTCAACTTTCTCCTCCTAGGTATGATCTCGATTCTTCACCTCTTCTCAACACCAGTAAAAAAAATCTCAGTAACTCCATTCACTCCTTTCTACCACCTTCTTTCCCCCCCTCAGACCCTTTCATCACATAACACCCCCCAGCCCCCCACAACCCACTGCCCTTCTTTGCATACTTCACTTCCTCTCCCACCTTCGAACCCCGCACCCCAACACTCTCCCCGGTCCCCCACTTCCTACTGTCCTCTTTTGCCTAGTCCACTCTCTCCCATAGCCATTGAGCCACCCTTCACTCCATGCTTAGCACACCTCTCTGGAAACTAAACTGGATTCCTTCATCGCGTCCATCTCCCTGCTTGAAGCGTCCATTTCACTCCTATGTGCTAAGATATCCCCAAACAACCTCCCGAGGAGTTCCTTGCTCCCGCGCCCCAATAGAGCCAACCACAATCTATCCTCCACAGACATTACCAACCTATTGGCTACCTACAAGACCATCAATGTCATTTCCCCTACACTCGCCTCTCATAACAACTCTACTCAATTTGCCATTCAGACCATCTCTTCCGTCAGAACTTACCAGCCTCCCCCTCAAGGCGCACCCTCATTCAAGAATCTAATCCCTATCCCCCTCATCAGTCCAGACACTCACATCACCAAAACAGTTGCATCAGAGCTACACTGTATGCTCCATAACTGCAGATCTGCAACCAAACACAAACTGGAAATCTCCGACATCATCACTCACCACAACCTCAACATGCTCTTTCTCACTGAGACCTGGTTTAATGACTCCTCTCACACTTCATTTAATCTTTTGTTACCTACTGACTACTCTATTCTCAGAAACGACAGACCAGGCCAGATCGGGGGAGGTGTTATGATTACCTTCAGAAACACCTTCCAAATAATAGCCTCCCCCACTACCCTCTTTCGCACCTTTGAATGCCTCTCCCTAGAATTCCAAGTTCATCATGGCACACCCTTCAGGTTCCATACCATCTACCACCCGCCTGGAAATTGCTCTTCCTTCATGGAGGAATTCATTGACTTCATTAGTGACCAATATTCACAGAGCGGCAAGCAGATCTTCCTAGGTGATTTCAATCTCCACTGGGGCTCTTTCGAAGACTCGGCTGCCAACAAGCTTGCAACCTTTCTTTCCACTAACGATCTTGAACAGTGCTCGGAAATTATACATGCGAAGGGGTCAATTCTGGACCTTGTGATTTCCAAATCAGACCAAATTACCACTGCTTCACCCATCCTTGTGGACTGGTCTAACCATTTCCTCATTCCCTTCGGTTTTCACCTCTCTCACATTTTAACTCTCGGCCAACCCAAAAGAGCCTCTACGTGGTTCCGCAACACAAAAAACATTGATCTTGAGACTATGTGATTCTGCTATGCAGTCTCTACCTAGTCTAGACCCCAATACAATGTCAACGATCTCACTCCCCTTTGCCTCTCAATCCTCGCAGTCGAAATCAACAAGGTTGCTCCACTCCAAAGCAAAAGGAAAAGACCCACCCCATCAGCTCCTTGGTTCAACAAAGCTCTATGACGAAAGGAAAAACCTCATAATCTTAGAGAAGCACTGGAGACATTCTCCATCCACCCCCAACCTCTCTCCTTTTATGTTCAGCAAGAACCATTTACCACAAACACATCTTCCAGGAAAAAACATCACACTTCAGATCCCTCCTCGATTCAGCTAAAAACAGACCCAAAAAACTTTGACCATCAAAAACCCAAATTTTCTCCCCAAACCATCAAGCCTGAGGATGCATCAAAGAAAGCAACTGAGTTCGCTATTTTCTTCGACCAAAAGGTAAAATCTCTGGTGGAACAGGTCACCCACCCCACCCCCATCGAGGAGCGAAAATCCTTAGTCACTTGGCAGAACTTTGCCGCCATCTCAGCGGTTGATCTCCTCAAATGCATCCGCGAAACCAAACCCTCCAACCATTCCTCTGACACCATTCCCAGTGGCATCGCCATTGATTTCTATACCAGCACTCTCTCCTACTAGACCAGGCTAGTCAATCTCTTCCTCAGTCAAGGATCCCTCCCAAGAGTCCCCAAAACAGGACAAGTTACCCCCCCCCCCTTCTAAAAAACCCCTCTGCAGATGCAAATGACCTCAATACCTTCTGCCCCATCACCAATCTCCCTTTTCTTTCAAAGATCACAGAAAAATGTGTTGCAAAACAACTGTCCCAAGACATTATGGACAATAATCTCCTCGACATGTTCCAGTCGGGCTTTATTCAAAACTGCAGCACTGAAACAACCCTGCTGCAAGTGATCGAAGATGCGCTGCGTATTCTCGATTCAGGGGAATCGTGCCTTCTGATTCTTCTTGACCTCTCTTCAGCTTTTGACACTGTTAATCACACAACTCTCCTTAACATTCTTTAACAGAGAATGGGTGTGGAAGGCGCAGTACTCAAATGGTTTGCCTCTTTCCTCACAGACAGATCCCAAATGATCAAGATTGCAAATAGTCTCTCGTCTCCACTGGTGGTTGTTCAAGGCGTCCCTCAAGGTTCTATCCTTGCTCCCACTCTGGTCAATCTCTATCTGGAACAATTAGGGAACCTTCTAAGCAAATCTGGATTCCTCTCCCATCTCTACGCGGATGACACCCAAATCTACCTCAAGTTGTCTTCCCCGCATGATCTCTCACTACTCAATCAATCAAGGCATTTATATAGCTCACTACTTACCCGGAGGGTCTCAAGGCACTTGGGGGGGTGGTGCTGCTACTGCTCGAACAGCCAGGTCTTGAGCTTCTTCCTGAAGGAGAGGTGGTCTTGGGTCTGGCGAAGGTCGGTCGGGAGGGTGTTCCAGGTTTTGGCGGCCAGGTAGGAGAAGGCCCTTCCTCCTGTTGGCGCTCTTCGGATGCGGGGGACGGCGACGAGGGCGTGGTTGGTCGATCGGAGGTGGCGTTTGGGAGCGTAGAAGTTGAGGCGGTTGTTGAGGTAGCCCGGGCCTTGGTCGTGTAGGGCTTTGTGTGCGTGGGTGAGGAGACGGAAGGTGATTCTCTTGTTGACGGGGAGCCAGTGCAGGTCTCTCAGATGTCCGGAGATGTGGCTGCGTCGGGGGATGTCGAGGATGAGTCTGGCTGATGCGTTCTGGATCCGCTGGAGTCTATTCTGGAGCTTGGCGGTGGTTCCGGCGTAGAGGGCGTTGCCGTAGTCCAGTCGGCTGGTGACGAGGGCCTGGGTGACCGTCTTCCTGGTCTCGGTGGGGATCCATCGGAAGATCTTCCGTAGCATGCGCAGGATGTTGAAGCAGGACGCGGAGACGGCGTTGACTTGTCTGGTCATGGAGAGGGAGGAGTCCAGGATGAAGCCCAGGTTGCGTGCGTGGTCTGTTGGTTTGGGTGCGGTGCCCAGGGCGGGGAGCCACCAGGAGTCGTCCCAGGCGGAGGGCGAGGAGCCCAGGATGAGGACTTCCGTCTTGTCTGAGTTCAGTTTCAGGCGGCTGGTCGTCATCCACTCGGCTACGTCTTTCATTCCTTCGTGGAGGTTGGTTCTGGCGGCGGCGGGGTCGTTGGTCAGGGAGAGGATCAGCTGGGTGTCGTCGGCGTAGGAGATGATGTTGAGGTTGTGTTGGCGTGCGATGGCCGCAAGGGGGCTCATGTAGACGTTGAAGAGGGTGGGGCTGAGCGAGGAGCCCTGAGGAACGCCGCAGATGACTTCCGTGGCTGCAGATCTGAACGGTGGTAGGCGGACTCTCTGTGTTCCTCCAGCGAGGAAGGAGATGATCCACTCCAGTGCCTTCTCTTGGATGCCGATGTTGCTGAGGCGCTGCACTAGGGTGCGGTGGCAGACTGTGTCGAACGCAGCGGAGAGGTCTAGGAGGATGAGGGCCGCTGTTTCACCGTTGTCCAGCAGGGCTCGGATGTCATCGGTGGCGGCGATGTGGGCGGTCTCGGTGCTGTGGTTGGCTCGGAAGCCAGACTGTGAGGGGTCGAGGGATCCATTCGTCTCGAGGAAGGCGGCCAGCTGCTTGTTGGCGGTCTTCTCGATGACTTTGGCTGGGAACGGGAGGAGCGAGATGGGGCGGTAATTCTTAAGTTCGGTGGGGTCCGCTGTTGTTTTCTTAAGTAGGGCGCCGAGTTCGGCGTGCTTCCAGCTCTCAGGGAAGGTGGCGGTGTCGAAGGTGGTGTTGATGATGTCCCGCAGGTGGGGTGCGATGACAGCGTCGGCCTTGTTGAAGACGTGGTGAGGGCAGGGGTCGGTCGGAGATCCGGAGTGGATCGAGTTAATCGTGCGGATGGTGTCTTCTGTGTTGATCCGGGTGCAGGCGTTGAGGGTGGTGGTGGGGGGCGTTGGTGCGGTCGTGGGGAGCGTTGTTTGTGGGCCGAAGCTGTTGTGTATGTCAACGATCTTGTTGTGGAAGTAGGAGGCGAGGGAGTTGCAGAGGTCTTGCGACGGGGTGATGTCGTTTCCGGCGTTGGGGTTGGAAAGCTCTTTCACGATGTTGAAGAGTTCGTTGCAGTTGTGTGCGTTGTTGTCCAGCCGGTCCTTGAATGCTGTTTTCTTGGTGGCGTGGATCAGTTGATGGTGCTTCCGGGTGGCGAGCTTGAGGGTGGCCATGTTGTCCGGTGTTGGCTCCCTTCTCCAGGCTTTCTCGAGGGCTCGGCAGTTCTTCTTGGAGCTCTTGAGTTCGTCGGTGAACCATGGGGCCTTCTTGCTGCCGGGTCTGCTAGGCGGGGTCCTCAGTGGGGCGAGGTCGTCTGCGCAGTTGCTGATCCACTTCGTGAGGTTGTCGGCGGCCTGGCTGGGGTTCGCTGAGTTGGCGGGAGGGTGCTGGCTCAGGGAAGCGGCGAGCTGGTCTGCTGTGATCTTGTTCCAGTTTCTTCGAGCCACCTGTTGCTGGTGGTGGTGGATCGTGGATCTTCTGAAGGTGAAGTGGACGCAGCTGTGGTCCGTCCAGTGGAGTCCGGTGGCGTGGCTGAAGACGATGTCCTTGCTGGATGAGAAGACAGCGTCGAGTGTGTGTCCGGCGAGGTGGGTGGGGGAGGTTACCAGCTGCTTGAGTCCGAGGTTGGCGAGGTTGTCAAGCAGGGTGGTGGTGTTGCGGTCGCGGTTGTTCTCCAGGTGGAAGTTGATGTCCCCCAGGAGGATGTAGTCAGCGGAGGGGAGGGCGTGCGGGCTGATGAAGTCGGCGAAGTCTTCGCTGAATTGTGTGCGTGGTCCCGGGGGTCTGTAGATGAGGGTGCCTCTGAGGGTGGTTTTGGGGTCCGTGTGGATCTGGAAGTGCAGGTGTTCGGCGGTTGTCAGGGTATCGTCGGTGTTGGTCGTGATGCGGATGGTGTCCCTTTAGATGATGGCGATGCCTCCACCCATCTGTTTGACGCGGTCTCTTCGGGTGATCTTGTAGCCCTCTGGGATGGCGATGGCGATGTCGGGCGCTGAGGAGTCGTTCATCCAGGTTTCCGTGAGGAAGGCGACGTCAGGAGCTGTGGTGTTGAGGAGGTTCCAGAGTTCGATGGTGTGTCTGTGGACGGAGCGGGTGTTGAGTAGGATGCACTTGAGGTGGTTGCTGCTGGTGTTCGGCTTGGCGGGTGTTGGTGCGGGGCCGGTCCGGTTGCAGGCGAACTTGCAGGCGTGACAGCTGAAGGGTCCGTGGGTTCGTCTCGGGGTGGCTCGGTAGCATCCCGGGGTTCGGCCGGTGTTGAGTGCGTTGAGGGTGGCGGCGTCATACGTCCGGCGGGTGGGCTGGGGTCTGCGGGGGCCAGAGGTCCTGGCCCTGGGTGCGGTCCAGGCGCGGACGGGCGCAGACGGGCTTACCTTTGGCGCACCTTTGGCGCGCAATCGGCGCACCCGCTGCGCGCGCACGCTGCGCGTTTGCCACTCTGCCATAAGAGGAGAGTGGGGGGAGGGGGGGTGGGGGGGGGGCGGAGCAAGGGAGGGGCAGCTGGGAGGCGGGAGCGGGGCGGCGAATGGGAAGGCTCCAGGTGTAAGGGGGCGGGGCCGCAGGGGATCAGCGGCGGGGAGCGGGGAGGTGGCGGGAAGTGCAGCGGGGGCACAGCGGGAAAAACGGCGGCAATAGACAAACAAGGAAGACAGACAGACAGGCTGGGCACCGCTGGGGAAAGCAGCACCAGCACAGGGGGAATAAAACGAAAGTACAGGAACAACGAACAACAGGGCAAAAGGCACACAGGCAGCAGGGAGCGGCGCTGCGCTCCAGAAGCAGAGACCACGCCTCGTGGTCAGGGGCACAGCTGCGGGCAGCGGCGGGAACAGGGCAGCCTGGGCACACACACAGGGAGTGCGCGTGGTGGAGTGACCGGCCCAGAGGCACAGAGGTCACAGATCACCACTGCGTGTACTCCTCCCTATATGGTCCAGTGGGAGGGAGGGGCAGCTGGGAGCGGGGCGGCGAATGGGAAGGCTTCAGGTGGAAGGGGGCGGGGCCGCAGGGGATCAGGGGCGGGGAGCGGGGAGGTGGCGGGAAGTGCAGCGGGGGCACAGCGGGAAAAACGGCGGCAATAGACAAACAAGGAAGAAGACAGACAGGCTGGGCACCGCTGGGGAAAGCAGCACCAGCACAGGGGGAATAAAACGAAAGTACAGAAACAACGAACAACAGGGCAAAAGGCACACAGGCAGCAGGGAGCGGCGCTGCGCTCCAGAAGCAGAGACCACGCCTCGTGGTCAGGGGCACAGCTGCGGGCAGCGGCGGGAACAGGGCAGCCTGGGCGCACACACGGGGAGTGCGCGTGGTGGAGTGACCGGCCCAGAGGTCACAAATCACCACTGCGTGCACTCCTCCCTATATGGTCCGGAGGGAGGGGCAGCTGGGAGGCGGGAGCAGGGCGGCGAATGGGAAGGCTTCAGGTGGAAGGGGGCGGGGCCGCAGGGGATCGGGGAGCGGGGAGGTGGCGGGAAGTGCAGCGGGGGCACAGCGGGAAAAACGGCGGCAATAGACAAACAAGGAAGAAGACAGACAGGCTGGGCACCGCTGGGGAAAGCAGCACCAGCACAGGGAGAATAAAACCAAAGTACAGGAACAACGAACAACAGGGCAAAAGGCGCACAGGCAGCAGGGAGCGGCGCTGCGCTCCAGAAGCAGAGACCACGCCTTGTGGTCAGGGGCACAGCTGCGGGCAGCGGCGGGAACGGGGCAGCCTGGGCACACACACGGGGAGGGCGCGTGGTGGAGTGACCGGCCCAGAGGCACTCAGCTCTACTCTCAACACTATTCACAACTGGATGCTAGTTTACCAACTCATTCTCAATCCCTCCAAAACGGAATTCCTCCTCATATCTAGCTCTCTCTCTCTCCGCCTCCTGTTCAAGCCTGGATGGATCAATCAAATCTACTCAACAGTAAACCCATGATTGTGGACTGCGCTAAATCCTTAGGTGTCATACTTGACAAAAGACTCAACGTAATCTCACACATCAACTCCATGGCCAAGAGCGCACATTATCACCTGTGACTCTTATGGGGGATTCGTCGGTTCTTTCCGGAGAATGACCTAAAAACCTTGGTCCAATCGCTTGTTCTCTCTAGACTTGACTATTGTAATTCTCTTCTGACTGGCCTTCGCAAATCTCACCTCTCCCCCCTCAAATCCGTCCTCCATTCAGCAGCTCGCTTCATTTCAGGGTCCAAACGAAGTGACCACATCACTCCTATCCTGTCTTCTCTCCGATGGCTTCCCATTGAGGCTAGAGCTATCTACAAACCAGCATGCATCACCCACAAAGCTTTGCACTCTTCCTCCCCTCGCTATCTGGCGAATAAACTCAAACTGTCTGGAGGCTCAAGACCTTCTCGGAATGAGGAAAAGTTCCTTCTTGAACCCTCCTCCTTCAAAAGAGAAAAACTGTTGGCACAATCGTTCTCAGGTAATGCGGTGAGAAGCTGGAGCTCACTTCCTCCTTCGCTCCGTGCCATCACCTCCATCCAGATCTTCAAAGCGGACCTCAAATCTCTTTTATTCCAAAGACACTTTCAGAACTAATTCCCTCCTTCTCAGACCCTGCCAGGAAGTTCTTTAGTCTTTTTTGCTGTACATCCTGTCCTTGCTGTGTTTGAAATGGTTTTCCTTTTGCCTGCGTTGTTTTGATTCTATGGCCTGCTATTGTTCGCCAGGAAGTTCTTTAGTCATTGTAAAATTTGTCATATTTATTCTCACTTTTGCTTGTACACTCTGTTCATGCTATTTTTGTTTGTTCTATTCCGGCAACAGTTCTCTCATGTAACGTAACTGGTTCTATTGTACAGTGCTCTGACACTTCGGGTAAAGTCTGCGCTGTATAAAAATGCATTAAATAAAATAAATAAAAATGGGTAAAGTCCTCCATATAGTAAAAGACATACTCATGCATTAAGTGCCCAACTGTACTGTTGGAGGGATCCTTAAATGCTGATTTTTGTTGTCATAGGCAAACTCGGATCATGCGCGTGCACCATCTCATAGGTCTCTCATGGATTGTCGTCTTGTTGGACCGCAAGAGGTGCCAAAAGGGCTGTGCTTATGTGGTGGAAGACTACTGCCTTCACCAAGATTTAAGTAGTACAGGTGCAGTGGTGGCAGCATACCGTGTAGTGGTCAGTAGGAGTAGGGAGTCCTTTTAGCCTTTTTGGACTGCAAGGGCTGCCAAAAGGGCTGGGCCTATATGGTGGAAGGCTACTGCCTTCACCAAGATTTAAGTAGTACAGGTGCAGTGGTGGCAGCATACCGTGTAGTGGTCAGTAGGAGTAGGGAGTCCTTTTAGCCTTTTTGGACCGCAAGGGCTGCCAAAAGGGCTATGCTTATGTGGTGGAAGGCTACTGCATTCACCAAGATTTAAGTAGTACAGGTGCAGTGGTGGCAGCATACAGTGTAGTGGTCAGTAGGAGTAGGGAGTCCTTTTAGTCTTGTGTTACTCGAGTGAGGCCGACAGGCTCACTGACCCCTTTAAGGTTCCGCTGCTGTGTGGGTAGCTCACTCTTGGCCGACATCAAGTAGAGGTAGAGTGCTGCGCAGCACAGGAGTAGTGAGACTGCACTTGATGTATTTGGAACTGGGAAAGGTACAGTAAAGAGATAGAGTAGTACTGTGAGGTACATGAATGGTCAGTGCATGTACTAAGTGTATGCTGTATACAAAGAGTACATTACATGAGAGATGTAGTGCTGTGTGTGCGCAATAAAAAGCATGAGCTGGGTGTATGTGTGCTTGCGAGAAGCACTATACATGAAGGGAGAAGAGCTGAATGGATGTGCTGAATGGATGTCTATCTGTAGTAGCTGTAGGAAAGTGGGTTTCTGTTGCAGGAACTCCCCCCCACTTTTTGCCAGACTACTGATGCACTTTTTCTTGGTGTGCCCTGGGTCCCTGCCAATCAGGTTCCCAGGGCCTGTGATCTTTCCCCAAATCTAACCCAATTGGCATCTCTGGCCACAGGTCAGCCCCTGGTAAATGGTACCACAGGTACCCAGGGCACTGTGACCAGGGAAGATCTATAAGGGCTGCAGCACTTATTGTGCCACCCTTAGAGGCCCTGTACTTTTAAACACACACACACACACACACACACACACACACACACACTGCCTTTGCAGGCTGCGTGTTTTGGTGCAGAACAAAGTGAAGAGTCGACATGGCACACATCCCTGTGTGCCATGCCTACAACCCACTGCCCTGGAATGGATCTGTCACCCCTCTAGCTGGGTGCCCCATGTCAGTAGTGAGTGTACAGGTGCATCACCCATGTACCCCTACAGTGCCCAAGTCCATTCCTGGGCACCGTAAATGCAGTGCTGCCATTAAGAGTATATGGTGCTGGGAGTTTGTCATTAAGAACTCCACAGCACCATAATGACTACACTGAAAACTAGGAAGTTTGGCATCAAACTTCTCAGCACATTAAACCCACACTGATGCCAGTGTGGGATTTAATGTAAAATACACTACAGAGGGCATCTTAGAGATGCCCCCTGAAACTCGACCAACTTCTAGTGACCAGACTGAGTGGCTGCTTAGTCTGCCACCAATAGACATGTTTCTGGACCCGGGGGCCTGCTGCTCTCGGGGGTCTGAAACCATGCACATTCGGGGAAGAGGTGCCAAGCTTCCTCCCAAGGATGGGCAGGGTTCACGAAGGAAAAGCTTCAAAGGCATGCCGCCTTTTTGAGCCGCCCCAGACCATTTGCTGATTTCAGCGACTGGTCCCCACTGGTTCTACCCTGACTTTGGGCGGGAGAGCCGGCGGGAAAATAAGTGAGGGAAAGAGGTGTGCCCACCTCTGCCGACTCCATCCCGCAGGTGGGGGAGGCGAGGGAGAGCACCACTCCGAGTCCCCGTCATTTTGAGGATGGGGACCCAACCAACCAGGGACAGGCTCCTGCCACCCTCCCACTGGAGGGTGGGAAGGGACCGATTGGTCCCTGCCCTTAACTACCTGTAACGCCCCAAAATCTAGTATTTAGGGGGCACCTTGAACCTTGCTTTCTCAGATCCAGAAACGACAAGCAGAAAAGAAGAAGCTGTGCAGCCAGATAACAAGAGGAAGACTTCCAACGACTTGTCCCCAGACCTACAAGCCTGTCTCCCCTCGAACCTGCTCCAGCGAAATCCCGGTGTGTCCTGCAGCCAGCAACCTCGAAAACCCCGGAGGACCTACCTGCCATCACTTCCAAAGAAGACTACTCCCGTTAACACCGGATTTGTTCAACTGCAATTTATTTATCTATTTATGCGTTTTTATATAGCGCACACTTTACCCGAGGGTGTCAGAGCGCTTCACAATAGGAACAGACCTTAAACATGAGAACATTACAAGTGAACAAATTACAAAAGCAAAAGTTACATTACATGAGGCAAAAGTGACAATCGTGAGTAAACAAAATACAAGAGGTAGCAAACGGTGCATTACAGGAGGAAAAAGTGACGTGTGCAGGTTACAAAAGCGTACAAAGTACAAGTAGAGGTATAATACTGCAATAAATGGAGGACACTCAAACACAAGAACAAACGTTACGTAGGCAATAGTGGCACTTGTGCAAGTATCGAAAGCAAACAAAATAGAAGAGTTAGCAAACAGTGTGTTACAAGAGATCAGTGGCGTGTGCATGTTACAAAAGAGTACATAACACAGGTAAAAGGGTATTACTGCAATAAATGGCAGTCTCTCAAACCACATGAACACACTGGGAAGGCACTTCCATAGTCAGGGAGAATAGACATTTTCTATACTAAAGGGTCTTCCTTCAGATAATAGTGAGGGCATGAATTAACTTTGGAAGTGTCTTTGAAGGAGGAGAACTGAGGTCAGTTTTGAAGGCCTGGGAGGAGGTGGTGGTGGTCCGGAGCTGGGGCGGAAGTAAGTTCCAGATTCTCACTGCGTTGCCTGAAAAGGATTGGGCCATCTATCTTTCCTTCTTGAAAGTGGGAGGTTCAAGCAGTAGATTTTCCGCATTTCGTGATGGTCTAGAGCCTCCAGAGAGTTACGTTTATTCACCATATAGCAAGGAGAGGAGGAGTGCAAGGCTTTGTGGGTGATACAGGCAGTCTTGTAGACAGATCTTGCCTCGATGGGAAGCCAGCGGAGGGTGATAACATGTGTGATGTGGTCGCTTCTTTTGGCCCCATAAATGAAACTAGCTGCTGAATGGAGAACAGACTTAAGGGGGGACAGGTGGGATTTGGGGAGGCCAGTAAGAAGAGAATTGCAGTAGTCCAGTCTGGAGAGGACCAGCGATTGGACCAGGGTTTTAAGGTCATGCTCCGGGAAGAAGCGACAAATCCCCCACAGAAGGCGCAGTTGGTATCGAGCAGACTTTGCAATTGAATTAATGTGGGAGAGTAGACTGAGTTTTGTGTAGAGTATGACACACAGGGATTTTGCGCTGTCGACAATGATGGGTTTATTGTTCAGTAGATTCATCTGGTCCATCCATGATTAAACCGGGGGAGGAGAAAGTGAGGAGATGAGGAGGAATTCAGTTTTGGAGGGATTCAGAATCAGTTGATGTGTTGACTTCCAGTTTTAATGGAGTCCAGAGTAGAGCTTAGGACGGAGAGATCGTGAGTGGAGGCAACCTTGAGGTAGATTTGAGTGTCTTCTGCGTAGAGATGATAGTGGACCCCGGATTTACTTAGGAGATTTCCCAGTGGTTCCAAATAGAGATTGAACAATGTTGGTGCAAATATAGAGCCTTGAGGAACACCTTGACCCACCGCCAAAGGAGATGACCGACTGTCCGCTATTTTGATCATTTGGGATCTATCAGAGAGGAAGGAAGCAAACCATTTAAGCACAGTGCCCTCCATGCCCATTCTCTGTTGAAGAGTGTTGAGGAGGGTGTTGTGATTGACAGTGTCAAACGCTGCAGAAAGGTCAAGGAGAATTAGAAGACAAGACCCCCTGAATCGAGTATCCGCAGCGCGTCAATCAATCACTTGCAGCAGGGCTGTTTCAGTGCTGCAGTTTTGGATGAAGCCTGACTGAAAATTGTCAAGAAGATCATTGTCCTTGATTTGACGAGAGAGCTGTTCCGCAACACATCTTTCTGTGATCTTCACAAGAAAGGGTAGGTTAGTGATGGAGCGGAAGTTGTTAACGTCATTCACATCAGCAGTGGGTTTTTTAAGCAGAGGGGTGACCTCCCAGTTTTGAAGTGAACAGGAAGGAAGCCTTGACAGAGGGAGAGGTTGGCCAGAGTGGTCCAATAGGGAAGAGAATGGGTATAGAAGTCAATGGCAATGGCACTAGGGATGGGGTCAAGAGAATGGTTGGAGGGCTTTTTTTCGAGGATGCACTTGAGGAGGACCGCTTCAGAGATGGAGTCGAAGTTCTGCCAAATGGTTAGTGATTTGCACTCCTCTGGGGGGTTAGGATGAGCGACATGAGCCACAAGTGATTTCACTTTTTCGTCAAAGAATACAGCGAAATCTGCAGCTTTCTTTGAAGAATTCTCCAACTTGGATGTTGGGGGAGAGCAGTTAGTATTCTTGAGGAGATCAAATAGTTTTTTGGGTCTATTTTTGGCTGAGTCAAGGAGGGTTCTGAAGTGTGATGCTTTCCCAAGGAAGATGTGTTTGTGGTACTTGGATCTTGCTGCACGAAGCGTGCCCAAATTATCGGTGGAGGGCGCTTGCCTCCATTGTTTCTCCAGGAGTCTTAGGTGCTTCCTTTCTTGATGGAGGGATTTGTTGAACCAAGGTGCTGAGGGAATGGGCCTTTTCTTTTTGCTTTGGAGAGGAGCGACGTTATTGATTTCGACTGCAAGGACTGAGGCATTGGGAGGTGAGATCGTCAACATCTAGGTTCGGGTCTAGCCTTAGAAGTGACAGCAAAGCTGATTCACAGAGGGAAACTGTGTCACGAAACCAGGAGGTAGCCTTCTTAGGTTGGCCAAGAGTTATAGGGTGTGCTAGGTGAAGAGAGAATGGGATGAGGAGGTGGTCAGACCAGTCTACGTGAATAGGGGTAGCGATAGAAAGCATGCCTGCTTTAGAAATAACAAGGTCCAGGATTGAGCGCTGAGAGTGTGTTGATTCTGTGCAGTGTTGGATAAGATCGTTTGAAGAGAGGAAAGTGGCCAGCAAGTTCGCGGAAGAGTCTTGCAGAGAGCCCCAGTGGGAGCCCCATGAAGATCTGATTATCACTTTGCGAGTATTCGTCACTGATGAAGTCAGTGAGTTCCTCCATAAACGAAGGGCTGCTGCCAGGTGGGAGGTAAATAACATGGAATCTGAGGGGTGAGCGGTGGTGTAGTTGAAGCTCAAGAGATAGACATTCAAAAGTGCGGAAGGCGCTGAAGGGAGAAGCCTTAAGTTGAAGGGAGTTTCTAAAGATGACTGCAACACCTCCCCCAACTTTGATAGGTCTGCCATTCCTAAAAATAGAATAGCCTATGGGTAATAGGAGATCAAACAGAGTGAGGTATCGTTTAACCAGGTCTCTGTTAGGAAGAACATGTCAATATTGTGAAAGGTGATGGTATCAGATTTCGAGTTTGTGTTTTATTGCAGATCTGCAGTTGTGGAGCAGACATCGCAGCTCTGCGAAGACTGTTTTGGTGACGGGGGCACTTGGGCTAAGAAGGGTGATAGGGATATTGTACTTATACGGGGGTGCACAGGAGAGTTTAGGTGGATGCTTCGTTCTGACAGAAGAGATGGTCAGAATAGGGTAGATAGTTGGGTTAATCGGAGATGCAAGTTGAAGGGTGGCATTCAAGGGCTTGTGTGAGTGAACGATGTTTGCAGACGACAGGTTAGGCTTGGCTATGATGTGGTGAGGGGGCGAGGTGCATCTCGTGGGAAGATGCGTTTTCCCAAGGAGTTGAGGTGAGTGGGAAAGTGGAAATCTTGGAGCTTAAAAGTGAAATGGAAGCTACAAGCTGGGAGATGGAGGTGATAGAGCATAGCTTATTCTCAAGAGAGAGTACGGCAGAACACGGAAGGTTGGGTATCTCGATGGCAGATGGAGGAGGTGAAATTGGTGGTGGAAGGCAGGGAGAGGTGGGGGGACAGGAGGAGAATTGGGGTATAGGGTTCATAGGTGGAGGTTGAGAGCGGGGGTTGGTGTATTAGAGGTGAAGGGAGAGTTGTCTTTGTTGGTGTTGCACGAAGTAAAGGAATTAAGGATATATTTAGGGGGAGATTGGTGCGGATCACGGCGGTGGAGGAGAGGGAGAGGGGAGGATTGTGCAGCCCACTCTGCATCCGCTGAATCAGGCCCGAGTGGAAAACACCACAAGGAGGTCACCCTGGCGATCCTAAAGCGTGATCCAGTAGCCCCTGACCTGCCTCAAGCTTCCAACAGACGCCTACAGTCTAAATCCAGAAGGCCCCCCTAACTGCGACCAGGAGCTGGTAAGAAGATGACCCAAAAAGGCACCCCTGCATTCGACCCCGCATGGGGGGTGTGTGCCCCAAACAACGCTTAACTTCCCAACTTACCTCTCAAAGTGGTGGTCAACCCAGAAGTCCTTTGTCTCCCTGTCTGCAGTGCTTTTTGCAAACCGGAGGTTCTCCATAGAAAATAACAGGGCGCCTGTCGAAACAGCACTCTGCACCCTGCTGCCCCAGTGCCGCTGAGGGTGCACCTTTTGTGCTACTTTGTTTTCCCCTTTGCCCTGACCTAAACCCTAGGAGCTTTGGTCCCACAACCCAGTGGCCTGCTTGCCAGCAGCCACCAACCGGAGGCCCACTATCCCCCATTGGATAACATTGGGCCTCAACACTCTGCACCCGGCCGCCCTAGTGCAGCTGAGGGTGTAACAAGAGTGCATCAGTGACCATAGGGGATCCCTGAGTCTACCCCCAGAACTTCAACTCCCACTAGCGAATACTTACCTAAAACCTGATAACCATATTTTCCTCCATAAGATAACATTGACACTTTTTACTGAAAAAGTTTCTAAGTGTGGAGTTTTGAAACCTAAAGATTCTTTAAAATTGTACGATTTAATAAAAACGCTTTTACCCACCTGTTTACAGGAAATGTCCCAGTGCTGCATCCAGGTATGTAGCACGGAGTTAGAAAAGTAACGTAAAAATTAACTTACCTGTAATTTATTGAAAAAGTCTATTCATTTCAATGTACTGTATTTGTTAAGTATTGCAATCTACTGCATCCCGTGTAAATCAAACAAAGTACAATTCCTATTGCATTTTCAAACAGTTCTACAATTAGCAATTTATTACTCCAAAGTATTTAATGCTTACCTGTGCCAGGCTTGCTTGGTTCTAAAAATAAAACAGTATTTATTTTATACAAAAACAATTGGTTCAATCCTTGAGTGTATGAATCTATTTGCTGATAGTGTGTACCTCAAATGCTTAACACTGTCCTCTTATACTGCTTTACTGCTCAACCACTCTACCACAAATAGAGAGAAAGGTTCTATCTAACTTTAACCTCTGCCTACCTCTGGGGTCACCTGGACTCTATAAACACTATACCTCATTTTGATGTAGTATATATAGAGCCAGTTGCCCACAAGTCCCTATTTCAAGAAGTCAGTTTGCAGAACTGCGCAAGGATGGGTGGGGCGGTAAGGAATCTATAACTAACCTATGTCTTTCACAGATGCATCGTTACTGAAGGTAAGTAACTTGTTCATCTGAAAGAGACAGTTATAAATTCCTTAACTTAGAATAAATACCCCAGCAATATCAACCCCGGAGAAGGGTCTGCGACTCACGTTCACACCATAAAGTCCGGTAGGACAGAAAGGGCAAAACAGCCGCCCTCCCTCCCCCCGGACTTGGCTGTCCAGGCAGTAATGTCTGGTGAACGAGTGCAGTGATGCCAATGCTGCCGCCTGGCAGAAGTCAAGGAGTGGGACTCCACGTGACAACGCAGTAGTTGCTGCCGTAGCCCTAGTGGAATGAGCCTGCAGCCCCACTGGAGGTTCCTTTTCCCCTAAAGCATGACAGATTTTAACGCAAAGGACAACCCATCGAGAGATGGTACGCTTTTGGACAGCCAGACCTTTTTTGGCACCCACATAGCCAACAAAGAGTTGATCATCCACCCAGAATATACTATATCATAGGATGGTAGTGAGGGTTTAGACAAGTCCCACATCAAATTCTCCCAAAAGTACAGAAATAGTATGTTCCCAAGTTGGGGATATGCAAATGTTACGGTGCCACTCAAGGTAAGGGAGGCATCCCCCCTACCCAGGATGTCAAATCAACAGGCAAAAATACCTGTGGAGTATCTTACAACAAGCATTGGAAATGCAATAGGTCTCGCACCATTAGAGTTAGTGCTTTTAGAATTGTTTATGGGTTTTTTTTTGTAAATGTTTAGCATTTTTGTTTCCTGTAGCCAATGCTAAAGAATTACAAATAAAAAAAGCCATAAACATTTCTTAAAGCTCTAACTGAAATGGTCTGAGACCTATTGCACTGTGTGAGGGTGAGGGGTTGAGGGTGAGTGAGGGTGAGGGTGGGTGAGGGAGGGGTTGAGGGTGAGTGAGGGGTTGAGGGTGAGTGAGGGTGAGGGGTTGAGGGTGAGTGAGAGTGAGGGTGAGTGAGGGTGAGGGGTTGAGGGTGAGTGAGGGTGAGTGAGGGTGAGGGTGAGGGGTTGAGGGTGAGGGGTTGAGGGTGAGGGGTTGAGGTTGAGGGTGAGGGGTTGAGGGTGAGTGAGGTGTTGAGGGTGAGTGAGGGTGAGGGTGAGTTAGGGTGAGGGGTTGAGGGTGAGTGAGAGTAGTTGAGGCTGAGTGAGGGTGAGTGAGAGTGAGAGTGAGGGTGAGTGAGAGTGAGGGTGAGTGAGAGTGAGGGTGAGTGAGGGGTTGAGGGTGAGTGAGGGTGAGGGTGGGTGAGTTTTATAGCAGAGTAGCTCCTTTGTGACTCCTTGTCACCCGAACACTTTTTCCACTCTTGGGATTTGATACTAGTAAGCCGGTTGCACTAATACATCTGAACGTTAGTACTGGTAAAAAAAAGCCCATAACTGGGAAAACAGAGTCTTGATGACATGTTCAGCCTAAGATTTAAGTATGTGACCTAGGTCCTGCCAACACTGATTTTTGGCTGCACACAGCTAATGTTTTTCCTAATTGGAACGTGACTTTATTTTACCTTTCTGTCACATTTGTTTACAGGTAGTGGTGTATAATGTAAAATATCCTACCTATTGAGAGTAAAATGCCCGCCAGTATTAGGTCAATCATGCATTTTTTTTTACCATTCACTCACTATAACTAGAGTTTCAACCCCCATTAGGCAATAAATATGCAAATAGTGCGATTTGGGCAGGATTTGAAGTAGATTTTATATAATTTACAACTGAGTTGGATTAATTAAAGGCGCATTAGTGTTAGGCGGGCTGAGTCTAGAAATGCTCTTCGGGGGTGGGGCGGGGGGAGGGGTGGTTGGGGGGTAGGGCTAGGACTTCCTTCCCTCTCCATTATTTAATTATTTACATCAATACAACAGAGATTACTGTGAACAGAACACACAAGGGAGGCGTTTACTTTACGCTGGCATTCGTTAGCTTACGGCTGATAATGTCTTTAGAAATAACATGCGTTGCATACACAGTGTCAGCACAGAGGTTTTGCTCTCAAAGGGGAAAAAATGCATGCCGTGCTCCTCACGCACCCCCTCTCCCCAACCATCTTAGTTATTAGCACCACCAAGGTTGAAAAGAGCAGAAAAGCAATGCCAATGAGAGGAAAGCCGTTTTGTGCAGGAGACAGTAAATGAAGACAGAAAGAAGCGGCTGGACTGACACAGAAAGCTCCGCGGTGTAGAGAAGGCGAGACTCCTGAACGCGAGTGTATGAGTACGAGGAAGAAGATCAAATAGAGAGTGAGTTAAGACAGGTGAGGGTGGGGGGTAAAGGTGTGGGGGTGGGGTGTTGGGAAAGAGCCCTTGCAGTCTGAAGGGGAAAGAGAAGTGCATCTGGCATAGGAGACTTTATCGTGAAGGATATTAGAGTGTGAGACAAAGGAGACGGCAAGGAGAGAGGTGAACAGAGAAGAAGTAGACGAGAGAGAGAACAGAGGAGAGATTTAGAGAGACAAAACGAGAAGGAGGGAGAGAGGCATAAAGTGAGGGACGAGAGAGAGGGGAAAAGAGTGTGCATGTGTGAGAGAGAGAGTAAGAGGCAACGAGTAACGGCTTGAGGAGGTGAGGGAAGGGCTAAAGGCAACAATGTCACCGGGTGAAAAAAAAGCGAAAGAGAAAGCAGGGTAACCTGACCCAGGAGGGGGGAGGAGGGAGGAGAAATGCGTCTCGGCCGGAGCAGGGAGAGCGGGCTTTGAAATGTACTTCACACGGCCGGCCGGTCGTGAAACTGAAAGCATGGCCGGCCGGCCGTGAAAGCCTTTGATGCCGCAAAGATTGCAAAATATATACCTTTAACAAAATGACCATATTGATCCAGGTACCACTTTTTTAAGTTTACCACACATAGACGCCACTGCTACCAGTCAGTTCCCCTCCACAGGTCCCGCTTCATGAGGCCGGTGTACTGTTGTGGTATAACTTGGCTGTGGAAGTAGGCTTTTCTGGAAGGGCGGATTGATGCGTTAGGGTTTTAAGCACTACATTGCAGAGTGAATGACAATGTTGTGGTGGTGGTGGTGGTGGGGGGTGGAATAGTCTAAGGTAAAGAAAGTGCGCTTGCACTAAATGTCCTCGCCAGTGTTACTGAGATGGGTGTTCTGGTGGTACACGTCATATACTCCATTCCTCGTATTTTATTTATCCCAAATAGTTGTAGGGAGCAATCTTTTATTGACCTACTTTAATTCATACATCAGCTGGCCTTGCACACATCTTTTTGTGTAAATGCTGGCCGCGTTTTTTCTTCTAGAAAGGAGTTAAATCCTACGTTTGAAATAATCTAAACAATTAAACCTGTAGTGAAGTTGGTGGTTTAAACAAAGATCCGTTTGACCTCTCTCCCTCTTACCAACAGAGCTACAAACGCTACGACAGGCAATCATGAATTTCACGTGTCGTCTGGTCTGAATTGCATAGCAGGAGCGCGCCTTTGCATCCCCTGTAGTGAATAGTTAGATATTCAAGGGGTCTCTTCAACGTGATGTCATAATAATAATGCACGACTGAAAGGGAATCTGCGGTAATGCCTTAAGAGCATAGCCGATCTGGACTGGCAGTGCGCAGCATATAATTCAGCCTGTTATGCAGTGGCATTAAATATACATATTGTCGTGGAAGCGGATGCTTTCAGACATGTAAAATGGGGGTTTCTCGGTGGGGTGCTGCTCTCGCTGAGGCCCATCATACGCACTGAATAGGTGATATCTACAATGAAGTAGCTTCATGCAGACGCACTCGGGGCTGGGAGGGCAGCGAGAAACCTTGAACTGCAGGGGCAGCGCTTGTTTAATCTTATTAGCAAAGCAGAAACCGCCCCATCACGGCCACTTAGGCAAGCTGGACATCTAGTGAAGGGAAACGAATGTAGTCACACATCTCAAAGCGACACGAAGGAGAAACATAATCGGGGGAGGGAAGGAGAAGGATCGGCTCCGAGATCAAGACGGACGGGGCAACCTGAGGAGCGGGTGGTTTACGAACATAAGAAGGACGGTGTTAGGAGTGAAGAGAAGAACAGTTAAGGTAGTATTGGGAGCAGTAGGAGGAAGAGATTCGATGGAAGGTTGCAGCGGAAAGACTGTAGAAGAGTGCTGGGAGAGAGATTGGGGAGGAGAGAAGGAGGAGGAGGAGGGGGGAGGAGAGTAGGGTAGGCACGGCGAAGGCAGAGAAGGGGAAGGGGAGGGGGAGGAGAAATGCGACACGGCGGGCAGGGGGGGGGGGCGGAGCGGGGGTGTGGGAGGAGTGCACCTTGAGGGAAAATACGGCTGGGGGCATGTGCACGCGCTTTTAAGCTCAATGCGCATGCACATTGAGCTTAAAAGTCACGGGCACTGCAAGGAATCGCCACGATTCCTTGCAAGTTGGACAAAGAGTGGATGAGCCCCCATAGTCTCGCTTGCTCGATGCGCATCGACAGGCGAGACCTAAAAATAGATTATACCTTGGCACTCTAGGATTTAGGTTTATGCAAATTTTGCAATTGAACCAATACATATGTAACTGCTGGCCAAAATAGCCATACAACAAAAGTTTTCCTCGTACATGAAAAATCCGTACTCATTACTCCAAAGAGACAGAAGCAAACCTCTTGAGATTCGAACACTTGTCTTGTTCTATTTCATTTTTTGTTTCAATTTCCAAATTCTATGGGATATCAAAGAACTCTGGGCATTCCGCTCCAAGACATCCAACCAACAGTACATAGGATGTTAGAAATGCAAACAGTACATAAGACACGAAATTCACATTTAAATGCACAATTTACTAGAAATTGTAGCACTACAGAGAGACAAGTAAAGGCCACGTTGAAGGTCCTAGTCCTAGGGCCTTTCAGGTCGTGATGTTCAAATAACAGCCGATGACAGCGGACATGTGTTTCGTTACTTGTAATGTAACTTTCTCAAGCCTGCAGAGACAAATAAATGACATGTAGTGCTCATCATACACTAATTCCATTGATAGCGATACTTGAGATTTATTTAGTGATGTTCCATCTAAAAAGATACCAGACAAGAAAGAAATAGCGTGCAGTGATGTTCTCTTAACGTGCCCAGGAAGGGAGAACTGATATATAGAAGGCATGAACTTATCAAATGTATCACCCACTCATGTGGTCCATTATCATATTCAATTCGACATTTTACACAAGAGTGAGGTAGATATTTTATATCCTTCTCTCACATAACTTGTTTCACTTTGCTAACTTGTTTACTTATGCACGGGTTTGAGTAATTTTAAAATCCTATTTTCTTTCTGCTCCTCTTCTGAACACTCTCCTTGATTGGTAATAATTCACAATGGGTGATACTTTTGATAAGTTCATGCCTTCTCTATATCAGTTCTCCCTTTCTGGGCACGGTAAGGGAACATCACTGCACGCTATTTTTTTGTCTCATATCTTGTTAGATGGAACATCACTAAATAAATCTCATGTATTGCACTCAATGGAATTGGTGTATGATGAGCACTACATGTCATTTATTTGTCTCTGCAGCCATGAGAAAGTTACATTACAAGTAACGAAACACGTGTCGGCTGTCATCAGCTGTTCTTTGAACATCACAACCTGTCCTATGTGAAAAGGTGTAACTACTTTGGGAAGGAATGATGGTCTCATACCAAGCACCACTTTGTCCGGATGCACAGAAAAGAAAGGGGGCTTAGAAGAAAGAGCCTGAAGCTCACCAACCCTGCGAGCAGAGGTGATGGCAACAAGAAAAGCAGTCTTCAGAGTGCGGAGCCTAAGAGGAGAATTGTTAAGAGGCTCGAAAGGAGCACACATAAGATGAGTTAAGACAAGGTTCAAGTTCCAATGGGGCATTATGAAAGGAGATGGAGGAAAGAGATGGAAAATGCCTTTAAAGAATCTGTTTACTATAGGGGACTTGATAAACAAGCATTGGCATAGCCAAAAGGTCTTGCCTTTGGGACCTTATGTGTTTAGCCAGAACTTCTGGCTATGTTGTAGAGCATTGCGGTTGCTGTGCATTAAGTGGAAAAGTTATAATAAAAAGATGTAAGCATTTTTGTTACCTTTATACAAATGAAAGCAACATTATATACAACTGAAAAAAAAGATTGTAACTTCTAGTTTTTTTGTACTTTTACTGCTGGCAACTTCTTCCTGTCTGTTCTGCTGCTAGTTTGTTATAATTTTTTTGTTATGGGGGAGCGGGACATACATAACGGGGGGTAGAGGTTGGAAAACAATATTTTAATTACAACACGAGCAGTGGACAGAAAGTAGGGGAGAATCAACAGATGCCTGATTCCAAGGGCATACTGACGTGATGCTTAGGTGGTGCGCTGATGCAAAATGATGGTGGTGAGTGATGTTTGGTGCTCAGGTGGTGACACTATATGGTGTGGATTGAAGGTACGTTGTGGATTGTGGAATTTAAATATGTTGTTTGGTGTGTAATTATGCTGTGTGTATTAGAAGTGTGTGGAGGTGAATTGTGTGGCCTGGAACTGTGGTGTTGAGTGAAATTATGCTTAGTGAAACGGTGTCATGGTGTGGAGTGCATTTATGTTGATTGGTGGTATGTGGTATAAAGTGCATGTACGTGGAGTGTATTTATGTTGCATTGAGTGGAGTGAAATTATGTGGCGTGAAAATATGTGGCACTGAGTGGTATTATGTTGAGTGTTTTTGTTGCACTGAGTAGAAAGTATTTATGTGCAGTGTAATTATGTGGCACTGAGTGGTAATATGTGGAGTGTTTGTTTAATTGAAAATAGTGTAATTATGTGGCATATAATTATATGGCACTGAGTGGTATTGTGTGGAGTGTATGTTGCATTCAGTAGAGTGTAATTATGTGGTGTCTAATTAAATGGCACTGAGTGGTTTTATTTGGAGTATATGCTGCATTGAGTGCAGTGTAATTTTGTAGCATATAATTATGTGGCACAGAGTGGTATTGTGTGGAGTGTATGTAGCATTCCGTAGAGTGTAATTATGTGGTGTGTAATTAAGTGGCACTGAGTGGTATTTGTAGTGTATGTTGCATTGAGCGCAGTGTAATTATGTAGCATATGATTATGTGGCACTGTGTGGTTTTATGTGGAGTGTATTTATGTTGCATTGAGGAGAGTATGTGGCATGTAACTATGTGGCACCGAGTGGTATTATTGGTATACTTGTATGTACTTAATTGGGACACAAAAATGATGAAAACGTTCTTTTTAGCATTTTAAAGTCTTATTCATAATTGTTCATGACATTTTGGACTGATTTACACCTATTGGTGGCTCCTTTGGAGCTTTGGCTCTTGGAGCCAAACCAAAGACTTGGCTCGGCTCTCCCCAAGGTAGCTTGTGTCTCCCTCAGAAATACTGCGCAGCCCTGTCATAAGTTGCCCCTCATGATTAATCTGCAGTGTCAATCATAACACAGCCCCTCCCGGTGCCCGCACCATAATCTGTACAGCACACAACTCCCTGCATTCTGTGTATTCCAATCACACCCTTAACAATACACAGACAGCCCTCTGCCTTTTCATCACAATCTATTCAACACAAAACACTTACAGCCTCTGTACTCCCATCAGCACACAGTCACTGCATCTCCCTTCACAATCCACACAACACACAGCCCCTGCAGCTCCCGTCAATACACACAGCCCCTGCAGCTCCCATCACAATCCACACAGAGCCCCTGCAGGTCCCATCAAAATCCATACAACACACAGCATCTGCAGCCGGTTTTCACCACCGCAACATGCATCCTGCAGCCACATGACAAACTGTGCACAATACAGACCCTGCAGCCTCTGCAGTCTACTTTCCAATCTGCAAATACATAGCCCCTACATCCCATCACAATATGTACAATACACACTCTCTGCAGCACAATCGACCATCAAAAAAAACCAGTAGACTCAGCATTTTCTACAACAATCTTTATTCTCACCAACTGTATGTGCCTTCTTGTCAGTTTGTACAAAGCACACACCCCTGAATCCTTATCACAATCACTCAACCCCTGCAGTATCTGCATATCACACCAAAATCTGAACACACAACTCCTATAGCAGTAGCATCCCATCACAGTATGGCAAAGCATAACTAATTCCTTCAGCCCCTGAATTTACCATGCAAGAAATGCCCAAAGCCCACAATACTGGCTTTAATTGTATGCAGTTGCTGCGGCTAAACGCATTTGTGACATTAGACTATTTACAAATATAAAAGTAAATGCTGCTGGTTAAATAAAAACACGTTAACTCCGATAGAAAAAAGCGAGCAGGCCTCTCGCTAAAAGTGGGAGGGTTCAGGGGAGTGCGCCTGACAGCACACAAAGCGTCATGTTATACAAATATCATGCACATACAAGATCAGTTGACAAAAAACTTGATTGAGCCAAATGAGCAACAGCTCCCTTATTTGATCATTCGTTAAGGGCATGGGCATATAACACATTACCATGCCACTTTTCAATGTAAATTCTAACATATCTTCGGAATCTTGCAATACTAACATTTTAGGTACAGCCAATAGAAGCCTTTCCGCACAGCAAGGGTCACCCTGGCTACTATGGACTTGTGCGACTAGTGAAAATGTGTAATACTTTATCAAATTATTTCTGAATTCACAGTTACCAGCATATTTCCTAAAGTAGTGTTAATATTATGAGTGTCTCTGGTCAATTTGCACCTTGACATGGATTACACATCTTCATGAGGGGTCCATCCATGTGTGAAAAAATGTAAATTTCTCTGACTACACTCAAGCAACTTCATGCACAATGTCCACAAATTGTTCTTTAAGAGCCTGCAGCGCCACAGTACGACTTTCCTGCATAAGAGACCACTACTAGATTCCATCGATATGTGCGTGAGTATTTGTGTATTGTTACTAACCTAAACAATTCCCTGTATGAGGATGTGCTCAACCAGGATGCATTTGCTGTCAAATATGATACTGTCACACGTGTAAGTGTAGATATCCAGGACAATTGTCGGTATGTCCATGCAGGCATCTTTGCCACATCCTGTGCATGTAGTATAGACCTCTCACTTTATTGAGTCTTTAAGAAAGCTACAGTTTAGTGTTTCGGTCAGGTGAGCCAAATGATTTTAACCTAACAACCTTTTGAAACCCGAAGGGTGTATGCAAGTTGGGTGCCCCAGTGAAATCTGAAAGGAAGCACTTGGGCACGTTAAAGGGATTGCCATAATACCATTCAAACGGAAGTGAAATGAATTACCCTTTTCATTTTAACTTCTGTGTGAGAAAAACATCTGAGAATCAATGAGTGGCTCAAACCAGACACAGTGTACTATGGTGTATCCCTTTAGTTTTCCACTTAATGTGGGTTGATCTTGTTCTAGGCAAAGTGGTTTGTTACCGCCCGGCTTTGGGCCTAAAAGCACTGGGTTAATTTGTAAATGTTTACATTATTTTCAAGGTTGAGTTAAGGTTCAAGTATTCAACTCACAATAAAATGAATCTTGGATTCGCTTTGTCACTATGAAAAGAGTCTCCAGTGATTTCTGAATACTGAAGCCAACTGACGTCATTTGATGCTACCAAGTCAGCCTGAGGTGCACGGATGGGACGTGAATTCAATCTGTAAAACATCCTGGTCTGCAAACTGAGGGTCACCCGCTACAAAGTGAACTGCGGCCGTGGGAGCTGTAAAGAAACAAAGACCCCAAATAAAGAACACTACTCACCTCCTCTGACCCCGACAGGGGCATTTCTTTAAAAAGTCTGCTTTTCGTATCGTTCATCCGCATGCTCAGAATTCGAAACGCCACTCACCTCAACATGCGCAGAGAGCGGAGACTCAAAGCGGAGACACACATGGAAGGAACTTGCGCTGGCTGCTCAGATACAATATAAACAAGCACAAGCTCGCGCAAAGCGGAGACACATATGGTAGGAACGTGCGCTGGCTGCTCAGATACAATATAAACAAGTTCGCGGGGGTGGGGTGTTGGGGTTGGGGTGAGATTCACTTGCGGGAGGGATAATTACTACCATTCGGTGGCGCGTGCATCCACAAGTGAATCTCCTGACGTTCAAGTGTTGCCACTGAAGGCAATGGAACGCGTGCACGTGTTTGGCTGAAAAGCCAAAGAGATCAGAAAAGGTATTTTTGCCTTTGAAACGCATGCGCGTTGCGTAGGCAAGACCTAAAAAGGGCTGATCTGGTAGCCTAAGGGAAGTAGGAATAGCTGCTGGGCCTAAGAAAGGATGAACAAGAGAACCACAGAAAGAGGGTCAGAGAGGGGATCCGCAGACTATTCTGTGCATCATGCCCCAAACGTATTCCATCGACAGGAGTATACAGTCTTAGTGTGATAATGTTACAGACTTCGCGCAGAAGGTCAAAAGGTGTCAACTGTCGCAGCTCAATCTTCACGCAAGGAGGTGGAGGCTGACAGGTTCGGGTGGGGGACCGTTCCCTGTTGCTGCGACAGAAGACCCTCCCCGAAGAGACAGTCTGATCTGAGGATCGATGGCCATGCTTGAGAGCTCAGAGTACCAGGCTTTTCGTGCCCAGTCCGCAACAACAAGAATGACTTGGACCCGATCGGGCTTGATCTTCTTCAACACTCGGGCAGAAGTGGTACAGGCAGGAAGGCGTACATGAGGACAATTCCACTTGCGACAAAAAAGCAAGTGCCACCTTGGAAACTCCAACGTGCAAAACTGCTTACATTGAGCCTTCTCTTAAGTGGTGAACAGATCTGACCAAGGCTCTCCCCATTACTGAAAGACAGTGGACATCCTCTGAGTGAATACGCCATTCGTGATCTACAAGGCACAGACGGCTGAGTTCGCCCGCCCTGGCGTTCAGAGAACCTGCCAGGTGTGAACCACCAGGGTCATGTCCTGATGTTCCACACATATAAAATCACACATATAAAATCAACTACCCACCGACACTCACCAAAAAAGCCGCTAAACGCTTTAAACACAACTTCCTTAGGTCACACCCTGAAACCCCCTTTGCTGACACCTACTTCTCACCGGTCAATGGATCCCTGAACACTGATATCATCTTCCACACCACACGCAGAGCTCAATGGAGAAAAGCGTTCCTCACCTTACTCACCGTCTCCACCACCAGGAAATCCGCTCACAGACTAACTCTATCCATCACGCCATCCCAACTCTTCCCAGGCAGAGCCACCATCACTATTTACAATAACGGGACTGTCCTACCTCAATCCACAGACAGGAACCTGGAACTACTAGACAACTTGTTCTCCACTTTCAAAGAGCACCTCTCCAATTCGCGGACCAACACTCATCTCTCCTCCAGTCCCACCAACCATGACCTCACAGTTCCCACCACCCACAACCCCTCCAACCTACTTCAGCGCCAGTCAACTACTACACACTCCTCAATCAGGGACACACCTACCACCCCTGACCTCCCATCTCCCACCCACAACGCCTCTATCCCAGTTCTGCACCAGGCAACTGCCACACACGCCTCAAACACAGACACAGACCGCTCCCCCTCCTACACCACTCACACTCCCACCCCTTCTACCATCCCTCGGACCTCCACACATACCATCAACACTCCTCTCACACCTACAGCTGGCATTAACACTTCGCTCACCCCTGACAGCACAGCTGCCACCCACAAGACACCTAACCTAGTCCAGCACCAGAACTACGCGCTTATCGACAAATCCCCCCTGTTATCCCCCCCATTCTCAGTCCCCATTACCCTCTAACCAACTACGCAGAACACACCTCCTCTCTCAATTTAACTCCCCCTCCCCACAACAGAACCACCTCCAATCCCATTTCCCCTCCTACTCTCAGCCCCCATTACCCTTCCTGCACCCCCACCACTACTATCAGTCTCCCAGCCTACACCTTGACCCCCCGCCTACCATCAATGCTCTCACTCATACCACCAATATCCTCCCTACCTCATCCTTCCCGCCCAAAACCTCTCTCCCCCCCTAACACCATCCCGTACACTAACACAACGCAGCCCTGCTCGATCACCAGCCCACTCTCCCACCTGCACGCGAATTCTCGGGGCAGTCACTCACCTCTGGCTGCCCCCCCCCCCCCCCCACCTCCACCACCTACCCCAACATGGACAACATGGACAACATCATAGCCTCTCTCTTCCAGATCAAAGAAGACATACACATCAAAGAACTACTCTCCTCACACCCCATACACCCCTCACCCACCTCCACCTCCCCTCCCAAATCGTCCCCTACCCCTCCGGCTGACTCCCACACTCAACACGCCCTACACCGGGCATCAATCCCTACTCATAGCCGCAGCAACTGCCCCCGTCCCCCTTGTCGCCCCTGCAACCCCTCACACAACTACACCTCCACACCCAACTTGTCCTCCACCCTTCCGATTAACTCTCTCACTCAACTCTCACCCAACCGGACCTCAATCCCAGCTCGCAATCGCAACAACCGCCCTCGTCGCACCCACAACCCTACTTCTGAAAATCACACATCCACCCCACACCTCACCATTCCCACGTTACACTCAAATCCCCTCAGACCCCCCACACAAAACAGCAGATCCTCCATCCCAAATAACCTTAGAAAAGTCCCTCTTTCTCTAGAACCAACTACCACCCTCAACACACCAAGTCTCAAATGCACTCTCCTCAACTGCAGATCGGCCTCGAAACATTCCGCCGCCATTGCTGATCTCCTCTTATCACGGGACCTTGACCTAATCATCCTGACTGAAACCTGGTTAACTGAATCTTCGACACCTATAATGGACATTCTGGTTCCTCACAACTACCACATTATCAGGCTCGACATATCAGGCAAAATTGGTGGTGGAATCGCATGCATCTACAGGAACAACCTCTCTGTTATGAAAGTCAATTCCACCTCCCTACCATCCCCAACATCCTGGGAATACATCTGCCTCAACATTATTAGTGAGGGCAAACCGATATGCTCTCTTCACAGCATTTACCACCCACCCAGGGACAACCTCGTCTTCTCCCAACAAATCATGGATATGATCTCATCCAACTCCGGACGGCCGCTCACCCAAATATACCTTGGTGACTTCAACCTCCACTGGAACGATCCCAATGACGCGGTGGTAAATAGTCTTAAAAATGTCCTTGATGCCCTTAACCTCACCCAAATATGCAACAGCCCTACCCACGAGAAAGGTTCTATCCTCGACCTGATCATCTCCAAAGAGGACTCTATCCAACTCGAGTCCATCCAACCCTGTGACTGGTCAGATCATATTGTCACATTCTTCATCAATGAAAAAGTTGAAGTTAACCCGGCTCAATTCTCCAAACCCAAAGTCTGGGAAAGAGACATGAAAAAACTCAACCCAGGCTCTTTGCCCCCTAACAGCTGCAATCTCCTACTCCCACCGACAGGCGATACGGATGTTCAAACCCTGACTGACCACTATCTCAACGCTATGACCTCGATAATTAATGAGGCTGCACCTATGCAGCTAAAAAGAGTCTCTACTAAAATCTCCAATCCATGGTACGACGGGAGTCTCAATGAGGATAGACGAGACATGCGAATGGCAGAGCGTATCTGGAGATCAGATCCCTCTGCAATGCACCTAAAAGATCTGAAGAAAAAGAGAAACGCCTACTTCAGGAAAATAAAACGCTCAAAATCAAACTTCTTCAGTCTCCAGCTCGACCAAGCAAAAAACCGCCCGAGAAAACTGTTTGAGCTAATCAGATCACAATCCAAGGATCAACCCCAACCACTCAACACTGTGCGTGAAGCACCCTCCTGTGAAGACGTTGCTGCTTTGTTTATCCAAAAAACCGACAACATAAAAAGCGATCTCCTCATTGACGCAAGCCTCTACTCCAAACCCCAGTGCCCAGCACCCACTGAACCAAAAAACAATGCTACATGGTCGACTTTTGGCACATACTCTGAAGAAGAAATTGGCAAACTGCTCAGCACCCTGAAACAATCCAATCACCTCACGGACCCCCTTCCTGCTACCGCAGTAAAAGACTTTACCCCTTTGCTTCTCCCTCTCTGGACTACAATTATCAACAGCTCTCTCCAACAAGGAAGCATACCTGACTCCCTCAAAGTTGGTCAAGTCACACCTCTATTAAAGAAACCTACAGCCGACCCCTCTGATCTCAACAATTACCGTCCCATTACCAATATTCCCACTCTCGCAAAACTGCTGAAAAATGCGCACAACTACAATTGACTAAACACATTGAACAATTTGATCTCCTCAACCCTCACCAGTCAGGCTTCCGAGCAGGACACAGTACAGAAACGGCAATGACTCACATAATTGACGACGCACTTCAAATGCTAGACCAAAACGACACCTGCCTCCTCATCCTTCTTGATCTCTCATCAGCATTCGACACCGTTAAACATGAGAATTTACTAGAACTACTAAACACAAGAATGGGTTTATCTGGAACTGTTCTCAAGCGGTTCACTTCCTTTCTTCATAACATCGCAGAAATTCAAGAGCAACAACCGGATGTCCTCGCCAATACCTGTAACGCTAGGCGTCCCTCAAGGATCCTCTCTATCACCAACTCTGTTCAACCTAGTCATGGAACCTCTCACCACCTTGCTACAAGCATCCAATGTACACTTTCACATGTACGCTGATGACACCCAACTTTATCTCAAATTACAATCCCCCAATGACATCTTGCTCCTGAACTCAACAATCAGATGCACCCAATCCTGGCTTGCCGATAATCACCTCAAACTCAATGCCCTGAAAACAGAGTTCCTTCTGATCTCACCTCCAGCGAAGATCTCCACCACTCAAGTTTGGCTTGAACACCTAACCGCACTCAATGTCCAACCCACCATCGTGGACTCAGCAAAATCTTTAGGCATAACACTAGACACCAATCTCAACATGCAGCAACATATCAGCAAGGCAACAATGGGTGCGAACTTCCAGATCAACACTCTGAGGAAACTTAAACCCTTCCTCCCAGCCAAAGACTTCCAAACCGCAGTACAAGCACTAGTCATCCCTCGAATTGACTACGGCAGCACCGCCCTCTGCGGACTCCCCCTAACTACAACCGCACCACTAAGAGCCTCTCTAAACACTGCAGCGAGACTCATCACTGGTTCAAATAAGCACTCCCATATCACCCCTGACTTGAAATCCCCGAATTGGCTGCCTTTTGAAGCCAGAATACATCTGAAAATCGCCTGCATGACACACAAGGCGTTACACCTAAACTCACCCGGCTACCTCGCTCAGAAACTGACAATCTCTGGCGGAGCTAGAAACACTAGAGGCACAAAAAATCTTCTGCTGAAACCTCGAAGATTCCGGAAGGAAAAAACATAAGCGCTCCTTCTCAGGAATGGCGCCTAGGATCTGGAACTCACTCCCTCCCGAAACCAGGCTTATCTCTTCCACTACACTCTTCAAAAAAGAAGTAAAAGCTATCCTCATGGCTAAATACACTTGAACTATTATCTCGAACTCTGTTTATACTCTGCACTGATTTGTACTACATGTTTGACCCCTTCGCTTATTTGTATGAGTTGTCCTATTGCTCACATGATTGGCTTTGCAGCCACCTATTTGTACTGTTTGATCTATTGATGTATCTGTGTAACTATGCTCCATCATGTACCCCTCTATGTAAAGCGCTCTGATATCTGCGAAGATCTTGTCCGCGCTATATACAACTTTCAAAATAAATAAATAAAATGTCCAAAGGCAAAGAGCCTCTTGACATAGGGTCCACGACCCCACCCCGCTCTGTTTGTTGCAGAACCACATGGCGGTGGTTTTGTCCGTGAACACCTGCACAACCTTCCCTTTGAGGGAGGAAAGGAATGCCTTCAGTGCCAGGCGGATCTCCCAGAGCTCGAACAAGTTGATATGGAGACTCATCTGATCTACTCCTCCCACAGATGGCCGCCCCATCCCCGGAGTGATGCATCGGTCACCACTGTTAGCTCTGACTGGGGAAGGGAGAGGGATCTGCCGCTGACCCAATCCTGCAAACAAAACAGGTGATGGACCGAATGTGGATCAATGTCACACATTCATCCCAGTCCAAAGATCTGGGCCCAAATCCATCGTTTTTTTGCACTCCACACCACCCTGGGTTAGACAATGGCGATATGCAAATCAGCTCTGACCCTGTGCCCCATGGGAACAGTCCAGTCCGAACTACAAAAGCCATGTCCTTCCCAGAACGGAATCAAGCATCCGAGGACCGGACCGGTTTCGAGGTAACACCTCTCATCAGCCCGGCTAGCTTGACTCCAGTGGTGTGGAGTGCCTGGGACCCACGTCTGAGCATCCCCAGCGCACTTATGGCGGAATTTGCAAACAAAACAGGTGATGGACCGAATGTGGATCAATGTCACACATTCATCCCAGTCCAAAGATCTGGGCCCAAATCCAACGTTTATTTGCACTCCACACCACCCTGGGTTAGACAATGGCGATATGCAAATCAGCTCTGACCCTGTGCCCCATGGGAACAGTCCAGTCCGAACTACAAAAGCCATGTCCTTCCCAGAACGGAATCAAGCATCCGAGGACCGGACCGGTTTCGAGGTAACACCTCTCATCAGCCCGGCTAGCTTGACTCCAGTGGTGTGGAGTGCCTGGGACCCACGTCTGAGCATCCCCAGCGCACTTATGGCGGAATTTGCAAACAAAACAGGTGATGGACCGAATGTGGATCAATGTCACACATTCATCCCAGTCCAAAGATCTGGGCCCAAATCCATCGTTTTTTTGCAATCCACACCACCCTGGGTTAGACAATGACGATATGCAAATCAGCTCTGACCCTGTGCCCCATGGGAACAGTCCAGTCCGAACTACAAAAGCCATGTCCTTCCCAGAACGGAATCAAGTATCCGAGGACCGGACCGGTTTCGAGGTAACACCTCTCATCAGCCCGGCTAGCTCTGTTTGTTGCAGAACCACATGGCGGTGGTGTTGTCCGTGAACACCTGCACAACCTTCCCTTTGAGGGAGGAAAGGAATGCCTTGAGTGCCAGGCGGATCTCCCAGAGCTCGAACGCGTTGATATTGAGACTCATCTGATCTACTCCTCTCCCAGATGGCCGCCCCATCCCCGGAGTGATGCATCGGTCAACACTGTTAGCTCTGACTGGGGAAAGGAGAGGGATCTGCCGCTGACCCAATCCTGGTCCGTTATCCACCACTGCAGTTGTTGTGCAGTTCCCTCCAAGATCTGGACACAAGCGGAAAGATCCCCCTGATGCTGTGCCCACTGGAACTTAGGGTCCCACTGCAGAGCCTGAGCATGTTACCTGGCTTGATCTACCTGCAGGAGCTATGAGGCCCAGCAGCCTCATGGTCATTCTCACCGAAATCCAGGAAAGAGGCAGAAATATCGGTATCATAGCCCGAATAATCTAGACTTGCTCCTCAGTGGGACAGGTCCAGAACAGCTCTGATCATAGGGAGCGTCTGACAGGGAGTCAGGTGTGACTTTGGCACGTTGATGGAGAACCCCAGCAAATGCAGGAGGTGGGCCGTAGTCTGGAGGGAGACAAAAGCCTTGGGCAAGCCCGCCTTCAACAGCCAGTCGTCGATATAGGGGAAAGACTGGAACCCCTGATCTGCGCAGATGAGCAGCGGCCACCGCCATCACTTTCGTGAACACTCAAGGGACGCTGGTAAGGCCAAAAGGGAGCATAGTAAACTGAAAATGCTCGTGACCTACCATGAACCCTAGGTAACGCCTGCGAGCCGGCAGGACAGGGATGTGAAAATAGGCATTCTGCAAGTCCAACACTACTATCCAGTCTCAATGGTCGAGGGCAGACAAGACCCGAGCGAACATCAACATTTTCAACTCCTCCGTCCAGCAAGATAGGTTGCAGGCCTTTGCCCTACTTGGGCACCAGAAAGTAGTGGGAATAGCAACCACAACCTACTTCTGGGGCAGGCATAAGAAACAATTGATGGACGGAATGCAGAACAAATCAAAACATTCACCCCAAGTCAAGAGATCTGGGTCAAATCCATCTTTCTTTTGCTCACCATGCCACCCCAGTTTAGACCTGGCCATATGCATATCAGTTTTGACCCTGTGAACCGGTCCCAGAATGCTTGCTTCCGGTCCAGGGAGGACCTGGACTGGCAGTTCGGTCTGGACTGTTCCCATGGGGCACAGGGTCAAGACTGATTTGCATATGGCTGGGTCCAAACTGGGGTGGCATAGTGGGCAAAAGAACGATGGATTTAACCCAGATCTTTTGACTGGGGGTGAATGTTTGCATTTTAAGCATTGCGCCCATCATTTGTTTGCTGTAATACTTCTGGGGCAGGAACGAGCTTGATGGCTCCCTTGGCCAGGAATGCGGTAACTTCCTGTTGGAGAAGGTTTAAGTGATCCTCCAACATGCAATGGTACTGAGGTGGCATGGATGGAGGGGTAGTTTCGAAGGGGAGGGAGCAGCCGCTTTGGACTATTTGCAAACCCACCTGTCCAACTTGATAGTGCGTCAGTGGTTGAGGTGATGGCGGATCCTGCCACCCACTGGCGTAGGGTGGCCCTGAAAGGTGTGACTAGGAGGGTTTGGAGGCTGCTGCAGAGGGGGCTGTGGTGGACTGGCCCGCCCGCTGGCCCCCAGAACCATGGCGGTGGTTACCACGTCTGGGGATGAACAGCTTGCGCCGGCCTGTCGCTCTGGGCGGGACGTAGCAGGGCACCCCTTCCATAGCCACGAAAGGCAGACTGAGCAGAGCAGGTGGTGGAGAGGCCAAGGACCCGGCCGTAGCCAGAGGGTCCTTAAAGCGCTCTAGCGCGTTGTCCGCCTTGTCACCGAAAAGGTGACAGCCAAAGGGCATGTCCATAAGTGTGGATTGGACATCCACAGAAAAAAACAGTAGAACGCAACCTGCCAAGTGCTGTAGTGTAGTTCCGATAGTACCCTTTCATGCAGGATCTACGCTGTTTACGGATAACATATACTGTGGGCTTGGTGGCAAACTGACTCTGTACACCCCCACCGAATAGGTTAGCCTATGTTTTCGCATTAACTAGCTCACAGTGCCACTATAATCTCCGGTTATCAAAGAGATTAGTTTCTGGCAACCTCAGAACATAATAACCTCAGACTCTTGGAAACAATATACTACTTTTCACCCAGTCACTCGTGCTTGCTTGTTTTGCTCTCAGAGAGATACACAGAAGAAACAGTTGAGCGTGTTTACAATAAGAATTTATTGTACTGTTCTTCTCATGTAACACAGCAACAGAGATATAGAACCAACAGTACAGTGAATAAAAAGAAATAGTATTGTTCTACCATTTTGCAATAGTCATGAACCCATACATGAATATAAAACGCATTTATAAAATAAAGTGTGTATACCTAAGATGCCGGTCTAGATGTACTTAAGTGTACCTAGCATATGAGTAGGTGCGAAAGAGCCTAAGGGGTAAGAGGAAAAAGCAAGGAGCAGATGTCTTAGGCAATGATTTGATTGACCCAGACTTGGTTCCAGGACCAGAAGCCTTTAGGGTTTGGAAAACGTCTGCTACATTAACCAGAGCACAGGCTGCGCCCATCAGTCTCAGAGTGAGGCTGGGATCAACTCTGCTTTGCAGGGACCAGGACATGGGAGATGGCAAGAAAGTGTACACACAGAGAAGACAATAGCAGTGGAGGTCATCGCCTTTGCTCCAGGATGAAGTTCCTGAAGCGGACCAGTTGCTGGCCTCTGGGTCGCTTCCAGAGCTGTATGGTTTGTTAGCAAAGAAGTGGTCTGAAAACACTATGTTGGCTGCAAGGATAGTCAACCTGTAAATCCTTAGCCAGGAACTAGCAAGAGACTAGGGGTTCCATTAGTGCACAGGAACTCTGTTGTCACTGGTCCATTAAGTGCCTTTAGAAGGCAGTAACGGATTAGAAAAATAAAGAATAAGTTGGACTCTCTGTTCTACTGGCCAGGGATGTGCAAAGAGGTTCTATAGAACCTGATCAGTTTGCCAGTTGAGTGGTAAGACAGAAGAGATGCCTAAGGCACTATTAGTATATCTACCAGTTGTAGGTGTCCCTTTCAGCAGGTGGAACTAGTAACTTATTGATCTAAAAGAGACTATTAGTTATGGATTTCTCACCTTAGAACAGATACCCAAGCAATACCAACCCCGGAAGTGGGTCTGCGAACTAAGTTCACACCAGAAATTCCAGGAGAACTGAACGGCCAAATAAGCTGTCCCTCTAGAATGGACTATCCAGGCAATAATGCTAAGTGAACGTGTGCAGAGATGTCCACATGGCTGCCTGGCAGATGTCACTGCGGGGGACTCGACGCCCCAAAGCAGTAGTGGCTGCTGCCCTCCGGGTGGAATGGATGCACAGCCCTACTGGAGGCTCCTTTTTCACCAAGGAATAACAGATTTTAATGCAATGAAAAACCCATCGAGAGATGGTTAATTTTTGCACGGCCCGACTTTTCTTGGCGCCCACATAGCCAACAAAGAGTTTATCTTCCACCCAGAATTGATTTGTGCGATCCAGATAAAATGATGACGCAACGTTTTTGATCCATAAGGTGGAGTCTCACCTCCTACTTGGAAGGATGCAGCGGGAAGAAGGTGACAAAGTGATGGTCTGTCGTATGTGAAAAGAGGTAACCACTTTGGGAAGAAAGGAAGGCCTAGTTGGGAGGACAACCTTGTCTGGATGGACAGCAAGGTTTAGAAAACAGAGCCTGAAGCTTACTCACCCTTCGAGCAATGGTGATGGCAACCAAAAAAGCAGTCTTTAAAGACAAGAGTCTGAGAGGACAATTATGCAGTGGCTCGAAAGGAGCACACACAAGGTAAGTCAAGAGAAGATTCAGGTCCCATTGGGGCATTACAAAAGGAATAGAAGGAAAAAGGTGAGCAATGACCTTAAGAAATCTATTTACAATAGGGGACTTGAAAAGAGAAGGCTGATCAGGAAGGGGAAGAAAAGCCAAAATGACTGAAAGATAGCCTTTAGGAGTGCCCAGAGCAGAAACCTTCTGGGCCAAAGAAAGAAGGAAGAAGATAACCTCTAAAAGAGGAGCAGAAAGGGGATCCACAGCCTTTGCTGTGCACCATGCCACAAATTTGTTTTATCTACAGGCGTATGCCGTCTTAGTGAAGGGACGCCTTGCTGCCAGACAACATTACAGCCTTCGGGAGGAAGGTCGAAAGCTGTTAACTGCCGCCGCTCAATCTCCACGGAAGGAGGTGGAGGCTGTACAGGTTAGTGTGGAGGATTGTCCCCATCTGCATGCGACAGAAGATCCTCCGGAAGAGGCAGTCTGATTGGAGGATCTATGGCCATGTTCAAGACTTCGCGTAGTGTCTGGAGCCACAAATATGACTTGGGCAGGGTCACGCTTGATCTTATTCAGCACTCTGGGCAGAAGCGATATAGGCAGGAAGGTGTATAGAAGACCCCCAACGACGAAAAGCGTTGCTGAGCGAGTGCCGCCTTGAGAATTCCAACACGCAGAACTGCTGATATTGAGCGTTCTCGTTGGTGAACAGATCTAACCAAGGCTCTCCCCACTGCTGAATGAGACCTTGCACCACCTCAGAGTGAAGACACCTGAGTTCGTCCGCCCTGGCGTTCAGAGAACCTGCCAGGTGTTGAACCACCAGGGACATGCCCTGATGTTCCAACCACGCCGAAAGGCCAAGAGCCCCCTGATATAGGGTCCAAGACCCTACCCCGCCCTGTTTGTTGCAGTACCACATGGCGGTGGTGTTGTCCATGTAAACCTGCAACCCCCTTCCTCTGTCTGAAGGAAAGAATTCTTTCAGTGAAAGACGATTCGCTTGGCGCTCTAGAAGGTTTTGTAGATCCCGGACTACGCCGGAGACCAGAGGCCTCGGATGTCCCCCTCCTTCATTTGGCCGCCCCACCCCATCTGTCACCACTGTGAACTCTGGTTGGGGAAGGGAGAGGGATCGGCCGTTGACCCAATCCTGGCTCATTAGCAACCACTGCAATTGGTATGCAGTGCCCTCCGAGATCTGGATGCAATCTGAAAGATTCCCCTGATGCTGCGCCCACTGGAAATTCAGGTCCCACTGCAGAGCCCACATATGCCACCTGGCATGATCCACCAGCAGGATGTAGGAGGCCCAGCAGTCTCAGTCTCTCTCACGGAAATCCAGGATAGAGGCTTAAACATTGGTATCACAGCCCAAATATCCCAGACTCGCTACTCAGAAGGATAAGCCTGAAACTGTGCTGCATCTAGAACTGCTCCAATGAAAGGAGCTTCTAAGAGGTAATCAATTGTGAATTCGGCACGTTGATAGTGATCCCTGGTGAGTGCAGGAGGTCTGCCGTAGTCTGAAGGTGGGCGACAGCCTGGGGCGAGCTCACCTTCAACAGCCAGTCGTCGAGATAGGGGAAGACTGGAACCCCTGATCTGCACAGATGAGCTGCGACTACCGCCATCACTTTCGTGAACACCCGAGGGGCGCTGGTAAGGTCAAAGGGGAGCACTGCAAACTTAAAATGCTCATGGCCGACCGTGAACTGTTGGTAATGGACGGGGATGTGGAAATAAGCGTCTTGCAAGTCCAACGCTACCATCCAGTCTCCAGAGTCGACGGCAGACAGGACCTGAGACAATGTCAACATTTCGAACTTCTCCTTCCGGAGGAAGCGGCTGACGTCCTCTAGATCCAAGACAGGACGCAGGCCTTTTTCCTTCTTGGGCACCAGGAAGTACTGGGAATAACAACCACGACCTACTTCTAGCACAAGGACTCGCTTGATAGCTCCCTTGGCTAAGAGAGCCGTAACTTCCTGATGGAGAAGGGCCGAGCGATCCTCCGAAATGTGATGGAGTGTTGGTGGCATGGAGGGAGGGGTAATTACGAAGGGGAAGGAGTAACCCCATCGGAATATCTGCAAACCCCACCTGTTCGAAGCAATTTTGTGCCAGTGGGGGAGGTGATGGTGAATCCTGCTGCCCACTTGCAACTGGTGGCCCGAAAGGTCGGACTAGGAAGGCTTGGAGACAGATGCAGAGTGGGGACTGGTGGACTGGCCTTGGGTGGAACGTGGTGGGTCACCCCTTCCGTAGCCACAAAAGGGACGAAAGGCAGACTGAACAGGGCGAGAGGTGGCAACGAGGCCTAAGCCCTAGAGTCCTTGAAGCGCTCAAGCACATTGGCCACCTTGTCGTCAAATAGGCAACGGCCATCAAAGTGCATGTCCAAAAGGGTCGATTGGACAGCCCCGGAAAAGCCAGTGGACCTCAGCCAGGCGTAGCATCTCAAGGCTACTGACGAAGAAATTGCTCTACCTAGCGAGTCAGCTGTATCCAGCCCACATCAAATGGCACACTTCGCTGCGTCTCTACCTCTGCAACCGCACAGGAGAGTATAGGCCGGGCCTCCTTCGGGCACTGTGGCAAAACTTGCGCAACCGTGTCCCACACAGAGTGCGTGTAGCGGCCCAAGAGATATGCGGTGTTCACCGACCGCAGTCCTAAGCGAGCGGAATAAAAAATATTCTTCCCAAAATGGTCCAGCTTCATGGATTCTCTATCTGGGGGAGCAGTTGGGAACGCGCCTTTGGATGTTGAGGTTTGGACCACCAAGTTCTCGGGGGTAGGGTTTTGGGAGAGGAAAATTGGGTCGCCTGGGGACAGGCGGTGGGGTCTGGCAATCATCCTATCCACAGGAGCCCCTGTGCTGGGCTTGGACCAAGTGCCTGAAAGGATGTCTGTGAAGACCTCGTTGAATGGCTGCAGGGGCTCCAAAGAGGCCGCAGCCGGTTGAAGCACCTCAAGTCAGGAGGTTAGTCCTGACTGCCACTGTAGGAAACTCAAGGCCCAAGGCCTCAGCCGCCCTACGCGACACCACAGCTTAGGAGGCTCTCTTCTCCATGGCCACGTTAGGGGGAGAAAGCATACCAAGGTCTGGGGTGGTGTCCAGACCACTGGCATCACCGAAACTCCTCCCTCCAGTCTGGCTCTTCAAGCTGGTCTGCCAGAGTCCACAGACCTCTTCCAGTCCTCCTCACCCTTCTCTGGCTGCCACTCGGGCCGAAAAGGAACGCCAGGGTATAACAGGGGTATAAAAACACCGGTAGGCGCCGGTACCGGCGTCGATCGAAGCCAGTCCGGCTCAGTGTCTAAGTCAGGGTGGAGGCCGAGGCAAACGCCGGCCGTGGACCCGAACTGGCTATGGAGGTGGCGGAGGCGTCGTCTGAGGAATCCGCACCGGGGGAGGTGTTGTGACGTCAACCGTCACCGATCTGGGTCCGGGCCTGGATCCCTGGGGGCCCAGCGGTGCTGAGGCCGGAGCAGTCCGAATTGAAGGTCTAGAGCCCCCAGCAGAGTACCCGGGGCCCGAAGTCACGCGGCGGTGTTGGGTTGCCTAAAGACGGAGTGGAGGGCTTCATAAAATGCACAAAGATGGGCAGGGGATTCTCTGGCCCCCGAGAAGGGAGGGAGACCTGGAGCTGTCCCAGCAGGCTCCGCAGGCGAAGCCGAAGGATGACGACCTTCCGCGTTCCTTCGGCCGATGGATGGGGAGAAGGCGAAGAGCAACGGTGCTACTTTGCCTTCTTCTTGTGCTTTGACTTACCCAATGCTGAAGACTTTAAGGAGGAATAATGGTGGTGACTCCGTAACCGGTCCAGCGACATCCCTCTCGACCGGGACCTCGACCAGCGCAGAGTTGACTGTCAGGCCTCCAGAAGCTTTCGATATCACTCCCACAAAGACTTTCGGTTCATGGACCGACAGCCGGAGCACAACTTCGGGTCATGGTCGCGTTCCAGACACCAGAGGCACACAAGGTATGGGTCCATGACCGATATCAACTTGTGAAAGGGGTCACAAGGCTTGAAGCCGGTCTGCCGATGGTATACCCGTATGTGTGCCAGGAGTCAAACGACTCGAAAAATGATGTCACCAACAGTCGAGAAAGTGCTACTCAAAAACAGACTAAGGGTACCGCTCTTTCCGGATCTGTGCTGGCTGGGGTGGAAAAAAAGCAAAATGACACTAGCGCGCTGTCTAAGTAGATACTGCAATGTCATTCCCGGGATCACAACGCCAACGACGAACGCGAAGTCGACTGACGCCACCTACCGACACGCAGGGATACTGCGGAGATAAAATTCTCTGGATCCAGTCTGACGCCTAGGGGTAATTCTAAGGTAAGGAATATATAACTAATAGTCTCTTTCAAATAGTTGTTCTCATCCTGCACTGTGTGCATCTTTACTTGTTGGTGCTAATCAGCCAGTTTATTTTACTGCATGTCAGACTGTAGTTTCATAGGCTAGTGTTGCCTTAGCAGGGTAGAGTTCTAAGTCGGGGTTCGACTATGTTGTCCTTTCAAAGTTCTTCTCCCTCCCAGGGCCTGAAGGGCTCAGATCTGTGGGAAACAAGAGCTCCCAGGATCTGAGTCAGTTTACTGTGGTTCAGGGAGAAAGGAGAGCGGGATTGCGGTGCTGGTGGAGATGTTTTAGCAAAGGATAAAGAACGGTGGTGGACTAGAGGTCGAGTCCCTAATCCGTTGAGGGGTGGGTGTTCTTGAAGGTTAAAAGTCTGGTTGATGTTCGAAGGCCAGCCTATTTTTCTTTGTGATCCAGGTAAGTCGTGAGCCAGGAGCTTGGCAGGACATTTGCTTACGCCCGGACATATAAACAGTTACTTCTACTTTGCATCGTGGACCTCAGAGTTTTTTGAAGACTAAAACCCTTGGTGGTGTCCGATCTCAGTGTTGAGGGTGGCTTTGGCATTCATCTCGGGGCTGGTGGCAGAGCAGCTTTGAGCATCTATTTCGGCTCAGAGTGCAGCTTGTCAGGGCCAAGAAGTCAAGGCTGCAGACAAGTGGTTTAATGTCCTTGGATGGGGGTCTTCTCTGGCATCTACAGCCTCTCGCATTTGAGGTTTCATGGTCGGAGGAGCCAAACTCAAAGGCTTCTGCCTTTTTTGGGTCGACTCAGGGCTGGAACACATGAGTATTACTTGAGCAAAGCCAACACCACTGTGTACTACAACATGAAAGCAGCAAGCATACTTGTGCCCCTATCTTGGCATTGCTGGGGCTTGTTCCTCGCAGCTCTATTTCCCCTCACAGCTCTATTTTCCCTCACTCAACTTGCATCTCCTGCTGTCCAAGCATCGGTCTTCTGACATTCACAACTGCATTCCTCCATTTTTAGCTCGACTCAGCTCTGTCCACTTGACCCACCTGCTTGCTGCCAATTTAATCACAGCGGGGGATATGTGAAATCTGAATTGTGCAGTGTGGGTGTCAAGGCTGAGATAGTTTTAAGGCTCAAGTACATGCTGCGCTGGAGAGGTTGTTGGGGACAGCCTGCTTTAGCCCTACCCTTTCCTATCATTGACTTTACAAGAAAATTAACTGGGGGTTATTGAGGATGTTTTTAATATGTCAGTTTTCCTTCTTTTAGTGACATTTGAGGCTTTATAGAATGTCTCCCTTATTTTAAAGTAAATTCATGGAACTGGAATTATAGCCTGTTTGTAGCTGCTAAATTACAAATTTTCGTCACACATACTTCCGGACCTTTCCGATTTAAGGTGAAGATACTTCCCAAAAATGTGACTTAGGTAAAAGTGCTCCGGGGCCCCACACTTGGACGGGACTATTCAGTGCTTATGATTATTAATGGACATCCCCTGAAGGAGAACAGTCACTCAGCATCCATGTCCATTCATGATCGTGATTCATGCAATTGGTAAAATACATCTGCCTTTTGCAAGTAATCAGTGCAGGCAGGGCAAAAGGCTGTGAAAACACTTGAATCAAGAATTGACAGTGATCGGCCAAGACACCAAGACTAGTCTTCACAAGTCAACAGAAAAAAATCCACCCAAAGAGACAACTTGCAGAAGAGAAAAATGTGATATGGCACTTTGTATGCGCACAGACTGTACTTATTGTATTGCTTAATGCAAGATGCATATCTTATTTATAAAGTAAATTGGAGGAATACTTTGCACACCTAAAATTAAAACATTCAATTCGAGTGAAGGATCAAACCGTAAATGAACCTGGTTAACATTCTGGTATTTATCAACAAGGAAAACATAAGAAAATAAACATACCTGAATCGTTTTTAGATCAGCTGAGGGGATGTCAAAACACACACCCTAAAACACAAACATACAGGTGTAAGAATAAGTGTGCTAGAGTAAACAAATGTGCTTTAATAACTTTTTTCAATAAATCTAAAAACATTCTACTAAGGTGAGCATAAGGTTTGCAAATAAATGTTTTGGATTATCATTTTATCAGCTTGACCAGAAAATCTGAGAACATTCAGGCAACTCTTTATACAACTACAAGTACAAGTTTAGTTTATTGGATTCAGTTCTCTTGCTAGAACAACAATTTTTTAGCACTAAAATTACAATTTTGGTTTTAAAATTATCTACTACAATTTTAAAAATGATTTTTAAAAGTTATACACTTCGATACACACAAATTCATTGGGTGGAGCATTGCAAAGGGTAATCAAATTCTGAACAGAATGTATATTTCATTTGATTTTGATCGGTGTTATGCATCTGTTCCTGGCAGCAACAATAGACGGATTTGGACAGACAAAGAGAACATGTTCCAGATCTTGCACCCCACCTTTACATAAGTCACAGAGGTTAGACCCTCCTCCTTTTGGCAACAATTTAATTGTGTATGATGTCAGGGGTAGTATCCCAAGTCGGAGTAGAATAATACTTCGCCTGACTCAGTGATTTAGATTAAAAAAAATATATTGTTGAGTTTTTTTTAAAACGATTGTATCCGCGTACTGTTTGTACGTTGAGAGGACAGAGCAATATTGCTCGTCGAGGGTCATGCTTAACCTGGGGGTAAGATGCTTTAGGAGAGTTTCAGTTGGGCTGGTGACCAAGATTTTAGCATATCCAAAGTCACAGAGGATAATTTGAAAGCTCTGCATAAGTTTTTAAAATACACATACTTCGGAGAGTCTGGGTCAAGTGTTTCAATTTTTAACAGAGCTCGTAAAGTTCCTTGATCAGCATGGACCAGGTTATATGCCCATCTAATTATATTTGTGATCCCTCTGGAAAAAGAGCTGACTAATGATAGTTTGAGACAGAGCTTGAACCGGCACAGCCTGCGGCATCCTGGTTAGTTTCCGCAGGATTTTACCTTCTTTGATATCAATTTGTTTTTATTCATTGGTTGGAATATGTTCTATTGCATATGATAGAACGGCTGGAATTTTAGAGCTATAGACCTGGGACAAAGAAGAGAGGTGTCTTTGTCCGGTGGAGGTGTATAATCTTTGGAGGGCTCCTAGGTGGACGTCTGCTTTTCAACCCATTTTTGCAAGTAAGGCAGATTGTGCAGGGACTGGGTGAAAATTCTCCCGAGATATATACATTCTTTTATAATTTCTAATGGTTTTCCCTTTAGTGTCCAGTTAAATTTGACATGATTCTTCTTTCCTGTGAATGGTACTATTTTTGTTTTAGTGACATTTGGGATTAAATGATTTTCTCCAGTATATTTAGTAAGTGCCAACAGATTTCTTTGGAGCACAAATGGGGTCAGGTCTAGAATCACTACATCGTCTGCTTACACCAAACAATGGATTTTAAAATTTGCAATCTTAGGTGGAAAATTATTTACCTGATTAAGGTTTTCCGGTTGGTCGCTCAGATATAAAGAAAACAGCAAGGGAGCTAATAGGCATCCTTGCCGCTGACCATTTAAAGTTGGTATTGGACATGTAAGGCCCTTCTCTCTCCCCATTTGGACTTGGCACCATGTCCCAGAGTGCAGTGAGATTATTAGGTGAAGAAGATTTTGAGGGATTCCCCTCTGCTGCAGTTTTTTCCAAAGTTTGTCTCGTTAAACCCTATCAATTGCGGTCGTAAAATCTATCAAGGCTGCATACACTGCCTGCGTCTTTCTGATTACGTATTTTTCTAGTAGTGTTTGGAGTACTGCGATGTTATCTGTCACCGAATGTTTGGATCTAAACCCGGCTTGGTTAAGTGGAATAGAGCCAGTAGAGAAAGCCCACTCTTTTAGATGGTCTAGAACAGCAGCGGCAAAAATCTTCCCGGTTGCATCCAGAAGAGCAATCTGGCGGTAATTGTTTGGGAGCAGCCTGGAGCCTTTCTTGTGTATTGGAATAACAATGCTTCCTTTCCAGGACTTTGGAGTTTTTCCTGTTCTATATAAGTATTTAAAGAGGCATGCTAAAAGCTGACTCCACTCCTTTGGGTTATTTTTTAGGACCGTAATTGGAATTCGGTCTGGACCCATTGCAGCCGATGGTCTTGCCTTTTTATGTAGTATTCTATTTGAGATGGTACTGGAGCCACGAAGTGTAAGCTTTTTTCCAGTCCTCTATTAGTTTGCAATAATAAGTCGCAGTTGGAGGTTGGATTTATTTTGTATAAGTTGGTTATGTATATTTCCCATTCTGAGGGTGGTACAGGGTTTGCTTTTAGTTGTTTTTTGTTCCCGTTTCTAGCGCTATTATGGTCCAATAGGAGTGTTTGTCCTTTTGTGTAGCTGCTATCTGTAAATCTATCCATTTTTTTTCTTGAATATTTAGTTTTTTTTCTTCTACAAACTTTTTTAGATTGTTAATTTCCAGTTTTCTTGCCTCAGAAAAATGAAGGAATTGTTCCCTGATTAATTTAATTCCTTTGTCCTGGGTTCAATATTCCATGTTTTAATACTTTGTTTTTTTATTAATCGTTGTTTTACGCTTTCATGTAGCATTTGGACCAGTTTCTTAAGCACTGCCTCAAAGTTTATTATTGGGTCTGTAGAGTGGATTGTTGTTAGTAGATTTAAGTTCTTGATTAGTTGAGTGATTTTATCAAAGGTTCTAGAGTTCCACGTTACCGGACCTTGAACAGGATTTGCCAGTGCCATATTCTGCAACTCCATTATGTGCACTTGAGAAATTTGTTTCAATATTAAACCGGTTGTTAGTTGTAGAATTGCAGGATCGCTTCCTTTCTCAAATTTTATGTTAAGTTGGTGGGCAGATCCAAAGAGGCCTAAGCTACAGATCATGTAGTCCAGAATTGATGCTTTCAGGCCGCCTTTTTTTGTGTAGGAAGCCGGGATATCTCCTTCGACATTACCGTTAAGTATGACTCCATTCAAGTTTGCAAGTGTTGATAGAATGATTTTCCCTCTCTTATTTGATTTACTTCCTGAGGGAAATTGTGGTATAGGTATTGCCAATGCTTGTTCCTTTTCTCCCGATTCCAGCTTTTCCAAAAGATCGTTAGAGATTTGCCCATTTAAATAGCCTGTTAGGAATATTAACGGGTAATCCTGTTCTTCTACCACCTTTTCTATGGCCTCTAGAATATTTAACCCTAGTACGTCCATTTTTGCTCCCGGGGGTATATAGACATTAAAAATGAGCATTTTGTCCGAGCGTTTGGTCTTTTCTGCCCCAATTTTGATCTTTAAACATTGGAAGTTCTTAGAGTATGTGGGTATGATTTCCTGGACCCAATAGTATTCTTCGGATAGAAGAATTGCAATTCCTCCTTTTGCGTGCCCATGAGTAACTGGCTAAGCTGGAATATCGTAAACAAAGTAATCAGGATGATCGAAATTTGTAGTAGCCCATGTTTCTTGTAGTGCCACTATCCCTGGACGTTCTTGCATGATTGTTGCTAATTTCTCTTGGGTTTTCCCTGCGATATTCCAGGAGTAGATAGATAGACCTTTGCTAAAAGGGCGCTTAATTACATGACCCTGTTTTTTGCAGTTGAGATTCTCTGCAATCCATGCCCATGTGTTATCATTAGGTAGTTTATCCTGCTCCGGAGGACTCTTGGTCCAGCTTCGCCTAATTCCGTTGGTTATTGATACAGAGATGGCTTCTTTATGCATATTTGTCAAGTTGTTATTGGCTTGTTGGATTGCTACTACTTGATGGTATCTATTTGATAGACTTTCCGTTGTTTCCCGTTTGTTTCCTTTTTCTGGGGCCACGTCGAAACCGTATTTGTGGAGACTATTTCTTTAAGAATGATTGCAGGGATGATGGATGACCAGAATTCGACTAGCGCTGTTGTTGTTTTGGTCTTAAATGGAAAACGTACTAGTTTGAGGCCATTACTTACTAGTGCATGTAATGGCTGTATCCTTTGCCGCAGGTTTATTATTTTGACTCGGTTTAGGGGGTCTAAGCCGGAAGTAAATAGATCAGAGAATTCCAGTCTACATGTGGAATTTTTCTGCTCTTGAATAGACATCTTCCTAATCGATATAGCTTGTTGTTGGGTTTCCTTTTGTATGCATGATTAAGTTTCTGAGAATCTAGGAACAAAATTTGGGGTGATAGGATTTAACATTGCTAGATTTACCGATTGGGTCTTTGAGGTTGAAGGCTGATCGCTTTCTTTCATAGTGTTATTAGTTGCTTTTCTTTCCTTCTTTTCTGAGGTAATTTGAATTGGCGGAGATCTTCCTGGAAATCGTATTTTTCTAGCCTTCTGTTTTGCAATCCTTCTGTTTTCTCTTTTCTTTGTCCGCTTCCGGCTATTAATATTTGTTCTCCTCTTCTTACCTGTTGTTTGACGAGGAGAGGAGCCTAGTGACATGTTATTGAGGTTTCTTTTGTTTTTTGTTTGCTCGTGTTTAACCCCTTTGATGGGCTTTTTGACTAATTTATTAAAAATTGGATAGTATGATATAGTCTGTATTTTTGTATTTGAGTCTTTTGGGTCTTTGAAAAGTTTCCTCAATGAGTAGATTTGATTACTTGTATTCTTTTTGTTTTTCCCTTTTTGTTTGCATCGACCAGTTTGAGTGGCCATGTCGACCTTTGTCGGGAGATCTACTGTTGGTGGTGACAATTGTGTTGCAGCGAATTTGCCCTCAAATGGTCTTTCTTCGCGTTCTCCGGTTTGCGGAATTTTTAGATGCGGGTTTCTCCTTTTTTTTCCGACCATATGTTTTAACATTCCTATTTGCGTGCCCAGCATCTGGTCAGTTTTCCAAGATGTTCCCTAGTTGAGAAAGAACAGATTCCAAAATTCTTTCCAATGTAACTAGGGCTTTGGACACCGACGTTTTTTCATGGGAAGGATCAATGGATTTTAAAAATAGAAAATCTGGGGTTTGTGAGAAAGAATCTTGTGGGTCAAATTGTTTTAGTGGAGTGCTGTTCTGGATTTTGGAATGCTCCTTTTGTTGAGGTATATTAAAAACAAGATCTTTCAAGTTTATGTCGGGACAAGTGATATCGTATTCTGAATTTTCCTTCCTCTGTTGGTGGTCTTTTTCGGTTGCTGTTACGCTTTTGATATTAGGATACTCAGAGCTTTTGTGGTTTACTAATTCTTCGTGCCCTGTGCTGTTTGTGACCTCCAGTAGGTCTTTGTTTTGTCCTTCTTTTGTTTGATTTTGTTGGGATTGCTCCGGGGCCTTGTTTTTTTGTTTTAAAAAATATTTCGTTATTCCAGTCGGTGACTCAGAATTTTGAGGGCGAATCATCTTTCCGGCACTCCTTATCGCTTGCTCAGTCCCTAGTCTTTTCATGTAAATTGTGCGTGTTCTCAATTTTTTGTATGCCATACTGCAAGAGATGGGCTTATTATGAGTCTCTCGCACTATGCGGGAGATAAATGACGTTTAGTGTGGGAGCGAATTTTGGCCTTCTTTCAAAGCTCTCACTCCTTTGCTTGTCCTCTCACAGCCTTAGGGTAACAATCTCTGGATTTACAATATCCTGATCTGTTGGGGTAAAATCACACCGTGCAAGAATATAAGGCTGTACTGACCAGCATGTACCTTGAATTGGGGCAAGTTGGCTATTTGCACTGTTATGTAGCTTTGACAAGCGGTCCTGGCATCGCCTGCCGCAACGTGCTACTCCGCGGCACCAGCCTCAGCAGGAAAACAACTCCGGCCTCACAATAGGATCCCTCAGGGACTCCAGTCGCAGCAGGGTGCTCCGTGGCACCAGCCCCGGTGGGGGGAAAGAGAGGGCAGCTCCGGTCGCAGGCTCCCCAACGACTCTAGCCCTACCAGGTGTCAGGGTAGAGGCTGCTCTGGCTGCACCACCGGGTGGAAGGGGGGGCGGCTCCAGCCGCAGCGAAGGCTCTCCAGTGGTTCTAGCCGCGGCAGGCTGCTCCTACGGTACCCGCCCCTCCGGGCGAAAAAGAAAAGTCGGCTGCGGCCACACCACAGGCTCCTCAACGGCTCCAACCGCGACAAGGTGCTTGGCCGAGCGAGAGGGTCAAGGCGACCCTGATTGCACCTCCGGGTGGAGAAGTAGAGGTAAGACGGCCGTACCGCAAGTTCCCCGGCGGCTCCAGCCGCAGCAAGGTGCTCCACCGGGTGTCAGGGTAGAGGCGGCTCTGGCTGCACCTCCGGGCGGGAAGGTAGGGCGCGGCTCCGTGTCAGTTCCAGCCGCAGCAGTCCCGGAGCATCATCTTGTTCCAAAATGCGTTTTCCTGCGTCTGGTTGTAGATAATTTCGGTCTCCCCAGTGATGAAACTGCTAAAGCCCCCAAAATAGCGTTGTTTCAACAGGAACCGTGTCGGCGTCTGCAGAGAGCTTTATACTCCTCTATTTTAGTTTTACACTGGGTACTTCCATGGTCTGTCTCACCTTCATTGCCTGTGGTGGTGTCAGATTCTATCTGTAGTAACACTGGGGCCTATTCATTATAAACTACACCAGAGGCAAGCAGTTATACATAATTACAAAGCACCGACGAACTAGGCTGGCCAGGTAGCTGTGTGCATGACTTCTAGAGGTGAATGTTTTAGAAACTGTGTCCCTAAACTCAATTCATGCTTTTCCAGACAGACCTCAATATGAACACCATAAAGCTATTGTTCAGTACTGAGTTTTTTTTCCTTGATAACACCTTCTCTGGTAGAGACTATCTAGCGGCAGATCCCTTACATTACAATTAACCCCGGAGTCACTGGATCTGGAAATTTTCTCGAAGCATACCCCCGGCACACCTGTAGGTGGGGTAATTTGCCTCCATGTGGCATTGTTCACGCCCAAATTGACATGTGCAGAGCCTATATAGGCACTACTGTATTGATCGGGCGTCGATTCTTTTTCGAGTAGCCACACCTGGAGCCACGAAGAATATGGACCACATATGTGAAAAGCTAGGGCCCAGAAAGGGGAAAGCCTTGTCCCTAGAAACCGGTTGTACAACGGTATAACGCAGGTAAAAACATTGTATGCCTTTGCCACACATTTTTTAGAACGCATCTTTTTACCGCGAACAAGCAATTACAACGCATACCAATACCACGCATTGCTTTTAGATTTGAAAACAATGTATTTGTGGGGGGGAAATCCCCACTCCCCCAACTTACCTTAAATGCTTGGTATTGGCTTGCATTGTAAATGCATATTCGCAGTAAAAATATGCATGCTAAAAAAGGTGTGGTAAAGGTACAAGGATGTAAAAACCTCGTAGTAAAGGCTGTTTCCCCTAGAAACCCTGTCACAGAGCGTGGAGGATGGATAGGTCGGTAAGGAATCTGCAGCTAGAATAAAGTCTCTACCAGATAAGGCATTACCGATTGTAACTTGCTCATCTGATAGAGACTTCTAGCCGCAGATTCCTTACCTTAGAATAGATACCCAAGCAATACCTCCTGAACTTAGGACTGCAAAATAATTTCACACCAAAACGTCCTGCAGGACTGAACAGGCAAAGTGCCTGCCAGACGGACAGGACTGTCCATAAAGTACCGTTGTGTGACTGTTTGCCGAGAAGAAAGCCCACGTTGCTGCCTGGCAGATGTCCAGGACCAGGATCCCATGTGCTAACACAAAGGCTGCAGCCTTTGGTCTGGTTGAATGAGCAAGCATGCCCCAAGGGTTTGTGTCTTGGCCAATGTGAGCAGATTTCAATGCAGAGCACGATCCATTGGGAGATGGTCTGTTTCTGCAAAGCCTTTCCTATCTTTGCTCCGACATACAATTCGAAAAGTTGGTAGTCCACCCGGAACTCTTGTGGTCAAGGTAAAATGACAATGCTCTTTTTGGGTCCAAATGGTGAAGATGCTCCTCTTCCTTGCAGGGATGTGGCAGAGTGTAAAAAGTAGGCAAGGTAATGGACTGGCCTACATGAAAGTGATTGACTACTTTCTGCAGAAAGGAAGTTCTGGGGCGAAGAACCAGCTTGTCTGGGTAGTTGTTTATGAATAGAGGCTTGGATGACAACGTCTGAAGTTCTTTAGCCCTCTGGGCAGATGGTATTGCCACCTGGAAGGCGGTCTTGATGGTAAGAAGCCCGAGAGGACAATTGTGCAATGGCTCAAAGGGAGCACATGTCAGAAAAGTCAAGCCCAGATTAAGGTCCCACTAAGGCCTGATGAATGGAGAAGGTAGAAAAGGATTGCAAACCTTTCAAAAACCTATTTACAACAGGGGACTTAAAGAGGGATGCCTGATCAGGCAATCACTAAAAGGCTGAAATGGCAGAAAGATAGCCCTTTAGGGTGTCTAGAGCAGTGCCCAACTGGGCAAGAGACAGAAAAAAGAACTAGTTTCTCTGCATACCATGCCACAAACGTACCCCAACGGCAGGCTTACACAGTCTTAGTTGAGGGACACCTGGCTGTCAAAATAACATTGCAGACTTGGGTTAGAAGGTTGAAAGCGGTTAACTGTTGCAGCTCAATCTCCTCGCATGAAGGCAGAGTGTTGACAGGTTCCGGTGGAGAACCCTACCCTGCTGCTGTGGGAGAAGATCCTCCTGAAGAGGCAGCCTGATCGGAGAATCGATGGCCATGTTTAACAGCTACCAAATTCTCCGAGCCCAGTCCGGGGTCATAAGGAGGACTTGGGCTCGGTAATTCCTGATTTTCTTGATAACTCTGCGCAGGATTAGTATGGGCTGAAGGTTGGATTGGAGGTCTGAGCTCCACTCAAGGCAAAAAGCTTCACAGAGCGAGAGCCCCCTTGGAAACTCCAGCACACAGAACTGCTAACTTTGCGCGTTCTCTACAGTCGCAAACAGATCTAACCAAGGCTCTTCCCGCTGCAGAAAGACCTTGCACCACCTACGGATGGAGGCGCCACTTGTGATCTGCTAGGCATCTTCAGTTGAGTTAGTCTGCCCTGGGGTTCAGAGAGCGTGCCAGATGATTAACCACCAGGGATATGCCCTGATGTTTCAGCCATGTCCAGAGATGCAGGGCTTCTTGACAGAGGGTCCACAACCCCATTCACCCCCGTTTGTTGCAGTACCACATGGCGGTGGCGTTGTCTGCGATTACCTGCACTAGCCTTCCTTTAATGGAGGGTAGAAAGGATTGTAATGCTAGCTGGATCACCCGGAGCTCCAGGAGGTTGATGTGGAGTTCAGATTTCACCGAACAAGAGGCCTCTGAATCCACCAACTCCCAGATGGCAACCGCACACAGGAGTGACGCATCTGTCACAACTGACAGATCTGGTTGGGGAAGGGAGAGGGGCCTGCCGCTAACCCATTTGCAGTTCGTTAACCATCACTTGCCAATCTTTTGCCTACCCTCCAAGATCTGGACCGTGTCGGAGAGATTCCCCTGATGCTCTCCCACTGAAATTTCAGGTCACACTACAGTGCCAGCAGTCAGTCTCATCGAAATCCAGGATAGAGCCTGAAACATTAGTTTCATAGCCTGAATATCTTGAATCTGCCACTCGGAGGATAGCTCTGAAAGAGCCCTGCGTCCAGAACCGCTCAGATAAAGGGGAGAGTCGGAGAGGGAGTCAGGTGTGACTTTTGCAAGTTGATAGTGAACCCCAGCGAGTAGAGGAGGTGCGCTGTAGTCTGAAGGTGAAAGACGACTGCCTGGGACGAGCCACCTTCAACAGCTAGTCGTCGAGATAGGGGGAAGATTGGCACCCCTGATCTCCACAGATGAGCAGCAACCATCACCATCAACTTAGTGAACAACTGAGGGACGCTGATAAAGGCAAAAGGAAGCACGGCAAACTGAAAGTGCTCACAGTCCTCCGTGAACCACAGGCAGGACGGGAATGTGGAAACATGCTTCCTGCAAGTCCAACGCTACCATCCAGTGTACCGGGCCCAGAGCAGATAGGACTTGAGCTAGCGGGAGCCTTCTTAAATAATTCTTGAGAAAGAAATTGACAGGGCGCAGGTCTAGGATATGACAAACGCATCCGTCCTTTTTGGGCACCAGAAAGTAGCTGGAATAATAATCGCTATCTATTTCTGGCATCAGCACCCTCTCTATGACTCCCTTGGCCAAGAGAGCTGTCATTTTCTGGTGGAGCAAGGAGAGATGGTCCTCCGTTAGCCTGTCGCAAGTGGGTGGCGTGGGTGGAGAGGTAAACAAGGCAAACGGACGGAGCGCTGAAAGTTTTTAGACACTCACCCACAGTCAAAGATCTGGGTTGAATTCATCAACGTAATTTAGTTCACTTTGCCACCTCAGTTCAGACCCAGCTAGCTTGAATCCAGTGGCAAACTGTTTCCGGATGCTTGTTTCTGGTTCAGGGAAGACCTGGCTTGGCAGTTCGGGTTGGAATATTCCCATGAGGCACAGGGTCAAGACTGATTTGCATAAAGCTGGGTCTGAACTGAGGTGGAGAAGTGAGCTAAAGAACGATGATTGATTCAACTCAGATTTGTGACTGGGGGATGAGTGTCTGAAAAGTTTCAGCGTTCCGTCCCTCATCTACTTGTGTTTGCTTTGTGGATGGAGAGGTAGTCACAAAGGGGAGAAGTAGCCCCTTTGGACAATCTGAACAATCCAGCAGTCTGATGTTATAGACCACCGCAGGGTAGGTTATGGTGTAGCTTGCCTCCCACTAAGGTGCCAATAATGGTAAGAGGGCAAACTAAAAGAGTATGGAGGCTGCGGCTGCCAGGGGAGTGGAGGATTGGCCCAATCTCTGGCTTGCTGACCCATGAGGTCTGTGTGTACCACGTCCCTAGCCACACAGAGGTTGGGAAGCTTGGGGGCCGTAGTGGCTGGTCTGGTAAAGACTCGGCTGGAAGCCTCTACTATGTGCCTGCGACAGCCATGTCAAGGACCTGGCCTTAGCTTTGCAATCCTTAGAGCACTCCAGCGCTGAGTCCGCCTTCTCTCCAAAGAGAAAGGAGTCAAAAGGCATGTCCATAAGAGACACTTGAACATCCCTGGAAAAGCCAGGCGTGACCCCATAGGGTCACCAACGAAGAAACCATTCTGCCCAGCCCACATAGAATTGTGAACTTTGTTGCATCTCTCCCAACAGACATGGCTTGGGAGAGTATGGCTAGGGTCTCCTTCAGGACTATGGGCAGCACCTCCACAACCAAATCTCATATGGCATGGGAGTAACAGCCCAAAAGGCAGGCAACGTTCAGGGAGTGCAGTGCCAGGCTGGTTGAAGAAAACATTTTGTTTCCCAAGGCGTCCAGACTTCTGCGAGGGCCTCATTAAATGGGATAAACAGGTCGGGGGTGGGGGTGTCATTCCCGGGTGAAGCACCTCCGTTAAGACGTTAGCTTAATCTCAGTGGCAGTCAATACTAAGATTCCAAAACCTCGGCCGCCCTTCTAAGCAACATAACAAAATAAGTCAGACCCCCACCTAGTCCCTGTCCACAATAGTGCTCTGGCCTGGAAGGCATGGCTCCAATCAGTGCTGGAGTCTGCGTGCCAGAGAAGGGGATGAGAATGGGGATGGCACCGCAGGTGTGCGCTGGTAGAGTCAGGAGTGCAGGCATCAGGACCAGCGCTGAGGAAGGTCGAGGTTTTACGACCGGCGTCTGTCCTGATCCATCTGTGGATCCAAGGGGCCCGACTGAGGCATAACTGCTGACGGAGAACCAGTGGAGGTCCCCTCTTGAATCCACGGGCCTGAAGACGTACCAGTGGGACAGGCAGCCGAAATAGGAGTTGCATGGCCTTGCTCCAGGAAATTCAGGGATCCAACCGAGGTGCAGGCTGAACCAAAGAGCTAGGCCCCGAATGACGATGCTCCCTTGTATCGTCAGATGACTTCCACAGATAGGGCAAAGTCGAAGACCTCTTTGACTACTTACTCTTCTTGCATTTGTGGGACTTGCCCGAAGACAACTTAAATCTTAGGCTCCGCGAACAATCCTGGGACCTTCCACTCGTCCGGGGTCGAGACCATCACGGCATCCCTCAAGGCTTTGGGGTACATGGTGCGGCAGCTGATGCAGGTCGTTGCCTCATGGTGGAGCTTCAGGCACATGAGGCTAACAGGGTGTGGGTTCAACACCAACATCTGTTGATGACAGGCACTTGAAACCAGCCTTCCTAGTTGACATCCTGCCATACCAGGAGAAAAATCTCAGAAGACTGACAAAAACAAAATAAACAAGCATTTGCAATGCAATAGGTCTCGCATTAGGAAAGTTTGAGCTATTGGTATTGTAAATGACAAATGTGTTATTTATGTGTTGGTTTTGAAAATATAGAAATAAATAGCTTTGTCATTTACAATGCCAATAGTTATAACTTTTGCAAATGTGACACCTGTAGCATTTGTAATGCAATATGTGTTGTATTTACGTGACTTAGATGTATTGATATTACAAATAACAATGGCTTTTATTTATTTTTAATAATTAATACTTCAATAAAAGTTATTGTAATTTATAATGGCAATAGCTTAAATTTTTGTAAATAACTTTTGTGAAGATTATGTTCAGTGTATTTTATTGTGACAAATCCAAGAACAGAAGTGAAATATTAACATATTTGTAGGAGGCTGGATACCTGACTATGGTTGCCCCCAACTTTTTGCCTGGTGTTTTGCTGGTTTTCCGACTTAGTTGACCTGGGACCCTGCTATTCAGGGCCCCAGGCCTACTGCTCTCTCTGTAAAATGGATTCCATGTACCTTAGGTACATATCTAATTGGATACGGAGTCACCTTATCAGTCCCTGTACAGTGTACCTTAGGTACCCAGGGCATAGGTGTACCCAGGGCCTAACAGGGGCTGAAGCATGTATTATGCCACCCCTGGCTGGCCATCTAAATCTGACACAACTGGCTGCACGACAGCTGGGGCAAGGTGGTGTAATCACCCTTTGCTTTAGATATAGTATACCTATATCTAACCCTAAAATGGACACACAGATTCCGATCAGTCACTCCTATGGCAGGCCTTGACAATACTGAAGGCAGAGTGCTTGGAATCGTGTGAGATGGTGCTCTGGCATGAGCTGAGCCCGTTTGCAGCTTGCGGAACCAAGTCCTAATAGCTGTTCCATGATAACGCATACCATATATTCTTAAGTGGCTTATAATCCTCGCGGTTAAATGTTATCTCTGGTATCGCTTTATCAAAACATGTCGAGTAAGGTGTCATACGAATTGGAATACTAACCCCTCGCCAATTCTGGCGACGGGGTTAGCATTCCACCCTTCTAGAGGGACACAACATGTACGTAACTGTGGACCCTTGTTAAAGTTAACTCAAGCCTCAGCATTACAAAATGGATGCTGCCACCACAGACACGAGTCTGACCCCCTGCAGCTGGGAGTCCTTCCAGCGAGGGGAGCTTGGACAAAGGGTTTCCTGTCAGGGGCGGTGCTAGCACCATCCGAGACAGGGTTTTGTGTATCCTGGGTAGGCAGGGCTTTACAGGAAGGTGACTGCAAGTGGCACCCCGGTGCTCACTACGCATCTGCCAAGCTAGAACCAGTTCAAGGGGCACACCATTCCCTGGCCTGGGGAAAGTCCGGCATGGGAGAGGGGTGTAACCACCCCCCTTCCTGGTCCCACCCCTAGGGCAGGACCTAGTCGCGTACCCACCCCTTTCTTTAGGATAAAGGCAGGAGCGGGGACCCTTCCAAATGAGATCATCTTTGAATCAAGAAACTACTTTCTACGAAAGGAACTCTCGACTTCTTCTCAAGATTTCTCCCTTGTGACTAAGGAGTAGTCATCCTGCTCCGCAGGCACCATCTAAGAACACTGCGGTTTGCTGCACGTCCTTCCTCCGGAATCCGACCAACCAGCACGAAGAGACCCGGCTTCCCTGGCACCTCTGACCTCTACAGCTAAGCTGAGAACCGTAGGTGCGACGAGACCTCGAGGGACCGGCCATCATCAGAACTGCACGACTTCTATCCAGCACGACCGCCGAGGGATCCTCTGGTGAGTGCTTTGGGGTCCGAGAAGCCCCGACCCTGAGCAGCTCCAGCACCGAAGTCCAGCCCCCCAGCATCCACGAGATCTGCGTGGGGCCCTTCTGCTTTTTGCTGCTCACCGCGTTGTCTGGCTACTAGCCCGCTGGCTTGTGGCCTTCCCGACGACGACCGACGACAACAACACAGCTGGCCTGGTTGCTCCAGACTGGCCCTTGCTCCCTTCCAAAAGAGGAGCACCCCGAAACCTCCTGGTCCTCTCCAGACGCCATTTTAGGTCCACTGCGTGGGCTTGAATTTGCCAAGACTTGTTGCCCCAATCCTGGGTCCAGCGACGTCGACAGCAGCAACCATCGTGGGACAGCTCGCACCTCCATCCTGGTCGCCGACAACGCCTCCTGGTCCGTGAGACTGCAGAGCCCAGCGTCGCCCACTCACCTGGTCGAGGTGACTCCATCCGGTGCCATCCTGGTGCCCATCTGATCACTGGCTAGTGATTCAGGACTTGGTCCCCTCTGCTTACAGGTGTCTTCCATCTTCGATCCAGGCTTGGATCCACTGAACAATCTTCACTGGTCGCCTGCCAGCAACTCCTTCTTTCAGGCTCCTGGTTCGTCAACGAGGATTCCCGACGTCTTTACAGACCTATGCAGCCGCAGCCCCTGGGCTAGGTAACTTCGGCATTTCGGTGCCCCAGCATAGCCTCACTATCCAAGGGTCCAGATCCACTTTCGTTTTCAACCTACCTTATCGGGTTCGCCCGAGAACACGAACTTAGCCTTTAATAGCCTCCATAGACTTTGTCCCGCATCCCGCGTGAGAGTGCACACTCTGCACCCGAGTCCCCTAGGCCTCCTACTAGTAATCTGAAGGTTCAGTAATGTAGTCCTAGCGATTCCAAAGCCTATTAGTTCAATACTTACCTGCTAGTAATTTCGCATTCCACTTCCATAGTATATGGTTTTTCGTGCCCCTCGGGCATTTGTGTAAATTGTGCAATTCAAAGTATTTTCGTAAGAGTTTTTGTTGTGTGCTTAGTACCCTGTCCTCATAAAGAGTACAGGGCTGTTGTGATCTAAATAAATACACTGTTTATTTTCATAACACTTGTGTGGTGTCCTTTCACTTGGTGTTCAAGGGGTATATGTCATGGTATAACAGCTGGCTTAACACGCCCTCTAGAGTCTAGCCTAAAGACTGCTCTTGTCCATGCTACTGGGATAGCTGGTCTATCGGTTGACTTACAACTAATCATCAATAAGGGTTGTTTGGACTGATACATAGTGATCACTAGAATAGTGAGCACTGCATATCAGGCCAACTTCTCACAGACGTGTCTCGTCCACGGGCAGCCTGCTTGCCCTTGTTGTAAGGCCTTGAGTAACCCGAAGACTGGCCCTGTCTTTGCTGGTATGACTGGCGGTTTGGTTGGTATCCTGAGCTGTTCGAAGAATAGCGTTGCTGCTGTTGTTGGTATGAACCTCTATAACCACCTCCTCTGCCTCTCGCACCCCTGAAAGGAGTTTTGCGATACTGGAGGGTTCCCAGCGATCTGGCTGTTTGTGTCTTTCTTGATCTCTTGAAGAGTATCATCGATCAATTTACCGAAGAGGGCCTCGCCATCAAAGGACAGGTCAAGGACCTTGTTCTGAATTTCCGGTATAAACCAAGTTGCCTTTAGCCACCCTTGGCGTCTTAACACTGCCGCTCCTGCCAACGCCCGAAAGGACGTTGTGGCAATGTCCATGGCACAGTCTATTATTTCCATCGAGACCGCCTCACCCTCTTGCAAAGTTTTCTTTGCTTCCACCACTGACTCCGGTGGAAGTTGTTCCAAATATGGAGCTATATTGCACCATAACTGGCGATCATATCAACCTAATATTGCCAAAGCATTGGCGGCGCGAACCAGCAGGTTAGCTATCGATGAAAACCGCTTGCCTGTGTTATCAAGCCGTCGTCCATCCTTGTCAGGAGGGGCCGTTAAGGGAGCAGAAGGGTTCCGTGACTTCCTCTGTGCTGCCTGTGAGATGACAGAGTCAGGTTTTGGATGGCCCGTTAGCGCTGCAGGTCCATCATCTGGGGCCTTATACTTTTTATCCAGGCGCGGTAGCACAGGGACCGTCGCTGGGTTTTTCATGGCTTTCAAACCTTCCTCCCACAAATGTTCCACAATTGGAATCGACCTTGTTGTTTTGCGGTGAGTTTCTTTAAAATCGTATAAGAAACAGTCCGTGGTTTGAGCAGGCATTACTAATTTAAATCTTCCAGCTGCACGTTCCATCAGCTGGTGAAAACTGCCGATGTCAGCAGGAGGTGAATCTCCTAAGTCTTGATGTGGCGAAGCTTGGTCTGGGATGATGTAGTCATTGTATTCATCCCCGTCATGATCCGAGTCTTGATTACCATCGGATGAAACAACATTATCATCGTCATTATCCCCATCTGGATCATCGGCTGGCTCCGACGTAGCCTGAGGCACTGGCCGCTGAGGCTGAGGTGGCGTTTGTATCGGATGCACCGGAGGAACTACAGATGATTGGTTCCTCACCGGTGTCGAAGGAGCAGACCTTCGTGGTACTGGTCTTTCTGCTTTTGACTTATAGTCCTGCAGCATCTTGTGAAGGTCATGCAGGAATGTTGTAGGAACTGAAACCATGTCTTGTGGCTCATAGCTCCTAGAATGGGCCATTTGATGATATGCACCTTCTCCTTGGTCATATGCCCCTTCTGAATCTGTGTCTTGACTCTTGATTAGAAGCTGAGATGGGCTATTGGCATATTTAAAAGCATCCTGTCCGTCTCCCTCAGAGTCTTCCTGGTCCAACAACATAGTTGGCGGTAAAGAGGACACCCTTCTCGGGGATGTCATCTCAGGCGTGATTCTCGTCAAAGAAACCGTCACTCGCCTCTCCGTAGACAGTATCGTCGGTGGTTCCGTCGACGCCGGAGATGTAGATACTGTCGTCGTCGTCTATGCACTCGTCGACGACATCACAGCCGTCGATACCGCCGTCGTCGCCACTGCCGTCGACGATGATGGTTTACTCGTCGACTATGTCGTCGGCACACTCTCCGTCGACACTGCCGTCGACGCCTTCTTCGACGACGAAACTTTCGTCGACGACCCTCCCGCCGACGAGCCCGTCGACGGGACCAATTGGATTTTGGGCTTCATTTTCGTCGTCGACGGAACCACCGTCGACGAAGTCTTCGTCGTAGAGGACTTGGAACTCCTCTCTGAAGAATGTGAGGAGGGTTTTTTGAAGGCTGGGTCAGTCTTCTCACCCTTAGGAGGCAAAACCAGTTCTGCCTTATCCTTCCCACTGTGGTGGGGGGAACTTCCTGAACCCCGGCCATCAGACTCTCTGGGGGTCTTCTTTGAAGCCTTTGAGGGGCGCCCAACAGAGGAAGATGGGGAACCTCTACCCCTTTTCACTGACCTTTTTGAGGAAGCAAAAGAAGAGGATTCCTCCTCATCACTGGAAACTTCATGTTTCCTTTCCTTCTGCCTCTGCAGCCATAAAAGCAGTCTTCCAGCACGATCTCTCAAGGTCTTGGTGGAGATAGTGCGGCAAATCTTGCAGTCCTCTGCCTTGTGATCTGGATAAAGGCAGTAAATGCAATCTTTGTGTTTGTCCTCCACAAACAGCCTTTTCTTTCCACAGGTGGAACAGGGCTTGAAAAGGGCTTTCTTTTTCTCAACCTCAGACATCTTGAAGAAAAAGAGTTTTCTGAAGTAACCTGAAGAAATTCCTGAAGAAATAACTGTAGAAATCTACTAGAAAGAGTTAAAAATAGAGCAGAGCTCAATGGAGACTCCCTAGCACAACTTGCGGTAGAAAATCTGAGGCTCTGAGGTTCCTTCAGGAAGGTTCCAGGGGTGAGGTTCTTCTGATTGGCTGATGCCTAGAGTTTGGTCTCTTTTACAAAAAGAGGCTGATATGCTACAAAAGGGAATGAGGCCTAGGCCTTTCCTTTCTCTTTTGTACCTACTACTATGGTATTTTTTATTACCGAGACTCCCATTCCGACGACGGGGAATGATACAAAGCATGGGAATCTATGAAAGTTCCAATACTGGGGCAACTAGCAGTATCCATATCAGTTTTAATCGCTTGGAGGGCTGCATCAATGTGTTTTCCACAGATTCGCCATCATAGGCCATGTCTAAACTTTTTGTCTGGACTTCAGGCCCAAAAGTGGTGGCCTTAAGCCAACCCTGACATCTGAGTACTGCCGCACCTGCAAGCTGGAGAAAATTAGTATTAACGATGTCAAGTGCGCAATCTATGGTTTTGGATGCAGCACATTCTCCCTCCAATAACATTTTTCTTGCTTCTTGTCTCCGGTCTTCAGGAATAAGCTCAATAAGGCCGGCCATGTCCGACCACACTTGGTGGTCATAACGCCAGATTATTGCTAGGGAATTAGCCGCTCTAATGGAGGCTGCTGCCCTTGTCGAGAATGTTTTGCCTATAAGTTCAAGACGACACCCTTCTTTGTCAGGCGGTGTAGTAATGGGTGTTGCCGTTTTTTAAAATCTTTGTTGGGCAGCCTGAGAAATTACCGAATCTGGTCGGGGTGGCCAATGAGACAGGATGGATTATTAGCAGGAGCACGATATTTCTTTTCTATACATGGAAGCACTGCTGGAATAGATGCAGGAGTCTTCATTATTTTGATCCCCTCGTTCCAGATGTAGTCCATTAATAGGACAGCTCTAGTAATCTTTCTGGATTCTTCCTTAAAGTCATGTAAGAAGCATTCTGTCTGTTCAACCATGACAGGTAACTGAAATCTAGCTGCCGCTCGCTGTATTAGATTGTTAAATCCCCCTAAATCCTCTGGGGGTGAATCAGATGGTAGAGGAAGCAGTGGTGAAGGCATTGGAATAATGCATGAATCCCAAGGAGCTGCATTATGGGCATCTGGAAGCTCGCCCTCTTCAACTTCCTCCTCAGAGGATGTAGTGTCTTACACTTGATGAGGGTCTGGAAGCTGTTCTTGAGGAGGGTCTGGCAGCCGAGGCGTTGAAGCAGGAGCGTCAGGTTGAGGTACAGGTAGAGGTGAAATTTCTGGAATAACCTGCTATGGGGGAAACCTCTGTCGGTAATCTGCCAGCATGGCTTGCAGATCCTGTATGAGAGTAGGAGGTAGATGGCTCATCTCACTCTGGCGAGACTGTCTGATAAACTCTATGGTGTGGAACGACAAGGTCCTCCTGATAATATTGCTCATGGTAATCTTCCTCCTCATCATCATCATCTTGACATTTGATGTGGAGCTCAGAAGGATGGCGAGCTATCCAAACCGTCCTTCACCCTCTTCGTCCTCAATAATCCTAATCCTCCTGCACATATGTTTCAAGGAGATGTGAAGGAGTAAGCAGGGAAATATTGCTATACTATTGTCTCTGAAAAGTTTTGAGCTGAAAACACCTAGATGAGACCGGCATTGACTGAGTAGGAGCGACAATCAAAACTGGTGCTGTAGACTGAACAGGTAAGCTCACCGTCGACTGAGTCGTCCCCAACGGGCTCTCAGTCGATGGTCTTTTAGTCAACGGGCTTTTCGTCAATGTAGTCGACGGGAAAGTCACCGCCAGGCTCTTTGTCGACGGGACAGTCGTCGATGGAACTGTTGTCGACGGGGCAGTAGACAACTGAGGCTTTGTCGACGATAATACCCTCATCGACGGTATTGTCGTCGACGTGGACATCGAAGGTAACTTCGTCGATGAGGTCTTCACAGACGATTCTTCAGCGACGGTCTTCTTGGAAAGGACAGTAATCCTCGTTTGCAGTATAGGAGAAGTAGACGTCGACAACGGAGCAGAAGAAGTAACAGAAATAGTCGGCGAAGGAGCCAAATTAACAGATTTTGAAAGGCTTTTACTCACAATTTTTGTAGACGCCTTCTTAGACTCCTCGAGAGCAGAGGACAGAGGAGACAGCGCTGACCCAGAGGAGATGAAAGGAGACTTCTGTGAAGGGTCAGAAATAGAGTGAGAAGATTTATGGTGTTTTCTTCCCTCACTCGAAAAGCTGTCCTGGGATCTAGCTCTCTTGCTAGAAGTTGAGGCTCGGTCATCCTCCTCAGCCAAAGAGGATTTGAGCCACAACAGCACTCTTGCCTCCCTATCCCTAAGAGTCTTAGTAGGGAAGGTACGGCAAATTTTGCACTTTTTTGCCTCATGTTTAGGGTAGAGGCAGTAGATGCAGTCCTTATGTTGATCATCAACATGGACCCTCTTCTCGCAGGTTCAGCAGGGCTGGAATAAAGCTTTTTTTTTGTCAGACATCATGGATTGAAGTGAAGAAACTGAGTGGCACTAAGGGAGACTCCCTTCCACACGACGTGCAGTGAGAATCTGAAGAGAACTGGCTCTGCAGAGCGTGTACTAGAGGGCGCTGATACCTGATTGGTTGTAGCTAACTTTTGGTTCTTTTACCATAATGAGGTAGCTAGGCTGCTAAGATGTAGGCCTCAGGCCTTTTTCTTTGGACCTACTACTATTATTTACCTTTGGCACTACTTTTGTATTTACCATGGGATTCCCGCCTCGGCGACGGGGAAATGATTCAGGCATGTGAATCTATGAAAGATACCCCAATACTGGATAAATCTACAGATTGATTAAGACGAAAAGCAGAGATTACTTTAGGAAGGATTTTTGGATTGGTTCGAAGAACCACTTTGTTACGATGTATTTGTAAGAATGGTTCTTGTATGGTTAAAGCCTGGATCTCACTTACTCTCCTGAGAGGTGATTGAGACAAGGAAAGCTACTTTCCATGTATGGAACTGTAGTTCGCATTTGTGTAAAGGTTCAAATAGAGGATCCATGAGCCTAGTGAGTACAATGTTTAGATTCCACACCGGAGATGGTGGCAGTGTGGGAGAAATGATCCTTTTAAGGCCTTCCATAAAAGCTTTGATAGCAGGTACTCTGAACAATGACAAGGGCAGCCAGATGTAATCTTATGGATGAGTATGCTAGATTACATCTTTGTAGATGCAGTAAGTAGCAAATGATGTTCTTAAATGAACATCTAGCGGGTCAATCTTGTTGTGATTGCAGTAAATGACGAATTGTTTCCATTTGGCTGCATAGCATGCTCTAGTAGAAGGGCGTCTGGCTTCTTTGATAATGTTCATACAGGCTGGTGGGAGGTTAAGGTAACCAAACTCTAGGACTTCAGGAGACAGATTGCTAGATTCAGTTGTACTGGATCTGGGTGCCTCATCTCTCCATGGTTCTGGTTTAGCAGTTTTGGGGAGAGAACATTTTTGGTGTATAACTATTGAGAGTTCGAGGAGTGTTGTGAACCATGGTTGCCGTGCCCATGTGGGAGCAACTAGGATCATATTGAGAGACTGTTGCTTGAGCTTGAGTACTACTAACGGAATTAGTGGGAGTGGCGGAAAAGCGTACGCAAATCTGAACAGTTGATCCACATAGCATTGCCCTTGGACAAAGGGTGTGGAAACCTTGCGGCGAAGGTTGGGCATTTTGCGTTTTTGGAAAAATGATTGAAGAACTTGAGGATGAAGTTCCAATTTGTGGATCTGCTGTGTCTGACCACTTAGCAGATCTGCAATCTGATTGTGCACCCCTGGAAGATGTTCTGCCAGAAGATAAATATTTGGTGGAATGGCACATTTCCATATGCTTTGTGCTAGCTGAGACAGCTGCAAAGAGTGTGTTCCTCCCTGTTTTTGTATGTAATACATTGCTGTCATATTGTCCATGTGGACCAGGACAGTGTTGTTGAGAAAATGTGCTTGGAACGACTTTAACACCAGAAATAAAGCTGATAATTCTAGGTGATCGATATGTAGCAGTTTTTGTTGGGTGGCCCACTTGCCCTCAATTGTGTGGTTTAGGAGATGGGCCCCCCAACCGGTGAGTGATGCGTTCACTGTTAGCACTATCTGTGGAATTGGCTCTAGGAACGGCCGCCCTCTGGAAAGGTTGTGTGTGTTCCACCACGGCAGAGCGATGTGTGAGGATGTCCACCAACACCAGATCTGTAAGTTGACCTTCAGCCTGATTTCACTGATGTGCTAATCATTCTTGTAAGGGGCGCATCTGAAGTCTTGCGTGAGGTACTATGAAAATGCAAGAGGCCATCATGACTACGAGCTGCATAAACAGCTCGAGCTGGAAGGGAGTGTTGTGGTTGAAATTTTGTGATGAGGGTTTGCATACTTGCTATCCTGGCTGGATTGGGGTATGTTAGAGCTTCAGAAGTGTCTATCGTAGCCCCTAGATACTGGATACTGATGTAGATAGGAGGGCTGTAGATATGACTTGGCATGGTTGATTGTGAACCCCAAGTGGTGTAGCAGTAGAACTGTTTGGTGAGTGTGATGAACACACTGACTAGGACTTGGCTTTTATCAGCCAGTTGTCGGGTATGGAAACACATGTGCAAGTGTGCAGCTACTACCACAAGACACTTTGTGAAGACCCTGGGTGCTGTGGTTACCCTGAATGGGAGACCCTTCAACTGATAGTGTTGGCCGTCCACTGTGAATCTTAGATATTTACTGTGAGCAGGGTGTATAGGAATATGGAAGTAGGCGTCCTTGAGATCTAATGTGGCAAGGAAGTTGCCTTGTTGAAACAGTGGAAGGACTTGTTGAAGAGTGATCGTGTGAAAGTGATCTGACTGTATGTAGAAATTGAGAGCGCTGAGGTCCAGTAATGGTCTGAGAGTACCGTCCTTTTTTGGGGATTAGAAAATATAGGGAGTAAATTCCTGTTCCTTGATGCTCTAGGGGAACTGGTTCTATTGCATGCTTTTGAAGCAGTGAGAACTTCCTGTTTAAGGAGCGTTAGATGTTTTGGGGACATGGGACGTTGTTTAGGTGGTATGTTGGGGGGAGTTGCAGTAAGTTCCAGGCAGTAACCATACTGGATGATTTGTTTTACCCACTGGTCTCTAGTGATGGAATTCCAGACAGGTAGGAACTGTGAGAGTCTCCCTCCGACCGCAGTGGAATGGTCTGGAGGTAGTGGAGGAAAGTCACTGTTTGTTAGTGGGGGAGGTGCAAGTATTGTTACCTCAGCCTCTCCCTTTATTTCCCCTGTACCCACCTCTGAAATATCCCTTGTTGGGGGATGTTTGTGTGGGACTTTTGAAAGTGGAGGAAGCAGCATGTGTAATGACATTTTTGGATGTGCCCCTATAAAAGGAGCGACGAAAGGAACCTCGTGTAGATGGGAGACTGTACTCCCATAGATTTTGCAGGGTCAGTGTCTTTTTTCATTTTCTCTAATGTGTCTACAGCTGGGCCAAATAGTTGTTCCTGATTGAACGGCTGAATGAGGATAGTAGTCTGCACTTCATGTTTGAACCCAGAAATGCACAACCATGCATGTCTTCGCAATAACACTAGTGTTGATTGATCTAGATGCAGCGTCTGCTGCATCGAGTTCACATTTAATGGATGTGTTTGTTATTAACTTGCCCTCCTGAATCAAATCTTTGGCTTTGGTCTTGTATTGACCAGGCAAATGCTGCATTAGGCCCTCAAGCTCGTCGTAGTGAGTCCTATAGTATCTGGCAAGTAATGCTTGTGCATTAGCTATCCTCCAGTGATTAGCTGCCTGGGAGGCAACTTGTTTGCCTGAAGCATCTAGCAATTTTGACTCTTTGTCTGGAGGTGGAGCATCACCGGAGGCCAGTGAGTTGGACCAGGGAATCTAAGGGGAGTTGGGTTTTAATGTAGGTGGGATCATTAGGGATGGGCTTATATTTTTTATCAATCAGAGGATTGAGAATCCTGGTCCTGACGGGGTCTTTGAAGATGTCTGGAGCATGTTTGATGACACATTTCAGCATGGGTAATGTTTGTACTATCCTCAGTGACTGTGCAAAACTGTCTACGAGGATGTCTTCCTCTGTGGGGTCTGAATGCATTTGCACGCCATGATATTGGGCAGCCCTATCAATGAGCTGACTAAAGCCAATGTTGTCATCTGGGGGAGATGGCCTGGTTGGGTATGCCTCTGTATCAGGAAGGTCTGGAGGATCTACAGGGTCATTGTAGTTGTCCCATGTATTCAGTGGTATGTCAGTGTCATCATCAGGATTATTGAAAGGGTCATTATTTCCACCCCCACCCCCACCCCCTAGGTGATCCTCATCCTATGGTGGTGAGTATGGAGTAAGTATAGGAGACTTTGGATGAGAGAAAGGCTTAGTAGGAAGAACTGGAGAAGAGGGTCTTAATGGTGAAGTTGCACAGTCCTTTTTTTTCACAGAGACCTCAGGAATGTGTGGGGTGTCCAATTTTCTCTTGTTCGTGGGGATACTGACAATATGGCCCTGTTTTAGAGTCCACATGCAGTGTTTTCTGTTTCGGATCGATGGGATCTAGTAGAAACAGTTCTCCCTCATTGGCGTGCGCTTTCGGCACCGATTTTTTCGATTCTGAATGTGGTTTAGATTTCTGCTCTGGAGCCTTTGAAGGGGTTTTTGGGTCCTTCAGCTTCAGTTCAGGTTTTTGAGGTGTCTTAGAATCCGAGGCCTTTTGTTGTTTCGGTGTCAAAGTGCTTGGCGCCTAGGCCTTTTTAGAGACAGCAGGATATGTTCCTGCTTTCGGTGCAGACTGTTTTTGGGGCACTGATGTGCGGCTTGCTTGGTCCAGAGCCGCCGGAAGGCTTTTCCATTGTCTTCGGAGCCAGGCAAGGAGTCAGGCCTTCTGACTTTCTTTTGGTCGCGGCTAAAGCCTTCAGGCGAAGTATTGACTGGAGCCTTACCTCAGAAGGCTTTTCCATTGTCTTCGGAGCCACGCTACGAGGCGGGACTTCTGAAGTTCTCTTTTGGTCTGGACTAAGGCCTTCGGGCAAAGTCTTGACTGGAGCCTTCTTTGTTTGGGTGGGGTTGGGGCAGGGGCAGGGGCAGGTGTACTCACTCGACCTGGAGTGATGTGGTCATCCGAGTCAGAGTCCTATGCTTCGGATACGATGTCTACATCCTCCGAATCTTCTGCCTCTGGGACGTCTGGGCCTTCTTTGAAGATGTATTCTGGCACCAGTGCAGCCTGTTGCGCTTTAACAGGTTGTCGAGCCAGGCGATCACGAATAGTCTTCCTGGAGCGGAAGGAGGTGCAGGATTGGCAATTTTTCTCTTTGTGCTCGGGCGAGAGACGAAGGTTGCAGACCTTATGTTGGTTGCTGTGTGAAAATTTTGCTCCAAACTGGGGGCATTTTTTTAATGGAGTCCTGTAGGCCAGATTGGCATTGATGGACCCAGCAGCCCACGTCGACAACCGGAGTAGAGTATTTGAGTTGAGTATTTGAGTCCGCGCGTCGAAAGACATGCAAACAAGAACAATACCGTCGAGTTTGTGATGGTTTGCCCGTCGAAATGGTTTGGAAAACACGGTACCGAACAGAAGCGCTGAAGTTACATCCGAAACCGATGACGGAAAAAACCAATCTGAGTATGGAGTTGATGCCCAGGCGCACCATTGTCCAAGGGAGGAGTCGCCTATCTCGTGACTAGAAAAGACTTATCCCAAGACAACAAGGTGCAAGCATCCGAGCCCAACACCAGATGGCTATCTATACAAAAGTATAGATTCTGCAGCTCATATTCCTCGATCCAGGAAGAGTTTCGGGAGGAACCAACAACTGGGCAACTAAGTTGGAGGGCTCTGGATGTAGCTGCACCTCTGGTTCCTTTCTCCAGGGCACATGGCGGCTGGATGCAAAGGTGTCTTTTGATGTCGGATTTCACCTTACCGGGCCACTCGCGGGGGTGGGGGGTGCGGTGTAGGGTTGTCTCCGTGCAGAAGCTGCAGGCGACTTCGAGGAGTCCTGGAGGGGTCAACCCACGGTGGACCGGGACTCTGGAGCGTTTGGGGACCTCGCTGGGAACAGTGGGCCCATTGAACACTCGCTGTAGGCGACGGGTGCAGTGTTGGTTAAAGGAGTTTGGTTTCTTTTTCCTCAGCAGGCTCGGAGTCTTTGTTTGGTGTTTCTTTTGAACAGAGCTACTGTTGAAAGGAGAGCCTTTCTTTGATGGAGGCAGTCAGCCCTCCCAGGGATTCTGGAGGTCGCTGGATGCAGGACAAGACAGAAGCACTGCACTTACAGTGCCCAGGAATGGACCTGGGTACTGTAGGTGTACATGGCTCATGCACCTGTACCCTCACCACTGGCATAGGGCACCCAGCTATAGGGGTGACTCTTCTATGCCAGGGCAGTGGGTTGTAGGCATGGCACGCAGGGATGCGTGTCATGTCGACTTCAATTTGTTCTGCACCAAAACACGCAGCCTGCAAAGGCAGTGTGTATGTGTAAAGGTACAGGGCCTGTAAGGGTGGCACAATAAGTGCTGCTGCCCTTAGAGATCTTCCATGGTCACAGTGCCCTGGGTACCCCTGGTACCATTTACCAGGGGCTCACCTATGACCAGAGATGCCAATTGGGTTAGGTTTGGGGAACAAACACAGGCCCTGGGAAACTGATTGGCAGGGACCCAGAGCACAAAGTCAAAGTGCATCAGTAGTCTGGCAAAAGTAGGGGGTTACTGCAACAGAAACCCACTTTCCTACAGTGGGCCTAATATGTGTGACAGTGAAAGGCCCAAAAGGTAATGTGGAGACATCAAAATTATCTATCACAAAATGACCTCGTTTTGTAAAGGGGCATCCGCTTTTTGGTCCCACGCTCAGAGGTCATTTAGGGAAACCTACCAAATACAGACATTTCTAAAAGCTAGACATCTGGGGGAAGTACAGGGAGGTATGGCTAAATTGAATCCCCCAATGTTTTCCTACCTAGGATCCCATGCAAACCTCAAATTTAGCTAAAAAAATAAGAATTTTCCTTACAAATCTGCATGGGATCATCGCGCAAGCACAAATTTCCTAGCACCGAGCACTCCCTTTGGTCTACTGAAAAAACTAATACTTAAGTGAGCGGGATCCACACAAGAACACCTCACTGAACTCTCGCTGGTGTCTAGTTTTTCTTAGCACCAAAGCAGGGAAAGTAAAATGAGCTGATCGGCTCACTTAACTTTCAATGTGATGTCAGTACCGATAGTCATTACACTGGAAACAGAAAATCCCTCTGTTGTGAACAGCAGAGAGATTTGGTGATCGTATGCAGAGAACTGAATGATTTCGTACTCGGCACACAAGCACTGCGGCGGAGGACGAAACCATTCTGTCCTGCGCACCGAATGGGTTAAAAATAAGGGCTGGGCTGGCAACTGTAAGAAGGCTCAAAGAGCCGAAAGGTACCATTACCCGTGCGTAAAGCAAAGCCTTACCGGCCAGGGTGGCAACACATAGAGCATTCAATCACTTGGCCTGGAGAGGGTCTATCTGTTGTATGCCTCACCATACCACAAATTTGTCCCAACCCCAAGGTTATACAGTTTTGGTTGAGGGATGTCTGACTGCTAAGATAAGATCAACCACCTTTGGAGTAAGGTCAAAGGTTTTCAGTTGTTGCTGCTCAAACTTAAATCATTAATGAAGAGATTACGGAGGTCTGGTGTAACACCCTGCTCAGTTGCTGGGACAACAGATCCTACCGGAGGGGCAGCCTGATTGGAGGACAGATGCCCAAGTCCAGGAACTCCAGATACCATACTCTTGTGACTTAGCTGAGGTCAATAGGATGACTTGGGCCCGGTTGTTCTTGATCTTCAGAACTCGGGGCTAGAGAGGTTTTGGCAGGAAGGCATACAGAAGTCCAGAGTCCCACGGTAGGAGGAATGCGTCTCCAAGAGAGATGTCTCGGCAACTCCAAACATGTAGGCTGTCGACATTGCACATTCTCAGCAGTGGCGAAGAGATCAAGCCTAGGATCTCCTCATGTGTGCAAAAGAGCTTGTACCAACCTCCTGGTGTAACTGCCATTCATGATCTGCTAGGCATCGTCGGCTGAGCTTGCTTGCCCATGAGGATTCCTTGATGAGGCTAGAAACCGAACCAGGTTTAGAATGGCTCCGATGAAAGGGAGCGTAAGAGAATGAGTCTGTGCTACTGCGGCACATTGGTAGTTTGAGAAAATGGCTCTATATATACTGGACCAAAGTAAGGTACAGTGTGTATAGAGTCCACAATCCCCAGCGGTATAACAGAGGTTTAAGTCATGTGTGACCATACTCTCTAAAGTGGTAGCTTGGTCGAGAGCAGCAAGGCAGTACCAGAGGACAGTGTAATGCATTTGTTGTACACACTCAGCCAGCAAAAGGTTTCACACACACAAGAAATGAACTCTAGGCCAATTGTTTTTATATTAAAATATATAGTTTTATTTTAGAACCAACAGGTATCAAAATATACTTTTCTCAATATGAGAGACTTCAGGTAATTACTTTGCAGTAAGGCAAAAGGCTTGGTAAGAACAATAGCTACAGTGGTTGCAATTGGCAACACAATTATAAACACAATTATAAACACAATTTAACATTGAGCTCAATGGGTTTCTCTACATTAATGCAGTGGATTACTTTATAGATTACTTTTGGAACTTCAGGACTGGATCCTAGATTCAGTCCCGGGACCTAAGCTGAAAACAGTCTAGTAAAAGAGTGGATCATTGCAGTGATTTTTAAAGAATATAACTGTATTTTAAAAGTTCACACTTAGAAACTTTTCAATGAAAATCCAGCAATGTTATCTGATGGGAGGAAATTCAAGTCACAGGTAAAGTAGGTTCTCGTTACTTTTGTAATCCAGTACTGGGCTCCTAGGTCCAGCACTGGGATCTCTACTTATGACAGGTAAGTAATTACGGTTTAGTAGTTGGTACGATTAAGGAATATTTGAAGTTTTCCTATGGAGAAAATTCAGGTTACTAATAAACACGGTTATGATTACTTTTGCGGTTCAGTACTGGGCTAAAAGGTACAGTACTGACTTCTCTCCTGATCACAGGTGAGTACTCCAGGATTCGTTATTCGGCTGATTTTAGATGAATATTTTAAAGTTTCAAATCCTCAACGAAGATTTTTCGAGTCACAACAGTCAATGTTATCCAATGGAAGGAGAGGGAGTTATCGGTTTCCAGGTGAGTACTCGACTGGTGAAGCTAAGGTTCTCGGCATAGACTCAGGGGTCTCCCAGGGTCGGAAAGGTACAGGAGTTACACCCTCAGCGGCAGCAGGGTGCAGAGAGAAGGAGTAGTTTCTGTCCTGTAACTCCAGTTCTGTAGTAGGGGTATCTCTGTTACAGTCGTAATCTAGTGAATAGTCCCGCCCATGTACGTGGACCCCGGAGCAATCAAAAATAATCTCTCAAGTTGTTAAAAAATTGCAGAACTGCAAATACACTTAAGAGAGAATTTAAAGACAGATAATGCAGCCTATATCCACAGGCTACACTGTCCAGTACTTCAACTAGAAATTCCACCAAAAAAAACACACAAACAGCACAGCCTGACCAGTTTCCTCCACAGAATAACTAGCCTCTACCAGCAAAAGCCTCTGGAATGATAGAGGAAGATATGGACAGACACGCCCCATAGGCTGCCATTATGTGGCTCAAACAGGATACTGTGCCTTTAAGAAAACTTTCCAGAACTCTCTTCGTATCCCAGAATGCACAGCAGGTCCCTTTTACTTTCAGTTCTTTTTGAAGGCGTAACACGCCAGACCAGCAGCATTCCTTACATGAATATCTTTCTCCACTGGGGAGGAGGGCGGGCGCTTATGACTAACAGAGATACCCCTACTACAGAACTGGAGTTACAGGACAGAAACTACTCCTTCTGTAGTAGGGGATCTCTGTGTATAGTCCTAATCTAGTGAATAGAATGGCAAGCCCATCCCCACACCAAAGCGGCGGTCAAGAATCAAGACATAACACCACTACTGTGCGAACAGATTTCGCAGCGAAGCCTGCCCAAACTGAGCGTCTGTCCTGGCATCAGTGTCCAGACAGTAATGCTTAGCAGACTTCCAAGTGGCTGCCTTGCAGATTATTGCAATTGGAACATTACGTAGCAAAGCAGTCGTGGCAGCTTTGCCCCTGGTGGAATGAGCCTTAGGTTTTTAAAAAAAAATTTTAAAACCTTTATTGTGCAGTAATAGCGAACAAATACGGGCCTACAACCATCCAGCCGGCCTCGATGTCATTAGAAGCACAGTAGCAAGGTAGACAGGTCTCAGCAGTATCGCAATACAAGTCAACAATCGGTTCAAGTTACACTGGATATAATTAAACTGCCGAGAACAGGAGGTATGAAGGTTCGTTTTTAAATTTTTGAAGTACATTACAAGAATAGAAACTAAGGAGGATCAAGGACCAAACAGCTCACCGAGAGCCAGGGAGGGCAACATCTACCAGCGGGCATCCATCAAGCGAAAACAATCAAAATGGCGGCACAAAGTAACTTAGAAGAATAAATCAGAACAAAGTATGCTGCGTGCCGATTGTTACCCCCCCCCCCACCTAACCACCCCACCGATCCAAAGAGAGAAATAAGAAGAGAACAGGAGTCAAAAAGGAAGAAAAATAAGGCCCATAGAACTGAAAACAAAATTAAACCCCTCCCCCCACGCCCCACCCTACACGCATGCGGAGGCTACGGCCTACCCCCCCCCTTGCAGTGTGTCTGTCGCCCAAAAAGAGTACCCGAAATACAGACAAGAAAGAAAGTAAGACAAAGAAAAAAGATCACATAAGAACCGAGAGGAGGGCCAAACATGTGTGTTCCCGGTCTCCGCAGCCACGTATACATCCTCCACCCCATGAGACAGAAGCAGCACTAGCAAATGGCAGTTATGAATACAAATGGAGAGAGTCATCACATAGTGCGCAGCCAAATTAGGTACATAAGCGTTTCAACCCTATTCTCTGCCGGCCAGTCAGTCACAAACGCAAAGGGAACCACCTAGCCCTGGCCTGATCGTGGATGCCTCCCAAGACGTGATCCCTGGGGAAAGTCAGCTTCAACCATAACAAAGAGACAATATGGCGACGAACAGGGGAAGAGAGGCATATAAACACAAAATGGACGCCGCCAGTCAACGATAGTTCCGTCTTCCTCAAAGAATAGCACCCCCAGATTCGCCCGATGACACAAGTTCCACAGCAGGGAGAGCGGAATACACAAAAAGAAGGCAGGCGAAGGGACCAGTAGTTGCATAAACGGTGCCCGAGTCAGTAGTGGTGGTGAAATAAACAAAGACTCATTACTCGGAGGAGGGAGAAACATTGTTGCGCAGTTAGAGCTGGTGGACGGCCGTCCGCAGGCGTCAGTACAATCAGAGACAGTCCGCACTCCCTTGCAAACATGTGGAAACACAGTAGCCCCTTCAATCACCGGCAAAGGCAAATCTGTACGTTGCTGGGAGCCGGCCAGCCGTGTCCGTCCCAGTGCGAACACGATGTCATAAAACTTCTTACCCAGTACAAGGGAACCATCTTCCAGCGCAGACCGTAGATCACAAAGGGCAGCTAGGACGGCACCACAGGATAGTACAGACTGCGGACCCCCCATCTCAGTATCATGAGAGGTCTCACGCAATCCGTCCCACAGCTCAACACCAGACAAGTTGTTACAATCCCGGGGCAGGATTAAGCGATCCTTCCCAATCTGGAAGCCATCGGGCATGTCCATTCCGTCGGAAAAGTAACAGGAAATCGGGGGCGGGAGCGGCATAGGCAAGCTGCAGTCCGAGTCCCTGGCGTTAGCACGGCCCACTATCATTAAGCGACTCTCACAGAGAGCCATCACATCTCCGGCGCGGGGCTGGGGCCAAAGCAAGAGTGATCCGCAGATGCAGGGCAAGAGCAGTAATGGAGTCCGCACGGCACACCTCCAGCGCTCAACAAAGGAGATGCGTTCACAGTGAGCCCCCTCCTCACAAGCGTGCTTCGGTCGCGCTGCGCGTGGAACAATGTCGAAGCAACGAAGTCCGGTCTATGTCCCCTGCAAGAGGCAACGCTTCCCGACAGCTAGCACCGCCAGGGACAATCTGGCCGCTGTTGATCAGAGTCCGGCGGCGCACTGTGGCACGGGTACTGGTTCCAGGGCTGCGGAGGCCGCCAGACGACTTAGTAAATATCTCCGGGCACAAGGCAGGCAGAGACCTCGGGAGAACGCTAGCGGTGTCAGCACATCTTCACCGACATCCCGCTGCAGCACAACACCAGGATAGAAATCAGGATTTCGGTGCGGGAATCAAGGGCTGGCGGAGCCGGGAGCCTACACTTCTGCTCCGGTCTCCATCTTGGCTCCTCCTCGAGCCTTAGGTTTAACTCCTAAGGTCTTATTAGCCTTTTGGTAACAATTGTATGCAGGACACAATCCACCAAGAAATGGACTGTTTGGAGGTAGCAAGACCGGTCCTGACTGATCCATAATTGATAAACAATTGGTCTGACCTACGAATATCTTTGGTTTTATCCAGATAAAATTTCAACACCCTTCTAACATCCAGGAAATGCAAAGACCTTTCGGCTGGAGATGAAGGATTCTGAAAAAATGTAGGTAAAGTTATGGTCTGGTTGACATGAAAATCAGAAATACCCGTGGGAAGAAATTTAGGGTGAGTACGCATAACAACCTTAGCAGCATGAAATACAGTATAAGGTTCTTGGAAACACAACGCCGCCTTCCAGGACAGGTGATGCAATGAAGCCTTATGAATAGGTTCAAAAGGCTGCTTCATCAATCTGGACAGCACCACATTCAATTCCCATGAAGGCGAAGGAAGCCAGACAGGAGGGAATACTTTCTTCAAGCCTTCTAAAAAATGTTTGATCACAGGGATCTGGAAGAAGGAAGTCTGTGAAGGGCATTTCCTGTAGGCAGTCAATGCAGCGAGATGTACCTTAATGGAATGAAAATTAAGGTCAGACTTCGCCAAATGTAGAAGATAAGGAAGGATGACATCCTCCTTACACGTCGTAGGGTCATAGTTCTTGGACTTGCACCAGATGCAGAATCTCTTCCACTTGTAAGCATAAGAAGTCCTAGTGGAAGGTCGCTTAGCTTCCTTCAGTATGTCCATACAATCTTCGGGCAGATTCAAATGGTCATATTGCACTATCTCAGGAGCCATGCCGCCAAACACAAAGACGAGATGTTCGGGTGCACCATCTGTCCCCCGAACTTCGTGAGAAGATCCAGCCTGCACGGCAACCGTATGTGAGGAAGGAGAGACCGGTGAAGCAGGTCCGGGAACCACCACTGTCTGGGCCATTCCGGAGCGATCAATATCATCCGCGCCCTGGACTGGGACAGCTTGATGAGCACAACCGGAATCAGAGGAATGGGTGGAAAAGCGTATAGAAAGCTGTTCTACCAGTCGATCCATAGGGCATTCCCCAACGTCCCCTGTTGGTAGTACCTCGAGGCGAAGTCTCAGCATCTGCTGTTTTCGGCGGTGGCGAACAGATCTAAGTCTGGAGTCCCCCACCCTGCGAAGACTTCTCCTAGCACTTCGTCGTTTATGACCCATTCGTGGTTTTCCTGAATCAGTCAGCACAGTTATTCCGCCTGAACATTCTGCACACCTGCCAGATGGCTAGCCGTTATAGTCAGTCCTCTGGCCAGAAGCCAGTGCCAGATCGCCTGCCCCTCCTGCGACAGAGTGCGTGATCTCGAGCCCCTCTGCTTGTTGAGGTAATACATCATGGTCGAATTGTCAGTCTGTACAAGCAAAGAGTTGGTCTGAAAGGACGGATGAAAGGCCTTCAGTGACGAATGAACAGCTCTGAGTTCCAGGAAATTGATGTGGTACGTGGACTCCGACGGAGACCACGTCCCTTGAATCTGTAAGTCTCCAGAGTGCGCTCCCCAGCCGTGGAGAGACGCATCAGTCACGATTGTGTGTGCGGGAATGTCCTTGTGGAAGGGAACCCCTCTGAGGAGATTCTCCGCTGAACACCACCACTTCAGAGACCGAAGAACATGCAGAGACAGTCGTATCCTGTCGCCCCAAGAACCAGTCCTCTGATCCCACTGATCCTCCAAACTCCTGCAGTGGTCTCATGTGCAGCCGTGCGAGAGGCGTGAGGAAGATACAAGAGGCCATCGCCCCCAGTAGAGAAGACACCGTCCTCACTGTTGTGGATGGAGCAGTCATAAGAGCCTGAGCCTTACTAAGGAGAGCTCCTCCGAAGGAGACACGCTTGCTGACAGCGTATTGATGGAGGCTCCCAAGTACTGTATGCTTTGGACCGGAGTCGGGACAGACTTGGACATGTTGATGTGCAACCCCAGCTTGTTCAGTAGAACGCACGTTTTCTGGAAGAGTGCTTGAGCTTCCGAGAAGGAGGCCTTGATCAACCAGTCGTCCATGTACCGGTAGACAAGCACCTTGTTCTTCCGCAGGTGTGCAGCTACCACTGCCATGCACTTCGAGAACGTCCTGGGCGCAGACTTCAGCCTGAATGGCAGTACTGTGTATTGCTAATGATTGGCGTCGACTTGGGATCGCAGGAACTTCCTGTGTTTCTGTGCAATGGGCACATTGAAGTACGCATCCTGTAGGTTGAGGTAATATAAATTTTATGGTCAAGTTGTGTTCCCTAGCGAGTACCCCACCGACTCCATGTACGAGTTAAAGTGCATGTAACTTCCCTCCTGTGCCAGCTATGAAGACGCAAATACATTTGCGTCCAACGTTAACATGTCCTTTTTCAGATCCACCATGAATGGGTTGAATGGTCCGTTCCTAAGTATGCTATGCCAACGTCTTTTTGTAGTGTACTCCTACGTTTTTCAGCCCTGGCTGAAGTAGGCCCTGAATCTCTGCCACCGAGCCTCTTTTCTGGCTTCTGACTCCGAGAAATCTCTGCCCAGGCAGCACCCGTACCCGTGAACTCTGACTTACTTCTAGCGCGGCCCTCCGTGCTCAGCTCAGCCTGCTGCCTGCCAAGATTGACTATAACCTTCGAGTTATCTGTTTCCCTCCCCGAAAATACATTCCTTCCTGCTAGCTTCAGTAAACATCCTTCCTCAGCTACAGGGCTAAAGGGCCGACCTGTCTCTATGCAAGTAATTCATAGCTTCTGTTGCCATGCTTCCATGGAAGGCCCCATGCCCCCACGCTTCTCATACAGACACTCAGGCGCTTATACACGCACTCCTCACCAAGTATAGAATAGCTTCTGTTCCAGAGACCTTTCTGCCCCGATAGCTTAGTTCCTAAACATCAGATATCAGATATGATAGAAGCACAAGTTGATCTGACATGCCAGACTTCTGTCTCTTTCCGTCAGTGTAAATGTCAAGTCCCCTGCACCCCTCCAATTACACGTCATGCAGCTGCGCGCGCATCCAAGCTTCCGATTTCTGCTGACATTGCCACATTTTCTGTTAGTGCCACCCCTTTGTGACACCTATCAGTGACGTTTCCAGAACACACCTCTAGTTCACGCCTCTTGATTACGCACATATACCACGTGTAATATTGTTATCTTGTCTTCTCTCAGCTGTTACGCCTCTTACACTGTTACTTATGGAATGAAATAAGTATATAAGCTATGTACTGTTAATGAAATGTAGCGCTCTATCCCTTCTGACACCCTGTGTGGTGGTCAGAACATGATATCTTGGTCATGACCATTCCTTTTTAAGGAATAAAACCCCTTAGAACTCTAACACCACGGACTCTGTCTTTTTTCATCCGATCTGAGTTATTATTGATTAAGTACTTACCTGCATAGAAATTAAGAGAGTAAATTAATTATTTACGTCAAGGTCTATAGCACAAAGCCAGTCTCCCTGCTGCAGCTGAGGGTAAATCTGCTGCAACGACAGCATGCAAAATCTCTCTCTGCGAATTCACTTGTTTGCTTGCCGCAAGTCCAGAATGGGCCTGAACTCACTCTTGTCCTTCTTGCGGACCAGAAAGAACCATGAGTACAGACCTCTTCCCCTTTGAGGCAGAGGTACGTCTTCTATCGCCCTTTTCCTTAATAGGATGTCGGCCTCTGCCTGTAGCTCGCGCAGCTGAAAATGCGAGCTCACCGGCGGAATAGCTGGAGGCGGGCTGGTGAACCGAAGACTGTATCCATTGCAAACAATATTCAGCACCCACTTGTCCTGAGTAATTTTTTTCCACTCGGCCAGAAAAAATTGAACGCTTCCCCCCCCACCGGAGTGGGTAACGGATGTAGGGGAAGTAAACGCTCAGGGCCTAGACCTTTGGTCGCTGTTGCGGACTGTTGGCCTCCTCTGCCCCTCTGGCATTTCTGGAAGGGCTTCCGGAACTGCTGCTGTTGCTGCTGCTGTCCAGAAGTCTGTCCTCGCCCTCTGCCTGAAGCTCCGAACCGTCTCTGGAACGGGTGGTAGTTCTTTTTCTCAGGCTTCTCTAACTAGATAGCTGTCAGGGTTTCGGCTTCTGCTTTCATACGGGCCATTTCATCGTCCGCATGCTTGACAAACAGGGTTTCCCCCGAGAAAGGCAGGCTGGCCGCCCGCTGATGAGCCTCCGATTTGAGTGAGGTGAGGCGAAGCCAAGCGTGACGCCGTTGATTGATGCCGTGGCAGTATCCGTGCGCTGCCAGAAGGGATACATCAGCCGCCGCGCTGATGATCTGGTTGGACACCATCATCCCCTCACTTAATATCTCCAGAAAGTCCCCTTTCTTGTCACGAGGGAGGAGCTCAGCGTACTGCTGGAGGGACTCCCATAGGGCACCATCATATCGCCCCAGCAGAGCCCCGGCACTTGCAGCCTTCATGGTGGTAGATGCCGTCCCACAGACCTTTCTGCCCGCCGAATCCAGCCAACGGCTGACCTTATCAGGCGGTACTGTCTAAGAAGGAGTGGTGGCATGCTGCTTCTTAGCCGCTGTAACAATAACGGAGTCTGGTGTTGGGTCTATTCGAAGAAAAGCCGGGTCAGATTCCAGAGCCCGGTATTTCTTGATGAGCCTGGAGGGAGCTGCCTTTGTCACCGCCGGAGTGAGAAACAACTCCTTGGCGGGCTTAAGAGATTATTTTTGATTGCTCTGGGGTCCACGTGGAGAAGTGTGGCTCACGTGGAGAAGTGTGGCTCACTGGTTAGAGCAGGCAGACCCTGAAGCAGAGGTCAGACCCGGGACCAGGGTTCAATTCCCGACGCGAAAGGGTCTTGAGCTCAAATGTCCACGGACTCGATAATTCTCGCTTCTGTGCCTGACCTAATCATGGGTTCACACTCTGCAACTCTGGGCATTAAGCTTGCTTAATCTTCACAACGGCCCCCCCGCAGCGGGATGCCTGGCTTTCACCTTGGGGATTCCCTGTAGGGGCTATCTCACAGGGAAAAGCCAGGACGGGTTCCCAAGGCAAGCGCTTAGAGACCCCTGGGTGATAAGCGCTATATAAATCCAATATACAATACAATACACGCACATGGGGGGACTATTCACTAGATTATGACTATACAAAGAGATCCCCTACTACAGAATAGGCCCAATGCAATCCAATGGAGTGTAGGGGGCCTTCGGTTGGTGATAGCAAGCAGGTCACGCAGCTGTGGGAGTTGAGCTCCTGGTCACTTACTCAGGGCAAGTGGGGAAGTAGAGTAGGGTAGAGTGGTGGGGGCCAGTTGCTGAGTACAGCAAGTGGTCTGGAGAAGCTCACAAAGCCTTTGAAGCTTCCCCCTGCCCATCCTGGGGGAGGAGACCTAGCACCTCGCCCAGGATGTGCATTGTTGCAGGCCCAAGTGAGGGGGGTGGGGCTCTCCACCCAGGGGTCCAGCAACATGTCTGCTGTGTGGCAGCCTAGGAAGCCTATCAGATCAGACGTGGATTGTAGGTTAGGTTTTCAGGGGGCATCTCTAAGATGCCCTCTGGTGCAGTTTACATTAAATCTAACACTGGCATCAGTGCGGGTTTAATGTGCTGAGAAGTTGGATATCAAACTTGTCCGTCTTCAGTGTTGCCATTATTGTGCTATGGAGTTCTTAATGACAACCTCCCAGCACCATCTACTCTTAATGGCATCACTGCACTTACAGTGCCCAAGACTGGCCCTGGGTATTGTAGGGGCACAGGGTCATGCAACTGTGCCCACACCACTGGCATAGGGCACCCACCTAGAAGGGTGACTGAGGTATGCCAGGGCAGTGGGTCTGTGGGCATGGCACACAGGGATGTGTGCCATGTCGACTCTGTTGAGTTCTGTACTTAGTCAGCCTGCAAAGGCAGTGTGTGGGTGTCAGGGTACAGGGCCCTTAAGGGTGGCACCATAAACTGCTGCAGCCCTTAAGGGTCTCCTCTGGTCACCATGCCCTGGGTACCTAGGGTACCATTTACTAGGGGCTGACAGGTGGCCAGAGATGCCAATTGGGTTTTGGTTTCAACACAGTTTTAGGGAAGGAACACAGGCCCTGGGCACCTGGTTAGCAGGCGCCCAGGGCACACTTAGTCAAAGCACATCAGCAGTTCAGAAAAAAAGTGGGGGCATACCAATGCAAGAAAGATGGCACTTTCTCACACAACCCACCCCCAAACGAAAGGTGATGAGACTAACCTTGCCCTAGGGAGTCTTCATTGTCTAAGTGGAAGAACCTGGAAAGTCCATCTGCATTGGCATGGATAGTCCCTGGTCGGTGTTCGACTTCAAAGTCCATTCCCTGTAGGGAGATGGACCATCGCAATAGTTTTGGCTTTTCCCCCTTCATCTGCATCAGCCATCTGAGAGGTCTGTGGTCAGTTTGATCCAGGAAGTGAGTTCCAAACAAGTAGGGCCTCAACTTCTTCAGGGACCAAACCACAGCAAAGGCCTCCCTCTCAATGGCACTCCAACGCTGCTCTCTGAGGAGTAGCCTCCTGCTTATAAAAGCAACAGGTTGGTCTTGGCCTTTCTCATTGATCTGGGATAGGAACGCTCCTATCCCCAGCTCTGAGGCATCAGTCTGCACTATGAACAGCTTGGAGTAGTCTGGTGCTTTTAGAATGGGTACTGAGCACATTGCTTCTTTCAGGGTGTCAAAAGCCTTTTGGCAGCTAACAGTCCAGTTTACTTTCTTGGGCATTTTCTTGGAGGAGAGTTCTGCGAGGGGGGTCACAGTGGACCCATATCCCTTCACAAACCTCCTGTAGTACCCAGTCAAGCCAAGGAATGCCCTGACTTGAGTCTGGGTGGTTGGAGCTGTCCAGTCCAGGATACTCTGGATTTTGGGCTGTAAGGGTTGGACCTAATACACCACAGTGCCCTGCCCAATCTGGCATTTGGATGCCTTGACATTCAGTCCTGTAGATCGCAGGGCTTGTAGAACCTTCCCAAGATGGATCAGGTGATCCTGCCAGGTGGAGCTAAAGACCGCAATATCATTAAGATAAGCTGCACTAAAGGACTCCAACCCAGTCAGGACTTGGTTCACCAACCTCTGGAAGGTGACAGGGGCATTCTTTAACCCAAAAGGCATTACAGTAAACTGATAGTGCCCATCAGGGGTGGAGAATGCCGTTTTCTCTTTTGCTCCTGGGGCCATGCCAATCTGCCAGTACCCTGCAGTTAAGTCAAAGGTACTGAGAAATGTGGCTGCCCCCAAATTGTCTATCAACTCATCTGCTCTTGGAATGTGGTTATAATCTGTCTTGGTGACAGAGTTGAGCCCTCTATAGTCCACACAGAACCTCATCTCTCTTTCCACCCTGTTGATGAGGCTTGGGGACCAGAACCACTGTGCTAGCCCAGGGACTCTGAGAGGTTTCAATAACCCCTAGCTCCAGCATCTTGCCGACTTCAGCTTTGATGCTTTCCTTAACTTGGTCTGATGGTACACCAGTTGGTCAGACCAGGGGTTAGGGAAAAGAGACTAGAAAACTGTTGCAAGACTTGCTTGCAGTCAATCTGCTGTTGGGTAGTGAGGGTGTCTGAAAAGACCACTCCATCCACTGACCCACCTTTTGGGCTCTAAGAGAGGAGATCAGGTAACCGTTTACTCTCTGCTTCCTGCTCCTCATCAGTCACCATCAGCATGGTGATGTCACCCCTGTCATTGTAGAGTTTAAGGCGGTTCACATGGATAACCCTTTTGGGTGTCCTGCTGGTGCCCAGGTCCACCAAGTAAGTGACCTCACTCTTTCTCCAGGATAGGGTAAGGGCCACTCCACCTGTCTTAGAGAGCCCTTGGTGCCACTGGCTCCAAAATCCACACCTGTTGCCCAGGTTGAAATTCAACCATGGCAGCTTTTTGGTCATACCAGAGCTTCTGAAGCTCCTGGCTGGCCTCAAGATTCTTGGATGCCTTTTCCATATACTCCGTCATTCTGGACCTTAGGCCAAGCACATGGTCCACAATGTCTTTCTTGGGTTCTTGGAGAGGCCTCTCCCAACCCTCTTTCACAAGACACAGTGGTTCCCTTACAGGATGACCAAACAGAAGCTCAAAGGGGGAAACCCTACTCCCTTCTGTGGTACTTCCCTAAAAGCGAAAAGCAGGCATGGTAACAGGACATCCCATCTCCTTTTGAGTTTTTCAAGGAGCCCCATGATCATGCTTTTCAATGTCTTATTGAAACTCTCAACAAGGCCATTGGTTTGTGGATGGTATGGGGTAGTAAACTTGTACTGCTTCCACACTCCTTCCACATGTGCTTCGGGTAAGCAGACATGAAGTTGGAACCTCTGTCTGAAAACACCTCCTTAAGAAACCCGGTGCGGTAGAAAATCTGAGGCTTTCTCAGGAAGGTTCTGTGGGGTGAGACTGCTCTGATTTGCTATTACAGGAATTGTGTCTCTTTTACAAAAAGAGGTGGATAAGCTACAAAATGAGATGAGGCCTAGGCCTATTTTTTTCACTTTGTGCTAACTACTATGTTATTTTTTATTGACCGAGGCTCCCATTCCGATGACTGGGAATGATTCAAAGCATGGGAATCTATGAAAGTTCCAATACTGGGGCAACAGCCTGTACGCCTTGTACTGGTCACCAGCACGGGCTGGTACACCTCCTTGCTACTCCGCATATGTCTAGGGCCCTGTGCGTAAAAGTGGCGCTGTTTAAAGAATTTACCTAAAGTGAACTGAACTCATCCAACCTAAGCATTTGTAAAAAGACACCTAAGCCTCGTTTTAAAATAATTCTGTGGACTGTTATCGCTTTTGGTCTTCTGATAAATTTATATAAACAATCAGATATTTTTACATAGACTCTGTGTAGCATCCATCAGTAGTGGGTCTCTTCTATTACTGTACGTGGTCATAAAAGCTGTACACGCTACCTCTGAAGTAAGCCTGTCTGCTCGGGCTACGGTCCCACCAGGGTGAGCAGGGGTCATTTTGCGGAGGGTACCTCCCCCCTTTTCGTGGTAGTGGGGGTCCCTACTTGGCTTTGGTGCAAACCTCAGCAACTGGGAATCCCATTCCCAACAGTGCCAGAGCCGTGCTGACATAAGCTTCATGCGACATTCCAGCATGGCCTTTGTGGAATGTGACTCCTTTCTACTTTGAACAGAGTCATGATGCTCTCCCAAGCACCGCAAACAAATGGATTGAGGGTCACTCTACTGACGTGCAGGGGTACTGCTGAAATCAATTCTGGATCCAGACAGGTCTGGTGCCTGGGGAGAATTCTATTGTAAGGAATCTGGGGCTAGATGTCTCTAACAGATGCACTGTTACAAAACTCCCTGGATCCAATCTGGCAAAAATGGGATATTCTAAGGTCAGAAAACTGCAGTTCGAATTATCTGTCAAAATTCCTTAGAAAACCTACAATACCAGTCCCAAAAAACAACATTAGAACGGCACACAGCATGATGGAAGGAATGCTTTAATCTTACATAACCGGTGGGCGGCGATGACGCTAGGAGCAATTGCCAGTGACTGTTCTACTGCAGACAGGAACCAACCATACAAAAATCGGTCTTGGTTCACCGCTTCAGCTTTGTATTTCAGTGTGACCTGTATTCAAAGACTTGGGTCAACAGGATTCAGGCTGCAGCTCACAGATGAGATCCAACAAGGGCAAAACTGATCAGGGGTTAACTCATGTTCCAGTGGAGAGGGGACCCGTTCTGGCAATCTAGGATGGACGTAAAAGAGTAGGATGAGGCTGATTTGCATAAGGTTGGTTCCTGTTTGGAGTGGCACAGAGGGCAAAGAAATTAAGAACTGAAATGCAGCCATGGTGATTGCCAGTGCTGAGACTTATGAAAAAATGCCACCATTCACCAATTTGATTCACGACAAAACATTAGCCTCTGGTCCAATTTTATAGAAAATCTAGTACTATAAAACAATGGGCCCCTTATCTTGGCATGTGAAGGTGCTAACATGTTCTGGTTTTCCTCCACAATCTTAAGTTGGGCTATCTTTACAACGCTATACACAAATGTTTCAGAAGGTATATCCCTAGTTGGACATCGAGTGTTATATACTGTGTTAACCATATTGAAGTTTATGGCTTCATTGCACATAGTCTTTATCACAAAAGGTAAGCTTATTTATAGAACTAACATGTCGACCTAATAGGCAATAGGTTAGGTTGCCCTGAATAACTGATAAATGACAGTACTCGTAAAAGATACAATTCAGTAACAACCAAGCACCATGGACCACATGGAAAGGCGTCACATTAAATAGCCTTGCGCTTCATGGGCATGAAGACCTTAAACCACATCTGCAGTGACATTCCACCCAAATCCCAGCAAACCAATCTGCCTCTTTAAAAATAAAATGTTAACTACCACTGTAAACCCATTAGAAAAGTACAACTGATTGTGGTCCATGTTTATTTTAAACAAATGCCATCAGTTTACAAATGAACAGTGTATCAGCTCTAGAGTTATGTTATGATGAAATATGATTTTAAGTGAACCTAATGTTAGATGAAAATCCACAAGCAAGCTTAAGATTAGCACCCAGTTTTAAAGAATGTAATATAACTTTGTATTTGAGCACACCAGCATCACATAAATCACAAAACGGACTTGGTTTGCTGCTAGTCTAAAGGACTTTTGGAGAAAACAAATAAATAAGACAAACATAGATTACCAGTTTCCCCTTCAAGAAACACATTCGGTTCACTTGGTTGTCAATTTCATTGCCTAATTGCTCTTTCAGTTCTCGCCAGGCATAGCTCATGTTGTGCATCTCAGTTGAGCACTGCAGTATCATGGTTACAAAGCCCTGGAAAAAAAAGATTAAAAATTCATAAATAGAAAGCTTAAAAACTGTAAAAAGAAAACCTCTCTTACTCACCTAATTTGTTTTTCCATTTACTAACCTACAAGTCAAAAGGTAAGAGGTGTTATTTTACTCAAGGATACTGTTGGGACGGGAATAGCCCTTCATGACATACAGGCGTTTCCCCTGCCCCAAGTGCCTAACTGCAAATGTACCTCATACCTTGTCTTTTTATTTTTGGCCCTGGTGTCATGCTCATCTAAGCATGTGGGCAGTGGCCTAAACTTAACCCGGACTATGAGAGGTACTGGATCTGTGGTGTGACCCGTAGGGGAGCATCAAGCGTGTTCTCAGTATTGTCAATTTACTACTGTTCCTGTCACAGGTATAGTGCATAGAGTGACAGTGGAAAAATACTTTTTTTAGGGGAAACATAGTATTTATTTATTTTGAAAGTTTTATATAGCGCGGACAAGATCTTCGCAGATATCAGAGCGCTTTACATAGAGGGGTACATGATGGAACATAGTTATACAGATACATCAATAGATCAAACAGTACAAATAGGTGGCTGCAAAGCCAATCATGTGAGCAATAGGACAACTCATACAAATAAGCGAAGGGGTCAAACGTAGTACAAATCAGTGCAGAGTATAAACAGAGTTCGAGATAATAGTTCAAGTGTATTTAGCCATGAGGATAGCTTTTACTTCTTTTTTGAAGAGTGTAGTGGAAGAGATAAGCCTGGTTTCGGGAGGGAGTGAGTTCCAGATCCTAGGCGCCATTCCTGAGAAGGAGCGCTTATATGTTTTTTCCTTCCGGAATCTTCGAGGTTTCAGCAGAAGATTGTTTGTGCCTCTAGTGTTTCTAGCTCCGCCAGAGATTGTCAGTTTCTGAGCGAGGTAGCCGGGTGAGTTTAGGTGTACCGCCTTGTGTGTCATGCAGGCGATTTTCAGATGTATTCTGGCTTCAAAAGGCAGCCAATTCAGGGATTTCAAGTCAGGGGTGATATGGGAGTGCTTTTTTGAACCAGTGATGAGTCTCGCTGCAGTGTTTAGAGAAGCTCTTAGTGGTGCGTTGTAGTTAGGGGGAGTCCGCAGAGGGCGGTGCTGCCGTATTCAATTCGAGGGATGACTAGTGCTTGTACTGCGGTTTGGAAGTCTTTGGCTGGGAGGAAGGGTTTAAGTTTCCTCAGAGTGTTGATCTGGAAGTTCGCACCCTTTGTTGCCTTGCTGATATGTTGCTGCATGTTGAGATTGGTGTCTAGTTTTATGCCTAAAGATTTTGCTGAGTCCACAATGGTGGGTTGGACATTGAGTGCGGTTTGGTGTTTAAGCCAAACTAGAGTGGTGGAGATCTTCGCTGGAAGTGAGATCAGAAGGAACTCTGTTTTCAGGGCATTGAGTTTGAGGTGATTATCGGCAAGCCAGGATTGGGTGCATCTGATTGTTGAGTTCAGGAGCAAGATGTCATTGGAGGATTGTAATTTGAGATAAAGTTGGGTGTCATCAGCGTACATGTGAAAGTGTACATTGGATGCTTGTAGCAAGGTGGTGAGAGGTTCCATGACTAGGTTGAACAGAGTTGGTGATAGAGAGGATCCTTGGGGGACGCCTAGCGTTACAGGTATTGGCGAGGACATCAGGTTGTTGCTCTTGAATTTCTGCGATCTGTTATGAAGAAAGGAAGTGAACCGCTTGAGAACAGTTCCAGATAAACCCATTCTTGTGTTTAGTAGTTCTAGTAAATTCTCATGTTTAACGGTGTCGAATGCTGATGAGAGATCAAGAAGGATGAGGAGGCAGGTGTCGTTTTGGTCTAGCATTTGAAGTGCGTCGTCAATTATGTGAGTCATTGCCGTTTCTGTACTGTGTCCTGCTCGGAAGCCTGACTGGTGAGGGTTGAGGAGATCAAATTGTTCAATGTGTTTAGTCAATTGTAGTTGTGCGCATTTTTCCAGCAGTTTGGCGAGAGTGGGAAGATTGGTAATGGGACGGTAATTGTTGAGATCAGAGGGGTCGGCTGTAGGTTTCTTTAATAGAGGTGTGACTTGACCAACTTTGAGGGAGTCAGGTATGCTTCCTTGTTGGAGAGAGCTGTTGATAATTTTAGTCCAGAGAGGGAGAAGCAAAGGGGTAAAGTCTTTTACTGCGGTAGCAGGAAGGGGGTCCGTGAGGTGATTGGATGGTTTCAGGGTGCTGAGCAGTTTGCCAATTTCTTCTTCCGAGTATGTGCCAAAGGTCGACCATGTAGCATTGTTTTTGGTTCAGAGGGTGCTGGGCACTGGGGTTTGGAGTAGAGGCTTGCGTCAATGAGGAGATCGCTTTTTATGATGTCGGTTTTTTGGATAAAGAAAGCAGCAAAGTCTTCACAGGAGGGTGCTTCACGCACAGTGTTGAGTGGTTGGGGTTGATCCTTGGATTGTGATCTGATTAGCTCAAACAGTTTTCTCGGGCAGTTTTTTGCTTGGTCGAGCTGGAGACTGAAGAAGTTTGATTTTGAGCGTTTTATTTTCCTGAAGTAGGCGTTTCTCTTTTTCTTCAGATCTTTTAAGTGCATTGCAGAGGGATCTGATCTCCAGATACGCTCTGCCATTCGCATGTCTCGTCTATCCTCATTGAGACTCCCGTCGTACCATGGATTGGAGATTTTAGTAGAGACTCTTTTTAGCTGCATAGGTGCAGCCTCATTAATTATCGAGGTCATAGCGTTGAGATAGTGGTCAGTCAGGGTTTGAACATCCGTATCGCCTGTCGGTGGGAGTAGGAGATTGCAGCTGTTAGGGGGCAAAGAGCCTGGGTTGAGTTTTTTCATGTCTCTTTTCCAGACTTTGGGCTTGGAGAATTGAGCCGGGTTAACTTTAACTTTTTCATTGATGAAGAATGTGACAATATGATGATCTGACCAGTCACAGGGTTGGATGGACTCGAGTTGGATAGAGTCCTCTTTGGAGATGATCAGGTCGAGGATAGAACCTTTCTCGTGGGTAGGGCTGTTGCATATTTGGGTGAGGTTAAGGGCATCAAGGAAATTTTTAAGACTATTTACCACCGCGTCATTGCGATCGTTCCAGTGGAGGTTGAAGTCACCAAGGTATATTTGGGTGAGCTGCCGTCCGGAGTTGGATGAGATCATATCCATGATTTGTTGGGAGAAGATGAGGTTGTCCCTGGGTGGGTGGTAAATGCTGTAAAGAGAGCATATCGGTTTGCCCTCACTAATAATGTCGAGGCAGATGTATTCCCAGGATGTTGGGGATGGTAGGGAGGTGGAATTGACTTTCATAACAAAGAGGTTGTTCCTGTAGATGCATGCGATTCCACCACCAATTTTGCCTGATCTGTCGAGCCTGATAATGTGGTAGTTGGGAGGAACCAGAATGTCCATTATAGGTGTCGAAGATTCAGTTAACCAGGTTTCAGTCAGGATGATTAGGTCAAGGTCCCGTGATAAGAGGAGATCAGCAATGGCGGCGGAATGTTTCGAGGCCGATCTGCAGTTGAGGAGAGTGCATTTGAGACTGGGTGTGTTGAGGGTGGTAGTTGGTTCTAGAGAAAGAGGGACTTTTCTAAGGTTATTTGGGATGGAGGATCTGCTGTTTTGTGTGGGGGGTCTGAGGGGATTTGAGTGTAACGTGGGAATGGTGAGGTGTGGGGTGGTTGTGTGATTTTGGGGGGCTGGTCATAGGAGCGGAGAAGGGTGAGTGTGTCGAGGTCAGAAGTAGGGTTGTGGGTGCGACGAGGGCGGTTTTTGCGATTGCGAGCTGGGATTGAGGTCCGGTTGGGGGAGAGTTGAGTGAGAGAGTTAATCGGAAGGGCGGAGGACAAGTTGGGTGTGGAGGTGTAGTGTGAGGGGTTGCAGGGGCAACGAGGGGGACGGGGGCAGTTGCTGCGGCTATGAGTAGAGATTGATGCCCGGTGTAGGGCATGTTGAGTGTGGGAGTCAGCCGGAGGGGTAGGGGACGATTTGGGAGGGAAGGTGGAGGTGGGTGAGGGGTGTATGGGTTGTGAGGAGAGTAGTTCTTTGATGATGTGTATGTCTTCTTTGATCTGGAAGAGAGAGGCCATGATGTTGTCCATGTTGGGGTAGGTGGTGGAGGTTGGGGGGGGCAGCCAGAGGTGAGTGACTGCCCCGGGAATTCGCGTGCAGGTGGGAGAGTAGGCTGGTGATCGAGCAGGGCTGCGTTGTGTTAGTGTACGGGATGGTGTTAGGGGGAGAGAGGTTTTGGGCGGGAAGGGTGTGGGTGAGGTAGGGAGGATATTGGTGGTATGAGTGAGAGCATTGATGGTAGGCGGGGGGGTCAAGGTGTAGGCTGGGAGACTGATAGTAGTGGTGGGGGTGCAGGAAGGGTAATGGGGGCTGAGAGTAGGAGGGGAAATGGGATTGGAGGTGGTTCTGTTGTGGGGAGGGGGAGTTAAATTGAGAGAGGTGGTGTGTTCTGCGTAGTTGGTTAGAGGGTAATGGGGACTGAGAATGGTGGGGGATAACAGGGGGGGATTTGTCGATAAGCGCGTAGTTCTGGTGCTGGACTAGGTTAGGTGTCTTGTGGGTGGCAGCTGTGCTGTCAGGGGTGAGCGAAGTGTTAATGCCAGCTGTAGGTGTGAGAGGAGTGTTGATGGTATGTGTGGAGGTCCGAGGGATGGTAGAAGGGGTGGGAGTGTGAGTGGTGTAGGAGGGGGGAGCGGTCTGTGTCTGTGTTTGAGGCATGTGTGGCAGTTGCCTGGTGCAGAACTGGGATAGAGGCGTTGTGGGGGGAGATGGGAGGTCAGGGGTGGTAGGTGTATCCCTGATTGAGGAGTGTGTAGTAGTTGACTGGCGCTGAAGTAGGTTGGAGGGGTTGTGGGAACTGTGAGGTCATGGTTGGTGGGACTGGAGGAGAGATGAGTGTTGGTCCACAAATTGGAGAGGTGCTCTTTGAAAGTGGGGAACAAGTTATCTAGTAGTTCGAGGTTCCTGTCTGTGGATTGAGCTAGGACAGTCCCGTTATTGTAAATAGTGATGGTGGCTCTGCCTGGGAAGAGTTGGGATGGCGTAATGGATAGAGTTAGTCTGTGAGAGGATTTCCTGGTGGTGGAGACGGTGAGTAAGGTGAGGAACGCTTTTCTCCATTGAGCTCTGCGTGTGGTGTGGAAGATGATATCAGTGTTCAGGGATCCATTGACCGGTGAGAAGTAGGTGTCAGCAAAGGGGGTTTCAGGGTGTGACCTAAGGAAGTTGTGTTTAAAGCGTTTAGCGGCTTTTTTGGCGAGTGTCGGTGGGTAGTTGATTTTATATGTGTGATTGCCGATAGGATCCATGTTGGGATGGTGGTTTAGGTGGGTGTGGGAGAATGCACTATAATGGTACACATGTGCAGGGAAACCGACACATACAATAAGTTACATAATACAAAAGTGGTACTAGTGATCAACCAGCATACCCCAGTATAAGAGTGTGTAGTGAAACAAATACATATAATAAGTTACAAAGTACAAAAGTGGCACTAGTGATCAACCAGCATAACAAAAGTATAAGAGTGTGCAGTATGGCAGATGCATACACTAAGTTACAAAGTACAAAAGTGAAAAGTAGAAAAGTAGGAGTGGGTGCAGGTTGAGGAAATGTGCAGGATAGTGCAGAATACAGGTGAAAGTATAATACTGATAGAGTATAAGAGCAGGATACAAATGCAAACAACAATTTACATAAATCAAAAATCAAGAATCAACATTGACATTAGTTAGCAACCAAGATGTATGAGGTAGCAATCTGTGCATTACAAATGTTTAAAATACAGGTAGAGGTGACACTAGTGAGCAGCAAGAGATATATGAGGTAGCAGTCGGTGCAATACAGGAGAGAAGAGTGAGAATGGATGCAGTTTGCTGAACTGTGCAGAATAAGCCGGAATGGAAATGAAACGCGTTTGATAACAATACCGTCGAATTGGAAAGGGAATACGCGCCGATAAATCACTTCTTTTCGAAGTCGATCTGGAGCGTCTCAATCCTCATCCGAACCCGATGGCGGAAAAAAACAATCTAAGGATGGAGCCGATGCCCATGCGCACTACCAACCAAAGGAGGAGTCACCAAGATACAAAAGACTCTCCAAGAGAAAAACAAAGTGCAATCATCCGAGCCCAACACCAGATGGCGATCTATTCATAATGTACCATCTGCAGCCCGTATGCCTCGAACATGAGGTATCAGTAGGTGCATACATGGAGAGAGAAGTGGGAATAGGTGCAGGTTGCGGAAATGTGCAGAATAGTGCAGAGTACCAGTTTAAGTAGATTACTAATAGAGTATAGGAACAGAATACAGATGCAAACAATAACGTACGCAAATCAAAAATACAGATCAAAAGTGACATTAGTTATCAACCAACGTATATGAGGTAGCAATCTGTGCATTACAAATGTTCAAAATACAGGTATAAGTATAATACTGCAATAATAGGCATTAGTTATCAACCAACGTATATGAGGTAGCAATCTGTGCATTACAAATGTTCAAAATACAGGTATAAGTATAATACTGCAATAATAGGCAGACATTCTTACCCAAGAAGGTGTAGATACCCAACTGAGCCAAGTATTCGGTAGTTGAGATTATTCTAAAATGTTAGGTTCTTAGTGTAAGTTCAGATAATGAAGCCCGCCCAAGAGAGAGACTAGTCAGAAATGGCCGCCAAATAGGTGAGATAGAGATAGTAGTCCTCTGTTTGTTGCTGTTGCTTAGATAGCAGGGAAGAGCAGTTTCCCTTCCCATTCATGCAAGCAGGGGGATAGAGTTATTAGTCCTCTGTCTGCTGCTATTACTTTGAGCATAGGGGGAGGAATTTCACTTTCTATTTGAGCCAGCCATGCTCAAAGCTAGCTGGGAGGAATGCTTATCTCTGTGTGGGGGAGTAAGCTGAGGAGCCTCGTGGACAGAGGTACCGGAGGGGATTTATTGATAGTTTTATGGCTCCAGCCATTTTGAACGAAGGAGGTAGTTTAAGAAGTGAGCCGGGGGAGGGAGAAATAAATACCTTAAGTCTCTGTGTTCCCGTTGAGTCTGTCAGCAGATTTTTGCAGAGTTTTTGTTCAAAGAGTGACTCAGTCCCTTCCGATTTGCAATGTTTTAGATCCAAGAGTGTCTCAGTCCCTTCCGCTCTGCAGAAATAAGTTGAATGTATGTACGTGATCACACATGCATGGTTCAGGGCTCCAAGCCTGTATTACCCTGAGTAGTGGCGCTAGACTCGTTGCTGTGGAGCGGGCGGTGCTGGCTTAGCAGGCTCCCGGAGCTTCAGCCGCCACTGCCGGGGGTGCCCTCCTGTGCTCCTGTACTGCCGTGTGTCCTCTCTGCCCCCCGATGCTTCTAGGTCTCCTTTGCTGCCGAGGGCTTGGCCCGGTACACCGGTGCACCAGCCCGCGTCTCTGCCGTGTAGCGGGGGCTCCTCTTTTAGCCCGCTAGACTCGTTGCTGTGGAGCGGGCGGGCGGTGCTGGCTTGGCAGGCTCCCGGAGCTTCAGCCGCCTCTGCCGGGGGTGCCCTCCTATGTTCCTGTACTGCCGTGTGTCCTCTCTGCCCCCCGATGCCTCTGGGTCTCCTTTGCTGCCGAGGGCTTAGCCCGGTACACCAGCCCGCATCTCTGCCGTGTAGCGGGCGGGGGGGGGGGGGGGTGGCTCTTTTAGCCCGGGTTCTCTCACCTTGCTTCAGCCTCAGCCGCCCCTGCGACGCGACGGGGGTGTCCTCTAAAGCCGCCTTGAATCCAGTGCTGGGCTGATGGCAGCGGGGGGGGGGCCTCTCTCAGCCCTCCGATGACTTCAAGCGGGCTCCCGGAGTTTCAGCCGCCTCTGCGGCGCGACGGGAGTGCCCTCTAAAGCCGCCGTGAATCCATTGCTGGGCTGGTGGCAGGATGATCAGCAGTGACGGCTCAGCCCTCCGGGACTTCGCGAGGGTGGGCGGTGCCAGCTCAGCAGGCTCTTGGAGCTTCAGCCGCCCTTGCGACGCGACGGTGGTGCCTTCTTATCCCGCCGTGAATCCAATGCTGGGCAGGTGACAGGATGATCCGCAGTGTCGGCTCAGCAGGCTCCCGGAGTATCAGCGCTGGGGGTATCTGAGGCGAGAGTCCGATCGCGGGGCTTTGCAGGCTCCAACCTCCGTTCATCCGGTCAGCGGGCAATCCAGTTGCTTGTGTGACTTTTCCGTCACTATATCTGCTTTCGTTTCGTTTAGTCGTGCTGGTGGCGGCTGGTGGGTGCTAACAGGGATAATGCCCTAAAAGGGATCTCAAGGAGCCGTAGATTCCTTACCAGCTCATCCATCCTCACTACTCTACGAACGGATTTCTAGGGATGGAGATGACCCCTTTCAGGGACCCAGGTTTTACACACCAGTGGTAAAGGTTTTTCATGGGTTCACGCTTCTGGACTATGACTAGATGTTTTAACCTGGGTCACTCTGGTTAAGGTCTACCAGCAACCTGTGTAAAGTTCCACTTCTGTGTGTGTAACCAAGCCAGGCACATCTTGTGAGCCTGTCTGTACATGTAGTGAGTGCAGCACCAGTATGGAATGTTAGTAAGTCACAGTAATGCATATCAGCAAGGTCCAGTTTGAAGTTCCATGGCGTGGCTTAGCCCACGATGAAGTAGGAGGACTGTCATCAAAGGCATCGTTTGAATGTATTGCTTGCATTCCTGTACCTACCTGGAAGAGAGTCGGATGCAGAAGTGAGTGGAGAAAGACTGGTCTGCCTTTAGAAGTTTTTTGGTTAACGAGGAGCTGTTAAACCCCTTGTGTGCTTATGACGGAACCAGGCCGCCATGATTTACGGGCGGCGTGTGCTCATGACGGCGTGGTTCCGTCATGCGACTTGCGCTCCGCCCAGGCGGCATTAATTCCCCGCCTGTGCTGGTGGATTAATGAGTGGGCGGGGCCGTGACGGAACCACACCGCCATGGGCACACGCCGCCCGTGACTTATGACGGCGTGGTTCTGTCATGAGCACGGCAGCGCCACGCTCACCCCGTAGTCCCCCCGCACTGCGGCGGAATTCGTGCCATAGAAAAGGGGTTATTATAATTCCGGACAACTGCCATTTAATGGGTGAAAGGAATGAGTGGTGGAACTGCAGACTCTGTTCACTGCTACTTTCCCCGATTATTCTTTTCAGTTTAACTGAAGACAGCCAGGGGTAGAAACTTCACACCTCTTTATGCATCCATTGTGGGTGATTGAGGCAGGAGAAAGCCCCAGTGCTATCTGCTTGAGAAGAATCACACTAAAAAAGGCTCTATCTGAAAAACAGTCTGAAGAGAACGCTTGAAAAGACCTTTTCGAACTGGTTCTGAAGTTTGCGACAGTGGATTGATATCTCTTATCTAGAGAAGGTGTATATAAAAGTAGGACCCGGGGGAATGGACAGAGAGGAATGAAGTAGATGTGCTTCATGTTTGCTCCTCTTCATCGCTGGGCATAAAACTGCCCATCGACTGCAGACAACCAGTAGCCAGCCATCACAGACAAATCCACAGATTTGGGTAACAGTCTCCTGTTGCTTGAACGCTGCCGGAGAAGGTGGTATTGTTGAGGTCGCCAGCTGTGGATTACAAAGACATTGCGCCATCATCTTGGTTGAGGATCATCGTTCTAGACCTGTGCCTTTGAGCCCTGAGTCACCCTGGATCCGCAACACAATGACCCAAGTCAACTGTTTTACAAGGAGACAGCGCCTGAGAAATCTGAGGGAGAGCCAGGAGCTCTGAAGAACAGCAGCAATTAAAGCGGACACCTGGAGGAGGGGCTGAGAGGCCTATAAGCAGGTCAGCCTTTCCTGATGCCCAGTGTGCATTGGAGGGCTCCCAAGAGGGATGGAGCATGGAAAGCCCAATGCGGACGTGTGGGAGGCCTGGAGGTACTACAACCTTGCCACTGACTGAGCGCTGCATGCCCTCGGGCTGCATGATCAATGGGTCCCGAGCCGTCCAGTGAGGCACTAATGGAGACTTGCTGGCCTTGACCACTATGGACAGCGACTGTCGGTATCACCCTGGTGGCAACAAGGAGGTTGGCAGACTCTTAACACTGGTCTACTTACAGGCCCGAGCTTCACAAAGTAGGCTTTCTAACACAGCTATCATTACCTGTTGTAGGAAGCTGGCTCTGTATATACTAAAGTAAGGTATAGTGTGCACAGAGTTCAGTGGATCCCCAAAGGTATACAGAGGTTAAAGTAGATATCACTTTACTCTCTATTTGTGGCAGTGTGGGCGAGCAGTAAGGCTTTATCAGAGGATAGTGTCAAGCATTTAATGTACACACTCAAGAAAAGATGTCAAATTCAAAGACTGAACTCTGACCAATTGTTTGTACCAAAACTATTAATTTGTTGTATTTTATTTTTAGAGCCAAGGAGGACTTGGTACAGGTATTTACAATTGTACTTTTCAAGACAGAATGTTCATAAGCAAACTGGATGAATAATGATTTTTCTTATAGGTTTGTACAATATCCCAATACAATTGGAACTACTTTTTTAGAGTACTTTTGGGATTACTGTGTCCACTCAGTGATATATGCCTGGATATTACAATGGGTCATTTCCTAGATAAGAGGTAAGTAAAACAGTTTTTATCAAAATACAGCTCCTCATGTTTCCATACAAACACCATCAACACTTAAGTCAGTGCAATCCTATGGGGGAAAATTAGGTTATCTGTTTGCAGGTATGTAATCTGTCTTGCGGGGTGAATTTCTTGAGTTAGAACAAGAGTTCTCAAAGGGGTAAGGAAGCACTCAAAACGCACCCTCAGTGGCACTAGTCTGGCCGGGTGCAGAGTGCTGAGGTCCAATGTTAGCCTATGAGGCCAGGGGGCTGTCTGTTGGTGGCTGCTCTCTGGTTTAAATGTGGCCAGAGAGTTGCCAGTTGGGGTTGTAAAGGCAAAGTTTTAGGGAGATGTAGGAGAGTAGGGTCTGCTATCCTATGGTCACCCCAATTTTTGTTTTTTGCTTCACTGGTTTTCGACTTAATGTGGCTGTGGGCCTTCTAATCAGACCCACAGCCTGCTGTTCTCTCTCTAAATTCACAGGCATGTACTATAGGTACATAACCAAATTGGTACTGGACACCTTGTCAGCCCCTATACAGTGTACCATAGGTGCCATGGGCATAGGTGCATCCAAGGCCTACCAGGGGCTGCAGCATAGCTTTTGCCACCCCTGGTTGGTTCTTAAATTGACACAACTGGCTGATCACTCAGCTGGGGCAAGTTGGTCTAATCACCTCTTGCTTAGATATAGTATACCTATATCTAAACCTACATCTGGACACATATAAACCTATAAGTCACTCCTATGGCAGGCCTTATCAATCCTGGAGGCAGAGTGCGTGGTTTAACGTGAGATGGTGCTCAAGCATGAGCTGAGCCTGTCTGCAGCTGTCGGGAACAACTCCCGTAAGCTGTTCCGGGATAATGCCATGCCATACCATATACTCTTAAGTGCATTATGATCCATTACGGTTATGTGCTAACTTTGGTTTGGCTTTATCAAAACATGTCGTGTAAGGTGTCATACGATTTGGAATACTATCCCTTCGACAGTCCTGTCGACGAGGATAGCATTCCATTCTTCTAGAGGGAGAAGACATGTTACTTTAGTGAAACGCAGTTAATGCTAACCAGAGCCTCAGCATCACAAAATGGATGCTGCTGCCACCGACACAAGTCTGACCTCCTGCTGCTGACCGAAACTTGGCAGAGGAGGCCTCGACAAAGGGTTTCCTGTCGCGGGGAGGTGCTACACCACCCCAGACAGGAGATAGTGTATTGGGGCAGGGAGGGCTGAATGAAATCAGACAGTGCCTGGGGCGCACAAGGCTTCCCCTTGCATAATCCGGTCAAACCGGTTCTGGGGCACACCAGCCCCAGTCCCAGCGCGACCCTGGACAAAGGGAAAGGGGTGTAACCACCCCCTTCCTGGGTCCCACCCATAGGAGGGACCTAGCAGGTAATCCAGCCCCCAATATTGGTATAAGAATGGGAGCAGTGCCAAAGCACTCAGATTATCCTGACAAACTTATGAAACGAAACTCTGGACCCTTCGACATCCTACTCGACGTAGAAGACTGAAGAATGTCCCTTGTGGTCAAGGAGTGACCACCATGTGCAACAGGCACCATCCAGCACCTCGACGTTTGCTTTGTTGCAGGTCCCGCCGGAACTCGAGCGACAGAGTTCGACAAGACCAATCGTGCCTGCCTTCCAACAGCCCGATGCACAGTCCCTGCAGAGCTGTGACCCGTGGAGGCGACCTGAAGCGTGGGCCCCACCATCTTGGAAAGACCACGAGACGCTGACCGTGCAGCCCACGAGTGACCCTCGAAGCTGTACATTGGGGTTTGAGAAGCCCCAGCCCTGAGCCTCTCTTGCACCGAAGCTCACCCCTCTACACTCACTGAGTGCTGCTTGGGGCCCTTCAGCATCTTTTGGCTCAACGCGTTGGCCCGGTCACTTGCCCGTTGGCTTGTGGCCCCTGTGCCGACAAACTTTGAAATCTAACTTGTGAGTCTGGTTGCTCCAGACTTGCCCTCGCTCCCCTGAAAAGGAGCACCCGCTCTGACCTTCCTGGTCCGAGTATTAAGCGATCTTCGTATCCTGCGTGGGTTCCGCTTGCCAAGAGTTGTTTGCTCCAATCCGGAAGCAGACACCGCCGACAGCGAGAGCCTACGTAGGACAGCTCGTGATCCACTCCAGGAACCCTCGGTGCCCCAGAGTCCACGTGGAAGCGGAGACAAGCTTCCAGTCAACGACCTGATTGCGCCCGACATTGCCTGGTTCCTTCCTGGTTCCACCCTGGTCACTGCTGAGTGACCCAGACTCTGTCCCCTCTGCTTTCAGATCATCTATATCTTCGATCCACCCTTGGATCACACCGGATACTTCTCTTCTCGACGCCTGCAGCATCTTCAGCTCCAAGCACCATCAACCTGCGTGACGAAACCCGACACTACTTCGCACCTGTGCACCCGCTTCCTGTGGGTGAGGTAACTCAGCAACGCTGGTGTTCCTACACTGGTACACACCTCTAGTATATGTGTCTAAAGTTTCATCCTTCTAGGTTAAGCGGAAGTCTCCTTAAACAGTAACTTTAAAACTTTTACGCACCATTGACTTTACATTGGTGCATGCCTGTGCTTTAGGCGCTGCACCCGAATCCCGCGGGCTTTTCCTGACTTCAGCATTGCTAGTCCCGACTGCTCCCAGCGATTCCCTAGTCCCTAGGCCTAACCACTGTTCGACTGGTATCTCTTATACCACTTTCTTAATATATGGTTTGTGTGGCCCTTGGGCCTCACCCATAATTGTGCAACTTTTATATGTTTAACTGTGCTTTTGTTTAAACGCTTGTGCCTCTGCACTCAAAGAGTACATAGGATTATTCTAGTAATAAATACATATATTTGTATAATATATAACTTGTGTGGTGTCCTTTCATTTGATATTACAGGATTGTGATTGGTAAAACAGCTTGCTTAACACGACCTCTTGAGTTAAGACTTTAAGGCTGCTTAGTCCATGCTACCCTTAGGATAGCTTGTCTATAAGGTTGACTTACAACCATCACCATAAGGGATTGTTTGGACTGATACAAGGTGCCCCCAGAATTGGAGACATCACATATCAGGCCAACTTCTCACAGGAGAGAACATAGGCCCTGAGTACTCGGTTGGCAGGAATCCAGGGCACACTGGGTCAAAGAGCATCAGGCAAAAAATGGGGGGCATTCATGCAAAAAGGGGCACTCTCCTAACCCTGTGGACTATTCACTACCATGGGAAGGCACAATTGGACCGGTTAGATGGAGTGACCAGTTCCCTGGGTGGCTCGGGGACCTGGGCTTCTGGCAAGCTCCCCTGGGGCTCATAGCAGCTTTACTCCTCAGTTCCCCATCAAAGAGCGCAGTCTGTGCAGCCAAAGCTCAGTTAAAAGTCTGGAACTGGAATACAGTGGAATACGCCTCTCTCTCCACAAGATAACACTACTACTCATCTGCCAACAAAGCGGGGAAACTTCTTGCAGCACAGTTAAAGGCCCAGGTCACAAATGTGAGGATTCGTAAAATAAGCACAAGAGATATAGTTCAGGAATACCACAACATAGCTGAGGAGTTCTGTGACTTCTATCAAAAGCTGTACTCAAAAGAACAGATGAATCAAATTAAGGTCTCCCAATATCAGTAAAAACACTCTCCAAGACCAATCCCCCTGGAGAGGCAACAATTCCTGGATGAACCTTTCTCAAAGGAAGTAGTAGTAAAAGCAATATCTAAAACCTAAAGCTGGAAAATCCCCAGGCCTGAATGGTTACTCTGTCATTTTTATAAGCTCTTCTACTCACAAGTGGCCCAAATCCTAACAAAGCTAATTAATACCATTGCGTACTTTGACAAGCTTCTTAAAATGTGTGAAACAGCACTGGTTGTCATCCGCAAACCAGTTAAGGACCCAAAACGGTGTCCTTCATATCACCCCGTCTACCTCCTGAACATTTGACTTAAAACTCTTCACGGGCATCTTAGCATAAACTCCTGACCACCAATGTGGTAATAACATGGAACAGCTGCTCCACATAATTAAAAACACTCAACAGAAAAGCAAGATTATCTTACTTCCATCTCTCAGAGCCAAAAAGGCTTTTGGTAGGGTAGATCAAACATTCATGGAAGGAGTCTTGCAGAACTTGGGATTTAGTCTTTTGAAATGGATCATGGCGTTCTAGCACCATCCTACAGCTGGCATACTGGTTGATGGCACCACATCCTCCCCTAGTAACATTAAACAAGGCACAAGAGGGGAGTGCCGGCCCAATATTTGGCCTAAAACTTGAACCGTACAGGCAGAACAAGGCGCTCGCCGGGGCTTTCCACTGGCACGTAGACGTGGAAAAGTTCAATGCTCGCCGACATCATCCTTACGTTAATGGATCACCTGACCTTCGTGCCGCATATGGTGGAAGACCTCCTCAGCTTCAAATCAGTTTCTAAATTTAAGATTGACCACTGCAAATCAGAGGCTCTTTTTGTTAAAAAAACATACTTTATTGGATACCACAACGGAAGTGCAATGTAACATATTTAGTACTTATGGCATTTTATCTTTTGTTGTGTCCCCTAACATTTACACAATATATCTATACACATGATATACTGTTTAGGTTCCAAATGCTTCTTGCTAAATATCCACCTCTGTGGTCATGTAATGATTGTGTGTATACATGAAATACAGTAATTCTGCCAAGTAGCTGCACTTAGTATGTTGAAAAATAACAGAACGTAGCTTTTAGAAACTTTCCCTCACTCATCACCCAGCTGCTAATACTTTTATGATTTGCGGCCTATTAGTACTATCAACATACTGATACAAACTCTTCGCTGCCTGTGCTCGGTTGTATCCTGACTCGGGGCTGCAACTATTCTTGACGTGCTTTGCTTGCAAAGTGTAAGTGTGTTATTGGGTGGGGTGACCAAGTGCAGGAATAAGGTCCAATTGTTTAAAGTCTTCCATCATAATGTCCCAGTCCATAGAAATTGGATGTTTATGTGCCCCCCCATTGCCTCTTCTCTTCTTAGTGCCGCGCTTTCGGCACTGCTCCATTGTATCATATCTTCCTGCCATACAGTCAACGAGGGAGATCTAGGGGATTTCCATCTCATGGAAATGGCTCTCATGGCCAGTATAAGGGCCAGGTCCAGAAACCGCAATTGTACTTGGTGCGTTAGCGGAGCCCCATAAGGCATTCCAGGATATTGTCCTGAACGGTGAGGTGTGTAAACTATGCCAAAGAATGCCGGATTCTGATCCAATAGTCATGGAGGCGCGGGCATGCCCATAACATATGAGTGAAGTCCGCTTTGTCACCCCTGCATCGGGAGCAAAAGTGTTGGGCCTCTGGGAACATGAGGTGTAGTCTCTTAGGGGTTAAGTAAGATCTGTGTAGTACCATTGTTTGAATGAATTTAAGTTTAGCGTAACGGGATACCCTCTTAGGATGTTCGAGCATGCTCTCCCAGGCTTTATCAGTGAGTTCTGTGTTTGTATCCTCTGCCCACTTCGTTTTAAGTGTAGTAAGCTCAATAAAGGCTTGCACCCCAATACCCGTGTATAGCCATATGACCAAGTGGCCCCAGTCTCCCATGTAATACATAGAATGAACCAGATAATGTTGTGGAGGGGTTCTGTGCGTTGTGGCGTCCAAGTTTCTTTGATACAGTGCGATACTGCTGCATGCACTAAATGGAAAATGCTATTTACCAGTATGCATCTGTTCTTGGCATGTAGAGCTGCAGAGTTGCACACTATGCATAGATGGCCACCTAGTGTTGGGCCCAGATGTTTGCAGATTGCTTTTGTTGTAGAAAAGTCTTTGGAAGTCACAGGATAGGTGACTCCTCCTTTGGATCATACTGCACATGGGCATCGGCTCCATCCCCAGATTGTTTTTCGTCATTAGGGAAGTAATGGAGCTGTACAAGAAGTAGTGATGTTGATGTGATTTGTATCTAATTAAGATAATACTGGAACAGATAAAGGTAGCCGGGGAGGCGGGTGGGCGTGTGCAACTCTGCAGCTCTACATGCCAAGAACAGATGCATACTGGTAAGTAGCATTTTCCGTTCGAGGCATACGAGCTGCAGATTACACACTGTGCATAGATTGTATAGCAGTACCCATCTTTAGCGACGACCACCCGTATCTGTTGCAGTGGTTTGAAACAGAGTTTTTAGTACAGCCTGGCCCACAGTGGCTTGTTGTTTAGTTTGCACATCTACACAATAGTGTTTTGTGAATGAGTGCGGTGTAGACCATGTAGCTACTTTGTATATATCATTTAGGGGAATGTTCCCTAAGAATGCCATTGAAGCCCCTATTTTCCTTGTAGAATGGGTTTTTAGTAGGAATTGTTAACGTACGTTTGGCTTTGTGATAACATATTTGTATGCATTTAACAATCCACCTAGCTATGCTCGATTTTGATATGGGGTTGCCTTTATGTGGCGGTGAAAAAGACACAAAAAGTTGTTTCGATTTACGAAAAGTTTGTGTCCTTTCGATGTAGTACAGTAATGCTCTTTTGACATCTAGGAGTGTCGAGCTTTTTCTGCGACTTTGTGGCTGGGAGAAAAATAAGGGCAGCTCAACAGGTTGATTTAGATGGAATGGTGAAATGACTTTTGGAAGGAATTTAGGATTAGTATGGAGAACCACTTTGTTATGATGCATTTGCAGAAAGGGTTCTTGAATGGTAAATACTTGTAGTTCACTAACTCTTCTGAGAGAGGTAATAGCTACTTTCCAAGTTAGGAATTGCAATTCACATTTATGTAAGGGTTCAAAGGGAGGTCCCATTAACCGTGTGAAAACAATGTTTTAAGTTCCACACTGGTGACTGTGGCGTTCTGGGAGGGATTATTCTTTTGAGTCCTTCCATGAAAGCTTTTATGGCTGGTACTTTAACAAGAGATAGATGTTGTCTACTCTGAAGGTATGCTGCAATGGCTGCAAGGTGTAATCTGAAAGACGTGTAGGCTAAATTACACTTTTGAAGGTGTAATAGGTATCCTATGATGTGTTGAATAGACACATATAAAGGATCTATGTGGTTGTTTTGACAGTAGATCACAAACCGTTTCCACTTCGCAGCATAACATGCGCTAGTAGTGGGACGTCTAGCTTCTTGGATAACGTTCATACATTCTGGAGGAAGGTTGAGGTAACCAAACTATGACTTCAGGAGCCAGATCGCTAGGTTGAGCTGAGCTGGGTCCGGGTGTCTGATCTCTCCATGGATCTGTGTTAATATGCTTGGCGATAGGCTTAGTTTGTGGTGTGGGACCACAGATAGTTGCAGTAGCGTGGTGTACCACGGTTGTCTGGCCCAAGTTGAAGCAACTAGAATGAGTGTTAGAGAATGTGGATGTAGTTTGCATACCACTAACGGAAGTAGTGTGAGAGGAGGAAAAGCGAATGCAAATTGTCCTGACCACAGTTAATCGCATTGCCTTTGGACAGCAGGTGTGGATATCTGGCGGCGAAGTTTGGGCATTTTGCATTTTCGTGGGTGGCGATGGTCTATCTATCTGAGGTTGTCCCCATAGTTGAAAGAACGGTTGAAGAACTTGCGGATAAAGTTCCCACTCGTGGATCTGCTGTGTTTGTCGACTTAGCAGAACTGCTATGGTGTTTTGTACTCCTGGAACGTGTTTGGCTAAGAGGAAGATCTTTAATGATATAGCCCATCTCCATATCTCCTGTGCGAACAGTGAGCTGCAGAGAGGGTGTTCCCCCTTGTTTGTTTACGTAGTACATTGCTGTCATTGTCTGTGCAGACTAAGACAGCTTTGCCTGAAACTTGTTTTTGGAATGCTTTTAGGGCTAGAAAAACAGCTAGCAACTCCAAGTGGTTGATGTGGAGTAACTTTTGTTGCACTGTCCACCTGCCTTGCATGGTGTGATGCAGTAGGTGAGCACCCCTGCCGGAGAGCGATGCGTCCCCTGTTATGATTATTTGAGGAACTGGCTCTAGAAACGGTCGGCCCTTTGAAAGGTTTTTGGTGCTCCACCATTGCAGAGAGCGATGACTCCGACTGTCTACCAACACTAGGTCTGTTAATTGACCGCGAGCCTGGTTCCATTGGCGTGCTAGGCACTCTTAAAGTGGACGCATTTGCAGTCTTGTGTGAGGTACTATAAATATGCAAGATGCCATCATCCCTATGAGCTCCATGAACACTCGAGCTGGAAGCGAGTGTTGTAGTTTGAATTTTGTTAGGAGAGTTTGTACACTTGTTATCCTGGCTGGAGAGGGATAGGCTAGTGTTAGTTGGGTTTTTATTGTAGAGCCGAGATATTGTTGTATGTGTGAGGGTTTCAGATGTGACTTGGTGTGATTTACTGTAAATCCCAAGTCGTGTAGCAGTTGAATTGTAGATTGAGTGTGTTGTACACACTGGCTGTATGAGTTGGCTTTTATGAGCCAGTCGTCTAGGTATGGGAAGACATAAATATGCTGTCTTCTCCAGTGTGCTGCTACCACTGCTAGACATTTGGTAAACAGCCTGGGTGCTGTTGTGACTCCGAATGAGAGCACTTTGAACTGGTAGTGCTGCCAGTCTAGCACAAATCTGAGATATTTTATGTGCGCTGTGTGGATGGGAATTTGGAAGTAGGCATCCTTGAGCACTGGCGTAACGAAAAGTGAGGGGGCCTCCCTGCACGGTACACAGAGGGGCCCCCCTCCGGGCTCAATCAGGAGCTCTCTGGCCACAGTGCAGTACTGAGGGGGCCCCTTGAAGCCCTAGGCCCCCCCGCACCGCGGGGGCTGCGTGGGCCTGTGTTACGTCCCTGTCCTTGAGATCTAGAGTTACAAGGAAGTCGTTTTTGGAACAGGAGCGGAAGGACTTGTTGGAGTGTGACCATATGAAAAGGATCTGACTGTATGTAAATGTTTAGAGGTCTGAGGTCTAGAATAGGCTTTAGTAAATTCGTCCTTCTTTGGGATTAAGAAATACAGGGAGTATAATCCTTTGTTTTGCTAATGCATTGGAACTATTTCTATTGCATTTTTCTTACCGGAGGGATATGACCTTCTGTCTTAGCAGTATCAAATGTTCTTGTGACATTGGACGCTGTCTGGGTGGTATGTTTGGGGGGGGTAGATGTTAGTTTGAGACAGTAACCTGACTGAATTATTTGTAGCACCCACCTGTCTGATATGATGTTTTCCCAGGCTGGTAGGTATTGTTGTAGTCTTCCCCCGACAGGAGTGGAATGGGGCGGGGGGAGGGAAGTCATTGGGCAGGGGTGGAGGCAGAGGGGGAGTTGTTGATGTTTTTCCCTCTCCCTTATTGTTGTTACCTCTGTAACCACCGCTTTGGTAGCCCCTACTATAGGTGGATTGTGTGGGGGCTTTGTACGAGGTAGAAGGTGTGTCTGAAGAGTATCCCCTGGTGGCGCCTCTGTAGGATGAGCGGCAAAATGAACGTCTGGGAGCCTGCGACTGCAGGGCTCCCATAGATTTGGCTGTATCAGTATGCTTTTTCATCTTTTCAAGGGATACATCTACATTGGGCCCGAATAGGTGTTGCTCATCGAAGGGTTGGCTAAGTAAACCACTTTGGACTTCAGGTTTGAACCCGGATATGCGTAGCCATGCAGGTCTACACAACAAAACACTGGTGTTGACTGCTCTGGAAGCACTATCTGCTGCATCAAGTGCACAACGAATGGAGGTGTTTGTAATATTTTTACCTTCTTGGGTAAGCTCATTTGCTCTATCTTTATACTTATTAGGGAGGTGCTGCATTAATGATTCTAATTCGTCATAATGTGCCCCGTCATATCTTGACAATAATGCTTGTGTATTGGCAATACGCCACATGTTTGCTGCTTGAGAAGCAGTTCTCTTGCCTGATGCATCAAGGAGCTTAGACTCTTTATCTGGTGGGGGACCTTCACCTGATGTTTGTGAATTTGCTCTTTTGCGTGCATTGGAAACCACAAACGAGTCTAGTGGTAGTGGGCCTTTAATATATGCTGGGTCTGAAGGGGCAGCTTTATATTTCTTCTCTATTCGTGGGTTAATGACCCGAGTTCTAACTGGGTCTTTGAAGACTTCGGGAGCATGCTTAATGACTCCTTTAAGCATGGGTAAAATGGTAGAGTACTTTTGTGCATTATCAAATGTATCCATTAGTAAGTCTTCATCTACAGGGTCTGTATGCATGTTCACCGCATGATAATGCTCAGCTCTGTGTGCTAACTGATTGAAGCCCATATTGTCTTCTGGTGGGGAAAGCCTAGAGGGGGATATGTCGTCCTGAGGGACATTTGGGATGTCTGGGGTGTTATAATCATCCCACGGGTCAGGTGAGCCTGGAGGAATAGATGGATCATCTGCATTACCCCCTATATCATCAGAGCTATCATCCCTGTTATCATCTGGTATGATAGAGGATGTAGGGGGAAGTTGTGGTAGGGGAACAGGTGGTGATGGCATAGGTGGAGGAGAAGGGGAAGGAACTCTTAGAGGAGAGGTAGCCATGTCCTTCTTTGGATGAGGGGCCGTGCAGGTGTATCCAGTGGTCCTTTTTTTTTTTAAAACTTTGAGTTAGTCGACCAGTGGTTGGATCTTTAACCAGAGTCTTTTGTGCAGGGTCTGGATGAAATAAGTCCTCTGCAGGAGGCCGATCTTTTGGTGCGGAGGGAGGTTTCGGCACCAAAGTGGCTTCTCTTGGTTTTTAGGTCGAGGGACCGTAGGCTTGGCCGTAGGCCAAGACCGGAAGTCCGGAGAATTATTGATTCTTAGAGTGGCTGCTTTATCCCGCCTCTCTTTTCGTCTCTCCTCCATTGGCTGGCTTCCTAAACCGAGGCCAGCCATTGGAGGAGAGACAGGCGTCCCTCCAAATAAGCTCCGTCTTTTTCGGATTTGGGGGTGTGTTCTTGTTCTGCTTTCCACTTTTTAGCCATGCCTATTTTTAGAACAACTAACACGTCCCCAAATACGAAAATTTTCGGAGCTTTGAGCCGCCATTTGGTTTTCTTCGTGAAGGTGAGCCGTTCCTCGCTGTCCTCTTGCCTTCTTCCCCCTGATTGCACTCGTGTTTTTCTTGTCTTGCCTTCTGCCCCGTGTCTGTTTCCCGCCCCCCTCCCGCTGATGAGGTCGCCGCTCCCCACTTGCAGGCCCTTTGATGTGGATTAAGCTCTCAGGTCACATCATCAGTGCGACCTGTAGAGTGGAGAACCCCCTCCCTCCTCCGTCTATCTCGCAGAGTCTTCCCGATCATCCCTTCCGTTGCTGATTTCGGGTGTCTCCCTCGGCGATGTATCCCAGGCCGGGCAGCTGCACCTTTGTTTGCTGCTCCCAGAAGCAGGCATGTTTCTCTTCTGCTTTCAGCCCCCTAGCCCTGGCAACACTGCCACTTCGGGCTGTCCCGACACCTCGTGCCCCACGGCCCCGGTGGTCACCATCATCCCCCCTCCTCCAGACTTTCAGCCTGTGATCGACAAGCTGGCAGAGTACGTCTTTTGCAACGGGATCAAGTTTGAGACCAGTGTCCGTGCCAAGAATGACCCCAGGTGAGGGGGAGGCTGTCTCTTCATCCGTCACGTGATGTACTGTGTGTGTGTGTGTGTGAGAGAGCTGTCTCTGGTGCAGGTTAGTACAGCTATCCGTCACTTGATGCACTCGTGTGTGAGAGAGCTGTCTATGGCCAGTATGTGTCTCTCAATAGGATAAGGTTTGAGACCAGCGTCCATGCCAGGTGAGGGGGAAGCGGTCTCTTGATCCCTCACGTGATGTACTGCTTGCATGAAAGAGCTGTCTCTGGCGCAATCTAGAGTACAGCTATCTGTCACGTGATGTACGGTGTGTGAGAACTGTCTCTGGCGCAGTCTAGAGTACAGCTGTCCGTCACATGATCTACTGTGTGTGTGAGAGCGCGGACTCTGGCCTAGTCTAGAGTACAGCTGTCCGTCACGTGATGAACTCTGTGCGTGTGTGTGCGTGCGCAGTCTCTGGCCCAGTTTAGAGTACAGCTGTCCATCACGTGATGTAGTGTGTGTGAGAGTGAGTGCGTTCTCTTGCCCACTTTAGTATACAGCTGTCTGTCACGTGATGTACTGTGTGTGTGTGTGAGAGCTGTCTCTGGTGCAGTCTAGAGTACAGCTTTCTGTCACGTGATGTCCTGTGAGGGAGAGAGAGTGCACGGTCTCTGGTGCAGTCTAGTGTGTGTGTGTGTGTGCTGTCCCTGGTGCGGTCTAGAGTCCAGCTGTAGGTCACATGTTGTACTGTGCGTGTGTGTATGTGTGTGAGAGAGCAGTCTTTGGCACAGTCTAGAGTACAGCGGTCCATGACTACTGTGAGAGCTGTATTTGGCGGAGACTAGAGTACAGCTGACCGTCATCTACTGTGAGAGAGAGCTGCCTCTGGTGCACTCTAGAGTACAGCTGTCCGTCACGTGATCTACTGTGTGTGTGAGAGTGCGTTCTCTGGCCCAGTCTAGTATACAGCTGTCGGTCACGTGATGTACTGTGTGTGTGTGATAGCCGCCTCGATGTCTCGTCTCTTGATGAGTCTCGTCGTCCAGCGCGGGTCTCCGTGCAGCTCTCCCCGCTCAGTCCAGCAGACCCATGTTCAGCCCAGATCGCATTTCCTCTGCACTGCTACTCTGGAGACATCACTGCCATCTTGTGTCTCTCGGGCTCCCCGGTGTCACAGACCTCCAGCACAGTTCCACCGCTCGATCTGGTAGGTCTGTGGAAGGATTTCGATACCGGTTACCTTGGGGCTGTGGTCATGTGTTTCGTGGGGTTTGGAACAACGTTCAGTAGCGGATTGGTGACTGATATCAGGCAGGGGCTTTGGAGCCACGCTAGTGTAGGCCTTTCCTGTCGGCTGCCGGCTACCCCTTGGGAACATACTATTTTTGAAGAGGATGCATGATTGAGATGTATATGATAAACAGAATGGATGGTATGTTTTAGAAGAAGCATAAAGTATAACTTGTACATAGATTGATATGAATATATTTATTATTATTTTGTATACCATAAATGTACTGTATTTGACTATACTCTGGGTTCTGTTGGGCACAAGTTAATATGCCCCAAGTACAATAAAGTATTATGCCAGTAGTATTGATATGTTTGCCTAAGAATTGTTTTAGTACAATTGGGATTAAGTGATGGCCAATCCACTGATAGCGAGCTCCACAACAGGAGAAAAGTATTAAAAGATTAGGGGCATGCGAAATTTGAAATTCAACAGAGGAAAAGTTAAATTTGCTCATGGGCACTTCAAGGAAGGGATATTCTGCAGGATATCCCTAAAGTAAGATATGCTGTGGCAAGAAATCATGTGGCTTAACTATGGCATGCAAAGCTCCTGGCACCACACATTCAGAGGTAAATGCATGGCAGTAAATCCAGAACCAAGAAGGAGGAGCTGTTAAAAGTCGTCTCACTCTGGGAACATTAGGTCACCTGATCCGTTCAGCAAGTTATCTGAACAGCACCATCTGCTGCTGCACATCGTTATCAGAACATATGGGAAGAGTCGCTATCTAATGCAGAAAAGAGTACCTTTTTGATCCCTGACCACATGTGTGCTTTAGGAACACCGGTGTATACTTTCCAGTTACCTTTCAAAGCCTTGCGGACTGCAGAGTGACTGCAGTTTGTGAGTGTGCAGGGTGAACAGTGTGTGAGTTTGCAGGATGAAGTGTGTGCGACTATGCAGGGTGCACAGTGTGAGTGTGCAGGGTGAGCAGTATTTGAATGTGTAGGGGCAGTGTGTGAGTGTGCAGGAAACGAACGCTCAAACTAAGTCCACCACACACATACATAACACCACACACACCACACACACATACACATACATACCACATACACATACATACCACATACCACACCCACATACATACCACATACCACACCCACATACATACCACACATACATACCACATACACATACATACCACACACACACACACACATACACATACATACCACACACACATACACATACATACCACACACACATACACATACATACCACACACACATACACATACATACCACACACACATACACATACATACCACACACACATACACATACATACCACACACACATACACATACATACCACACACACATACACATACATACCACACACACATACACATACATACCACACACACATACATACCACACACACATACATACCACACACACATACATACCACACACACATACATACCACACACACATGTCGAGCGCAGAGTGCTGTCGAGCGCAGAGTGCTGTCGAGCGCAGAGTGCTGTCGAGCGCAGAGTGCTGTCGAGCGCAGAGTGCTGTCGAGCGCAGAGTGCTGTCGAGCGCAGAGTGCTGTCGAGCGCAGAGTGCTGTCGAGCGCAGAGTGCTGTTGAGTGTGTCTGTGTGAGGGTGGCTCTGTGTAGGGTGGCTCTGTGTAGGGTGTAGCTATTGGCATTGTAAATGACAATGCCGTTTTTTTTAACTATTAAGCTATTGGCAATGTAAATGACAATGCCATTGATTTAAAAAAAAAAAAAAAAAAATGTCATGAGCAATGCCAATAGCTCTACCTTTAATGATGCCGAGACCATTGCATTGTATATGCTTGTTTGGCAATGTCTTTAGCATGAGAAGCATGAGTCTTTTTCGGCTCCGATGTTTTTGTCGGTTCCGATGCATTTTTCGGATCTGATGGTTTTTTCAGTTCCGGTGGTCTTTTTGAATCCGAAGTGTGTTTGCTTGGTTCCGACGCCGAGGGACTAGCGGTATGTTTCGACGCAGATTGTTTCGATGTCGGCGTGGCAGCTGATGTTGACTTTTCCGGTGCCAGTAGGTGTGCACAGGCACCGTGGGGAGGCCGACTCGAGCCCAAGTCGCCTGTAGGCTTAGCTAGCTTCTTAGCCGGGCCCGAAGGTGGGGCAGTAGAAGCAGTATCCCGGTGTGCACTCGAGGGCGAGGGTGCGACCGGAGCCTTTTTTGGGTGTGTCGAAGAAGGGGCGGGGTCGACAGACTTACTTACGACCCACTGCGCTGGAGTGATGTCCTCGACTTCGGAATCTTCTGCCGCGGAGTTGCTGTCGACGCCATGGCGCTCTGGGACATCAACGCCCTCTGCGAAGAGGTCGTCTTGAATCAGAGCTGAAGATCAAGCCATTGTTCTCCTAGCTCTTCGGTCCCGGATCGTTTTTTTGGAGCGGAAGAAGGCAGAAACGGAACAGTCTCTGGCCTCGTGCTTCGGGGAGAGGCAAAGGTTACACACCTCATAAAGGTCAGTGTGGGGAAACTTCGTCATTGAGGACACTTTTTAAATGGCGTCCTTTCCATGAGCTGGAGTCGAAGCCTAGTTAGGCCCGAAGGCCGTCGTCGACGACCGGAATCGAAGTCTTTGATGTTGAAGAGTAGCGTTGACTGGAAACGTGTTCGAAACTAAATTCTGGAAGCTGGTGAGGATTGGGCGCCTAAGGAAATCTGTTCCAACACGGAGCGCTGGAAACACATCCGAGCCTGGTGGTGGAAAAAACACTATCTGGGGATGGAGTTGATGCCCATGCGCAGTATGATCCAAAGGAGAAGTCACCTATCCAGTGACTTCCAAAGACTTTTCTACAACAAAAACAAACTGCAAACATCAGGGACCAACACTAGGTGGCCATCTATGCACAGCGTGTAATCTGCAGCTCCTATGCCTCGAACATAGGCGTTCCCACGCACCAGTGGCCTGTATGAAAGCGTCGTGATCAAGGAGGACACCATCTCCTAAGAACGACCCAACTGTCTCCACGCCAGTCTCTGTCCAGGCCTGGAGCCTTGTCTTCGTAAGTCTACCTCCGCTGACAGGAATACCCAGCAATGGGATGTTAGTTGCATATGGGGTTGTTCCGGAAGTATACTGCAAAGCTTTTTTCCAACATTGTAATGCAGTCTTCAGCAGTGGGGGCCCCTCCGATGGAACTTTGGCTTTTGGCAGGATTAAGGAGTGGAGAGTACCCCGATCGATATTCCTGGACGTATATCCAATTTCTTTTAGGTTCCTGCCTGCTGTCCAGTAGGACAGCCACTGGAGTTGGCATGCATAGCAGTAGGCCCTTAAAATCAGGAACCCCCAGCCCTCCTTTGCGGGACTCTAGTTGTAGCTTCTGGAGACTCACTCTCCGGCAGCCCTTACCCCAAATGAGGATAGTATTCAAGATGGGGAAGATTGAGTGTGGGACTACCAGGGGCAGGTTCAATATAATAGACAGGGAAGCATCACTATCTTGGAAACGAATATGCTACTTACCAGTATGCATCTGTTCTTGGCATGTAGGGCTGCTGACATTCATATCTGTGCATAAATCGCCGCCTAGTGCTGGGTCCGGATGATTGCACATTGTTGTCCTGGAAGAGTCTTCGAAGTATCACGAGATAGGTGGCTCCTCCCCTGGACTACAGTGTGCATAAAGGTAAGTAGCATATTCGGTTTGAGGCATGTGGGCTGCTGAATTCATATCTGTGCATAGAATACATAGCAGTCCCTCCATTAGCGGCAGCCGCCCGTGCCAGCTGCAGCAGTTTGGAAAAGTGTTTTTAGAACAGCCTGCCCTACAGCTGCCTGCTGTTTGAGTGCACATCAACACAATATTGCTTTGTAAATGTGTGTGTGGTAGACCATGTGGCTGCTCTACATATGTCTTCCAAAGGAATATTTCCAAGGAAAGCCATGGAGGCCCCCAACTTTTTGGTGGAGTGGGCCCTTGGTGGAATAGTGAGAGTACGTTTGGCTTTCAGATAGCAGATCTGAATACATTTAACGATCCACCTAGCTATACCAGCTTTGGAAATGGGGTTACCTTTGTGTTGTGGCGCAAAGGCAACAAAGAGTTGTTTAGTTTTTCTAAAATCCTTGGTCCTATCGATGTAATACATCAGGGCCCTTTTGACGTCAAGGGTGTGGAGCATTCTCTCCGCCAATGACTCAGGATTTTGGAAGAGCACAGGTAATTCAATAGTTTGGTTAATATGGAATTGAGATACCACTTTAGGAAGGAATTTAGGGTTAGTGCGAAGCACCACCCTGTTAGAATGAATTTGAATAAATGGCTCTTGGATAGTTAGTGCCTGGAGCTCACTAACTCGTCGCAGCGATGTAATCGCTATAAGGAAAGCTACTTTCCATGTCAAGAATTGAATCTCGCAGGAATGCAGTGGTTCAAAGGGGGGACCCATCAGCCTGGCGAGGACCACATTGAGGTTCCACTCCGGAGCTGGCGGAGTCCACGGAGGAATGACTCGCTTAAGCCCTTCAAGAAAGGCCTTAATGGCAGGCACCCTGAAAAGGGAGAGGTGCTGCCTGTTTTGGAGATAAGCAGCCATTGCAGATAGATGTATGCGAATGGAAGCATAGGCCAAATTACATTTGTACAGATGGAAAAGATAACAAATGATGTTCTGAATAGATGCATCTAGCGGGTTAATGTTGTGGTCTGCACAGTAAATGAAAAAAAGGCTTCCACTTCGCCGCATAGCATGCTCTTGTTGTGGGCTTCCTCGCCTCCCGGATGATGTCCATGCAGTCAGGAGGCAAGTTTAGGTAGCCAAACTCTAAGACCTCAGGAGCCAGATCGCCTGGTGGAGCTGTTGCGGATCTGGATGCTGAATGTCGCCATGGCTCTGCGTCAGAAGACTGGGAGTGAGGCGTAGCCTTTGATGCGGTACCACGGACAGTTCTAGAAACGTGGTGTACCATGGTTGGCGAGCCCACGTTGGAGCAACCAGGATGAGAGTCATCGAGTGCTGCCTGAGCTTGCGTGGCACCAGCGGTATCAGAGGTGCTGGGGGAAAAGCGTACGCAAATCTGCCTGACCAGTTCATCCATATCGCATTGCCCTTCGACTGTGGGTGTGGAAACCTGGCGGCGAAGCTTTGGCATTTTGCGTTCTCCCTTGTGGCGAACAGGTCTATGTCTGGATGACCCCACTTTTGGAAGTACGGGTGGAGTACTGATGGATGTATCTCCCACTCGTGCATCTGGTGGCTGTACCTACTGAGCAGGTCCGCCATCTGATTGTCCTTGCCCGGGACCTAGTTGCACAGATGTACTTTGAAAGCCTTTAGTGCCATGAAGATTGCCATCAGTTCCAGAACATTGATGTGCATCTTCCGTTGCTGTTGCGTCCATAGTCCCTGCACAGTGTAATGGAGTACATGAGCTCCCCATCCCTGGAGAGAAGCGTCCGTTGTCAGGATGATCTGTGGCACAGGCTCTTGGAACGGTCGTCCCTTGTAAAGGTTTCGTGGATTCCACCAATGCAGAGAGTTGTACGCCCGACCGCTCACCAACACTAGGTCTTTCAACTGTCCGTGAGCCTGAGTCCACTGGCGTGCTAAGCACTCCTGAAGCGGACGCATATGTAGTCTCGCGTGCGGGACTATGGAGATGCAGGAGGCCATCATGCCTATCAACTGCATGAACACTCTTGCTGGAAGCGAGTGTTGAGGTCTGAACTTTTGAATCAGCGATTGAATGCTGCTGACCCTCACTGAATTCGGCTGTACTGTGGCTGCCAAAGTGTTTATCGTCGCACCCAGATACTGCCGTATGTGGGCGGGCTGGAGGTGGGATTTTGGGTAATTCAGTGAGAATCCGAGATCGTGCAGGAGGTGAATGGTGTGGGACACGTGGGCGGCACACTGCTGGGCTGACTTCGCCTGGATGAGCCAGTCGTCCAGATAAGGGAAGACATGGATGTTTTGTCTCCTTAGGTGCGCCGCCACTGTCGCTAGGCACTTTGTGAACACCCTGGGTGCTGTGGTGACTCTAAAAGGCAAAACCTTGAACTGGTAGTGTTGGTTTTGAATGGTGAACGGGAGGTACTTCCTGTGTGATGGGTGCAGTGGAAGTACGCATCCTTTAGGTCTAAAGTTGCGAGAAAATCCCCCTGACTGAGCAACGGGAGCACTTGCTGCAGGGTCAGCATATGGAAGTGCTCCGACAGGATGTACTGGTTGAGGGGCCTGAGGTCCAGGATGGGCCTGAGGGACCCGTCCTTCTTTGGTATTAAGAAGTACAGGGAGTAGACCCCTGTGCCTCTTTCCTGCACAGGCACGAGCTCTATTGCTCATTTTTGCAGCATGACGGTGACCTCCTGCTGCAATAAGTGCAAATGCTCGGCAGACTTAGGACGGTGTCTTGGGGGTATGTTGGGTGGAGTGGATGCTAACTAAGTTTTCTGATCCACCTGTCTGTGGTGATGGTTCTCCAGACTGGCAGGAACTGCTGGAGTCTCCCCCCGACCGGTGTTGCGTGGTTGGGGGGCAGTGACAAGGCGTCACTGTTTGTTGGTGGCAGAGGATCTGGAGTTGTTGTTTCCACGACCTCTGCCCTTGGCGCTGTTACCACGATATCCACCTCGACTTTTGTTGGTGTACGTGGACTGAGTGTTGCCTTTGTAGTACTGCGTGGTTTGGGAAAGCTGGCCTCTGGAAACGCCTCTCCTCCGGGCCAAACAGGTGATCTGGATTCACCGTTTGATTAAGGATGGTGGTTTGTATTTCAGGCTTAAATCCAGAGATTCTCAGCCAGGCATGTCGTCGCAGCATAACACTAGTGTTGACAGCCCTGGCTGCGCTGTCAGCTGCGTCCAGAGCGCACTTAATTGAAGCATTAGAGATCAGCTTCCCTTCCTGAATAAGCATCTCAGCTGCCTCCTTGTATTCATCAGGCAGGTGCTGCAACAGGGTCTCCAACGTGTCATAGTGTGCCCTGTCATACCTCGCCAGAAGTGCTTGTGCATTTGAAATGCACCAGATGTTGGCCGCCTGCGCTGCTACCCTCTTCCCCGATGCCTCAAAGACCTTAGATTCTTTGTCTGGGGGAGGAGCATCACCCGTAGTCTGAGAATTAGCCCTCTTCCGGGCATTCGAGACAACAAGGGAGTCCAGAGGCAACTGTCCTTTGATGTAGGTAGGATCAGTAGGCGCCAACTTATACTTCTTCTCGATCCTAGGGTTTATCACCCTCGCCCTGGTAGGCTCCTTAAAGATCTCATCAGCATGTTTCAAGACACCTTTCAGCATAGGCAGAGTCTTAACAGATCTGAGACTGAGAAAGTATCAAAAAGGAAATCGACATCAACAGGGTCAGCATGGAGTTGGACGTTGTGATTGTTAGCTGCCCGTTCAATGAGGCCATTGAAAGCTGCAGAGTCTTCTGTAGGAGACGTCTTCGGAGAATATAGTTGAGGGTCTTGTCCTGAATGAGGATCACCTGGGTCGGCACCAGCGGCCCAGGGTTCATTGGTATCTTCAGGGTCTGTATAGACAGGATAACTGTACTCATCCTCATCATCCCCCTCGCCAGCGTCCACATCAGAGTAGGTGGGCGAAATATCATGAGTCTGTGGAGAAAGTGGTTCCACCAAGACAGGAGTGGAAGCAGAGTCCTTTTTCTTTAGAGGGATCTTGTATGACTCCATGGGACGTTCTGGGGCAATTTTCCGCTTGTGGAGGGAAAGCCTGCCCGTTTCGGCATCAATAAAGTGTTCTTGTTGCTCCTCCACTGCAGGTCGTCGAGGCTGTGGGCTGGGGACCACCGTTGACGACTTCGGCGCCGGGGAAATCTTCTCGGGGGCGCTAGCAACCGTCTTAGGAGCGAAAGCCTTCGGCTCCGTCTTCGGCGGCAGCGTGAAAAGAATGTGCGTTGACGCCTTATGAGGTTTCTCAACAGGCTTCGGAGGTGGAGGATCCTTCGGTCCGACCGATAAGGTCTTGTCCCTGATACGCTGCAGGGAGTCAGTCACCTTCTTGGTGAAAGCGGCGGATGGGCGTGCTGGTTCGACGGAATCCTTTGAGGCCTCACCAGGAGTAGACTCTCGGGGTGCGCCGCTCTTGGCCTTGTCCTGTTGACGCGGAGTCTCGAGAACCTTCGGGTCACTCAGTCCTTTCTTCGGGTCACCGAGAGCTTTCTTCGGGTCGCCGAGTCCTTTGCTGGTGTCGACTGTCTTCGGCGCCGACGCAGTCGGCACGGTCACCTTGACTTTAGTCTTCGGCGCGGCAGACTTCGTCTAGACGCCCTTGACTTGAGCCTTCGGCTCGACAACACCCTTCTGCTTCTTTGGCGTCGAGGGCTCCGAGGCCTTGGAGCCGACCAAAGCGATGCGCACTTTCGGTTTCGAGGACGGCACCTGCGCAGTTTCTTGTGTCGAGACCGTAGGTTTCACTTTCGGTTTTGATTTGCCAGGGTGTGGCTCAGCAGCAATGTCTGTGGCCGAGCCCGAAGGCGGGGCCGTAGAACCCATTGTAAGATCTTGGGTAAGGCCTAATGGCGATCCCTCGACCTGAACCTTATGAATTGGCACGGCCCAGTGTCAGGTTGAGGAAGCTCTTCGTCCGAGCTATCCTCCATGGCCCCAAGGGCCCAGTCGTCGTCGTCTCCTACCTAGTCGACGACTTCTTCGGCCTCGAACATTTCGGCATCCGCGTCGTAGTCGAAGTCGACGTCCGACACGGGGTTCGACTCACTGATGTCCCTGGCCGATTCTTCCTCGACATCCCCTGCATCGAAGATGTCCACAGGCGCCGGTGCAGCATGCTGGGCCTCCTGGCGCGCAGCTCGTCGAAGCTTAAGCGTCTTCTTGGACCTGAAGCGGGAACAAGCCATACACTTGGCTTCATCATGGTTCGGCGACAGACACTTGTTGCACACCGGGTGGACGTCGATGTGGGGATACTTCGAGTTGCAGACGGGACATCGTTTAAATGGACTACGGTCCATGATGAATTGTCGACTGGGCCTTCCGCGCCGAAAGCACACGGGTGTAGGGAATCCGGCTCGGGACCGAGCTGGAAAGTAAGACCGAACGCAAGACTATACCGACGATTAGACTAAAGACCTTTTGGTTTATTGATTCCGACAAGAGGGAACCCAAAGACATCCGAACCCAATGGCGGAAAAAAACAATCTGAGGATGGAGTCGATGCCCATGCGCACTGTAGTCCAGGGGAGGAGCCACCTATCTCGTGATACTTCAAAGACTCTTCCAGGACAACAATGTGCTATTATCCGGACCCAACACTAGGCGGCGATCTATGCACAGATATGAATTTAGCAGCCCACATGCCTCGAACTAGCGATTCGCCCCATTACGGAGAGCGGTAGGGATATCCAAAAGGCTACACTCTAGCGTAGGGCGTTGATGGCCTTCAGCAGGTTACCTTCTAATTGGTCCCCCTGCGCCCTATACACTTTTATTCCTAAATACTTAAATGTTGTGTGAGCTACGGGTAAAGTATAAGTACCGAATTGTGCCATATCTGGGTGGGAGCCGTCTTGAAAATAGAAGGCATACGATTTCCTGGTATTAACAGCGAGGCCGGAAATCCTTTCAAAGGAGGCCGGAAATCCTTTCAAAGGTAGAAAAGGAGAGGTTCAACGTCAACAGTCAGATCGCATAAATAAAGGAGAATATCATAGGCGTATAATGAAATCAGGTGAGCATTGCCATCAATGAGAATTCCCAGCTGCTCGGCTGATTGTTTCAGGGCGATCGCCAGTGGTTCTAGCGTGAGTACGAACAACAGCGGAGACAAAGGGCATCCCTGCCGTGTACCCCTATGTAACATGTACACCCGTGAAATATAATGGCCAGTGCGTGCCCTGGCCGAGGTATAGATTAGGCGAACCCATTTAAGGTAGGAGTCAGGGAGGCTGAATCGCCATAGAGCAGCAAACATGTATTCCCATGTTATGGAACCAAAAGCTTGGCATAAACCCAGCGCCAGACAGTCTGCTGCCGAATATGCCGTCAGGGTGTCTGTCATGATATAGCGCAAGCGTCAAGTGTTGAGGGACGTGCTGCAATTCAGTAAAAATCTGCATTGATCACTATGTACAAGGGTGTTTAAGTATGGTTGTATGCGGTTTGCTAGTGCTTTGCTCAAGATTTTATACTCAGTGGCCAGTAGGGATAGAGGCCTATAATTAGATTAATCAGTACTATCACGACCCGGCTTAAGTAAGGAGATGACCAGTGCCTGCATGGTGGATTGTGGCAAGTGCCCAATCGCTGATGCAGCCATATATACCTCTTCTAATTTAGGGGCTAAGGCGTCCACACAAGTTTCGTAAAATTCTATGGGCAGGACATCTAGGCCAGGCGCTTTGTTATGATTTAGGCCTTTGATCGCTGCCCGGATTTCATGTTGGGTGATGGGGCCTGCAAGTTCCTTCTGTGTATCCGCTGGTAGAGAAGGGAGTGTTAAGCTGTGGAAAATCTTCCATGGGCATGTCATTCTGAAGCACTGGGGCCGCATAAAGGTCACTAAGATAATTACAAAAGGCCTCATTTATCTCGAGTTGTGTGTAGACTGGCCCTTTGTTCGGAGTTTGGATGTGTGTGATGCTCGGCAGTTCTGGTCTGTCCCGCACTATGCGGGCTAGTAATGTCCAGGGCTGGTATGCCTCAATGTGCTTCCGTTGTGTGAAAGTACTATAATCAATAACCCATAGAGTTTCTAGCGTTTCAGCGGGCATTCTGTAAGGCGTCTAGTTTTTCTGGATCTGTCACTGCCTCCGGTTCTAAGGCATTCATTAGGGCTTCTACACTGATCAGGCATTGGTGTATCTCTTGTCTGGCCCCTACTACCTGCCCAATGGTAGCCCCTCGCACCACCACCTTAAGTGCGTCTCACTCTATGAGATTGGCGGTAGCTGTATTCCAGTTTTCCGACAAGTAATTGTTAATGGTAGTGGAAATAAGCTGTGCGGAACAGATCATCCTCCTGCGCCTGGGGCCACAATTTCCTCCCCCCCCCCCTCCCAGTTAACTGTAAGCTCTAGAGGAATGATGCAGTCCGAGAAGGTTTTGGCTAAGTGAGTGGATTGACTGACGTGTGGCAATGGCATTTGTACATAAGAATCTGCCTATCCTAGTGTGGAGGTGGTGGACCGGCGAATAAAAGGAATTTTCTTTGTGTAGGGTGCATCGGTCTCCATATAACCGTCAACCCCCACCCGTGTAGCCATGTTTTCAGGAGATCTGCTTGCTTGCAGGCACCAGCACCGTGCAGTGGGATCTCTCCAAATCCACATCTAGTACCGCATTACAGTCCCCTCCTAGAATCCAGTGGATAGTATCCCATCCTACCAGAGCTGTACCCAAACGATGAAAAAATGTATCCTGTTCAAAGTTTGGGGCATATATACTACCCAGGATCACATTCACACCGTCAAGAGTACCTTTCAGCAGGATAGATCGACCCTGACCGTCTACACGACGCTCTAGCTCAGTGAATGGAACCCCATGCCGGATCCAGATGGCCGTGCCTCTGGCAAACGCTGAATAATTAGTGGAGGAAATATGGCCGTGCCATTTTTTACGGGTCTTCAAAGCCTTGGAGTCTGAAGTGCGATTCTTGGAAGACGACGATATGGGCTTTGCGCCTTAGTAAATGTGCATGGACACAGTGTCTTTTCTGTATAGCCCCCAGCCCTCACACATTGCAGGTCAGCAGAGTGTAGGAGGCTACAGTGGTATCGTCTCTGGGGGAGAGGATCGAAGAATATAGACATATCCTTGCATTAACATCACTTCATATATTCATAGCTTAACTTTAACAGCTCTGTTCTTATATATAACATAACAGCTGCTACAGTACTGTGTGTCACAGGATCATACAGGCCGTGGGTGGGCCCTGGATTGATATATTAGTTAAAACATCACCCTATTTTTGGAATGTATGTTTAGCCCATGTGGGATTAGGAATATGAAAGAATACAGTTGTGGCCATACTTCTGCTATCTTTGCCAACACAATTTCTCTTTTTTTGTGCTAGGGCTAGGTATCAGCAGCTACAGAGTTCAGTGGCACATGTCCAATCAGGTTAGATGCTTTATGGTAGAATAAGGGAGCAATACAGCAGTTCAGTTATACACAGGGTGGCACTTGTGACCAAGACTCTATAATAGGATACTGTTATAGCCAATACTTCTGCGCTGGCACTCAGTGGGTTCTCCATATGGGTACAGATGGTGTAAGTGGAGAAATTACATTAGTTATCTATTAAATCATCTATGGTTTGTCGTGTTATTGAGGGGAACAGGGCAATGCTAAACTCGGAGTTCGAGTGCATGGTGCTGACCTCTGAGTCTGTTAGAATCTTGGTGTTGTCTTCCTCAAAGGATCCTGCCACGGCCAGGGCCTCTGTCCTGTCCATTGTTGGTCACGACTCGGACCAATGCTAGGTTTGCCCTGTGTGTTCTTGTAAAATCGGTGGTAACCGTGTCTCTTAGGATTGCTGGGGCCTTGGCTCGTTGGATCCTATAAACCACTCTGGCTGGAGTCCAGGTTCATTACTTACAGCCATTCCTCTGCGTCATTTGGGTTGTCGAATAAGTACCTTTTCCTGTCATGGATTATCTTTAATCTACATGGGAAAAGTAGTGCATATTTGAGTTGGGCCACCCTTAATTTTTTCTTGACTGTTTTGTACGAGGACCTCTGGTGCTGCACTAGGATTGTGTAGTCCGGATACAACGATATACAGTGGTTTTCGTACTGGATCTGTGCTTTTTCCCTAGCTTTTTGCAAGAGTACATCTCGGTACCTGTAATTTAAGATTTTGACTATTTGGGGTGTCCCTGTCTATGGGGCCACTGTCGGGATCCGATGAGCTCGTTCTACACAGAAATATGGCGAGAGACCTTCCTGGGCTACATGTTCTTTAAACCAAGCTTCCATAAAGTCTGCAGCCGTGGTTCCTTCGCTGCGTTCCGGAAGGCCAATAACGCGCATGTTATTACTCCTATTTCTGCCTTCTGCATCCTCCACACTGTCTTGGAGGCTGCTGACCTGTTGTTGGAGCTTCTTGATTTGTGCTGAATTTTCCGTGACTTGAGGTTCTAGGACATGTAGAGTTATGCCGCCCCGGCCAACTTTCCATGATCCGCTCTGAACAGAGTTAGGCCCGATATAAGGGTCCCGATTTGTTGCTTATCGCCAGTCTAGGTTCCCGGACTTCTTTCAAAATCAAGTCCAGTTTGTCAGGAGTGCTCGCCGCTGTCTCAGAGGATAAAGCCCCAGGCGATGGGGACCTGCTATTATCTTCGGAGGCATCAGTGTGGTTACCTATACTTATGTGGTTGTCCAGTACCTTTCCCTTAACTCTTCCTATGATGATCGTGTAATTGGGGAGGCCACGGACTTGCTGATGGAACACAAGGGAGGGGGGAGGGGGTGGGGGGTAGAGACAAACCCCGGTTGCTTACGCTGCAGAACTCCACGTTGCCCACGCCCAAGGGAGGCGTGTCTATGGGGTCACTGTCTTGTGCAGAGCTTTGAGCAGTTTGCGTGGCCCCGCCCCTCTCTATGTCCAGCCTGTTTGCCGGACACTGGTTAGGCTTGTGCATCAGTGGTGTTGTGTACTTAGGACTAGTATTCACTATAGGTTATGGACCACGTACATGTGCTGCGGGAGGGGGGGTATGGCTCTTCCACTGTGTGTACCTCTGGTTGTGGCCGCCCTCGTAGTATGCTGCGTAAGGGCCCAGTGTGTACCTTGACAGGCCGATAGTCGGTGGTGACCCTTGGATGAGAGGGAGGGTTACTCACACCCTCGTGGACCCCAAGCTGTGGTCCACAGCACCGCCGTAGCGCCCCTCTATCTCGTGTTTAGGAGGAGCCTTCAGTGGCCAGCAGTAGTGGCCTGTAGCAGCGGTGTCGGGTAGCTATGGTCTGAGGGTCAGGCGGTCAGCAGGCGAAGCGCTCAACCTCTGCCGGGGCCCAGCACCCGGTCTGGTGGCCAGATCCAGCAGAGGCATCCGCCATATCGTCGCAGGGGGGGTGGAGGTGGGGGTGTTTTCCCCACTGGGCGTCAGATCAGTGGGGAAGCACGGGCCGTCTCGGCAACAGCGTCGTGGTGGGTTGAGCCCCGCATTCCCTATGTCGTCGGGCAGATGGAGTGTGTCGCTCGCCTCTTGCTGTAACGCAGCGGCGGCGAGATAGGTTCTCACTTCTGTCAGACCATAGCTCAGCACAGCGCACTCACCGGTTAATTGCAGCTAGACGTGGTGCAGCGCCACTCACCTCCTCTGCAGGCCTAGCTATTACGGTGCGCTCCTCCACCAGTCTCCAGAGGCAGCCCCGCGCTACCAATGTTCAGGGCCCCCGTCCGCTCCGCAGGACCCGGGGCACCAAGCGTCGGGCGACCAGAAGGAAATTCCTCGCCTCGTCCTCAGCCGTAAGTCGGAGGCAGGCCGTGCCATTCGCAGCCATGGGCGGGCTACAAATCTGCCATAGCGCTGTGAGTCTCCGGTCCAGACTCGGCTGCCTACTGCTCTGGGTCGTCATTTCGGTGCTCGTAGCTGCAGAAGGCAATCGCAGTACCATTTCTTGCGATATACAGGATTGTCTCTCTTCCCTCTCCCGCTGCCAATGATCAAACAGTTGCACACTCTGGTAAACACATGCATCTGGCAGAACAACCCCACCCGAATCACTAGCAGGACTGCTTATTACCCTGTTAAACAAGCATTTACAATGCAATGGTCTCGGCATTATTAAAGGTAGAGCTATTGGCATTGCTCATGACTTTTTTTTTTAAATCATAAATAAATGGCATTGTCATTTACATTGCCAATAGCTTAATCGTTTGCATATGCGAGACCTATTGCATTAGCACCCACACACAGGGGGCAGGGGCAGGAGAGCAAGCACAACGAACGAGGGGGCAGGGTAGCAAGCACAGCGAAGGGGTAGGGGAGCAGGCACAGTGAGGGGGCAGTGGCAGGAGAGCAAGCCCAAGCAACGACGGGCAGGGGCAGGAGAGCAAGCACAAGCAACAAGGGGGCAGGAGAGCAAGCACAACGAACGAGGGGGCCGGGCAGGAGAGCAAGCAAAAGCAACTAACATCCATTGACAAAGCCAATAGTCCTGGTTTATTTAGGTGTAATGTTACATGTTGTATTATATATCTGGATGCAATGACAAAATACCAGTCAGGCAGCACACTATAATAAGCACAGATTGTTAGCTTATGTGGTTTTTAAGCCACACCCTTAATTACATGGGCAACCCTCTTTGCGAGCCTTCCCCCCAAAACACACACGGTTTTTTCATCCCACTTAAAGCCCTGAATGGCTCCCTATCAACTCGAGACGATGCAGGGTAAGTTCGGAACCTTCTCTAGGTGGTATGCTAATATGTATGTAATGTGACCAGTGACCACGCTGTAATCTCCCAGTAAAACCTGAAAGTAAATAAATAAAGCTCCAAAGTAGAAATCCCCGTGGCGTGGCTCCTACAACGTGTTTGTGCTCGCGAGCTCCAGTTCCTGACGCCCACTAGCCATCACTGGCATCTCATGAGTGAGCCAACAAGGCTTGGTGAACCGTAAACTCTTGAGGGCGATTGGAATGCGTAATTTTAAACCCTTTAAGCTGTGATTTACACTGCAAGTCAACTACCCTGAGGCATAGACTGATCACCTACGAAAGAAACATTAACTCTGACAGTCTGAGCGTGAGGAAGAACGGCCACTAGGTAAAACCCTCTGCACAATAAATGTAAACCAGTATTGCTTTTGCCGAGCACAGGTCACTAATGGGCAAGCGAACGGACATGTTTTAAATGAGCGTGTGGGCCCCATCTTTGTGTGCGCGTAGCAGGCAAGCATTGCAACAGACACATTCTGAAGGAGTGCAATGCCCTAGATCCCTGGTGCGGACATCAGGACGCTCAAAGAGCCTCTGCCTCGTCACTGGAGCCCTTATAGGCAGACAGGGCTCGTCAACCTGTCTCCACTGCCCGTACCCCTGAGCCGACGGACTCTCTGAGAGCCACGGCTCTATCTCTAGGAATGTATGACGTTACAACGAATTCCGTTGCAACGCATGCCTTTACCACGCATGCGTTACAACGGAATTCGTTTTCCACGCTTAACTTTTACCTCGAATATACCTTTACCACGCATACATTTACAACGTTTTTCGTTGTAAATGTATGCATGGTGAGGGCATACTCTTGATAAAGGTTATAACTCTCCCCTTAAATGCCCCCTGCCTCCGCTCCTTATATTTACCCCTGCCCTTAACCCTTAATATATATATATTTATTTTACTAAAATGCCCCTTACCTTTTATCTCGCCTTCTCTCCTCCTTCTTTGGTTACGTCCGTCGTACGTCGTTGAGAGGAAGCGGAAGTTACTTTCCGTTTCCTCTCTAACAACGTCGATTGCTTCAGCTTCGTCTTCACTTCGGCTTTTCAGGTAAGTTTTTTTTTTGGTGGGGGGGGGGGGGAGACCCCCCCCAGCCCCCCTTTTTATCCCAACGCTTTATTTTTTTAGGGGGGGAGACCCTCCAAACCCCCCCTTTTTTTCATTTACCACACATGCCTTTACTACATATTTTGTAGTAAAGGTATGCGTGGTAAAACCTCTCGTTGTAACCACGCATGCGTTGTAAAGCATGCGTGGTAAAGGATTTCGTGGAAACGGCTTCTTTGTAGAGGCCGTTTCCCTATCTCTAGTGCTGCCATAAACCGGGCGCTGCCCGGCCCAGTGTCCCTAATGCCAGTGAAACTCTCCTCTCACCGCTGCAGTAGGATAATAACAAGCATTTACAATGCAGTAGGTCTCACATTTGCAAGAGATTAAGCCATTAGCATTGTAAATGACAATGCCTTTTATGTATGTGCTGGTTTTAAAAACAGATAAATAAAAGGCATTGTCATTTACAATGCCAATAGCTCAAACTCTGGCAAATGCGAGACCTATTGCATTACAAATGCTAGTTATAACTAGTGAGCACTGCCAGGTTTTTTTGGTACATGATGGGTAAAACACTGTGCCTTGGGTGGTTAGCAGATTGGTTTCCTTCTTGAAGAATGGCGAGTGTCTATGGCATTATGTAATTGCACTATGAGCAGAGTTTAGATGCTTCTATCAGGCTGAAATGGGCATTGAATGGTAGCCTTCAAGTGATTCATGCCTGAGAGGGCTTTACTGGACTGGTAGGAGAATCTTAGTGGAATGGCTGAGCTGAAGAGTTCTGGAGCCCCTGCCGGGGTTTACTTTCACTCAAACTGAACTTCCGAAATAAAATAAACAAAAACATGAACACCGTGAGGACAATCAGTCATCTTAACTCAAACATAGCCAGAATATCTTCAATATGTCATAGATAGGCAACCAGTATAGCACGGATAGCAAGAATGTTGCTCCGAATGCCACATTAGATCATGAAATGCCACAGACAACAAATACATTGCCATCAAAACCAACAATACGTAAAGGATGGACACAATGCTCACCTCATACCCACGGACAAAACACCCACCCACAAACGTCAACCAGGGAGACAACAACAGCGCACACAGTTTCTCTCAAGCGCATCAGTAGGCACACTTGATCTGTGGATTCCTACAACAGCCATCTGCTCTATGGTGGGCAAGCTCCCTGAACCTGTGCCTCTCCAGGTGAGGAGCTACAGACAACCAGATTAGAAATAAGGCTAGGACCAGGAACGTAACCTTCTCCTGCATATACCAGGTTTAACAATCTCAGCTTCGATCAGAGAGGAAGCAAATTTGCATCTGTACACAAACAGCACCCTATAGCTCACATGCTGTACTCCCCTGGGTATGTTAACTATGGATTTCATTTCCGCCTCTTGAATCTTCCCTGTGGGCGCGCAGGTTGAGCCATGCCTAACGCCACTTGTGTACCAGCCACAACGGATTATAAAAATACTGAAAACCACTGCAATCTGTGATTTCACAAGCTAGCTAAATAATTGATATAAGAAAAAGACACTTCGGCAAAGCCAACAGTTCTCAGTTTTATATAATAAAGCACTTGCTGTGAGAAATAACACTGATTCTGTAGAAGAGGTAAGGACCAATGCATCTTATTTTCAATATGAAAATGTCTATAAAGACAAGAGATTAAAATAGCACGTTGTATTGCTTTTAGTCTTCAGAATATGGAGCTGTGCTCAATGGTAGTCAAAATCATCAGTAATGGAACCTTTTTAACCATTTGGTTAATATAACATGTTCAATCATTGTTGTCCGGAGGCATTTATCCGACGTCCATAGCAAATCAGAAGTGATAATATGATTTTGATTTCTTGACAAAGCTAACAACTGCGTCCACAGTGCAGTATTTCTTAAGGCAAATACACTGCAAAAGGCATGGTTTCTCGGATGAGAAGGTCGAGCGAGAGAAGGAGGAGACACGAGTTACTGGCAATGTATGCTCATAGAAAAAAAACAGGTCTGCCGCGGCCGGTCCTGCAGGAAGGGGCACGGCGCATGCGTAAACCCTAAACCTTCCATGGGGCACGGCGCATGCGCAAGCAGCTAGTACCTCAGCTTCCGAGGAGGACAGCACCTGGCCACTGCGAGCGCGTTCTCGCGCGCGTGGCCGGCGCAAATCGCCTTGCGCGCGGCCAGTGATGTCCTCCTCGGAAGCTGAGCCGCTAACAATAGATCTCTGGCGAGAGCGAGCTTCGCTCGCTTCTTGCCGAGACCTAAAAAGGGGGCCTGGCACTCCCACATATATGGTCTTATTTTCAGGCAGCTCAAATGCAATACCTTGTTGAAATGTAAAGAAGGCAACAAAGAAGCAATGATGCTTTGCATCGCCACATGCCCTCTCTGTCCGGTTCCATGACTTTGCAGGTCGCAGACAAGCTGCGGGCTATACCCATCTCCAGTCACAAGAGTCCCATTGGCAATCAGGGACAAAGTAACTTCAAGAGTAGGGTTTCGAACGCTCACATGCCATTCCCTTCTGTATTCCAAAATTCGGATTTTACACCCGCTACAGAAACCTCCGACTTCAGGACATGGCGAGAGGCAGGATGCCTCTTTGTGGGCTGCCTCTTCAAACATAAACAAATACTTTCCTTTGAGAAACTAAAGGCCACTTTTCGGTTACCTAAAACAGCATTTTCATACACACAGCTTCAATGCTGGGTCCTTCACTCCACAACCATAAAATGGTTCAAGAATGGGCCACATTACTGAGCTCTAATGGCTATACTAAACACATTTCTCATTAATTCCATACTCCACAAGGCACCGGTCAATGTAGGTGGGTGGCAGAATTGGGGCAGGACTGATCTGCTATGGACTAGGAATATCTACACAACAGAGCGTGCACCATTGCAAAGGACATCAGTCTTCACAAAGCGTAACACAAACTCCTGACCTACTGGTATAAGAAGCCAGAGAAAACTAGTAAATGAAACCAGTCAGAGGGCAACCTCTGTTCTAAGGGCTATAGGTACCCTGCTGCACCTTTTGTGGCATTATTTTGAGACGATGACGTAGGTGACTTAAATAGAGCCTTTGAATTTCAAATCCCTAGGTGATAATTCTGGAGTGGTCGTACCGCCCGCAGGCCACTTGGGTCTGCTTGAGGTAAACAACTCACTGTGGCCATGGTTGGGGGCAGTAGGGGATGGGGTGTGTGTGTGTGATTGAATAGCCAGTAGGTAGTTATAACCTAGTTTCCATAGGAAATCTGCAACATTCTATTGGGAATAACTTAAGCGCCGGTTGATGAATCTCCGCAAATTTCTCAAAGAAGATGGCCCGCTCCTTCCCTGAAAGTCTCGGGAAGATCCGTCAAGCGGGGGCCGAGAAAAAAAGGGGGTCCCAAAACGTGTTTTCCCCATGTTAATTTCCATAGGACGTTTAGACACGGCTACAGCCCGAACCGCTGAACGGAATTACACCAAATTTGGGAAAATGGAAGGGTCTGGTACGCAGATCACGCTTTTGTTTAAATGGTGTAAATCCGTCCAGTAGTTGCAGTTTCCAGGCCGATTGTCCCTCGCACCATTATTTTCATAACTGCGTCTTTCATCCTCTCTACCCCTCTCCTAGCGTCTTTCTAAATTCTTCTCTGCAAAGTGACCCTTTTCTTTCACCCGCAGCCTCCTCTCGCCCCCTGCAACGCTCCTGCCTCCCCCCTCACCCACTGTCTTCCTACTCCTCCCTCTTATCTTTCAGTCATGTCCCTCCCTCTGCCTCAACCCTCTCACTCCTGTCGGTCTATCCTCGGCCCCTGTGTCTCCTCTCCAATGGTGATTGATTTTTTGAATGTGTATATTTACGTGTATTATGTGTATGTTTTATGAACGTATATGTATATGTTATATGCATGTCTTTGCTCCGCTCCAGTGTGATTTGCCACCAACGGCCCCTGCTACCACCCCTACTGGTTACATCTAGATTCGCGGAGGATGACGGGAGCTGCAACGTAGTCTAAAAGGCTAAAGCACCACATTACACTCAAACGTTGCTAGTTTTATAAGTGTGAAATGCTAACAATCCTGTGGAGTTCTTTCACAACCGCTAAGCTTTTTTTCTAATACAATTACCATTACTTCAGCAAAGTGTGTGACAATGGCTATAAACAAATACAAAGACATACAATATTGTACGTGCAGGATTTTACGTTTTGTTCCAGTTGGATGCTTTGAGGTCGATGCCTGAGACACAGCATGTCGAGCGAACAGTTGGCGCAGCATAAATCGGTATTAGTAGTCTAAAATCAATTGAAGTTGGCACGCGGCTGGCTCCTCTCGGCATGGTAAGCACAGCCCAGTAATCCAGCGCTTTTACAAGTTGGATTCTGGTATTCAACACTTCGCATGCTGTGCTGGATATTAATTACGGTAATTAATGAGCACTCTCCTCGCTGTTAACTCCAGCGCACTGTGCATTTCCTAGTTACCCTTTCATACTGCTGTACACCAATTAAACAGGGTGTTGGCGCCATCCCATACCGTCTGAAGGTGAGGCGAGTAGCACAACTTTAATTGCCTTGCGCAGTGATGCCTGTGTGATCATCCCCGTACGCTTTGGCACCGAAACGCGAAGTGCACGATCACAGAATCTGAAGGCACGTAATGAGGCTCTGTGGAATATCAATGCTGCTAGGTGGTGCAGTGCATGAGCACATCAGCAGCAGCACTGAAAGGGCCTCCAAATATTACTAACACAAGTCACGGCACAGGGATAGAGGCGTCGGATGTGTACTAGAATAGCTGAGCCAAATGTGTATGGTTTAATTAATAGCTCGCCCAGGGTGCTCTGGTCTAGTGGATCTGGGTGGAGCACACTGTATGTATAGGCATTTATATAGCGCACTACTTACCCGGAGGGTCCCAAGGCGCTTCGACCGCTGCGAAACCCTTCCTGGCTTCCCTGAGAGATGGTCCCTTAATGGGTATCTCCAGGGTGAGACCAGGCATCCCCGGCGGTCTGGTGGGGCCGTTAGTGAAGATGAGGCAAGCTAATGCCCAGAGTTGCCGAGTGTGAACGCTGATCAGAGTGGGCACCGAGGCAAGAGAATTATCGAGTCCGCTGACCCCGGTCCAGAAACCTGCCGCGTCGGGAATCGAACCCTGGTCCCGGGCCGTCCTCTGCTCTCGGGTCTGCCGCCTCTAACCAGTGAGCCACTAGATACAATTCTCCCCTCTCTCAGCGGCAGCATGGACTCGCCCTCTACATCACCCAGTACTTGCATTTTAGCCAACATCCACCTGCACCAGAGTGACCAGATTTCGAAAACCAACAACTGGGACACTTTGCAAACATAGACGTAGGACAAAAATTTGCATCGAGTTTGGGAATTAGTGGCACCGCTCACCAACACGGAAAACAGACAATGAGGCACTGAGTGGAATTCAATGCAACGTTTACACATCAGTGTAAAGTAAATTAATTTCTGCTAGAGGCAGTTAATCCTGCTCTCGAACACATGCGAATTGATCTCAGTCAGTGCAGTAGCATAACAAAACACATACACTCATTTGCGAAAGTTATAACTATTGGCATTGTAAATGACAAAGCGATTAGTTTAGCTATTTTCAAAACCAACACATAAATAATTGTCATTTACAAGACCAATAGCTCAAACTTTCCTACTGCGAGACCTATTGGCAACGCCAGTGCTTGTTTGCCTTGGGGGTCACTTACCTTCCTTTTATCATCCTCAAATCCCCTTCCCTCACCATCTTTCCATTTCTTTTACCTTCACTCCCCTTACCCTACTCTATGCATCTCTCTTTGTCCCTTACTCTCCTTACATATGTCCATCCTCACTCCCCTTCTGTCACTCCACCTCCTTTACTTTCTTTTCCATACTGCTCTTCCCATTATTTTTAATTTCCCTTAACTCATTACCCTACCTTTAGACATCTTGGGGCAGATTTAGAAGCCCCTTACACTGGTTTTGCGCCGCTGTTGCGTCACTATTGTGACGCAGCGGCGGTGCAAAAGATGCGCCATGGTGCGGGCTATTTACAACGTGACGCATCTGGTTCCGTCATGGCCCCGCCCGTTCTTCAGATCGTCAGCGCAGGTGCGAATCTCTTTGTCCCTTCCTCTCCTTCCATATGTCCATCCTCACTCCCCTTCTGTCACTCCTCCTCCTTTACTTTCTTTTCCATACTGCTCTTCCCATAATTTTTAATTTCCCTTAACTCACTACCCTACCTTTAGACACCTTGGGGCATATTTACAAGTCCCTTACACCTGGTTTGCGCCGCGGTTGCAAAAGATGCGCCATGATGCGGGTTATTTACAACGTGACGCATCTGGTTCAGTCATGGCCCCGCCCGTTCTTCAGAACGTCAGCGCAGGTGCGAAATCAGCGCTGCGCAGGCGTGACGGGCGGGCCATTACGGAACCGCTCAGTCACCAGCGCAGCCCACCCGAGGGCTACGACGGAGCAGTTCCGTCATAAGCGTGGGAGGGGTTAAAGGATTGTTGTACATCAAACAGCCGACGTCCATCTTATATCAAGAGAGATGAAACCATGCACACATTCGACCACAATTGTACAACACACGGTATAGTTAGGAATTATCATTTAAAAAACCTTTGAAATTCACTGAAAAAACTATAGGTTTAACACGTTATAGTTAGGAATTCTATGGCAGGACCGGAGGCTTCGGATTACGCCTTACTTCCTTCGCTTTATTGCCAACACAGCAGCAAGAAAAAACCACATACAACTACATTTCCCATGAACATAAGGGAAAGAAAAAGAAACATAATGGCAGTCCTTTGTCGCTCTCCGCACTCCGGTAACTCCCATCCTGCTCCGCAGCTGCTCCCTCCTCCTCTTTCTTCGCTGCTCAGCAGCTGCTCCCTCCTCCTCTTTCTTCGCTGCTCAGCAGCAAGTTAAGTAGTGTTTTTGCTTCTCTCTGATTTTCTGAGACTGTGTGGGTAGCATTTTGGGTTCTAAGGCAAGCGCTGACCTTTTTCCATTTTCAGAGTCCCTTGACGATCGCGGGACGCTTTAGCGCTCCTCACGCGATCTGGCCCTAGTGCGTTGTGGGTTTTCCACCGCTAGGGGGCGAGTCCCGTTATGCCTTGTGAGGGCCCGTGGGACGTTTGGCGAGCGTTCAAAGTGAGCTCCAGTGCCCCTGCCCCCCGGCTTGACACCCTGCGGGGTTGTAATTTATGTTTCCCCGTTTGAACGCCCGTGAAGGGTTGTACTGTTCTGTCTGGTGAACACCCTACGGGGTCGCAATTAGCACCAGCGTGCTGGTGCGAGGAACGCTTAGCCGGGTGGGCGCCCTGTGATCTAGAGGACCATAGCGTTGCCTGGGCTCTGTCCCGTAAATTGTGTGCCTTGGTGCCACGCTCATTGTCTGGGCTCCCTCCCAGCTTATATTGGGCGCACATTAGGGCCCGACTTTATTGGCTCTACTGCGGATCCACCTTTGCCAGAACTAGATTCGATGATGGAAGGAGATCAGGAGCAGTATACAGAGGGTGACCCCCTCAGCTACGTACCGTGGGACGATTTCTACCAGGCCGTGGATGACTCCATTTATTGGGCAGTGGACCAGGCCATGGTGCTCTTGGAACAACGTCTCACGGCGCGCCTGGATGAGGCCTATTCTAAGTTGGTGGCTCTGATTCCCGCTCCGGGCCCAGTCCCGGACCCCGCGTCCTCTCCCACTCAAGCCCCCCCCCGCAAGAAGCCGTGCACAGAGGGGGTCGACACTGAAGCTTTCTCCCGCGTCAAGAACGCTTTCAAAGCTCTCGAGGAGTCCCAGCCCGACCCCAAACCCGCGGAGGTTCCTCACCAGACCCCGCGCACTATGTCCCCAGTTCCTAGGGAGGATGACAACTCGCCGGACACAGATGAGGAGGCTTGTTCATCGAGGTCCTGGCTCCCGTCACAACCCGCTTCCTCAGAGGGACTTTCGGATATGTTGGACCCGGACGACATCGTCCATCCTCGGTCCTCGGACTGGGTCCCGGGTGACAAGGTGGCCAAGTACGTGGCCGGTCGCTTGCCCAAGCCCGTGGAGAAGGGCGCGCGCAACCGCCTGCGAGCGGAATGCCCGAGGCCTACCCTGGAAGGCAAGGTGGCTTTGACGCCGGACATCGATCCGAAAATGGCGACATTCCTTGCGAAGTTCGTGTGGGACCCCCGCAAAGGAATCGACAGGTACTGGCGCACCTGCCAGGACAAGTTGCTGGACGCGGTGGGCCCTCTGACTAAAATACTGGACATGGCAGAGGAGGCGAAGGTTACAGGTGACCAGATTTCCCTGGAGGTCCTATCCAACTGGGCCCAACGGGCCATTGTCTTCCTGGGGAATGCGAATTGCGCCCTCTCAACGGAGAGGAGGAGGTCCCTGCTCATCAAGATCGACCCAAAGTGGGTGACCTCGCTTAGTCAGAGGCCGGGCCTGTGGCCCAGGAGGGTCTGTTCGGGGACCCTTTTCATTAAAGAACTCAGAAAGTTCGTCGCAACCTTCACCTCGTTGGACCGGGCGCAGTCCAACATTAAGAAAGTGTTTGCCCCTCGGGTTTTTGAGGGGGCCGGGCGTGGCAGGGGCCGCTCGTTCGGCCGCGGCAACCCCTCTGATCGGGGTCAAGGCTCCGGCCGCGGGCGCGCCCAGGACAATGCCCGTTTCATCAACTTTTACCCCACCCGGGGCCAGCAGTTTCGTGGCCGTGGAGGAGGCCAGAGGAGACAGCAACAGAATGTTGGTAGAGGTGAGTGTGCTGCCTTCAGCGAGTTTGCGGGTTGGGGGGCGCTTGGCGCAGTTTCTCCCCGCATGGGCATCCCTGACCAGCGACGCTTGGGTCCTGCAGACGGTCCAGGGCTTCCAGTTGGAGTTTCATGGCCGTCCTCAACAGCCTCAGCGTCCCCGTCCCATTGCCTTTTCGCAGCGTGATGCAGAATTAGTGCGCGACGAGGTGTCCGCCCTCCTCCAAAAAGGGGCGATTTGTTGCACGCGAGAACACCCAGGGGGTTTTCTCAGCAATCTGTTCTTGGTCGCCCAGTCATCAACTTGAAGGAATTCAACAAATGGCTGGTCTACCGCCATTTCAAGATGGAGGGAATCCACCTTCTGAGGGACGTTTTGCGGCCGTCAGATTGGATGGTCAGGCTCGACTTGAAAGACGCCTACTTGACGGGGCCCGTCTTTCCCCCTCACCGTTGTTTCCTTCAGTTCGCATGGGCAGGTCAGGTTTACAAGTTCACCACTCTAACTTTCGGGCTCTCCTCAGCACCGTGGTGCTTCACAAAAGTATTGCACCCGGTCGTCGAGGCCTTGCGAGCTCGGGGTGTTCGGATGATCGTTTACCTGGACGACATGCTCTTCATGGACCAATGTCCAGAGGGCTTCTCATCCCAGCTTCAGATGTCGGTCAACATTCTACATTTTCTATTTTTGAATGTGTGTAATAAAGGTTATATTAGGGTGAGCGAAGGTCTGCCACTCTTCCACAAGGATGATGTCATCAGTGATGTCATTTGAGATGTCATCAGTGATGTCACTGACCATGTCATGAGTGATGGAATATGTGACGTCATCAGCAGTGCATTGCGGGTGCGCGAGTTATAGTTAGCTGAACTAACTAGAACGGGGTAATTTCAATGGTTTTATATGAGTGAAATGTCCAGCTAACTATATCATGTGTGAAGCCTACGGTTTTTTCAGTGAATTTCAAAGGTTTTGTAAATGCTACTTCCCAACTATAACGTGTGTAAAACCTACATTTTTTTCAGTGAATATATATATATATATATATACATACACACACATATATCTATGTCCATATATATCTACCATGTGATCAAGAACTTCCGGGGTTGAAACTAGTCATGCTGCTGTGTTTGTTGGAACCGAATAAAATCTAAATCTGCACTTATTCATGGTCCGTGCTCCTGCTTCCATTCCCGAGTGCGAGCGGAGTTCTGTGGAGATATATATTTATATATAACAAAGGTACCAGAGGTCACAGCACAGCTTGGGGAGCTTTATAGGGCAGCTAACTTGCAACTATAGAGAACTCTTGTGTTCCAGATTTTTTGAGTCAAGTTAACCTGATCCTGGCAGAATCCTCTAAGATTCTACCGACCCAGAGATCGCAGTTCGGCTTTAGTTTGTTGAAACAGTGCCCACATGAACAATGCAGAAAGGATCTTTAGTCTTAGTTCTATGCTCAGAGGTTACTACTCACTTCATGTTGTTCGATTTGGGAGAAAGGGTGGAGGCGGCAAGAGGTTGATTGCTTTAAAAACCTGCATCTTGAGTAACCTCAAGCTCAGAGTCCGCCAGTAGGCTTTAGAAGATGGTATGTGTAAGCTCATGAATAAAAATAGTTACCACTCAAAGTGGGACTTCAATCACCACAGTTTGTTGAACTTCAAAATCCTTTTTAATTAAATTGTATTTAAAAAAATTTAAACCACCATTACTCAGCATCAGCATGTAAGAAAGTGAGTTTGTTCAAGTACCCCCCACTTTTTGCCTGATACCTGATGCATTTTTTCCTTGGTGTGCCCTGGGTCCCTGCCAATCAGGGACCCAGGGCTGGTGTTCCTTCCTCAAAAACTGTACTAAAGCCTAAACCCATTTGGCATCTCTGGCCACATGTCAGCCCCTAGTAAATGGTATGCTAGGTACCCAGGGTATTGTGACCAGAGAAGACCCCTAAGGGCTGCAGCACTTATTGTGCCACCCTTAGGGCCCCTGTACCCTGACACACACACACTGCCATTGCAGGCTGAGTGCCATGGTGCAGAACTAAAAGAGTCGACATGGCACACATCCCTGTGTGCTATGCCCACAAACCCACTGCCCTGGCATACACCAGCCACCCCTCTAGCTGGGTGCCCTATGCCAGCTGTGTGGGCACAGGTGCATGAGCCCTGTGCCCATACAGTACCCAGGGTCATTCCTGGTCACTGTAAGTGCAGTGGTGCCATTAGGAGTACATGGTGCTGGGAGGTTGTCATTACGAACTCCACAGCACCATAATGGCTACACTGAAGACTGACAAGTTTGATATCAAACTTCTCAGCACATTAAACCCACACTGATGCCAGTGTGGGATTTAATGTAAAATGCACCACAGAGGGCATCTTAGAGATGCCCCCTGAAACCTAACCCACAATCCACGTCTTGTCTGAGAGGTTGCCCCACAGCAGACATGTTGCTGGACCCCTGGGTGGCGAGCCCCCGCTCTCCTGGGCCTGCGACAATTGCACATCCTGGGGCGAGATGCCAAGCCTCCTCCCCCAGGATGGGCAGGGGAAGCTTCAAAGGCATTCTGCATTTGTGAGCTTCTCCAGGCCACTGGCTGTACTCAGCAAACTGGCCCCACCAGTTCTGACTCCAACTTTGGCGGTAGACTGGCAGGAAACCCTACGTCAGGAAGGGAGGTGTGCCAGCCTGTGCCAACTCCACCCTTCAGGTAGGAAAGGAGAGGTGAAGTACGACTCGGGCTCCGGCCATCTTCAAGATGGGGAGCCCTGCCCTATCAAAGCTAGGCTCCTGCCACCTCCCACAGGAGAGGAGCATGCTAGGGGGTGTACCCACCCCAGGACCCAATTGGTCCCTGCCCTTGCCCTACCTGTAACACCCCTAAATTTAGTATTTAGGGGCACCCTGAACGTTCCTTCCTCAGATCTAGATTCAGAAACAAGAAAGCAGAACAAGAAACAAGAAGACTCGTCGTGCAGATGCTAAAAAGAGGAAGACACCCAACTGATTTGGCCCCAGCCCTACCGGCCTGTCGACCCTCGAACCTGCTCCTGCTGAACCCCGGCGTCTCCAGTAGTCAGCAACCTCAAAAACCCAGCTGGACCAGACTGCCTTGTGACTGACTACCTGGGTCTCCCACGAGCAGTGGTACTGCTCAAAGCAAGTAACAAGCCCTGGCATCAGCCCAGAACCGCGAACCCTGCACACACTGCACCCGCCAAGCCTGGCCTGTGCTTGAGTGAATCAAGACCCTGAGGACGTCCCCCCGGCGATTCGGACTTGGAATCCAGTCCCTAAGGACCCTCCTCGATGACCCAGACGACGCCTGCAGCCTTAGGACAAAGGACCCCTCCGACTGCGACCAGCGGGTGTAAAACTTCGCGACCTCAAAAGAAACCCCAGCACCCGGCCCCCCACGGCCCCCTGTGCCGAACTCCTGGGTGCCTACCTATCCTCCAAGATTCCAACTTACCCCTCGAAGTGTTGGTCGCTCCAGAAGATCCTCCTTCCCCGAGCCGGCAGCCTTTGTTCCCCTTTCAAGATCGTCATTGAATAACATTGAGCACCCAAAGGCTCAAAAGCACCCAGCCGCCAGAGTGCCCCTGGCAGTGCAACCTGTACCCTATCCTACTTCCCCGTTTGCCCTGAGCAAGTGACCAGGAGCCAAGCTCCCATAGCTGTGTGGCCTGCTAGCCAGCAGCCACCAACCAAAGGCCCCCTGCCTCTCATTCAATAACATTGGGCCTAACTACCTCTGCACCCGGCTGCCCCTGTGCAGCTGAGGATGTACCAACTGCACCTACCTGATCCTGGGGACCCCTGAGTCTTTAAACTTTAAAATATTCCTCTAAAATCAGCAGAATAACGAATTTCCGAAGTACTCACCTGTGATCAGGAGAGAAGCCAGTACTGTACCTTTTAGCCAATTACTGAACCGCAAAAGTAATCATAACCGTGTTTACTAGTAATCTACATTTCTTCCATAGGAAACCATTGACTGTTTTTCTGTGAAATTTCTTTTAAGTGTCTACTTTTGAAAATTACAAATATTCCTTAAAAATCGTACCAACTACTAAAACGTAATTACTTACCTGTCTTAGGTAGAGACCCCAGTACTGAACCTATGAGTCCAGTCCTGGATTACAAAAGTAACGAGAACCTACTTTACCTGTGACTTGAATTTCCTGCCATAGGATAACATTGCTAGTTTTTCACTGAAAAGTTTGTGTCAACTTTTAAAATACCTTTATATTCTTTAAAAATCATTGCAATAACCAAAGCGTTTTTACTAAACTATTTTCAGCTTAGACTCCAGGACTGAATCTAGGATCCAGTCCAGGAGATACCAAAGTAATCTATAAAGTAATCAACGGCAATGTAGAATAACCCATTCAGCTCAATGTTAAATTGTGTTGCCAACTGCAAACACTGTACCTATTGCGTTTACAAAGTTTATTGCCTTTCTGCTAAGTACTTATCTGAGATCACTCATATTGAGAAAAGTATAATTTCATACCCGTTGGTTCGAAAAATAAAACAACTATATCTTTTGATATAAAAACAATTGGCCTGGAGTTCAGTCCTTGAGTGTGTGAAACCTTTTGCTGACTGAGTGTGTACAGCAAACGCTTTACACTGTCCTCTGGTACTGCCTTACTGCTCGACCAAGCTACCACTTTAGAGAGTAAGGTCACACCTGGCTTTAACCTCTGTTATACCTCTGGGGATTGTGGAGACTATACACACTGTACCTTACTTTGGTCCAGTATATATAGAGCCACTTTCTAACACAGCACTGATGAGAATGGATTTGAGGTGTGCATCACACATAAAATTATACCGCCACTCTGGGATACTTCATAATTTTTATACACCCAGGGTCCACCCTTAACAGTGCAATCTTCCAATACATTGTGATAGTGAGACTTGTCTTCAGCATCAAAGTTGCCTTTTTCATTGGCAGGCCTGGAATTTATGTGTCCATATTAGTCCCAGTGACATGGGTTTCAAGGATTACTGGGAGAGTCAGTAGACTCATCTAATACACCTAGTCGAGCTGATCTTTTAGCACATATTTGTGCAATGGCCACCATATATCCGGTGTTCTAGAAGTGTGAGGTTGCAGTAGACCATATATTTCCACTTGCTCACTACAATATACCAGATCAGACATTCATGTAGTCTTTGTCTGCACCCTACCCCTTCCCCAGTGTTTTGATACATGCCTTTAGGTAACAGGAGGGATATTGTATACACAGCCTTGTAGTGAAAATTTAAGGTTAAGTTGTAGGAGTTCATCTACCAATCCCGAAATAGTGTTGTGTACACTACTCCAGTAATTATAAGAGCTGCTCCAAGCGTAGTGCAGAAAGTCTGCTTCCTCTGAACCAATCTCAAACATTGAAATTCGGTTTAATCCCATGTAATGGAGACGCATTGGCATGTAGAACAGCATGTGCAAGTAGTAGAATTGAATTATACCCAGTCTGGTGCTTGGAAACAACATTGCTGTTTGAGCGCAGCAATGTTGCCAATCTATCTGAAAGTTTGATGTGCTGCATGTTGTCCTATTTGATTTCTGAACTGCATATAGGAGCCTCTGGTTGCAATGCTGTATGAAAAATTACTGGCCTCCTTGGTGTCTTGGTATTAACTATTTTTAGTGGATTAAAAAAAAAGGGGAGAAAAACAGATTGTAAGAAGTGTGGATGAAGCTTCGAGTCAGTAATACAGAATAGTATCAAGCTTTGTACTATCTAGGGTGGAAATGAAGCCCGCTATAGCTACAAAACACCTTCATGATTAGAAATCAACCCAGTTAATAATACAATGAATATTTAGCTTTTTCAGCTGTGTAATCGCTTTCGGTTCACTGGTCAGCATCAACCTAGGATGATCCACTAATGGTATAGAAGTTGAATTTATTAGCTCCTGTCCTTTCTATTACAGAGTCCATGCCAGGCCTATATTTTTCAGTGTGCAGTTTTATCTAGTAAATGCTTGAATGGCAGGTAGCATATTAGTGCATTTAGAGGGGTTGGTGCAGCATTGTCTTTTTCAACTGAGAAGTGTGCTATGAAAAATGTGCCTGTGTGCAATGGTAATATAATTGCTCAGACCGCCTTGCTCATTAGTATTTTCCACTTTAGCCACGGTGGTTAAGCATATAGGATCTGTAACCAGCTTACAAAGAATGAGGGAAAGCCCTTGTGCTGCAGAATCAAATGCCATTGTGGCATCCAGGAACACTGCCGCTGAAGGTGTCTCCGGGTTGACCTGGTGCAGCAATGCAAATCACAGCCATAGATTGTGCTATGTGGAGTGCCCAGACAAAGCCGGAACGGTCTGGCATTGCCATTTTTTTATTGATTTTATTGCTTGGTTTCACAGACACAAACAAAGAATATCAGCATCATTATTCATAAAAAAATTGAGAGTTTGGCATATGTCATCGTTTAGAACGGGGGAGGGAAAGAAAATAGGAAAGAGAGGGGGACACAGGGGGAGATCCATATGCGTGCTCTGCATACGCAGAGATGAGGGTCGTGAGAGAAACATGACAAACTGTTTCTAAGGAGGTTGCTGACAGGGTAGGTAACATGTAGGCAGCCGATACATCAGGTGCAATGGAGGTATGAAATTCTGAGGAGGGCTTCGGGGGGCTTGTGAATAAGTGCCCCTCAGGTCAAACAGGCATGGGGGGGGCAGGGCTGGTGAAACCTGGTGTGCTAGTTGTAAGTACTGGTGGTATGTATGCCAGATATCTTTAGGTTGTGAGGTGGGGGGTTGAAGTGTGGCGAATGTGTCAGTCTGCGTATCGCAGTAAGTCATGCTGCAAAGCCATGCTTCCTTCTCAGGACATAGTCTAGTGCCACAGTGTTATGCAATTTCTCTTTTTGCTAATAACAGTGCTTTATTGAGGAACCTGCGGTAGCAGAATTTTATATCGCTGACTGTGCCCAGCTAACTTAGGGGGGAGAGTGGAAGTTATGTCGGGGAGCACTTGAAACACTCTATCCAGTATTCAGTTACAGGCGGGCACGTCCAAGTCATGTGTGCAAAATCAGCATCAAAGGCGTAGCAGTTAGGGCCGTTTGAGGATTTGGTGGGATCTTATTTGGTCAGTTGCCGCAGCGGGATATAGATGCAATATATAAACTTGAAGTGAATTAATTTATGTCTGTGATTGTGGGATACCCTCTTTATTTGTTCGCGGCTATAGGCCCATTCTTTATCGGTCAACGACTGACCCAAGTCGTCTTCCCAGTGACATCGTACCCCTCTGTACCGAACTTGCCCACACATGCCCGATAAAGCTTGGTGATCAGATGGGCACCATCCTGGTCAGTTATAAGCATCGTAAGAGGTGTAAACTCTTCAGGAGGGAGAGGAAACGGAGAAGTGGCCGAACGGAGAGCACCGAGCAATGTGGTCGCTATGAATTTATCCATATAGGACATCTCAGTCAGTGTGGCTAGGTCCGCCATGGTTATCGCATACCCGTCAGGTAATAGGGAGCCAATGGTATGTAATTGTAGCTTGTGGAGGGTGAGCTGAACCACCTTCTCGGAAGTGAGCAGTAGAAACGGATTCTGCTGTAGTGGGAGATTGGGCGAATTTAAAGAGTCAGAGCACAGTAGCCAGTTGAGTCTGCGCCAGGCCCAGCAAGTGAAAGATAGGGTTTGTATATCATTTGGATCAAGCAGTATGCCCTGGGGGAGCAGCGAGCCTAAGGGAGTAGGGGCGGGCAAGTCTCGTACAAATCTGGTATATGGTATGCGGGGTCCAGGTGGAACCAGTGGTGAGCAAGCTGGGCCTGTGCGACCAGATAGATGTAAATCGGGAACCACAAATCCCCCCCATTCATAGGGGAGCGTAAGGGTGTCCCAATCGATCCGCTGCCTTCGCCCCACCCAGACCAGACGAATAAGTAAGCCACAGGGCTGCATTAAGAAGGCCTTAGTTAATGGAATTGGTAAATTGACAAATCTAGGAAGGACATTCATTTTAATAGGGCAATGCCTCCGGCCATGGATAGCGGCAGTTGAATCCATTGTTCAATCTGTGAAGCAATCAACTCTATGGTTTTAAGGGGCCAAAGCTACTATAGAAAGTAAGGGGGATAAGGGGCAGCCCTGGCGGGTGCCACGCCAGAACGGAACGGGCGGGAATGAGAGAAACATTCACTCGGAGATTAGTCGTAGGGGAGGAGTATAGCAGAGCAATCAGAGCAATAAAGTTTCCTGGGATGCCAAGCTTATGAAGCGTGGCAACGAGAAATGGCCAGTCGAAAGAGTCAAAGGCCTTCTCTGCGTCTAGAACGGCCACTACTGCTGGGATAGTCGGCGATATCCTATTTATCACAGAGAATAAAGTCTGGAGATTCTATGTGGAATGAAGCCTGATTGTACCAGTGAGACAATTTTGTCCAATAGCAGTGATAGTTTAGTGGACAACATCTTGGCTAGTATTTTGTTAAGATGAATTAGGGAGATGGGGCAATATGAAGTGCAGTTAGTAGGTTCCTTACCATGTTTTAACAAGAGGTGTAGGGCTGCTTCCCTCATTGAAGGGGCGGGGGGGGGGGGGGAAGAGGGGGAGAAGAGTTCCTTTTTAGAGCACTTCAGCACATACCCAGAGAAGATGCGGTGCTATTGTTTGTTTGAATGTCTTGTAGAAAACACCGACCGACCTTTGATCCATCTATCGCGTCTATTGCCTCGGTAATCTCCTCGCCAGTAAAGGGTTCACTTAGGAATTGTGCCTGCCCTGTACTTAGCCATACCATTGCAATCTCCTACAGGTAGGCGAGGTGCTTTGTAAAACCAGCGGGGAGTTTAGTCGCATATAGGGACCGATAGCATAAAATTAGGTCTGTCACTATATCAGCATTGTCAGTAGCTGTCAGGACGCCCCCCTCTCCTGATCTACGAGCCGACAAGGTATTTGCCCATTAAGGTGGCTTCCCTATCCACGTGTTCGTTAAATTCAAGTATGAGAGCGTTTAGTCTGTTAAGAATGCTGGGTAAACTGTCCAGGCGCGTCAACTGTTTTAACGCGGGCAACGCTACCACGTTTTGAGTGCAGGACCAGGCCTATTTGGATATGCAAAAACCGCAGATACACGCCTTAAAGGTGTCCCATGGGGGCGTGGCCAAGATGGCGGGCTGAGGAGACGTACTCATCGTGAGCTCCGCCGGCCCTGGGCCCTTAGACCGTTCATATTGCTCTGATCTCCCCCCCCCAGATCGCTGTAATTATCGGCGCAACGGAGTAACACCCCAGTGTAGCTGTCAGAGGGGTCACGAACGCCCGGAGCTGAGCCTGACCGGCCCCGGACCCAGAGCCATTGCCGGAAGCGAGAGAGGCCTGGAGCGCGAGCCGGAGGTGGAGTCAGCGCTGGCCCCGCGGCGGAGGTCTAAGGCGGTGGGCACATCGAGGCAGCCGGTTCTGCTCCCCGGTTCCGGATATCATTACTCGGCCCTGCGGAGGCTCTCGGGGGTCCGAGTTGTCCGACCCCCGGTGGCGGAGAGGCCGAGGTGCGGGCCTCGGGGCCGGGCGCCGACCGGGATTCTACCCCCGGGACACCGCGATTCAAGGTGCGGGGGAGTGGTGCCACGGAGGAGCAACCAGAAGTTCGCTGGCGGGCCCCAGAGCATGGGACTGACTCCGGAGGCGGCACCGCCACGGAGAACGAGCGGGGCCTAGTACACGGCCTGGCGGAGAGGCGGACCCTGCCCGGACCTGGACGTCGGCCCGGGTGATAGCAGCTGCTTTCCTGGCATTGCCCGCCTATTCCGGACCTCGGCGCTTCTCGTTGCTGTGGGGGTCGGCACCGGAGCTGCCTGATCCGGGGCCGCAGAGAGTCCGACATCGGGCCGGCATCAGTCTTCACGCAGGGCCGGGGCTCGGGCCTGTGTCCTGGGCCTCGCCTACCCTAGCGGCCTCTGGGCGGGCAGTACGAACTGTGGGTTTTACCTGCCGGGCCTGGATGGTCCTGCCTAGCCCTGCGGCGCCCTCCCGGAGCGTGGATCGGCTGGAACGGAGGTGCCGAAAAGGAGGTGCCGGTCTTGGGGGCCCCCTGCTACGCGAGGCCGGGGCTTTGGCCTGTGCCCCGGGCCTCGAGGACGCTGCGTAGAGGTGAGCCACCGGCCCGCCGGCCGAGACTGTAGAGCTGGGAGCAGATCCCCTGACCGACGGAGACCCTGCGGTGAGGCCGACAACGGAGGGCCCCTGGGGTGGAGAGTTACAGCCGACATCCCCTAGAACTGCGGGGGCCTGGGGGCAGGGCTATCGAGTCTCAGGCCTCCACTGCACCTAACCACCGGTCTGGCACTGGAACGGACCCCTTTGTGGCATCTTGGTCTGACTGTGGGACAAGGTGGAGTTAGACTGGGCGTTGTCGCAGCCCCCACGTGGTCCCCGAAGGCCCGCTGAGACCTAGCTTGGAGGGAGATCCCACATTGGCACTGGTGACGCCGAGCCCGAGGCCGCAGGGCTAGTGGCGCGAGAGGAAGGTGCGCTGCCAGACGGAGTGGAGCTAGGGGACTGGACAGTGGCCAGTCAGTGAGGGAGCAGACCGCTGATCAGTGGGACATCCCGGCCCCATAGGCCATTGGGGGACGGAGTGGCAGATCATCAGCCCGGCTCCTACGTTGCTCCCAGGGTGCACTGCAGAGCTTCCAAGAGGGAAATTTCGGTGGCTAGCATGTCGAATAACAGAGGGAATCGGAAGGGAGATCGCACGTTGCCGGAGATGTTGCACCGGAGCGCTGCGAGACAGGACCGGGGTCAGCCATCCCCACCCCACCCGAGTACCGCCCAAGGAGCGAATGGAGGAGAACCCCCGGTCACGAGGTCCTTCCTGGAGTCCCTCTTCAGCTCATTGAGGGACGACTTTCCGACGCTCAAACAGGAGGTCGCAGGTGAGGTCCGAGAGATACGGAGGGAAGTAGACGGTTTAGGTGACAGAGTGTCCACGGTGGAAGACGCGGGCCATGCCAGGGACGAGGAAATCACGCAATTGCAGCAGGAAGTCATCCGACTCCGGGAACAGCACCTGGACCTGCAAACGCACACAGAGGACCTTGAAAATCGCTCCAGGAGAAACAACATCCGCGTCCGGGGCATTCCGTCCCGAGAAGAGGGGGAGGATGTGGCGGCCTACCTTGGCGAGCTGTTCAGAGAGGTGCTGGGGGAACCGGCTGATTTCACTATCCGAATTGACAGAGCACACAGGGTGGGCCTGCAACGCCGGACTTCTGCGCCTCCGTCCGACATCTTGGCTTTCCTGCCGGACTATCCCTTGAAGGAACGAATCCTGAGGGAGGCTCGGAGGAGACCCTCCCTGGAGTTCAGAGGACATTGGGTAGCGCTCTATCAAGACCTAGCGGCGTCCACTCTGCAAAAGCGCAAAGCTTTTAAAATTGCGACCGACTTTCTCAGGGAGCATGGCACTCAGAATTCCTGGGGACATCCCTTCCGGCTCATCTTTAGGTGGAATGGGACTTTGCACCAGTTGCGTTCTCTTCAGGATACGTGTGGTGTGTTGGGGATTACTGCCACTGAGGACGGAGCTCACACGCCACACAGGAGCCGTATCACCAGAGACGGATGGCAGACAATCCCCGGCCGACGATCGTCTGCTCCCATGACGGAGCCGGGTTCTCCTGCGGCCCAGGCAGAGTCGGGCCCAGCAGTGCAGGACGAAAATGGAACTGCCAGTGCGACGGAGGTGGCGCTCACAGCTTAAGTGAACTCCGGGGGGAGATCGACATCGCTATGATGGAGCTGCAGGTTTGAGGGTTCTGGGGGTGGGGTGGGGGGAGCGGAGGGGTGCGAGGTGGCTGGACGTCCACTTTTTCTGACTTTCCGCAGGCCTGTCCGATAAGGACCGGACTGGGACAATGGGTCTACAGTTTTTTGGGGGGGAGGAGGGAGGGGTGTTTGAAGTTGTTGATCTGGTCTCAGTTGTGGGAGGGGACTGGATGAAGGAGGGTGGGTGGGGAGGCCGGGGATCAGGTGGGGGGGTTCAGGGGAGTTGGGGTAGGAGGGGAGGATCCGGGAGTTGGCAGTGGGGAGGGGGGGGGGGTCGTCCAGTGCACAATGAGGTTTCTGGTTACCTTGGCAGTGTCCGTACTTTTTGGGTTGCTTCCTCTGAGCTACAGCACCTATGGCTTGGCTTGTCTTCGTGGCTTCCGTGTGACTTGGGGGGGCAGGGGGCATTTGGTGCGATGCATTTCGAGGGCGGTGAGTCGGTGGCTGGATGGTGTGCTCACTGGTTTGCATGGCACGGACTGCTTCTCATGTCTCTGTGTGTTGCGTTATGCTCTACTGCGCCCTGTGCCGTGTTTGGCCTTTGTCCTCCCAATCTGGCTGACGGGGGACCCTGCTGCTTTTTGCTCCACTGTTGTCCATGCCTCCCACCACATGTAAGGTGGTGACCCTGAATGTTCGGGGTTTGAATAATCCTGTCAAGAGGCGGGCAGTCCTTTCGCTCTTAGAGAACACACAGGCAGACATTTGTCTCTTACAGGAGACGCACTTGCTTTCACAGGACACACACAGACTCAAGTCCCACAAGTTCCCTACACAATTTTTTTCCTCTTGCACCACTAAAACGGCCGGGGTGGCGATTCTGGTGGCGCGCCACTTCAAAGGGGAAATTCTTCACAAATTCACTGAACAAAAGGGTCGACTGCTGGCTTATCGGTTTAGGATAGGGGGTCTTCCGTTTACAATCGGGTCCCTATACAGTCCCAATGAGCGGCAGGACCGCTTTCTGCAGGCGGCGATCGAAGAGGTCTCTGCTACGCAAGATAGGCATATCATACTCGGGGGGGACTTTAATATTGTCTTTGACTCCGCACTGGATAGGTCGGCGCAGCGCTCCCCTCAGGTCGGGGAACTCTCTGCGGACCGCAGAGCTCAGCTCGCGGAGGTGGACCTCCTTGACTTATGGAGACAGCTACACCCGAATGATAGGGATTATTCATATTTCTCCCACGCGCACAAGACGTATGCGCGGTTAGATTACCTTTTGGTTACCTCCCCAGTAAAGGCGCTAGCCTCGGGAGCGGAGATGGGGGTGATCTCCCTTTCGGACCATGCTCCTGTTGAGGTTCTGCTTGATATGCCCCCGACGGCCCCTCGCCCTCGGACATGGCGCCTTCGTGACACGCTGTTGCACAGGAAGGAGGTAGTGGCTCGCATTGAGACGGTGATTAAAGAATTTCAGTCTCATAATGACAACACTGACACTAGTCGGGCTACGCAGTGGGCGGCCTTGAAGGCGGTTGTCAGAGGGGAATTCATTGCGATCTCAGCGGCAGAGAATAGGGCGCGGCAGGCCAAAAGAGAGGAACTTACAGATCGGGTGAGAGAGCTGGAACAGATCCACCGCAGGACGGGGGCTCCTCGAATTTGGCGGCAGCTCAAGGAGGCCCGGAAGCTTCTGACAGCCCTGGATTTTGATCGGGCCGAGTATGCGGCGTTACGGCTGCGGCACACCTTTTACACCGGTGGGGACCGATGTGGCCGGTTATTGGCAAATAGGCTCCGAGCGGCGAGGCAATCTCAGCTTGTCAAAGGAATCACCGACCCATCGGGGCGACTGGAGACTGATGACGCGCAGATTGCGGCTGTCTTCCGCGGGTTTTATGAAGATCTCTATTCAGGAACTCCCCCGAGTGAGGAGGCCCTGGATGCATATTTGGGCTCGGTTGACTTGCCCTCCCTAGAGCCGGTACAGGCGGACCACTTAGACAGAGATATCCGGGTTGAGGAGGTGATCTCCGCTATTGCCAGACTCAAGCACGGTAAGGCACCAGGGCCGGACGGCTACATTGCACTATTTTACAAAACGTTCTGCACTACGCTGGCTCCCATCTTGATGCGTCTGTTCAACTCCTTTGCGGAATATGGGGCCATTCCACCTGATCTGCTTCGAGCCACCATCTCGGTAATCCCTAAGCCCGGTAAGGATCCGACAAAGTGCGGATCGTATAGGCCGATCTCCCTTTTGGATATTGACCTGAAGTTATATACAGGGATTCTAGCGGCTAGACTGGCTCTCCACCTACCCGGACTGGTCGATCCCGATCAAGCGGGTTTTGTCCCCGGACAACAGACGGTGGACAATACGAAACGTGTAGTCCATTTGCTGGAGAAGGCATCTCGGATTCCTGGGGAGCGGATGCTGTTAGCAGTGGATGCGGAGAAGGCATTTGACCGCGTCCACTGGCCTTACCTGGAACGAGTGCTGCTTAAAGCGGGTATCGGAGAGAAATTCCGCTCCATGATTCTCAATTGCTACAATCGCCCGTCAGCGGTGGTCCGGGTCAAAGGGTGTGCCTCAGCCTCTTTTAGTATTGAACGGGGCACCAGGCAGGGCTGCCCGCTCTCGCCTCTGCTTTTCGCGCTGTACATGGAGCCATTGGCCCAGCGGATGCGGGATAACCCAATGGTGACTGGCATCCAAATGGGGGGCTTTGAACACGCTATTAGCCTCTACGCTGACGATGTTATTTTGACCATTGACCGGCCTCGCGTGGCCCTGCCTGCGTGCATGGAGGAATTGGCCTCTTTTGGCGTCGTGTCCGGGTTCAAGATGAACATGGGGAAATCGGTGGCGCTGGATGTCTCCCTCGACCCGGACACTAGGTCGTATCTGCAGCAGCGGTTCCCTATGCTCTGGTCCTCGGGAGCGGTGCCGTATCTGGGGATCCAGATTGCCCCTACCTTGCCGGCCATGGTGTCAGCGAACTACCGGATTCTAGGTGCCAAGATTAGGGAGGAGTTGAGCCGGTGGAACCGAGGCATTCTTTCCTGGCTTGGCAGGATAGCTGCTGTCAAAATGACGGTGTTGCCTCAGGTACTATACCTTTTTCGGGCCCTGCCGCTCCAACCACCAGTGGGATGGATCTCACAGCTCCAGGCGGACGTATCTCGGTTTGTCTGGCAGGGTAAGAAGCCTAGGATGCGTCGAGCCCTCTCGTTGCTGGCCCCAGAGGCTGGTGGGTTGGGTATCCCTGACTTCCGCAAGTACTTTCAAGCTGCTCAATTGCGCTACCTTGTAGAGTGGAGTAAATGGGAATCTGATAAGCATTGGCTTTTTCAGGATCAGTCGGTAGCGGGGAGGCCCTTGCAGGAGATCCCTTTCCTGCGTCGCCCACACCGGCCTAAAAACCTCTACGCCTCCTTTGTCACGAGAGTGCCTCTGCGAGTGTGGGACGCTACTGGCGTTCTGCGCGGTCTTACCACGTTTCCGTCTCCACTCACCCCGCTGGTGGACAACCCGGACTTCACCCCAGGGATGGAAAAGGGGGCTTTTACGGAATGGCGTCGGGCGGGATGTAGGGCCTTATGTCACCTATATGGCCCGGAGGGGGTTCACCCCTTTCTCCAACTCCGTCAAGAGTTTTCGCTTCCGGAGACGGAGCGACTTCATTATATGCAGGCTCGCCACTGGGCTCTTCAGCCGCAGGTGAGAGGAGCGGCCGACCGGCCTTTTCTCCCCTATGAACATTGGCTCATGACGCGGACTTCGGACTCCAAACTGATCTCTGATTTCTATAAACTACTGCAGCCACCAGCGACACACCTTTATCACCCCGGGAGGGAGCGATGGGAACGGGAGTTGGGGAGGACACTAAGCCATAAAGAATGGGAACACATATCATACAGAGCGAGGCATTCAGCTTATCACATGGGGCTCACAGATACACTAACGAAAGTTTCTACCTACTGGTATTACACGCCTGAGCGAATGCGAGAGTTTGATCGCAGTAAGGATGATACATGCTGGAGAGGATGTGGGCTCCGAGGTACTCTCACTCACATACTTTGGGACTGCCCGCTTCTGGAGCCTTACTGGAGGGAAGTGCTGGATGAAATTGATTCTAGCTTCGAAATTGAACTGCCCCGCTTCCCTGCCTACACTCTGTTGGGGCTTCCGAACGATCTAATGTACCCCCTTCGATCTCGCAGGGGCAGACAGATAGCGATAGCCCTGGGTTCCGCTGTCCAGAACATTTTAATACACTGGCACACGGCCACAATCCCGTCTATCACTGGCTGGCTTCACAGATTGTGGCACGTGTTGGGTATGGAGAAAATGTCTCTTACAGTGGCGGGGGATGTGGATCAGTTTAGGGAACTCTGGCAGCCCTTTCACTCCCTGTTGCTTACTGAATTTCGGGAGCTCTCCTGTCCCAAGTATCTTCGCCTTCTCAGGCTCCCGATTCCGGAGGGCTCCGTTTCATGATCTCCCTATGGACTGGTCATCTTTGATACTGAGGCTCTGATGTGGGTCGCGATTCAGGAACTGTGCACTGGACGAGGGGTGGGGAGAGGGGTGGGCGAGGGGTGGTTGGGAGTTGGGGGGGCAGTTTGGGGGGGGGGGTTTGTTGAAAATGTCATGGCACATTGAGGCGACATTTGTCTTCTGCTATTGAGTGATCAGACTTCACAGGGTGTTACTTGTTGCTGCCGCTTTGGAACTCTGGCACTGCGCCCTGCTATGTCTTTTGTATCATTTGTCTGTCTTTATGTGTCGTGCTGAATAAAATACTTTAAACTTAAAGGTGTCCCATATAGTTGCATAGTGTGGCACTGAGCCTGTGTTTACTTTAAAGTATTAGTCTATCGCCTCCTGTAGTTTAGATTTAAAAAGTACATCTAACAGAGCTGAGGCCGGGAATGACTATCTGCGTTTTAACACGGTAGAGTGTGGACTTTTTCGATGGAGAAGTACTGGAGCATAGTCTGACAGAGTACGAGGCAGTGTTTCTATGTCATTGGCCCATTGACACCCAAGTGCATTGGTGAACCAGTAGTCTATTCGTGCCCAGGTTGAATGTGGTGCCGAATGAAATGTGTATCCTGGTGTATCTGGATTGTATGAGCGCCATATGTCGCTTAGAGCAAGAGCTTGTGCTCGATCCCGGGGTGCCCGATGGGCATGCAGTTTTGTTTTGTGCATGGGGTTAGAGTTGCCGCAGCTGGGATCAAGCCATACATTCAGATCGCCACCAAGGAACAGTGTGTCATACTCATGGTGGTCAAGCAGAGTATGGAGATCGGAGAAAAAAGTGGGGTCATCTGTGTTAGGTGCTTAGATGTTGAGAAACAGGACTACTTTACCCAGCAGTGTTTCCATCACTAAAAGGTACCACCCTTTCGCATCAGACGCTGAGTTTCTGCATGAAGGGGAGGGAAGGGTGTGGTGAATAAGGAGACAGACTCCACGAGAATAGGTGCTATAGCATGCAAAATATCTATGGGGCCCGCAAGAGGAAGCGAATGGAGGGGAGGTTTGCAGGGGAGAGGAGTTTTTTGCAAAAATACTGTCTTGACGTTGTATCTTTGAAGGTAGGCTAGCAAGAGTTTGCATTTCCTGGGATTGTAAAGTCCCTGCACGTCCAAGGTAATCAACTTGGCCTCCACATTAGTGCCAGAGATCAGCGCCACAAGGGAGAATGTATGTGTGTACACATCCCATTTCTGAAGCTATGCAACTCGTAAAAGAGGAATACAAAAACAATGAAAGTACTTGGAGACGTCATAACCGGTAGGTAGTTCTAGATGAGTGGTTAATACTAAGGCCAAAAAAGTCCAGCGAGACAAGGGGTCCATGAAGACATCACGCCCAGGGGTAGAGCTCAGCACTCGTAGCCAGCTACCGATCAGGGGAGGAGGGTCCAGAGGAGCAGGTAGGGCTTTTACAGTTGTTGTTTGCAGAAGGCCAGTACATAGGCTAGAGTATCAAAGAAACCAAGTTTGTCGCCCATTAGTACTGGTGTATTTTAGACAGATTGTGTGGAGCTTCAGCTTAGCATCCGCAAATTTGCAACTGGCTTCTTGGACTACGGCCGTGTGGTCTGGATAGAAGGAAAGCACAGAGCCATGATATTTCACCAGCGCATTTTCTCGGGCCAGGCGAAGGATCGTGTCCCGGTCCTTGTAATTAAGCAAGCGGGCGATTATAGGCCACAAAGGCGCTCTGGGGCGGAGGGGGGTTTGTGGGGGCGAGGGCCCAGGGATGTGTGCCCTTTCTACAATGAGGGTCTTGGAGAGTTTATCTGCACCAAATAGATCGGTAAGTAGCGATTTGAAAAATAGCTCAGGCACCCAGTGTTTGTAGATTCCGCAAGACCCAAGATACGAATGTTGTTTCTTCATGACCAGGCCTCTAAGTCCTCGTTTTCGATTGCTACGGCCTTAAGCAGTCGCTCCATTTTCTCCGACTAGCGTGTGGGGTCTTTGGCCTGGTCTTTGTGAGCAGAAATATGTTGTTCCTCTTCATCAAGCCGGGTGTTGTGCCCATTGATGCGCTCCCCCATTCTGTCCAGCCTGGAGGCGAGGGAGTCAAATCTAGAGTCTATAGTACAAAACCCAGCACGGAGCTCTGCCATTATAGCAGCTGCACCCTCCAGGGTGGGAGGCTGAGCGTTCTGCTACGACTGGCAATCTGCATCAAGGCTCTGATCCGGGTGTTCCGATGTGCCCGGCCTGTCAAAGGGCAGCCTGCGCTGCTTCTGGTCCCCTCATCCGATGTCTGCAATGTGAGCAAAGGTATCAGCTCAACAACCGTGTAAGTGATGTGGTGGGATTGCTGCAATGACCGAAGGCAGGGAGGAGGAGGACAATCACTGCCAGACGTAGATCTGTTCGCCACCGCCGAAAACAGCAAATGCCGAGACTTCACCTCCAGGTACTACCAGCAAGGGACGCTGGAGAATGCTCTCTGGATCAACTGGTCGAACAGCTTTGTGTACGCTTTTCCACCCATTCCCCTTATTCCAGCGGTGCTCATCAAGCTGTCTCAGTCCAGGGCACGGATGATCCCGATTGCCCCGCAATGGCCCAGGCAGTGGTGGTTCACAGACCTGCTTCACTGGTCTCTCCTTCCTCACATACGGCTGCCGTGCAGGCCGGACCTTCTCACGAAGTTCGGGGGACAGATGTTGCACCCCAACCTCGCATCTGAGTTTGGCGGCATGGCTCCTGAGATAGTGCAATATGGCCATTTGAATCTGCCGAAGATTGCATGGACATACTGAAGGAGTCAAAGCGACCTTCCACTCGGACCTCTTATGCTTACACGTGGAAGAGGTTTTGTATCTGGTGTGCGTCCAAGAACTTTGACCCAAAGACGAGCAAGGAAGATGTCATCCTTCCTTACCTTCTACATTTGGCGCGGTCTGGCATTAATGTTCATTCCATTAAGGTTCATCTCGCTGCATTAACTGCCTACAAGAAAAGCCCTTCACAGACTTCCTTTTTCCAGATCCCTGTGATCAAAGACTTTTTGGAAGGCTTGAAGAAAGTCTAAGGAATGCTACAGGTCTGGCGTGTTGCGCCTTCAAAAAGAGCTGAATGTAAAAAGGGACCTGCAGTGCATTCTGGGATACTGGGAAGTTCTGGAAAGTTCTCTTAAAGGCACAGTATCCTGTTTTGAGCCACATAATGGGAGCCTATGGGGCTTGTCTGTCCATGTCTTCCTCTCTATCATTTCAGAGGGTTTTTGCTGCTAGGGCAAAGGAAATCTGGACAGGCTTTGCTGTTTGTGGATTTTTGGTGGAATTTCTAGTTGAAGTACTGGACAGTGTAGCCTGTTTTTAGGCTGCATTATATGTCTTTAAATTCTCTTAAATGTCTGTGCAGTTCTGCATTTTTTCGACACTTTAAGAGATTCTTTTTGATTGCTCCGGGGTCCACTCACATGGGCGGGACTATTCACTAGATTATGACTATACACAGAGATCCCTTACTACAGAACTGGCTGATCACTCAGAAGGGGTAAGTTGGTGTAATCATGCTCTAGCATGAGCTGAGCCTGTCTGCAGCTGTCGGGAACAACTCCCTTAGCTGTTCCGGGATATTGCCATACCATATACTCTTGGAGACCAGTTCTTCTTCGGCAGGACTGTGTTCTGGCTTGTCGCTGAAGATGTCCAGTATGGAGCTGCTGCCGCTTTACACCTCGTTGCGTTGAGCCAGACTATTACGGATAGTCTTCTTTGATCGGAATGATCGACACACTACGCAGAATGATTCTTTGTGTTCCGGGGATAGGCACAGGTTGCAGAACTTGTGCAGGTCGGTGCACGACACCTGGGACATAGCTTTAACGGAGTCCGTTCCATCGACTGCTGGCGTAGTAGGCACGGTTAGGTCAGACGGCACGCCTCGAAGTTCCCGATCGAAGGTTTCACAGTTTGGACAATATGCGACAAATGGGAAAGTGCGATCGTAGACAATACCATCAAGGGTCCAGGATTGCGCATCGAAGGGGTTCGAGAACGATACTGCAATAAAGATCCAAACCCGATGGCGGAAAAAAACAATCTAAGGATGAAGTCTATGCCCATGCGTACGATCACCAAAAGGAGGAGTCACCTACCTCGTGACTACAAAGACTGCTTCGAAGAAAAACAAAGTGCAAACATCCAAGCCCAACACCAGATGGCGATCTATGCTAACGCATATGATCTACAGCTCATATGCCTCAAAAAAAAATAAAAAAATATATATATATATATATATATATATATATATATATATATATATATATATATATATATATATATACATACACACACACACAAAGGAGGCGGCACAACCAGGATACTTTAACAGCCTTGTTTATTTCACTTCACCCCACCAACGCGTTTCAGCCACAACTGGCCTTGTTCGGAAACTACGTCAAATTGAGTCGCGGATGATAATCAGACTAAGAACAAAGCATCCGAAAGGGATGAACTTTGGAGAGGATCTGCACGTTCATCTGGAATAACATGTTTCTGAAATGATTAGGGTACTACACCCAATAAATCAAAAAAACAATGAACGATGAACTATAACCAAAGACCTGGGTACCATACCCAATAATTGAAAAACCACAATGGATATGCCACAGTGAACTTTCAGTCACAAATGTGCAGTAATTGAAACGCACACAATGTTCCCTTTTTTCTGTTATTACTTTTATTTTTTTCACTAAAATTGTAACTACAATTCCCATAATGCCTCATAATCAGCAAACATGGGATAGTACAAAAAGCAACACTGTGGAGGGACTAACCGACCGTGAGCAAGGCCAGTTGTGGCTGAAATGCGTTGGTGGGGTGAAGTGAAATAAACAAGGCTGTTAAAGTATCCTGGTTGTGTCGCCTCCTTTGTATACTGAAATTTCCCTGGGTCAGGATCCGACCCCTGGGCAGAGCACACACTGCGGAGCGCTCTCGACTGGCTTAAGGATCATTTTGTGTAGCGATATATATATATATATATAAAGGTACATGGTATTTAAGTGTGACACAATAAGTGATACCGCCCTTAGAGGCCTTCCCTGGTTACAGTGCCCTTGGAACCCATGGTACCTTTTACAAGGAACTTACATGTGGCCAGAGAGTTGCCATTTGGGTTTTGCAACAGTACCATCTAGGGAAAGAACATAGGCCCTGGGTACGTGGTTTGCAGGAACCCAAGGTACACTCAGTCAAAGTACATCAACAGTTTGGCAAAATGTGGGGGCAACCATGCAAAAAGGGGAACTTTCCTACACCCTTCACTTGTGTCTAAAAGGACTTTAGGGCCAGGAAGAATTTTTTTAGGGCATTTATTAATTATTTAGTTCCCCCATATGTGCTCCCCAGCATGTGGGAGATGTGTCCATGGTGATCGTCACAGTAGGAGATGGCTGTGAGAAGAGTCTGCCTACTTAGGTTATTGTTCCACCATTTCATCTCTTCTTTGTGTTACAACCACTACATTCTCCCAACTACCTGTGGCCTGTGACCATTGGAATTAGGTCCACTTTTGCAGGGTTCTAATTTGTGTCTGGTTTGTGGAATGAAGGGAATGCAAGAGGCCATCATTCCCAATATTTTCCCCACAATCCTCACTTTCAGACGGACCCTTGCAGTAGCTGCAAGCTTGCTCGGATTGTCTGAACCCTTTTGAGCATAGGAAATGCATTTGGCTCCACCGTGTTGATCCTTGCCTCCAGAATGGTCTTTTCCCTTTCAGGTTTTATAGATTATTTTTGTAGACTGATTGTGAAACCTAGTCTGTGGAGGGTGTCTATGACAGTTCTGATGTTCTTCTTGCATTGGCGGAAGGAGTTTGCTGTTACCAGCCAGTCATCCAGATATGGGTATGCATGGATTCCATTCCTTCTTAGGTAGAGGGACACTGTGGCTAGGCATTTTGTAAATACCCTTGGGATTGAACTGATTCCGAAAGTGAGCACTCTGAATTGGTAGAGGTCTTGATTGACAACGAACAAGAGGTATTTCTTGTGCTTGGGGCACATGGGGATGTGTAGGTAGGTGTCCTTTAAGTTAAGTCTTTGGTTGCCATGTAGTCCTTTTCCCGAAGCCGCTGGAGGACCTCTTGAGGTTTACACATTTTTAATGCTTGTGTTTTTATGCATTTGTTTAAAATGCAGAGGCCCAGAATTGGTCTTAGCGACCTGTTTGTTTTTAGGATGAGTAAGTATGCTGAGTAGTTTCCTTGGATGATTTCTGTTGTCACTATCACCCCTTTTTTCAAGAGGATCTGCACCTTGAGTTCTAGGCAGTGCCTTTCTTCCTTCAAGTGCCCTCTCTTTCAGGGTTCCACTCCCGGAGGTGTCTTTAGGAGTTCTATGCAGTATCAGTGTTGGATGATGTTTAGGATCCATTTGTCTGATGCGATTGTTCTCTGCTACTGAAGGAAGGCATTTGTTCTGCCCTGCCACTGGTGTTATGTGGCGGGACAACTGACAAGTGGAGTCTCTTGGCTGAGGAGCTAGCTCCTCCAGGGAGCTGTCCTATCCGCTCGCTCACAAAGGGCTGGCGTTGTGTTGTCTGCGGCTTCGACTGCTGCGCAGCTAGTTGTCGTTGGCCTTTGTGCTGTTAGGATGTCTGTTGCCCCATGCTATGGAAGTTTCCTCTTCCGGGTGGTATTTTTACTTTGAGTGGCCTTGAAATTGCAAAGTTCCCATGGCATTGGCTGTGTATTTCTTTAGCTACTGCAGTCTCTCATCCACTGCTATGCCAAACAGGTGTTCTCTGCTGAAGGGAGTGTTCATGATACTTGTCTGCACCTCACCTTTGAACCTTAACACCCGTAAGCGAGGGTGGTCTTCTCAATGTTGTGCCTGTAACAATCTTACTACTGGGCATGTCTATGATGTCAAGGGTGAATTCCAGGCATGTGTTAGCGATGGTCTAGTCCTCTTCCACTAGCAAGACTGCCTGTTTTTGGAATGGCTCTGGGAGATGTTTAATGAGCTCACCCATTTCTTCACTGTGCTGGTGTGTGTAACAGTTTAGGAGGGCGCTGGAGTTCGCAATCCTCCACTACGTTGCTGCTCTTTTCTCCATTTTGTGCCCTCATCATCTACACCCTCGCTTTCTCGGGTGGTGTGCACGTTGAAGTAAGGATGTTCGCTCTTCCTTGCTGTGGCCATGATTATGGAGTCTGCCATAGCATTCCCTTGAATGTATGGTGGGTCTCTGAAGAAATGTTTGTATTTTTCTCCACCGTTCAAGTCACAGCCATGCAGGCTGCCGGTTCTCTGAATGCCTCGGTTTCCTTGTCAAGGACGCTGGGGTGCATTGGGAGATAATAGCCACTGCTCGGTAAGGGAACAGGTGTTTAGAAGAGGAAGCATGTCTGTGACCTCTCTTCTGAGTTAGACTCCATGCCTGTGTGCTGCCCTCTTTACCAGCGAGTTGTAAAGGTTGATATTGCCTGGAGGTGATGGTCTCAAAGGGTAGGAGTCAATTGATTTATCCAGCGAGTCTGCTTCAAGTTCAAGTTTGGCAGCTATGTTACGACTTGTTGACACCTTCGACATTAGAGAAGAGCTCTGGTCATCGTTGTGCTAGTCTTCAAAGAACATTTCCTGTTCATCTTGTGGCACAGGGTCCCTTCTCTACTTCCTCCCATTCCTCTCAGCACAGTTCTCGCAAGGGCTTCGATATTCTCAAATGGATACCTTAGTCTTATCTTTTATAGAATAGCCGCCATTTCGGCTTCAAGATGCCTTTTTTTTGTACCTTGAGCGTCTTTTCCTGTGGTGTCCATCGTGGTCGGCGGTCATTTATTCTGAGCCAGGGCGTCTAGGTCCATCAGATACTTTGCATCTCTCACTCATCCTTTGATGGTGATCGCTTTTCCAGGAGGTGACTGTCACTGGAATCCTTGTGCCGGGACCCATGGGATTCTTTGTGTTTCGACCTCACTTCAGTCAACTAATCTTTCGACGCTGAGGCAGTCTTTCAGGACATTAAGTCTGATGACTTTTGGTCAATACACTCCCCAAACCGCCCCCGTCTGATGACCCCCCCGTGCCTGAAGTCTTGTTCGGGGGGTTCCCTCCTTATGTTTCTTTGAAGAACTAAGTTCCAGATGACAACCTCTTGCTCAGCTTCCAACCCTTCTACTTCTGCTTCTTTGGTGCCCACCGTTGGCCTCTCTACAGCCCGAGCTCTCTTGGGGATGGGCTCCCTTCTTCTGTGCATGCATGGTGGCATGATGTGCCTACTTCTGCTCGACTCTAGTCCTCGGAGGAGCTCGATGCATGACTAGCAGCCTTTGGTGTAATGGTCCATGGGTAAGCAGAGGTTGCAGACCCGATAGTTGTCCTTCTGGGCAAATTTGAATTGGCACTTGGGGCAAAACCTAGGGGGGATTTCTTCTTAGTTTCCCTTGTCTGGTCTGTAGCCCTGTTGTGCATTTTCTGATTGCCTGGCCTTCCATGTGGTGCAACTGCTTTCGATGTTGGTCGTGGTTCTCCATTTTGCTTTTTTCCCCTCCACTGACGTCCCTTATGTCCGGGGAGCTTTGGTTGATGCTTCTAGACCCAATGGCGGAAAAAAGAAAATCTGAAGATGGAGACCATGCACCTCAGGGGACTGTGCAGTTTGTAAATGTCGTATTGATCTTCGTGTTAGGGGTAAAATAAAATACTTTTATCCTGAGAGTGAGAATTTGGCTAGACAATCATTTATTGCTGCTACCACGTGTATGTTTGAGTTGTAACATTCTGTCCACACCCTGCATCCACCCCACTTCACAGGAGGGAGACTTGGACCACGCAGTGCCTGAGAGTCAAGTGCTAAAGGGGTACTTGGTCCGGTTGCTCAGAATTCATAATAGGTCAGGCCCCGGGACATGAAGAGTAAAAGACCTCAGCCCCCACAGTTGGGCCCAGTAGCTCTTGCTCGCCCATTGGCTCTCAACGGAATTCTGACAATTTGTGGCAAGCAGTGAAGAGTCTAACATAAGGAGCCTAGATATAGGAATGTCATTTGCCATTTCAAATTTACACCAGTAGTACAATAAGACAAGCTACAATTTATTTTTTCTTTTACACAAAAATACAAAACTCCTACACAATGGGAAACACAGGGATGGGCACAGCCCTCAGCACCATGTCCATAGCTCAGATGAAGGATTTATATTAGGGCAGAGGGTGCAGGATACCCAGGAGTAGGGACAGAGGACCAGTTGGATACACATGGTGAAGGGGATGAGACTGTTGACTCTGGGGAGAAAACCATGATATAGGAACCCAGTTAGAGAGCCCTGTTGATTCGGGCTCTAGGATCTGCTTATGACAGATCTATCCCAGACGCACGCAGTGCTTATTACTTTTAGCATTATCCGGAGTTTCACTCACCACCTTTAGTTTCTAGAATACCTCACATGTGTAACACCACCTCAAATCTCTAGGGTACCAATGTGTGAGGAAAGGGGTGTATTATGTGGTGTGGTTGTGCAACCTCGAAGTATTCTACACTTATCAACCCCTTTAGGACCCTTAGGTTTCGTTTGTCAAACCTTCAGCTTAACCCTGGGTAGTAATTGTTCCAAACAGCAAGGCTTACACAAAGAAAAATGTGTAAAGCATTTAAACAGCACAAAACAATTACATTGGACACTAAAACCTTTTTAGTAAAAAGTTGGGCTAGGTGTAACACGGTCACTTGGAGTTCCCCAACTCCAGTTGGGGCGCAGCCAGGTCCTAAAGAACCGTTACCTTAACAGGAGGAGCAATTCTCAGTCAGATCCAGGCACATTTTTGCTATGGGTTCAAAGTGGGTCTTTCTGCAGGTACTCCTCGCTCCACAAAGACGATGTGGGGCTCCTGGTTGCAGGGCGAACCTTCCACGAGGTCCTCTCCGGTCTCACTGAAGTTCGGTCACAACTGGATTACCAGTCGCCTGGTGCCACACTCACAGACCAATCTTTCCTGAGTCAATAGCTCGTCATCTCAGGGTCTGAGTAGTTCTCCGACAGCACTCCCGGGCTCTGCGAACTTGGGTGCAGCTCTGTGCGTCGAATCTCGGTCACAGGTGCTGCACGGCAGCAGCGATAGGTGCTTGAATACTTTGGGCTATTAACCTGCCCCAGCAGGCTTTTTCAGATATTGTGTCCCTGTGCTGCAAACAGGAGGCCAGTAGGCTGGCCCCAGGAGTCTTGACACTTTGCTGGGCTCTGGAGATCCTCCTCCTTGAGCAGGACACAGCAGGCACAGACCCACTCTTCGCTAGCCACAAAGCGCAGCAGAGGCAGTCCTTGATGGTGCAGCCTCTCTTTCAAAGTCCCTCTGTGCAGCAGGGCAGTCCTTGGGTCATCCTTCCAGGTCATTTAATATCAGAGTTTAGAGTGCCAGGGGTGCTCTACTTTTGCTCAGAAAATACCGACAGGGCAGGATGTGGTTGGTAGCCAATGGGCTCCCCAGTTCTCACCCACCTAATAACCACTTACAGGGAAGGGTGGCATCGGCCTACTCCCAATAGCCCAGGACCCCTCTCCTGGCTGTGGAGCTCCCTAGCCCAACCCAAAGGTGGGGCTACACACCCCTGGAAAACAGGTTTGACAAATGGCTTCCCCTCCCTGTCCCTAGTGCCACACTGTACCTTAACAATAGAGCAGCCTCGCTCTCAAGTGTTCCCTATTTGCCTTCAAAGGTGGTTTCGCCTTCTGGACTAACCCACTTGTGGCTTCTTACAGGGGGGAGGTAACAACTCCTCCAATGGCAGTCCTCTATGGTTATCTTTCCTGGGAGTTGTTACTACATCTCCCCAGGAGGGCAACAAGCTGTCTGCAGGACAGACACAGAGTACAACAGTAAAAGGTCACTGGATGTCCTGGGCAACTAAAGTGGTAACTTCCAAATTTGCATTTAGCCCACCAATGACATTAAATTCGATTTAACAATTACATCTGATGTCCCATGGATAGTTTGGTCCCAGGTTGGGATGCGACTGGAAGGGTGGGGAGGGGGGGTGCAGGGAGGGGATGGTTTCTTTACTCCCTCAAGTTGGGGTACCAGGGGGTTATGGGGGGATTGGGGGGGGGGGGGGGGGGGGGGGGGGGAGGGGTCAGTTGAGAAGCAGCAGCGACACCATGCCACACCTTGAGCCACCCCTGTTCTGGGGACACACAGGGGAAGAGAAATGCAACACACAATGGCAGATAAACTAGATACCCCACACACAGGTGACGCAGGAGTCACCGTATTAACATGGAATGTGAATGGCCTTGGGTCGAAGATTAAAAGAAGCCTGGTAAACACCTACCTTAAAAGGCTAGCGCCGGATATTATCCTTCTCCAGGAAACTCACCTTAGAGGCAATCAGTGCGCGTTTATAGCAAGAGGCAGGCATGTAGTGCTAGCACATGCAGGTTACACAACAGATTCCAGGGGGGTAGCGATCCTCATTAAAAAAAAAAGACACCGTTCACTATCACTCGTACCTGGCTGAACCCACAGGGGACTTACCCGGGAGTACAGGGAGTCTGGAAGAGGCGTAGACACACAATCCTCTCAGTATATGCCCCCCCAGAGCTACAGGCACGCACCCTCAAGGCAATCACCGCTATCCTTATAGACACGGCTGACACTATACAAATAGTGGGGGGGGGATTTTAACAACGTTATGTGTGCCACAAGGGATAGATCGGGGACACCGCATACAGTAGGGTCCGACACGGCTCTAGCGCGACAGATGCATAGCATAGGCCTTACCGATGTATGGAGGTGGCTTTACCCTACGCAGGAGGCCTACTCCTTCTACTCGGGGGCCCACAGGGTGTTCTCAAGGCTAGATTATATCTTTGTGTCCCGGCAGGATGTCTCCGTGAGGGACTTAGCAGAATACAAAGCACGGGGAATCTCAGATCACTCCCCGTTATATGCACAGATGGGGCGGTGGAGAGGAGAGAGGAAGGCGGAATGGCGCCTAGCAGCCTGGGATATCCAAACGCCAGAACTACTGAAGGGCATCAGAGCAGACGTAAGGGTATATGTGGCCGAAAATGAGGGTACGGTTGAATCAGGGATCACCCTTTGGGAGGCAATGAAGCCGGTCCTGAGGGATCGCATACAAAGTAGGCTGGGAGAGGCTAGGCGGAAGCGGCAGGACACGGTAACTAGTGAAGAGGTGTCTATCTTAGCCCTAGAAGCAGAATACAACCAGAGGAAGGAAGAGGCAATACTTAGGAAGCTGTTAGACACGCAAAGACACTATAGAGAACTCGTCACTGATGAAGCACGCACGCAGGCGCTGGCGACGCTCCACCGATTATATGACGTGGGGGATAAGTCTGGCAAACTCCTGGCATGGCTGAGCAGGAAAGAAAGGGCAGAAAGGTGGGTAGATAGGATAACGCTAGCAGAGAATAGATTGGCGTGCACGGACGAGGCCATACCAGATGCCTTTGCGACATATTACGAAAACTTTTATAGGGCCAGAAACCTGGGTGGCGAGGAGGACGCGCAGCACTACATGTGCGACATGGAGGTGCCGACTGTCACCTGAGGCCTCCACGGCCTTGGAAAAGGAGATGACGCTAGAGGAAATATCAGAGGCTATAGCATCGCTGAAACCGGGGAAGACACCGGGGCCCAACGGCTTCCCGTCGGAATTCTTTAAGCGGACGGCTGACCTGTTGCAACGCCATGTGAAAACTTTATTTATTGAGGCATATCAGGCGGAGAGCCTGCCACCAGACCTCGCCCTGGCCACGATTGTCCCAATATACAAGGAGGGCAAACCTAGGGACGAATGTGCCTCCTACTGCCCGATTTCCCTCCTCAATATGAAAACAAAGATTCTGGCCACTGTTCTCGCTAAACGCTTGCGGCAGGTAATTTCGGATCTGGTACATGCGGACCAGTCCGGTTTCCTCCCGGATAGGGCAACCAAATTGAATCTCCGCCGCACACATAATTGGCTGCAGGAGGTCCGAGGGAGGAGAGAACCCCACTGGTTCCTCTCACTAGATGCAGAGAAGGCCTTCGATGCAGTCCATTGGCCCTTCTTGCTAGAGACACTGCGGAGATTTGGCTTTGACCCCAAGTTTTTGAAGTGGATTTGGCTCCTATATTCAGCCCCGAGGGCGTGAGTGCGGGTGAACGGGAGGTTGTCTCGCGAATTCCAAATCGGCAGGGGAACGCGCCAGGGTTGCCCACTGTCCCCTCTTCTTTTTACACTTACAATAGAAATACTAGCGATCAGGATTAGACGGAACCAGGGGATTAGGGGCTTCACATGGGGAGACTCTGAAGCTACACAGGAGATAATTTCACTATATGCCGATGACGTCCTGTTTGTCACCGACCCAGACACGACAATCCTGATACTGTTCAAGGAACTGGCTGATTTTGGTGCTAGGGCAGGCCACACTATTAACTGGCACAAATCGGTTTTATATGACCCGCAAGGCCTGGAGCGGAGGGAGTGCCTGCCAGAGCTACTCATTCACACCACAGAGGGCTTACAATACCTGGGAGTGTACATAACACTAGACAGGACGCTTTCCTTTACCAATAATGTGGCCCGAGTTATGACAGGCGCAACGACAGATAGATAGGTGGCGACAGCTCCCACTCACTTTACTGGGTCGTGCGGCACTCTATAAAATGTTTCTGCTCCCGAAGTTTCTCTACGCACTTCAAAACGAATACTATCCGCTGCCGGCCAAAACTTTGAATAAAATTCATGCGGATCTGCGTGCATTCTTGTGGCTGGGGAAACAGCCGAGAGTGGCTCTATACACACTGCAGCGCCACCAGTACAGTGGAGGGATTTCTCTTCCCAACCTGGAGGCATACTATTGGGCGGAGCATCTCGCCCTGATTAACGAATGGTTGCATGCGACAGCGGATCACCCTACCTATGCCTAAGGTCTAAGTGGTCTACCAGCAACATATTGTATTACTTATACGGAGGGACGGTGGGAAAGCGATTTCTACCGGCCACAAGGATCACACTGGCGGCGTGGTATAAGGCGACTAAACGCATGGGATGTGACAAGCGGCCCACCCGACAGACGCCGTTATGGCACTGTAAATGGCTGGGTGAACTCAACAAACTGAGAGGCTTCAGACGATGGGACGATATAGGCATTTCAACAGTGGGAGACGTGATCGCAAGGGGGGAACTGAAAACCTTTCAAGCGCTCAGGGAAGAATTTGGTTTACACAGCACCAGTACTATAAATATGCGCAACTGAGCCACGCTTGGAGGGCACAAAACATCACACTCACAGACATCCCAGAGTACGCACCACTGGAGGGTAGGTTACTACAGGAGCAGATAAGGGGCGGGGCGATATCCCTCACGTATAAAACACTGACCAACAACATGTTAGGAGACCTACAAGACCTGTGGAACAAATGGGAGGCAGACGTGGGGGCCATGGAGGACCTAGACTGGGAGATTGTTCTTATGCACCCACGCGAGGTGGCGATTAAGTCTAGGCTTCGACTCATACAACTGAAGGTGCTCCACAGAACCTATTTTAACAGGATGCGCCTTTTTAGAATGGGAAGGATAACTGACACAGCGTGCCTTAGGTGTCACCAGCAGAATGGCGACTTCTTTCACACACTCTGGGGTTGCGAAGTCATAAAAGTGTACTGGGAAGGAATATTCACAGAATTAGATGAGGTCCTGGGAGTGACCCTACCGCGCGACCCTAGATTGGCTTTGTTGGGCATGACAACTGAAGTTGACCTGGCTCGCCCCTTGATCATCTTTCTGGTACTTGCTTTGGTGGTGGCCAAGAGGGACATTGCACGATACTGAGGGGCACCCGAACCACCAGATTTGGAGGAATGGAGGAGGGGGCTGGACTTGTACATGGCGGCGGAGAGAGTGACTTACAAGGCCAGGGGCTGCCCAAAAAAGTTTCGGAGAGTGTGGGCGAAGTGGAGACAGTACCATGGGTTGGAGTGAAGCCCCAAGGAACTCGAGTGGGAGGTTTGGAGAGACCCCCAGTGCGACAGGCCCAACGGCAGTGACTCGGGGAGGCCATATTCAGACTTAAATGTTAAAGGCCAGGTATGAGCGGTGGGTGGGAATACATTAGGGGGAGTGGGAGGGACCCGGGGGGGGGGTGGAGGTGGGCATGTGGGCTGCTGTTTTAGGGGTTGCTTTCTTTTCTTAAGTTCTTGCTATGTTGTCTGTTAAAGATCCACGCGTTCTGTTGGCACATGTGGAATCCAGGGAAACCAAAAAAAAGGAAAAGTTGGTAACTGACGGACAAGGCGGAATGTTGACGCCTGCCTGTATGCTCATTTTTTCATTTGTGATGCTTTCAATGCAACAATAAAAAGGAATTTTAAAAAACAATTACATCTGATGTAATCCACTGATTATGCTGATACCTTACTGTATCAGCTTTAGTAGTCCCATTCAAAAGTTAGTTGGTGGGCTGAGGTGTCAGCCTGTCTCTCTGTACATGCCAATGGAGCTATCTAGGAAGCTTGCTCTGTATGTACTATACCAAAGTGAGGTATAGTGTGCACAGAGTTCAGTGGAACCCCAAAGGTAGGCAGAGGTAAAAGTAGATAGCACCTTACTCCATTTGTGGTCGTGTGGGCGAGCAGTAAGGCTTTATCAGAGAGTAGTGTTAAGCATTTGTTGTACACACTCAATTAGCAAATGATTGTCTCACATAAAAGGCTTAACTCGGACCAATGTTGTTTGTAGTAAAAATATTCTTTTAGTTGTTTTATTACCTAGAACCAAGCAAGGTTGGAACAGGTAAGTGATGAGTACTTTGCAGTAATAATACAGTTTGTAAACAGTTTGTATTGCAGTTGTATATATACTTTTTACTTGATTACAGTAGAACTACTTGTAATGCAATGCTTTGAAAGATTGCACATATACTTTGTATTGGCTTTTTAGTAGAACGTCAAGTAGATTACTTTTCTTACACAGTGCAGTATACCTGGTACTGCACTGAGACATTTCCTGTAAACAGTTAAGAAAGCATTTTTGTTATTTGGTTACAGTTTTAAAGACTTTTATAGATTTTCCAACTCCACATTTCGAAACTTTTCACAGAAAAACAGTCAATGTTATCCTATGGAGGAAAATAGGGTTAACGGTTCAAAGGTAAGTATTCGGTTGTGGGAGTTGGTATTTTAGGGGTAGACTCAGGGGTCCAACAGAGTAAAAGATGCACTCTTGTTACACCCTCAGCAGCACTAGGGCGGCTTGGTGCAGGGTGCTGAGGCCCAATGTTATCCAAAGGGGGATAGGGGGCTTCAGTTAGTGGCTGCTAACGAGTAGGCCACAAGGTTGTGGGAGCCAAGCTCCTGGTGTTAGGCTCAGGGCAAAGGGGGATCCGATTTAGCACACAAAGGGCACCCGCAGCGGCGGCTGGGTGCAGGGTGCTGTATTTGGCATCAGGCGCCCAGTTGTTTTCAATGGGGATTTTCAGTTTTGGTTTTTAGCTGCATGCTCAGTCCATGAAGACTTCCGGGAGGAACTCACAGCTGGGCAGTTAAGTTTGAGGGCTTAGTGATGTAGGTGCACCTCAGGTTCTCTTCTCCAAGGTGCAGGGCGGCTGAATGCAGGGGTGTCTTTTGAGGTTGGATCTCACCTTACTAGGCTACTCATGGTTGGGGTGTTCTCTGTGTAGAGGCTTCAGGCGTTATCAGTGAGTCCTGTAGGGGTCACCCACGGTGGACTTAGACTCTGGAGCGCTGGGATCCCGCGTTTGGACCGGTGGGCCACTGACTCGGGCCGTAGGCATCGGGTGCAGTGGGGGTTCCAGACCTCAGGTTTCTTTGTCCTCGCAGGTTCAGAGTTTTTCTTGACTGTTTCTTTTGAACAGAGCTGCTGTTTGCAGGAAATCTGGTCTTTTTTTAAGGCAGTTAATCCTCCCAGGGTTCTGGAGGTCGCTGACTGCAGGACAGGGCGACTTTTGGCGCAGGATCTCTAGAAACTGCAGACAGGACGGTAGGGCTGGGGGCCAAGTCCGTTTTCTCTACAGTCTCCTCTGCTGGGCGTCTTCTTTTGTCCTTCGTAGGTTGCGTGAATCTGCCTTCTTGGTTCAGGGCTGTGCACTAAATACTTTATTTAGGGGGTGTTTTAGGGGTCTCGGGGTTAGTAGTCAATGGGCTACTGACCTTAGGGTGACTACAGCCTTTGTGTGCTCACCCCACGTGGTGGAGTGGGCACAATCCCTAGTCTAGATTGGAGAGTGCTTGCAATCTGCAAGACGGCGGGCACTGAAGAGTGGGCTTCACCTCGCATCCCCCACCTGAGGAGTGGGGTTGGCAGAGGTGGGCTCACCTGGGCCGTGCTAATTTTTCCTACCGAAAAGGAGGGGAGCCAAGAAGGGGGTCTGCTCCTGATAGGAGAGGCTGGGGGTTGCATTACAAAGGTGCAAGGCCTTTGAAGCTCCCCTGCCACAGATGGCTCTTACTGGCCTGGGGAGGTGTGAATACCTCTGCACAGGAAAGGCTTTGTTTCTGGGCTCAGGAACTGAAGGCTCCCACCCAAGGGGTCCAGAAACATGTCTCGTGGTGGCAGGCTGGTGTGTACCAGTCAGAAAACCCACTAGAGGCTGGCCGTTTTTCAGGGGCATCTCTACGATGCCCTCCGAGTGCATTTTTTCATTACATCCCACAGTGGCATCAGTGTGGGTTTAAAGTGCTGATAAGTTTGATACCAAACTTCTCAGTTTTCAGTAAAGCCATTATGGTACTGTGAAGTTCGTAAAGGCAAACTCCCAGAACCATATTCGCTTTATGGCAGTACAGCACTTACAATGTCTAAGAATCGACTTAGACACAGTAGGGGTACAGGGCTCATGCACCTGTACCCTCACCACTGGTATAGTGCGCTCAGCTAGAGGAGTGGCTGATCTATGTCAGGGTAGTGGGTTGTAGGCATGGCATACACAGATGTGTGCCATGTTGACTCTTCACTTTGTTCTGCACCAAAACACGCAGCCTGCAAAGGCACTGTGTGAGTGTTAAGGTACAGGGCCTCTAAGGGTGGCACAATAAGTGCTGCAGCCCTTAGAGGCCTTCCCTGGTCACAGTACCCTAGGTACCTGTGGTACCATTTACCAGGGGCTGACCTATGGCCAGAGAGTGCCAATTAGGGGTACAATGTACAGTTTTGGGGAAAGAACAGGCCCTGGGAACCTGACTGGCAGGGACCCAGGGCACATCAAGTCAAAGGGATTCAGTAGTCTGGCAAAAAGAAACCCAGCTTCATACAAGCTACTAGACTTTCCACAGTAAAAACATCAATTTAGGGTTTTTAATGATCGAACATGTAAAAGTACATATTTCCCTTTTTAACAGACAGCACCCTGTTAACAGACAGCACCCTGTTTTATGGCTTGCTATGCCTACATTATGGGGGATATATATTAAAAAGGGAGGTGTGGGCTTGGCCAGTACCTTAAATGGCAAAGTTGAGTTAGTTGCTTAAAACTGCCATTCCAGTCTGTGGTGATCATCTGGGAGACATGTTTTACCATGTCCCACTCAGGGTGGCACAACAAGCACTGAAGTTCCTTGGGGACACTAACTCACAGGCCCTTGTTACCTCTGGTGCCATATGCTAGGGACGTACAAGTAAGTTAGGCTAAGCCAATTGAGGACATGATAATTAAACTTGCACACTTTTATAGTCCTGTTCACCAGGTTCAAGGCATTTCAGAGCCATTACAACAGTACCTAGTGGTCAAAATGGGGGCAAATGTTACGGTAAAGCTGCAAAAAGCTTGTTTCCTTACACACCACTGTCAACAATTCCAGGTGTAAATTCCTTGGGTGGGTTCAGTTTATCAGGCTGGAGAGTTCAAGAGGGAGAAGCTAAAACTAGCTCACCAGGAACAAGAGGAGAGGAGGAGGGAGAGACCAGAGGAAGGGGCCAGGGAAGCAAATTTTAAGAGGGAAGAAAACAGACAGGAAGGAAACAAAAACAAAGTGGAATGAGAAATAGGAAGAAAAAATAGCTGGAAAGGGAAAACAATAGCCTTTGAGAGAAATAAACCTAGGACGGCAGCATTGACACCTCCATCTGGGATAAGTGACTACATCAAGTGCAGGCTAGGTGGTGGCCAAGGTTCCAAAAGAACAAGGAAGGTCAGGATATTTTGGAATGGTTTGTGAGCTTTGAAGTTTATTTATTTATGTATTTATAAAACGCAACACTCATCCTGACGGATATCTCAGCACTGTGTAGCGTAACATATGGTAGGTTATGTTGGGGGTCTTCAGCTGCTCGCACTGAAGTCATAGGAAATGGTTTCTAGCTTTTTCCTGAACATCACATAGTTCTCAGTTAGACGCAATTCTTGAGGTCATTTGTTCCAGTGTTTAGCCGCCAAGTATGAAAATGATCGGCCTACTGTCACCGTAACGTAATTTGTCACTGGTCAAGTGCAGGCCTTAAATAAGGTGTCTAAGGCTGCTGCCTTAGTGAGGCACATATCATTGGAAGGGACAGCAACAATTGTAAGAATGCTTGTGGCAGACCAGATGGTCTATAAGGGAAAGAAGAAAGCTCCGATTAGGTGTTTTGAGCTGAAGCCAGCTCAGTACCTTCAGAGATTCTACAACTGCAAAAGAGCGATGTTCTCAACCTAGTAGCTGTGGAAATCAGAGAGGGACCTAGATGCTATGAAGCACATTCATCCTTACACAATGGAGTGATACTGGATTCTCCCACACTATGGTCTTAAAGAAGCACCTTAAACCTGAGGAGATACTCCCCTGGGACCAAGGTTAGAGGTTTGGTAACCAGTGGAGACGGCGAGGAGTATCTGCTGGACATGGTTGAGATGGAGTCCAATGGCATGGCAACCACAATTGATGTTGGGGTAAGGGAAAAGCAAGGTGCTGGATGTCTGTTTGTCAATGTTTAAATTGCCTCTGGCTTGGTGCCAGGACCTGAAGCCTTCATAGCTTGGACAATGTTGGCTTTGCTGACCAGAGCACAAGTCGCACATCAATCTCAGAGTGAGACTGGGATCATTCCTGATTTGCCAGGACAAGGTAGTTTGTAGGAAAAGGGAAGACTCTGGGATGGCAATGGCTGAAGAGGTCATCGCTTCTGCTCCAGAGGAAGGTAAGGATGAGTCTCTTGAAGTGGACCATTTGCTGAAGCCATGGTCGCTTCTAGAGCTGCAGGGTTTATTAGCTGCTGGAAAGTGGGGAGGGGTGTACTCAGGAAAATATCAGTAAGGCAAAGGATAAGTGACTTATGCTCCTGGGACTTCGGAAGGAAGCCCAGGAACAGGTCAGCAAAGGCGTGGTTGGGAAAGACCATGTTGGCTGGGAGAATTGCCTACTCAATAGCAAGGTGGTACATCCTGGGCCAGGAACTGGTGAGATGCTTGTGGTTCCATAAATGCACAGGAATTTCCTATTGTCACAAGCTCATGAAGTTCCCTTAGCAGGACACTTCACTTTGACATTAGAAAAAAGGATAGGTTGTACCCCCTGTTCTATTGGCCAGTTTGAGTAAATGGGGTGTATTATATGGTGGGGTTGTGAGGTTGCTTCACCTCGCCTCCCCCACCTGAGGGGTGGAGTTGGCAGAGGTGGGCACACCCCTCTTCCTCGCTTGTTTTTCCAGCCGGTTCTCCCGCCCAAAGTGGGGGTCAGAACCAGTGGGGACCAGTTGCTAAGAGCAGCAAGTGGCCTAGGGAAACTCACAAAGGCGGCAAGCCTTTGAAGCTCCCTCTTCGTGAACCCTGCCTATCCTGGGGGAGGAGGCTTGGCACCTTGTCCCAGGATGTGCACTGTTTCAGGCCCCATAGAGCAGCAGGCTTTCGACCCAGGAGTCCAGAAACATGTCTGGAGGTGGCAGCTGAAAGCAGCCTCAGCCTGGACACTAGTGCTGGGTTAGTTTTCAGGGGGCATCTCTATGATGCCCTTTGTGTGCATTTTTCATGAAATCCCACACTGGTATCAGTGTGGGTTTAATGTGCAGAGAAGTTGAGAAGTTTGACACCAAACTGCTCAGTTTTCAGTGCAGCCATTATGGTCCTGTGGAGTTCGTAAAGACAAACTCCCAGCACCATTTACTCTTAATGGCAGCACTGCACTTACAATGTCTAAGAATGTACTCAGACACTGTAGGAGTACAGGGCTCATGCACCTAACCCTCACCACTGGTATAGTGCACACAGCTAGAGGGTTGTAGGCATGAAACACAGATGTGTGCCATGTAGACACTTCCCTTTGTTCTGCACCAAAACACGCAGCCTGCAAAGGCAGTGTGCGAGTGTAATGGTACAGGACCTCTAAGGGTGGCACAACAAGTGCTGCAGCCCTTAGAGGCTTTCACTGGTCACAGTGCCCTGGGTACCTGTGGTACCATTTACCAGGGGCTGAATATGGCCAGAGATGCCAATTAGGTTTAGGCTTCAATGCAGTTTTACGGAAAGAACATAGGCCCTGGTCACCTTATTAGTAGGGGCCCAGGGCACACTCAGTCAAAGCACATCAGCAATTCAGTAAAAAGTTGGGGCAACCATGCAGAAAGAGGACACTTTCTCACACTACAGAATACCTGATACGAGGCCCCCAAATCTTATTTCAAAGCAGTCGAGAAGAAGGTCCAATCACTGCTGGGGAATTGAGGTCAAGCAGGAAATGCGCTACTCAAGCTTACAAGAGGCTGATATGATGGATGCATAGCTCTGACAGATAAATTCAGAAATACTTTTGGGCTGCACAGCTGTGCACGATAACTGGGCTTTCCTGACAGAGCTGGAGCCAGAATTCCAGATGGACAGGTATATATTGGGAAGGCGAGGATACCTGAAAGCCCAATATGGCCGTGGGAGGGTGACAGACTGGCCTGAACCCACTAGGACAGTAGTGAAACTTCAGAATTTAGCCGCAACATACTTTGGGTGAACAAACATGGGATGCTGAGATTCTAGGTACACTGCAGAAGCAACCAGGGTTTGACAGATGGGACCTACTTGGACTCCCACAGAGCGGGACATATGGACCCAGTGAGATATTACAACCCTGCTCAACTTACAACAGGAATAGCAACTAGCACCTTCTGAGATATACAGGTATCTGCAGTTCTAACATTCGCCCAGAGCAGTGTTGCCAAGCAGAACTTAACTTGTGGAATCCTCCCCACTGCAGGATAGACCGTTTGGAGATCCCAATCCCCGAAAAGCCAAGTCACTGTGTTGTAAAGCATTTTAGGACCATAGTGTAATTTTCCAGATTCATGCCCATATATAGGTATAAATCACCATGTCCTTATATAGGCATAGAAATCATAACCATATTTAGACTTAGCCCATGCAGTCCAAATACGGCATGGTTACTTCCACTAGTTCCGAAAATCCACAACTATTTCTTGGAAATACTCGCCTTCAGCAGTCAGGGACTCCCCCTTGCTTAAATATTGATTTATCAAAGAAATCTTGGAATTTTCAAAGAACTGTGAGTCTTTGATGACGTTATGTCCAACCTTACGTCAAACTCGGAACCACACTTGCCTTAGCAAACACACAGTGGTTTGGAGCAGTTCGACTATCTACCTACACGACACAGCTCGCCGCAGCAGGTGCTGAAGGAAGTTAACCCTCCAGCAGACACACTGAGAGAGACGCTGTCTTTTCTCCTGCCCAGAAATCCAGCTCCAGTGTTTCCAAGCTCCCCTTGCGGGGTGTTGGAAAAAAGTGAGAGAGAGTGAGAGAGAGTGAGAGAGAGTGAGAGAGAGTGAGAGAGAGTGGGTGAGAGTGGGTGAGAGTGGGTGAGAGTGGGTGAGAGTGGGTGAGAGAGGGTGAGAGAGGGTGAGAGAGGGTGAGAGAGAGAGAGGGTGAGAGAGGGTGAGAGAGGGTGAGAGAGGGTGAGAGAGAGAGAGAGAGAGAGAGAGAGAGAGAGAGAGAGAGAGAGAGAGAGAGAGAGAGAGAGAGAGAGAGAGAGAGAGAGAGAGAGAGAGAGAGAGAGAGAGAGAGAGAGAGAGAGAGAGAGACCAGACCTCCTTCATTCTAAATCAAGGTACAGAGCGGATTAGACCCTTGGAGAATTCTTGGATAGATTCTTGGCAAAGAATACTAAAACTAAGCTACACCTCACTTACTTCGTCCCTTGTACTAGACCTAGGTTAGGTACACCGGGGTAGGCGTATTTTAGAAGCACCAGTTGAGTACTTTTAGTCTTTGTTATTTATGTATGTTATTTTATATGGCTTAGAAACCATACCATGCTTTTACAGTATTTTATAATACTCTTCGTACTGTACGCATTGTACTTTGCAAACAGTATTACAATTGTAGCAGTTAATTTCTTCTGCATGAGAAAGAAGACTGTTCAATAAATACTTTTATTGAAAACGCCAGTCTCATTATTTCTCTGCACCGCTGGTGAAACGAAGCATGCACGATTGACTGAGTGAAATATCCATCTATTGTTTCCGCGACTCTAGGGATACGTTTTATCTTGGGAAACAAAGTTGTCATGTTTATGCGGTTGTCAGAAACTAATCCCTTCATGTTCATTCATGAAAGTTTCAAGTGACCTCTGAGCTAGCTGGCACACACAATTAAGTCTAGTATATTCGATAGAGACCTAGTCGACCTCAGTCCTACATCTAACCTATAGGATACATTATTCCAATGCCCAGAGCCTATTGGGAATATAGGAACTACACTACATGGCGCCCAACGTTTGGTAAGGCACTAATTTAACGCTAGATACTAGATTAACTCAGTCGTGCTTTTCACAGAGACCCCTTTTTCCTGTAAAATACTCCAATAGACGCCTGGAGTGGGTAAAAGGATAAAATATCCGCCGAAACTGAGTAGCACGAAAAAATCCTATATATTAGTTGTTGGTTTGTTCAACGTGATACAGTGTTCCAAAAATATTGTGCACCTTATCTTACTTTCCTTGAAACTTGCTCTGCAAACTTTCGGTCAACAAAATGACGGAGAGTGACGAAGAATTGGCTCAAGCTGTAGCAGCAGCAATTTAACAAAACCTAGACACTACAGGTTTTAATGAAAATGACCCGGATGCTATAATCATCCCAGCAAATGTAAGAAAAACAATAACTTATAAGCTTATAAATAATGGAGTATCATCGAGTGGTGGTAAAGTAATATTTGTCATAGAGGCACATGAATATTGGCAGACAGAGGTATTCTATTCATGGATTCTGTTTCCTGCAGCAAATCCAGTAACACAAATTCCACTACTACAAAGTGGAGGAAACTCCAGTGGAATACATCCCTTCGAGGACATTGAAAGTCCACTTACTTACCAAGAACATCAGCTCTGGTTTAAAGGCGCCCTACAACATCAAAATCAAATTACTAGGCTCGGTCCACTAGGTAGACCAGGATCAACGTGGCCGGTACTAGCCAGCTATACACTACATCCTGACATTGAAAGAATGACCGGTCCAGAACTGTTAGCTCAGCTAAAACAGGTAATCAAAATACATAGACAATTGGTTCAATATGTCATGCACACTTTAACAGTCCAACCTGCTGTAAGGATTCCGCAGCACAACCCTCACCAAGGGAACACAAACAAAATAACACCACAGACTATACAATCAGTCATTGGTAAGTTACCCACAAAAAGGAAACAAATTCCGTTCTTGTTAGCTCAAAAAAATTACTCAAATAGAGGCAGTATTTCCTGATAGTACACCTCATGAGAAACACAGAATCTTAACAATCTGTTTACCAATGGGGATTGCACCACATGTGGAGGATTGTGACACTTGGGGTATAGTCTTTGCTTCAATCTACACAAAAACACATGGTGTTCAGTCTATGGCGGTGATACCAGACGTCCTAAGACAGATTCAGAATGAATACGGACCGGAACGAACTTTGGATCTTGGTGTGAAATTATTAAAAGATTTCAAACAGGTCTCGGCTATACTACTAGCTAATATTAAAGGTGAAGCAGCATCTGTGGCAATCCGCCAAAAGATAAAGAAATAGATTTAACTGAGCAACCATATGAACTTGCAAGAATTATTGAAAAATCCTTTGAAGAACTAGGTAGAGATAGTTTGGGTGGGAAACCAGTAAAACCCCAACTAACAGAAAATCCTGAAAAAGTATTTTGTTATGTTAAATGTTATGTTAAAATATTTTATACCGCGCACGTTTACCGAAACGGTTTCTTGGCGCTCATAACAGATGCGGAGGGCAAGGGCAGAGGTTTACTCAAATGCTAACTGATAGAGATTTATTAAAAATAATCTCACTACTACTAAAAAGAAGTGGGAAAACACGAAACAGACACTTCCTAAAGAGAAGCGTTCTCAGTCCAGAAAAAGGTCTCAACAGGAGCCCTCTGAAAAGAGGTTTAACCTCAGGAATAGGGATAATATGGGAAAACCTGATAGATATCAAGATACTGATACACTTTCCTCTAGTACCTTTTAGACTTCCTTGCAGAAATCCGAAAGAAGAGGACGATCAGAACACAAGGAAGAACGCGTGAAACCCAAAGACGATCAGCACGTTCAAAAAAATAAGAAAACTCAATTCACCAAGAAGAAGGTAGCAAGTATAAAAATAAGACATGCCGAGGATCTTGAGGACACAACTCAAGAACGGGGAGTGGGCCCAGACGATGCTAGACAGCGCAGCAGAAGTCACCATGGCTCGCAAGATCCTGAAGGATCCTCTGAAGACAGTGGACTTGAATGAATGCATTCAAGTTAAAACTTCCGACACCAGGGTTAGTGTACCCCATAAGTTATATGAAGTGAAACTCCGGATGGAGGGGGACATAAGTAGAAAAATAAAAGCACTCTTTTGGGAGAAGCTATCTATAACCCATGACATCCTTCTAGCTGAACAAGACTGGCCACCTGAATTTGTCAGGGAGCGCCCACATGGCGAAGAGATCATTATGCCAGCCTTCTCAAATCATATTCAGATTCATAAACAATGCACCTATGCCAGAAAATGGGCAGTAGCCCAGGCTCCAGCATTATATAAAAATCATGTAGGATGGGATGAGGTTTCTCCTCTCCATAAAATCCAGTAAAAAAATCAATCAAATGCCCAAAGGCTATATCCTGTTAAACAGGAAGCTAAAAAAAACAGGTCAGGGAGATCTTAGATCAACTTGAATACCAAGGGGTGATTGAAACATGCACCACCTCAATGAACAATCCTTTGTTTCCGGTCTCCAAACCAGACAATACATATCGTCTAGTTTTGGACTACAGACACTTGAACTCTTGTTGCAAAACTTTTGCAGTACAAAATGCAAACAGTGCAGCACTGATGAATAAGATTGTGCGTAAAAAATATAAAAGCACATTAGATATTTCAAATGGTTTCTTCTGTCAAAACATTGCACCAGAAAGCAGGTACTTGACCGCTTTCTTAATTATGGGGACACAATTTTGCTGTCTCCCCCAGGGATTCAAGAATAGTCCAGGGTTATTTTCAGCCAGAGTAACAGTCACTACAAACATATGATAATGAGGCATTATCTTATGTCGATGACACCTATCTTACAGACAATGATTTGGACAGGCACTTAAACAGAGTGAACACCATTATACTTGAGTTCGCCTCTGAAGGGTACAAATTAAATTTTAAGAAATCACGAATTGCCCACCTCAAAGTCCTATTCTTAGAATATGAACTTTCGAGTGAAGGTAAAAGCCTGGCAGCCAACTTTTTAGAAAAGTGTGCGCTGCTCCAACCTCCTAAAATGCTGAAAAACTTAGCCAATTCTAGGTTTTCCTGAATTTTGGAAGAACTTACATTCTAACTTACGCAGAAAGGGTTAAACCGCTCTATGAACTAATCAAACCTGATTTCAAACCAACTACTTGGACTAAAAAACACACAGAAATGTTGCGTTCAGAGCAAACAGACATGTTAGCAACATCACATTTACAGACGTGACAACGTACGCAGCCTTTAATGAAGGTGAAAAGGTACCAATAGCTTATAAATCACACTTGTACACACAAGCTGAAATGAAATTCACTTCAACAGAAAAAATTCTGACAGTGGTTCAAACTGCAGTAGCAAAAGAGCCCTCGCACAGGGAAAACGCATAATGGTAGTTACACCTGTACCTGCCTTAGAGGCAGTGACAAAAGCGAGCATTCCAAATGCTAAAGCTTTACATCCGAGATGGATACAATGGGTTAATTCTCTTGCTGCAACAGACGTTGAATACGTTTTTGACCCTTACTTGAAAACTCAAGAATTTCTACAATATGAACAAGAATGTCCTCGGCCTATTGAGATTCTGCCACTAGAACATTACGGATGTATAATTTATACAGACGGATCAGCACAGCCCGTTATTGGGGGCAGACAAGCTCATAGTGCTGCGTGAGCAATCGTTAAAGGTCTCTGGCGCAATGGTAAATTCCGATCAATGGTCACAAAAACTCAATCTCTAGGAGACTGTACAGCTCAGAGAGCTGAACTACAGGCTTTCAAGATGGCGCTTGAGAGCGAGGAGCCAAGATGGCGGCAGAGACGGACGTGTAGTCTCCCGGCTCCCCGAGCCTTTGTCTCCCGCTGATATATCCTGCCTTCGATCCTGATTTTGCGTGACTGCGGGAGGACGGCGAAAGTGCGCTGAGGCCGTTGCCATTTCTCCGGGAACCCTGCCAGCCTCCCAGCCGGAGAAATTGCCGAGCTACGTTGGCGGCCGCCCCTGGTCCTGGAGCTGAGACCCGGGCTACTCCGCTAAGATGGCGCTTGCTGGAGCACCGTGAACGACCGATCTGGGGGGGGAGGCTGGCGATCTGCCTCACAACGTACGACGCGACGATACTCCCTGGCCCCCTTTGCGAGATCTTCTCCTGGATAGTTGGAATTTCCCTGCCTCTTCGCTCTGGGGGAGCTCAGGTGAGACGCGCCGTGCCTTCCCCGTACTGGAGTACAGCCGACTAGCGGAGCCTGCCTCTGGTTTTGCCCCCGCCCTGATTTTGCTACGGGGAGCTCATCTTGTTGTTCGCTCGCCGCCAGCTGCCCTGGACTATCCTGGTGGCCTTGGACCCTGTTGGCCCCGCGGACCTCGCCTACACATTCCCGCGGTCTCCCGGGTGGGTGGCGATGATGGCTGGCGCCATTGAGGCGATGATGGGCTACACTACGGCCCAGGATTGTGACTCCGGATGGGCACCTGATCGGCATGCTGGGTGGCGAGCCGCACCTCCAATTACGGACAGGGTGGAACATTCCCCTGATACAACCTGCAGCACTGTTTTAGTAGCGCTTGCCGACCTGAGGGCTGCGTGGTGTGAGAGCTCGCTAGTACTGTGCAGGAAGCTTGATGATGCGGGTCTTTCAGCAGCGCTTATACCACCAACTTGTTCCCCTCGCTGTGTTGATCCGCCTCCGCTGAGCTCCGACTGTGTTACAATGTTGCCGCCTAAACGCATGGAGGACAGTTCTTTTGGCAACGCTACAGTGTTTCCCTCCCTGCCTGCATCTAAGACCTCATTTGTGGCATTTCAACCTTTGTTTACGGCGCAGTCGGCGCTGCAACTGGCTTTCCTGTTGATTTGTGATCTACAGGCTCCGCTATCATTGAACCATATTCTGGGATGCCTGTCTGCTCTGGAAACGTTACTCCTTGGGGACAGTGGAACTGTTTGTGCTTGGCGGCGTCCATCTTGCTCTCGGATATCTCGATTCTGCCGAGGGTGGCCATCTTGTCTCTTTGTTCTACCTGAGGCGAGCTCTTGCCGGGTGTCATGGTTGGGTGGACGCTTGCGATCTGGTCAGGGCTAGGGGCTTCCGTGCTATAACTTGTGCTGGTCTGTCTGGTGGGGTCTCGGACTGGGGCGCTTCCTCAGCGCTTATTGCAGTGATGACTCTTCACATCTCATTCTGTTATTGCTGTTTATTGTGGTAATTTCGTGTATGGGTTGGAAGTGTGCAATTCTGGCTGGGAGTTCGGGAGACTTTGGATTTTGCCCTCCTCCGGTAACAATAGGTTTATTTTTTCTTTTCTTCCTTTTCTTTTTACTATATTTTGTGTCTTATTGGGCGACAGGCACACTGCTGGGGGGGGATAGGCCGTAGCCTCTGCATGCGTGTAGGGTGGGGGGGTTGGGGGTTGGGATTTTAGTTATCATTTTTTGTTCTATGGGCCTGATTTTCTTCTCATTCTTCTGCTCTTTTCTTTCCCTGTTTTCTATCTTGAGTCCGTGAATGGGATTGGTGATGGGTGGGCAACGGGGGATGCGGTGCTTTTTGACTGGCTCCATTATCCTGATACGTATACTCTTGTGCCGCCATACTGCCTGGGGGTTTCGACTTCTGTTGTTGCTGATTTTCGCTTGATGATGTTGCCTGATTGTGTACTGAAGTGATCCTACGGACTCCGCTTTCCTTGGCTTACTATTTATATAAAATGATAAACTTCATTTTTGGGACAAAATCTTAAAATTAACCTTCACTGCTCCTGGACACGGTAACACAGCGCTATCCGTTGTAACTCTAATTGCTTGCTGATCTGTATTAATGAGCTACTGTGTCGCCGTATTGTTTGCACTTGTGCTTAAAATGGTATTGTGGCCGGCCTGATGGTTGTAGGCCGGTATTTGTTCTTTTATACTGCACAATAAAGGTTTCCCAAAAATTTAAAAAAAAAAAAAAAAGATGGCGCTTGAAAATACCGATCGCGAATTCCCCACACTCAGTGTGCGATTCGTATTACTGCGTCCAGTCTTACAATGAATACTTGCAGAACTGGGTTCAAAACGGGTTCAAAAACACAAAAGGTGGCACAATCAAGAATAAAATGCTTTGGGGACAAGTAGTTCTATTACAGAAAGAACTACAAAAGACTCATGTGATCCATACACTGAGTCATCAGCGTGATGGGGTTCATGTTGCAAGGAATTCAATGGCTGATGAAGCTGCGAAGGCAGCTGTGCAAACTGCTTCCTTAGCTGCAATCACTCGTTCGAAAACAAAAATAGACGGTGAAATAATGCTAGCTGTCAATGCTACAATGAAAGACAGTGGTGCAGCGTTACCTCTGAACTATCCACTCGAATATACATACGTAATTGATGCAAACTCCATTCCTTTTGCTCGAATCCCTGGAGTGGGGGATATGGTAATTCCAAACAGGAACCGGAGAGGTGCTTTGGTTGAAGAAGCACATATGGGAGAGGGTCTGACACATCAGGGGATCTCAAAATCTCTGCTAGAATTAAAAGAGATGTACTAGTGGCCAGGGAAGAGCGTCCAAATTTACGAGTTTGGAATTAATTGCGATGTCTGTTACAGAGATCATAGCTTTGAACGCCACCAGATACCCGACTACAGTGTAGCCAGTCCAGTTCAGTCACCATTGTTAGACAGCAGTAGACGTTCTACACGCAGACATCACCATAGACGAATGCGGTCACACAACTATTAGGACAGATTCATTTGGATGTGGCCTCAGCGCTCGGCTGACGCCCAAACGGTTATAAAAGATTTGCGAGTCTTTATCGGCACATACGCAATCGGCACACTACATTCTGACCAGGGTCCTGCGTTTAGCTCTCGAGCTTAGAAGGAGGCCACGGCCAGCTTGGGCGTTGCATTGCAGTATTCGAGTCCATTCCATCGTGAGGGAAATGCGGTAGTGGAAAGAAAAAAACGTGTCATAAAGCAATCTATACCAGCTAGGGTATTAGGTTCGGGTGACTGGTGGGTCAAACATCTAATAAGTCCAACGTAGTCTTAATAATCTGCCAAGAAGTTCTCTGGGTGGAATCACTCCATATGAAATGCTTTTTGGTACTAGAATGCTTATCCAGTATCTTGATCGTCACACTTCAGTGGTGGAACAAAAACCCTTTGATATCAAATTCCGTTTGGCTGTTTTGCAGGACTTAAATGAAACAAGAAAACATGTCAGCAACACACTACAGAAGCAGACGACCACTGAAGAACAAACACCTGTCACAGCAAGGCCTGTATGGATTCCAAAGATTGGGGTTCTAGTCAGAGAAAAGATCTCGGACAAGAAGGAATTTGTGCCTTCTTACAGAACACCAGTACCTGTACTAGCAATCCACGGATCAAGAACAATAGTACTGTCGCCCCTTTCTGGAAGAAAGGAAATCAGGTCGGTATCCATCGACCTGGTCAAACCACATCATGTGGCCGATAAGTAGTAGGTCCAGTGGACTCCAAAGATGTAGCAGACGACACAATCCAAGAGGTTCAAACTGAAAGACTTATCACCTTTGATAAACCTACAGTGAGACAAGAAGGACTATGCAACAAAGCCATGGAACTTGTGCCTCTTGAAACCCAAATACCAGTTCGTCAAGACACTCCTGTCTACAATGTTATAGCCTCTGACTATACAAATATGACAAAGGAAGACGCAGCTCCAGCAATTTCAAGTAATCTGGATGCAATACCAACAATTGACAGAACTGCCTCTGGCTATTTCATCAACGTTGATACATTTTCTGAGGATCCCAGTGAACCCGAAATAACGCCAGCAATTAAAACTTTTTAAGAAAAAATAACAGAACTCTCATCAACCTGAAAAAACATATCTGGTTTCACCATGGTTGAACTATGGATTGTGTTAGGTGTACTTTTTCTCCTAATTTGGCTCATTCTCGTTTTAAGTTTGGGAAAGCTGGTAGGTGGAAAATATAGTAAAATGTATAATGTGAACAACAAGGACCCCCTGTTCAGAATAAATGATTCCTAAGGAAGGGAAATAAACTGTATGCATATCATGGCCTAATCTTAGCAAGCAAAAGGGGAAGGTAAATACATAAAGGAACCACAAAATCAATTAAATATAAAAAGCTCTGTTTCATTTAATAAGTATTCATATTAAAACCAAACATCGTAAACAATAATCAAAAACAGTATTTACCTTCCCCTTTTGCTTGCTAAGATTATGCCATGATATGCACACAAATATAGTAAAATGGACACAGCAAGTAAGAACATCAACTTGCTCCTGAAACCTCACAAATCATCTCATCGTGAGCGGAGAGACCTGTGGTCAGTGAACATCAGAGCCGTTCCTATACCTGGTGGTATATAATGGGATACAACTGATTATGTCATTTATGGCCCGGTGGAACTGTTGAAGATTACACACCAGTTTAAGGTTTCTTTGAGTGACTGTTTCACCCAGCACATTTTCTGATGATTGGGACTTTGAGACTGTTAACATTTTGACAGATTTAGAAATGTCAGCAAAATTCACAAAACACGAATACTTAGAAGGTTCATCAGAATATGAATTAATATATTGTTTTAATCATTATGGTCATTATTTACACAAATCTGCAAATCCTAGAAATGTTTATAATTATAATCAATGGGAACATTGTCCAACGCCACCAAAGGCCAGCTCAAAAACATTTTATGAAAAGTTTCCACACTTCTCAGGTTTTAATGTCACAAATCTAGAAACGTTTTATTTAAAAAATGTGAATAAGACCGGAATGAAAAACATGTCTAATACCAAGCAAACATATTCTGCCGCCTTTTATGCTCAGCTGTCCACATTAGGTTTTAACTTTTGGAAAGACAACATTGAGACAAAAACTGTCTGGGGCACAAAAGACTGTCAGGTGCAGGAATAAGAAGCATTGTTCAGAAAGTGCATTATCCCAGAGCAAATAATGTTTTAAATGACACTGTTCAACAAACATCTTGTTTTGGCATTGCTAAGATAAAAGAATTAAACAAATCGTCCACACCTAAGCCCACACCGGACAGTAATAGCACTGCAGATGAGGAGGTAGACGGAAAACATATTTTAAAACAGAACAGAACTAATCCTGATAGAAAAAATTGTTAATCTGGCCCGCAGACACGAATAACTGTCAAGAAAGATTCCTGAACAAAATACAAGGGTTCACAGTAACTAGGCCAGATCCAAGATATTCCCAGAGACAACATCCAGGGATAGTAACAACTTACAGTGTAGGAAAACTATGCCTTGAGTGGCTACAGAAATCCACACTTCCAGAAATAAAACACTTAACTTTACTTAAAGATGGCGTTTGAGAGACTTCTTACTAGGACCTCATAAACCACATCATCAACGTTTCATATACGCTGGTATATACGCTGCTTACAATGAAGCATGGAAAGTCACGCAAATGGAAACTGCAGAAAGAATACGAGAAATTGATCTTATTAATTTAGAGAAAGCTCTCTGTAGTGGACAATGGGTTAACGACTGTCCTCCAGAATTTTTTCTTTGGACAGCATTGTATCCTCTGCCATTGACATAATGGAACAGGACTTGCTAATGTTACAACATGGCCAGTCTAAATTACGTTCTATAATGCTGTTAGGCTTGACGTTACAAAATCTCTGTTCAGGCTACGTGCCATGGCGCCTAATCTACACCAGGTCATTGTTTGCTGTATTTAACCTTACAGAAAAACGAATCTCGTTGGCACAAAAAGGAGCAGACCCTACGGTGCTGAGCATAGAAAAACTGGAAAGATTACCATTAACTGTTTCTGAGAAACCTGTTGTAGAATGGATAATACATGGCATCATCACGATACCAGTGACGATTTTGCAGTTTCATTATTGCTTAAAACACATAGGCCTGTATGAAAGGTTGGGTAAAGAGTACATTAAGTCGACCTGGGATTTACCATACACACACAAATGTTGGAGTGGGGGGAAAGGAGGTATTTCTTAGTGGAAAAAATTGTAAAAACTCACTAAGCGGTACACTTTTGTGTCAAGGTATTAACACTGAGACTGTGAGGGTTCTTCAAATAACCTTTCTTGCCACCTGCACGGTTCTCCCGCATCAGTGATAGATCCAGTTTTTAGGCAGCTATCCAATGGTAGCTACATAATGTTGAATGATGACAGCTGTTGTGGAATGATGCCAGGAAAAGCCTATCTCGTTAGTGTGTCAGCCAGGGTCACTTGTTGTATGCAAGTATTGTTTCCTAAAAGCAAGTCAGACGGGGAGTCGCCGTTATGGCCTTCACTGAACATCTCTTCTATACAAATTGATACTTTAAGCCGAATGAAAGCCATTCTTTTACAAAAAACTGTGCCACTGACCTAGTCCAGTGAGACGTATGATCTTTAAGTCGCAAGGACTTTTGCGGAGATACATGCCCTATTATCAACAAACTGTCCCATACATTTCGTAGAAATGTTAGGTCGTATCTTAAACATGTCAGGACTGTTGGCACCCTTTGAAGCAGTCCTAGGCATTTTTCCAAACTTGGTGCACTCTGTTCGGCGGCCTGCCTCATTTTGGGACTCGTAGCAGCAAGTCCAGTCACCAGCGATACTCAGACTACCATGGAGAACGCTCTCCTGGCCATGCAGTATCGTGAAAGAATTACACAGATTCTTGGCTTGGCTCATTTAAGAGATCTGAATACCACTTGGTTCCTTTAGTTCAGACCAATCTGGCAAGATTGCATCTTACCTGTTCTACGATGCCTGCTTTGCGGAGAAGAATGCATGTTAGATGTTTGACACTTCCATCAGCACTGCCAACGGAAGTTGACTCTTTGTTTGGTTCGGTAACTGCTCATGCATCGTGTTGCCCCAAACGGCTGCCAATCCTCATGACGGCATTCATTGAGGTCTCACCGGCAAGTCCAGCTGAGGGAGAGATACGTGGACCAACAGGCACACAGATACCATATACTGCGAACATTGCTAATGCGACTGATGCGGACGGCGATGATTCTCATCTGTGCACAATTGATCTACTTAATGAAGTAGTCCAACTTTCACCTACTGTGATAGACTATTTCTTTGCCAGCTTAGAAGATGGATTTGGTCTTTTCTGTAGGCAGTATGGTCTTGAGATCAATACAGGGAAGACCAAATTCATGATTTTCAACCCCTCCCCCACAACCAGACCCAACCCTTCCCTGAATTCCATAGAACTGGAGAGGGTAAAAACATTCCAGTGCCTGGGCGTAACCTTGCATGAGAACCTATCCTGGGGACCACAGATCTCAAGCTCGCGAATAAGGCTTTCTCAACTGTCCGGGGCTATTCTAAGGGTTACGAACACCCCAACTTTTAAACCAATAGCTCCTGCAGTTGAAATGTATAAAACACAAGCGAAGTCGGCTGCATTATACGGCAGCGAACTATGGGGTCATCAAGCTGCAAATGAGTTAATGTGTGTGGAAAATAATTTCCTGAGACGCCTTTTGGCCCTTCCAACTGCAACTCCTCTGTTTCCCTTACGTCTAGATCTGGGTCTACCGTCTATAAGGGAGGACCTTGAATCCAAACCATTAAGATTCTGGCATAGACTTTGGTCAACAAATGAGCTAAAACACTATAGGCAAGATCTCGTTCATGTCATGAATTTAAACCATAGTGATAAGATCCCTTTGCTTTCCTTTGTTAAGCAAGAACTGTACCGGCTGGGCTTCCAGGAGTTGTGGGAGGCCCCGGAATTAGGCTGCATCAGGGTCCCCCGGAAAAGACTCGTAGAGGCTTACAAGGAACAGAGTCTTGCCTCTCATGTGCTTGCACCCCGTACTGGTATTTTAACCCACCGTTTTATTGAATCCAAAAATTCTTACAAGTTTGAAACTTTTATGGACTATATTTTCCCGATTTTGGCAAGGAAGCTATTTATCCAGTGGCGGTTTGGCACTCTACCTATTAAATCCTTTACTTGCAAATGGACCAAAGGGGGGGACAAGATATGCCCTGGCTGTAATTCCTGCGATGAGGAGGAAATCTATGTTCTGTTCTTCTGCCCTTCCTACAAGACACCTAGGAAACATTGGCTTGTGCCCTTGTGTAGGAACATGGGTATAAGGAACTTTCTAATATCGTTCAGAATATTGAAAACCGAGTCCTCCCCACATATTGTATTCGCAGTTGCAAAATATCTTTTGGCCATGTGGCGCATTAGGTCCAAGTTGCTCAAAGCAAGACTACCATATGACTGTACTGCCTACCCCCTTCGCTGGCATTGTAACCTTTAGCTTTCATGGTCATGTGTCTCAAAACACTATGTTTTACTCTCACACCCAATGCCATCAAATGATTGTTGCTTGTATGCTTATGTATTTTATATCCCCCAAATTTTTAATGTTATCAAATGATTGTATGTTTGTATGCTTTTATGCATCTTTTATGGTCTAAATAAAGAATTTTTGGATTGGATTGGTAATGTTTTCTCCTGACAGCGAGAATAACTTTTGAAATTAGCACACAGCGTTCTATCAACTGTGAATTCGAACTTCGCTTTTCAAAACAATCCTTCTAAACTTTGGAACTCTATTTTCTACGATTCGATTTGACTTTTTTCAAAATTGAACTTTTTTTGGCACAAAGTAAACTGCTTAAAGTAGAACTATTCTTGGGAACAAGAATCCTTTGAATATTTCCTAGAGACAATATTTGACCTTGTCCTCAAAACCAAATCAGTATACATATTCTGCTATGGGATGGTCTCGACCTTTTTTATTCTGTAATTAAGAGCCATTTCATAAATGTAATTTCATGATTCATTAGGTTAGCATTAATACTTTATGCTACATATTTTATATGTAAACACTATTCACAAATGCGTACAGTTCAAATGCTCATTTTCGTGTACAACCTTTTCAAATGCATTTCGTGTATTTTGGGTGGGATTGTAAACACATGCTTTAGATCTGTTTTATGGTTAGAATTTAGTAATGTTAAACATAATAAAGTGGAGTGGGTGTTGTAAAGCATTTTAGAACCCTAGTGTAATTTTCCCAATTCATGCCATATATAGGTATAAATCACCATGTCCTTATATAGGCATAGAAATCATAACCATATTTAGACTTAGTCCATGCAGTCCAAATACGGAATGGCTACTTCACCTAGTTCTGAAAATCCACAACGATTTCTTGGAAAAACTCTCCTTCAGCAGTGAGGGACTTCCCCTTGCTTAAATATTGATTTATCCAAGAACTCATGGAGTTTTCAAAGAACTGTGAGTCTTTGATGGCGTTATGTCCAACCTTACGTCAAACTCGTCACCTTCAAGGTATAAATATGCCCACACTTGCCTTAGCAAACACACAGTGGTTTGGAGCAGTTCTACTATTTACCTACACGACACAGCTCGCCGCAGCAAGTGCTGAAGGAAGCCGACCCTCCAGCAGATGCACTGAGAGAGACGCTGTCTTTTCTCCTGCCGAGAAATCCAGCTCCAGTGTTTCCAAGCTCCCCTTGCGGGCTATTGGGAAATTGAGTCTTGAGAGAGAGAGATACCAGACCTCCTTCATTCTAAACCAAGGTACAGAGCTGATTAGACCCTTCGAGAATTCTTGGATAGATTCTTGGCAAAGAATACTAAAACTAAGCTACACCTCACTTACTTCTTCCCTTGTACTATACCTAGGTTAGGTACACCGGGGTAGGCGTCTTTTAAAAGCACCAGTTGAGTACTTTTAGTCTTTGTTATTTATGTATGTTATTGTATATGGTTTAGAACCAATCCATGCTTTTACAGTATTATTTTATAATACTCTTCGTACTGTACGCATTGTACTTTGCAACCAGTATTAAGATTGTAGCCGTTCATTTCTTCTGCATGAGAAAGAAGACTGTTCAATAAATACTTTTATTGAAAACGCAAGTCTCTATTTCTCTGCACCTCTGTTTCCGCGACTCTAGGGATACGTTTATCTTGGGAAACAAAGTTGTCATGTTTATGCGGTTGTCAGAAACTAATCCCTTCATGTTCATTCATGAAAGTTTATAGTGACCTCTGAGCTAGCTGGCACTCACAATTAAGTCTAGTATATTCGATAGAGACCTAGTCGACCTCAGTCCTACGTCTAACCTATAGGATATATTATTCCAATGCGCAGAGTCTATTGGGAATATAGGAACTACACTACAACTGGACCTATACAAAGCTAATGAACAACACACCTGATGCCTTTCAACCCTTAAGCTGTTAAAGGGATTGGGACGTGGGAGGTCTGCTAGATGGAGAATAGTAGGATGTCCTCGCAGCACCTCCTAGGGAGGTGGCCACACAATCAGACTTCAGACTGGTCCAGTTAAGGATCCACCATCACTCCCATTACGCTCGGACAACTATGGTAAAGATGGGGAGGGCGACTGATACACATGGCTTGTGTGCCTGTGAGCAGACTGGAACTTTCTCATCCTGTGAGACTGCCCAGCAATACAGGAATTCTGGTCTGGAGTGGTGGAATGCCTGGGTGAAGTAGGGGGAGGGGGTTTGAAGGTCTCCGCAAAACAAAGTGTTCTTAGTATTTGGGGCGAAGCAACTGTAAGCAGGGAGCAGCGGACATGGATTACGCTTGGCCGGGGGGGGATTGGATTTGGAACAATTTGTGAAGATATTCTGGGATGTAAGATAGCGCTAATGTTAATGGTTGTTGATGTACGTATTCCATTTTCAATAAAAAAGTGTTAAAAAATACGTTTGTTTGGTGTTTGTGGAAGACAATTACAAGACACAAAAGAAGTGAAGGTAATGTTGTAGATGAGATGCTCAAGCCTGTGAAAACGTTATGTGACAGCATAAAGGACAGAGAAGAAAGTATTGTGGCTAGTTACAAGCAAAGTAATAAATGAGATGGATGCTGGCATTAGAGAATGAATTTACAGGTAAGAGGCACAAAAAACTAAAGAAAAAAAAGAAAAAACAAAGAAATAAAAAGAGTAAAGAAAAATATCTTGTTTGAAAAAATAAAGTTTGCAGAAAGAGGAACACAATGTATAGTGCAAGAAAAAATGTAAGCTGACAAGCAAAACATTTCTCAACAAATTACAACATAATATTAAAAACGTTAATCGCTAATATTTCCTTTTTAACAGTCAAACAATACTGAAAAAAATATTACTAAACCAAATAAAATATCAAGAATAAAATGTTTTAATTTATTTAAACATACCGCGTCTGAGTTAAGCAAAGACCGCTGTTCTATGGCAGTGGCTCCAGAAATGTGAGCTAATGCTGCTGCCAAAGCCTCCACTGCTCCCTTCTCCTCTATCAGTTGCGCTGCAGATATTTTGAAGTGCTCAATGGCGGAAGGGGGCACAGAATCCAAGAATCTAATATGGTAGCAAAAATATATACATATATCTTAATATATTTCACTAATCATACTTGTTCTAATCTCTATGCATCTTAGTCACCTCCGCATTTTTTCAAACAGCCAAACTGTTTCAGTTTAACAATTTATGGAGACTCAGTATTGGAATACGGGGCTTTGTGCCCAAGCAACATGTCCACAGTCTTGGAAAGCTCCAGTTATCACACAATTATTTACCTGCACTTTACTTTTCTTAGGACTGATAAATGTGGGCATCCGTAGTTGCTAAACTAACTTGCATTTTCGCCATGCTAGGAAATGATGGAGTTAGTAGAAAGGGAAAAAAAGTGATGTCTAAGTGTGTATATCTAATTAAGATAGAACTGGAACAGATATAGGTCCCGGTAGGGCCGGTCCTAGAACTTCTGGGGCCCCGGGCGAAAGGGAAGATGTGAGGCTCCCCTAATTTCCATGTAACATCCAGTCGCGGCCGGCATGATGCACGGGGGGGGGGGGGGGGGGGGGGGGGTCTCGTGGGGGTTCGGCGCAGGGGTAATTAAAAAAATTAATAAACTTACCTTCCAGGGTCTCGCGTTGTCTCAGCTCCTGACCTGCTCTCCTGCCTCTGGCAGGAACAGGAAGCAGGCAACCTCCTTCCCTAAGCCAATCACAAGGCTGCAATGGCCTCATTGTGATTGGTCGGTATGCCGACCAGCCAGGCGCCTATGGGGAGGCCTTTTTCTCCATGTAGGGTGCAGTGCCCATGACTGGTTTGGTCGGCCCCGGAGGCCCAACCAAACAGTCAGCGCCCATAGCAGTGGGCAAGGGACTCCTCCCCTGCCCTAAAACAGACCCGCCCACCCCCAACCAAACACTTCTGCTTTCTTGCAGTGCGACAAGCAGGAACATAAAATGGGAGTTTTAGAATGTTGTGTTTCTGCTTCTCGCACTGTGAGAAAGCAGTAGGGCGACGCTCCTCCACCCTAGTAGAGGAGCCGCCCTTGATAACATCACAAGAAGTGACATCACAGAAATTGACATCTCAGCACAATTGATCTTATTTGGCATCCCGAAGAGACCCAAGGTGGATATCAGTAATATGGACAAAAAGATAAATATACATATTAAATAAGTCCATATATTTTAAAACTCTATTAAATGGATTACATTTGTCACATTGGATGGAAAAGCTAGGTGCAGTTCTCACAAAAATGTACATTATTAACTCCTAGTTAACTGATTGTTTCCAGATGAGTGCAAGATTCAATTTCCAGTTTTGCCTTATAAAGGGGGGAGAACCTGTTAAGGTAATTTGGGGCGGGATCATTCAAATTATAAAATGACACAAGAGAAAATCTCACACCATGGAAATAATTGCAAATTTGAAAAGGCTCCCTTATTTTTCTGTGCCATTATTGTGCTACCTTAGGATGAAATTAATACTTCGTTATTTGTTTTAACATAAATCCTCTCACCAGTATCCCGCATACACATGCTAAGAGATGTAGGACAATCTTTTTTGTGTGTGGGCTCTTTCCTCGCCAGAATTATGTTAAGTGCAAAAACACAACGCATAGTACAAAATTACTAGAAACCATTGAAAACAAATAAAGATTGTACATAAATAAAAAAAGACTTGAAACAATCAAAACCACTGCTAAATCATACATTGACTTGAAGGTAAACTTCAGATTCAAGGGGTTTTCAAATCAACGTTTTTGATTTGGTGGTAGAACTGCAGGAAGTAGAAGTGGCCGTCTTTAGCGCTGGTGGAGCCCTGTGCGACAATGTTGGTGCCCCTCAATGACTTGCTCTGATACGGATTCCCTCACTACCACCCTTTAACAGTGCCACTCAAGTCTCCATAACCATATTCTCGCTCAGATGCATTTAATTTGATTTACAGCACCACTGATACCAGTTTAGGTTGTCAGAGAACTTATCACACAGTACATGGAAACAATCAATACGTGTGTAAATCACAATAGGTAATGTTACATGAGACAAAGGACTAGGAGTCACATTACAATCATACTAGTAGGCAGTATGGTGTATTAGTGATTGATCTGGAAAAACACAAACTCTGAATTTAGAATGTAATACCATGGTTCAGGGTTTTTTTTAATAACTAGAATTGATTTCTGTCCAAATTAACCCTTTTTGCAACATTGGGATAATCAAAGACTGGGGAAAAAACCATAACGCTGTAATTTATACCTTGCAGTTTACTTGCAGCTCTTCGATGACAGTTTATAGCTCATTGTTCAATGTTATGATTTTGACTTATAAACTGCAAGTAACAATAGCATCTCTCTGACAAAAGCAGTAACCCATTGGCCTATTTGAATTATGTGGATTTAGTGATCTGCATGGTACATGTTCTTTGCAGCAGGCACATTAACCCTCTGCGCTATCTTTAAAAGAAGTCAAAACTTCCACTTGACAAAACTCCATCTCTCTCTAGGAAGAACATTAATCATCTGAGTATTCATGACATTTTTATTGTGGCCAACATTGTTGGAGGCTGGGAAGGAGGCAACAAGTGCTTTTAGAAACATAATATACTCACAAACATGACGCCCCCACCGAAGTCAGCACTCAGTGCGATCTCATAGGTCGAACCGCCCTAGAGCCTTCCTGCTCAAGGGTCCTATGACCTCAATGACAGTCACTAGGGTGTGTGCTTCGAAGGCCTGCCCAAAAGACTCAAGTTGAGCTTCAGTAAGGGTTGTAATGGACAGGCCTTCAAGTTTAACCCACACTTGCCACCGCTATGGTCCACCTGCTGGTGCTCAGACACCATTCTTCTAAGGTCTTTTTCGGGGCCTACTAAATGTGCTCTCTTAGGAGAGTGGTCTGGTGGACTGGTCATGAAGGCCGAACCTGGTTCCCCAGTTCCAAATTTGGCAGCTCTGACCATAGTGCCACATTCTCTCCCTCACTGAACACCATACTGCCCCACTGGGAGAAACTCGCACTGCCTTCAACTACAAATCCAATTGCGCCCCGCTATAAACACCTGGAGGCGACCCAATTCAAATTAGGCAATATGCTGCCTAAAAAAAAAGTGACAACATCTTGGAAAAAGCAAACACTCAAAGAATGTAAGATTAATTAAAAGCATGTGAAATGTAAGCAGGAACAACATGGTTACCTTAACCCTTTTGCACTTATTTTTCAGAAATCAATGAGTGCTTTTGCATGAAAAGTTAAGGCCATGACTACAGGGCCGGAAGGGGCCAGTTTCAATGTCCATTGCTTATATCCTTACAAAACGTAAGCAATATAGTTCAAAAAGACCACATTCGTGAATACACAGCCTCTGCATGCATTTTGTTTTCCAATCCGCCCATCAAGCAGGTATTGCAGTACATCCAGGAATGGTGCACTTCCAAACCCGGGGAAAACAATGCTGTTCAGAGAAAGACAAGAAAACAAAAGTAGTGCTTGACTTGCAAACTCTGTAAAGTGGCACTAATGTGTTTTGGGTGTGAATAAAATCAATCTGGGCCCTTTTTGACCCACTCTGTCTTGCTTTAGTTATTTTTTACATTTTGAACCTTTTATTTCTCTTCATCCCAATGCTGCAGGTTGGAAGTGAAAAATGTCAGAAAAAAGACGAACTTTCCAGCAACAGTTTTTATTTTTTGGATTCATTTCACTGGAGAACAAATAAAGGAGTACTGGCTATAAGACCCAGGGAAAGGGGCACCACACCTGGACCTTGCAGCTTTCTATAGTGCTTACAGGCCCAGGGAAAGGGGGCCCCCTCCCCAGGGCCTTTGAAGCAGTGAGTCTGGCAGTTCTACATACATTAAGTTAACAAAAGCCAGTTGATCTGGCTGCTCCCTCCTCCCCTCACCCACCTCCCTTACCTGTGTCCGGCTGGTCCTGGAAACAAAGGGGCCTTCTGTCACCTGGCAACAAAATGCAGAAAGGGAATGGCCGGTACTAAACACAGGTGCTCCCACGCCCCTGACACTGATGCTGGCCAGCTGCTCTGCCTTCCCCCCCACCCCTGCACCCCCAGGAATGACAACACACCGTGATCAGCAAGGTCGACCCCAGCCTTGCATGTGTATTGTATTGTGATTGTGCGGGGAGGGGGCCCAGCTGGAGCAGATGGGCAATCTGTGAAAGTGTGGTCTTTCACAGTGAAGCGGTGGGGGACCCCTGTCTTGCAGCCAAGCGCGAGGCCTGGGCAGCTGCACACACTGCCCATGCCTAGCACCGGCCCTGGGTCCCGGGGAGGCGGGTGGGCGTGTGAGAGACTGCAGCTCTACATGCCAAGAACAGATGCATACTGGTAAGTAGCATTTTCCGTTCGAGGCATATGAACTGCAGATCTCACACTGAGCATTGACTATACAGCAGTATGTCCCCTAGCGGTGGTCGCCTGTATCTGTTGCAGTAGTTTGAAAGTTTTGAGGACAGCTTGGCCTACAGCAGCTTGCTGCTTTGCTTGCACATCAACACTATAGTGTTTGGTGAAGGTATGTGTTGTAGACCATGTTGCTGCTTTGCATATGTCTTCTAGGGGAATGTTCCCTAAGAAAGCCATAGAGGCTCCTAGTTTGCGTGTGGAATGCGCCCTAGGAGTATTTGTTAATGTACGTTTTGCTTTTTGATAGCATATTTGTATGCATTTTACAATCCACCTAGCAATTCCATCTTTGGCGATGGGGTTGCCTTTATGTGGTGGTGCAAAAGCTACAAACAATTGTTTTGTTTTACGAAAGGCTTTGGTCCTGTCAATGTAATAGAGGAGAACTCTTTTACGTCTAGGGTGTGTAGAGCTCTTTCTGCAACAGAGTCTCGGTTTTGAAAAATCACTGGCAACTCTACTGATTGGTTAAGATGAAATGGCGTGATGACTTTAGGAAGGAATTTTGGATTTGTTCGTAGGACCACTGTTACGGTGTAATTGTAGAAATGGTTCCATTATAGTGAAGGCTTGATTCTCACTAACTCTCCTGAGAGAGGTAATAGCAATGAGGAAGGCTGTTTTCCATGTGAGGAATTGAAGTTCACATTTGTGTAAAGGTTCAAAAGGGGGTCCCATGAGCCTGGTAAGAACAATGTTTAGGTTCCACACTGGAGAGGGTGGAAACCTAGGAGGAATGATTTTTTAATCCTTCCATAAATGCTTTGATTGCAGGTACTCTAAATAATGACAGATGCTGTCTATTTTGTAGGTACGCTGCAATTGCGGCCAGATGAAGCCGTATGGATGAATATGCTAGATTATATCTTTGTAAGTGTAGAAGATAGCAGATGATATTCTGGATAGAAGCATCCAGGGGATCCATTTGGTTATTGGTGCAGTAAATGGCAAATCTTTTCCATTTTGCTGCATAGCACACTCTAGTAGTAGGTCTTCTGGCTTCTTTAATGATATTCATACATTCTGGTGGTAGGATAAGATTCCTAGATTCAGTTGACTTGGATCTGGATGTCTGATGTCTAAATGGTTCTGCGTTAGCATGGATGGTGTCAGACACAGTCTTTGGTGTGGAACTAGAGAGTTTTCCAACAGTGTTGTGAACCACGGTTGGCGTACCCAAGTGGTAGCTACCAAGATCATTTTGAGAGACTGTTGTCTTAGCGTGCGCACTACTAGTGGTATCAGTGGGAGTGGCAGAAAAGCGTACGGAAATTTGCCTGACCATTTAATCCATATTGCATTGCCCTTGGACGACGGGTGTAGAAACCTGGCGGCGAAGGTTGGGCATTTTACGTTTGTGTGTGGCGAATAGATCTACATCTGAATGACCCCACTTCTGAAAGAATGGTAGGAGAACTTGCAGATGTAGTTCCCATTCGTGAATCTGTTGTGTCTGTCGACGTAACAGATCTGCTATCTGATTGTTAACTCCAGGAAGGTGTTCTGCCAATAGATATATTTTTTGTGGAATGGCCCATCTCCAAATGTTATGTGCAAGCTGGGACAGTTGTAGAGAGTGTGCCCCCCCCCCCTGTTTTTGTATATAGTACATGGCTGTCATGTTGTCCGTCGGATTAATACAGCTTTGTTTTGTACATGTACTTGGAAAGACTTGAGCGCTAAGAATATTGCTAGCAGCTCTAGATGGTTGATGTGGAGCTCTTTTTGATGAGTGGCCCATCTTCCCTGAGTTGTATGGTGAAGGAGATGGGCTCCCCATCTGTCAGGGATGCAGCTGTTGTAAGTACTATTTGTGGAACAGGCTCGAGGAACTGCCGTCCTCTGGACAAGTTTTTGTGTTCCACCATTGCAGAGAGAAATGTGTGCGGCTGTCCACCAACACCAGGTCTGTAAGTTGTCCTAGAGCCTGGTTCCACTGACGTGCTAGGCATTCTTGCAATGGGCGCATTTGCATTCTTGCATATGGTACAATAAAAATGCAAGATGCCATCATGCCAATTAGTTGCATGAACACTCTGGCTGGGAGAGAGTGTTGGTTCTGAAACCTTGTGACCAACGCCTGAATGCTGTGTATCCTGGCTGGACTGGGATACGCTAGAGCTTTAGACGTGTTTATTGTAGCCCCTAGGTATTGATGCACATGAGAGGGCTGAAGATGCGACTTGGTGTAGTTGATTGTGAACCCTAAGTCGCGTAATGTTTGAATCGTTTGAGATGTGTGTTGGACACAGTGATTGAATGACTTGGCTTTTATGAGCCAATCGTCTAGGTATGGGAAGACATGGATGTGTTGCCTCCTGAGATGTGCTGCTACTACTGCTAGACACTTTGTAAACACTCTTGGTGCAGTTGTGACCCCGAATGGAAGGACCTTGAACTGATAGTGTTGTCCTTGTATCACAAACCTTAGATACTTCCTGTGAGGAGGATGTATGGGAATGTGGAAGTAGGCGTCTTTTAGATCTAGTGTAGTAAGGAAGTTGCCTTGTTGCAACAATGGGAACACTTGTTGTAACGTGATCATATGAAAATGATCTGAGTGTATATACAGATTGAGGGGCCTGAGGTCGAGAATCTGTTTTAGTGGCCCGTCCTTCTTGGGTATTAGGAAATACAGCGAGTAATCCCCTGTTCCCTGTTGTAAAGGAACTATTTCTAATGCGCCCTTTTGAAGCAATTATAGAACTTCTTGTTTTAGCAGAGTAAGATGCTCTGTAGACATTAGACACTGTCTGGGTGATGTGTGTGGAGGGGTAGCTGTAAGTTGTAGGCAGTAGCCATACTGAATAATCTGTCTTACCCACTTGTCTGTTGTGATGGAATTCCAGGCGGGTAGTAACTGTGTTAGTCTGCCCCCTACAGGAGTGGAATGCTGTTGGGGAAGCCGAAGAAAGTCACTGTTTTGTGGTGGGAGAGGTTTAACTATTATTTCCTCGACCTCTCCCTTTATTGTTGTTGCCTCTATAGCCTCCTTGAAAATATCCTCTATTGGAAGATGTTTGTGTATTCGTTTTAAAGGAAGCTGAATTGTCTGCTCCAGCTTGTTAGGAGCCTCCTCTATGAAAGGAGCGACGAAAGGAGCCTCTAGCTTGGGTGGATTGCAGAGCTCCCATAGACTTGGCTGGATCAGTGTCCTTTTTCATTTTTTACAAGTGCTGTGTCTACCTCTGGTCCAAACAATTGTTGGTTAAATGGTTGATTTAAGATAGTGGTTTGCACCTCTTGCTTAAATCCTGAAATGCATAGCCGCGCATGACGTCTAAGGAGGACACTAGTGTTTATTGCTCTAGATGCAGTGTCTGCTACATCAAGTGTACATTTTATTGAGGCATTTGAGATTAGCTTACCTTCATGGATAAGGTAATTTGCCTGTGCTTTATATTGGTCAGGTAGATGTTGTAAAAGTGTCTCTAACTGATCACAGTAAGCCCTGTCATATCTTGCGAGGAGGGCTTGTGTGTTAGTTATGCGCCATGTATTGCTAGCTTGGGCAGCTATTCTTTTGCCTGATACGTCTATTCTTTTTGATTCCTTATCAGGGGGTTGTGCTTCACCTGATGTTTGGGAGTTTGCCCGTTTTCTAGCGTTTGAAACAACTAGGGAATCTAAGGGTAGCTGTCCTTTAATATAGGCAGAATCTCCAGGAGCAGGTCTGTACTTTTTCTCTTTTCTTGGGTTTATGATCCTAGCTCGTACAGGATCTTTAAACACTTCTGGAGCATGCTTAATGACCCCTTTAATCATAGGTAGAATTTGAACAAACTTTCGGGATTGTTCAAAAGTATCTAATAAAAAATCTTCTTCTGCCTCATCTGAGTGCATTGTGACATTATGATAGATGGCAGCCCCATTGAGTAAGTGTCCAAAAGCAATATTGTCTTCTGGAGGAGAAGGTTTGGATGGATATGTATGTGGGTCAGGAATATCTGGTACATCCTGTGGGTTTGGGTACTCCCAGTCTGGTGCATAGGGAAAAGGCTCATCTAGGTCTCCCCCTCCCCTATGCTATACTCCTCATCATTCTGAGGAGGTGTATGTGGTGAAGAATGAGGAGGAGAATTTTGAGGTGAAATGTTTGAAGGAGGAGGAGGTGAAGAAGGTACGGGAGAAGAAGGATGCATAGGAGATGAGGCAGGGTCCTTCTTGACAGGCACTGTAGGTGTAGGTGCTGAATCTGCCTTCCTTTTCCTGTGTGGTGTAGTGGAAACATGTCCTGTTTGAGGCTCAATGTAGATCCTTTTTTGTAAAAAAGTACCTTTTCTGGAAGAACTACTTCGGCGCTGATTTATTCGGTTCCGGGCATAGTTGGTGCTTGTCTTTAGCCTTAGGAGCTGTTGTAGGGTCCTTTGGCGTAGATTTCGGCACCGAAGACATTGTCTTTGGAGTCGAAGCCTGTTTTGTGGGCTTGTGAGCATCGGAAGCAGGCCTTATTGGTTTCGGCACCAAGGATATAGGCTTTGGATTGGAACGGTTTTAATCTGCTTCGAAGCCACGGAAGCAGGCTTCATTATTTTCGGAGCCGTCTGGTCTTTAGGAGTATACTTTCGTATTGTCTTTCGGAACCGGGACTTCCTTCGGTTTCGGTGCCGAGGGAGCTGGTGGTATCGGCACGTGCGGTTTGCTCGGTATGGAGCTACCGGAAGGCTTGAGTATTTTCTTCTGAGACGGGCTCGATGACAGGGCTTTCAAAGTATTTTTCCGGTCGCGACTGGGCTTAGAGGCAGAGTGGTGACCTTTGCCTTCGATTTATGTGTTGGGTCTGGGCAGCAGTACTCACGCGTTGACGCGAAGGAATGGAATCATCTGCCTCGGATACGATTTTGGAGATCGTCTGAATCTTCCTCTGAGACGCATGGTTCTTCGTCGAAGATATCCACTGGTTCTGGAGCCGATCTCTGCATATCGTGTCGACGGCCCTCCGAACCCGAATGGTCTTTTTAGATCGAAAGGCTGTGCAGGCTGTGCAGCTGGACTCGTCGTGATCTGGTGATAGGCACAGGTTACAGACCTCATGATGGTCACTGTGTGGAAATTTTGCTCCACACTCTGGGCATCTCTGAATGGCGTCCTTTCCATGACTTGTAGGCCTCACGGCGTGGATAGGCCCAACGACCAGCATCTACGACCGGAATCGAGCTGGTGAAGTCGAGTGGATGGTTTTCGATACTGAAAGTTGTTTGGCAAAGATTGAGTAAATGTTTACGCGTCAAAACTACTATTAAAGTAGATTTCGAACCAGAGCAGAAAAGTTACATCCGAACCCAGTGGCGGAAAAAAACAATCTAAAGATGGAGTCGATGCCCATGCGCACTATCTTTCAAGGGAGGAGTCACCAATCTCGTGCCTACAAAGACTTCTTCCAAGAAGACAACAACATGCAATCATTCGAGCCCAAAACCAGGTGGTGATCTAATGCTCAGTGTGAGATCTGCAGCTCATATGCCTCGAACGTAAGTGTTTTGTCTATCTGGTTTTGTCTTTTCAATAGGGTACATCATGGCACATCTTGCGTATAATGTGTTTAGCTTTCTTTGTGCGTAAGTCTTTGGAATTGAATCATGCGTCACTGCGAGAATACTTTTGGCAAGAACCGTGGGTCTGTCCTCATGACAATCTTTTCCTTGTGCACCTGAAAGTATGATTCTTGTAGTGTGAGTGCCTGCAATTCACTCTCAGTGCAGAGAAGTTATGTTCACCCGAAATTGTGTTTTTAGGGTGGGCATTTGGAATGCGGCCTTGTGCAATGGTTCCAAGGGTGCCTTCATTAACAGCGAGAAGGAAAATGCCACTTACCAGTATGCATCTGTTCTTGGCATGTAGGGCTGCTGACATTCATATCTTAGCTTGGTTGATATGCTTTATTTCGATACATAAAAATATCTTAAAAGCAGTACATACAATAAATCTTTAAACAAGCATTGGAAATGCAATAGGTCTCGCACCATTAGAGTTAGTGCTTTTAGAATTGTTTATGGGTTTTTTTGTAAATGTTTAGCATTTTTGTTTCCTGTAGCCAATGCTAAAGAATTACAAATAAAAAAAGCCATAACAATTTCTAAAAGCTCTAACTGAAATGGTCTGAGACCTATTGCACTGTGTGAGGGTGAGGGGTTGAGGGTGAGGGTGGGTGAGGGTGAGTGAGGGTGAGGGGTTGAGGGTGAGTGAGGGTGAGGGGTTGAGGGTGAGTGAGAGTGAGGGTGAGTGAGAGTGAGGGTGAGTGAGGGTGGGTGAGGGTGGGTGAGGGTGGGTGAGGGTGGGTGAGGGTGAGGGGTTGAGGTTGAGGGTGAGGTGTTGAGGGTGAGTGAGGGTGAGGGTGAGTGAGGTGTTGAGGTTGAGTGAGGGTGAGGGTGAGTTAGGGTGAGGGGTTGAGGGTGAGTGAGGGTGAGGGGTTGAGTGAGAGTGAGGGTGAGTGAGGGTGGGCGAGGGTGGGTGAGGGTGAGTGAGGGTGAGGGGTTGAGGGTGAGGTGTTGAGGTTGAGTGAGGGTGAGTGAGGGGTGAGGGTGAGTGAGGTGTTGAGGTTGAGTGAGGGTGAGGGTGAGTTAGGGTGAGGGGTTGAGGGTGAGTGAGGGTGAGGGGTTGAGGGTGAGTGAGGATGAGTGAGAGTGAGGGTGAGTGAGGGGTTGAGGGTGAGGGGTTGTGAGTGAGGGTGAGGGTGAGTGAGGGTGAGTGAGGGGTTGAGGGTGAGGGGTTGAGGGTGAGGGGTTGAGGGTGAGGGGTTGAGGGTGAGTGTGAGTGAGGGTGAGGGTGAGGGGTTGAGGGTGGTGAGGGTGAGGGTGAGTAAAGGATTAATTTGATTGCAAAAGGTATGGACCATTAAAGAATTAAGATCTAAGGTGGAACAAATAATACTCAAATAAAAAAATAAAAAAAATACCCTGTGCAAGCGTGCTACCAGTAGCAAATTATCAGTTGTTGTAGCCCTTTAGAATTAATGGAAACAGAAATGACATTATAGTTAACATGACAAGAGCACAAGTAGAGATATTGAACTACGATTTACAATGCGAGAGTTGGAAAGTTCTTGCATAGTGCATCCAATTAATGAGGGCACATTCTGGGGGAGTGCGAGCGAAAGTTGTTGTTACATACTCTCCCTGCTTTAGTGACTCCGTTGGACAATAAAAGTAAATGCATTTCTGCGTGGTATCTCTGAAATCGATGTAGCGCAGACGTACTCTCCTTTCACGTTAAAGTTTGATTAGAGGCACGACAACATGGGGTAAAAAAAAAACAACAGGCTTTTACCATCTCTCACATTTAAAATGACCAAATGTTGTTGAATAAAACGGCAAATGCTAGCAGTCAGCGATAACACGCCACCTCCAAAGCCACCACCACTGGGGGACCAGTTGGGCCAGGGGAGGCGGGGCAATAACTGATAGAAAGGGGTCATCCAAGTTCTGGCAGCCACGATCCAGCTGTGAGGGCGGGGAGGTAGTTTCAGGAGTACCAACTTCTGCCGAAGATCCCAACAGACACAGAGGGGGAGGAGAGCGGGCTGAGAAAGCAGATCTGGCCGGGTGAGTTGGAAAAGCCATGCTGGATCTCCACCCCCTCCATACACAGCAGAGGTCTACTTGCCAGCGGAAAGGCAGGGCACAAACAGGCAGCCCAGGTAAACACAGAAACAAAATAAGTTTCAGAAAAAAAGCAGTCTATGGTTACTAAACTCCACCATCCTATCGGCCACACTTCATTACAATTAAGCGAGCAGTGCGAATTCTTAACAAGCATTGGAAATGCAATAGGTCTCGCAGCATTAGAGTTAGTGCTTTTAGAATTGTTTATGGGTTTTTTGTTGTAAATCTTTTGCATTTTTATTTTTTGTAGCCAATGCTAAAGAATTACAAATCAAAAAAGCCATAAACAATTGTAAAAGCTTTAACTAAAAATCCTCTGAGACCTATTGCACTGTGTGAGGGTGAGGTGTTGAGGGTGAGTGAGGGTGAGGGTGAGTGAGAGTGAGAGAGGGTGAGGTGTTGAGGGTGAGTGAGGGTGAGGGTGAGTGAGAGTGAGAGAGGGTGAGGTGTTGAGGGTGAGTGAGGGTGAGGGTGAGTGAGAGTGAGAGAGGGTGAGGTGTTGAGGGTGAGTGAGGGTGAGGGTGAGTGAGAGTGAGAGAGGGTGAGTGAGGGTGAGGGTGAGTGAGGGTGAGGGTGAGTGAGAGTGAGAGAGGGTGAGTGAGGGTGAGTGAGGGTGAGGGTGAGTGAGGGTGATTGTGAGTTAGGGTGAGGGGTTGAGGATGAGTGAGGGTGAGTGAGGGGTTGAGGGTGGGTGCGGATGAGTGAGGGTGAGTGAGGGGTTGAGGGTGAGTGAGAGTGAGTGAGGGTGAGTGAGGGTGAGTGAGGGTGAGTGAGAGTGAGTGAGGGTGAGTGAGGGTGAGTGAGGGTGAGTGAGAGTGAGTGAGGGTGAGTGAGGGTGAGTGAGGGTGAGTGAGGGTGAGTGAGGGTGAGGGTGAGTGAGGGTGAGGGTGAGTGAGGGTGATTGTGAGTTAGGGTGAGGGGTTGAGGATGAGTGAGGGTGAGTGAGGGGTTGAGGGTGGGTGAGGATGAGTGAGGGTGAGTGAGGGGTTGAGGGTGGGTGCGGATGAGTGAGGGTGAGTGAGGGGTTGAGGGTGAGTGAGAGTGAGTGAGGGTGAGTGAGGGTGAGTGAGGGTGGGTGAGTGAGGGTGAGTGAGGGTGAGTGAGAGTGAGTGAGTGAGGGTGAGTGAGGGTGAGTGAGAGTGAGTGAGTGAGGGTGAGTGAGGGTGGGTGAGTGAGAGTGAGTGAGGGTGAGTGAGGGTGAGTGAGGGTGAGTGAGGGTGAGTGAGGGTGAGTGAGGGTGAGTGAGGGTGAGTGAGGGTGAGTGAGGGTGAGTGAGGGTGAGTGAGGGTGAGTGAGGGGTTGAGGGTGAGTGAGTGAGGGTGGGTGAGTGAGGGTGAGTGAGGGTGAGGGTGGGTGAGTGAGGGGTTGAGGGTGAGGGGTTGAGGGTGAGGGGTTGAGGGTGAGGGGTTGAGGGTGAGGGGTTGAGGGTGAGGGGTTGAGGGTGAGGGGTTGAGGGTGAGGGGTTGAGGGTGAGGGGTTGAGGGTGAGGGGTTGAGGGTGAGGGGTTGAGGGTGAGGGGTTGAGGGTGAGGGGTTGAGGGTGAGGGGTTGAGGGTGAGGGGTTGAGGGTGATGGGGTTGAGGGTGAGGTGTTGAGGGTGAGGGGTTGAGGGTGAGGGTTGAGGGTGAGGGGTGAGGTGAGGGGTGAGGGTGAGGTGTTGAGGGTGAGGTGTGAGGGTGAGTGTTGAGGGTGAGGTGTGAGGGTGAGGTGTGAGGGTGAGGTGTTGAGGGTGAGGTGTTGGGGTGAGGTGTTGAGGGTGAGGTGTTGAGGGTGAGGTGTTGAGGGTGAGGTGGTTGAGGGTGAGGTGTTGAGGGTGAGGTGTTGAGGGTGAGGTGTTGAGGGGTGAGGTGTTGAGGGTGAGGTGTTGAGGGTGAGTGTTGAGGGTGAGGTGTTGAGGGTGTGGTGTGAGGGTGAGGTGTTGAGGGTGAGGTGTTGAGGGTGAGGTGTTGAGGGTGAGGTGTTGAGGGTGAGGTGTTGAGGGTGAGGTGTTGAGGGTGAGGGTGTTGAGGGTGAGGGGTTGAGGGTGAGGGTTGAGGGTGAGGGGTTGAGGGTGAGGGGTTGAGGGTGAGGGGTTGAGGGTGAGGGGTTGAGGGTGAGGGGTTGAGGGTGGGGGTTGAGGGTGAGGGGTTGAGGGTGGGGGTGAGGGTGGGGTTGTGGGTGAGGGGTTGAGGGTGAGGGGTTGAGGGTGTGGGGTTGTGGGTGTGGGGTTGAGGGTGAGGGGTTGGGGTGAGGGGTTGAGGGTGAGGGGTGAGGGTGAGGGGTTGAGGGTGAGGGGTTGAGGGTGAGGGTTGAGGGTGAGGGGTTGAGGGTGAGGGGTTGAGGGTGTGGGGTGTGGGGTGAGGGGTTGAGGATGAGTGAGGGTGAGTGAGGGGTGGGGTGGGTGGGATGTGTGGGGTGAGTGAGGGTTGAGGGTGGTGAGGTGTGTGAGGGTGGTGAGGGTGAGTGAGGGTGAGTGAGAGTGAGTGAGGGTGAGTGAGGGTGAGTGAGGGTGAGTGAGAGTGAGTGAGGGTGAGTGAGGGTGAGTGAGGGTGAGTGGAGGGTGGTGAGGGTGAGGGTGAGTGAGGGTGAGGGTGAGTGAGGGTGATTGTGAGTAGGGTGAGGGGTGAGGATGAGTGGGGTGAGTGAGGGGTGAGGGTGGGTGAGGATGAGTGAGGGTGGTGAGGGGTTGGGGTGGTGCGGATGAGTGAGGGTGAGTGAGGGGTTGAGGGTGAGTGAGAGTGAGTGAGGGTGAGTGAGGGTGAGTGAGGGTGGGTGAGTGAGGGTGAGTGAGGGTGAGTGAGAGTGAGTGAGTGAGGGTGAGTGAGGGTGAGTGAGGGTGAGTGAGAGTGAGTGAGTGAGGGTGAGTGAGGGTGGTGTGAGTGAGAGTGAGTGGGGTGAGTGAGGGTGGTGAGGGTGAGTGAGGGTGAGTGAGGGTGAGTGAGGGTGAGTGAGGGGTGAGGGTGGTGAGTGAGGGGTGGGTGGTGAGGGTGAGTGAGGGTGAGGGTGGGTGAGTGAGGGTTGGAGGGTGAGGGGTGAGGGTGAGGGGTTGAGGGTGAGGGGTTGAGGGTGAGGGGTGGGGGTGAGGGGGTGAGGGTGAGGGGTTGAGGGTGAGGGGTTGAGGGTGAGGGGTTGAGGGGTGAGGGGTTGAGGGTGGGGGTTGAGGGTGAGGGGTTGAGGGTGAGGGGTTGAGGGTGAGGGGTTGAGGGTGAGGGGTTGAGGGTGAGGTGTTGAGGGTGAGGTGTGGGGTGAGGGGTTGGGGTGAGGGGTTGAGGGTGAGGGGTTGAGGGTGAGGTGTGAGGGTGAGGTGTTGAGGGTGAGGTGTTGAGGGTGAGGTGTTGGGGTGAGGTGTGAGGGTGAGGTGTTGAGGGTGAGGTGTTGAGGGTGAGGTGTTGAGGGTGAGGTGTTGAGGGTGAGGTGTTGAGGGTGAGGTGTTGAGGGTGAGGTGTTGGGGTGAGGGTGGGGTGAGGTGTTGAGGGTGTGTGTGAGGGTGGGTGTTGAGGGTGAGGTGTTGGGTGGGTGTGAGGGTGTGTGAGGGTGAGGTGTTGAGGGTGAGGGTGTTGAGGGTGAGGTGTTGAGGGTGAGGGTTGAGGGTGAGGGGTTGAGGGTGAGGTGTTGTGGGTGAGGGGTTGAGGGTGAGGGGTTGAGGGTGAGGGGTTGAGGGTGAGGGGTGAGGGTGAGGGGTTGAGGGTGGGGGTTGAGGGTGAGGGGTGTGGGTGAGGGGTGGGGTGAGGGTGTGAGGGTGAGGGGTTGAGGGTGAGGGGTGGTGAGGGGTGGTGGGGGTGAGGGTGAGGGGTTGGGGTGAGGGTTGAGGGTGAGGGTTGAGGGTGAGGGGTTGAGGGTGAGGGGTTGAGGGTGAGGGGTTGGGTGAGGGTTGAGGTGAGGGGTTGAGGGTGAGGGTGAGGGTGAGGGGTTGAGGGTGGGGTTGAGGGTGAGGGGTTGGGGTGAGGGGTTGAGGGTGAGGGGTTGAGGGTGAGGGGTGAGGGTGAGGGGTTGAGGGTGAGGGGTTGAGGGTGAGGGGTTGAGGGTGAGGGGTTGAGGGTGAGGGGTTGAGGGTGAGGGGTTGAGGGTGAGGGGTTGAGGGTGAGGGGTTGAGGGTGAGGGGTTGAGGGTGAGGGGTTGAGGGTGAGGGGTTGAGGGTGAGGGGTTGAGGGTGAGGGGTTGAGGGTGAGGGGTTGAGGGTGAGGGGTTGAGGGTGAGGGGTTGAGGGTGAGGGGTGGGGTGAGGGGTTGAGGGGTGAGGGTGAGGGTGAGGTGTTGAGGGTGAGGGGTTGAGGGTGAGGTGTTGAGGGTGAGGTGTTGAGGGTGAGTGTTGAGGGTGAGGTGTTGAGGGTGAGGTGTTGAGGGTGAGGTGTTGAGGGTGAGGTGTTGAGGGTGAGGTGTTGAGGGTGAGGTGTTGAGGGTGAGGTGTTGAGGGTGAGGTGTTGAGGGTGAGGTGTTGAGGGTGAGGTGTTGAGGGTGAGGTGTTGAGGGTGAGGTGTTGAGGGTGAGGTGTTGAGGGTGAGGTGTGAGGGTGAGGTGTTGAGGTGAGGTGTTGAGGGTGAGGTGTTGAGGGTGAGGTGTTGAGGGTGAGGTGTTGAGGGTGAGGTGTTGAGGGTGAGGTGTTGGGGTGAGGTGTTGAGGGTGAGGTGTTGAGGGTGAGGTGTTGAGGGTGAGGTGTTGAGGGTGGTGTTGAGGGGAGGTGTTGAGGGTGAGGTGTTGAGGGTGAGGTGTTGAGGGTGAGGTGTTGAGGGTGAGGTGTTGAGGGTGAGGTGTTGAGGGTGAGGTGTTGAGGGTGAGGTGTTGAGGGTGAGGTGTTGAGGGTGAGGTGTTGAGGGTGAGGTGTTGAGGGTGAGGTGTTGAGGGTGAGGTGTTGAGGGTGAGGTGTGAGGGTGAGGTGTTGAGGGTGAGGTGTTGAGGGTGAGGTGTTGAGGGTGAGGTGTTGAGGGTGAGGTGTTGAGGGTGAGGTGTTGAGGGTGAGGTGTTGAGGGTGAGGTGTTGAGGGTGAGGTGTTGAGGGTGAGGTGTTGAGGGTGAGGTGTTGAGGGTGAGGTGTTGAGGGTGAGGTGTTGAGGGTGAGGTGTTGAGGGTGAGGTGTTGAGGGTGAGGTGGTGAGGTGTGAGGGTGAGGTGTTGAGGGTGAGGTGTTGAGGGTGAGGTGTTGAGGGTGAGGTGTTGAGGGTGAGGTGTTGAGGGTGAGGTGTTGAGGGTGAGGTGTTGAGGGTGAGGTGTTGAGGGTGAGGTGTTGAGGGTGAGGTGTTGAGGGTGAGGTGTTGAGGGTGAGGTGTTGAGGGTGAGGTGTTGAGGGTGAGGTGTTGAGGGTGAGGTGTTGAGGGTGAGGTGTTGAGGGTGAGGTGTTGAGGGTGAGGTGTTGAGGGTGAGGTGTTGAGGGTGAGGTGTTGAGGGTGAGGTGTTGAGGGTGAGGTGTTGAGGGTGAGGTGTTGAGGGTGAGGTGTTGAGGGTGAGGTGTTGAGGGTGAGGTGTTGAGGGTGAGGTGTTGAGGGTGAGGTGTTGAGGGTGAGGTGTTGAGGGTGAGGTGTTGAGGGTGAGGTGTTGAGGGTGAGGTGTTGAGGGTGAGGTGTTGAGGGTGAGGTGTTGAGGGTGAGGTGTTGAGGGTGAGGTGTTGAGGGTGAGGTGTTGAGGGTGAGGTGTTGAGGGTGAGGTGTTGAGGGTGAGGTGTTGAGGGTGAGGTGTTGAGGGTGAGGTGTTGAGGGTGAGGTGTTGAGGGTGAGGTGTTGAGGGTGAGGTGTTGAGGGTGAGGTGTTGAGGGTGAGGTGTTGAGGGTGAGGTGTTGAGGGTGAGGTGTTGAGGGTGAGGTGTTGAGGGTGAGGTGTTGAGGGTGAGGTGTTGAGGGTGAGGTGTTGAGGGTGAGGTGTTGAGGGTGAGGTGTTGAGGGTGAGGTGTTGAGGGTGAGGTGTTGAGGGTGAGGTGTTGAGGGTGAGGTGTTGAGGGTGAGGTGTTGAGGGTGAGGTGTTGAGGGTGAGGTGTTGAGGGTGAGGTGTTGAGGGTGAGGTGTTGAGGGTGAGGTGTTGAGGGTGAGGTGTTGAGGGTGAGGTGTTGAGGGTGAGGTGTTGAGGGTGAGGTGTTGAGGGTGAGGTGTTGAGGGTGAGGTGTTGAGGGTGAGGTGTTGAGGGTGAGGGGTTGAGGGTGAGGGGTTGAGGGTGATTGATTGTGAGTGAGTGAGGGTGAGGTGTTGAGGGTGAGTGAGTGAGGGTGAGGTGTTGAGAGTGAGTGAGGGTGAGGTGTTGAGGGTGAGGAGTTGAGGGTGAGGGGGTGAGGTGTTGAGGGTGAGGGGTTGAGGGTGAGGGCGGGTGAGGGTGAGGGGGTGAGGGGTTGAGGGGGTGAGGTGTTGAGGGTGAGTGAGTGAGGGTGAGGCTGAGGTGTAGAGTGTGAGTGAGAGTAAGAGTGAGGGTGATTGAGGGTTTCAGTGTTAGTGAGGGTGAGGTATTGAGGGTGAGTGAGGGGAAGGGTGATTGAGGGATTGAGAGTTAGTGAGGGTGAGGTGTTGAGTGTTAGTGATGGTGAGGTGTTGAGGGTGAGTGAGGGTGAGGGGGAGTGAGGGGGAGGCGTTGAGGATGAGTGAGGTGTTTAGGGTGAAGTGTTGAGGGTGTGGGTGAGGAATTGAGGGTGAGGGAGGGTGAGTGAGGGTGAATGGTTGAGGGTGAGTGATTGAGGGTGAGGGGTTGAGGCTGATGTTTTGTGGGTGAGTGAGGGTGAGATGTTGATGGTGAGTGAAGGTGAGGTGTTGGGTGAGGCGTTGAGGGTGAGTGAAGTTGAGGGTGGTTGAGTGAGGATGAGTGAGAGTGAGGGTGAGTGAGGGTGAGTGAGGAGTTGAGGGTGAGGTGTTGAGGGTGAGTGAGGGTGAGGTGTTGAGGGTGAGTGAGGGTGAGTGAGTGTGTGGTGTTGAGGGTGAGTGAGGATGAGTGAGAGTGAGGGTGAGGGGACAGCGGGTTATATATCCTCCTGGTGGTAAGACCAAGGCTGAAAACAGCGTCCAGTAGATTTGTAACTAGAAAGAGTTATTCAACTTGAATTGACAAAACTACACGTCCCAGAATGCAAAGCTGCCATGAAATCATGCGAGTCAAATATGACTGTACCTTTCTGAACATAGGACAAGTGCAGTACAGAGATTGTTTATAGTAAATGTTGAAAGACATAGTAGCGCTCCCTCTAGGATTGCCATAAGCTCTTCTATGAAAACTAAAAAAATAGCAATGTCTAACAGAGTTAGAGGCATGCAGTATCACTTGTGAGAAATGTGTAGTCTCTTCTGCAGCTAGCAAAACTGTGGAGGGATTAGTCAAATGGAGTATAAACGAGAAAATGCACCCCCTCCCCCGCACATCTGCAAGACGGGACTGGGCAGTTTTACATCAGTCAGAGAAGACCTGTCATCCTTGCAGCCTCAAGTCACATATAACAAAAAGAACAGACTATTGGAATGCAATGCTGCTGTGCAAAACAGAAATCACTTATTTTACAGGAATTCACATGCCCGTGAGTGAGACCACCGCAAGAAAATGTACAGTTTGAAGGAGAAAACATGTAACCGGTCCCAATCGCTGGGATGTGTGTGGGTGCAAGCGTGGGCAGGGGGCACAAACATTGCCAACAGTAAGAGATTCTCCCGTCGGCCTGCAAGGACGCTCCCAGGGCCACATGCACTACAAATAAGGAAGAAAAAAAAATGACATGCGCACGCCCCTCCCCCAGAAAAGCAAACACTATCGGCAGACGTCCCAGCCATGACCTCATTAGAAAGAATTGCGCCCGAGGTGGGGGCCGCGGGCGCTTACCCTCATCCCATGCCACAGCTCTGCTCGGTTCTGTTCCAATCGGTTAATTTTGTAGGAAATAAACCGAAATTATTATTATTATTATTATTTTTTAGAAAAGTCATAGCACAAGAGTAAATATGAGTGAGCATTATGGTGCTGCGAAAAAAAAGTGCAGGGCCTCCGTATTTAATCTGAAACGTGTAAAAGCTACCAGCCAGCGCTAAAGTGCGTTATTGACATGCACATTTCACTCTAGCCTTGACCACCTGAAATAGGCTACGTTAAAACACAAACACCGATCACTACTTTTAAACTGAATTACGGAATTAACATGGATGTTATTTGTATATACACGTTTGGCGGGTTTCAGCTAAACAGGCAGCTTGAAACGTCAATGCAAATGAAGACCAACAGCATACATACATTTTAGTGCGAGATTTATTGTCCACGCTAATTCTATTTAAATATATTGATCCTTAATGGAAATAGTACAACGCTTAACACGAACCAACCGAGCGAATAACATTCCGGTGTATATGGCATTTTTAATGCAAATATACGACAGCTTAAAAATATCACAGAGCACACACGCGTGCATTTATCACATTAGAAATTGTGGTTTGTTGTCGTCCGGTAGCGGCAGGCAGGCAGGGGAGGAGAGGAGGAGGGGGGAGGAGAGTAGGGGAGGCACGGCGGGAGGAGAGGAGGAGGGGGGAGGAGAGTAGGGGCGGAACGGGGGCGGAGAGGGGAGAGGTGCGAGTAAAATAAACAAAAAAAAAGAAGCCGGAGGGAAGAGAGGGGAGGGGGGAGGAGAGCGAAAGGATCGGAGACACGGCGACAGGCGGGTAAAATAAACACAAAAAAAGCCGGAGGGAAGAGAGGGGAGGGGGGAGGAGAAATGCGACACGGCGGGAAGGGGAGGGGGCGGAGCGGGTCAAATAAACAAAAAACAAGCTGGAGGGAAGAGAGGGGAGGGGGGAGGAGAAGTGCGACAGGGGAAATGCGAGACGGCGGGAAGACGGACATGCACGCGCCCGTGACTTTTAAGGTCAATGCGCATGCGCATAAGCTTAATGCGCATGCGCATTGACCTTAAAAGTCACGGGCACTGCAAGGAATCGCCGCGATTCCTTGCAGTGCAGATAAAGAGTGGATAACTCGCAATACTCTCGCCTTGCTCGATGCGCATGCGCATCGACAGGCGAGACCTAAAAAGCGGTAAGACATCGTAGGTAAAATCCTACCTATGAACATTCTGTGTGGTTTTAGTTTACATGTGTGCCCCGATCGCACTCTCATGTTCTTAGAATGCATGTAAATAAAAACAAGCATTGCTAAAGGCAATGCAATGCTTTAGGTGGAGACCTAAACGGGGGTCGGGGGCAAAGCCTCTCGCAGCCAGAGCACCCCCAGCCCTTTGAAGCCGTGTGTACAAAGAACGCCTGGAGGGATGGCGTCGTGGAGGGGGGCATTTGAAGCTGTATTTTCCCCCACTTGGCCCTGCTCTTTGAAGAGTAGAAAGAAGAACGGTGTGAGGGCGAGGGTCATTGACCAGGGCTGGCTGCACGAGGGCCTCATGGCGTGGGGTGATTGGAACATCTGAACCCACAGCGCAGCGCATTAATTAGCTGTGCCCTCTCTTTCATTTGGCAGCTGGAGCTTTGTGCACCCACGTTTTTGTTGCTCATTTGCGCATTAAGTCCACCCAATGCAATAGGCCGAGTCGGCTTTGTAATGGCAAACCCCAGGGCATGTACGCTTTGAGGCTTCATCAATGCAATGACGCTGATGATGCAAGAAAGTGCTCCCGGGTATATTTAAACGGCTGCGACACAGGGACAGAAAACGTGCTAGCTTTGACCTTAGTTTCCAAACATGGACATTTATCAGCTCCTACAACCAGATGCACTGGGTGATCCTCGGCAGGCCCCCCCAATTCGGCTTCAAGGTGAGCATGGTTAAAAGCTTTGGTGAACTGTATAGAAATTAGCACAGGGGATGGCAGAAAGAAAGCTGCATTATTTTCTGTTGAGTTGACAAATGATTTTATTACGTAATCAGGATTCTGTCATACTTGTCCGCTGTAACAGAGAAGTTTGGTTTAACAATAGCATTTTTTTTTAAATACATGTTGCTTTTAGCTAACTATGTGGTACACAGTCATCAATCACGAACGGGTGAAAGGCAGTTGTCAGCACGTTTCTAGGCTGGTCTTTATGGATAGACACATAACCCATGTTAATTGCCTAATATTCCATAACAACCCATTCATTAAAAGAAGCCCCTTCAGCACCTATGTGCAATAGCCGAGAAACGCGGTTAAAACGGTACAGTCTAGAGAGGTGCAAAGCTCGGAAGGGACTTTGTCCTAAACACTTACAAATACTATTCCACATCAACAGACCTAATTTTAGGGTAGTGTGAGGGCTATATATGTTATGATAGACAGATAGTCCCACTGGACGTTCCCAGTCGGGAGAAAGCGTAAATAATAATAAACCGGGAGATCTGCAGCCTCCTAGCCTGGAGAACGGGAAGATGGAGGGCATTTCTGTGGGGAGGGGGGGGGGGAGAAATGCGACACGGCAGGCAGGGGAGGGGGCGGAGCGGGGAGAGGGGAGAGGTGCGACACGGCAGGCAGGGGAGGAGAGTAGAGGAGGAGGGGGGAGCACGGCACATCTGTTGGTTACTCCTGTTGCCACCTCGCTCCATGTTGGTCGGCCACAACTAAGAGTTGAAGTCAGTTAACTGTCACTAAAGCAAATTAACTATTGCACCTGGAACTAGTGATCTGTAATAGGAAACCCCACAACTGAAAACTGCATTTTTTTAACCTGGATTTGTAAAGAGTGCTTTGCTAGAGCGGCGAAGCTTCCTTTAGTCTGCACACAAAAATATGTGTCCAAATGCAGGATTTGTGACCGATATATGAACTGTGAAACTAGGAGGCACCAGTTTAATACTAGCTTCCATATGCTCCACCACAAAGAGTGATCTTAGACAAGTCATAATCTCTCGCTGCCACTTAGCTTAACCATTTTCAAGACCTGAGAGCATTTGAAATGGGCTGCGTGGTCAATATTAACAATGTAAAGGAAATGGGATGCTTGCCTTTCTATATCGGAGCATGCAGGCCTCGGTTGCTATAATCTCACCTTACAAAGTGGTCAACGGTGAGTGAGCCGTTCACAGTTTAATAGAGTGATCGGGAAAGCCCGTGCTGCTAAAATGGCGGCACCCCGCAGATTGCTCTCCTGAAGCTGGCTGCCTGATGGAGTGGAGAGCGGGCGGGCAGAGAGAGTGAGGGGGCGGAGCGGGGGTGTGGGAGGAGTGCGGCTGGCTGCCTGATAGAGTGGAGAGCGGGCGGGCAGAGAGAGTGAGGGGGCGGAGCGGGGGTGTGGGAGGAGTGCTGGAACAGACGGGAGGGGAGGAGAGTAGGAGGAGGAGTAGGGGAGGCACGGCCTAGCGGCCGTGCAATCAAGAAGTGAGGGGGCGGGAGAGTAGGCAAGGCAGGCGGCTGGGGCATGTGCACGCGCTTTTAAGCTCAATGCGCATGCGCATTGAGCTTAAAAGTCACGGGCACTGCAAGGAATCGCCACGATTCCTTGCAAGTTAGATAAAGAGTAGATAAGTCCCAATACTCTCGCCTTGCTCGATGCGCATGCGCATCGACAGGCGAGACCTAAAAAGGCATTCACCAAATGTACATAACAATACATCGAGACATAAAAAGGACAATAAAACATTAGGATATGTACAGTTAAAAAAGAATTAAATTGATGTGTACAGTTAAAAACGAATTAAATTGATACAGAAAGCCTATTTGATCGGATCAACCAAGACCATTTTTAAAATTTTGAGACGCCACAAACTACAGGGGGGGGGGGGGAGTGTGTTAGTAGAATGCGTAGGGCCACTGAATATTGGCGGGTGCCAAATGATCTGCACACTGGTTTGAGCCAACGCTTTCTTGGGTTACAATAGTCTGGGCATTCAAAAAGGATGTGGGCAACAGTCTCCACCCTCGAAGAACATAGGGCACAATAGGGGGAGTGCTGGGAGGTCAATTTCCATCTCAATATCAAATAGCCTACTGGTAGGGTACCCACCCTAAACCTAAAGTACAGAGCCCCATCAAATGCGATGGAAACCAAGTCAAGATAGGGTTCGTAAGCCACCACGTCTTTGATTCGTAGGAAAGCTGCAGTGGAATTGCAGTGTCGTGGGTTGCTAATGAGTTTGAAAGAGACCCAATCCCAGTACAGTTTCTTCAGGGTGGCTTTGGGTGGGGCAGAGCGAGTAACCCATGCTTCGCCCAATCCAAACTCCCCCAAAAGGCTTTTGACATCCCTCAACCACTTTACCCTGTGCCAACCCTCCATGGCCATCACCTCGGACAGGCCCTCGGCGTATGAGGCGAGTTCTGGGACCCTCCACAAACGAGCCCACAACAACAGGGGCCGTAGTCGTGCCTGATCTGCGATCGATCTACATCCCACGTCCAATAGTACAGGGACTGTGGGTGTGCTCAAGGGGAGAGCCATTAGGTCTTTCAAAAATTTGCTCTCCACTTTGGCTAATACCTCCAAATTACAAGTGCCCCACAGCTCAGCCCCATATAGTGCAGCGGTGACCCCTCTAGCTTTATAAATATCAATAACAGGGGCCATACATTGTTTGGGTGAATAACAGTGTTCCCTAAGTAACGCACCGCCCACCCTTTTGTGGCTGAGAAGCATTTTATTAATATGCGGGGTCCAGCTCATGGAGTCACTAAGCCGGATTCCCAGGTAGTCAAACTCTGCTACCTTCTCCAATGGACAGTCATTCAGGACCGGTGGACGCCCTAGTTTCCTGGGGGGATTCATGACCAGATATTTGGTCTTATCAATATTGATCACCAGTCCCCTCAGGGAACAGAACTCCTGGGAGCGGTCGAGAAAGGCAGTCTTCAGGTCTAGGAAGGCCAAATAAAGACTGCCCTTGCCCAGCACTACCACCTTCCAGTGCAGGAGCATTAATCTGAAGGCCTGTTCAATAGTTCCAGTTCCCGACCGGAAGCCCGCCTGGAGGTCTGACAGAATCTTATCATCTACCCATTGAAGGAGCCTCCCCAGGATCGCCTTCCCTGCCACCTTCTGGGAGGAGTCAATGAGGCTTATGGGCCTATAGTTGGCAGGGCTGTCCCGACATCCCTTTTTGAATATCGGGACAACCTCCGCCCCTTTCCAAGAATCGGGTACAGGACCTCCCCCCAGAATTGCGTTCAGTAGGGAGGCAACCAACTTGCCCCATTCTTTGGGGAAGGCTCGTAGCAGGTCGCCAGGAATCCCATCTGGTCCTGCAGCTTTTAGTGGGACTAGGGTCTTTATTACGGCTTCGACCTCCCTGGCGGTGAAGGCATCGTGGAGATCTACCATTGCCTCTACCACCGGGGATGAAGTATCGCTGTTGGCCCCGCCAGGTAAGGAATAGAGGGCCTCAAAGTGGTTATACCAACTCTGAGCTGGAATGTTACAAGTGACCAACGTGGCTACCGGCCTATCCCTATTCCTGACCAGGCTCCAGAAACCCCTGGCGTCCCTTCCTATGCTAGCTGTCAAAAGGTCTGCCCAAAACTTCTCCCACTCCTTTTTCGCTACCCTCAATGTCCGGTAATAATCCTTCCTTGCAAGCCTGGTAGCTACTTGAGATTTAGATTTGACTGCTCCCACCAAGGCTTTTTTCATAGCCCTACATTTTTTTGTGTACCATCCCTGTTTGGTAGGCGGTCTCTCCCTGGTGTAAGCTCCCAAACATCTACCAGGAAGAATAAATAAGTTACTTAATTCCCTGGTTAGGTTACAGAAGGTCAATTGGGGGAGGGGTTTCTCCCTTCCCTTAAGCCACTGGGGAGAGAGGACAAGAGAGGAGATTGTGATCACTCAATTGTCGACATGTTCTCCATATCCCTTAGATCACCCCATAAACGTACATCAAGAAGGATATAATCTATTCTAGATGTATGATTTGGCCTATTATAGGTGTGGGCCCCTATCAAATCTGATTTCGACCTCCCATTAACTGCCCTCAAGTCAAATTCCGTATTAAGGGAGTTAATCTGTAGACCCACTTGAGTCCACCTCTTGATGGGGGGCAAGGTCAGAGCGGGGATCCCCCGCCTTGAGTCCTCCTCATCTGTGCCTAATACATCATCCGTATCAAGGGGCTCGAACGTGCAATTGAGGTCACACGCCACCAAGATGTGGGATTTAGGGAACTGGATCCGCCACAGCTCTCTCGCCGCGGAATACGGGGCCATCTCCAGCCTCCAACTGATCCAGGGTTCCTATTCCGCTGCCCCTACTTGATCTCCCAGGGGACGCGTTATCTCCAAGTACAATAATAGGTGCCATTGGGCTGTCAACCAGGATGTCGCCAACTGCTGATACTTTAAGGGCTGTGCCAACTACACCCGTACTCTGTGCCCGGGTAGCCTCCCCATTGTGGACATCGGCTCAATATCCTGGAGGGCTCCAGTCAAACCCAGGCCAGGTAGCACATGGGTGAAGCTAGGGACCAACTGGATTATCAAGATAAGATGGACCACTACTCCAGCCCCTGCCAGGATATGGGCAAATGGAGATTGCAGCAGGCCTTGGGTAAAAATAGGTCAAATCTACTACACCAATGCTGGGACCCCCATTAGTGTCCCTATGGTTACAAATAACTTGTGCTACTCTACTGTCTTTGAAATTGACGATCACACAGTCCCCCGGCCGGGTCTTTGATCGCTGTTGCGGACTGTTGGCCTCCTCTGGCGTTTCTGGAAGGGCTTCCGGAACTGCTGCTGCTGTTGCTGCTGTCCGGAAGTCTGCCCTCGCCCTCTGCATGAAGTTCTGAACCGTCTCTGGAATGGGCGGAAGTTCTTCTCAGGCTTCTCTAACCAGACAGCCGTCAGGGTTTCGGCTTCTGCTTTCATACGGGCCATTTCATCGTCCGCATGCTTGCCGAACAGGGTTTCCCCCCAGAAAGGCAGGTTGGCCACCCGCTGTTGCGCCTCCGGTTTGAGTGAGGTTAGACGAAGTCAAGCGTGACGCCATTGATTGATGCCGTGGCAGTATCCGTGCGCCGCCAGAAGAGATACATCAGCCGCCGCGCTGATGATCTGGTTCGACACCATCATCCCCTCACTTAATATCTCCAGAAAGTCCTCTTTCTTGTCATGAGGGAGGAGCTCAGCGTACTGCTGGAGGGACTCCCATAGGGCACGATCATATCGCCCCAGCAGAGCCCCGGCACTTTCAGCCTTCATGGTGGTAGCTGCCATCCCACAGACCTTTCTGCCCGCCGAATCCAGCCAACGGCTGTCCTTATCAGGCGGTACTGTCGAAGGAGTGGTGGCATGCTGCTTCTTAGCCGCTGTCACAATAACTGAGTCTGGTGTTGGGTCCATTCGAAGAAAAGCCGGGTCAGATTCCGGAGCCCGGTATTTCTTGATGAGCCTGGAGGGAGCTGCCTTTGTCACCGCCGGAGTGAGAAACAACTCCTTGGTGGGCTCCTCCAATCCTGGTACCAACAGAAGCAGCGGTCGAGACAAATGCTTCTTGTGAAGCGTCTGGAAGATCACGGTCGTCGTAGGTGTTGGCCGCACCCCTCAACAGCACTTCCTGGAAGGAGACGATATCGTCAACGGGTGACACCCTCGTCCCTGGAGACTCAGATAGCGTCGGTGAATAATCCTTGGTGGAAGAGCCTGTGCGGGATCTGGATCTGCGCCTCCTGTGGCGTCGTCTAGATCGAGATGACGACTGGCCACGGCTCTGCGACCTCCCTCTCCGGCTGGAGCGGGAGCACGATCTTCTCGGCCTCTGCCGAACTGCAGGCCATGTCGGCCTAGCCGGGACACTCAGCTGAGGGGTCCCTTTAGGTGGCGTTGGATAACGTGGCAACTAGGCCGTCCGGGGTGGAGGCACCAGTGGAGGGACAGAGGGAAGAGGCGGTGGGGGTTGCGGAGGCAGACCCTTCGGCAAAGGAGGAGGGGTAGGCGTCCTAGGTTTAGTAGGCGTATACACCACTGAGTACCACGAGCCCGGTGACTGTCTTCTTCCTTGGCGACGATGGCGAACCAATCGGTGACCTCCTAGCGTCAGGACTCCTCCTGCGCTTCCTTGGCATCAAAGAAAGTCTTCGACGTCTACCGGTGGCGCCTCCTCGAGGGCGAACGCCGAGAACGCCTCCTCGACGGCGAACGCCCCCTCGACGGCGAGGATCCCCCTTGACGCCGATCTTCTCCTCGTCACCGACGGCGAACGCCGGTGTCGCCTCGACGGCAAGCGCAGACGCCGGGCCTTTTCCTGACGATGACTCAACGATTACGTAGACGACTATGCTGTCGACGGTGGTCTGTTCAGCTCCCTCGACGCCGAATGTAGACGCCGCTTCTCCCCAGAGCCCAGAGGAGATGGGGAACAGACCGTTGTCATCCCACTCGACGACGCAATAGACGCTGGCGGAGTATAGGGACGTAACGTATAGTTTCTTACCGTATAGTTGCTTAACAGTCTGTGTAGTTTTGCAGCTTGAAGACTTTCTGGATTCACTATGCTTTGCATTATTCCGCCATCTAGAGGTTAGGTCTGGAATTATAGTCTCTTATCTCTTTTTCGTGGCCCAGGTAGGCGTCTACATACCACCATTTGGTGTCCTTCGTGACTTCGACTTTTGGTCGCCATCTTCGGATACTTTTTTCTTGTTTTTGTGCTATTCTTGTTTTCCCTCTTATTGTCTAAAGTCTTCATTTGAATCCCTTTGCTCCTGTCTCATCTTTCTGTCGGAGGAGGGTGGGTTCGCTAGTGAATCCAGAAAGTATTCAAGCTGCAAAACTACACCGACAGGTAGAAACTATACGTTTTGCAGCGTGAATCTTTCTGGATTCACTATGCTGTACATAGACTTTGTAGCTGTATGTCCTTATTGTGGTGGCTGGGTGGAAGATGAGCACTGGTTACTGAATCTGTGTATAAGACCTGTCCCACTTGCACTTCTTTGTTCATTTGGATATCCACACCGAAGTGCTTAGTGAACGTGTGCACTGAAGAGCATGTTGCAGCTTGGCAAATGTCTTGAAATGGTATGTTGGCTAGAAACTCAATCATTGCTCCTTTCTTTGTTGAGTGAGTATGAACTGCTCCTTGTAAGAGTTGCCCTGCTTGTTTGTGGCATAGTTTTATGGTTTGTGCAATCCACCGTGCAATGGTGTTTTTTTTTATAACCGGTCGTCCCAAAAAACTGCTGGCGAAGTAAACAAAGAATTGCTTGGTCTTTCTGCACTCTTTTGTCCTCTCTATATAGTGCATCACCGCCCTCCTGGCATCCAGTGTGTGCAGCACTCTTTCTGTGCTTGGTTTTTGGAAAAAACAAGGTATTTGGATTGTTTGGTTCATGTGTAAACCGAGACACCACCTATGGCATGAGGTGTGGGTCTGTTCTCATTACAATCATATCACTGTGTATCTGCAGGTAGGGCTCTTGAAGTGTTCGCGACAGCATCTCACATACTCTTCGTAGTGATGTGATAGCCACCAAGAAAGCTTTCTTTAGCATGAGCATGTGCAGTGTAGCCATGTGAATCGACTCAAATGGTGCCTTCATCAATTGAGTTAGCACTACGTTGAGGTTCCATTCTGGTCCTGGCATTCTGTTTGGAGGTGCGATTCTCTTCGCTTCTTCTAGAAATTTCTTTAATACTTGGGAGGTGAAGAAACTTTTCCCCGTTTCTCCTCTTGTGTAAGCCACTATCGCCACTAAGTGTACCCTTAGGGATGTGTAGCTTATTTTACTTTGCAGTAGACGTGTTAAGTATTTTAGTACTGTTGACTCTTGTGATTTTCCTTTGCAGCTTCGTCTTAATGCACCATTCGGAGAATCTTTTCCATTTGGCTAAGTGTAATTTCCTTATGGTTGGTCTTCTTGCCTCCCTGAGCAATGCCATTGTGCTTGCCGGTAGTTTAAGGTGTGCAAACTATAGGTCTTCAGGAGCCATGCCGCTAGGCTGAGGCTCTCTGGGTTTAGCATCCTTTCGTTCTGCATTGTTAACAGGTCCCTTAGTTTTGGGAATCTGTGTGCTGGTGCATGTGCCATCTGTACAATTTGTGAGAACCATGACTGTATGGCCCACTGAGGTGTTATTAGTATCAGCAACAGGTGGCTGATCCTGCATTGACAGATTACTCTCTGTATTAGTGGTATCGGGGAGGTAGGGGGGGGGGGGTGTTCGGAGACATATGGAAATGTCTTTGACCAACTTATCCATAGCGCATTCTCTTGTGACCGATGGTCTGGTTGTCTGGATGCTAAGTGTTGGCATTTTGCACTTTGGTGTGTTGCAAATATATCTATTTGCAGAGTACCCACGTCCGGAATACTTTCTGTATTTCCTGTTCGTTGATCTCTCATTCATGAGATGCTGACATCTCCCTGCTGAGTCGGTCTGCTTCCACATTGTCCTTTCCTGGGAGGTGTATTGCTAGTAGGTCTATCTTCAGTGGAATGGCCCATGTCCATATTTCCTGAGCTAGCCCCGATAGTGCAACTGACTGTTTCTCCTTGCTTGTTTATGTAGAACATGGTTGTGGTGTTGTCTGTTTGGATCAACACCTGTTTTCGTACAGCTCCTTCCGAAAGGCTTTTAAGGGTAGGAACACGGTCTTTAGTTTCAGGTAATTGATGTGCTTGACCGCATCCTGTTGTGACCATAGCCCCCTCACCGTGAGCTTGTTCATGAGCGCGCCCCAACACGGCTATGTCGCCTGGCGGCGAGGGGCTCGAAGGGTAAGTGTCTACCCTTTCTTCCGGCGAATCAGCGTCAATTCAAAGTCTTGTGCTTCCGAGGACGTCGAGTCCCGGTAGGATTGCTGATCCTTGTCGCCTTCGCCCTCTAAATAATAGACTTCGTCCTCCTGTTCCTTGGCTGCTTCAGGCATTTTCAGCGGTCCGGCGTCCTCGTCGTCTTTCGACTTTGAGCGCGGTTTTCGGCGGGATGGTGTATTGGCTCATCTTCTCGAAGTCCCTTTTCCGCAGAAGGATGTTCGCCATTTCGGCCTCGAGCCTCCTCTTCTTCCTCTCAATCTCGGAGAGGCATGTTCGGCATCTAGGGTTGGAGCGCCTCGCTTCGAGGCCATCTATGTCGATGTAGGCCCTTCATTTCTCAGCGCAGAGGTGTCCTTTTCAAGTGCAACCTTCAAGGATCTAGGTTTTTCGAGCGCTTTCGCCGATCTTGAGTCATTTTCGAAGGATCCGCTCGGCTGACTGTCCTTGGGTGCTGTTGCCTTCGTCGAGTGTTTGGGCGGCAATGCTCCCTTCTAGGACTTAGCTACACTCCTACGAGAGTCGCTCAGGGCTTTAGCTTCACCCTTTCGAGTGTTGCGGGGAAGACTGCTCCCTTACCTACTTCGACGTCTTCTTCTGGATCTAAACGACCGTGCAGTCCTCCATTCCTTCGGCGATGTTGTCCTCCTCTCCACTGGAGAGGCCCAAGTCTCGGAGCGATGGAGATGGCCCTTGCCCCTGTATGTTGTGGCTGGCCCTTCTCTGCCTCTCCATTACTCTGAGGGTCTTAGGTGTGAACGCCGAGTACGCATTGCAGTCTTCGCTGCTGTAGTCGAGCGGCAGGCAGAGGTTGTAGACTGGATGCTGGTCCTTCTGGGCGTAATTGTGGTGGCAAACGAACAGTATTTTGTCCATCCCCGCGCGAAGGGAGCCCCCCTGCGAGCGCATTCTCCTTCGAAAAACCTTCTCCCTTGCCGTCCCGGTTACCTGACCAGATTTTCTACTATTTTCCTTGATTCCTCTTCCAAAACTCTGGAACTCTTCAGTAACGATCCAGACCTAACGGCAGAAAGAAATATCTGAATATTGCAACCAAAGGCGGGAGCTTCCCCGAGGAAGCATGTTGACGTCACGATGGACACCAAATGGTGGTATGTAGACACCCACCTGGGCCATGAAAAAAAAGAAAAATAAGAGAAAAGAGACTACAATTCCGGACCCAACCTCTAGATGTCGGAATAATGCACAGCATAGTGAATCCAGAAAGATTCACGCTGCAAAACTTGTCCATCTGAAATACCTATCTAGCAGCAAATTCCTTACCTTAGAATAGATACCCCAGCAAAACCATACCCGGAGGAAGGTCTGCGGATAAGATTAGACCAGGAAGTCCTACAGGAGAGAGCAGCGAAAAAGGCTGTTCCTACAGACTTGACTGTTCAGGCAGTAGTGCTTTGTGAACGTGTGCAGTGATGTTCACATTGCCGCCTGACAAATGTCAAGGACTGGAACACCACGTAGCAACACCGCGGTCGCAGCCTCTGATGAAATGAGTTCTTAAGCCTTCAGGAGGTTGTTTCTTAGCAAGAGCGTAGCAAATTTTGATGCAGAGGACAACCCATCTCGAGATCGTATTCTCTTCTGCACCGTACGATCTTTCGTTGAGCCAAAGTATCCCATGAAGAGTTAGTCGTCCACCCAGGACTCCTTAGTGCGATCATGGTAGTGCAACGCTCTTTCGGTCTAAACAGTGGAGTTGCTCCTCCCCTTTAGAGTGGTGTGGAGGAGCATAGAAAGTAAGGAAGCTTGGAGGACCAAGCCTGCAATTCGCTCACGCTCCTGGCAGTCGTTATTGCCACTAAAAAGGATGATTTGATGCAAAGCAGCTGGAGGTGGCAGCAGTGCAGAAGTTCCAACGGAGTTCACAGGAAGGTGAAATGAATATGCTACTTACCAGTATGCATCTGTTCTTGACATGTAGGGCTGCTGACATTCATATCTGTGCACAGATCGCCGCCTAGTGTTGGGTCCGGATGATTGCACATTGTTGTCCTGGAAGAGTCTTCGAAGTATCACGAGATAGGTGGCTCCTCCCCTGGACTACAGTGCGCATGGGCATCGACTCCATCCTCAGATTGTTTTTAGCCATTGTGGCAAAGATGGAGTGAAACTAAGTGAATGATGACCATGCTAGAAGTAAGTGTGAATTCTGCAGCTGCTACGGGCGCCGGGGAAGAGGGCGGGCGATATGAATGTCAGCAGCCCTACATGCCAAGAACAGATGCATACTGGTAAGTAGCATATTCGGTTCGAGGCATGTGGGCTGCTGAATTCATATCTGTGCATAGAATACATAGCAGTCCCTCCACTAACGGCGGCCGCCCGTGCCAGCTGCAGCAGTTTGGAAAAGTGTTTTGAGAACAGCCTGCCCTACAGCTGCCTGCTGTTTGGAGTGCACATCAACACAATAATGCTTTGTAAATGTGTGTGTGGTAGACCATGTGGCTGCTCTACATAGGTCTTCCAAAGGAATGTTTCCAAGGAATGCCATAGAGGCGCCCAACTTTCTGGTGAAGTGGGCCCTCGGTGGAATGGTGAGAGTACGCTTGGCTTTTAGATAGCATATCTGGATACATTTAACGATCCACCTAGCAATACCAGCCTTGGAAATAGGGTTACCTTTGTGGTGTGGTGCAAAGGCAACAAAGAGTTGCTTAGTCTTCCTAAAATCCTTGGTCCTATCGATGTAATACATCAGGGCCCTTTTGACGTCAAGGGTGTGGAGCATTCTCTCCGCCAATGACTCAGGATTTTGGAAGAAAACAGGCAATTCAATAGTTTGGTTGATATGGAATTGCGACACGACCTTAGGAAGGAATTTAGGGTTAGTGTGCAGCACCACCCTGTTAGAATGAATTTGAATAAATGGCTCTTGGATAGTGAGGGCTTGCAGTTCACTAACTCGCCGTAGCGATGTAATCGCTATGAGGAAAGCCACTTTCCACGTCAATAACTGAATCTCGCAGGAATGCAGTGGTTCAAAAGGAGGACCCATCAGCCGGGTGAGGACCACATTGAGGTTCCACTCCGGAGCTGGTGGAGTCCGCGGAGGAATGACTCGTTTGAGTCCCTCCAGAAAGGCTTTAATGGCAGGCACTCTGAAGAGTGAGAGGTGCTGCCTATTCTGGAGATAAGCGGCCATTGCAGATAGATGTATGCGAATGGAAGCATAGGCCAGATTACATTTGTACAGATGGAAAAGATAACAATGATATTCTGAATAGAAGCATCTAGCGGGTTAATGTTGTGGTCTGCACAACCGCTTCCATTTCGCCACGTAGCATGCTCTGGTGGTGGGCTTTCTTGCCTCCCGAATGATGTCCATACAGTCAGAAGGTAAGTGTAGGTAGCCAAACTCTAAGACTTCAGGAGCCAGATGGTCAGGTTGAGCTGTTGCGGATCTGGATGCTGAATGTCGCCATGGCTCTGCGTCAGAAGGCTGGGCGTGAGACGTAGCCTCTGATGCGGTACCATGGACAGTTCCAGAAACGTGGTGTACCACGGTTGGCGAGCCCACGTTGGAGCAACTAGGATGAGAGTCATCGAGTGCTGCCTGAGCTTGCGTGCCACCAGCGGAATCAGAGGTGCTGGGGGAAAAGCATACGCAAATTTGCCTGACCAGTTCATCCATATCGCATTGCCCTGAGCATGTGGGAACCTGGCGGCGCAGCTTTGGCATTTTGCGTTCTCCCTTGTGGCGAACAGGTCTATCTCTGGATGACCCCACCTTCGGAAGTACGGCTGGAGTACTGATGGATGTAACTCCCACTCGTGCATTTGGTGGCTGTGCCTGCTGAGCAGGTCCGCCATCTGATTGTCTTTGCCCGGGATGTGTTCTGCCATGAGGAAGATGTTCCTCTGAATGGCCCACTTCCACATGCTCTGAGCCAGATGAGACCGCTGCGGAGAGTGTGATCCTCCCTGCTTTAGAATGTAGTACATGGCTGTCGTGTTGTCTGTCCGGATCAACACAACCTTGTTGCACAGGTGTACTTTGAAGGCTTTGAGTGCCATGAAGATTGCCATCAGTTCGAGAACAATGATGTGCACCCTCCGTTGCTGTTGCGTCCATAGTCCCTGCACAGTGTAATGGAGTACATGGGCTTCCCATCCCTGGAGAGAGGCGTCCGTCGTCAGGATGATCTGTCGCACAGGCTCTTGGAACGGTCGGCCCTTGCAAAGGTTTCGTGGATTCCACCAATGCAGAGAGTTGTACGCCCGACTGCTCACCAGCACTAGGTCTTTCAACTGCCCGTGAGCCTGAGTCCACTGACGTGCTAAGCACTCCTGAAGCGGGCGCGTATGTAGTCTCGCGTGCGGGACTATGGAGATGCAGGAGGCCATCATGCCTATCAACTGCATGAACACTCTTGCTGGAAGCGAGTGTTGAGGTCTGAACTTTTGAATCAGCGATTGAATGCTGCTGACTCACTGAATTGGGCTGCGCTGTGGCCGCCACAGTGTTTATGGTTGCGCCCAGATACTGCCGTACGTGGGCGGTCTGGAGATGGGATTTCGGGTAATTCAGTGAGAATCCCAGATCGTGCAGGAGGTGAATGGTGTAGGACATGTGGGCGGCACACTGCTGGGCTGACTTCACTTGGATGAGCCAGTCGTCCAGATAAGGGTAGACGTGGATATTCCATCTCCTGAGATGCGCCACCACTGTCGCCAGGCACTTTGTGAACACCCTGGGTGCCGTGGTGACACCGAAAGGCAAAACCTTGAACTGGTAGTGCTGGTTTTGTATGGTGAAACGGAGGTATTTCCTGTGTGAAGTGTGCAGTGGAATGTAAAAATACGCATCCTTTAGGTCTAAAGTTGCGAGAAAATCCCCCTGCCTGAGCAACGGGAGCACTTGTTGCAGAGTCAGCATATGGAAGTCCTCTGACAGGATGTAATAATTGAGTGGCCTGAGGTCCAGGATGGGCCTGAGGGACCTGTCCTTTTTTAGTATCAAGAAGTACAGGGAGTAGACCCCTGTGCTTCTTTCCTGCACTGGCACAAGCTCTATTGCCCCTTTTTGCAGCATGATGGTGACCTCCTGCTGCAATAAGTGCAAGTGCTCGTCCGACATAGGACGGTGTCTTGGGGGCATGTTGGGTGGAGTGGACGTTAACTCCAGACAATAACCATATTGGATATGTTTTCTGACACACCTGTCCGTGGTGATGGACTTCCAGACGGGCAGGAACTGCTGGAGTCTCCCCCTGACTGGTGTTGTATGGTCGGGGCAGTGACAAGGCGTCACTGTTTGCTGGTGGCAGAGGATCTGGAGCGGTTGTTACCACGTCCTCTGCCCTTGGCGCTGTTGCCACGATATCCACCTCGACTCTTGTTGGTGTAAGTAGTCTGAGTGTTGCCCTTGTAGTATTGCGTGGACTGGGAGAGCTGGCCCCTGGAGACGCCTCTAGTGCTGGAGCGACGAAAGGACCCACCCCGAAATTGCTGGGACTGTAAGGCACCCATGGATTTTGCAGTGTCAGCGTCCTTCTTTATTTTTCCTAGGGTGGTGTCAACTTCTGGGCCAAACAGGTGATCTGGGTTAACCGTTTGGTTCAGGATAGTGGTTTGGATTTCTGGCTTAAACCCAGAGATTCTCAGCCAGGCAGGTCTCCGAAGCATAACACTGGTGTTTATAGCTCTGGCAGCGGTATCAGCTGCGTCCAGAGTGCACTTAATGGAAGCGTTCGAGATTAGCTTCCCTTCCTGAATCAGCATCTCAGCCCCTTCCTTGTATTGATCAGGCAGGTGTTGAAACAGGGTCTCTAGTGTATCATAGTGTGCCCTGTCATAGCGCGCCAGAAGCGCCTGTGTGTTAGAAATGCGCCAGATGTTGGCTGCCTGTGCTGCCACCCTCTTCCCCGAAGCCTCAAAGACCTTGGATTCTTTGTCTGGGGGAGGAGCATCACCCGTAGTCTGAGAATTAGCCCTCTTCCGGGTACTCGAGACAACCAGGGAGTCCAGAGGCAACTGTCCTTTAATTTATGTTGGATCAGTAGGCGCCGACTTGTATTTTTTGTCAATCCTAGGGTATATCACCCTTGCCCTGGTGGGTTCTTTAAAGATCTCAGCAGCATGCTTTAAAACACCTTTCAGCATAGGCAGAGTTTTAACAGTTTTTCTGATACTGAAAAAGTGTCAAAAAGGAAATCCACATCCACAGGGTCAGCATGCAGCTGGAAGTTGTGATTGTTAGCAGCCCGTTCAATGAGGGCATTGAAAGCAGCAGTCTCTTCTGTAGGTGAAGTCTTTGCAGTAAAAAGTTGAGGGTCTTGACCTGAATGAGGATCCCCCAGGGTCACCACCAGCTGCCCAGGGTTCATTTGTATCCTCAGGGTCTGTAGAGAATGGATAACTGTATTCATCCTCATCATCTCCCTCACCAGCGTCCACATCCGAGTAAGTGGGCGAAACATAATGAGTCTGTGGGGAAAGGGGTTCCACCAAGACGGGAGAGCAAGCAGAGTCCTTTTTCTTGAGAGGGATCTTGTAAGACTCCATTTGGGGTTCTGGGGTGATTTTCCGCTTCAGGAGGGAAAGCCTGCCCGTCTCGGCGTTGATGAAGTGTTCCTGACGCTCATCCCCCGAAGGTCGTCGAGGTTGCGGGCCGTGAACCACCGATGACGCCTTCGGCGCCGAGGAGACCTTTTCGGGCACGCCGGCCACTGCCTTAGGAGCGAAAGCCTTCGGCGCCTTCTTAGGCGGCAACGTGAAGAGGGTCAGCATGGACGCCGTAAGTGGTTTCTCCACAGGTTTCGCAGGCAGAGTTCCTTCGGGTCGACCGACGCGGTGCCCTCATGGATGCGCTGCAGAGAGTCCTTCACCTTCTTGGTAAACGCGGCGGATGGGCGCGCCGGTTCAATGGAATCCTTCGAGGCCACTTTTGGAGTCGACTCTCGGGGCGCAGCGCACTTGGCCTTGTCGTGCGGACGTGGGGTAGTGAGGACCTTCGGGTCATCGAGTCGCTTCTTCGGGTCACCGAGTCTTTTTCGGCTCGCCGACAGCCTTCTTCGGGTCGGCAAGGCTTTTGCCAGTGTCGACCGTCTTCGGCGCTGACGCGCCCGTCTCGACCACCTTCACTTTAGCCTTCGGCGCGGCAGACTTCGTCTCGACGCCCTTGACTTGACTTTTCGGTTCGACAGCCACCTTTGGCTTCTTCGGCGCCGAAGCATCCGAAGCCTTGGAGCCGACCAAAGCGATGCGCACTTTCGGCTTCGATGCTGGCACCTGCGCAGTATTTGGCGTCGAGACCGTAGGTTTCGGTTTGCCAGGGAGTGGCTCGGCAACAATGTCCGAGCCCGAGCCCGAAGGCGGGGCCGTGGAACCCATAGCGAGATATTGGGTAAGGCCCGAAGGAGATCCCTCGACCTGGGCCTTATAAATCGGCACAGCCCCAGAGTCAGTTTGAGGAAGCTCCTCATCCGAGCTATCCTCCATGGCCCTGAGGGCTCCGTTGTCGTCTCCTACCTCCTCGACAACTTCTTCGCCCTCGAAGACCTCCGCATCCGCGTCGTAGTCTTCTTCGACGTCTGACGTGGGGTTTGATTCAGAAACATCCTGGATAGATTCGTCCTCGACATCCCCCGCATCGAAGATGTCCACAGGCGCCGGAGCAGATTGCTGGGCCTCCATGCGCACAGCTCGTCGAAGCTTAAGCGTCTTCTTAGACCTGAAGCGGGAACACGCCATACACTTGTCCTCATTGTGATCTGGCGACAGACACTTGTTGCACACCGGGTGGACATCGATGTGGGGGTACTTCGAGTAACAGACCACACATCTCTTGAATGGACTTCGGTCCATGATGGACGGTCGATCGGTCAGGACCGTCGACTAGCCTTCCGCGCCGAGAGCACGCGGAAGTATAGAATCCGGCTCGGAGCCGAGCTAGAAGAAGTTGAGGAAATATAAATTTTATGGTCAAGAAATGTTCCCTAACGTGTACCCCACCGTCTCCATGTACGAGTTTAAAGTGCATGTAACTTCCCTCCTGTGCCAGCTATAAAGACGCAAATACATTTGCGTTCAACGTTAACATGTCCTCTTTCAGACCCGCCATGAACGGGTTCAATATTCAGTTCCTAAGTATGCTATGCCAACGTCTTTTTGTGGTGTACTTTACACGTTTTTTCAGCTCTGGCGAAGCAGGCCCCGAATTCTGCCATCGAGCCTTTTTCTGTCTTCTGACTCTGAATGCCTCAGCCTGGGCTGCCTCTGTACCCGTGACCTCTGCCTTACTCCCTGCGCGGCCCACGGCGCTTAGCTCAGCCTGCTGCCTGCCAAGACTGTATTCAACCTTCGCATTATCTGTTCCGCTCCTCGAAAATGCATTCCTGCCTACTAGTTTAAGTAAACATCCCCCAGCTGCAGAGCAAAGGGCCCGGCCTCACTGTCTCCGTGCAAGTAATTCATAGCCCCTGTTACCATGGAAGGCCCATGCCCCCCTCGCATCTCATGCAGACACTTAGACGCTTATACACGCACTCACAGTCAGTATAGAATAGCTTCTGCCCCAGAGACCTTTTCCGTCCAGATAATATGGTTCCTAAACATCAGATATCGGATATGATAGTGGTACAAGTTGATCTGACATGCCAGACTTCTGTCTCTTTCCGCTGGTGTAAATGTCAAGTCCCCTGCACCCTCCAGTCACACGTCATGCACACGTCATGCAGCTGCGCGCGCATCCAGGCCTCAGATTTCTGCTGACATTGCAAGATTCAGCTTTTGTTGCCACCCACTTATGACACTTACATGTGACGTTTCTAGCACACACCTCTATGTTCACGCCCAGTTCACGCCTTCTAATTACGTATCACTACCACGTGTGTGTCTTATCTTGTCTCTCTCAGCTGTTACGCCTACTGTATTGGTTCCTATAATACGATTCAAGTATATAAGCTATGTATTGTCAATAAAATATTGCTCTATCCCTTCCTGCACCCCTGTGGTGGCAGGAACATGATATCCGGTCTGGTACCATTCCTTTTTAAGGAATAAAACCCCTAAGAACTCTAACACCACGGACTCTGTTTCTTTCTTTCCGATTGAGTTATTTTTGTTTAAGTACTTACCTGCATAGAAATTAGGACGGTAAATCAAATATTTACCACAAAGTAAAGCCGAACGCAAGACAATACCGACGTATAGACTAAAGACCTTTTGGTCTAAAGAAAGTTTATCGATTCCGACAAGAGGGAACCCAAAGACATCCGAACCCAATGGCGGAAAAAAACAATCTGAGGATGGAGTCGATGCCCATGCGCACTTTAGTCCAGGGGAGGAGCCACCTATCTCGTGATACTTCGAAGACTCTTCCAGGACAACAATGTGCAATCATCCGGACCCAACACTAGGCGGCGATCTATGCACAGATATGAATTCAGCAGTCCACATGCCTCGAACAACAAATTAAGGTCCCACTGAGGCATGATGAATGGGGCAGGTGCACAAGTCTGTTAAGAAATCTGTTTACGATAGGAGATTTAAATAAAGAGGGTTGATCTGGAAGCCTCAAGAAGGCAGACAAGGCAGAAAGGTACCCTTTAAGAGTGCCCAGAGCAGAACCCAACTAGGCAAGGGTCAAAATAAAAAGGACGTGTCTGAGGAAAGCAGAAAGCGGATCAATAGACAGTTCTGTACAATATTTTACACATTTTTGCAACTGGCAGGCATACACATCTTGGTAGAGTGCCTCCCCGCCGCCAAAGGAAAATGATACTTACCCAGTATGTATCGATTCTTGGCATGTAGAGCTGTAGATTCACATGCTTTGCATAAGCCTGCCATCTAGTATTTGATCTGGATGTTTGCACTTAGTTTTTCTTCGAAAGTCTTTTCCAGTCACAAGGTAGGTGACTCCTCCTTTCAGTGATAGTACACATGGGCTTCTTCACCATTGTTAGATTGTTTTCCCGCAGAGGGGGTGAGAATGAAGTTAGAAAGAGTAGAATAGAGATGTCCATGTGTGTGTGTATCTAAGTAAGAAATGTGAGGAAGTGCCCTCTTTCTGCATGGTTGCCCCCAATTGTTGCTGAATTGCTGATGTGCTTTGACTAAGTGTTCTTTCCCTAAACCTGCATTAACAACAAAACCCAATTGGCATCTCTGGCCACAGGTCAGCCACTGGTAATGGTACCCCAAGTACCCAGGGCACTGTGACCAGGGAAGGCCTCTAAGGGCTGCAGCACTTATTGTGCCACCCTTTGAGGCCCTGTACCATTACACACACACTGCCTTTGAGGCTGCATGTTTTGGTGCAGAACAAGGTGAAGAGTCGACATGGCACGCATCTGTGTGCCATGCCTACAACCCACTGCCCTGGTTTGACAAAGTGCCCTCTTTCTTGCATGGTATGCCCCCACTTTTTGCTGAATTCCTGATGTGCTTTGACTGAGTGTGCCCTGGGCTCCTGCCAGTCAGGTACCCAGGGCCTGGGTTCCTTCCCTAAAACTGCATCGAGAATAAAATACTAAATATTCTACAAACTCTGCTGCAAAGCTCCCATACATATGATGCTGCTGACTATTGCTCCAATCCCTGGCCCTTCTCTAGATTCCTTCGCCCAGATATCTAGGGAAGACTTTCAAACAGTTCTGTCTTTCATGAAGAGTGGATCCTCTAATGACCCTGCTCCTATGTATATTCTACAACACGTGGCACCTACCATCTCACCCTTGGCTACAGACTTAATTAATGCCTCGTTTGCTCAAGGGGTTGTCCCCCCTGGTTGGAAGCAGGCAATAGTAAAAGCGCTACTAAAAAAGCCAGAACTTGATCCTTTGGAGTTAGCCAACTTCCAACCAATTTCACTGCTACCAGGTCTCAGCAAGGTTGCGGAGAAGATTGCAAATCGGCAGCTCTCCGCCTTCTTGGAAACCAATAGGCTGCTCCGCAACTCTCAAACCGGTTTCCGCCCAGGGCAGGGTACTGACACTGCTCTGATAGCAGTGGTCGAGGAGGCAAGGTGCATCTTGGATTCGGGAGGATCAGCGGTGCTGATCCTCCTGGATCTAAGTGCAGCCTTCAACACGGTGGACCATAAGATCTTAGTCCAGCGCCTGTCTAATTTAGGGGTAGCTGGTACAGCACTGTTGTGGCTCACATTCTTTTTGAAGAATAGATCCTTCCAAGTCTGGGAAGGAAGCGCGCGTTCCAAGCTAATTCCCCTCCAGTGTGTGGTTCCACAGGGCTCATCACTGAGCCCTACTTTGTTTAACTCTTATATGGCCCAACTGGAGGACGTGGTTACTCCCTTTGGGATTAAAGTTATTACGTACGCAGACGACAATCAACTGGTCGTCTCGCTCTCCCTAGAGCAGGGTAGTATGGAAAATTTGTATGGCTGCCTTTCTGAAATCCATGCATGGATGTGTAGCTCTCGACTTAAACTGAATGGCGCAAAGACAGAACTTATGCTCTTAAGCCAGCAAATAACATCTCTTCCTAACTCCATCTGGCCCTCTTGCCTGGGGGTTCCCCCCGCCCTGAAGAATGAACTCAAAAGCTTGGGGGTATGGCTCGAGCAGGATCTCTCCTTTAGGACACAAGCAAAAAAGACTGCCGGCATTTGTGTAGGCCTACTTTGGTCAGCCCGTAAGATCCTCCCTTTATTACCAGCACAGTCTAGGAAGCTGCTTATTCAAGGTCTAATCCTGTCCAGATTAGACCATAGCAATGCCCTTCTTTTGGCCGCCCCAGAATCAACTATTAACATCCTTCAGCGCGTTCAGAACTCGGCGGCCAGGCTGCTTACAGGTACATCCCAAACCAGCACTCAAAGCCCTCCATTGCCAGCCAATCCGGGAAAGGATTAAATTTAAGTCCATATGCATTGCCCACAAATCCCTTCAGGGCAAGGGGCCCCCTATCCTAGGAAATTTGGTTCACCCCTACAAGGCCGCCAGGACTCTGCGTTCCGCTCACGGAAATCTGGCTACAATCCAAAAAGTTAGGAAGGCTCGGACTAGGGGGCGCCGCTTTATGGTTAATGTTGCGACCCTTTGGAATGCCCTTCCTGTCAGGCTTCGAACCGAACCAAACTATCTGAGATTCCGAAAGTTCCTGAAAACGTTCCTGTTCCCACAGGACGAATAAAAAACTTGGCCCCCCTCAGTTGTCCTCTGTACTCTAGCGCTGGGACGCTCCCAGGCAGCCATGCGCTTTACAAATCTTATTTCATTTAATTTCATTTCAAGCCTAAACCCAATTGGCATCTCTGACCATGGGTCAGCCCCTGGTAAATGGTACCGCAGGTACCCAGGGCACTGTGACCAGAGAAGGCCTCGACTTTGCCAAGCCCACAAACCACTGCCCTGGTATACATTAGTCACCCCTCTAGCTGGGTGCCCTATGCCAGTGGTGAGGGTACAGGTGAATGATCCCTGTACCCCCTACAGTACCCAGGTGCATATCTGGGCACTGTAAGTGCAGTGCTGCCATTAAGAGTATATGGTGCTGAGAGTTTGTCATCACGAACTCCACCACACCATAATGAATACACTGAAAACTGAAGTTTGGTATCAAACTTCTCAGCACATTAAACCCACACTGATGCCAGTGTGGGATTTAATATAAAATGCACCACAGTGGGCATCTTATAGATGCCCCCTGAAACTCGACCAACCTCAAGTGTCCTGATTGAGTGGCTGCTTAGGCTGCCACCACCAGATATGTTTCTGGACCCCTGGGTCGAGAACTTGCTGCTCTCGGGGGCCTGAAACAATGCACATCCTGGGACGAGGTGCCAAGCCTCCTCCCTTAGGAATGGCAGGGTTCACAGAGGAGAAGCTACAAAGGCATGCATGCCGCCTTTGTGAGCCTCTCCAGACCATTTGCTGCTTTTAGCAACTGGTCCCTACTGGTTCTACCCCACACTTTGGGCTGGAGACCCGGCAGGAAAAACATAGTGAGGAAAAGAGGTGTGCCTACCTGTGCTAACTCCACCCCTAAGGTGGGGGAGGCGAGGTGAAGCACAACCTTGAGTCCCCGCCATCTTGAGGATGGGGGGACCCAGCCAACCAGGGACAGGCTCCTGCCCCCCACCACTGCAGAGTGGCAGAATAGGGGGGGTTAGGGGGTATACCGACCCCAGGGAAGGAACCCATTAGTCCCTGCCCTTTACCTACCTGTAACGCCCCTAAATTTAGTACTTAGGGGCACCCTGAACCTTCCTTCCTCAGATCCAGCAACCACAAGAAAAAGAAGAGAAGGACGAGAAGCCGTGCAGAGCTAACCAGAGGACGACGCCCACTGACTTGGCCGCAGCCCTGTCTCCCCTCGAACCTTCTCCTGCAAAACCCCGGCGTGTTCAGCGGCCAGCAACCTCAAAAACCCCAGGAGGACCTGCCTGCGTTCACTTTCCAAGCTGTTTCCCCCATGAACACCGGACATGTTTGAACTGCAGCCCGAGCTAGAGTGGAAAAATACCACAAGGAGGTCCCCCCAGTGATCCTGACCCGAGATCCGGCGACCCCTAACCTGCCTCAAGCCTCCAGAGTGTTAGGACTACTTTTTCTTCCTCAGTGTTGGATCCTGGCTCCAGCACTGGTGCATCTCCTGTAAACAGTTTAAAGAATGTGTTTAAGTCATACAGGCGTTTAAGGAATATTTGTAGTTTCTGAAAATCGACAAAACTTTTCTGGTGAAAACCAGACAATGGATTCCTGTGGAAGGAAAGGAATATCCTACTTACCAGTATGCATCTGTTCTTGGCATAGAGGGCTGCAGAGTGGTACATTATGAATAGATCGCCATCTGGTGTTGGGCTCGGATGATTGCACTTGTTTTTCTCTTGGAGAGTCTTTTGTAGATTGGTGACTCCTCCTTTGGTTGCTAGTGCGCATGGGCATCGGCTCCATCCTTAGATTGTTTTGCCATAGTAGGGTTAGATGGAGTAGTATGATAGAATACAGATAGAAATGCCCATGTAAGTGTATCTAAATAAGATAGTGTTGGAACAGACACAGGTTTCCGGGGAGGCTGGGATGGCATGTACCACTCTGCAGCCCTCTATGCCAAGAACAGATGCATACTGGTAAGTAGCATATTCCGTTCGAGGCATATGGGCTGCAGATGATACATTATGAATAGACTATACAGCAGTAATCTCCCTAGCGGTGGCCACCAGTGTCTGTTGCAACAGTCTGAAATAAAGTCTTTAGTACAGCTTGTCCCACTCTAGCCTGTTGTGTTGTCTGTACATCTACACAGTAGTGTTTTGGGAAGGTATGCGGTGTAACCCAGGTAGCTGCTTTGCATATGTCATCTAGGGGAATGTTTTCTAAGAATGCCATAGATGCTCCTAGTTTACGTGTTGAGTGAGCTCTAGGAGGAACAGTTAATGTTCTCTTTGCTTTTAAGTAGCATATTTGTATACATTTTACAATCCACCTGGCAATGCCTGCTTTAGAGATAGGATTGCCCTTGTGTGTAGGAGAAAACGCTACAAATAGTTGTTTTGTCTTTCTGAAAGTTTGTGTTCTTTCTATATAGTACAATATTGCCCTTCTGACATCTAATGTATGTAGGGCTCTTTCTGCTACCGTCTGTGGTTTTGGAAAGAAGACTGGTAGTTCCACTGACTGATTGATGTGGAATGCTGAAATTACTTTAGGCAAGAATTTTGGGTTTGTTCTAAGAACCACTTTATTTTGGTGTAGCTGCATAAATGGTTCTTGTATTGTAAATGCCTGCAACTCGCTTACTCTTCTGAGTGAGGTAATAGCTATAAAAAAGGCCACCTTCCATGTGAGGAATTGTATTTCACACCTATGCATAGGTTCGAAAGGTGGTCCCATTAGTCTGGTAAGTACTATGTTGAGATTCCAGACTGGGGCAGGCGGTAGTCTTGGTGGAATGACTCTTTTGAGGCCTTCCATGAAAGCTCTTATTGCTGGTAATTTAAACAGGGAAAGATGTTGTCTGTTTTGTAGGTACGCCGCTATAGCTGCAAGATGTACTCTAATAGAGGTGTAGGCAAGGTTACATTGCTGCAAGTGTAGTAAATAGCAAATAATCTGTTTAGTGGATGCGTCCAGAGGGTTGATGTTGTTACTGTTACAGTATACAGCAAACCTTTTCTACTTTGCTGCATAGCATGCTCTGGTGGTAGGACGTCTTGCTTGCTTAATGATTTCAATACAGTCTGGAGGTAAATCCAAATATCCAAATTCTATGACCTCAGGAGCCAGATCGCTAGGTTTAATTGTTTGGGATCTGGGTGCATTATTTCTCCATTGTTCTGTGTAAGGTGCATGGGTAATAATCTCCGTTTTTGATGTGGCACCTGTGAAAGTTGCAGTACCGTGGTGAACCACGGCTGTCTTGCCCACGTGGGTGCTACTAGTATCATTGTCATTGAATGTTGTTGGAGTTTTCCGAACCACTAATGGAATTAGTGGGAGAGGGGGAAAAGCGTAAGCAAATTTGTTGGACCAATTTATCCATAGCGCATTGCCCTGGGACAGGTGGTGTGGGTACCTGCTTGCGAAGTTTTGCCATTTTGCGTTCTGATGAGTGGCAAAGAGATCTATCTCTGGTTGTCCCCATCTTTGGAAGAATGGCTGCAGTATTTGGTTGTGCAGTTCCCATTCGTGTATTTGTTCTGACTCTCTGCTTAGGATGTCTGCTATCTGATTTTGAATTCCTGGTAGGTGTTCGGCTAACAGATAGATCTTTTGAGGAATGGCCCATCTCCAAATGTCCTGTGCTAGTCTGGATAGTTGGAGAGAGTGTGTCCCCCCCCTGTTTTTGAATATAATACATCGCAGTCATGTTGTCTGTTCTGATCAGGACTGCTTTTTTGAGTATTTGCATTTGGAAAGCTTTTAATGCTAGGAACACTGCTAGTAGTTCCAGATAATTGATGTGCAGTCTTTTTTGCTGTACACTCCATTTTCCCTGTACTGTATATTTCTCCATATGCGCTCCCCATCCGGTGAGCGATGCATCCACTGTCAGAATCACTTGTGGAATCGGTTCTAGGAACAACCGTCCCTTGGAAATGTTTACTGTGTTCCGCCACTTCAGAGAGCGATGTGTGCGGTCGTCTACCAACACCAGATCTGTAATCTGCCCTTGAGCCTGATTCCACTGTGTTGCTAGACACTCCTGCAGTGGACGCATTTGTAGTCTGGCATATGGTATGAGCAGTATACAGGAGGACATCATCCCTAACAGCTGCATGAACACTCGAGCTGTTAGTGATTGTTGTGGTTGAAATTTTTGGATCAGCGTGACCATTGTTTGGATCCTGACTGGATTGGGGTATACTTTGGCTTTTTCTGTGTCTATAGTAGCCCCTAGATATTGTTGAATCTTGTTTGGTTGTAGGTGGGATTTTGTGTAGTTCACCGTAAACCCTAGCTGGTGCAGCAATTGAATGGTCTTTTGTGTGTTTTGAAGACATTCTTCCTGTGACTTGGCTTTTATTAGCCAATCGTCCAAGTAAGGGAAGACATGTATTTCTTGTCTTCTTAGGTGTGCTGCAACTACTGCTAGGCATTTTGTGAACACCCTTGGTGCTGTTGTGACCCCAAATGGAAGGACTTTGAACTGATAATGTTGTCCTTCTACTACAAACCTGAGGTATTTTCTGTGGGCTTTGTGAATTGGGATGTGAAAGTAAGCGTCTTTTAGATCCAGTGTAGAAAGAAAGTCCCCTTTCTTCAGTAAAGGAAGTACTTGCTGGAGCGTGACCATGTGGAAATGTTCCGAGTTTATGTATGCATTGAGAGGTCTGAGGTCTAAGATTGGTCTTATAGAGAGTATACTCCTGTCCCTTGCCGATGTTTTGGAACCTGCTCTATGACATGCTTTTGCAGCAGTGATAGTACTTCTTGTTTTAACAATGTTAAATGATCTTGACTCATTGGACGCTGTCTGGGGGGATGTTTGGTGGGGTAGCTGTGAGTTCCAGGCAATAACCATGTTGGATAGTCTGTCTCACCCACCTGTCTGATGTGATGTTTTCCCAGACAGGTAGGAACTGTGATAAAAGTCCACCGACCGGTGTTATATGGTCTGGGGGGAGTTTTATTACGTCACTGTTTTGGGGTTGGGGAGTTGCGGTTGTTATTATTTTCGCGACCTCTACCCTTGTTGTAGTTACCTCTAACTGCCTCTTGAATTACCTCTGGGTGATGTTGGTGTAAAAGAGGTAGATTGTTGGCTTGTGCCTGTACTTTTTGACCCCCCTCTATAGGTGGACCTACGAAAGGAACCTCTTTGAGTTGGCTGTTGTAATGCTCCCATTGATTTAGCCGTTTCTGTGTCCTTTTTCATCTTTTCTAAAGTCTCATCTGTTCCTGAGCCGAAAAGTGTTTTTTGGTCAAAAGGTTGGTTCAATAACGATGTTTGCACTTCTTGTTTGAACCCTGAGACCCTAAGCCATGCATGTCTTCTTAGCATGATTGCAGTGTCTGCTGCGTCTAAAGCGCACTTAATGGAAGTGTTAGTTATTATCTTCCCTTCCTGTATAAGCTGGTCTGCCCTTTTTTGATGTTCCTAAGGCAGATGCGTGATGAGTTTTTCTAACTCATCATAATGCGCTCTATCATAACGTGCCAGTAGCACTATTAGCTATGCGCCAGCTGTTTGCTGCTTGTTATGCTACCCTTTTGCCTGATGCATCTATTAGCTTGGACTCCTTATCAGGAGGAGGAGCTTCTGTAGATAATGAATTTGCTCTTTTACGAGCAATTGTAACTACAAGCGAGTCCAGAGGTACTTGTCCTTTGATAAATATTGGGTCCTTTGGGGCTGCCTTATATTTTTTATCAATTCTTGGGTTTAATACCCTAGCCCTCACAGGGTCTTTGAATATGTCTGCTATGTGGCTGAGAAGACCCTTTAGCATAGGTAGTGTGCCTGATGTTCTTTGTGCAGCAGGTAGCGTTTCTAAAAGGAAATCCTCTATTTGAGGTTCTGTATATAAATCTACCTTATGGTATTTAGCTGCCCTATTAATCAACTGAACAAAACCTGTATCATCATCAGGTGGTGAAGGTTTTGAGGTGTATAATTGTGGGTCGTTATCATAGTCTGACCCTGCATCATAATTTTCCCATGGGTCTTCCTCATCTGGGATAGTGTCGTCATCTCCATGAGGTTCTCCCTCCCCTGCATCACTGTCTAAATCTGTTTGAGGTGTAGATGGTCTTGGTGTAGAAGGTGGAGGAATAGTTGGCCTATTGTGAGGAATAGGAGAAGAGGGTGAGTCTCTAGGCTGAGGAGAAAGGGGAGGAGTTGTATTTGTCCCCATTGTTCTCTTTTTAGGAGGGAGGAAGAGCTTTGTCATCTAGTTCATTCTTCCTCTTTTTCGGTGATTTTGTCACCACCTTGCCAGTTTGCGGATCGATAAACATAGTCTTTTGTTTTGGATCTGTCTGCTGCTACTGTGTCGGTACCGAAGTTTTTGGTTCCGAAAGGTGCCTTTGCTTCTGACCGTCAATGTTCTGTGTTTTTGGCACTGAAAATTTGCTTGATTCCGATTTTTTCGGTGTCGAGTAAGTCTTACACGTCGAAGCATGTTTCGGTTTTGACATGGAATGTTTCGATGCCGAGCTTTCTTTTGTATGGAGCTTCGGTGTCTATGTCGACCGTTTCTCGGATCGGACATGGTGGGAGGCCGAGAGTTTCATTTTCGGTTTCGTTGCCGGACCCGAAGGCGGGGCGTCGGAAACTTTCTTCGGTGGTCTGACCGGGCTCGAAGGCGGGGTCGGTACCACACGGGGTCGGTTTTTTGGTAAGGGGACGTCGTCACTCACGGTTTGTTGGACGTCGATTCCCTAGACATCAGACTCGTCCCCTTCCGACCCCGACTCGTCATGTTCCTCTTCTTCGAGGTGTTGGTCTTCGAACAGCTCCGATATTGCCTCCGACTGCATTCTTGAAACCTCGTGTCTTCTGGCTCGCGGTTTCTGATAGTCGACTTGGAGGAGAACGCTGCGCAGGCTCCGCAGTCCCTGGATTCGTGTTCAGGCGATAGGCAGAGATTGCACACCTCGTGTAGGTCCTTGTGTGGGAACTTAGCACCACACATTGGACATCTCTTAAATGGAGTCCTTTCCATGGACTCCGGGCTGGACTACGTCGAGAAAGGCCTCCCGGTATCGTTGACGTAGAAGAAAATGTTTATTGTTGGAGTCGAAACGCGTCTGAATGGAAATGATATCGCGTTCGATAACAATACCGTCGAATTGGAAAGGGAATACGCACCGAAATATCACTTTCTCGAAGTCGATCTGGAGCGCTTCGGTCCTCATCCGAACCCGATGGCAGAAAAAAACAATCTAAGGATGGAGCCGATGCCCATGCGCACTAGCACCCAAGGGAGGAGTCACCAGCCTCGTGACGACAAAAGACTTCTCCAAGAGAAAAACAAGTGCAATCATCCGAGCCCAACACCAGATGGCGATCTATTCATAATGTACCATCTGCAGCCCATATGCCTCGAACTTCAAGTTACTGCTAAGTACGGTTAAGATTACTTTTCAGGGTGAGTGCTGGGCTAAAAGATGAAGCACTGGGTTCTCTCCTGATAACAGGTGAGTACATCGGAATTCGGTGTTCAGCTGATTTTAGATTAACAAGTTTCAAAACTCCACACTTAGAAGAATTTCCTAGTGAAACCAGTCGATGTTACCCTATGGAGAAAAAGTGAGTTAACGGCTTTTGGTAAGCATTCGACTGGTAGAGTTACGGTTCTAGACTAGTGGTGTACGCAGGACTCTGCACATACATCCCCTTAGAGGCACTCAGTGTGCGATCATATACAATGATTCAACAAAGTTATAATCCAAGATCCGTGTTTTATTCACACTTGTTCAATTAGTAGTTTATCAATGATATTTCAACATCATATCATTCCGTAGCAAATATTCATGACTTCAAGAAGATGCATATGAATTCCTTCAATGCATTTTGAGCCAGAGGCCCTTTATCAAGGAGTGCTGTAAGGAAGACGGGTGAGAGTGAGTAACGTGGTAACCAGGGGGACGTGGTGTACTAAGTTTAAAGTGCCGGTCAATGAGGTGCGGGGCAATAAAGATAACGTCCAGAGTGGAGAACTAGGGATCGTGTGTCCGCTTGGTGAACTAGAGGTGGTGATGCAGGGAAAGTGTGAGGGAATATTAAGTTGCGTGAGGGTAAGGAATATTAACACGTCGGCCAGGCGGCAAAAAATGAAAGCATTAATCATGCATTAGAACAGACTTACTTCATGTTAATCTGTAGCAGGGACCGCTACTCGGTAACTGGCGTGCATTGAAGCTGCTATGGGGGAAGTGAGGTGCCGGCCCGGTAAAAAATAAAAAATAAACATGGAAAACGGGCTAGAGGACTCGTGAAACTGACAAAGGGATAGAGGACTCGTGAAACTGGAAAGGGGTAGAGGTGGTGAAGGGCGGCAGGTGGCCATGTTTGAATGATATGAAAAAGGTAAACAAGACGGGGAAAACTGAGAATAAGTGAGTGAAAGTTAAAGAAAGTGCAATGAACAAAGAGCAAATCATACATTAAGTTACAAGGTGGTAATATCACAGGTAGCAACTATATTCGATGCGGTCATTAAGACCATGCGGTTTCAAAGTCTGTAGACGGTACATCCATTCAAATTCTCTCTTGAGTAGTGTTTTGTGATTGTCGGTTCCTTCCCTTTTGGTGACGATTTCCAGTACAATGAATTGCAGTTGAGCAATGGTATGGCGAAATTCAGTGAGGTGCAGGGCAATGTTGGATTTCTCTAGTTTCAAACGTATGTAGGATTTAGGTTCGTTCAACCGTGTCTTTATTTTGCGTTCAGTTTTGCCTACGTATAGTTTCCCGCAGGGACATTTCAGGGCATATATTAAGTTCATAGAGTCACATGTGGCATCTACTTGTAGTTTGATGGCATGGCATGGCCTTTCATAGGGTGTCGGATGGTGTTACCTTTGATGATAGAATTGCAATGGTTGCAGTTTAAACATGGTTGAGTGCCTTTGTGTTGTTTGATGGTTGGAGTGGGTTTGGAAAGTATTTCTTTAATGTTGTTACTCCTAGTGTAGGCAAATCAAGGAGGATTCTGAAAAATGTCCCGAAAATCGGGTTCTGTTTGGAGAATCGGCCAATGTTTGAGGATAATTTTTTTGTAAAGGTTGCTTGCCGTCGAAAATTTAGAAACCAAAACCATACGTTGATCTTTCAGTTTGATGGTTTTTGAAAGGCTTTGTCTGGTGATTTTCGCCACTCTGGTTTGAGCCTCTATGAGGATATCTTCTGGATAGCCTCTGTCAAGGAAGCGTTCGTGCATTTCCCTGATACGAGTTTCATAAGTCCGTGTATCTGAGACTATGCGTTTGACACGCAACATTTGCGAGAAGGGCAAGTGTTTTTTCAGGGAGCCTTGGTGGAAACTAGTAAAGTGCAGGGTGTTGTTGCGGTCGGTACTTTTCCTGTGTAGGTCTGTGATTATTCCGTTCTGAGTGATAGTGATGTTAACGTCTAAGAAGGTGATTTCAATATCACTGATTTGCCATGTCAACTTAATGCGTTCGTCTTTGGTGTTCAATTCATTCAACGCTTCACTCAATGAGTCTTCGGTGTCTGTCCATATTAAAAACAGATCATCAATGTATCTGACGTACATTCTGATTACAGAGTTACGGTTCTGGGCATAGACTCGGGGGTCTCCCGAGGTCAGGTAGGCACAGGAGCAGCTAAATGGAGAGGTAGTTAAGCCCAATGTTATCCAATGAGAGGCAGGGGGCCTTCAGTTGGTGGCAGCTGGCAAGCAGGCCATGCTGCTGTGGGAGCTGGGCTCCTGGTCACTTGTTCAGGGCAAAAGTTTGCACTGCCAGGGGCACTCGGGCAGCTGGGTGCAGGGTGTTTTTGAGCGGTCAGGAGCTCAATGTTATTCAATGGAGATCTTGGAAAGTGAACAAAGGCTGCAGGCTCAGGGACGAGATTCTTCAGGAGCGACCAACACTTAGAGAGGTAAGTTGGGATGTTGGAGCACAGATAGGTACCCCAAAGGGAGGCACAGGGGGCTGTAGGGCGCCAGGTGCAGGGGTGTCTTTGGGTGTCAGAAAAGCTTACCCCCGGCTGGTCGCGGTTGGGGTGGCCCCTGGTTCAGAGTCTGCAGGCGTCGTCTGTTTCGTCGAGGAGGGTCTTTGGGCACTGAACTTCGGGCCCCAGTCGCCGGGGGGTAGGTCCTCGTGATCTTGGTCTGGTTGGGCACGGGATCTTGGAGGATAGGTAGGCACCCCCGGAGTTGGGCACATGGGATCGTGGGGGGGCCGGGGTGTCTTGATGTCGGGAAAATCTTACCCTCTGCTGGCCGCGGTTGAAGGGGTCCCTTGTTCTGACGCTGCAGGCGTTGTCAGGGTCGTCGAGGAGGGTCCTTGGGCACTGGATGTCAGGTCACAATCACCTGGCACCAGAGGTATTGCTGTTTGAGCAGAACCACTGCTAATGGGAATCCCAGTCTCTTAGAGGTTCAAGGCAGGCAGGTCCTCTGGGGTTTTCGAGGTTGCTGTCTGCAGGAGACGCCAGGATTTAGCAGGAACAGGTTCAATGATCAACAGGCCAGTAGTAGGGCCAAGTCAGTTGGTGTATTCCTCTAGTTAGCAACTGCACGGCAGGTCTTCTTGGCCTTCTTTCTTGTTTAGAAATAGGGATCTGAGGAAGGAAGGTTCAGGATGCCCCTAAATACTAAGCTTAGGGGCGTTACAGATAGGGTATAGGGTGAGGGCAGGGACTAATGAGTCCCTGCCCTGGGGTGAGTGCATCCCCTATCCTGCTCCTTTCCTATGGGAGGGGGGCAGGAGCCTATCTCTGATTGGGCAGGGCTCCCCATCCTCAAAATGGCCAGAGTCTGGATTTGTGCTTCACCTCGCCACTCCCACCTGAGGGGTGGAGTTAGCACAGGCGGTCACACCCCCTTTCCTCACTGAGGGTTTCCCGCCAGTCTTCCCGCCAGAGTGGTGGCAGAACTGGTGGGGGGCAGTTGCTGAGTTCAGCAAGTGGCCTGGAGAAGCTCACAAGGGTGGTATGCCTTTGAAGCTTCCCCTGCCCATTCTGGGGGAGGAGACCTAGCACCTCGCCCAGGACGTGCATTGTTGCAGGCCAAGGAGAGCGGATGGCTCTCTACCCAGGGGTCCAGCAACTTGTCTGCAGTGTGACAGCCTAGACAGCCTCTCAGACAAGACGTGGATTGTAGGTTAGGTTTCAGGGGACATCTCTAAGATGCCCTCTGTATTGCATTTTACATTAAATCCCATACTGGCATCAGTGTGGGTTTAATGTGCTGAAAAGTTTGATAACAAACCTGTCAGTCTTCAGTGTAGCCGTTATAGTGCTGTGGAGTTCTTAATGACAACCTCCCAGCACCATATACTCTTAATGGCATCACTGCACTTACAGTGCCCAGGAATGTCCCTGGGTACTGTAGGGGCACAGGGCTCATGCACCTGTGCCCACACCACTGGCATAGGGCACCCAGCTAGAGGGGTGACTGATGTATGCCAGGGCAGTGGGTTTGTGGGCATGGCACACAGGGATGTGTCAGAAAACGTGGGACTATGTCCAGTCCCCAGAGAATGCACAGCGTAAGTGCCACTTTCGGCCTTTATTTTGAATTTAATTTGAATTTAAAAACATTTGTACAGCGCTCGCATACCCAGCGGTTTCATGGCGCTAGTGGTGATCAGTGAATGGCAGCAGCAGAAGGATTAAGGGTAGGCTTGCGTGAACAGAAAAGTTTTAAGATTTTTTCGGAACAGGGGGTAAGAGGGTGAGGTGCGCAGAGCAATCGGAAGGGAGTTCCAAAAGGTTGGAGCCAGGACAGCGAATCTCGCTCCGCCCGCCCTCTGTTTTTTAAAGCGAGGGATGGTAAGGAGGGCCAAATGGGCCGAGCGAAGTTCTCTGCCTGGGCAGTAAGGTTTGATGAGGGCACAGATGAACTCAGGGGCGGTGCCCGCTCTGGCTTGGTAAGTGAGACAGCCGAGTTTAAACAGGGCACGCTCCCTTATGGGGAGCCAATGCAGAGTTTTGAGTAATGGGGTGACCCGATGATATCTGGGAAGGCCATGGATCAGGCGGGCCGCCTGATTCTGCACCAGTTGTAATCGGTGGATCATATAAGCAGGGGCTCAGTTATAGACTATGTTGCCGTAGTCTTTACGGGACAATACCATGGCTAGCATGATGATTTTTAAAGCTGGGGGGGAAAAGAAACGGGAAACTTTTCTAATTACTCTGAGAGAGAAAAAAGATGAGGAGACGACGGAGTGGACTTGTGGGAGAACAGTAAGCTGGGGATTAAGAAAGATTCCCAGGGTTTTCACTTTAGGGACCGGGAGTGGAGGAGCACCAAGGGAGGGGGGCCAGAAAGAAGAAGACCAGGGACTGCAGCCACCTCCGGTCAGGACCAGCTCGGTCTTGTCCGGATTGAGTTTGAGGTGGCTGCAGTTCATCCAATCTTGAATGAGGGTCATGATGGTTTGAACATTCAGGGCAGATGAAGGTGAGTGGGACAAATTAAAGATAAGCTGGAGGTCATCCGCGTAATTGAACACGGTGACCTCCAGTTGCTGTAACATAAAAATGAGGGGGAAGATGTAGAGGTTAAACAGGAGGGGGGAGAGTGATGAGCCCTGGGGGACCCCGCATTCTACCTTACGAGAGGCCGCCGCAAAACCAGCCAAATGGACACCCTGTGTTCTCCCCGTAAGGAAGGACTCTAGCCAGGAAAAGGCTAGGCCCTCTATACCCGCCGCCTTGACACGGTTGAGGAGGATGGTATGATCCACCGTGTCAAAAGCGGCGGATAAGTCAAGGAGAATCAGGGCTTGCGGAAGGTTGATGTCAATGCCTTCACGCAGCTTGTCCATGACTGAGATGACCACATTTTCGGTAGAATGCAGGGGGCGGAAACCAGCTTGGCAAGGGGAGAGGCAATGATTTGCCTCAATGTGAGTGCTCAGTGTGGAGGTGATGTGGGTTTCGAGAACCTTTGCAAGGTAGGGGAGAAGTGAAATGGGGCGGTAATTAGAAGCAGAGGAGGGATCGGCGTCCAGTTTTTTTAAAATAGGGATGACAATCGCCGATTTGTGTGAAATGGGAACATGACCATGGATAAGTGAATCGTTGAGGAGGGTCAGAGGGGGAGTGGGGCAAGCTGAGTAGATTTCCCTGAGTATGCGGGCAGGGGCAAAGTCCTGAGGAGAGCCTGATTTGACCCGTTGGAGCAGAGGGCGAAGGGAGTCAATAGTTAGGAGTGGGAAATTGGTCAGTTTAGCAGTGGAGGGGGGAGGGGAAGGGTCCACAAAGGTGGAAGAGGGGGGGGGGAATGTTGTGTTTAATTTTTACAACCTTGTCTATAAAGAACTCGTTGAGCGAGTCACAGAGGGATTGGGACGGGGGAATGGTAGGCGTGGCTCTGGTGGATGAGGCGAGCTCATGAACGGTGGAGAAGATTTCTTTCGATTGTGACTCCGCAACCAATATCGTGTGTGTGTAATATTCAGCCTTTGCAAACCTACAAAAAGAGCATCCTGGAAGCTGAGTGGCCAGATAGATTGTTTTTAAGGCAGGATCGTAAGTTCTTCGCCAAGCTCTTTCAGCCCTTCTTGCAGCAAGTTTTTTCTCTTTGAGGTCGGAGGTAAACCAGCGATTAGCTGCATGGGCCCGTTTTACTGAGAGGCGCTTGAGGGGGGCGAATTCATCGCCTGCCCTTATGAGCCAGTTGTTAATTGCGGCCAGTTGGGGGGCAGCTGTCAAACCAGTAAGATCCGGGCAGGTCGTGGCCAGGGCCGAGCATAAGGAGGGCATGTTTACCTTACCCCATTTCCGAACCCAGGTGTTTTTGGGAAGGGGGGGTTTGACCGGGGGAGCTAGGGCAAGGGAGGAATGATCTGACCATGGGCAAGGGGAAATCATGGGAGGAGTGGAGGAAACATTCAGTGTCCAAATTTAGTCCAGCATGTGGCCATGAAGGTGGGTTGGGCTATGGATGAGCGGTACGAAATTCAAATTTTCCATGAGACTGGTGAATTCCTTAGATTGGGGGCTCTCAGCCGGGTCATTGGGCCAGAAATTAAGGTCCCCTAAAACTAATACAGAAGAATGATTGACTGCCAAAGTGGCCAAAAGGGTTTGGATATCGGGGAGGAACGAAGGAGTCGGCTGGGGAGGACGGTAAATAAGTACAAAGGTGAAAGGGGCTAGATGGGAGGTAGAGCGGGCTACGAGGAGGTCAACATCAGTGATAAGTGGGGAAGGAAGGATTTGAAAATTGAAATCAGTACGAGCTATTAAAGCCACTCCACCACCCCGCTTGCCATCCGGGCGATCCGCACGAATGGCGGAATAAGTAGATGGTAAGGCGGCAAGCACATTGGGCAGGGAGTCGGACTTGAACCAGGTCTCAGTTAAAAACAGGAGATCTGGTTCGTTGGTGTCGAGGTAGTCGAATAGCTCGTATTGGTGATTTACGGCGGACCTAGTGTTTAGAAGGGTCGCCGAGGTAGAAAAAGATTGGGCAGAGGGGGCTGGGGGTGACGGGGGAACAGGGGAGGATGTGAAGGCAGGAGAAGCAAGAAGTGATACTAATCCGGGGGGGGAGGAAGGAGGAGGACTATACAGACCAAGGAGCTGTAAGCCAGTAGTGGTAGAGGAGTTGATACTGCCGGGGGACCACATGAGGCATAACTGAGACGGAGTGTAGGTGATGTAACCAGCAGCGTCCCGTGCCCCTAGCCCCGGCCAGCCGCGGACGGGCGCAGACGGGCTTAACTCAGGCGCAACTCCGGCGCGCCTCTGTCGCGCCCGCTGCGCTCGTCCGCTGCGCTGCCTCATGATGCCTGTCTAAATAGGGGCGGAGCGGCGGGGAGGGGCAGGGCTGTGGTGGAAAGCGAAGCCCAAGCCAAGATGGCGCCCGCTGCCGCTGGGAGCCCGCGATAAACACGATCAGCCCCAGCCGGCAGCTCACCCCTAAGAGCCCAAGGAAGTCAATACCTGCATAAATTTAAAAGGTATGTTAATAGCAGTTTTAAAAAAACAATCTCAGCAGAATATCGCCTCCGCTCGCAATCAGCGGGGCGGAGGAGCAGCAACTCGCCAAGCAACCGACCAATCAGCCCACTGCCACCGGGCCACTGGTCAGACACGAGGGGAGCAGGGAAACGCGCTACTAAGTAGGGGCGGAGCGGCGGGGGAGGGGCAGGGCTGTGGTGGAAAGCGAAGCCCAAGCCAAGATGGCGCCCGCTGCCGCTGGGAGCCCGCGATAAACACGATCAGCCCCAGCCGGCAGCTCACCCCTAAGAGCCCAAGGAAGTCAATACCTGCATAAATTTAAAAGGTATGTTAATAGCAGTTTTAAAAAAACAATCTCAGCAGAATATCGCCTCCGCTCGCAATCAGCGGGGCGGAAGAGCAGCAACTCGCCAAGCAACCGACCAATCAGCCCACTGCCACCGGGCCACTGGTCAGACACGATGTTTTTGCAATCATTGTATATTTCATCCTTTTGTACTCTTTTTTGCAACAACATTATTTAACTTATAAAGTTAATCACCCGGTATCAAAATGTCACGATGAGGTATAGTAACAAACATCCCATACCTGTATTCTAAACGCTTCCCTCTACGTTACTCTTTCTCCAATTACGTGTTATGTTCTGTCACTCAATTCTCGCTAGTCTCCTTGTGTGCATTCTGTAACATGTGTGCTCTCTTAATCTGCACCAATATACTATTGAACAAGTCAATGACAGAGTAACCCATGCCCTCTTCTTCCTTCCTACCCATAACAGAACCCTGGTGTGATGAATACGCTAATCCAATCCCTTTTTAATTCAACGGACGGTAATTAACCTTTCCTGCTCTTCTCAGGGTGTCAGACGATCAGTTAAATCTGTCATTTACTTGTTCAACAGTATATTGGTGCAGATTAAGAGAGCATTTTGATACCGGGTGATTAACTTTTTATAAATTAAATAATAAGTTAAATAATACAAGGTTGTTGCATGACAAGTATTTGAAAAATGTGCAAGTTAATGTCAACAGTTTGATAATTGGGTTGTCTTTGATTAATTCACAGTGACCCCCGAAGAAGGGCGTGAAGCCCGAAATGCATCGGGTTATTTTACTTCAATAAACAGTGCTTTAAATGAATTCACGTATTACTCATGTTCTTGGAAAAAGACACCCCGGACAGATTTTAATTAGAGTCCATTCCATCGACTGCTAGAGGACCCGATGCGGATAGGCCCAGCGGCCCTCCAGGAGATTTTCGATTGAAGACTTTTAGCTGATTTTCTGCAATGTAGATCTTGGCTTTGCAATCCAGTATGGCTTTCAGATTCATCTTTATGCACCGGTCATACATATGGTTTGTGAAGCCCAGACACAGACTTTAGGAGGGTCCATCTCAGACATCATTTTTTGGCAATCCTAACTACGTTTAAACCTGGTCATTCTAGGAGGGGACAAGTACCTTGCACCCTGGAAGAATTTTGAAGTAAAAAATCTGTCAGGCTTTACTGAATTCGAGGGAGAGAGCAAGCTCCAGGTCCCGTTGGGAGGGGCTGATTTTTTTTTTTTTTACTGAAGATAGCGTGTGCAGGTGTCCCTTATGTAGGGGCCCCAACTTAATTTCTGGGGTGGAACGGATCAAAGACGGAGTCCCCGGTGCCACCTATCAATGCACAAAGAAGTGCCGAGAAAAACGAACAGATCCAGTCTGGCACCTGGAGGAATTCACACGGTGAGGAATCTGCAGTTAGAATTACCCATCAAAAGTTCTTGGCAGACAGCAGCTGCTCCTTGAAGCACACACCACTAGTACCCATTCAGGCCCAATATCATAGCCTTCACCTTTTCTGCATTCTGCGAGAGAGCATTAGAGAAACTGAGCAAATACAGTTATGTTAGTTGGGCACTCCCCATCCTCCTCCTGCTGAGATTGGAGAGGTTGGCATGCTTTATCTGCTGTCCTGCCTAGTAGCTTTGGTCAATTAAATCTGCCCCCATCTGGAAAAGCATTCAATGATACTATTGCTACATATTAGAATATAAGTGGCCTCCTACTTGATAGCGGTCAGTTCATGTGTTAATCAAAAAAATATTCTTAACATTTTTGGAAATACCGAAATATAAAAATAAATTGTAAGCTTTATACACTTTAATGCTTGAATGCTTTAGAAACGTACACTCTAAACACTCAAGGTAGATGAGCAGCTGTTGGAACACCAAACAATGCGAACGGCAATGCACAGGAGGAAAAATTACCATACCTGATTGCATCTTTGCTTGAAGCTTTTATTATATCAGCGGCAGAAGGTACACCTACTCGTTTAAATGTCAAACCCTGTAATTGAGAATAGTAAAAAATTAAAACGAAAGATTCTATTATTAACATGATGTACAGGGTCTAAAAAGCACTACTGAAAGGAACAGATATTGCAGCTTTTCAAAATACATCTCAAAATGTTTATCAATGTAAAAGATACAGAGAACACTTTTTTTCCCAGTTTTAGAATGTTACATACCAGGGGTGTGGCATTCAATTGCAGGCATACTGGTCATGTTTTTTGAAGTCTAGGACAACAAGTTTTTATGTTTGTTTTGTCCTTTGGACATGGAGGCCGAAGCCCCTGTAGCACAAACACACTGGCTACAGATCTTGGAGGTACTGTGAACTGGCAAACTAGCACCGTCTGCAGTTGAGGTAAGGTCTCTATCCATACATTTACACTGTTAGAACTTGTATTTATGGTTTATAAAGGCTAACTCTTTATGAATAAGTTGAGCGCTGTAAGGAAATGCTGTGAGCTCAGCTTGCACCGACAATGGTTCCAGTTATAACAAGCATTTGCAATGCAATAGGTCTCGCATTAAGTTTGAGCTATTAGCATTGCTAAATATTGTAAATGGTTTGCCAACATTTTTTTTATTTTTTTTTGTTGCAATGGTGGCATGCTGCGCTTTAGATACATTTGTTTAAAAGTAAATTGCGCCATACTGCGATTGCTACAATAGTTAATTAGGGATAAGTTAACAATTGAAGCGTGCACTGATGGCTGGTGGTGTGTGATCTCCAGAGTTGAGGGTGCTGTCACTAGAAAGGTACACTTAAAAAAAATGTGAAAGCACCTACAGGCTCATGAAAATGTCCAACATATTTTCCATGAGGTAGGCTTACTTGCAAACAAACTTACTTTAAGCAAAAGTAATTCCATGTAATTTTCAAAACATTTAAATCGTGGAATTAAAAAACAAACAGTCTTTCTAAAACAAGCTGATCGGCAATTGAAAGTTGCATACTCCTATATTCAACATACTTACTGCTTTCTGCTCTACATATCTTAACTGTGATTCTTCTTTACGCTGATAAAAACAGATGCAAACCCCAGTGCGCCCAGCCCGGCCTGTACGTCCAGAACGATGGATATAAGAATCAACATCCTTAAAAATAAAAATGGAACTAATTAGGTCTAAATATAGGAGAAGCAGTTAGTAAGCATGTTGTCACCTTCTATCGTCATTCACTTATTACTACTTTCAATAAATTGGTTGCAATGAGGGTAAAAATCCTGAAACCATGAACTGAAAATGATCGAGATTTAGAGATAAAAGTGCTCACAAGGTAATAACTATGTTCCCCCTTTCCTCAGGTTGAGCGTTTAGGCATACACTATTCAGCCTCAGAACCTGTATGAATATGTAGGTGGTCACAATTCCTGGGTAGTTATAAAAAAAATCCTATGCATGAAAAACCATTTCAATACAGTTTCCTAGCGCCTACTATTTCAACCATGTGGATGCACTAAGACAAAGGTATCAGTTCTCAGATTATGAAAACACAAGGCTTTGGCATTGTTCAGAGCATCCGATAGGCTTCTTTAAGGTACACCAGATAAGTGTAAAAATAACCTATGTTGGCTGGAAATTAAGATACAATATGACCAAAACAGAACCAAACACTTGGGGTGACTACCTGCAAATTCCCCTGGAGACATTAAAGATCGAGGAAGTTTGGAACAGCCACTTGGAACGAACATCATTTAATAAAATCTGTAATAAATGCAAAGTCACTATCCTTGGTGGAAGACAAAAGGAGATTGGCCAAACGCCGCCATGCATGGATTGTAATCAATTCGTATAAAAGATTAAAACCACAATTTTATCTTGGTGCTCACTTCCGGCTATCTCTAAAAATTAAATACATGGCATATAGATTGGGTGATCATTGCTCAAAAGACCCGATTCTGACTTGGAAAAGCAAACAGCAAGAAAAGGCATGCCGCCTATGCGGGTACCATACAGAAAGTTTGTACCATCTAATGTGCACGTGTGAGACAGTAAAAGAGGAAAGAAGAAAATTGTTGAAATCAGTCCTAAATACTTTATGAATTCGTACCTGCAGGCAGGCGGTAACAAGCTGGATGGGTGCCACTTTGAACATCCTTATATGCCGTGGAGTAAAATTCATGTCTCTAGTAGAGACTTTACTCTCGAAAGCTGAATAGACCAAGATTTGAGACTGGAAAGAGAACTTCTTTTAGAAATAGCAAATATTTTAAGAATATGAATTTTTCTTTTCCTTTAATATTGTTATTTTTATATGTATACTTTAGGGTTGTGATAAACCAAATAAAGTTAATTTTGACTGAGTGACTGACTGATCTGATTGTATGTAATGGTTGAGGGGCCTGAGGTCTAGAATCGGTCTCAGTATCCCGTCCTTTTTGGGAATTAGAAAGTACAGCGAGTAAACCCCGTCCCTTATTCCTGTAAAGGAACTATCTGAATCGCACTCTTCTGTAGAAGGGATAGAACCTCTTGCCGGAGCACAGCGAGATGATCGGTAGACATTGGACGCTGTCTGGGAGGTATGTGTGGAGGGGTTGTTGCAAGTTCTAGGCAGTAGCCATGTTGGATAATCGGTCTTTTCCACTTGTCTGTTGTAATGGAGTTCCAGACAGGCAGGAACTGTGTTAGTCTGCCCCCTACAGGAGTGGAATGCTGTGGGGGGAGCGTAGGGAAGTCATTGCTTAGGGGCGGAAGAGGCTTGAGTGTTATTACCTCTACCTCTGCACTTGGTATTATTGCCTCTGTATCCTCCTCTATAGTAACTCTTGGTAGAGGAGAAATGTGTCTTGAAAGACGTGTTAGTGTCTATTCCAGTTTGCTTGGAGCCGCCTCTGTAAAAGGAGCAACGAAAGGAGCCTCAAGCTGGGGAAGACTGTAAGGCCCACATAGACTTGGCAGTGACTGTCTTTTTTCATTTTTTCGAGGGTAGTGTCTACCTCCGGACCAAATAACTGGTTTTGGTTAAAAGGCTGGTTCAAAATGGTGGCTTGTACTACCTGTTTGAACCCCGAATGCAAATGCTACTTACCAGTATGCATCTGTTCTTGGCATGTAGGGCTGCTGACATTCATATCTGTGCATAGATCGCCACCTAGTGTTGGGTCCGGATGATTGCACATTGTTGTCCTGGAAGAGTCTTCGAAGTATCACGAGATAGGTGGCTCCTCCCCTGGACTACAGTGCGCATGGGCATCGCCTCCATCCCCAGATTGTTTTTAGCCATTGGCAGAGATGGAGTGAAGAATGTGAGTGATGGCCATGCTATGAGCATATGTGTATATATGAATGAACACTGCAGCTGCTACGGGCGCCGGGGAGGAGGGTGGGCGATATGAATGTCAGCAGCCCTACATGCCAAGAACAGATGCATACTGGTAAGTAGCATTTGCAGTTCGAGGCATGTGGGCTGCTGAATTCATATCTGTGCATAGAATACATAGCAGTCCCTCCATTATCGGCGGTCGCCCGTGCCAGCTGCAGCAGTTTGAAAAAGCGTTTTTAGAACAGCCTGACCAACAGCTGCCTGCTGTTTGGAATGCACGTCTACACAGTAGTGTTTAGTGAAAGTATGTGTGGTAGACCATGTGGCTGCTCTACAGATATCTTCTAAGGGAATGTTACCTAGGAAAGCCATAGAGGCCCCTAACTTCCTGGTGGAGTGGGCCCTCGGTGGGATAGTGAGAGTGCGCTTAGCTTTAGCGTAACAGATCTGAATGCACTTTACTATCCATCTAGCAATCCCCGCTTTGGAGATAGCGTTTCCCTTGTGGTGTGTGGCAAAAGCAACAAAAAGTTGTTTGGTTTTGCGGAAATCTTTCGTCCTGTCTACATAGTACATTAAAGCCCGTTTCACATCAAGGGTATGGAGCATGCGCTCCGCCAGCGTCTCTGGGTTTTGGAAAAACACCGGCAATTCAATTGTTTGATTCATGTGGAATTGTGATACCACTTTGGGTAGGAATTTAGGGTTAGTGCGGAGCACTACCCTGTTAGCATGTACTTGGAAGAAAGGTTCTTGGATGGTGAGCGCCTGCAGCTCGCTAACCCTCCGTAGCGATGTAATTGCTACTAAGAACGCAACCTTCCAAGTCAGAAACTGAAGCTCACAAGAGTGCAGTGGCTCAAAGGGAGGACCCATCAGCCTCGTAAGAACCACATTGAGGTTCCATTCTGGAGCTGGTGGGGTCCTTGGTGGAATGACCCTTTTGAGTCCTTCCAGAAAGGCCTTGATAGCAGGGACCTTAAAGAGTGACAGGTGCTGCCTATTCTGGAGGTATGCTGCCATAGCAGACAGGTGAATGCGGATGGAAGAGTACGCTAGATTGCATCGATACAGATGAAAAAGGTAACAGATGATGTTTTGAATGGAAGCATCTAGCGGGTCAATATCGTGGTTAGCACAGTAGATGACAAATCTCTTCCATTTAGCCGCATAACAAGCTCTAGTAGTGGGCTTCCTTGCCTCCCGAATGATGTCCATGCAATCGGGAGGAAGATTGAGGTAGCCAAACTCTAGGACCTCAGGAGCCAGATCGCCAGGTTGAGCTGTTGCGGATCTGGGTGCTGAATGTCGCCATGGCTCTGCGTCAGAAGGCTGGGAGTGAGATGAAGCCTTTGATGCGGTACCACGGAGAGTTCGAGAAACGTGGTGTACCATGGTTGGCGAGCCCACGTTGGAGCAACCAGGATGAGAGTCATCGAGTGCTGCCTGAGCTTGCGTGCCACCAGCGGTATCAGAGGTGCTGGGGGAAAAGCGTACGCAAATCTGCCTGACCAGTTCATCCACATCGCATTGCCCTGTGATTGCGGGTGTGGGAACCTGGCGGCGAAGCTTTGGCATTTTGCGTTCTCCTTTGTGGCGAATAGGTCTATCTCTGGATGACCCCACCTTTGGAAGTACGGTTGGAGTACTGATGGATGTATCTCCCACTCGTGCATCTGATGGCTGTGCCTGCTGAGCAGGTCCGCCATTTGATTGTCTTTGCCCGGGAGATGCTCTGCCATGAGGAAGATGTTCCTCTGAATGGCCCACTTCCACATGCTCTGAGCCAGATGAGACAGCTGTGGAGAGTGTGTGCCTCCCTGTTTCAGAATGTAGTACATGGCTGTCATGTTGTCCGTCCGGATCAACACGACCTTGTTGCACAGATGTACTTTGAACGCCTTTAAGGCCATGAAGATTGCCATCAGTTCCAACACATTGATGTGCATCTTCCGTTGCTGTAGCGTCCATAGTCCTTGCACAGTGTAATGGAGTACATGCGCTCCCCATCCCTGGAGAGAGGCGTCCGTTGTCAGGATAATCTGTGGGACAGGCTCTTGGAATGGTCGGCCCTTGCAAAGGTTTAGTGGATTCCACCAATGCAGAGAGTTGTACGCCCGACCGCTCACCAACACTAGGTCTGTCAGTTGCCCATGAGCCTGAGTCCACTGACGTGCCAGGCACTCCTGAAGCGGACGCATATGAAGTCTCGCGTGCGGGACAATGGAGATGCAGGAGGCCATCATGCCTATCAACTGCATGAACACCCTCGCTGGAAGCGAGTGTTGGGGTCTGAATCGTTAGATCAGCGCCTGGATACTGGCGATTCTCACTGAATTTGGCTGCGCAGTGGCTGCCAGAGTGTCGATTGTCGCGCCCAGATACTGTCGCACGTGGGCGGGCTGGAGATGGGACTTTGGGTAGTTCAGAGAGAATCCCAGATCGTGCAGGAGATGAATGGTGCGTGACACGTGGTCGACGCACTGCTGTTCTGTCCTTGCTTGAATGAGCCAGTCGTCCAGGTAGGGAAAGACGTGGACGTGCTGGCGACGGAGATGCGCCGCCACGGTCGCCAGGCATTTTGTAAATACCCTTGGTGCTGTGGTGACCCCGAACGGCAGAACCTTGAACTGGTAATGCTGGTTTAAGATTGTGAATCTGAGATACTTCCTGTGTGAAGGATGCAGGGGGATATGAAAATATGCATCCTTCAGATCCAGTGTAGCCAGGAAGTCCCCCTGTTGAAGCAGGGGAAGCACCTGCTGCAACGTGAGCATATGGAAGTGCTCCGAGAGGATGTACCAGTTCAGGGGCCTGAGGTCCAGGATCGGTCTGAGGGACCCGTCCTTTTTGGGGATGAGAAAATAGAGGGAGTAAACCCCTGTTCCCTGTTCTTGCAATGGAACGAGCTCTATCGCCCCTTTTTGCAGCATGAGTAGAGCTTCTTGCTGCAACAAGGTCAAGTGCTCGCTGGACATAGGACGGTGTCTTGGCGGTATGTCCGGTGGAATGGACGTAAACTCTAGACAGTACCCGTACTGGATAAGAGACCTCACCCACCTGTCTGTGGTGATGGACTCCCACGCCGGCAGGAACTGCTGGAGTCTCCCCCCGACTGGTGTTGTGTGGTCGGGGGGCAGTGACAAGACGTCACTGCTTGTTGGTGGTGGTGGACCTGGAGCCATTGTTTCCACGTCCCCTGCCCTTGACATTATTGCCTCTGTAACCACCTCTGCCCTTGTTGTTAAACGAGGCTTGGGTGTTACCCTTGTAATATTGTGTGGATTGGGATGCCTGTCCTCTTGAGGTGCCTTTTGAATTTGAGCGGCGAAAGGAGCCACCCCGAAACTGCTGACTTTGTAAAGCCCCCATTGACTTGGCAGTTTCCTGGTCTTTTTTCATTTTTTCCAGGGAGGCATCCACTTCAGGGCCAAACAGATGGTCTGGATTGACAGTTTGGTTTAGTATAGTAGTCTGGATGTCGGGTTTGAACCCCGAAATCCTAAGCCAGGCATGGCGTCTAAGCAACACGCTTGTATTGATAGCCCTGGAGGCCGTGTCTGCCACATCCAGTGCACATTTGATGGATGCGTTAGTAATGAGTTTACCCTCCTGAATAAGCATCTCCCCTGCCTCCTTGTATTGGTCAGGTAGGTGTTGTAGGATGGCCTCAAGTGTGTCATAATGTGCCCTATCATAACGTGCGAGCAGGGCTTGGGTGTTAGAAATCTTCCAGATGTTAGCTGCCTGTGCAGCGATCCTTTTGCCTGAGGCTTCGAAGATTTTCGACTCTTTATCTGGGGGAGGAGCGTCACCAGTTGTTTGAGAGTTTGCCCTCTTCCGAGCGTTGGAAACGACCAAGGAGTCCAATGGCAAGTGGCCCTTGATATACGTTGGATCCGTGGGTGCTGCCCGATATTTCCTGTCGATCCGAGGGTTGACCACACGCGCCCGTGTGGGTTCCCTGAAGACCTCTGCGGCATGCTTGAGCACCCCCTTAAGCATCGGCAGCGTTTTGACCGACTTTTCAGCCACCGAGAAGGTGTCGAACAAGAAGTCCACATCCACGGGGTCGGAGTGTAGTTCGACGTCGTGGTTGGCCGCAGCTCTCTCTATCAGTGCATTGAAGGCCGCCGAGTCTTCTGTAGGGGACGTCTTGGCGGCGAAAAGCTGAGTGTCCTGACCCGACTGCGGGTCCTCGTTGTCGGCCCCGGTGGTCCAGGGCACAGGCTCCTCCTCCGGATCCGAGTACGCCGGATAGGTGTACTCGGCATCCTCCTCGTCGGCATCGACTGCGACTGAATGCGCCGGCGAATGCCCCAGGGCCTGGGGGGACACAGGTTCCACCATAGCCGAAGATCCCGCAGAGTCCTTTTTGTTTTTAAGAGGGATCTTAAAGGGTTCCAACGCCGGCTCCGTCGTGATCTTCCTCTTGAGGAGCGACAGTTTTCCGGTGTTGGCGTCGATGAACACCGCACGACGTTCCTCGACCGCAAGTGACTGGAGTCGAGGCTTTGGCACCGCTGAGGCAGCTTTGGGTGTCAATGGTTCCTTAGCGGGTCCGCCCGGCTTCGGCGCGAAGGCCTTCGGCGCCGACTTGGGCGGGAGAGTGAAACGGATAGGCTTGTGGCCCGCGGTAGTCTGAGGCGCCACAGTGTCCTGAGCGGGAACCACCCCGGCTTTTCGAATCCGCTGCAAGGATTCCGCCACCTTCTTTGTGAAGGCTGGAGAGGGCTGGACTGGCTCGAGCGAATCCTCATCCTCGAGATCCACAACGACAGAGGGCACTTTCTTCGGTGCCGGCGGCCCATGCCCATCGGCGTCGTCGCCCTGACGTTTCTTCGGAGCCGTCTTCGGGTCCACGACCCCTTTCGGCGCCGATGCAGCCGCATCTGAGATCTTCGCCTTCGGCGCCGACCCGGATGGTTTCGGGTCGGCCATTTTGGCGCGACGCTTCAGGTCGGCCATTTTGGATGCCTTTGTATTTGACGCCTCCAGAACCTTCATCACCTGCGCCACTTTCGGTTTCGGTTTCGGATCCGATGGCGCGTGACCAGTTGGCTTCACTTTCGGTTTTATCAACTGAAGTGATGGTTCCGAAATGTCCGTGACCGGGCCCGGAGGCGGGGACGTAGGACTTATAGTGAGATCTTGGGTAAGGCCCGAAGGCGATCCCTCGACCTGGGCCGTTTGAAGGGGTATAACCCCTGAGTCTGGTTGGGGATGCTCCTCCTCTGAGCTATCCCCCATCGTGGCACAAGCCTGATCGTCGTCCCCTACCTCGTCGGAGACTTCGTCAAAGTCCTCCTCACCCGCGTCGTAGGTCTCCTCATCGTACACGGGACCGGAGTCCGAGTCTTGCGCGTCGTCTTCTACCTCGACAGATTCCTGGAAAATGTCTTCTGGAGGGGGCGCCGCAGCCGATAGTTGAGCCTGGAGTCGATTGGCCCGGCGAATTTTCAGTGTCTTCTTGCTCCGGAATTTCGAACACGCCATGCAGGTGTCCTCGCGGTGATCCGGCGACAAGCAGGTATTGCACACAGGGTGCACGTCGAGGTGCGAATATTTTGAGTGGCACAGCGGACACTTTTTAAATGGAGTCCGCTCCATGACTAGAGGTGTAATGTAGGCCCGTCCGCGCCGAAGGCACGTGGAAGGGCAGCAAGAAATCGGAGCTGAGAGTCAGAAAGAAAACCCGCACGCAACTATACCGACGCCCAGCCTAAAGACCTTTTGGTCTCGAGTAGAAATAGAACAACTATCGGTTCCGACAGAGGGAACCGAAACACATCCGAACCCAATGGCGGAAAAAAACAATCTGGGGATGGAGGCGATGCCCATGCGCACTGTAGTCCAGGGGAGGAGCCACCTATCTCGTGATACTTCGAAGACTCTTCCAGGACAACAATGTGCAATCATCCGGACCCAACACTAGGTGGCGATCTATGCACAGATATGAATTCAGCAGCCCACATGCCTCGAACATAAGTAGCCACGCATGTCTCCTTAGAACGACACTGGTATTAACAGCCCTAGATGCCGTGTATGCGGCATCTAGTGCACATTTGATGGAAGCGTTAGATATTAACTTGCCTTCCTGTAGGATGTCAGTAGCTTGATCTTTGTACTGATCTGGGAGGTGTTCAAGCAATTTCTCCAATTGGTCTTAGTGAGCCCTATCATAGCGAGAGAGGAGGGCTTGCGTATTAGCTATGTGCCATATATTGGAAGCCTGCGCAGCTATTCTCTTGCCTGACGCATCAATAATCTTGGATTCTTTGTCAGGCGGGGGTGCTTCACCAGAAGTCTGAGAATTGGCCCTTTTACGTGCTTTGGACACCACTAATGAGTCTAGTGGTAGGTGTTGTTTAATATAGACTGGGTCTGAGGGTGCAGGTCTAGATTTCTTTTCAATTTTGGGATTTAAAATTCTGGTACGCACAGGATCTTTAAAGACCTCAGTAGCATGCCTAACCACCCCTTTGATCATGGGAAGAATTTGAGCGGATCTCGGAGACTGCTCAAAAGTATCTAAGAGAAAATCTTCCTCAAAGGCATCAGAATGCATGGGGACACCAAGGTATGTAGCAGCTCTGTTGATCAGCTGGCCAAACCCAATAGTATCCTCAGGAGGAGAAGGTTTAGATGGGTATAAGGGTGCCTCAGGGACATCAGGTTCATTTGCAGGGTATGGAAAACCCAACCCAGACGCAGGTTTTGTGTATGGAAAATTTCATGTGCCCTCACCTCCAGGGTATGTAGTGTCGCCTTCCCAGTCCCCTCCACCTAAATCATATTCATCATCATTCTGTGGTGAATGTGGTGACAATGGAGATTGTATAGGAGAGTTTTGAGGCGAAATATAGGGAGGAACGGGAGAAGGAGGAGAGACAGGAAAGGAAAAGTGCAGAGGAGAGGTTGCACAGTTTTTTGGCAGGAACCACATGTGTAGGTGATGTAGCTGCAAGTCTCTTTTTGAGAGGTGTGGCACCAACATGACCGGTTTTCGGGTCGATGCAGATCTTTCTGTTGAGGATCTGGTCGAAAAAGGTCCTCTTGAGGAGCAATCTTCTTCATCGCTGATTTTTTCGGTGCCTGCATAGGTTGTCGAGTGTATTTAGCCTTAGGAGGTATTAGCGGGTCCTGTGGATTAGGGTTTGTGGCTTGGAAGGCATGTTCGGGGGCTCGGAGGCATCGGAATCAGGCTGTGTGGTTTTTGGCACCGCGTGCGGCTTTGGAGCAGGTGCGTCTTTTGGTTCCGGACCGAAACATGTTTCGGTTTCGGCACTTCTTCCGGTGTCGGAGCCGAAGGGTGTTTTGGCTTCGGTGTCGACAGAGTCTTGTTCGGTGACGAGGCACCGGAAGGCGGAGGACATTGTTTCGGAGCCGAGGGAAGACTCTTGGTCGGTGTCGAGGCACCGGAAGGCGTGGAAGATTTCTTCTGAGTCGAGCCTGAAGGCAGGACTTTCGAAGTAGATGATCAGTCTCGACTGGGCCCAGCGGGCGGGGTGCTGACCTTTGCCTTCTGCTTGGGCTTATGTGGTGCAGGGGCAGTAGTACTCACGCGCTGACCCGATGGAATGGGAGTCGTCCGAGTCATCTGCCTCGGAGACGATCTGGAGATCCGGTGAGTCTTCTTCAGGAACAAGTGGAGCCTCGTCGTCGAAGATGTCTTCCGGTGCTGGGGCCGATCTCCTCATCTCGTGTAGATGGGCCCTCCGGTCTCGGATGGTTTTCTTCGAGCGGAAGGAAGCACAGGCTGTGCAGGTCGACTCGTGGTCCTGCGACAGACAGAGGTTACAGACCTCGTGGTGGTCGCTATGTGGAAACTTTGCTTGACATTTCGGGCATTTTCAGAACGGAGTCCTTTCCATATGTTGTAGGCCGCACGGCGTAGATAGGCCCAAAGGCCCACTTGGATGACCGGAATGGAAACTTTGGCGTTGAAAGGTGCCGATGTCGAAGGCATGCAGTAATTGTTTTACGAGGTTCTGCGCGTCGAAGTTGCAGAAAAACGGTTTCTGGCCGGAGCAGAGAAACTTTCATCCAAACCCAGTGGTGGAAAAAACCAATCTGAGGTTGGAGTCGATGCCCATGCGCAGTATTGTCCAAATGGGGAGTCACCTATCGGGATTAGCAAAGACTTCTTCCAAGAAGACAACAACCTGCAATCATACAAGCCCAACACCAGGTGGCGATCTAATGCACAGTGTACTATCTGCAGCTCATATGCCTCGAACATAACCTTTTCTGGCACACCAAAAAGGTTTACCCCTCACTCTAAAGTCAAAAGACGTCGAGTGAAGTAGAAAAACCCCACAAAATAGTAGAATATTTTTGACAGAAAAGTCAAAAAAGGAAGAGCTGCGAATCCAGGGTCCTGACTGAAGGAGCAGGAAAGGACAACTGACCTGTCACCCCTGAGGCATGATGGGAAGCTGGGGGGCATGGCTGCCTGAAAGGCATGGTGCCCATTTTGGTGTGCAAGTTGTGGGAAAGTGCCACTTTCTTGTATTGGTATGCCCCCATTTTTTTCTGAACTGCTGATGTACTTTGACTGAGTGTGCCCAGGGTTCCTGCCAATCAGGTACCAAGTTCAAGTTCAAAAATTTGTATAGCGCACTACTCACCCAGAGGGTCTCAAGGCGCTTGAGGGAGGGGAGTTACTTGGCATCTCTGGCCACCTGTCAGCCCCTAGTAAATGGTACCCTAGGTGCCCAGGGCATGGTGACCAGAGAAGACCCCTGAGGGCTGCAGCACTTATTGTGCCACCCTCAGGGGCCCTGTACCCTGACACCCCCACACTGCCTTTGCAGGCTGAGCGGCTAAGTACAGAACTAAACAAAGAGTCGACATGGCACACATCCCTGTGTGCCATGCCCACAGAGCCCACTGCCCTGGCATACTTCGGTCACACTTCTAGCTGGGTGCCCTATGCCAGAGGTGTGGGTACAGGTGCATGAGCCCTGTGCCCCTACAGTGCCCAGGGCCATTCCTAGCAACTCTAAGTGCAGTGATGCCATTAAGAGTATATGGTGCTGGGAGGTCGTCATTACGAACTCCACAGCACCATAATGGCTACACTGAAGGCTGGCTCTGCTGCAACAACTCCCCTGGTGCCAGCCAGGAATCTCCGGACCAGCCCTGGCTCTGAGCCCGGCCCGTGTCCAAGTGAACCAAGACCAGAAGGACATCCCCCCCCCCCCCCCGGCGACTGGGACCCAAAGTTTAGTGCCTAAAAACCCTCCTCAATGAACCAGACGACGCCTGCAGACTCAGAACCAGGGGCCACCCCAACCGCGACCAGCTGAGGGTAAGCTTTCCGACACGCAAAGACACCCCTGCACCCGGCACCCCTCGGCCCCCTGTGACTCCCTTTGGGGTACCTACCTGTGCTCCAAGATCCCAACTTAGCTCTCTAAGTGCTTGTCGCCCCTGGAGAGTCTCTGTGCCCAAACCTGCAGCCTTTTTTCCCTTTTGACCTGTCCCATTGGATAACAATGAGCGTCCGACGGCTCAAGAGTACCCTGCACCCAGCCGTCCGAGTGCCGCTGGCTGTGCCACCTTTGTCCTATCCTACTTCCCCTTTTGCCCTGGGCAAGTGACCCGGAGCTCAGCTCCCACAGTCATGTGGCCTGCTAGCCAGCAGCCACCAACCGGAGGCCCCCTTTCCTTCATTGGATAACATTGGGCCTAAATACCTCTGCACCCAGCCGCCCCTGTGCCGCTGGGGGTGAACTAACTGTACTTACCTGACACTGGGGGACCCCTGCGTCTATGCTCAGAACCCTAACTTCACCAGCCAAAAACTTACCTGGCAACCGATAACTCACTTACCTGCCATTGGATAACATTGAATGGTTTGACTCGAAAAATCTTCGAAGTGTGAAGTTTAGGAAACTAAAAATATTCATATAAAATCACCCGAATTCCGAAGTATTCACCTGTGATCAGGGGAGAAGCCAGTGCTGTTCCTTGTAGCCCAGTACTGAACCGCAAAAGTAATCCTTACCGGGTTTACTAGTAATCTGTTTTTTCTCCATAGGAATCCATTGTCTGCTTTTCGCTGAAATTTCTTCTGTCTACTTTTGAAAACTTGAAATATTCTTTAAAAATCATACGAAATACTGAAACGCAATTACTTACCCGTTTTAAGTTGAGACCTCAGTACTGGACCCAGGAGCCTAGTACTGGATTACAAAAGTAACGAGATCATACTTTACATGCAACCTTAATTTTTTCCCATTGGATAACATTGCAAGATTTTGATTGAAAAGTTTCTAAGTGTGAACTTTTAAAACCGCTTTATATTACTGAAAAATCACTACTGTAAAAAAACGATTTTACTGAATTGGTTTCAGCTTAGACCCCAGGGCTGAATCTAGGATCTAGTCCTGGAACTACTCCAGTGATCTACCAAGTAATCAACTGTACTTATATGATGAAAACCCATTGAATTCAATGCTAAAGTTTGTTTAGAACGGTGTTGCTTACTGCAAACCCTAGATCTATTGTATTCACAAAGTTTATTGCCTCTTTGCAAAGTAGTTACAGGAGTACTCATATCAAGTAAGGTATATTTTTATGCCTGTTGGTTCTAAAAATAAAACTATATCTTTTGATATAACAACAATTGGCCTGGAGTTCAGTCCTCGAGTGTGTGAAATCCTTTGCTGACTAAGTGTGTACAACAAATGCTTTACACTGTCCTCTGGTACTACCTTACTGCTCGACCAAGCTACCACTTGGGAGAGTAAGGTCAGTCCTGACTTTAACCTCTGTTATACCTCTGGGGTTTGTGGACTCTATACACAATGTACCTTATTCTGGTCCAGTATATATAGAGCCACTTTCTCACACAAGTGTTTTCATTTTCTATGCTATTGGTTTACAATGTAGCCTGTAGGCTAACAATGTCTGCTCTTTTGCAGTTTTTCATGACTTTTACTCAAAAAAAAAGAGTTCAGGTGGTACTTGCCCTTCTGTGGTTTACACATTCATTATGTGTTTGCAAAAGCAGTTATTATTGCATTGTTAGCCTCCTAGACGGAGATAGATAGATAGATAGATAGATAGATAGATAGATAGATAGATAGATAGATAGATAGATAGATAGATAGATAGATAGATAGATAGATAGATAGATAGACGCTAGCTGTATATGGAAAATGCTATTTACCAGTATGCATCTGTTCTTGGCATGTAGAGCTGCAGAGTCAAACACTGTACACAGATCGCCACCTAGTGTTGGGCCCGGATGTTTGCAGTTTGTTGTTGTCCTGAAAAGTCTTTGGAAGTCACGGGATAGGGGACTCCTCCTTTGGACCATATTGTGCATGGGCATCGGCTCCATCCTCAGATTGTTTTTCGCCATTAGGGAAATGATGGAGCTTTGCAGGAAAAGGAAGGATGTCAATGTAAGCTGAATCTAATCAAGATAATACTGGAACAGATAAAGGCAGCCGGGGAGGCGGGTGGGCGTGTGTAATTCTGCAGCTCTACATGCCAAGAACAGATGCATACTAGTAAGCAGCATTTTCCGTTCGAGGCATACAAGCTGCAGATTACCCACTGTGCATAGATTATATAACAGTACCCACCCTTAGCGGCGACTACCCATATCTGTTGCAGTAGTGTGAAACAGTGTTTTGAGTACAGCCTGACCCACAGTAGCTTGTTAAGTTTGCACATCTACACAATAGTGTTTTGTGAAAGTGTGAGTTGTAGACCATGTAGCTGTCTTGCATATGTCATCCAAGGGAATGTTTCCTAAAAATGCCATTGAAGCCCCTAGCTTTCTTGTAGAATGGGCTTTAGGAGGAACAGATAGCGTACGTTTAGCTTTGTGGTAACAAATTTGTATACATTTGACAATCCACCTAGCTATCCCCGATTTTGAGATAGGGTTGCCTTTGTGTGGTGGAGAAAAGGACACAGAGTTGTTTTGCGAAAAGGTTGTGTTCTTTCAATATAGTAAAGTAAAGCTCTTTTGACATCTAATGTATGAAGAGCTCTTTCTGCGACTGTTTGTGGCTGCCAGAAGAATACAGGCAGCTCTACAGAATGATTGAGATGAAAGGGTGAAATGACTTTTGGAAGGAAATTAGGATTAGTTCGTAGAACAACTTTATTATGGTGCATTTACAGAAAAGGTTCTTGAATGGTAAATGGTTGTATCTCACTAACTCTTCTGAGAGAAGTAATAGCTACTAGGAAAGCAACTTTCCAAGTTAAGATTGCAGTTCACATTTATGTAAAGGTTCAAATGGAGGTCCCATTAACCTTGTAAGAACAATGTTCAAATTCCACACTGGTGAAGGTGGTGTACTGGGTGGAATTATCCTTTTGAGGCCTTCCATAAAAGCCTTAATGGCAGGTACTCAAAAAACTGATCGTTGTTGTATATTTTGTAGGTATGCTGCAATGGCAGCAAGGTGCAGTCTAATAGAAGTGTACACTAAGTTACGTTTCTGGAGGTGTAGTAAGTATCCTATGATGTGTTGAATAGACACATTTAAAGTATTATTGTGGTTGTTTTTACAGTATATTACAAAACGTTTACACTTCGCTGCATAACATGCCCTAGTGGTAGGACATCTAGCTTCTTTAATAACATTCATACATTCAGGGGGAAGGGTAAAGTAAACAAACTGACTTCAGGAGCCAGATCGCTAGGTTGAGCTGTGTCCAGGTGTCTGATCTCTCCATGGTTCTGGGTTAGTAGGCGTGGAGACCGGTATAGTTTTTGGTGTGGTACTACAGAAAGTTGCAGCAGTGTGGTGTACCATGGTTGCCTGGCCCAAGTTGGAGCTACTAGAATGAGTGTCAGGGAATGCTGTTGTAGTTTGCGTACCACTAACGGAAGTAGTGGGAGAGGTAGAAAAGCATACGCAAATCTTCTGGACCAGTTCATCCATATCGCATTACCTTTGGACAGCGGGTGTGGACATTTGGCGGCGAAGCTTGGGCATTTTTCATTTTTGTGAGTAGCGAAGAGGTCTATCTGTGGTTTTCCCCACATTTGAAAGAATGGTTGAAGAACTTGTGGATGAAGTTCCCACTCGTGAATCTGTGGCGTTTGACGGTTTAACAGATCTGCTATGGAGTTTTGTACTCCTGCAACATGCTGGGCTAAGAGAAAAATCTTTAGTGGTATAGCCCATCTCCATATCTGCTGCGCTAACAGAGTTGCAGATAGAGTGTGTCCCCCCCCTGTTTGTTTATGTAATACATAGCTGTCATGTTGTCTGTGCGGACCAAGACAGCTTTGCCTGAGATTTGCTTTTGAAATGCTTTTAGGGCTAGAAATATGGCTAGTAACTCCAGGTGATTGATGTGGAGTAACTTTTGCTGCAGTGGCCACCTGCCCTGCATGGTGTGCTGCAGTAGGTGAGCTCCCCAGCCGGAGAGCGATGCATCCGTGGTCATGACTATTTGATGGAACGGACTAGGAACGGTCGACCCTTGGAAAGGTTTTTGGTGTTCCACCATTGCAGAGAGGGGTTTAGTTTCACGGTCTACCAACACTAGGTCTGTTAATTGATCTTGAGAATGGTTCCATTGTCCTGCTAAGCAGTCTTGAATAGGACGCATTTGTTGCCTTGCATGAAGTACTATGAATATGCAGGAGGCCATCATCCCTATGAGTTGCATGACTATCGCTAGGCACTTGGTAAACACTCTTGGTGCTGTTGTGACTCCGAACAGGAGTACTTTGAATTGATAGTGCTGTCCGTCTAGTACAAATCTGAGATACTTTGTGAGCTATGTGAATAGGAATGTGGAAATAGGCGTCCTTGAGATCTAGGGTAGCAAGGAAGTCGTTTTGTAACAGAAGAGGGAGGACCTGCTGAAGTGTGACCATGTGAAAATGGTCTGATTGTATGTACAGGTTTAGTGGCCAGAGGTCTAGAATAGGCCTCAGAGAGCAGTACTTTTTTGGGATAAAAAAAGTACAGGAAGTAAACTCCCTTGTTTTGTTGGTGCAATGGAATCAATTCTATTGCACTTTTTTGAAGGAGAGAGGTTACCTCTTGTCTTAGTAGAACTAGATGTTCTTGTGACATTGGTCTTTGTCTGGGTGGTATGTCGGGGGGGGGGGGGTAGATGTTTAGTTCTAGACAGTAAACTGACTGAATTATTTGTCGCACCCACCTGTCTGATGTGATGTTGATGCAGGAAGGAATTGTAGTCTTCCCCCAAATGGAGTGGAATGCGGTGGGGGAAAGTCATTGGGCGGAGGTGGAGGCAGAGCGGGAGTTATTAGTTTTGCCTCTGCCTTTGTTATTACCCCTGTAACCTCCTCTTTGGTAGCCTTTACCGTAGGTGGATCGGGTAGGGGCTTTGTAAAAGGTAGAGGGAGTATCTAAGGAGTATCCCCTGCTGTTGCCTCTGTAGGATGAGCAACGAAAAGAACGTTTGGGAGCTTGCAACTGCAAGGCTCCCATAGATTTAGCTGTGTCCCTATCCTTTTTCATTTTTTCAAGGGATATGTCCACATTAGACCCAAATGTGTTGCTCATCAAAAAGTTGGTTGAGGATGGCACTTTGTACTTCAGGTTTAAACTCTGAAATGCGTAGCCAAGCGGGTCTACGTAAGAGGACACTGGCAGTAATTGCCCTTGAAGCAGTATCTGCTGCATCTAGGGCACAGCGGATAGAGGTATTGGTGATGTTTGTACCCTCTTGCATAAGCTCATTCGCCCTATTTTTGTATTTATCAGGAAGGTGCTGCATTATGGATTCTAATTCGTCATAATGTGTCCTATCGCACAAGTTACTACTTGTGTAACGACATACCTGTAAGAGACATTAGTTAGTGATAGATTCCTTACCTTAGAATATCCCCAGGCGTCAGACTGGATCCGGAAACTTTTGCGTAGCAATACCCCTGCGCGTCGGTAGGCGTCGTCCGCGGCTCCGCGTCAGTTGTCGGCGTCGTGAGCGTCGGAATGACGTCGCCGGAGTACTTCGACACGGCCCTCGCGCGCGGACGTCAGTTCTTATACACAGCTTTTCCACGCCAGACACGCAGAGCCATGATAGAACCAATACTGGTGCCATGAAACTAGGGCCCTGAAAGGGGATGACCTTAACCCTAGATATCGGTTCGAGGAACGGGGAGGATGGGTGGGTCGGTAAGGAATCTATCACTAACTAATGTCTCTTACAGATATCGTTACACAAGTAGTAACATGTGCATCTGAAAGAGACACGTTAGAGATAGATTCCTTACCTTAGAATAGATACCCCAGCAATACCAACCCCGGTGGTGGGTCTGCGAACCAATTATCACACCAGAAAGTCCTGGAGGACGGAACGGTCAAAGAAGCCACCCCTACGGACTTGGCTGTCCAGTCAGTAGTGTCTTGCTAACGTGTGCAGCGAGGCCCACGTAGCTGCCTGACAAATGTCCTGCAAGGGGACTCCCCGGCCCAGGGCAGTAGTAGTCGCCGTGGCCAGAGTGGAGTGGGCCCTCAGTCCAACAGGAGTTTCCTTCTTAGCCAAAGAGTAACACGCTTGAATGCACAACACGATCCACTGAGAGATTGTCCGCTTGTGCACCGGCTGTCCTTTCTAAGCGCCCACGTAACCAACAAAGAGTTGGTCATCCACCCGGAACTGGCGTGTGTGATCCAGATAGTAAGAGAGCGCACGTTTTGGGTACAGACGGTGGAGCCGCTCTTCCTCTTTCGAGGGATGCGGAGGCGGAAAGAAGGTGGGCAAGGTGATGGACTGCCCGATGTGGAAGGCTGTGACTACCTTTGGCAGGAAAGCGGGTTTTGTCCGCAATACAACCTTGTCCAGATGGAGGACAGTTGTGAAGCGGCTCAAAGGGAGCGCACATCAAGTAAGTTAGAACCAGGTTCAAGTACCATTGGGGCATCACAAAAGTAACAGGAGGGAACATATGAGTGATGCCCTTCAAGAATCTGTTTACAATGGGGGATCAGAAGGCTGATCAGGTAGCCTTAAAAAGGCTGAAAGTTAGCCCTTGACAGTGCCGAGAGCAGAGCCCTGCAGGACAACAGAAAGAAGGAAGAGGAGAACCTCAGAGAGAGGGGGTTTGAGAGGGTCCACAGCCTTTGCTGTGCACCATGCCACAAATCTGCCTGGATGCCAGAATGACATTACAGTCTTCAGGAGGCAAGTCAAATGGCCTCAACTGTCGCTGCTCAATCTCCAAGCATGGAGGTGGAGACTGGACAGGTTCGGGTGGAGGACCGTCCCCATCTGCTGTGACAGAAGGTCCTCCTGAAGAGGCATACGAATCGGGGGATCAACTGACATAATGTGAAGCTCTGGATATCAGTACCTTCGCGCCCAGTCCGGAGCCACAAGGATGACGTGGGCCCGGTCGCACTTGATTTTCCTCAGCACTCTGGTATAGGCAGAAAGGCGTACAACAGACCGCAACTCCACTCACGACGAAAAGCGTCCCCGAGCGAGTGCCACCTTGGAAATTCTAACACGCAGAACTGATGACATTGCGCGTTCTCTCCGGTGGCGAATAGATCTAACCAAGGCTCTCCCCACTGCAGAAAGAGGCCTTGCGCCACGTCCGAGTTCAGATGCCATTCGTGATCCATCATGCACCTTCGGCTGAGCTCGTCCGCCCTGGCGTTCAGAGAACCGGCCAGATGTTGAACCACCAGGGTCACGCCCTGATGTTCCAGCCACTGCCAGAGGCGCAGAGCCTCCTGGCATAAGGTCCACGACCCCACCCCGCCCTGTTTGTTGCAGTACCACATGGCGGTGGTGTTGTCCGTGAACACCTGCACTACACTCCCCCGGACAGAGGGGAGGAATGCCTTCAGTGCTAGACTAATCGCCCGCAGCTCCAGAAGGTTGATATGGAGCCGGGACTCTGCTGGAGACCAGAGGCCTCTGATCTCCGCCTCTCCCATGTGGCCTCCCCAGCCCTGGAGGGACGCGTACATCACAACTATGTGCTCTGGTTGGGCAAGGGAGAGGGACCTGCCGCTGACCCAATCGCCATCCGTGAGCCACCACTGCAGCTGTTTCGCAGTGCCCTCCGAGATCATGACTTGGTCGGACAGGTTGCCCTGATGCTGGGCCCACTGAAACTTCAGGTCCCACGGCAGAGCCCGCATCCGCCACCTGGCGTGATGCACCAGAAGGATGCAGGAGGCCATCAGCCCCAGAAGCCGCAGTGTCAACCTGACCGAGACCCGAGATGAAGGCTGAAAGATTGGAATCAGAGCCTGAATATCCCGGACCCGAAACTGCGCCGAGTCGAGGACCGCTCCGATGAAGAGGAGCTTCTGAGAGGGGCACATGTGTGACTTCGGCACATTGATGAAGAACCCCTGCTGGTGCAGGAGGTCCGCCGTTGTCTGGAGGTGGCTGACGACTGTCTGGGGCGAGCCCGCCTTCAACAACCAGTCGTCGCGGTAGGGGAAGGCTGAAACCCCTAACCTGCAGAGATGAGCTGCGACCACCACCATCACTTTCGTGAAAACCCATGGGGCGCTGGTAAGGCCGAAGGGGAGCACGGTAAACAAAGTGCTCGTGGCCTACCGTGAACCGCAGGTAGCGCCGGTGGGCCGGCAGGACGGGGATGTGTAAATAAGCGTCCTACAAGTCCAACGCTACCATCCAGTCTCCCAGGTCCCGGGCAGCTAAGACCTGAGCCAGTGTCAGCATCTTGAACTTCTCCACCCGGAGGAAGCCGTTGACGTTCCGCAGGTCCAATATAGGGCGTAGGCCCCCTTTGCCCTTCTTGGGAACCAGAAAGTAGTGGGAGTAGCAACCACACCCTACTTCTGGCCCAGGAACGCGCTTGATGGCCCCCTTGGCCAAGAGGGCCTTAACTTCCTCTTGCAGAAGTTGCAAGTGATCCGACGACACGCGGTGGTACTGCGGTGGCATGGCTGGAGGGGTCGCCTTGAAGGGGAGGGAGTAGCCCCTTCGGACGATTTGCAGCACCCACCTGTCCGATGTGATGGAGCACCAGTGGAGGAGGTGATGGCGAACCCTGCCCCCCACTGGCGTCGAATGGGCCTGAAAGCTCGGACTAGGAGGGCTTTGAGGCGGATGCTGCGGGGGTGGATGTGGACTGGCCTCGCCGTTGTCCCCGGGCACCGCCACGGTGGTTACCACATACGCCACCGCGCTGGATGTTAGTCTGCGGCCAAAGGCTGGCGGGACGTGAGGGGGCGCTCCTTCCTTGACCACGAAAGGAGCGAAAGGCAGCAGTTTGCTAGTGCAGGGCAGACAGGCCCAAGGACTTGGCCGTAGCCCTGGAGTCCATAAAGCGCTCAAGCACACTGGCTGCCTTGTCGCCAAAGAGGTGACGGCCATCAAACGGCATGTCCATAAGGGTGTTTTGGACATCAGTCGAAAAGTTGGCGGACCTCAGCCAGGCATGGCGACAAATCGCCACCGGCGTTGCCATTGCCCTGCCTAGCGAGTCCGTTGTATCCAGTACACACCCGATGGAATACCGTGCGGCATCTCGACCCTCCGCAAGGGCTTGGGCGAGTTTAGTCCGGGCCTCCACCGGACATTGTGGCAGCACGTCCGCGACAGTGTCCCACAGAGAGTGGGTATAATGGCCCAAGAGGCACGCGGTGTTAACTGACCGCAACCCCTGTTCGTACCTCTTGGATTCCAGATTGGGGGAGCCGTCGGGAATGCGGTCTGGGAGTTAGAGGCCTGTATGACCAGGCTCTCGGGAGTGGGGTAGGTGGACAGGAAGCAAGGGTCGCCCGGAGCCGGGCAGTGGCGTCTGGCCACGTTCCTATCTACAGGGGGACCTATAGCGGGCCTGGACCAAGTGCCCAGAAGAACGTCAGACAAGGCATCATTAAACGGCAATAGGGGGGGGGCGTGGCTACGAGCCGATCATGGCGGACGTGGAGTGATAGAGCTCCGTCCTTAAGCCCTTGAAACTAGCTAATCATCCTGTCTACCTGCAACGCGACCCACCTCAATCTTGCACCCGGAGCTTCAACTGGCGAGCGGGGAGCTGTGACGGCGTGCTGCCCTCCTCAGACGCAGCCTAACACCCTGGTGGAGTGCGGCGGTTGCTGAGGCCTACCGACACGAGGAAAGCCGCGACCTATATTTGCCCAGAGGCCTGCTTGCTGAGCGGTGGCTGCGGACTGCAGAAAGTGCGCCAGAGGTGAGCGAGGGCACGGGGCTCTCCCGCGCGCCCACAACCAACACCCAACACCCAGCGCCTGCTCCCTCCGACGCCGGACAGCTTTCCCCCCCCACTGGGGGGCCCAGGGAGGTCCGCCCTACCCTTCCTGCCCCGTCCATAGCCGGCGAATCATCGGGACCGGCCCGGCGCCCGAATCTGCGGTGCGGAGGTGTCCGCACTTACCTGCGAACCAGTGCGGAGCTTGGGACTGAGGGAACAGAGATGAGCTCTGGGACGCCCGGGAGTTCTTGCACCTGCCTGGGATACGGGGCGGCCGCACGGCGCAGACCAACGCCACTGCGGTGCTGGAGGGCGCCATCTTACCTCTTCTCCGGGCTCCGAGATCCCCGAGCAGGCGGCGCCGAGGACTGCAAGTCTAGGAGCACAGTGCAACAGCAAAGGTGCCATAGCCCTGGGGACAGAGCATTAAGCCTGTGCGGTCTCCGCAGTCGCCTGGCCAGTGGCAGCCCCGCACAGCATAGAGGAGCACAGCTGCATAGAGGAGCACAGCTGCGTAGCGCCCCACGTGGCAAATCGCCGCCTCCAGGACCACTTCTGCTGGGGCAGGTACGCGGCGCTTCTGTCCTGCCTTTAACAGACCCCCTCCTGTCACACACCAGCCCACACCTGCCGCCTCACTGAAGCCAGCACTGTAACCGCACAGAGAACCCTGCAAGGAGCGCTACTGCGCCCGTCAGAAACGCTGCCACTGCCATAGGGCCGGCGACTCCACTCAACTTACGGTTACCACCATTGTCACCCCCAAGGTAGCGTTGGTGGCCGCGAAAACGCTCAGGACCCAGAACGTTGTGTGACGCAAAGCTGTAAGGGCTGGGAACAGGGCGAGCGCTTGCTCCAACGCCAGCCTGCATACTAGGTCGATGGGGAGACACAGGGGCAAGGCTCAGGACCACGGCACGACGACAGACATGCAGTCCACCGGCTCGGAGGACCCACTAGCCTCCTCTAATATAGACATTATCCTACCGACAGGGAAGGGAACGCAAGACGCCAAATTGGACCTCAACGAAATACGGGCCACAAGGGAGGCGCTAGAGTCACGGATGGATAACATGGCGACGGGCCTCTCGTTGCTCCGGGCAGATCACAACAAACTTGCGGAGAGGGTCTCAGCGCTGAATGATCTCATACCACAGCATATGGAACATTCTACGAAGCTGGAAGGCATGGAGAAACAACTCAAGCAGCTGTGGGACAAGGTGGACGATGCAGAAGGACGAGCCCGCGGCAACAACGTCCGCATTTTGGGCATTCCGGAGCGCAGCGAGGGGAGGAATCACACTCTATTTGTGGAGGACTGGGTCAGGAAAATGGTGGGCACGGAAGATCTTACTGCCTTATACAGCGTGGAACGGGCGCATAGGATGCCTTCAAGACCGCCGCAACCAGGGGCACCGCCACGTCCCTTAATCGCGCGCCTCCTTCACTATAAAGACCGCGACTCAGTGCTGCGCATAGCCCGAGAGAAAGCGCAGATTCGCTTCGAGGACAAGAATATCTCTGTGTATCCTGACTTCACACCAACGGTGCAACGAGCCAGGTCCACCTTTTTGGGAGTGAAACGCAAGTTATGGGAAAGAGACTTGAAATATGCCCTCCTGTTCCCCGCCCGCCTCAAGATCCTACATGGTAACAAATCATACTTCTTCGATTCGCCTGAGGAAGCAGAGGAGTGGATGGAGGTGACGCTAACGCCACCGGCCTCGCAAGACCCATTCGCGGACACCAGGAGCGACGGACGTCGGAGCCCAACAGGCCGGAGACACACCGTTCCCAACACTGGACGGGCCCCCTCAACAAGGTCATCATCGAAGGGACGAACCACACAGAACCGTCCAGAGGAACAATCGCAAGTGGCACAGCTGACGGAGGAGGCACTCGCCGCTCACGACGAGGGCACAGTCAGGGACCTGGCCAGCAACTCTGACACACATACGGAGGTGTCGGGTTCGGCGGACAACCTACAGCTCTTCCCCAAGATCACGGCACAATTGGCAAAGGAATTTTAACCTCAACGCCTTAAAACGATATCCGGGTGGTAATGTATGAACAATACACCTACAGCAAAGGGTGATTACACGACTTTGCCCCAGCTGTCATGCAGCCAGTTGTGTCAAATTTAGGAGGCCAGCCAGGGGTGGCACAATACATGCTGCAGCCCCTGGCAGCCCTGGGTACACCCATGCCCTGAGTTACAGGGTCTGATAGGGTGGCCCAGTACCAATTGGAAATGTACCTAGGGTACATGGAATCCATTTTAAAGAGAGAGCAGTAGGCCTGGGGTCCTGATTGGCAGGGTCCCAGGTCGACTATGTCCAAAACCAGCTAAAACACAGGGCAAAAAGTTGGGGGCAACCATAGTCAGGATGTACCTTCCTACACAACCCCCCCCCAAACGAAAGGAGATAAGGCTATCCTTGTCCAGGTAAGCCTCTATTACCTAAGTGGCCATATAAGGAAGGACCAGCTCTGGCTTGGTTTCCCCCTGTGTCATGGTCCACTAGGCAACCCCTCACCCTAAGGGTATCTGAGGGTCTCCACCATAGGGAATCTCTGTCTCTGGTGTGTCTTGGGAAAGAAGAAGGCTGATGCTGGGATGGAGTACTGAAGTGAGGCTCCTCTACCTTTGGGCTCAACTTCCTCCAATCACCATCCATCATATGTGCCTTTCTTTCTTTAGCTGAGATGCACTGAGCTCTCAGGGTCAGCCTCTGGCTACCTAAAGCTGGAGGCTGAGTCCCTCTGTTTGGCTTACTGGAGGGACAGGTCAGGTCTGGGGTTTTTAGGCCCCATGTTTGGCTGTGCCCAACAGTGTCCAGCTGTGGGAGTTCCCTAACTACTTTTAAGGGGGATCCCTCAGGAGTCTGTTCTATTTTCACTTGGCTAGGTTTACCAGCTTCAGTGATCCTAATCTGCTGATTAGGGGGTTCTTTTGGACAGGGGGCCCTTTGGGGTCCACCACTGGCCTCCCTGGTCTCTCCAGCCCTGGGCTGACTGAGGCAGGGTAGAGAGGTGCAGGTTACCTGCTCCAGGCTGGGTCCCACCTGGGAAGGGTCCACTGCCATCAGGGGTTCTGCCAGGCTAGGCCTGACTACCTCTGGGGCAGTTCCTTCAACAGGGGTAGAGTCAGTTCCCTGAGGAGGCTGGCTCTCACCTAGTGTCTGGGAGGGGGAAGACTCTTCTTCCTCCTCAATGCTCTCTGTTTGAGTGGAGTGATCCATTGTTTCAGGCTTCACAACCTCACTATCTGTCTGAGTAGAGGCTGAGACCATTTCAACCTTGCCAACCTTTTCAGGAGGGCACTCAGTCTGTGTTTGGGCTGTGACTGTCACAGCCCTCCTATCCTGTTCTGAAAAGTCTGTCTGAGCCTGGGCAGTGGCTACCACTGCCCTTCCAACCTTTTCAGGGAGGAATGGTGCTTGGACTGGGGCTGTAGCTATTACTGCCCCACTAACCTGTCTGGATAGGCCTATCATTCTGGAATGAGTTTCTTGTTCCACCTCAGCCCATGCTGAGAGTTCCAGGTCATTCCCCAGTAAGCAATCTACAGGTAGGTTATCTGTCACTGCCACTCTCATGGGCCCTGTGACATTACCCCAGCTGAGCTTGACTACTGCCATGGGATGCCTTCTTTTCATTCCATGAATGTCTGTCACCTGATAAGTAAAACCAGGGGTCAGTTGAGCAGAGGGGACCAGATGGTCACTCACCATGGTGAGGCTGGCCCCTGTGTCTCTGAATGCCTCAACTTTCTGACCATTCACTAAAACTTCTTGTCTATACTTGCCCAAAACGTGGGGTCCAGTAGTGAAGTTGGCAAACCCCATGCCAGTCTCACAGACAAGAGTGTGGTCAGGGAACCTGGCTAAGCCATAGTCCTCCTGTTGGCCCAGAGTAATGCCCACCACATTCTTGGGGGCACTCCCACCACCTGGGGGATTACCACTAGTGGTAACAGGAGGTTTAGGAGTATTACCTGGGGGTGTATTTCCCTTATTACCATTTTTAGGGCAACTGGCATCACTTTTGTAATGGCCCACCTGTTTACAGGTATGGCAATAAGGTTTCTTTTGTTCAGAAGGAGTGTTCTGGGACCCACCACCCTTGTTGGAGTTTTGGGGCCCTAGGGAAGTCTTCTCTGTGGATTTATCCCCACCCTTCTCTTGAGGCTTGGTTGATTCCTTTTTCTGGTCACCACCCTGGTTTTTAGGCCTAACCCTGGTTCTGACCCATTTGTCTGCCCTCTTACCCAATTCCTGTGGAGAGGTCAACTCAGAGTCTACCAGGTGCTGATGTAATAGCTGGTTCTGACAATTATTTAAGATTTGCTCCCTCATAATTAGATTATACAATCCTTTAAAATCAGTAACCTTACTACCCAGTAGCCAGCCTTCAAAAGCCTTAGTGGCACAATCAACAAAGTCAGTCCAATCTTGAGACTGAGTTTTCTGGGTGTCTCTGAACAGCATCCTGTATTGTTCAGTGGTTAAACCAAACCCATCAACCAGTACATTCTTCAAGACTTGGTAATTGTTAGCATCCTCCACCCTTGTGGTGAGGAGCTTATCTCTACCTTTACCATCAAAGGAGAGCCACAAGATAGCTGCCCACTGACTTTGGGGAACACCCTGCACAGTGCAGGCTCTCTCCAAAGCAGTAATCCATTTGTGGATGTCATCCCCTTCTTTAAAGGGGGGCACTATCTTATTCAGGTGCTTTGTATCAAAACTCCTTTCCCTATTGCTAGGTTTATTGCTGCCACCAGTGGGAACTGTCCCACTCAATTGTTGCTCTCTAGCAAAGGCAAGTCTCTCTTTGGCCAGGGCAAGTTCTTCCCTTTCAATCCTTAGTTTGACTGCCCTTTCTTCAGCTTCATACACTCTCCTCTTAGGGGAAGACATTCCTCTGTGAGAAGAGTTGAGAGAGCCATTGGTTCGAAAGGATCTGCTAGAGCCTCTTGATAGAGACCTAACTCGTCCATTCCCAATGTTAAGCTGACCTGAGAGTGGCCCCAAGGGTCCCCTAGTGCCCATCTCATGTCTGCTTAAGTTGGACCTGGTTAGTCTGCTGACTTCTACCTGTTCCTTTTCTGCCTCATCCCCTGATACCAAATCATCATCCTCATCATCAGCATCATCTGCTTCCTGAAGAGGATGGTCCTGGGCATCAAAGGGACCCTGTAAGGAGGGCATGTTGCCATCTGAATTAGAAGGGTCTGGGTTACCAGCCCTCCTTGCATCATGAGTCTCTAAGAGACCAATCAGAAAGGCAGTTGTGGGGTTAGACCCCTGCTTAATCTTCCTAGAGGTACACACTTGTCGTAACTCATGGAAGCTAAGCGCAGTATATCTTGAAGGGATGACCTGTGGAGGGTCAACTGACACAAGGGGAACCTCAGTGTTTCCTCCTTTGTCCGACATACTGTTTCTAGTGTGGTGTAAGTGATGCACCTACCTACACTATGTGTTTACCTACTGATCCCTTGCTAAGAGTTGCAGCCAAGGTGTGCTAAGCCTTGAGGAGCTACAACAGCTGGTTCAGTAGAACTCAGAGTATTCTAAGCTTTAGTTATGTGTACCTAACAGTACTTATGTGATCTTTCAACAAGATATTCTTAGGATACGTGTGGTAAAACAACAGCAAGCTCAAATCCCACCGCTGCCACCAATGTGAGAAGGTGGCCTGATATGCAGTGCTCACTATTCTAGTGAACACTATGTATCAGTCCAGCAACCCTTATTGATGATTGGTTGTAAGTCAACCTTATAGACCAGCTATCCTAGTAGCGTGGATACGAGCAGTCTAAGGCTAAAGACTCGAGAGGGCGCGTTAAGCCAGCTGTTTACCACACATATACCCCTTGAATACCAAGTGAAAGGACACCACACAAGTGTTATGAAAATAAACAGTTATTTATTTAAAGATCACAACAGCCCTGTACTCTTTATGAGGACAGGGTACTAAGCACAAACCAAAACTCTTACAAAAATACTTAAGTTAGCACAGTATATACAAATGCCCGAGGGGCACGGAAAACCATATACTCTGAAAGTGGAATGCGAAATTCCTAGCAGGTAAGTACAGTACTAATAGCTTTTGGAATCGCTAGGACTTGACTAGGGAATCGTTAGATTACGTCTAGGAGGCCTAGGGGACTCGGGTGCAGTGTGTGCACTCTCACGCGAGATGCGGGACAGAAGTCTATGGTAGCTAGGAAATAGAAAGTTAGTGTTCTCGGGCGAACCCGACCTGGTAGGGAGAAAACGAAAGTAGATTCTGACCCTTGGATAGTGAGGCTATGCTGGGGCACCGAAATGCCGAAGTTACCTAGCCCAGGGGCTGCAGCTGCATAGGTCTGAAAAGACGTCGGGAATCCTCGTAGACGGACCAGGAGCCGGAAGAAAAGATGCTGGCCGGTGACCAGTGAAGAAAGTTCAGTCGGATCCAAGCCTGGATCTTGAAGATAGATGACACCTGAAAGCAGAGGGGACCAAGTTCGAGACTACTAGCCAGTAGTCAGTGGGCACCAGGAGGGCACCGGATGGTAGCCACCTCGACTAGGTGAGTGGGTGACGCTTGACTCGAAGATCTCACGGACCAGGAGGCGTTGTCGGCGACCAGGATGGAGGATCGAGCTGTCCCACGAAGATGGAAGCTGTCGGCGTCGCTGGACCCAGGATTGGGCAACAAAGCCTTGGCAAATTCAAGCCCACGCGGTGGACCTAAAATGGCGTCTGGAGTGGACCAGGAGGATCCGGGGTGCCTCTCTTGAACAAGGAAGCAAGGGCCAGTCTGGAGCAACCAGACCAGCAGTCGTGAAGTCGTTGGGCGTCGTTCAGAAGGCCACAAGCCAGCCGGCTAGTAGCCAAACAACGCGGTGCACAGCAAACAGCAGAAGGGCCCCACGCCGATCGTGGAGATGCAGGGGGGCTGATCTTGGGTGCTGGAGCTGCGCAGGGTCGGGGCTTCTCGGACCCCAAAGCACTCACCAGTGGAGGACACGGTGGGCTTGCAGTAAAGATGTCGTGCAGTCTTGGCGATCGTCGGTCCCTTGAGGTCTCGTCGCACTCACGGTTCTCAGCTTGGCTGTAGAGGTGAGTAGAGGTCAGAGGTGCCAGGGAAGCCGGGTCTCGTCGAGCTGGGTCGTCGGATTCGTGAAGAAGGACTTGCAGCAGACCGCAGTGTTCTTTAGGATGGTGCCCGCTTGATGCAGGGTGACTACTCCTTAGCCACAAGGGAGAATCTTGAAGAAGAAATCGTGAAGTCCTTTCGAAGAAAGTGGTATCTTGATTCCAAAGATGATCTAATTTTAACAGGGGGCCCGCTCCCATCTTTATACTAAAAAAGGGGGCTGACCCGGTGACTAGGTCCTGCCTATGGGTGGGACTAGGTGGGGGGTGGTTACACCCCTCAGCCATGCCGGACTTCCCCAGGCCAGGGGCTGGTGTGCCCCTGGAACTGGTTCAGACCGGCCTATGCGTAGTGAGCACCGGGGTGCCACTCAGCAGTCACCTTCCTGTAAAGCCCTGCCTACCCAGGATACACAAAACCATGTCTGGGACGGTGCTAGCACCGCCCCTGACAGGAAACCCTTTGTCCAGGCTCCCCTCGCTGGAAGGACTCCCAGCTGCAGGGGGTCAGACTCGTGTCTGTGGTGGCAGCATCCATTTTGTGGAGCTGAGGCTTCAGTTAACTTTAACCGGGGTTCACAGTTACATACATGTCGTGTCCCTCTAGAAGGGTGGAATGCTAACCCCGTCGCCAGAATTGGCGAGGGGTTAGTATTCCAATTCGTATGACACCTTACTCGACATGTTTTGATAAAGCAATACCAAAGATAGCATTTAACCGCGAGGATTATAATGCACTTAAGAGTATATGGTATGCGATATCATGGAACAGCTATTAGGACTTGATTCCGCAAGCTGCAGACAGGCTCAGCTCATGCCAGAGCACCATCTCACACGATTCCAAGCACTCTGCCTTCAGGATTGTCAAGGCCTGCCATAGGAGTGACTGATAGGAATCTGTGTGTCCATTTTAGGGTTAGGTATAGGTATACTACACCTACAGCAAAGGGTGATTACACGACTTTGCCCCAGCTGTCATGCAGCCAGTTGTGTCAAATTTAGGAGGCCAGCCAGGGGTGGCACAATACATGCTGCAGCCCCTGGCAGCCCTGGGTACACCCATGCCCTGAGTTACAGGGTCTGATAGGGTGGCCCAGTACCAATTGGAAATGTACCTAGGGTACATGGAATCCATTTTAAAGAGAGAGCAGTAGGCCTGGGGTCCTGATTGGCAGGGTCCCAGGTCGACTATGTCCAAAACCAGCTAAAACACAGGGCAAAAAGTTGGGGGCAACCATAGTCAGGATGTACCTTCCTACACCCCCAATCACATGCACACGGATCTGTTTGACTTATACCCATGTTGGGTATCATGGTTCGGACCCCGAGCCCGTTGGCCTGGGGACCTTAATGTTCAGGGGTTAACTGTTTACATGACACTCCTCTCCTATCGCAAGATGTACTTGGCGTGTATACCCACGAGCTCAGCATTTCCACGTTACACGATCAGTCACGGGGCCACTTAACGTTTACAACTTGTGCACCTGGAATGTACGGGGCATGGGCTCGATTCACAAGAGACAGGATACTGGCTCAGCTTAACCGCAGGGAGTTATGATAGCTTGCCTCCAAGAGACACACTTGAACGGTGCTGAGAACTCAAAACAACTGAAGAAATGGAAGGGGCAGCTTTTCGCCACGTCCTACTCCGCATTCTCTAGGGGGGCAGCTATCTGGCTTCGTAATTCTGTTCCCTTCAAGCCAATAGAGCAGAGAATTGACAAGGAGGGTAGATATGTGTTTGTGAGGGGCTTACTAGACGGTGCCACTATTGTGCTTGGATGTGTGTATTCACCGAACTCGGGCCAATCGGATTTTTTTATCACTATCAATGGAGTCTTAGCGGATTGGGCAGATCATCAATGGGTGGTCGGAGGGGATTTTAACGCTGTGTTAGATATTGCATTGGATAGGTCACACCCGCCACTACACGCCACGGAAAGCAGGAGACAAGCGGATGCGCTAGCACAGTGGGCAGAGGGATGAGACCTAGCGGATGCATGGCGCTGTACACACCTACTAGATAGGGAATACACTTTTTTCTCCCTGCCACACCAACTGCACACCAGAATTGACCGTATATTTTGCTCACGCTCCCTACTGGGGAACGATCCTAAAGGTCCAGCACATGGGAAAGACCCTCTCAGATCACAATCCTGTCGAGTTGACTTGGCAATGGGGCCAGCTACTGGCACCAATACCGACCTGGAGGTTGCCCACTGAACTATTAGAAGGCACTGTCTTCAGGTCGACCATGGCAGACACCATTGAGGGTTACTTCGACACGAATGCTGGCACTGCTAGCTCCCAACAAATAGAATGGGACACGTTCAAAGTCTCCATCAGAGGGGAAGCGATGGCCACCCGAGTGGGCAGGAGGAGGGAAGTAGTAGACGACCTGAAAGACGTGGAGGATAGGCTGGCGATGCTAGAGAGTGAAGCTGCGGGCACGAACTTACACTTCACACCGCTACAAGACGCGCATATAAAACACGCTGAACTACTAGAAGACTTGCGATTGTTAGACTACAAGGAATATACTAATAGACAGCACACACAGGCAGACAGATCGGGCCCCCTGCTGGCCCGTATTATACGAGACTCCCCGGCATACCACCCAATCTTGGAAATAATAGACCAGGAAGGCACACTGGCGACAACTCAAATAGGAGTCAACACTGCATTCAAAGACTACTACACCACACTATCTGGCCCGCACCAACGCCTTTCACAGACTGCAATAGAGGACTTTATGAGGGACTTAAAACTGCCCCAACTCAATGCTAGGCAAAGCGACGACTTGAAACGGAACATGACTGTCGCGGAGATTAGACAGGCAATACACGCACTCCCGAGAAATAAAACCCCTGGGACGGACGGCCTGCCGGCCGAATTTTACGCCACGTTTATAGACCTATTAGCCCCGCGTTTACATACCATTTATCTAGAAGCACTACGGACAAACTCCTTACCACAGCCATCTCTCCAGGCTTTGATAACCTCCCTCTTAAAACCGGGTAGAGATGGGATGCAACTAGCTAACTACAGACCCTTATCTCTCCTTAACACCGACTGTAAGATACTGAGCAAGGTACTAGCAACAAGATTGGCACAATACATCCCGCAGCTGATCCACCCTGACCAGTGCGGGTTCGTACCTGGTAGAAGCACTGCCATGAACCTTAGGAGACTTGCCCAACTGATGCTACGAGACCCGGCAGACATGGGCACTGAGGGCTGCATCTCGTTGGATCTGAAACAGGCCTTTGATTCCCTCCGATGGGATTTCATGTTTGCTACTTCCACAAAATTCGGGATACCTCCCGAATATATTACGTGGGTCAAACTACTGTACACCCGCCCTACGGCTCGGGTGCGCACGTCCAGATACATCTCGGAGCCCCTAACCATAGCAAGAGGAACTAGACAGGATTGCCCGCTCTCCCCGCTCCTATTTATCCTTGCACTTGAACCGCTGCTTTGTAAACTCCAGACTCTGGCTCCCCACCGAGGCATTCGGAGAGGCGGGACGACTCATATAGTGTCCGCCTATGCTGACGATATTATCCTATTCTTCCATGATCTGCGGGGCGACCTGGACCCTATACCTCAAATATTTGAGGACTACAAATCATTATCGGGCCTCACCATAAGCGAACCCAAGTCATACGGGTACTGCTTTGCGGCCTCTGGCTCCTCTACACCACTGCCTTTCACGCCATACACCTTTCAAATGGAGGACACCACTTTCCGCTACCTTGGGATCCAAATATATTGGGACGCTGAGGAGATGATAGACGGCAACCTAGGCAGAGCTATGAGGGCACTCAAATCACAAATACAATTTTGGTTATCGTTGCCTCTATCGGTGGCTGGCAGAGTGGCAATCTCCAAGATGATAGTGCTTCCCCGCCTTATTTACTACTTCACTAATTTGCCATTCCTGATCCCTGCTACTACGTTCAAGGCGCTAGATACACTCCTTACGGAACTCATATGGGGATCCGGGCGGAGGCGCATAGGACTTGCTAAGTTGCAGCTCACCTCTGGAACTGGGGGTATGGGAGTACCGGACTTCAGAGCCTACAATTTCGCATGTCAACTACAGTGGCTGGCCTACTGGCTAGCGGGTCGGAACCTACATGAAATTGACATGACGGAGGAAGAACACTCAAAAGGGAAAATCCAGGTCTTACTATTGCCCCGCTCGGAGATACCGCGCGACACCTCGCCACTTCTCCGGCTTGCAGTACAATACTGGCTGAAGGTGATAAAATACACAAACCCAATAACATCATATGCCCCCACAATCCCACTACTGGGTATCCCGCTGGAGTCGGGACTGCTCACGACTCAAACTTATGTCATGGCACGACGCTGGTGTGACGCACGTAGGAGACCTCTTTGCAGATGGACACATATTGTACTTTGAAGACTTCAGGACCACACATGGTGTTCCCGGGGGATCGTTCCTGCTGCATGCCGGCCTCCGTCACTACGTAACAGGAAGGTGGGAGCACGAGGGAGTGGAACCTCCCACGAACCCTTTGATGGCAATGCAGTACCTCATGGGAACGGGAAGTCATCTGACTAAATGGCTAACTGCTGGTATTAGATCAGGCAGAGCGGTCTCGTTATCGCTCCTCAAGACCAGATGGGAGGACGACGTAGGGAGGCCACTTAGAGATAAGGAATGGGAACGTATCCTTCAATTTCCCAGAAAAGTGGCTAGGAACCACAAATTCAAGTTCATTCAGCTAATGATACTACATAGGGCGTATTTAACGCCGCACCGCATACACGCCATGTTCCCTGACGCTGTCGACACATGCCCCCGATGCACTGCGGATGATGAGTCACTGGTACACATGTTATGGGACTGCCCAAAACTAGGCTATTACTGGGCCACTATCCATGAATCGCTCACCGGAGCAGGTGCCACTCTACAAACACACACCTTAGAGTATGCGCTACTGGGGCTAGGACCAACGACACGTAAAAGGAGTGTAGCGACACGTTTCACTGATATGGCTATGCTACTTGCGAAACGTGTAATCACTATGAGGTGGAAGTCACAAAAAACCACCTGATCCTGAATTGTGGAAAACGGAAGTCATACGCTGGGGTAAGGCAGAGGGTGAAGCGCTGCAGCGCGAAGAACGCAGGGGCCTCAGGAAAACGCCGATTTCACTGGACTGGTTTGCCATGCTGGGGATGTTTAAGTCAGGGGGGATGACGAGTCTAATGTGTCGTTACCTATAGACTGAACTATAAACTACCCGCAGCGGACTTGCTTGTACCGTGGAAGTCCTGGTGCACTTGATCATACTATGAGATAACCCACAATGTTATCGTTTCTGTCACTGACTGATTGTGTAGAATACCTTTTTTGAAAAGAGCTGATATACGGGTGTAGCCGAGCACCGACTGTTATATGCACACATGGTGTAGGAGTGTCTGGGGTGGGACTACTATGGGTGGAGGGTGGGAATCTACTGTTCCTAAGGGTTTTATTCACCTACTTTGAAATACAACAAAATGTTAAAATGTACTATATACCTGCTGTTACCATGCTTAATAGAGCACACCTATACATGGCTTTGTCATATGATAATTTTTCTGTGCTGTAGCTCTACTCACTATGCTAATAAACAGATTTTCAAAAAAAATAAACGGCAACAGAGGCTCCAAAGAGCTTGCCTGCGGTTCAAGGACCTCAGTGAGGAGGTTAGTCCTCACGGCCGCGACGTGGAGTTCAATGGATAAAGCCTTGGCCGCCTGGGTCAACACCACACTATAGGCAGCCCCCTCCTCCGTAGCCACGGTAGGAGGGGAAACAAAACAAGTGTCTGGCGAAGTGTCTAGACCACTGGCCTCCCCTAGCTCACCTGCCCAGTCCTGATAAGACTGGCACTTACGTGCCAGAGGGTCCTCTGACCCCTCCCAATCCGCCTCGCCACCCATCTCCTGGTACTCAGTGTGAGAAGTTGGCCTGATATATAGTGCTCACTATTCTAGTGATCACTGTGTATCATACCAAACGACCCTTATTGATGATTGGTTGTAAGTCAACCTTATAGACCAGCTATCCTAGTAGCATGGACAAGAGCAGTCTTTAGGCTAAAATCTAGAGGGCGTGTTAAGCCAGCTGTTATACCATCACATATACCCCTTGAACACCAAGTGAAAGGACACCACACAAGTTGTTATGAAAAAAAAAAAGGATATTTATTTATAACAAGCCTACCCTGAACTCTTTATGAGTCAGGGAGCTAAGCACACAACAAAACTCTTACGAAAATACTTTAAGTTGCACAATTTACACAAATGCCCGAGGGGCACGAAAAACAATATACTACAAAAGTGGAATGCGAAATACTTGCAGGTAAGTAACAAGATCTAGAGGCTTCAGGATCGCTAGGACTACACTACAGAACCCTAAGGTTAGGAGCAGGAGGCCTAGGGAGATCGGGTGCAGAGTGTGCACTCTCACGCGGGATGCGGGACAAAGTCTATGGATACTTGTATTTCGTAAAGTTACAGTTATCGGACGAATCAGACTAGATAGGCTGAAAACGAAAAAGGATCTGGACACTTAGATAGTGAACCTACGTTGGAGCACCGAAATGCTCAGGTTACCTAGCCCAGGGGCTGCGGCTGCATAGGGTTCAAAAGACGTCGGGAATTCTCGTTACAGTCTATGGAGCCTGAAAGAAGAAGTTGCTGGCAGGCGACCAGTGAAGAAGTTCGATGTGATCCAAGCCTGGATCGGTGATGGAGACGACCTGAAAGCAGAGGGGACTCAGTTCTTAATCACTAGGCAGTGATTAGGTGGGTACCAGGATGGCACCGGATGAAGTCACCTCGACCAGGTGAGTGGGCGACGCTGGGCTCTGCAGTCTCTCGGACCAGGAGGCGTTGTCGGCGACCAGGATGGAGGTGCGAGCTGTCCCACAAAGGTGTCTGCTGTCGGCGATGCTGGACCCAGGATTGGGGCAACAAACCTTGGCAAAGTCAAGCCCACGCGGTGGACTCAAGATGGCGTCTGGAGTGGACCAGGAGGGTCCGGGGTGCTCCTCTCTTGGAAGGGAGCAAGGGCCAGTCTGGAGCAACCAGACCAGCGGTGTAATCGTCGTGGTTCGTCGTCAGGAGGGCCACTAGCCAGCAGGCAAGTGACCGGACAACGCGGTGAGCAGCAAAGAGCAGAAGGGCCCCTCGCAGATCTCGTGGATGCTGGGGGGCTGGACTTCGGTCCTGGAGCTGCTCAGGGTTAGGGCTTCTCAAACCCCAAAGCAGTCACTCGAGGATCCCTCGGCGGTCGTGCTGGATAAGCGTCATGCAGTTTTGAAGATGGCCGGTCCCTTCAGGTCTCGTCACACCCACGAATCTCAGCTGGGCTGATGATGTAGGTAGAGGTCAGAGATGCCAGGGAAGCCGGGTCTCGTCGAGCTGGGTAGTCTTGATCCGGAGGATGGACTTACAGCAAACCGCAAGCGCTTAGATGGTGCCCGCTGGTGCAGGGTGGCTACTCCTTAGCCACAAGGGAGAGTCTTCAGAAATGTTCAAGAGTTCTTTCGTGGAAAGTAGTCAAGATTCAGAATTATCCCATTTGGGTAGGGGGCCCGCTCCTACCTTAATTCTAAAAAAAAGGGGCTGGCACGCGACTAGGTCCTGCCCATGGGTGGGACCAGGAGGGGGGTGGTTACACCCCTCTCCTTTGTCTGGACTTTCCCCAGCTCAGGGGCTGGTGTGCCCGTGGAACTGGTTCAAGCCGGCATATGCACAGTGAGCACCGGGGTGCCACTTGCAGTCACCTTCCTCTCAGCCCTGCCTACCTGGGATACACAAAACCCTGTCTGGGATGGTGCTAGCACCGCCCCTGACAGGAAACCCTTTGTCCAAGCTCTCCTCGCTGGAAGGACTCCCAGCAGCAGGAGGTCAGACTTGTGCCTGGTGGCAGCATCCATTTTGTGGAGCTGAGGCTGTGTTAAGCATTAACCGGGGTTCACAGTTACATACATGTCATGTCCCTCTAGAAGGGTGGAATGCTAACCCCGTCGCCAGAATTGGCGAGGGGTTAGTATTCCAATTCGTATGACACCTTACTCGACATGTTTTGATAAAGCGATACCAAAGCTTGCAAATAACCGCGAGGATTATAAGGCACTTAAGAGTATATGGTACGCGTTATCATGGAACAGCTATTAGGACTTGGTTCCGCAAGCTGCAAACGGGCTCAGCTCATGCCAGAGCACCATCTCAATTAATTCCACGCACTCGGCCTTCAGGATTGATAAGGCCGGCCATAGGAGTGACTAATAGGAATACATGTGTCCATTTTAGGGTTAGATATAGGGATACTATATCTAAAGGGTGTTTACACCACCTTGCCCCAGCTGTCGTGCAGACAGTTGTGTCAGATTTGGATGGCCAGCCAGGGGTGGCATAATACATGCTGCAGCCCCTGGTAGGCCCTGGGTACACCTATGCCCTGGGTACCTAAGGTACACTGTACGGGGACTGATAAGGTGACTCAGTATCCAATTAGATATGTACCTAAGGTACATGGAATCCATTTTACAGAGAGAGCAGTAGGCCTGGGGCCCTGAATAGCAGGGTCCCTGGTCAACTAAGTCGGAAAACCAGCAAAACACCAGGCAAAAAGTTGGGGGTAACCATAGTCAGATATCCACCTTCCTACACTCAGGGTCAAATGATGGAGCCGGATCATAGAAGAAAAAGTCTTCTCTCGACATCGAATGCGGCGTAGAGCGGAGCCGCTCCGGCGTCAGAACCAGGTCGAGGGGGGGGGGACCGGGTAAGACTTCGTCCGGAGACAGCGTCGGGGGCAACACCCTAGGGGCCGGCCCGGCCTGCTTGGGCTCCCAGTCCAGACCGCGGGGCTCGGAGGTGCCGCGGAACCCGACGGAGGAGTGAGCGACCTCATGGCTGTGAGGAAGGCATCGATCTCCTCCGGCGTCGCATTCTACCCAGGGACCGGCGGGTATGGAGTAGTCCGCGGAGCCATGCGGGCGGTGTCGCCCAAACCCCGGCCGTGTCGCGCGAGCGTCGGGGGAGTCAGAAGAGCAATGTCGCTTCTTCGACTTCTTGCGCCTCTTATTTGAGGACTTGGAGCCCAAGGAGTGGTGTCGACTCTCCGAGCTGTGATGACTTCGGCCCCGCGACCGGTCCCTCAACCTCCTTCTGGACCGGAACCTCGAACGGCGCAGGGCCGACTGCCGGAGCTCGAGGCGCTTGCAGGACGGCTCCCGCCTAGCCTTCGACGTCAAGTCCCGGCAGTCTGGGCACGACTTGTCATCGTGATCAGGCCCCAGGCAATGTAGACACCGGCGATGGGGGTCGGTAACAGTCATCAGTTGGTTGCAGTCGACATAGGGCTTGAACCCGGGCATCCCTACCGGCACCGGAGTCGTTCGACTTCGAAGAAAGATCAAAAATGATCGAAAAAGTTTAGTCAAAAATTGACTAAGGGTACCACTTTTTCCGGATCGGCGCTTGTTGGCGTGGAAAAAAGAAGAAGAACTGACGTCAGCCCGCGAGGGTGGCATCTATGTTCCCCTGGCAACGTCATCCCGGCGCCACAGACGCGGAGCCGCAGACAACTCCTTCCGACGCGCAAGGGTACTGCTACGCAAAAGTTTCCGGATCCAGTCTGACACCTGGGCATATTCGAAGGTAAGGAATCTAATACTAACCTGTTTCTTTCAGATGTATCTTGCAAGCAATGCCTGAGTATTGGCAATACGCCAACTGTTTGCAGCCTGTGACTCTGTTCTTTTACCTGATGCGCCAAGGATTTAGACTTTTTATCTGGTGGTGGAGGAGCCTCGCCTGATGTTTGTGAATTTGCTCTCTTGCGTGCGTTGGAGACTACAAGGGAGTCTAATGGTGCAGGTCCTTTAATGCATGCTGGATTTGAAGGGGCAGCTTTTTACTTCTTTTCGATTCGGGGGTTTATGACTCGAGCCCTAACCGGATCTTTGAAGACTTCTGGTGCGTGCTTAATAACCCTGTTAAGCATAGGTAAAATAGAGGTGGACTTTTATGTATTATCAAAGGTATCCATAAGGAAGTCTTCCTCCACTGGGTCAGTATGTAGGTCAACCCCATGATATTGGGCAGACCTATGTTGGTTAAATCCCATAGTGTCTTCTGGTGGGGAAGGCCTAGAAGGATACAAGTCATCTTGTGGGACGTTGGGGACATCTGGGGTGCTATAGTCATTCCAAGGGTCAGGTGAGCCAGTAGGACTAAAATGATCTGGTGGTTCATTGTCTGCGCCATCCCCTGTGTCATTAGAAGTGTCCCCATCATCTGGTAATGGAGTAGGAGATGGTATAGGGGAGTGATGTGGTAATGGGGGTGTTGGTGAAGGAATGTTAGTGTTACGCCTGCCAGTTTGTGATCATCAACAAAGATGGCCGCACCGCTCTGCGCATGAGCGAGGGAGTCAGGCTGATGTCAAAAGCCTGACTTCTCTAGAGACTGACGCTTCGCGCTCTAGTGTTCGTGCTCCCATTGCGTCGCGTCACTTCCGCCCTAAGCCCGTTCCGCATTTGTTCCTGTTTGAAGATTCTTCGTGCTGGTGCTCTTCTTGTCCAGCAAATACCCGGTTCCTCCGGCAATCTATGCTCCTCGGTATTCACGCTGGTATCGAGAGGGTATCTGTTTGCTTCTGGTGAACTTTTAATATTCAGGAAAGACGCTCCTGCTTTGGACCTTTTAAGTGGGTTTAGCGTCTCTTTGCTCCTCATTCCCCCCACAGCGCCGGCTAAAGCTTTCCTTTGCCCACAAGGGAGATTCCCGTTTGTTGCTCCCGGTTCCGCCCGTCAGCCGGACTTGGTTTCCCGTTGGCCGGCCGGACTTGGGCAGAGCAGACGTGGAGTCTGTCTGTGGCATTGTGGGACTAGTGGTCCGCCTGTGTCTCCCAGTTACTTTTCCCCCCTGGCCATTATTTTCCATTATTATTTTGCGGCATCATCGGACAGCCAGTAGGTGTGTAAGAATTGGCAGGGGTCACAGCCTCAGAATCACGGAAGATCTGGTACAGGCGCTTGGCGCTATTTATATATTCCTGCCTATGGTGTTTCTGTAAACATATGTTATCGTTAGGTCTTTTCTTGGTATTGATATCTCCACCAAATCAACGCACCTTAAAGCATCAAACACCTTCCCTGCCCTTACACCTCACATTAGGGTAAGTCCTCTATGTTCAGATATATTTCTCATAGAATAGGAACATACCCCAGTATCTCATTATTTGTCTCTTTCCTTTTAGGTCACCCCAGAGAGACTAGTGTTGAGAGATTAGTTGTGGCAGTTAACGAGGGGTGCGTGTGGTGCTCGAGAGAAGAATTTAGGATTATCCTTAAGTAATATACACGAGAGGAAGTACAGGGAAGAAAGGACAGTTGTGGTGTTTTAAGCTGTACACTGTTAATTTTCCTCTGTATTACAGTGCCTGTGTTCAACCTGCTGAAGCTTCTGGTCCAAGGTGTCTGCTCGTCAAGGTAAGAGAGAAGACCCCTCGTGTTCCAGGGAACAGGGTACTAAATGACCAAGCAAGTCTAAAGAATATCCCTGGAGTAGTTATGAAAACCACAGTATGTATAGAAAAAGTTATTCTGTGTCCAAGATACCCATATACATGTTATCAAGGGGCAGGCCAAGGACCAAAGTGTAACGTTCACAATCTTTTTATTAAAATAGATACAAATTATGTCAGAATTAAAATTTCAGAAAAAATAATTGTTCTGAAAGCGTACAATATAAACAAACATCTCATACCTTTAAAAATAAAAATGCAAGGACATTTCAATTAAAAAAGTGCATAAAAACCTAATTCAGTACATATATATTACAATACATTGATTTTCAATAACACTAAGTATACAAAACAGTAAAAACACCTCAATTACTGTAATCGCTCGAATAATATTTCTACCAATTTGTGGGATCCAATAGCCTTGCACAATTCATGTATTCATACCACAATTATTAGATTTACATATAGTTGGTATCTTCGAGGCTCTATTTGGATTCTCTATTTTTCTGTGCGTCGACACGTTTCGATGTTGGTATCGTGGATGGGGTCACACCTTCATCAGGACAATTAATAGCGGGGTCCTCACTTTCATATAAGTGGTATCCTTCTTTTATTTGTGATTAAAATGTTTTAGTTCTTTTCTTCTATTTATGATAGTGTTCGTGGTACCCTCTCCTCTCCGATATCCACGATTATTTTCTATGCGGGTATCTTCTCTTCGGAGCGAAGTTGTTTTCCCACAATATTCACTGGCTACAGAGGGTGACTGTGTTGGTGCATTTCCCAGCGTTGACGAAACGGATATGTTCTTCCGCTATGTCGCGTAGTTCTTCGTTTCGTGTCTGCCGGTGTTTCAAATGAAGAAAAGAACTAAAACGTTTTAATCACAAATAAAAGAAGGATACCACTTATATGAAAGTGAGGACCCCGCTATTAATTGTCCTGATGAAGGTGTGACCCCATCCACGGTACCAACATCGAAATGCGTCGACGCACAGAAAACTAGAGAATCCAAATAGAGCCTAGAAGATACCAACTATATGTAAATCTAATAATTGTGGTATGAATACATGAATTGTGCAAGGCTATTGGATCCCACAAATTGGTAGAAATAACATTCGAGCGATTACAGTAATTGGGGTGTTTTTGATGTTTTATATACTTAGTGTTATTGAAAATCAATGTATTGTAATATATGTACTGAATTAGGTTTTTTATGCACTTTTTTAATTGAAATGTCCTTCTTGTATTTTTATTTTTAAAGGTATGAGATGTTTGTTTATATTGTATGCTTTCAGAACAATTGTTTTTTCTGAAATTTTAATTCTGAAATATTTTGTATTCATTTTAATAAAAAGATTGTAAACGTTACACTTTGGTCCTTGGCCTGTCCCTTGATAACATATATATAGGTATCTTGGAAACAGAATAACTCTCTATACATACTGTGGTTTTTATAACTACTCAAGGGATATTCTTTAGACTTCCAAGGTGTCTGCTCCCCTCCTTCCCTTGTTTTGTTCCCTCCTTTCCCTCTTTGTCACCCTTGCATGCTATGGTCTGATAGACGCGGTGTTACAAGAGGGAGGGGTTGGGCCTATCTTCAGTTCCTGGCACTCCTGCGGAAACAACTTGTGGATCCTTACAGAGCGTGAAGCCCACATGGTTTTTTTCCGCCCGAGTGCTATGGAGCTGACTCAAGTAACAATGGCAGATTTAGCCAACATGTTGGGTAATCTGCAGTTAGAAACCCAGACGTTGGCCTCCCGGGTAGATGCTTTATAAAGGGAGAGAAGGAAGGAACAGGACGTAGGAAGAGGAAGTCCCAGTATCTCCTCTCCGGTCATACAAGTATCAACTCCCCAGTCTGTTCCTTTGGCCCCTTCTGAATGTTTTTCGGGGGACACCGCTAGATTCGCTGCTTTCATCAGCCAATGTCAGCTGCACTTTATGTGCAAAGCTAGCTGTTTTCCTACAGATCAAGCAAAAGTAGCTTTCATAATCTCTTATTTAGGGGGATATGCGGCTAACTGGGCCATTCCATTGATCGAGAGGAATGATCCATTATTGCAAGACTATTCAGCATTCAGAAGAGAGTTAAAGAAATTATTTGATAGGCACACATTTACACATTCCGCTGATACTGAATTATCACTTAAACAAGGGACCAAAGACTTGACTTCTTATGTAACCACATTCCAAAGATTAGTAGCAGAGGCAGGGTGGCCTGAGGAAAAGCGTAGCGCATTATTTTACAGGGGTTTACGGGATGACTTGAAAGACGCCCTCTATCCCAGGTTGTTGATCCCCCTGAGGGATGCCCTGATCTCATAGATCTGGTAGTAAAACTTGATCACAGAATACAAGAGCGCAAGAGCGAGAGGAAGAGTAGACCTCAAAAGCAATGGATATCGTGAAAAGAAGACAGATGGATAGGACACCTGAAGAATCAGAGCCCATGCAGATAGGTTCGATCAGAGGCCCTCTGAGTCCGGAAGAAAGACAAAGAAGAAGAGACAACAAATTATGTCTTTACTGTGGCAAATCGGGTCACTTTCTGAGGACTTGTCCAGCCAAGCCCTCGCAGCCAAAGAAACAGGAAAACTAGCAAGCCCGAGGTCTGGAGAGACAGGGACTTCGGGTAATTCAGGCTTGACTGTCTCATCCCTGGAAACCAAGACTGAACCCCCCAGCCATTTCTTTCTACCAGCACGTCTAAACTGGGGAGAAGAAAATATTGAGGTTATTATCATGCTCGACTCTGGGGCCACCGGAAACTTTATGGATAAAGACTGGGCGCAGCAGCACCAAGTACTTTGTGAACCTAAGGAAGCGTGGGAACAAGTTACAACTATAGATGGCAGTGTGTTGAAATCTGGGCCCATAACGCACCAAACAGGGAAAATAAGGTTAGAGCTGACCCAAGAGCACCATGAGGTATTGACATTCGATCTTATCCAATCACCACAGTTTCCCGTCCTCTTAGGATTACCTTGGCTGCGTACTCACAATCCCTGTATTGATTGGGGGCTTGGCACTTTAGAATTTAAGCCTGAGATTTGTGGGAACCATCTGGGGGTGCCTTATTAAATACCACATCCTTAGCAGCTCTACCACCCTCCTCTCCTCCTGCTAGTCTTTCTTTACCAGTACAATATCAGGAATACGGGTGCATATTCAACAAGCCACCAGCCTTCCCCCTCATCGTCCTTACGATTTCCGGACTGACCTACAAGAGGGGGCCAAGATTCCTTGTAGTAGGGTTTACTCCCTTACTGAAAAGGAAAATGTGTATTTACGAGAATACCTCGATGATATGCTTGAGAAAGGGTTTATTCGGCCTTCTCGGTCCCCTGCTTCCTCATCTCTTTTTTTTATCCCTAAGTGGGAAGGGGGCCCAAGATGTTGCATTGACTATCGCACGGTAAACGGTATCACCATAAAAAATTTACAAAAAAATAAAATAAAAAAATCGGTACCCTCTTCCACTTATTTCCTCTCTCCTTGACCGAGTAAGAAACGCCACCATTTTTACCAAATTAGACCTCAGGGGTGCCTACCATCTGGTGCACGTTAAGGAGGGGGACGAGTGGTAGGCGGCTTTCTGTACTAAGTATGGTTTGTATGAGTAAATGGTGATGCCGTTTGGCCTTTGTAATTCCCCCGCGGCTTTCCAGTTCTTCATTAACGAGGTATTGGGAGAGCTGAAGGATGAATGCGTCATAGCCTACATTGACGACTTATCTTTTCCTCCACGGTCTCAGAACATGAAAAGCATGTAAAGAAAGTATTAGGAAGGTTGAAAGAAAACCAGCTCTATTGCAAATTAGAGAAAAGCCTTTTTCACATACAAGAAGTGGTTTTCCTTGGATTTATTGTTTCCCCTGAAGGATTGCGTATGGATCCTCAGAAGGTGGAGGCTATACACAAGTGGCCCGTCCCTAGGACGATGAAAGAAGTCCAACGACTACTGGGTTTCGCTAATTTTTACCGTTGCTTCATAGAAGGATTCTCCAAATTGGTGGTACCCATTACTTCATTACTAAAGAAAGGGGTGTCTTTCCATTGGACTCCCGAAGCAGACTCTGCTTTTCGAGCCTTAAAGGTAGCCTTCACACAAGCCCCCATATTGCATCATCCTGATCCTGCATATCTGTTTCTGGTGGAAACTGATGCCTCTCAAGTGGCCATTGGGGGTATACTCTCGCAGGCTGATCCTGAGACAGGCATGAACATCCTGTGGCGTTTTACTCACGCAAACTCACACAGCCAGAAATCAACTATAGTACGGGGGACAAAGAACTACTGGCCATAAAGAGGGTGTTTGAGGAGTGGAGGCAATACTTGTTGGGAGCAAAACATACAGTAACGGTATTGACGGACCATCGTAACCTCCAGTTCTTGAAGTCCGCAAGAGCCCTCTCCATGAGACAACTACGTTGGACACAGTTCTTCAGTCAATAAGAGTTCACTATTAGGTACAGTGCAGGAAAGAAGAACGGTAAATCAGACGCTCTGTCACGTCTAGGTTATGAACATGAAGAAGAGAAGACAGAACCACCCCCTGTTATTGCCCCAAAAGTTTTCATAGGAGGGGTTAGTACAGAAAAGGAGTTCCTCGCTCAGGTGAAGACCTAACAAGAATCCGAGAACATGAAATTGATCTCACGAAATCACGAGGCCATACTGGTGGGTGAACATTATTATGTAGAAAGGGGTTTGGTTCTTCCATCTTCAGACTTGCAACAGCAGGCTCTGGAATGGTACCATTCCCATCCACTAGCTGGGCATCCCGGGTACAAGAAGACAATCGAGGCACTCAAGAGACATTTCTGGTGGCCAGGAATGAGCAACGATACTAGGCAATTCATACAAACCTGTTCAGTTTGTGCACAGAGTAAGGTCTCGCATCAAAGACCCGTAGGCTTATTACAACCACTACCCACACCTCCGCACCCCTGGCATACCGTATCTTTAGACTTTATTGTAGAGTTGCCTCAAACCATCAAAGGACATAACACGCTTTTAGTTGTGGTGGATACATTTACCAAGATGGCCCATTTCATCGCGTTGACAGGACTTCCCACTGCTAAAACATTGGCTTCCGTATTCTTACAACACATTGTAAGATTACATGGATTATCTTCCGTTCTGGTATCTGACAGAGGTGCACAATTTGTGTCCAAATTTTGGCAAGGCCTGTGCTCATTGTTAGCTATCGACGTCAGACTCTCGTCCAGTCATCACCCACAGACTGACGGGCAGACTGAAAGGGTGAATCAGTGCTTCGAGCAGTACATCAGAGGCCAGGCCTTACAGTCCCTTATGGAATGGGATGACATGGTATGGGTAGCAGAGATGGCATATAACAATAGTCATCATTCTTCCACAGATTTCACCCCCTTTTACTGTTCTTATGGTTATCATACCAGATTTCTGCCTAGACTTTCCTCTCCTTCTAGTATTCCCCATTCTTCCTCTACCAATGCTCCACCAGCTGCTATAGAACTGATGCAGGAGATACAAAGGGGACACAAAGTTACAGTAGACAATCTTGAACAAGCTAAACAGATACAAGAAGAGTGCGGATCTCCATAGGGGTCAAGAACCATCATACAAGCAGGGGGATGAGGTCTGGCTCTCTACGAGAAACATCAGTATTCGGGGTGTTTGCAAGTTTAAACCAAGGTTTATAGGCCCCTATAAAATTCTAAAGGTAGTGAATCCTGTGGCCATGAAGATCGAACTCCCTGCCTCATTCAAGATACATCCTGTGTTTCATGTCTCACTCTTGAAACCAGTAGTACCGGGTACAAGACTCCCTGTTTCCCCTTCTCTGATGGTACTAGAGGATGAATTTGAATACGAAGTCGAGGCTATTATAGACTTCAGGCGTGTGAAACGTAGACTTCAGTATTTGATTCATTGCAAGGGGTATGGTATGGAGGAACGTACTTGGGAACCTGCTAGTCAGGTACACAACCCCAGACTAGTGCAGAAATTCCATAGACAACATCTTGGTAAACCCAAACCTGTAGGGAGGATTGTAGGGGGGGGGGGGGGTGTTCTGTCACGCCTGCCAGTTCGTGATCATCAACAAAGATGGCCGCGCCGCTCTGTGCATGAGCGAGGGAGTCAGGCCGATGTCAAAAGCCTGACTTCCCTAGAGACCGACGCTTCGCGCTCTAGTGTTCGTGCTCCCTATGCATCGCGTCACTTCCGCCCTAAGCCCGTTCCGCATTTGTTCCTGTTTGAAGATTCTTCGTGCTGGTGCTCTGCTCGTCCAGCAAATACCCGGTTCCTCCGGTAAACTATGCTCCTCGGTATTCACGCTGGTATCGAGTGGGTATCTGTTCGCTTCTGGTGAACTTTTAATATTCAGGAAAGACACTCCCACTTTGGACCTTTTATAGTGGGTTTAGTGTCTTTGTTCCTCATTCCTCCCATAGCGCCGGCTAAAGCTCTCCTTTGCTCCAGAGGGAGAATCCCGTTTGTTGCTCCCGGTTCCGCCCGTCAGCCGGACTTGGTTTCCCATTGGCTGGCCGGACTTGGACAGAGCAGACATGGAGTCTGTCTGAGGCATTGCGGGACTAGTGGTCCGCCTGTGTCTCCCAGTTACTTTTCTCCTCTGGCCATTATTTTCCATTATTATTTTGCGGCATCATCGGACAGCCAGTAGGTGTGTCAGAATTGGCAGGGGTCACAGCCTCGGAATCACGGAAGATCTGGTACAGGCGCTTGGCGCTAATTATATATTCCTGTTCATGGTGTTTCTGTAAACAGATGTTATTGTTAGGTCTTTTCTTGGTACCGATATCTCCACCAAATCAACGCACCTTAAAGCATCAAACACCTTCCCTGCCCCTACACCTCACATTAGGGCAAGTCCTATGTTCAGATATATTTCTCATAGAATAGGAACATACCCCAGTATCTCATTTGTCTTTCCTTTTAGGTCAACCCAGAGAGACTAGTGTTGAGAGATTAGTTGTGGCAGTTAACGAGGGGTACGTGTGGTGCTCGAGAGAAGAACTTAGGATTATCCTTAGGTAATATACACATGAGAGGTGAAGTACAGGGAAGAAAGGACAGCTGTGGTGTTTTAACCTGTACACTGTTAATTTTCCTCTGTATTACAGTGCCTGTGTTCAAACTGTTGAAGCTTCTGGTCCAAGGTGTCTGCTCCCTCCTTCCCTTGTTTTGTTCCCTCCTTTCCCTCTTTGTCACCCTCGCATGCTATGGTCTGATAGACGCGGTGTTACAAGAGGGAGGGGTTGGGCCTATCTTCAGTTCCTGGCACTCCTGCGGAAACAACTTGTGGATCCTTACAGTTAGGAGGAGGAGGAGGAGGAGGAGAAGGTATCCTTAGAGGAGATGTTGCAATGTCCTTCTTAGGATGAGGAGCCGATGCAGGTGTGTCTAATGGTCATTCCTTAGATGTAAGAGTTAGTAGACCAGTCTTGGGATCTTTAAATAGTCTTTTGCGTAGGATCTGGACGGAATAAGTCCTCTGTAGAAGATAGATCCTGCGGTCCTGAAGATTTTTGGGGCACCGAGCCTTGAGCATCTTTCGGCTTTGAAACATGTTCTTTAGCAGTGTCTTTTGATGGAACATTTGTATTTTTCAGCTCCAAAGGTTTTCGGGTCCGAAAGCTTTTCCGGCTACGAAGGTTTTTTCGGTTCCGAGGGCTTTTTTGGTCCCAAAGGTTTTTCCGGCTCCGAAGTGTGAGACCTTGACTGGCAATTTCTTGCTCGGCTCAGAGTGTGGTTTGGGTGCTGAGGAGCCACTGCCAGTCTTCGGTTCCGAGTACTTAGATGTGGAAGCAGCTGGAGTGAAGGAAGAAGATGGCTTCTTTTTCGGAGCAGGTAGTGCGCCGGCACCGGAGGTAGGCTGACTCGAGTCCTAGTCGCCTAAAGACTTAATAGGTTTCTTTGCCGAGCCCGAAGGCGGGGTGTGTAGGAAGCAGTTTCTCGGTGTTCACCCGGGCCCAAAGGCGAGGGTGTGACCGAAGCCTTTTTGGAAGGTGTCTAGGAAGGGTCTGGGTCGACGATCTTACTTACAACCCTCTGTGCCGGAGTGATGTCCTCGAATTCTGAATCTTCGGCCTCGGAGTTGCTGTCAACGCCATGTTGTTGCTCTGGGACGTGAACGCCCTTTTCGAAGATGTCGTCTGGCATGGTAGCGGACTAGCGAGCCATTGTTCTTCGAGCTAGTCGGTCCCGAATCGTCTTCTTGGAGTGGAAAGAGGCACAAGCGGCACAGTCTCTGCTCTCGTGCTCCGGTGAGAGGCAAAGGCTGCACACCTCATGTAGATCGGTGTGGCGAAACTTTGACCTACATTGAGGACATTTCTTAAATGGCGTCCTTTCCATGAGCTGGAAGACGAGGCCTGGGTAGGCCCGAAGGCCTTCATCGACGGCCGGAATCGAAAACTTTGGAGTTGAAGAGTAGCGGCGATTGGAAACTCGTTGGAAAGAATACCGGCGAAGATGGTAAGGATTGCGCGCCGAGAGAAATCAGTTCCAACACGGAACGCAGGAAACTCATCCGAGCCCGGTGGCGGAAAAAAACTTATCTGAGGATGGAGCAGATGCCCATGCGCAATATGGTCCAAAGGAGGAGTCATCTATCCCGTGACTTCCAAAGACTTTTCAGGACAACAAACTGCAAACATCAGGGCCCAACATTAGGTGGCGATCTATGCACAGTGTGTAATCTGCAGCTCATATGCCTCGAACATATGTTTTTTATCCATATTTTTTTATTATTTCCGGGGTCCCCGCACAAGGGCGGAAATATTTAGTGCTAATGACTTGATGAGGATCCCCCAGAAGAGAAGATATCCTGCAGCCCCTAGGGACCTTCTTTAGCACCCATGCCCTAGGTAGCAGAGGTACAGGGCGTAAGGCAACTGACTGAGGCCATGACAGGAGCAGACAAACGATAAAAGACCAAGAGCTAGCTGAATCATGTCAAAACCTGAGGGCAGAAAAAAAAAATCTTACAATGGAGTCAGTGCCCATGCACATCCACGATCAGAGGAGTCACAGAGACATTGTCACACAAAAGACTATTTCGAAGAAAAACAAGTTGCAATTGTCCGAACCCAAGACTAAATGGCAGGGGAATGCAGAGCATGTGCATCTACATACACCAAACATGTGGTGCTCTCAGAATCTCTGCCTTTGACTTGAGATGTACGTGAATACATTTGCAGAAGGTCTTTAGGCGCAAGAGGGTTTTTGTAAAGTTTCCAGATCCACTCAGGTACCTCTAGAGGAATAAAGGTGGGGGATCAAAAAAGGAATCTTCAGGTAAAAGTATCCATCAGAAATCTGTCTACATTCTTTTTAACACAGTCTAATACAATGCACCCGTAAGAAATGCGTTACTTACCTGTAACTGCAGTTATCCAGTATTGGTGTCTTTCATAGATTCACATGCCTGAATCATTCCCCGTCGTCGAGACGGGAGTCTCTGGTACATAGAAAAGTAATGTCCCATAGACATATTTAGAGAGAATTAGGCCTAAGGGCCTCACCTAAGTAGCTTATCTATGTCCTTTTGTAAAAAGGACCAAACTCTAGAAGAGAGCCAATCATCTAACACCTCCCTCTTGAACCTTCCTGTCAGGAGCCTCAGTCTCTCAGATTTTCGTACGCACCAAGCTAAGTAGGTGTAGCACAGAGAGATAGGAGAGTCCTTCCCAGGGAGGCGGGAGGGTTGCATGTGAATCTATGAAAGACAACAATACCGGATAACTGCAGTTCCAGGTAAGTAACGCATTTCTTATCCAGTATTATGGGTGTCTTTCATAGATTAACCTTGAATCAGAGTAGCAAGCAATACCTTGTGCACATTTCTGATGGAACAGCATATACAAGTCATTAGATAATACATATGATGCGACGATGAACCATCAATAGATATCAACAGGAAGCAGTAACAGAGAAATGTGCATATCATAAAAGGATGGAGGAAGGCTCACCTCACTGGAATAGATGGCGTTACGCTGCTTGTCCCACTGCTGCATCCTTCATCAGCTCTGTATCCAGGTAGTAGTGCCTGGTGAAGGTATGCGGAGACTTCCATGTTGCCGCCCTGCCGATGTCAATAATTGGCACTTTCGAAAATAGTGCCATAGAAGTCGACATGGCTCTTGTAGAGTGCGCCCTGAATTTAGAGTGCAATGGATGTCCTGGCTCTGTCGTGGCAGAAGGCAATTGCCGAAGAGATCCATCTGGAGATGCTTTGTTTGGACAGCGGTAGACACCTTCTAGGTCTACTGAAGGCTATGAAAAGTTGGTTGGATTTCCTGAAATGTTTGGTTTTATCAATATAAAATTTCAGACATCTTTTAAGGTCCAATGAGTACAGCGATCTCTCAGCTGCGTTGCTGGGATTTGGAAAGAATGATCTGAGAATCACTGGCTCATTTAAGTGGAAGTCCGACGGAACTTTAGGAATAAACCTAGGATTGGTCCTTAAAATTACTCTGTCATCCCTAAACTGCAGGAAGGGGTCTTGTATGGAAAGAGCCTGCAGTTCACGGACCCTCCTTGCTGATGTAAGCGCCAGGAGGAGAGCTGTCTTCCACAAAATGTATTTGAGTTCTGCCCTGTGAATGGGTTCAAAAGGGTGTTTCATCAGTTGGTTAAGAACCACATTTAGATGCCATGTTGGAGGGACCAATCGTGGACGAGGAAAAGATCTATTGAGACCTTTAAGGAATTGTTTTATCAGTCTACTAGACCAGAGAGACGGCTCTCTATGTGTCCTTTTAAATCGTGATATCGCCACCAAATGTACTTTTATGGAGTAGTGGGCTAGGCCCGACTGCGCCAGATGAAGCAAGCAGGGTAATATTTGTTCTGGAGAGGTAGCGAAGGGACGTAGACCTTTGTCCGCACACCAGATGCAGAAGCGTTTCCACTTCATGGAATAAGTCTTGTTAGAGCTGTCCGCCAGTGCCCTGGCTAGGATATCTTTACAATCCTGCGGAATGTTTAACTTGCTGAATTCTCGGTACTCAGGAGCCAAGCCGATAACCTGAGAGATTTCAGATCCGGATGTTGAATCTGCTTGTCGCTCATCGTGAGTAGAGATGGATGCGGACGTAGACGGATTGGCAGGTGCAGTGAGAGGCGATGAAGGTCTGTGAACCAATGTTGCCTCAGCCAGAATGGGGCTATCAGAATTAAAGTGCAAGGCTCCGCCTTCATCTTTCTGAGGGCTCTGGGAATCATTGGGAAATGGCGGAAATGCATACACAAAGATGTTGCGCCATGCGATGGAAAATGCATTTCCGAGAGACCCTGGTTGGGGATGCCAACTTGCGAAGCTTTGGAATTTGGCGTTCTCCCTGGTCGCAAATAGGTCGATTTGCCGTGTTCCCCACCTTGAGAAGATGTGAGCGGTGGTCGCCATGTCTAGCTCCCATTCGTGTGATGAAGACCTCCGTCTGCTTAGGGCGTCTGCGATGACATTGTCCTTGCCTGGGACGTACTCCACCCTCAACGATACGTTGTGGAGAATGAGCCAATTCCAGATCTTCTGCGATTCGCAAGAGAGTGTTAGAGAACGTGTCCCTCCCAGTTTGTTCAGGTAGTGCATCGCCGTAGTGTTGTCGGTCCTGACGAGCACTAGGGAGTTCCTGATCCTTGGCAAGAAGGCCTGCAAGGCTAGGAAGACTGCCCTCAGCTCCAGCAGGTTGATATGGAGCTGTGTCTCCTGCTCCGACCATCTGCCACTGATCCGCAATTCTTGCAGGACTGCTCCCCAACCCTCCAGTGAGGCATCCATTGTAATGACATGGGGAGCAGCAGGAAGCAGAACGGCAACCCTTGTGAGAGGTTCTTGAGTGACCTCCACCATTGAAATGCCCTGACGATCTGGCTCGTGATCTTTATGCGGTCGAATGATCCCATACACTGCGTCCACTGTTTGGACAGAGCCTCTTGGAGAGGACGCATCCATAGCCAACAGTGTGGTATGAGTAGGATACAAGAGGACGACATGCCCAGGGGGGATTTGAAGGTCCGGACTGATAAAGTCTTCTTCGAAGCCACTGATGCTGCTAGGGAGACAAGCTTGCGTTTTCTCTCCTGAGACGGGAAAGCCTTCGCAGCTTTTGTATCTAGTGTTGCTCCGAGGAAGGTAATGACTCGAGAGGGATGCAAGGTGGATTTTTCCAGATTGAGTGTAAGACCCAAGTTTTTGAAGAGATTGAGACAGGCGTTGGAGGATTTGGTTGCGCCTGACAAGGATGGTGCCTTCACAAGCCAGTCGTCCAAATACGGGAAGACTTGATGCCCGTGCTGTCTGAGGAAAGCTGCCACCGGGGAAAGACATTTGGTGAAGATCCGGGTGCAGACTTGAGGCCAAAAGGGACACAAAACTGATCGTGTTGGCCAGCCACTGCAAATCTTAGGAATTTCCTGTGACTCCTGTGGATTGGGACGTGAAAGTATGCGTCCTGCAGGTCCAAAGAAGTCATGAAATCTCCCTCCTCCAGTAGGCCCAAGATTTCTTGAATTGTGACCATGCGGAACGATTGCTTCTTTAAGAATGTGTTGAGCGCCCGAGGTGTAGAATGGGTCTCCATTTCTTTTCCTTTTGAATGAGGAAGAAGCAGGAGTAAAATCCTCTCCCCTTGTGAGCTGATGGTACTCGCTCTATTATTGCCCCTTTCCGAAGCATGATCGAGATTTCCTGAAGAAGCAATCGTAGGTTCTTGTGAGGCATAGGGCGAGGAGGGGTTGTTGGAGGGATAATTTCGAACTCTAAAGAATGTCCAAATTGAATTAACTGGAGGACCCACCGGTCCGTTGTTATCCTCCTCCAGTTGTCGAGGAAATGGGTCAGTTTTCCTCCAATTTTTAAAGAAGGAGATGAGGGATGGACTGGCTGTAATAATAGGTCATTGGCGTCCACCAGCGGGCTTTCGTTGGGTCTTTCCTCTAAAGTTGGACTTTCCAAAGGAGGACTGCCTGTTCTGTTGTTGGCGCGGCTGGTACTGCGACTTGCCGTGGCCATAAGAATATGAGGATCTATTTTGATAATTGCCTCTGTAAGAGGATTGTCCTCTGCCTCTGTTCCCTCAAAAGGACTGGTTTTTAAACTACAGCGTGCCAAGTGCTCTCGCTGTATCCGTGTCCTTTTTTATCGTTTGTAGCTCTTCGCCAATCCTTGTGCCAAACAGTTGTTGTCCATTATATGGCATGTCTAGGATTTTAGACTGCACCTCCTGTCTGAATGAGGTAGACTTGAGCCATCCCTGCCTTCGCAATACAGATGCTCCTGCTAGTTGTCTGAAACTAGTCATTGCAACATCCAGAGCACAGTCTATTAATTCAGAGGCCAAAGACTGACCTTCTAGGAGCAGAGCTTGAACCTCCTCCTTCGCGTCCTCCGGCAGTAAAGACAGATACGGAGCAATGTCTGCCCATAATTGTCTATTATATCTTCCTAGCAGCGCCATAGAATTTGCCACCTTTATTGTCATTGCTGAGGTGGTTGAGAATCGTTTTCCGATGTTATCCAACTTCCTGCCCTCCTTATCTGGCGGGGCTGTTAGCGGTGAAGAGGGATTTCTGGAATTTTACTGCGCCGCCTGTGTAACCACCGAGTCTGGTTTGGGGTGCCCTGTAAAAACAGGCTGGCGCCGATGCTGGGGCCTTATATTTTTTGTCTAATCTTGGAACCGCTGTAGACACCGAGGCTGGTGTCTGCATCAATTGTAGACCCTCTTTCCATATGTATTCAATGATGGGAATTGATTTAGTTTTATTCCTAAGTGGCTCCTTAAAATCATAAAGGAAACAATCTGTTTCCTGAGACTCCATCGTTATGTGGAACCTTTTGGCCGCTCTCTCCATCACACTGTGGAACCCTCCTATGTCCGCCAGTGGTGAACCTGATATTGTTGGCTCTGGGGACGCTGGAGAAGAAATTATATAATCATCTCCGTCATCATGATTGGAAAGGACATCTCGGATCTCCCCTTCATGAGGGTCTTCCTCATCTTCAGATGATGGTGGATTCTGTACTTGCTCCCTTTCCTGATAAAGGTGGTGGTCTGGACCATGGAGACGCAGCTGCCCTCGCCGCTGGAGGAATCTGCCTATCCGCTGGAGCCGAGGACTCAGGAAATCGCTGTTTATAGTCCTCTATTAAGAACCTTAAATCAGACACAATAGACGCTGGTAAACATACCATGGGAGTAATCCGAGTCTGAACCTGTGCCTGAACATTATGCTCCTGGGTAATTTCAACATCATTGTCCTCTTCATCCGTACTTTGGCATTTGACCACTAGATGAGACGGACTTGGTAGCCTGCGTGCTATCATCCTCTTCCGACTCCTCATCTTGTAGGAGACGAGCCGGTGGTAATCTTTGCACCCTATTTGGGGACGTCAATTCAGGTGTAATTTCCATTGAAGGACTTGTCAACGATAGGATTCTAGACGCTTTATCGTCTACGGAGCGTAGGTCTTGTGTCTCTCTCATCGACGGTGGAATCTTCGGAGACTGCTTCCATTGTGGATTCGACGATGTCCTAGTCGACTGTGCCGCTGACGACGGTATGCCTGTCGATGCTTTCGTTGTCTATGTTGACGTCGACGATGACTTTATCGACGATACTCTCGTCACGATGGCACTATCGACGTTATTTTTTATTGTCGTCGATTCCTTAGTCGACGGTACACTCGTCGACGATGATGACTTAGTCGACGGTACACTCGTCGACGATGAGGGCTCTGTCGACGGCACAGGCGTCGACGGGGCTGGTCTCGTCCTCGACACGGACGACGCTGTCGTTGACTATGACGATGACGATGACGATTTCTTGATAACAATGATCGTCGACAAAGGCTTACCCGCCGTCGACGAAGGTGTAGTTGTCGTCGATGTCGAAAATGCCGATGATGCGGATGTCGTCAATACTGTCGTCGATGTCGAGACAGACTTGAGAGATAGTCTTCCTTTGCGCAGATGAGGGCGTCGACAATGTCGTTGACGAAGGCGCAGGCTTTTGTAAGGTGTGAACCTCCTTCTCAGACGCTGATAACTTTACCTATGAAGACTTCTTTGCGGTCTTCTTTGGAGGAGCGTCTGTAGGGCTATGGGAAGCCACCCTGGGCCTTTTTAAAGACAGCTGTGAGAAGACCGAAGAGTACTCATCCTCCTCCGAACACTTCAGATTGTCCCTGGTCTTGAGCCTGTTCAGCCAGAGTAAAAGCCGTCCTTCTCTGTCTTTCAGCGTTTTAGTAGAAAAAGTTCTACAAATTTTGCTATCTTTTGCTGAATGGTCCGGGTAGAGGCAATACAAGCATGTCTTGTGCTGATCTTCAATATGTAACCTCTTTTTTACACAAGAAGTACATTCTCTGAAGAGACCACTCTTTTTCTGAACATCAGCCATAATCAGTTGTGAAGAAAATAATCCATATCTGTGAAGAAATAAGCTATAGTAAGGAAACCTGAGGAGAACTCAGGTGGAGACTCCCTTAGCACAACGTGCGGTAGAAAATCTGAGAGACTGAGGCTCCTGACAGGAAGGTTCTAGAGGGAGGTGTTAGCTGACTGGCTCTCTTCTAGAGTTTGGTCCTTTTTACAAAAGGACATAGATCGGCTACTAAGGTGAGGCCCTTAGGCCTAATTCTCTCTATATATGTCTATGGGGCATTACTTTTCTATGTACCGGAGACTCCCGTCTCGACGATGGGGAATGATTCAGGCATGTGAATCTATGAAAGACACCCATAATACTGGATAAAAGTGTATTGCTTGTACCTACTGCTTTTATCATAACTTGTCAATAGACAGGTCGGATCTTCAACAACCAACGTAACTTTTCTTGATGAACCAATAAGGCCACAGGCATGATTATCATTTTCTGTCACCATAACAAACTCAAGCCTGCTGAGCGTGCATTTGCCCACAAGGTAACGTTTAGGGGTACAGACACAAAGTTACAAATATGCACATAATCGCATCTGGCAAAATATGCAACATTAAAGGGGATTATCACAGTGCAAATCTCCCAAGTCCATATGAGGTACTCAAAATCAAAATCCTCACCTAATTTCATGTAATGAATGATGTGCCTGCAAACACTGGCACAGTTTAGTCACCACCCACCCTTATAGGCTTATTGTTTTCAATATAATGTTTTACAATAAATAACTCAAGCCTACTGCTTTTGTCATAACATTTTACACATAACAGATCAATCTTGATCAGTGGCTTTTCACCATAATCAAGTCAAGACTACTGCAGTGAGAATAAGCATTCCCGCAAGACAAAGTGCAATTTAGCACTTTTGTTTTTGGTTAAATAACCCCCCTCCCACCAAATCAAAACTTGTACAGTGGAAGACCAGCATGTGGTCGGAGCTAAGCCCTTCTCGCAGTACTGCTTCTTAAAGCTCTTTGACTGGTGATCACATGAAGGTTAGGTGGCAGCTGCGTTGAGAAGCTAGATCTTAAAAAAAAGACAAAGCATCTCATGTGAGCTTCAACGACTGTCGAACTCATTGAAGGATAAGTATAAGGTAATCCATGAACACATTGGGGCAGGTCAGTAGAGCTTACTCAAGCCATGAAGAGGACCCTGGTCAACACTTTGTCCCTGTGACTGTAAACACTAACAGGACAATCAAAAACCGGCTACAGAGGGCAGCACGCACTTTGTTGCCATTGCATCCACACCTAACCAAGTCACCCTCTTCAAATGCCTTTTTCCTTTAAAGAATAGCAGAGCCAACATTTTTATATTTTATTTTATTCATATAATATTAAGCTGCATACCTTTGGCGGAGAACACTGAATTACAAGGTCGACCTCAGGAATGTCTAATCCACGAGCAGCTACATTTGTTGCAACCAAAACTTCAAACGAGCCATTTCGAAATCCTTTCAAAGTCACTTCTCTTTGCTTCTGTGGAATGTCACCATGTAAACACTGAGTATCCTATAAAAAAAAACAATATAGCAAAAGGGTAATGAAGTTACTGAGTGAGGTAAACTGCAATGCACTGCCACTTTAAACTAATCTAATAAAACAAACTGCCATTGGATTAACAAATATGCATAATAATTCCAGAATGAATTTCAGTTTCAAATATTTTAACATTGAAAGAGAAGAGTAATCACCCGATTTTTTTTTTTTTTTAAAGTGCACGAAAGTTCTGAAAAAGTAGTTTGTCTGAACATATTGACAGAGGATTACCTTATCCTGTTGTGTATGGGGAGAAGTCTTAAACTAAAGTTACCTACAGAGGAAAGATGGTAAGGGTGGAGGACTTTCCCATACTGATGATAGCACCAATCTGAAAGTTAGGAACTTGTCTACTTTAAAAAAAGAAATAATAATTATGTAAACAAGAACAAATGACAGAGCCATACGTTCTCACAACTATGACACAAGAAGTGATCCCTCTATTTATTTTATTCTGTGAACTGCAGCCAATGCTATGTGCACCACAGATATGTCAAACACTCTGTGAAAGTATGATGTGTAGGAAGCTGGCTCTGTATATTCTATACAAAAATGAGGTAAAGTGTGCACAGAGTACAGTGGAACCCCAAAGTTAAGCAGAGGTAAAAGTAGATAGCACCTTCCTCTCTATTTGTGGTAGTGTGGACGAGCAGCAAAGCGTTATCTGAGGGTAGTGTTAAGCATTTGTTGTACACACTCCGGCAGAAAATGAGGTCACACACTTAAATACTGAACTCAGACCAATTTGTTTGCATAAAAAATATTTTGGTATTTTATTTATAGAACCAAGCCAAGCCTTGTGCAGGTAAAGGATATAAATACTTTGCAAAATCTTACGCAATGCTTTACAATTGAATACAGGTTCAAATGCAGTTGATTGATAAACGGGTAAGTCAATGCTTTCAAAATTACTTTTCAGATTCCTATGTACGTTACTTTTAAGGTTACTTTTCAGATAACATTTGCTAATCAGTGTGATATACCTAGATATCACACCGAGACATCTCCTAGACAATAGGTAAGTAAATCACATTTAGTACATAGGCAGTTTTTCAATTTTCCATACAAACCAATTCCACAATTTCCAAGGAAAAACAGTCAATGTATTTCTATGGAGAAAAATCAAGTTAACGGTTTGCAGGTAATTACTGGTTTGTGGGCTTTGGTATTCAGGGGTTAGAACCAGAGTTCCCCCAGGGTCAAGGATGCACCCTTGATACACCCTCAGTGGGACCAGGGAGGCCGGCGGCAGGGTGCTGAGGCCCAATGTTATCCAATAGGGAATATGGAGCTTCCGGTTGGTGGCTGCTCACGAGCAGGATATAAGGTTGTGAGAGCAAAGCTCCTAGTATCAGGCTCAGGGCAAAGGAGGATCCGAGTTAGCACCCGCAGCTGCACAGGGGCAGCTGGGTGCTGTTTTGGAGTTGGGTGCCTTGTTGTTTTCAATAGGGATTCTCCAGTTGCAACAAAGACTGCAGGCTTGGGGACAAACAACTTCTGGAGGTGACCACTGATTGGAGAGGTAAGTAGGGATGCCTGAGGATGCTGGGACACCGTCGGTTGGGCCACCCAAGGCCGTTGGATGTCGGGAGCAGGGGTGTCTTTAGGCGTCAGGTTTTTCTTACCAGCTCCAGTCGCGGAATGGAGGATCCTCCATAAAGGGGCTGCAGGCTTCGCTTGGAGTTGAGGCAGGTCAGAGATCATCAGATCTCAGGTCAGGGTCGCCAGGGAGACCTCCTCATGGTGTTGGGCCACTCTTACTTGGGCCCTGGGTGTCGGATGTAAAGTGGTGCAGACTCATGGTTTTGGCTTGGGCCAGAATCTGTGGTTGCGCAAATTTAGTGCTCAAGGGAGACAAAGTCTTTGTCTTGGAAGGCAGGGCAGGTCCTTCGGTTTCTTGAGGCTGCTGGCTGTACAACACACCAGGATTTCGCTGGAGCAGGTTCGCGGTAGCGACATGCCAGTAGGGCTGGGGCCAAGTCAGTGGGCTTCCTTCTCCTCTTAGTTTCAGCACGGCTTTTACGTCCTTGTATTCTTCTCGATTCTTGTCTGAGGAAGCAAGGTTCAGGGTCGTTACAGGTCAGTAAAGGTTGGGACCTATCGGTCCCTTGCTTGGGGTGGGTACACCCCCTATTATGCCAACCTCCAGCGGGAGGGAGGCATATGCCTCACTTTGGTTGGCTAGGTCTCCCCCCCTCATCTGCAAAATGGCAAGGACAGTTGTGCTTCTCCTTGCCTCCCCCACCTGAGGGGTGGGGTTGGCAAAGATGGGCCCACCTCCCTTCCTCACTTAGGTTTCTCATCCAAAGGGGTGGTGGGGTGGCGGGGTTCAGAACCAGTGGGGGTCAGTTGCTGGAAGCAGCAAATGCCTGGGTTAGCTCACAAAGGCGGCAAGCCTTTGAAGCTTCCCCTTCGTGGACCCTGCCTATCCTGGGGTAGGAGGCTTGGCACCTCATCCTAGGATGTGCATTATCTCTTTTGTTATTAAATCCCACACAGGCATCAGTGTGGGTTTAATGTGCTGAGACATTTGATATCAAACTTCACAGTTTTCAGTAAAGCCATTATGGTGCTGTGGAGTTCGTAATGACAAACTTCCAGCGCCATATACTCTTAATGGAAGGAAGCCAAAATGGCGCCCGTGTAGCAGTGCAAATGTGGAGCGCTGCCACACCGCTATAGCATTCAGGTGGATCCCGGGGGACTGGACGCCCCGTCTGGCGAGAACGATTAAGCGGAACGAGTGAGGAGTCTACTGTAAGCACTCGCCGGCCGGGAGTCAAGATGGCGCCTGGGCAGCCCTGGCGGAGCGGAGACGGGGCCGCAAAGGCAAGGAGAAATGAGGAGCCGAGGCTGAGATTATACATGAGCAGACTCTCCGACAGCCGCGTGACAAGGGAGCCTCCCTCCAGTACTAACATCAATCGGCTGGGGTGGGTGAAAGGACCTACTTCCCCAAGTCAGTTTCCACCTGAGTGAAGGGGGGGGGGTAAGGGGGGGGGGGGGGGGGGGAATTGGATCGGGCCAGGCCGGGTGGGCGCCGGAGTGAAGGCCGGTGCTATTGGACCCGGTGAGCGCGGGAGACCTCTGGACCCAGCTGCACTTGTGTGTGAGGCAGCGGGGGGGCAGCTCAGAGCAAAATCTACCACCGGTTTTCGGATTAGATTCCTCCGAGTGGATCGCGGCAAAACAACGGGAAGCCAGCGACCGTGCAGCCCGGTGGTGATGGCGCTGCACAGCTGCGCCACTCGGACCACACTGGCTCCTCCCTCATGAGCAACCACAGATCGGAGGATTCAACGGCCCAGGGAACCGTTAAGGGACATTACAATAGCTGGTCTGACCGGGGCCGTGACATGACGGTAGGAGGATTTCGCTCGACAACGCCAGGGACCCCCTAGAGTGTGACTGGAGACTGTTCATAGAGGCTTGGGAGCAGAGATGTGGTGTGGGGGATCCCGGACGCAATGTGCCAGACCTTAAAATGGTGGCGGCCGCTGCTTCTTATTGTAACATGTAGGCGCAGTGAAAGATAGGTCCCAACCTGTGAAAACCCAGACACCCAATCCTTACAAGCATGATATCTAACCAAGGGCTATCACGCTCAGAGTGAAGCACCTTATTACAACACAACTAGCGCATTTTTGCCCGAAAGTTGCAGGTCTCCAATATGGAGGACGTTAACGTTCCCTTTAAAAGAGACCACTTGCGGAGGGCCAACGCAACTATTCTATGGGCGACCATTGCCAATATAGCACCTGTTTGAATCTCCTAGGAGCTGTAGAAATCCCAAATTACAAACTCAGGTGCTGCATGTGTGGTGCACGCGAACACTTAATATTATGGCAGCCACCTATGATGCATCTGCAGACTTTTAAACTGTCCCTGCCACCTCTCCTCTCACCACTAAAGAACTAGGGGCAAGCTGGAGGACAGTGCTTCGCAGTAAAACCAGGACCGGTGCTCTTGATGGAACTAGGACGATGCCTCCTGGGCAGAAACCAAAACGGTCTATACCTACCGAAGAGCCTGAGCAACCTTGGCCGATGCCCGGTGGAGCTGTCCTATGCAGCTATAGAGTTTGGCTCTGGTTCACCCCCTTGACCGTCACCTACACAGCCGGATATTGGACATTGTTTTCCTCGTCTCCCTGTTGTGCTTCCTCCCTCACCGCCTCCTCCCTCTGTGAATCTTTGGCTACCTCCCCTTTTCCAGCCCTACATGAAACCGTGGAGTCAGCTACCTTTATTATTATTATTTTTGTTTAATTGTGTATTTCCCGCCATTTTGGGATAATGCTATTGGCTTATGTGGGTCCTCCATCATGGCGGTTTCGACCTATCCTCTTTGCAACTGGTCTGCTCCTTGTTCGCCTGATAGACCTTTTCCTCTTGTCGTCCCCCCCCCCCTCCTCCCATGGTCACCGACTCCTCCACCTTTGTATACTTTCACCGATACTCAGGTCGGTTTTGTCCGTCTTTCACTTTGACTGCTTTGTCTGGTCCTTACCTGGTTAGCATGGGGTACTCCTTGGATGGTCTGTGCAGGCGTGGGTGCGGCTCCTTGGGCACCTTTGTCCACATACTCTGAGAGTGCCTGGTGATTGTGCGTTTCTGGAATGGTGTGCATGAAGTTATGGTAGAGGTCACGAGTGTTGCGTTGTTGCCTTAAGCTAGGAGATGCCTGTTGAATGTGTGGGAACCGACTGACTATGATGTGGGGCAGACGCAGTGGGCGACCCTTGGGAATATGATTGCCAAAAGAGACATAGCACAGTTATGGGGATCCCGGAGGCCGCCCACTGTTCTGGCATGGAAGGAAAATATGGACTGGTGTATGTTCAGAGAGAAGACGGTATACGTAGCGCGTGGCAAGCCTCGCAAAGGGGGGAAGTCTGGGGCCAGTGGAACTCCTATCGAGGAGAAATATGTACACCTCCCTTCACACATGTAGAAACTACCTTGCCTTCCCCCTGACCCAACGTTCCAGCTACTATTTCAACTACAATGTCTCCTGATTTGAAATTCCCCTTGCTCCCCCATCCTGTACTGTCGTTGATTGTATCAAAATTGTATGCTTTCCTCCCTCACAGAACGCCTCACTATTTCAAAGATTGTATTGCCTTGTTTCTTTATTGTTTATGTTTTAAACTTTAGTAAAAAGAAATACAAAAAAATATATAATGCTCCATACTCGGGAGGTGCAAATTGCTTGATAAATAAATTACCTAAAAACATATACCTTACGGGCACACTAAAAAGGATGACCTATACTTTATCATTCTTCAAACATATTGCATGGGAATCAAAATTCTCTATACTAGGTGTAGGTGGATACCTGACTCTGGTTGCCCCCAACTTTTTGCCTGGTGTTTTGCTTGTTTTCCGACTTAGTTGGCCTGGGACCCTGCCAATCAGGACCCCAGGCCTACTGCTCTCTCTGTAAAATGGATCCATGTACCTTAGGTACATATCTAATTGGTACTGGGCCACCTTATCAGACCCTGTAACTCAGGGCATAGGTGTACCCAGGGCCTACCGGGGCTGCAGCATGGATTATGCCACCCCTGGCTGGCAATCTAAATCTGACACAACTGGCTGCACGACAGCTGGGGCAAGGTGGTGTAATCACCCTTTGCTTTAGATATAGTATACCTATATCTAACCCTAAAATGGACACACAGATTCCTTTCAGTCACTCCTATGGCAGGCCTTGACAATCCTGAAGGCAGAGTGCTTGGAATCGTGTGAGATGGTGCTCTGGCATGAGCTGAGCCCGTTTGCAGCTTGCGGAACCAAGTCCTAATAGCTGTTCCATGATAACGCATACCATATACTCTTAAGTGCATTATAATCCTCGCGGTTATATGCTATCTCTGGTATCGCTTTATCAAAACATGTCGAGTAAGGTGTCATGCGAATTGGAATACTAACCCCTCGCCAATTCTGGCGACGGGGGTTAGCATTCCACCCTTCTAGAGGGACAAGACATGTATGTAACTGTGAACCCCAGTTAAAGTTAACTCGAGCCTCAGCATCACAAAATGGATGCTGCCACCACAAACACAAGTCTGACCTCCTACTGCTGGGAGTCCTTCCAGCGAGGGAGGCTTGGACAAAGGGTTTCCTGTCAGGGGCGGTGCTAGCACCATCCCAGACAGGGTTTTGTGTATCCTGGGTAGGCAGGGCTTTAGAGGAAGGTGACTGCAAGTGGCACCCCGGTGCTCACTATGCATCTGCCGGCTAGAACCAGTTCCAGGGGCACACCAGCCCCTGAGCTGGGGAAAGTCCGGCATGGGAGAGGGGTGTAACCACCCCCCTTCCTGGTCCCACCCATGGGCAGGACCTAGTCGCGTGCCAGCCCCTTTTCCTAGTATAAAGATAGGAGCGGGCCCCCTTCCAAATTAGATCTTTGAATCCTGAAACTACTTTCTACGAAAGGAACTCTCGACTTCTTCTCAAGATTTCTCCCTTGTGACTAAGGAGTAGTCACCCTGCATCCGCAGGCACCATCCAAGAACACTGTGGTTTGCTGCACGTCCTTCCTCCGGAATCCGACCGACCAGCACGACGAGACCCGGCTTCCCTGGCACCTCTGACCTCTACCTACCTCTACAGCTAAGCTGAGAACCGTAGGTGCGACGAGACCTCGAGGGACCGGCCATCATCAGAGCTGCACGACTTCTATCCAGCACGACCGCCGAGGGATCCTCGAGTGGGTGCTTTGGGGTCCGAGAAGCCCCAACCCTGAGGAGCTCCAGCACCGAAGTTCAGCCTCCACGAGATCTGCGTGGGGCCCTTCTGCCGGTTTGCTGCTCGCCGCGTTGTCTGGCTACTAGCCCGCTGGCTTGTGGCCTTCCCGACGACGACATCAACACCGCTGGTCTGGTTGCTCCAGACTGGCCCTAGCTCCGTTCCAAAAGAGGAGCACCCCGGACCCTCCTGGTCCACACCAGACGCCATTTTGAGTCCACCGCGTGGGCTTGAATTTGCCAAGACTTGTTGCCCCAATCCTGGGTCTAGCGACGTTGACAGCAGCAACCATCGTGGGACAGCTCGCACCTCCATCCTGGTCGCTGACAACGCCTCCTGGTCCGTGAGACTGCAGAGCCCAGCGTCGCCCACTCACCTGGTCGAGGTGACTCCATCTGGTGCCATCCTGGTGCCCATCTAATCACTGGCTAGTGATTCAGAACTTGGTCCCCTCTGCTTACAGGTGTCTTCCATCTTCGATCCAGGCTTGGATCCACCGAACAATCTTCACTGGTCGCCTGCCAGCAACTTCTTCTTTCAGGCTCCATAGACTGCAACGAGGATTCCCGACGTCTTTTCAGACCTATGCAGCCGCAGCCCCTGGGCTAGGTAACTTCGGCATTTCGGTGCCCCAGCATAGCCTCACTATCCAAGGTCCAGATCCTTTTTCGTTTTCAGCCTAACTAGTCGGATTCGTCGGATATCCTTAACTTTGTAAATTCTAGCATCCATAGACTTTGTCCCGCATCCTGCGTGAGAGTGCACACTCTGCACCCGAGTCCCCTAGGCCTCCAGCTAGTAATCTGACGGTTCAGTAGTCAAGTCCTAGCGATTCCAAACACGGAGGGGTAAGTTGGGATCTTGGAGGATAGGTATGCACCCTGGTGTTAGGCACAGGGGGGGCGCCGGGTTCAGGGGTGTCTTTTGACGTCAGGAAATCTTACCTTCTGCTGTCGCAGTTGTAGGGGTCCCTGGTTGTGGGCGATAGGCGTCGCCTGGGTCATCGCGGAAGGTCCTTGGGCACTGGATTTCAGGTCACAATCGCCAGGGGCACGTCCTCAGGGTCTTTGTCCACTCAGGCACAGGCTGGGCTCAGCGGGTGCAGAGTGGCTGGATTCGCAGTCCTGGGTGGCACAGGGGTGTTGCTGGTTTTCAGCAGAACCACTGCTCATGTGAGTCCCAGTCTCTAGATGAGCAAGGCAGGCAGGGTCTCCGGGGTTTTCAAAGTTGCTGCACGCAGGAGAAGCCGGGATTTAGCAGGAGCAGGTTCAAGGATCAACAGGCCGGTAGAGCTGGGGCCAAGTCAGTAGTTGTCGTCCTTTTGTTAGCAGCTGCACGGCAGGTCGTCCTTGTTGTTCTGGTTTCTAAATCGGGATCTGAGGAAGGAAGGTTCAGGGTCCCCTAAATACTAAATTTGGGGGCGTTACAGGTAGTGTAAGGGCAGGGAACAATGGGTCCCTGCCTTGGGCTGAGTACAGCCCCTATCCTGCTCCTCTCCTGTGGGAGGGGGGCCGGACCTAGCTCTGATTGGGTAGGGCTCCCCATCCTCAAGATGGTGGTAGCCCGGAGTTGTGCTTCACCTCGCCTCTCCCACCTGAGGGGTGGAGTTGGCACAGACTGGCACACCCCCTTTCCTCACATAGGGTTTCCAGACAGTCTTTCCGCCAGAGTGGGGGTCAGAACTGGTGAGGGCCAGATGCGGAGTACAGCAAGTGGCCTGGAGAAGCTCACAAAGGCGGCATGCCTTTGAAGCTTCCCATGCCCATCCTGGGGGAGAAAACCTAGCACCTCGTCCAGGACGTGTATTGTTGCAGGCCCAGGATGTAGGAAGGTGGATATCGGACTATATGGTTACCCCAACTTTTTGCCTAGTGTTTAGCTAGTTTTTGACGTAGTTGGCCTGGGATCCTGCTAATCAGGGCCCCAGGCTATCTGCTCTCTGTAAAATGGACTCCATGTACTTTAGGTACATATCCAATTGGGTGTTGGGTCACCTTGTGAGTACCTGTATAGTGTACCATAGGTACTCAGGGCATAGGTGCATCCAAGGCCTACCAGGGGCTGCAGCATGTATTATGCCACCCCTGGCTGGCCATCCAAACTGACACCACAGGGTGAACACTCAGCTTGGGCAAGGTGGTGTAATCACCCCTTGCTTAGATATAGTATTCCTATATCTACCCTTGTATTTTTTTTTTTTGTAAAACAATTTTTATTGCAGAGTTTGATGTAAATATTACAACATATTTGCAGTATTACGTTGCGGGGCCTTAGACCCTTAGGCACCATCCGACCATCATGTACACAGCCGTACAACCCACATCCCGGAGGTCGGGCGGCGTTTCACGTATTAGTAGTACCTCGCTAGTCCCAATGGGTAGCGCAGTCAACTCTGTTGGCCTCCCGCTCTCTGCTTTTAGTTTTTCACCCCACTCCCCCCCAAGAACCATGAGTTCCTTAACATGTCATTCATGGCAACTGACAATCCTCTCTCCCCTCCCCTCCCCCTCCCCCCCCCCCCCCCCGGTGTCTGTACCCGTGTCTGGTGTCGGAAGGTCTCGTAATGATGAAAGTGCTAGGAGTCTTAAGTCGAAAGGAAAAAGTGGTCGTGTGTCTGGTGCAGGTGTTGGGCCCAGGATCACCTCCCCTAGGGTCCCTGATTCTACGCCTCTCCCTCCTCCTCGCTCTCCTCTGCGCTATCTCTGAGAGCCTGAACCATGATTTCCCACGCCATGGCCGCGTCTTGATCTTTCTCATCTGCGTTACGACGGGCCAGTAGGTACCTAATCGTGCTCTCCGCCGCCGCCCATTTCAGGAACTCGTTCAGCCACCGTTTGTGTGTCGACGCTGCCCTTGCTTTCCACCCCCTGGTCAGCTCCCTCTTCGCAAAAAGTAATCCCATGTCTATGAATTTGCCTGACAGTTTATTCTTGCGTGTGTGCGGAAACCAGTGTAGAATCGCCACTGCATCGTCATACTGTAGTTCTCTGATCGCTACCTCGTTCAGGGTGTCACCCACCTCCTCCAGTAGGTTTGCAAGTGAGGACAGTCTCTCAGCATATGTAGGAGACCCGCGCGTAGTTGCGCACATCTAGGGCACGCTGCGTCCTCTGCGCCAAAATACGTTGCTATTTTGAGCGGGGTGAGATAGGCCCTATGGATAATATAAAGATGTATTAATTGGAAGCGGGCGTTTCTGGTGCTGTTCTTGGCTCTCCGAACCAGCTGGGACCACGTTGTGTCTGGGATTTCTTTCTGCAGTTCTGCTTCCCAATGAGTTTTAAGGCGCGTGAGGGGTTGTATATTTTCCGTGTGCATTCTGGAGTAAAGGCACGTAACCGCCTTGAATGTCCCCGCCGCCATCATCGCATATTGACATGCTAAGGTGGTCTTAGGTCCTAGCCGTCCCTCCCCCCAGTGTGCCTGGATAGCTCTTACTACGGCTGCATGCAATAAATAGTCCCCTCTGTGGAGGTCATACCGCTCCTGCAAGGTCTGGTAGGGTGTTAGTACCCCGTCGTCAAAGAGGTCTCCCACCATTTTTAGGCCAGCCTCCTCCCAAAGTTGGAGTCTCGACCAGTCTCCACCATGCGGCAGTGCTGTTATCATGCCTATCGGGATTTCGGGCGCATAGGGATGCTCCGGGCCGGTTCGCTTTTGCATGCGGTTCCAGCATAACCTCAACGTCCGTTCCTCTTGGGATAGTCCTCCAAGCACTAACCTTTGTTGTAGAGTTATATATGCTAGTACATGGCAGGGGGTGCCAATGTCTCTCTCCTGTTCCGGGCCCCGGTACACCCTCGCTACTTCCTGCGTGAAGAACTGCAGTTGTGCTGCCAGGTAATATAGCTCGAAGTCCGGGACCGCTAGTCCACCCTCGGTCTTTGGGCGGGTCAAAGTCGCCAACGCTATCCTTCGCCTGCTTGTTCCCCATAGGAAAGACACTAGTTGGGATTTCAGGCATTTAAAGATCGCTCCCAGTATCCATATGGGAAGGGTCCTAAAGAAGTACAACAATTGTGGTAGGGCTATCATTTTGAGCAATGACACCCGGCCTGTCATGGACAGGGGGAGGGTGGACCAGAAGGACATGCTGCCTTGCAGCGCTCGGATGCAGCGGCCTATATTACCGTCCAATAGGTCTGCGGGCTCGTGGTAGATGTACACCCCGAGGTAGTGTAGGCAGTCGGGTTCCCAGCGTAGTCTGGGATGGGCCAGGGGGCAGTCTTCCGATTTTCGGATGGGGAAGAGGCAAGATTTTGTCCAGTTCACTCTTAAACCAGAGACCTCTCTGAATCGAGCTAGGAGCCCTTCAGCACCCTCTACTGCCTCCTCAGCGTTGTCCAAAAACAACAGGAGGTCATCTGCGTATAATGATATATGGTGGCGGGTCCCCCCAACCTCCAAACCGCGATAGTATTCGCCGCTTCTAGCCAGTGTCGCTAAAGGCTCTACCGCTAGAGCGAACAGTAGTGGAGAAAGTGCACACCCCTGCCTGGTTCCCCTGTGAACTTTGTAGAGCTCAGATATCAAAGCTCCCACCCTCACTCTGGCTCCCGCCGACGCATAAAGTACTCTCGTCCACCGTATGTAACCCTCGCCCAGGCCAAATCTTTGCATCACTTTGTATAAGTAACTCCACTCCAGGCTGTCGAAGGCTTTCTCTATATCAATCGCCAATACCATGGGGGCTCTCGCGTTCGGTGGAGGATCCGCTAACAACCGAAGTAATCTACGGATATTGTGCGACGTGTTCCTGGTTGGAATGAACCTAGACTGGTCTCTGTGGATTAGGCCCTACATGTGGGATACCAGCCTAGTGGCCAGTATTGTACTTAAGATTTTATAATCCGCCGTCAGCATTGATAACGGTCGGTACAAGGCTGGGTCAGTGCTCTCTCTACGCGGTTTTAAAAGGGGAATCATTATCGCCTCGCGCATCGACTGCGTTAACGTGCCCTTCACTTTGGCTTCGGTATAGATTATTTGGAATCTTGGGGCTAGTAGATCTATATATTTCCCATAGAACTCAATGGGCAGTCCGTCTATTCCGGGTGTTTTATTGCGCGCCATTCTCTTTATTGCACCCCTGATTTCTGTCAAGGTGATCGGACCTCCGATGGCATCCGCTTGTTCTTGGTCTAGGTGGGGCAGCTGTACCTCGGACAACAAGGCATCTATCGCCTCAGACCGGTTCTCCAGCTCTCGTCTGTACAGCCGCTCATAAAATGCCCTAAAGCAATTCAATATGTTCGGTTGAGTGTTGTAGATCACGCCATCCGACCCTTTCAGGGACAGAATCGGGGAATTGCCTCTGCTAGGGTTGGCCAGCCAGGCTAGGAGCGTTCCCGCCTTGTCCCCCTCGGCTAGAGTCTTAGTCTGGTATGTCTTGTAATCGAAGCTGCAGAGGCGCTCTACCTCCACCGCTACCGCCTCTCGCGCTGTGCATACCCTTTCTTGGAGTTCGGGGCGGTTAGGCCGTTCCTTTTCCGCCGTTCTCAGTTTCCTCTCAGCTTTATCTAAGTCGTCCATTAAAGTCCTCCTCGTGCCCGCAAACTTCCCTATACAATGTCCTCTTACCACAACCTTGAGCGCGTCCCATTTTATGGCTCTGGAGGAAGCAGTGCCTTCGTTCTCCGCAAAGTATTGGGAGAGCCTGTCTTCTAACGCGGCTCGGAATGGTGGGTCATCCAACGTATCAGGCCGGAGCCGCCACGTCGGGATCTGCGCAATCTCGGTCATCCAATCAAGCGTTAAGAGCAAGAGATTGTGATCTGATATTGTGCGTGTTAAATATTCAGTCCGGGCTACCACTGGTAGTACCGGTGGAGAGCACAGGAAGGCGTCCAGGCGGACATGGAGGTCGTGTAAGTTGGAATAGAAGGAATAATCCCTCTCTGTTGGATGTTGTATGCGCCATACATCTGTCAGGCCCCATTGCGCTTGCCAGTTCGTCCTGTGTTTCGCCAGTCGGTGTATCGGGGATGTCTGCAGTGGCGGGTGCGACCTATCTAATGTGGTGTTCTCTATAGAGTTGAAGTCCCCTCCCATCAGCACCGGCCCGGTGAAGTAGGTAGCCAATACCCCAGAGAGTCTAGTGAAATATGATGCCTGCTCTACTTTTGGTGCGTAAATGCTGCAGAGTGCTATATGGCGGCCTCTAAGTAAGCCCTCGACTGCTACAAATCTCCCGTCGGGATCTACAGTGTGCCTAGTGACCTGGAAGGGAACCCCCGCTCGAATCCAAATTAGGGCTCCCCTAGCAAACGCCGAGTATGATGTGTAGAACAGATGACCCCTCCATCTCCTTTGCAGTGCTATACCTTCCTTTTTAGTTAGGTGGGTTTCTTCTAGGAAGGCTATGTGGACCCCTCTGCGGACTAAGTAGGAATGTATTTTGCATCTCCTTGCCATTGAGTTCAGACCCCGCACATTCCAGGATATACATTTTAATGACCCCACATTATCCATTGTCCGGTTGCATTCGGTTCAAGTCCATTCCCTTTCGTGACCAGATTACGGGTTCGACACCAATCCCGCCCGCCCCCAACAAAACTTCAGAACCTTCAGAACACCTTCTCTGAGCACTGTCCCCCCTCAGCTCAGTCCCACCCCCCTCCCCCCAAACTATGCCCTGAGTCACCCCAACCTCCACGGGCTCCCCCCCCCCCCCCCCCCCCCCCCCCCAGAACAGGACCTAACTGCAAAAGAGCTATCCCCATCCAAACTAGAGAGCAACGCGCTCTCAAATTCCTACTCCGTAGTCTGTACTACGGCGGCCTTATTGGCCTCTGGGTACGTGTACTAGCTACTGTTACATTCAGTTGCCCTTTCCGTTCCCCCCGCCCTGTGCATCAAAACTCACGTAATTCAGTCTCATAACTGCCTGCTCAAGTGTTCATGCTCGCCGTACCAGCCATTTCCGTCCATGCCAGATCTGTATGTTCCATAGTCAGCTTCCGAAGATTTCTTCGACGTTTGCGGCGTGAGCTTCGGGTCCTTCGTGCTTTCCCCCTTCGACAATTCAGTCTCCAATCCCGTTCGCAGCTCCTCTGAGTTCGATTCCCTCTCCAGTGGTGCTGACGTTGTGCCAAAGACTTCTTTCACTGCTTGTAGTGCTGCTTTTCGCTCCTCTCCCGTCTGGGATTCCGTCGGCTTTTTCGATTCTTGTCTATGCTTCCGGAGCCGCTTGGATTGCCTTGCCGGGCGCTGCTGGAGCCGTTGGAGCTCGCTTTCGGCTCTGTAGCGGGCCCCGTCCGTTCCAGCCTTGTAAGTGTCCCACCAGGCCCACGCCTGTGCTGATGTCGTGAAGAACAAAGCCTTCTCATCCACTATTATTCGGAGCTTGGCCGGGAACAAGAGCGAGTATTGTAGTCCCTCCGTGCGCAATTCCTTCTTAAGGGACAGGAACGAAGCACGTAGTCTTTGGGTTTCAAAGGTGTAGTCCGGGAATAACGTGACGTTCTTATTATCGACTTGGAAGGGACCCACTTCCCTCGCCCGCTGCAGTAACCAGTCCCTCTCCTTGTAGTGGAGTAGTTTGATCACCACCGGCCAAGGGGGTAGTCCCGGTTTCGGGGGCCTGGCCGGAACTCGGTGTGCTCGTTCAATGGTGAAGAAGGGGGACAGGCCCTCCGGGGCCACCACTGTTCTCAGCCAGTCGTCCAAGTATCCCACCATGTCCGCCCCTTCTTTTTTCTCTGGAAGGCCTACTAAGCGCACATTGTTCCGCTGGCTGCGATTTTCGGCGTCCTCCGCCCGTCTTTCCAGCGCTTGTATGCGATCTAGTGCTTCGGCAAGCTTCCCTTTCGTGGCTTTGTGTTCCGGCACGATGTCCCTCAGGGTGTTTTCAGCCTCTTTGACCCTATCGGCTAATTTCCCATGATCAGCTCTCAGGAGTCCCAGCCCTGTCGACACTTGGGCAATATCCCGGTGTAGGGCGTCTTTTGTGGCTGCGATAGCGTCGAGGATCTTGTCCTGCATCAGTTGCAGCTCCGATGGGGGTTGTTGAGTGTTCTCCGGGGTTTCCGTGGACGGGCCCCCGTCCCCCTTTGGTCCCCGTGGTTTACCCATCTCGTCCCTATAGGATTAGTTGGCTCCGCCAAGGCAGCCGTTGGCAGTTGGCTCTCCCAGCAGTCGGCCGATGTGCAAGGTGGTGGCGGTTCTTGAGCCGCGGGTGCTAGCGCCTTCCCCTCGGCCGTGTCCGTCGGGTTCCAGGGAACTTGTTGCTATGATGGGACGTTCGCTACTCAGGGGAGCAGCAGAGGCATCAGCGGTCGTCCCTCCCCGTACTGGGGCCCAGCTGCGTTCGGATCCCTCTCCCTGGTCGGGGACCTCAGCCACTTCCTTTGGACTCCTCAGCTCTAGGCTGCTTCTACGTCGCAGTTGTGTGTTGTAGTGGCCGCTGCCCCGGGCCCCCGGTTGTATTCCCGTCGGGGGGGGGGGGTGGGCGGCCCCTCCCTGCTGTCGTCGATCTTCCGGGTCTCACACTGGGGAGTGCGGGGGCCCCACACCGGTGGTATCACAGGCAGCTCGGAACCCCCGTGCAGTCCCCTGCAATTCCCCAGTCGAGCAGGGCCCCGCCGATGACTTCCAGGCACCCCACCGGTTGCTCCCAAGCTGCCCAACACTCCCTGCGCGTTGTTCCCGCTGTTGCCTCACCTCCTACTCACAGGGTCTCTGGGCCGGAGCCACCGGCAGCTGCTGGTCGTCGCAGTGTTTCAGCCCAGTTGCTGATTATTGCTGGAGCCTCGGGATCCGCCGCCTGAACCTCCTGCGCTGGCGGCGTCGTTCTCGCCGCTTGCTCAAACGGCGGGGTTCCGCTCCCAGGGCTGCAGGCCCGTGAGCTGGGGTGTAGAGTTTGTCGTCCCCGGGCCGGGACGTCACCAGGCCTCCCGAGCTCCGCTCCGCTGCTCTCGAGGGCCGGAGTCACTGGGGAGCCAAGTCGGGGTAAAATCGCCCCTCGCTCGGCTGTGGGTCCGCAATCTCCGCTCCGCTGGGCACTAGAAGAGTCCTGTCGTTTGCCAGCAGCCGCCGGCGATTTCTCACGCCGCCATTTTGCCCTTCTCAGATTCGGGCACTCCGCAGTCCGCTCCTCCCTCTGTGGTCTTCCAGCCGGCTCGCTACTCGACCAGAGCAGGCACAAAAGTAAATCGTGGGATCGACCCGAGTTTCACGGGGATCCCACGTCTGGATACGGATTAAATCAGGATGATCGGGCTGAGGGTCGGGAGCCTCTCTAGGCTGTGTCCGTCCTCATCGGCTGCTACGCCCATCATCTACCCTTGTATATAGACACATATATACCTATAAGTCACTCCTATGGCAGGCCTTGACAATCCTGAAGGCAGAGTGCTTGGTTTTATGTGAGATGGTGCTCTAGCATGAGCTGAGCCTGTCTGCAGCTTTCGGAGCCATGTCCTTATAGCTGTTCTATGATATAGCCATACCATATACTCTTAAGTGCATTATCATCCTCGCGGTTGAATGCTAACTTTGGTTTGGCTTTATCAAAACATGTTGTGTAAGGTGTTATACGCTTTGGAATACTATCCCCCCCCCCCCCCACCAGTCCTGGCGGCGGGGGTAGAATTCCACCCTTCTAGAGGGAGAAGACATGTAGTTGTAGCTTTACCCGGTTAAAGTTAAACAGAGCCTCAGTATCACAAAATGGATGCTGCCTCAGAGACGAGTCTGACCTCCTGCTGCTGGATGAAACTCCGGCAGGGGAGGCCTGGACAATAGGTTTCCTGCCTTGGGAGGTGCCAGCACCTCCCCAGACAGGCTATAGTGTATTGGGGCAGGGTGGGTTGAAAGAAATGAGACAAGGTGATCCATGTATAGCCCGGTTCAAACCAGTTGCTGGGGCACACCAGCCCCAGCTCTGGCGAGAAACTGGACAAAGAGAAAGGGGTGTAACCACCCCCTTCTCAGGTTCCACCCATAGGAGAGACCAAGCAGGTAATCCAGCCCCTTAGATTAGTATAAAGTTAGGAGCTGTGTCTAGAGACATTAGATAATCCTGGAAAGAAACTCTGAAACGAACTCTTGGACCTTCGATGTTCCATTTCGACTGGAAGACTGAAGACATCTCCCTTGTGGTCAAGGAGTGACCACCCTGTGCAAACAGGCACCAACAGTAACTTGCCGGTTTGCTTTTTTCGACGCTCCCGCCGGAACCCGAAGACTTAGCGACGCAGCCTCCGGACTTCCAGACTTCTGACTCAAACCCACATCCACAGCAAAGCTGAGACCTGTGGCGGACACGAGAAACATGGGACCGGACAACCTGCAGTACCTGCTTTTTGCTAACTGTGCAGCTTCGGAGGAGTCCTCGAAGCTGTGCATTGGGGTTTGAGAAGCCCCGAGCCGTAAGTGCACCGAAGCTCAGCCGTCCACACTCCACGAGTGCCGCGTGGGGCCTGCGCCTGCATTTCTCCTCGCTGCGTCTTCGCAGTTGCTAGCCCGTTGGCTAGTGGCCCTCCTGAAGACACCCTTTTGAAAACGCTGCTTGCCTGGTTGCTCTGGGCTTGCTCCTACTTTCCTGTAAAGGGGAAGCTCCTCAGACCTTGCTGGTCTGAACAAGAAGCCGATCTTCCCTTCCTGTGTGGGGTGCCTTTGCCAAGGCTTGTTGATTCCGATCCGGAAGCAGACACTGCCAACAGCAAGATCCTTCGTGGGACAGTCCGTACCCAGCTCCTGGTCGTCGTCAACGCCTCCTGGTCCACGTGGCTGCAGAGACAAGCTTCACATCTTCACCTGATTGCATCTCGACATCGCCTGGTTCCTTCCTGGTAACTGGCTAGTGACCCAGACTGTCCCCTCTGCTTTCAGGTTGTTCACTGCTCCGATCCACCCAGACATCTTCCTCCTGGTCGTCTGCAGCATCTTTTTGCAGCTCTCCATAGGCTTAGACGACGAAACCCGACACGAAAGAACACCTATGCACCCAGCTTCCCTGGGTGAGGTAAGTAGAGTACTCCGGTGCTACCGTGGTACCAACTATCCAAGTGTCCTAGTTTAACTGGGTTTTCCCGTAGTCCATCTGGAAGTGTCCGAAACCAACTACTTTGTAACTTCAACGTTCCCATTGAAAGTCTATGGTAACCCGCGTGTGTGTTTAGACACTGCACACGCATCCTGTGGGACGCCTACTTCCTAACCTTTGGTTGATCAGTGTAGCCCCAGCGATTTCCTAGGCCCTAGGCCAACTCACCTTTCCTGAAGTGGTTCTTATACCACTTACTTAGTATATGGCTATTGAGGCCCCTAGGGCAGAATTGTATTTGTGCAACTTATAGTAATGCTTATTGAGTAACTTGTGCTGTATCTCTTACTCTGACCTCATAAAGAGTGCAGAGGGGTTGTGTTAGAAATAAATACATATATATTTGATATATACCTTGTGTGGTGTCCTTTCATTTGGTATTCAAGGGATTATAATTGGAAAAACAATTGGCTTCACATGCTTTCTGAAGTATTAGCCTATGACTGCTTTGTCCATGATACCACTAGGACAGCTGGTCTGTAAGGTTGACTTTACAACCATCACCATAAGGGTTGTTTGGACTGATACAGGGTGCCCACTAGAATAGTGGATATCACATATCAGGCCAACTTCCCACACAGGAGAGCGGATGGCTCTCTATCCAGGGGTCCAGCAACATGTTTGCTGTGTGGCAGCCTAGGCAGCCTCTCAGACAAGACGTGAATTGAAGGTTAGGTTCAGGGGGCAACTCTAAGTTGTCCTCTGTCGTGCATTGGACATTAAATCCCACAATGGCATCAGTGTGGGTTTAATGTGCTGAGAAGTTTGATACAAAACTTCTCAGTCTTCAGTGTAGCCATCACTGTGCTGTGGAGTTTGTAATGACTACCTCCCAGCACCATATAGTATTAATGGCAGCACTGCACTTACAGTGCCCAGGAATGGCCCTGGGTTCTGTAGGGGCACAGGGCTCATGCACCTGTGCTACCACCACTGCCATAGTGCACCCGGCTAGAGGGGTGACTGATGTATGCCAGGGCAGTGTGTCTGGGCATGGCACACAGGGATATGTGCCATGTCGACTCTTTGTTTAGTTCTACACCAGGACAATCCGCCGGCAAAGGCAGTGTGTGGGTGTCAGGGTACAGGGTAGCACAATAAGTGCTGCAGCCCTTAGGGGTCTTCTCTGGTCACAATGCCCTGGGTACCATTTACCAGGGACTGAAATGTGGCCAGAGATGCCAATTGGGTTTTAGTTTCACTACAGTTTTTAGGGAAGGAACACAGGCCCTGGGTAGCTGATTGGCAGGAGCCCAGGGCACACTCAGTCAAAGCACATCAGCAATTCAGCAAAAAGTGGGGGCATACCACGCAGGAAAGATGGCACTTTCTCACACTCTGTTTTATATTACAAGAGTGTATAGTTGGTTAGTACAGCGTTAAATATCCCTTGCTGCCACCTTTCTCGTGCTTTCTGGATGTGTTGTTTGCAGTGGCCGTACGAACTTGCCTTTCCGAGCCTGTATTCAAGGTAGGGATACAAGTCTATTCCTTGCCTTCGTAGGTGCACCTTGGTGCGGGTTTGAGTCCGAATGCCAGTATTGTGAACTGGTAGTGAGTTTGGTTGCTCTCAAACCTTAGTAGACGTTTGTGCTTGATGAGGATGTGTAAGTACGCGTCCTTTAAAACTATAGTTGCCATGTAATCCCCTTTTCTATTTGTGGTATTGCCTCTTGTAGGGAAGTCATTTTGAATCTTTGAGTCCTTATGAATTTGTTCACGAATCTTAAATCTAGGATAGGTCTTAGTGTTTCATCCACCTTTGGCACGAGGAAATAAGTGGAGTAAACCCCCTTGTTCCTTTGGTTGTGCGGTACTACCTCCATCGCCTCCTTGCTGAGCAGTTCCTGCGCTTCTAGTCGCAAGAGCGAAAGTTCTTTTGCTGAGCGTGCCTTGTTTCTCGGTTCCCTTTTTTTTTTTATTAGGTTTTTTTTCTCTGTTTCCTGTTTGAAGGTTGTTTTTCTAGCTCTATACAGTATCCGTATTGTATGTTTAGTATCCATTTGTCTGTTGTGACCTTCCTCCACTCCTGGAGGAAGGCTTTTATTCTGCCTCCTACTGGTGTTGTGTGTTCGAGGTACTGTTTGTTGTGGAACGTCAGGTTTTTGTCTTTCTCTATCTCTTTCTGCCCACCCAGAGGTGTTGCTAGGGTGGGTGTTTGCTTGATGGCTTAGTCACTTGGGGGTAGGCTGTCTGGCTCCTGTCAGTGTCTGCCCTCGTCCGTTTGAGCACCCTCGAAAGGACTGGCCCCGGGGCTGGTACTGCCAGTTCTGCTGATGCTGGCCTTGGTTGTTCCCTTGATAGCCTTGTTGGAACATTTGGTGCGATTTAGTAGGCATGTTGCCTCCCTGCCTCCCCTACCACCTAGCCTTCTCGCTGGAATACCACTTCTCATCCCTCTCAACTGCAGCGCTCCCATGCTGACTAGTTGTCCTTTTTGAGCTGGGTTAACTGGTCGTCAACTGGTGTGCCAAACAGTTGCTCTCCGTTAAAGGGTGTGTTCAGGATGTTGTTCTGCACCTCTGGCCTCAAGCCTGAAATTCTAAGCCATGCGTGTCTTCTCTCGGTCACTCAGATCATCATTTGTCTGCTGGACATTTCCACAGCATCCAGGGACGATTTTAAACATGTATTGCCATGTTCTTGCCCTCCTCTACCAGGTGAGCTTCCCTTTGTTGGTACTGGTCTGGTAGATGCTTTAGGAGTTGCCCCTCTTCCTACCAGTGCTGGTATGCATGCCTGTTGATTAGGGTGTTGGAGTTTGCGAGGCGCCATTGAATTGCCGCACTCCGCTCCACCTTACTCTCCATGAGGTCCATCCTTCTACTCTCCTTGTCTGGAGGTAGTCCGGCATTTGTGGGTACATTGGACCTTTTCCTAGCCGTTGCTGTAATTATGGAATCGGCTGGCCCTGACCCCTGGATGTATGCAGGGTCCTTTGAGGTATGCTTTGCATGCTGCTGGCTTTTTAAAAGCATCCCTTCCCTGGTCCAGCACACTAGGGAGCATGGGCAGGAACTGGCTCCTAGTTTGTTGAGGCAGCAGAGTTTCCAGGAGGAAACATGCCTTGGGCTTCTCCTCCTCCATTTTTACCCCATATGTCTGTGCATCCCTTTGGACGACCATATTGTAGATTCCTATGTTGTCTGGCCTCGAAAGATATGGGTCTACTCCTTTAGGCAATTTGGCGTCTAGGTCATGCCACTCTAAGTCTTGTGCCTCCGAGGATGTCGAGTCCCAGTAGGTCTGCTGATCCTCGCCGTCTTCACCCTCGAAATAATACAGGGCTTCTTCCTCCTGTTCCTCGACCGGTTCAGGTGTTTCGGTAGTTCGGCGTCCTCGACGTCTTTCGACGAAGAGCACGGGCTTCGGCGTTATGGTATACTGGCTCATCCTTTTGTCAAAGTCCTTTCTTCGCTGCAGGATGTTCGCCATTTTGGCCTTGAGCCTCCTTTTTTTCCTTCCTTTCCATCTCGGTGGCCTGTTCACGTCAAGAGTTTGTGGGCTTCGCTTCAAGGTCGTCAAAGTAGTTGTTGGCCCTTCTTTTCTCAGCACTGAGGTGACCTTTGAGTGCATCCTTTGACGACCTTGATTTTTCGTGGGCTTTCACCATCTCGGATTCCTTTTCGATGGATCCGCTGGGCTGTTTGTCCTTGGATGCTGTTGCTTTCGCTGAGTGTTTCTGCAGTAATGTTCCCTTCGAGAACTTTGCTTCACTCCTATGAGTTGCTCGAAGACTTAGCTTCACCCTTTCGAGTGACGCTTGTGTCTGGGGGGGGGGGTGGGGTCGACGTATCTCTTACCTCCTTTGATGCCTTTTTTTGGACCTCGATAGTGCAGTCCTCCAGTCCCTCGGCGATGTTGTCCTCCTCTTCACTAGAGAGACCCAAGTCTCGGAGTAATGGAGTTGGCCCCTGCATGGTGTGGTTCGGCCTTCTCTGCCGCTCTCTCACTCAGAGGGTCTTGGGTGTGAACGCCAAGCACACGTTGCAGTCCTCGCTGTTGTGGTCGAGCGACAGGCGGTGGTTGCAGACTGGATGCTGGTCCTTCTGGGCGTATTTATGGTGACAATTGGTGTAAAACTTGAAAGGTGTTTTGTCCATACCAGAGCTCAGGGAGCCTCCTGTGAGCGCATTCTCCGTTAAACATCGTGATTCTTGATCGAAAACCTTCTCTCTCGGCGTCCCGGTTACCTGACCTGTAGTCGGGTGTGCTGAAAAATTCGATTTTCAATGATTTCCTTCTCTTTCAGTGGATTCTTTCTCCAAAACACTGGAACCCTTCAGTAATGATCCAGATCCAACGGCAGAAAAAAGAATCTGAAGATGGCAGCCAAAGGTGGCAGCTTCCGCAGGAAACAAGTCAACGTCACGAAGGACACCAAATGGTGGTATGTCGACGCCTACTTGCAAACTCATTATTGCAAAATCTCATGTTTTTCTTCTATGTCTATACTTGGCCCTCTGTAATTGATGTAATTATGTAACCTGTAACTTGTTGATCCTCATGTAAAGCGCTCGGATACCTCCGGGTCTAGCAAGCGCTATATACAACTTTGCAAATAAATAAAATAACAAGCTTTGGCATAGCCAATAGGTCTCGCCTTTGGGACCTTATAAGTTTTTAGTTATGCAACAGTTGATATTGTTGCATGAAAAATATTGTGCTCCATAACTAAATACTTATAAGGCCCTAAAGGCTAGACCTATTGGCTATGCCAATGCTTGTTTATTACGCTGTCACCACGCAGTAAAATCTCTCCTCGTTTTAGCCACTTCCATCCAAAAATCACTGTAAGTGAAAAACTCCATCTGATGCTTCACGTTTCTTCTCAAGAACGTTTCATTTAGTGGCAGGTGAAGATGCGCTGTCCCCATGGCCCGCTGTGTATACAAGTGGTTAAATTCCAGAAAGTGATGTGGACTCTACCTGGACACATGTGATGTTACTGATGAGGTGGTCATCTGTGGCCGCATATGTTCAGTTGTCCAGACAAGGGAAGATGCAAACAGGCGTACTTCTAGTTTGTTTGAATGATTAGTGAACATACATCGATTGGCAAATCAATTTTCTGAAGACACCTGTAGTGTTTTGAACAAAGGAAGCTCTTAGTAGAAAAATAAACAGATCAAAAAGAAATGAGGCAGAGCCTTTCGAACTCACAAGGGGTCTGACTTAGGTTTGCTTGACTTGTGAAGCATTACAGTGGTTTACAGATTAACTCTGTTACTCACCAGGCATACTGTTACCTGTATGTCCTATTGGACTTTAAATTAAATGGTCATTGTGTGACCATGGCAGAGTTTCACACAATGGGGAATATCAGTTTTTCTATATATATATTTTTACTTGTAATTTGTTTTTGAATGTCATTTTTCAAAAACTCAGAATTTTTATAACAACGCTTGTAATGACTTGACGGGCCAGGTAGAAATGCAGTCTATGTTATAGTGGTTCGGACAACACAGCACTTATTATGTGCACATGTAATGGGAGTAGTTTATTTGTTCCTGCAGGTGACAATGTTAATCAAAATAATGACCGGCTACACTTCGAGTCTTTTTGAGACTCAAAACTGTTGTAAAAGCTCTCCTGAATGTCATTGCTAACTGCAAATACGAGTAGCATTTTGGTAATGTGATACATGGCTCTGGTACACACATCTGCTGCATGTTGTAAAGATACAATATTTGTAGGGGTTTGGGAACTTTCATAAAACTTAAGTATGTTAAATAATTGCAACCATGTGTAAAATTGTCGTTTTGTACAAGTATTTAGTGTGAAATGGATTACAAACAACCCAAAGTGACACCCTATATATTATTATTATTATTATTATTAATGGCGATTTGTATACAGAAAGCGCAACTAAACCCATAGGCATCAAGGCGCTGAAGATGGTAACCAGAGAGCTCAGATATCAACCAGGGGGGGAACTTAGAGATAAGCTGCTAGGAATAGCCAAGTCTTAAGTGCCTTGCGGAACTGAAGGTGAGAGGAGATCAACTTAAGATCACTAGGGAGCGTATTCCAAAGTCTAGGCGCAAGGAAGCGAAAAGACCTTCCTCCCCACCGGACCTTGGATATACGAGGAACCACAAGCAGGTTTTTATTGGAAGAGCGGAGTGCTCTCCCAGGGACATAGTGGGCCACCAGGGCACGAATAGCCTCCGGTCCAGATTCATTAAGGGCACGATGAGTAAGGCATAGAGCCTTAAAGTTGATCCTTGCCTGCATGGGGAGCCAATGCAGGTCTTTTCTGATGGTGGTGGCAGAGGAACGTTTAGGAGCACCTACAACAAACCGGGCAGCCGCATTCTGTACGGTCTGGAGGCGCTGAATGAGACCACTGCTAATGCCAAGGTATAGGGCATTGCAATAGTCCAGTCTCGAGGCAATGACCGCTATTGGCTGCTTAGTGGCCTTGTGACATTTTTAAGAGTTTTGGCTAAGACGTACGTGGTTGATAACGTGTAATCCAGTTTTAATGACCTTAATGTACTATCCACTGGGGTCTATAAAAAAGAATGTGGAGTTGCTGCTAATTAACCACAGTGTAGGCGGATTTCTAAACTTGGTCACAGTGCGCGTGGGGATCTAAGTATCTTATCTTTGCTTGTGAATCCCTCCTTCTGAACATATATCTGCGGTAGAAAGGTTGTGACCTTCACATTCTGGTGTGAAGCAACAGTGAACGTCGGACTTGCTATCATTTAAAGCCACGTGCACCATTTCTGATGGGGATGCTTTTAGAGCAATTGAATAAATATAATAGCACAGGTTTGTAGACAAGTATATTATTGTATTTATTCTTTACATATTAGTAGATTTTTATTTGAGCCATCAGACTTTTTCGCTCATATTTCATATTCCAGGAAAGCTGAGGTGCGGCTCCTCGATACCCTGAATTTAAGGTGGCCCCCAGGTTCCACGTTAGTGGACTAAATGGATATTGAGCATTCACCTTGAAATTCAGTTCACCTTGTCTGCAAAAGTCGCTCAGGGAGAGGATTGCCTCACACTGTGTTGTATAAAAGTTCATTCATTCATTAATCACTGCCTTCTTGCTTGCCTGCCTGCCTTTGGAAGACTCAGTTTTTCACCACCTTTCCCCTGGGGAGGTTTTGTAACCACTTTCTTCTGGTCTGGTATGATAGACACCCTAATACTGGAGAATGCTCTTTATCCTTATTATTTGTATTGCTGCCACCATTGATGGGTGCTAAACCCATCTCCTTTCTTTCTTTTTCTAGAGACAGCAGTCTGGACTCTAGATCCAATCTTTTGGCCAGCCTGGCTCACAGGCTGTCCTCATTGAGGCTGCCCTCAATGCCCTCACTGGTACCTGAACCACCTGTGTGGTCTCTAGATCCACATGGGTTAACTCTTGGAGTCAAGGGTACAGGGACCCTGTCTTCCCTAGGAAGTGATGGAGGTTGCCACCTGTGAGAAGTTGGCCTGATATGCAGTGCTCACTATTCTAGTGATCACTATTTATCAGTCCAAACAACCCTTATTGATGATTGGTTGTAAGTCAACCGATAGACCAGCTATCCTAGTAGCATGGACAAGGGCAGTCTTTAGGCTAGACTCTAGAGGGCGTGTTAAGCCAGCTGTTATACCATCACATATACCCCTTGAACACCAGTGAAAGGACACCACACAAGTTGTTATGAAAATAAACCGTGTATTTATTTAGATCACAACAGCCCTGTACTATTTATTAGGACAGGGTACTAAGCACACAACAAAACTCTTACGAAAATACTTTAAGTTGCACAATTACACAAATGCCCGAGGGGCACGGAAAACCATATACTACAAAAGTGGAATGCGAAATTACTAGCAGGTAAGTACTACGCTAATAGGCTTTGGGATCGCTAGGACTTGACTACTGAACCTTCAGATTACTAGCAGGAGGCCTAGGGAGATCGGGTGCAGAGTGTGCACTCTCACGCGGGATGCGGGACAAAGTCTATGGTTGCTAGGAATTACAAAGTTAAGGATATCGGACGAATCCGACTAGATAGGCTGAAAACGAAAAAGGATCTGGACCCTTGGATAGTGAGGCTATGCTGGGGCACCGAAATGCCGAAGTTACCTAGCCCAGGGGCTGCGGCTGCATAGGTCTGAAAAGACGTCGGGAATCCTTGTTGCAGTCTATGGAGCCTGAAAGAAGAAGTTGCTGGCAGGCGACCAGTGAACATTGTTCGGTGGATCCAAGCCTGGATCGGAGATGGAAGACACCTGTAAGCAGAGGGGACCAAGTTCTGAATCACTAGCCAGTGATTAGATGGGCACCAGGATGGCACCGGATGGAGTCACCTCGACCAGGTGAGTGGGCGACGCTGGGCTCTGCAGTCTCACGGACCAGGAGGCGTTGTCGGCGACCAGGATGGAGGTGCGAGCTGTCCCACGATGGTTGCTGCTGTCGACGTCGCTGGACCCAGGATTGGGGCAACAAGTCTTGGCAAATTCAAGCCCACGCGGTGGACTCAAAATGGCGTCTGGAGTGGACCAGGAGGGTCCGGGGTGCTCCTCTTTTGGAAGGGAGCTAGGGCCAGTCTGGAGCAACCAGACCAGCGGGATTGATGTCGTCACTCGTCGTCAGGAAGGCCACAAGCCAGCGGGCTAGTGGCCAGACAACGCGGTGAGCAGCCAAAAAGCAGAAGGGCCCCACACAGATCTCGTGAATGCTGGGGGGCTGGACTTCAGTGCTGGAGCTGCTCAGGGTCGGGGCTTCTCGGACCCCAAAGCACTCACTCGAGGATCCCTCGGCGGTCGTGCTGGATAGAAGTCGTGCAGTTCTGATGATGGCCGGTCCCTCGAGGTCTCATCGCACCTACGGTTCTCAGCTTAGCTGTAGAGGTAGGTAGAGGTCAGAGGTGCCAGGGAAGCCGGGTCTCGTCGTGCTGGTCAGTCGGATTCCGGAGGAAGGACGTGCAGCAAACCGCAGCGTTCTTGGATGGTGCCTGCGGATGCAGGGTGACTACTCCTTAGTCACAAGGGAGAAATCTTGAGAAGAAGTCGAGAGTTCCTTTCGTAGAAAGTAGTTTCAGGATTCAAAGATGATCTAATTTGGAAGGGGGCCCGCTCCTATCTTTATACTAGGAAAAGGGGCTGGCACGCGACTAGGTCCTGCCCAGGGGTGGGACCAGGAAGGGGGTGGTTACACCCCTCTCCCATGCCGGACTTTTCCCAGCTCAGGGGCTGGTGTGCCCTTGGAACTGGTTCTAGCCGGCAGATGCATAGTGAGCACCGGGGTGCCACTTGCAGTCACCTTCCTCTAAAGCCCTGCCTACCCAGGATACACAAAACCCTGTCTGGGATGGTGCAAGCACCGCCCCTGACAGGAAACCCTTTGTCCAAGCCTCCCTCGCTGGAAGGACTCCCAGCAGCAGGAGGTCAGACTTGTGTCTGTGGTGGCAGCATCCATTTTGTGATGCTGAGGCTTGAGTTAACTTTAACCGGGGTTCACAGTTACATACATGTCGTGTCCCTCTAGAAGGGTGGAATGCTAACCCCGTCGCCAGAATTGGCGAGGGGTTAGTATTCCAATTCGTATGACACCTTACTCAACATGTTTTGATAAAGCGATACCAGAGTTGGCATTTAACCGCGAGGATTATAATGCACTTAAGAGTATATGGTATGCGTGATCATGGAACAGCTATTAGGACTTGGTTACGCAAGCTGCAAACGGGCTCAGCTCATGCCAGAGCACCATCTCACACGATTCCAAGCACTCTGCCTTCAGGATTCTTAAGGCCTGCCATAGGAGTGACTGATAGGAATACGGGTGTCCATTTTAGGGTTAGATATAGGTATACTATATCTAAAGCAAAGGGTGATTACACCACCTCGCCCCAGCTGCCGTGCAGCCAGTTGTGTCAGATTTAGATGGCCAGCCAGGGGTGGCATAATACATGCTGCAGCCCCTGGTAGGCCCTGGGTACACCTATGCCCTGAATTACAGGGTCTGATAAGGTGGCCCAGTACCAATTGGATATGTACCTACGGTACATGGAATCTATTTTAGAGAGAGAGCAGTAGGCCTGGGGCCCTGGATAGCAGGGTCCCAGGTCAACTAAGTCGAAAAACCAGCAAAACACCAGGCAAAAAGTTGGGGGTAACCATAGTCAGGTATCCACCTTCCTACACCACCTATCTCCATCCTCCTCACCGCCTTACCCTTCTGGTTGGTCATCACCATTCTCAGAAGGGTAGGCCTTAGCATACTCAGCCAACAGCTCCTGGAGCCTTTATTTGGTTAGATGCTGGCCCATGGCTATGTTTTTAATTTTACATAAGGACCTTAACTCCTGAAAAGATAGGTGAAGGTAAGGGGTGAGGTCGAGCTCCTCAACCATGTCCTGTATGGTATCATGGTTATCTTCACTAATAGCTGGGTTCTTTTGAGATATTCTAACAAGAAATTCTAACCCCTCTACCCTCGTCCACCACTGGAGAGCCGCCTTCATGCGAGCGGTGACACTGATCAGGTCGTTGAGGATCCGGTGATCTGACGCCACTGTCCGTCCAGTTCTTCCTGAATGGGGCGAGTCTTTAATCTGCAATTCGGGATCAGAGAAATGCATGATGATGATGCCATCCCCAGAAAGGACTTCAAAATCCGGACTGAAACTGACTGTTTTGCGCAAATACGATCCACGAGGCGGAGGATCTTCAGTTGTCGCTCGTGAGAAACGAATGCTTTGGCTATGGACGTGTCCAGAGTAGCGCCTAGAAAGTTTCTGTAGGAAGCTGGGACAACCTCAGACTTCTCGCAATTGATGGAGAGGCCGAGGGAGCGGAAGAAATGCTGACAGAGTTGAGTGTCCCGAGCCAACTGGTTGTGAGATTGTGACTTGAGAAGGCAATCGTCCAGGTATGGAAATATTTGGATGCCCTGGAGACGCAGGTAGGCTATCACAGGAGCCAACACTTTCGTGAAGACACGAGGGGTAGAGCTTAGGCCGAAAGGCAACACTCGGAACTGGAAGTCTCTCCGACCTACCCGGAAGCGCAAATACTTCCGATGACGTGGAAGAATTGGCACATGAAAGTAAGCTTTCTGGAGGTCGATGGTGGTCATGAAGTAGTCTTTGGAGAGAAGACGCAAAATCACCACGAGCGTGAGCATGCGAAAGGATTGGGATTTGAGATACTTGTTCAACGCTTGAAAATCCAGGATCGGACGCCAGTCTCTTGTCTTCTTGAGGATAAGGAAAAAACAGGAATAAAACCCCCTTCCTTTATGAGACTGTGGAACCACTTCGATGGCGCCCTTTGTGATCATAATGCGAATGTTTAAACAGCTCATCAAAAGAAACGAAACCAGGAGAGAAAATGCGAGCCTCTGAATGTAAACAAGCGCACGTGTGAAAGATAAGCAGATGAGACTGCAGCAGCTGTTTTCAAGCACACACTCGTGCTTGTGGCAGCATCCGCCTTGCGGGAGCGAGCAGCAGCCAGTTAGCATGCGCGCCGCTGCTCACTCCCGCAGGATGGATGCCGCCACAAGTACGAGTGTGTGCTTGAAAATTAGAGTGACGGCTAAAGGCTCTCCTATGCAACGCATGTGCGCTGCATAGGCGAGACCTAAAAATCAGAATTCTAAAGGCAATTTAATAGTTCGGTCGTGTGATCAGATGGTAACCACGTAGTCAACAAATGCAAGTTTGTATCCCACCGCTGATCCACCAATGTAAGAAACTAGCACTATATATACTGCGATTCAGAAAAGGGGGTGGTGATGGACAGAGTATCTGAATTAAACAGAACACTCATACCCAGTCAACAGATCAGGGCTTGATCCATCACCGTTTTTTAGCTCACTGCACCATCCCAGCTCAGAACCTGGCTACATGCAAATTAGTCTGTCCCTGGCCCAGTGCATCATGGGAACAGGGCAGACCAAACTACCAAGCCAATTCTTATACTGGGAAGGAAACAAGCTTCCGGGGACCGGTTTCTGGCATTACAGCCGTCTTCGGCCCGGCTTGCTTGAATCCTGATGGTGCAATGAGCAAGGGACTCACATCTGAGTATACTCTTCCACACTTATGGTGGACAAAACGATTCAGAAAAGGGGGTGGTGATGGACAGAGTATCTGAATTAAACAGAACACTAATACCCAGTCAACAGATCTATATATACTGCACCAAACTGATGTAAAGTGTGTATAGAGTCCTAGGGTCTCCAGAGGTTTGGCAGAGGTTAAATGTAGATAGAACCTTACTCTCTAAAGTGGTAGCTTGGTCTAGCAGGATAGCAGACAGTGTTAAGCATTCGATGTACACAGTCCGCAAATGAATTCACACAAAAGAACTGAATTCTAGGTCAATTGCTTTGTATAAAGAAAAATATGCAGTTTTATTTCTTGAAACAAACAAGCCTGGCACAGGTAAACATAAAAATACTTTACAGTAGTAAATTACTTGTATGAACACAGTTCAAAATTGCAGTATAACTTGTACTGATTTTGGTTACAGTTTTAAGTAAGCAGTTTGCAACACTTTGCAGGTATAGAAGATTCAAATTAATGGACTTTAAGCAAAATGCAGTTAATTACTTTTCAGATTACTTTTGCTAACACAGTGCTGGATCCTAGTTTCAGCACTGGGACATTTCCAGAAAACAGGCGAGTAAGAATATTATCGCGTTTAAAAGTTGAATTTTTTCACATGTAAACACTAATGTTATCCTATGGGAGGAAATTCACTTAGCAGGTAAGTAATGTTAACAATACTGTTTCTTACTCATTGATGGTTACCTAGATTCAGCACTGGCACATTTCCTGAAAACAGTTGAGAAAATGCGTTTTGGTTATTCGGCTGGTTTTTAAGGAATATTTTTAGCTTTCAAAAGCAGACACTTCGAAACTTTTGGGGAAAAAAATTGTCAATGTTATTCTAGGTGGAAAAGAAGTTATCGGTTTTCCGGTAGGTAATCAGTCTTTGGTGTTAGAGTCCTGGGGTTAGACTCAGGGGTCTAGCAGGGTCAGTGATGCACTGTTGCACCCTCAGCGGCAGTCGGACGGCCAGGTGCAGAGTGTTGAGGCCCAATGTTATCCTATGCAGGATAGGGGGACTCCGGTTGGTGGCTGCTGGCAAGCAGGCCACGGGGTTGATGGAGCAAAGTTCCTAGGGTTAAGCTCAGGGCAAGTTGGGGACCAAGTTAGCACAAAAGGGGCACCCTCAGCGGCACTAGGGCAGCCGGGTGCAGGCTGCTGTTTTGAGGTCGGGTGCCCTGATGATTTCAATGGAGATTCTCTGGGACAAAAAGAACACTGCTGGCTCGGGGACGAGGATCTTCAAGGAGCGACCATCACTTCGAGGGGTAAGTAGGGATATAGAGCGTTTGTTAGGTACCGCTGGGTTGGGCACACAAGGGCGTGGGGCGTCAGGTGCAGGGGTGCCTTGAGACGTAGGATTTACTTACACGCTCCGGTCGCAGTAGGGGGGGTCCTCTGGATAGAGGCTACAGGCATCGTCTGGAGGCAGGTCAGGGGTCGCCGGATCTTGGGTCAGGATCGCTGGGGGGACCTCCTCGTGGTATTTTTCCACTCAAACTCGGGCCGGGTTCGGCGGGTGCAGAGTGGGCTGGATTTGCGGTTCCTGGCTGGCACCAGAAGCTGCAGATCAAACACGTCCGGTGTTCACGGGAGAAACAGCTTGGAAAGTGAATGCAGGCAGGTCCTCCGGGGTTTTTGAGGTTGCTGTCCGCTGGACAAGCTGGGTTTTGCAGGAGCAGGTTCGAGGGGAGACAAGCCTGTAGGGCAGGGGTCAAGTCAGTGGGCATCATCCTCTTGTTAGCTCTGCACGGCTTCTCGTCCTTCTCTTTTCTTATGGTTGGTGGATCTGAGGAAGGTTGGTTCAAAGTGCCCCCCCTAAATACTAAATTTAGGGGCTTTACAGGTAGGCAAAGGGCAGGGACCAATGGGTTCATTCCCTGGGGTGGGTACACCCACTATTCTGCCACTCAAGTGGGAGGGGGCATGAGCCTGTTCTTGGTTGGCTGGGTCCCCCCCATCCTCAAGAAGGCGGGGACTAGAGGTTGTGCTTCACCTCGCCTCCCCCACCTTAGGAGTGGAGTTGGCATAGGTGGGCACACCTCTCTCCCTCACTTTGTTTTTCCTGCCGGGTCACCCGCCCAAAGTGGGGGGTAGAACCAGTGGGGACCACTTGCTGAAAGCAGCAAATGGTCTGGAGAGGCTCACAAAGGCAGCATATGCCTTTGAAGCTTCTCCTTCGTGAACCCTGCCCATCTCCTTCGTGAACCCTGCCCATCCGGGGGAGGAGGCTTGGCACCTCGTCCCCGGATGTGCATTGTTTCAGGCCCTGAGAGCAGCAAGCTCTCGACCCAGGGGTCCAGAAACATGTCTGGTGGTGGCAGCCTAGGCAGCCACTCAGTCCATCACTGGGAGTTGGTCAAGTTTCAGGGGGCATCTCTAAGATTCCCTCTGTCGTGCATTTTACATTAAATCCCACACTGGCATCAGTGTGGGTTTAATGTGCTGAGAAGTTTGATACCAAACTTTCCAGTCTTCAGTGCAGCCATTATTGTGCTGTGGAGTTCGTAGTACAAACTCCCAGCACCATATACCCTTAATGGCAGCACTGCACTTACAGTGCCCTGGTTTGGACCTGGGTACTGTAGGGTTACAGGGCCATGCACCTGTACCCTCACCACTGGCATAGGGCACCCAGCTAGAGGGGTGACTGATGTATGCCAGGCCAGTGATTTGTGGGCATGGCGCACAGGGATGTGTGCCATGTCGACTCATTGTTCTGCACCAAGACACGCAGCCTGCAAAGGGAGTGTGTAAGAGTCAGGGTACAGGGCCTCTAAGGTTGGCACAATAAGTGCTGCAACCCTTAGGGGCCTTCTTTGATCACAGTGCCCTAGGTACCTGTGGTACCATTTACCAGGGGCTGACCTGAGGACAGAGATGCCAATTGGGTTTAGGCTTCAATGCAGTTTTAGGGAAGGAACACAGGCCCTGGGTACCTGATTGGCAGGAGCCCAGGGCACATTCAGTCAAAGCACATCAGCAATTCAGCAAAAAGGGGGCACTTTCTCACACAGGTGTCGAACAGGAGCTCAGCAATTCAAGTCTCAACCCGATGGCGGGAAAAAACAATCCAACAATGGAGTTGATGCCCATGCGCACTATCACCGAAAGGACGTGTCACCTACCTTGTGACTGGAAAAGACTGTCGAAGAAGAACAAAGTGCATACATCCGGATCCAACACTAGATGGCAGGCTATGCAAAGTATGTGATATACAGCTCACATGCCACAAACACAGGTTCTTAACACCAAGATCTTCGCAATTGGCTAAGTACTTTTTGAATTATCAATTTTTACAGGCAAGTAAAAATGTCACACCAATGCGCTTTTATGGTAAAAGTGTATGCAATCTTATTTTGGGGGTCCCCTCTAGGACTCAACATGCTGGGGGTCAAGGTCACAAGATCCACAAGCAGTTCAGGCTTACCTTTCCTGGAGTGTCCGGTGTGAGAAGTTGGCCTGATATATAGTGCTCACTATTCTAGTGATCACTGTGTATCATTCCAAACGACCCTTATTGATAATTGGTTTTAAGTCAACCTTATAGACCAGCTATCCTAGTAGCATGGACAAGAGCAGTCTTTAGGCTAAACTCTAGAGGGCGTGTTAAGCCAGCTGTTATACCAGCACATATACCCCTTGAACACCAAGTGAAAGGACACCACACAAGTGGTTATGAAAATAAAAGGATATTTATTTATAACAAGTCTACCCTGAACTCTTTATGAGTCAGGGAGCTAAGCACAATACAAAACTCTTACGAAAATACTTCAAGTTGCACAATTTACACAAATGCCCGAGGGGCACGAAAAACCATATACACTAAAAGTGGAATGCGAAATACTAGCAGGTAAGTAACAAGATCCAGAGGCTTCAGGATCGCTAGGACTACACTACTGAACCCTAAGGTTAGGAGCAGGAGGCCTAGGGAGATCGGGTGCAGAGTGTGCACTCTCACGCGGGATGCGGGACAAAGTCTATGGATGCTAGTATTTGTAAAGTTGCTGTTATCGGACGAATCAGACTAGATAGACTGAAAACGAAAAAGGATCTGGACACTTGGATAGTGAACCTACGTTGGAGCACCGAAATGCTCAGGTTACCTAGCCCAGGGGCTGCGGCTGCATAGGGTTCAAAAGACGTCGGGAATCCTCGTTGAAGTCTATGGAGCCTGAAAGAAGAAGTTGCTGGCAGGCGACCAGTGAAGATATTCGGAGGGATCCAAGCCTGGATCGATGATGGAGACGACCTGAAAGCAGAGGGGATTCAGTTCTCAATCACTAGCCAGTGATTAGGTTGGGTACCAGGATGGCACCGGATGAAGTCACCTCGACCAGGTGAGTGGGCGACGCTGGACTCGGCTGTCCCTTTGACCAGGAGGCGTTGTCGGCGACCAGGATGGAGGTGCGAGCTGTCCCACGAAGGTGTCTGCTGTCGGCGATGCTGGACCCAGGATTGGGGCAACAAACCTTGGCAAAGTCAAGCCCACGTGGTGGAGTCAAGATGGCGTCTGGAGTGGACCAGGAGGGTCCGGGGTGCTCCTCTTTTGGAAGGGAGCAAGGGCCAGTCTGGAGCAACCAGACCAGCGGTGTAATCGTCGTGGTTCGGCGTCAGGAGGGCCACTAGCCAGCAGGCAAGTGACCGGACAACGCAGTGAGCAGCAAAGAGCAGAAGGGCCCCACGCAGATCTCGTGGATGCTGGGGGGCTGGACTTCGGTGCTGGAGCTGCTCAGGGTTAGGGCTTCTCAAACCCCAAAGCACTCACTCGAGGATCCCTCGGCGGTCGTGCTGGATAAGCATTGTGCAGGTTTTGAAGATGGCCGGTCCCTCAGGTCTCGTCACACCCACGAATCTCAGCTGGGCTGATGATGCAGGTAGAGGTCAGAGATGCCAGGGAATCCGGGTCTCGTCGAGCTGGTCAGTCTTGATCCGGAGGATGGACGTGCAGCAAACCGCAAGCGCTTAGATGGTGCCCGCTGGTGCAGGGTGGCTACTCCTTAGCCACAAGGGAAAGTCTTCAGAAAAAGTCAAGAGTCCTTTCGTGGAAAGGGGTCAAGATTCAGAATTATCTAATTTGGGAAGGGGGCCCGCTCCTACCTTTATTCTAAGAAAAGGGGCTGGCACGCGACTAGGACCTGCCCATGGGTGGGACCAGGAGGGGGGTGGTTACACCCCTCTCCCTTGTCCGGACTTTCCCCAGCTCAGGGGCTGGTGTGCCCCTGGAACTGGTTCAAGCTGGCATATGCACAGTGAGCACCGGGGTGCCACTTGCAGTCACCTTCCTCTCAGCCCTGCCCTACCTGGGATACACAAAACCCTGTCTGGGATGGTGCTAGCACCGCCCCTGACAGGAAACCCTTTGTCCGAGCTCTCCTCGCTAGAAGGACTCCCAGCAGCAGGAGGTCAGACTTGTGTCTGTGGTGGCAGCATCCATTTTGTGGAGCTGAGGCTGTGTTAAGCTTTAACCGGGGTTCACAGTTACATACAGGTCGTGTCCCTCTAGAAGGGTGGAATGCTAACCCCATCGCCAGAATTGGCGAGGGGTTAGTATTCCAATTCGTATGACACCTTACTCGACATGTTTTGATAAAGCGATACCAAAGTTGGCAAATAACCGCGAGGATTATAAGGCACTTAAGAGTATATGGTACGCATTATCATGGAACAGCTATTAGGACTTGGTGCCGCAAGCTGCAAACGGGCTCAGCTCATGCCAGAGCACCATCTCGCATAATTCCAAGCACTCTGCCTTCAGGATTGAGAAGGCCTGCCATAGGAGTGACTGATAGGAATACATGTGTCCATTTTAGGGTTAGATATAGGAATACTATATCCAAAGCAAAGGGTGATTACACCACCTTGCCCCAGCTGCCGTGCAGCCAGTTGTGTCAAATTTGGATGGCCAGCCAGGGGTGGCATAATACATGCTGCAGCCCCTGGTAGGCCCTGGGTACACCTATGCCCTGGATACCTAAGGTATACTGTACAGGGACTGATAAGGTGGCCCAGTACCAATTGGTAAATGCACCTAAGGTACATGTGTGTCAATTTAGAGAGAACAGCTAGGCTGTGGGTCTGATTAGCAGGCCCACAGACAGGGAAAGTCGTAAACCAGTGAAGCAAAAAGCAAAAATCTGGGGTGATCATAGGATTGCAGACCCTACTCTCCTACATCCGGGTGCAGAGGAGCTAGACAGGTTGGTAGCTTTGTGTGCTACACAGTTGACAAGAAAGGGAGGGCCACCTAGAAACAGGCAGAATAGGGGGACTTTGGGATAAGTCCGGTAGCTCCCAAGAGGGGGCTCAGTTCATGAGGGCCATGGAAGCAGGGGGGCACAGTTGATTATTGGGGATCCAGGCCAGGGAGCTTGGGTGCATAGGGTTTTAGGGCGGCTGTTAAAGTGCATCTTATGCGATCAAGGCTCTCAGTCAGACCTGCAGAAGGGGACAAAACAGGACAGTTGGGCCACTACTGATGCTCGTCTCTACGATGTAAACATCCCTCATTGACTGGTTGGTCTTTGCAGTGTTGGAGTACAGATGGGACTTCAAAGAAGCTTTGGTTGCGGCAAGGGGTCTAGTACCCGGGTACTGCTGAAAGGTCCAGACTCTGCAAACTTGTTGGAAAGAAATCTTACCCTGTGGAGCAGGGAGACCTCCTCCTCGGTGGCTGCTGCGTGGGTGGACCCGGTGAACCAGAACGGTGAACCAGAACGTGAGAAAGTGCCTCTTTCTGCATGATTAGTACCAAATCCTTGCCAAGTTTTGTTGTGGCTTCATTTATAGAGCACAGGGTCCCTGCCAACCAGGTCCCCTGTGCCAGTGCTTCTTCCCTCAAAAACAAAATCCCTACAATTGGTACTTCTACCCCCTGTAAGTCCCAAGTACTTGGTACCCTGAGTACCTAGGCCTGTAAACTGAAGAGGGTCCCCTGGAATCCCCTTACTAGGACAATGCCACCCCCCTTGCAGCTTGCATGCCCTTGGGAAGGAGAAAATGGCAGGAGAAAATGGCAAAGTAAGAGAGAGGTAGTAACTTAAGGACTGACTACCTATAAGCCAATTGTAAGGAGTAGTTTGGTACCAAACACTATGTTCAGGAAAGCAATCATGGTGCTGTGGAACTCGAGTTGCTGAGATTCTATATTGTAGGAGCATATCCCATCTCATTCGGAGTTTTTCAGGGAGTTCCAGGATCATACTTTTTCATGGTCTTGTTGCATCTCTCAACTAGACCATTGGTTTATGGGTGATAGGGAGTGGTACACTTGTATTTCACCAGACACCCAGCCTACGTGGATTTTAGGTAGCCAGTCATGAAGTTACTACCTCTGTCTGACAACACTGCCTTTGAAAAGCCCACTCTAGTAAAGATACTGATGAGGGCTCTGGCAACTGCAGGAGCAGTGACAGTTCAAAGTGGAATTGCTTCAGGATACCTGCTGGCATGATCCACTCCACTAGTATGAATCGGTTTTTGATACTTTTGGAAGGTCAAGGGGACAGACACTGTCAATCCCTAACCTTTCAAAGGTAACCCCAACCCTTTCAAAGGTAACCCCAACCACTAGAAGTAGAATTACGAGGGTGTTTGGGGTGTTTCCAGTCTTGCCACTGGCTTGACAGATAACACAGGAGTTACAAACCTCCTTCACCTTCTGGGGCATGTTTGGTCAATAGAAGTGGGTGACTAACCTACTCAAAGTCTGAACGGCCAAGATGCTCAGGTAGGGGATGTCATGGGCCAATAAGAGCAGGAACTCTGTATTACTGAGGCACTCCCACTATCGTAATGGCATCAGGTTTTGGGTTCGCTGGCTTCATTATACAGGAGTCCCCCTCCCAACAGGTCTTGTGGGAGCCACTGACATCTCCCTATTCATGTGCAGCAGATTGCTGTCTCACGCTGTCAAGAGTGGGACACGTTTTCAGTCCTTGGCACAGCTTTTCCATAGTTCCCTCTAGGGCTGACCAGTCTCCTCCCTGACGCAAGGGGGCCTAAACTTGTGGCTGCTCAGAAGTTGATTCCCATAGCCTTCTTGCCTTTTCTCTTGGAGGGTTGGGCCATTATTCCAGGCTCCAATTCCTCTTTTTCACCCTGTGCTCTTGCTTTTACACACACACATTCAGGTATTGACATCATGGTTGCATGGGATATAAGTTCTACCTCAGCCCATGCGGAGGTTTGCAGATCATTCCCTAGCAGACATTCAACAGGAATTGCAGAGGACACACCACCTTCTTTTGGCTAGTCAACCTTCCCCACTTTAAAGACACCATATTCATGAGATGACCAAAGTATGGTTATCCGCATTGATGACTGGATAATCTTTTTCAGCCAAGTACTGCGCTGGGGCTACCAGTTTTTCCAGTCACCATGGTGACACTTGTACCGGTATCCCTCAGTGATTCTTCTCTAACTCCATTCATGTGAAGCTGTTGTCTGTATGTTTCTATGTTACTCTGCCAGACAGCCTGGGCAGCTATATCCACCCCACCCTCTGAGATTAAGGTAGCTTAAGTATAGTCTCTGCCCTAAGCAGTGAACACCAAGGATCCAATCTGGAGACTCACCACCTCAGTCGTATCTAGAAGTGCACTAGTGGGAGTCTTTTTGGAACAGAAAGTCACCAGTTTGGTGTCCCTTGATGTTCCAACTGAAACATCAAACCCACCCTCTTATTGTGAAGTGTCTCTGGGCCCACCATCCTCAACAGGTTTTTGGGTGGCTTTAGAAGACTCTTTACCTTTTTCTTCACACTGTCCTACATCTTTCCATTGGAAGGCATTAGCACCCCCTTTCTTTTAGTCACCCCCACCATGAGACGTTTTGGACACCCTAGTCTTGACCCAATGGTCAGCCTTCTTCCCCAGCATCTGGCGAGAGAACAAACGTAGGTCCATCAAGTATTGATACAAATTTTCAAAAGTAACATTTATTTGTAAAGCGCATGTTCAACCGCAGGTCTCTTGGCGATGAACAGAAGTTTATTGTTACCCAACTCAAAGTTACTCATTTTATAGACCTCAGATTGATTGAAGGCCGAGTGTACCCGCTGGGATTTGAACCTGTGACCATAAGGTCGAACACAGGCCCCTGTAATGGACGCATTAGTCTACTGAGCCACCAGACCCGGCAAGTACAGTTACTTAAGATGGTCCTTCATAAGTAAATTATAAAGCCCATCATAGTCTTGCACCTTACTTCCTTTGGACCAACCGCCAAGGGTTTTGACAAAGTCTACAAAGTCAACCAAGGACTGACTCAAGGTTTTGCGAGTCTCCCTGAGCTTAATTCTGTACTCCTCAGTGGAGAGTCCAAACCCCTAAATCAAGGTATCCTTCATGAGGACATAGGACTCAGCATCTTCCTCATTAAGTGTCAGGAGTCTATCCCTTCACTTGCCTGAGATATGCTCCTAGAGTATAAAGCCCCAATACTTTTGGTTGAGCTTTCTCATTTTACAATGCACTCAGACTGTAAACCACTTTGTGATATCACCACCCTAAACATATTTGAGGATAATCCCTTTAATGATGTTTAAATAAAAAGTTTGCTATACCTTTGTACCTTGTTTCTGCCACCATTTTGGGTGCTAGACTCTTCTCTTCCCTTTTTTTATGGACAGAACTTTGGCCTCCAGGTCTACTCTTCGGACTATTCTCTCCAGCTCCTGGGCCTGTATCCTCTAGTTCTTCTTGGGCCTGGAGTGACATGGCCTATCTCCATGTTCAGTTTTAGGGAAGAGGTTCCTACTGTTATGCTCTTCTGTTGGAGTATAGGAAGGGGAGTCAGCCCCATGAGTATATTTAGCAGTTTCATTTTCACTGACATGGTCATCATCAATATCAGTGTATTCTTCATTTGCTTGGGCTCAATCAAACTCAGCAAGCAACTCCTGGAGTTGTGCTTTGGTTGGTCTAGACCCAGTTTAGCAGCTTCAAACTAAGTTGCTAGTCAAGTTGAGTTCCTCAACTCCATACTCTGAGGTTGATATGTGTAATGTAATTGGAACCTTATTAGAAAAGCTACAAGCATTTCTATCAGACTTTAAAGCCTAACTACCAAGCACATTTTTTTAAAAACTCAAATACAATGGACCGGGGGACTTAAAACACAGTCCTAATAGTTCAGATGTAAAAAAAAACTGGAGTTATGTTTATGCTGATATCAACTTATTAAAACTGAAATTGTTGGAAAAAAGCAATATAGTTGTGGCATATTTGAACTGAATGCCATTGTTTTCAGATACCTAAACGGCATACCTGTTTAATGGAAGAATTCATAGTCAGTTCACCGACTTCCTTTTTTGTTTCACAAAAGACTATGGTACGTCCATGGCTTCCACTGTAGACCTGAATGACATCACCAATGACTGCAGCTCTCTGAGACCAATGGCAGGCAACAGCCAAATGCTTGTAAAGAATAAAATAAAAATAAGAAAAATGTTGATCGATAAAGTCACAGCAATCAATACATTTGTAATCATTAAGAAACTAGTAACTGAACAGTAAAGTGTTTTGTACCATAAACAACTTCTAAACTTACACACTATGTAACATTCTGCTAGCTAGTGGTAGGGTATGAAATTGTATCTAAATATAACAAGCTTTTATTTTGGGAATCAACTGTATGTGAAATCTTTATGACTTTGACCGTAAACCAACAATACTTCAATATATGAACAGCATTTTTGTTTCTCTTTATTTATATGGTTGGCGTCAACTCACCCACCTTCAACTGCGGCCTCAAGGGTAATGTTTGAATCTATAAGAGTTTCAAGCTGCAAAAGGAAAATGTTCCTTACCCTGTAAGCATCTGTTTATGGCATTTAGTGCTGTAGATTCACATGCTTTGCATACTCCTGCCACCTAATGTGTCTGGATGGATGTGTGCAAGTTGTTTATCTTCAAAGAAACTTTGGAGTCACAAGGTAGAGTAGCTCCTCCTCTTGGTGATAATGCACATGGGCATCGACTCAATTGTAATATACTTTTCCTGCACGGCTGGTGAGAATGGAATGTGAAAGTAAGTGATAAGTAAAGAGATGTCCATGCATATAAGAGAAAAGAAACTGCAACGCCACAGGTGTCCAGGTAGGAGGGCGGTCACATGTGAACCTACAGAACTACATGCGACAAAAAGATGCATATATGGTACGTAACATTTTCAGTTCCAGGCCTGTGTGGCTGCAAATGCATATGCTTTGCATAGACTGTAAAGCGGTCCTCCTCAAAAGCGGTGGCTAGCCTGTGGGTGCTGCAGTTGTTTGGAAAAGTGTAAACGGCACTGCCTGACCCACATTAGCTTGTCAGCGTGCTAGAACATCCACACAGTAGTGTTTCGCGAAAGTGTGTGCTATAGCCCATGTCGCTGCTTTACATATGTCGCTATTGGAATGTTTCCTATGACGGCTATAGAAACTGCTTTCTTTCCAGTACGGTGTGCTCTAAGAGGTATAGGTAGTGTTCTTTTGGCCTTAGCATAACATGTTTGAATACACTCAACTATCCATCTGGCAAAGCCGAATTTGAATATGGGCTTGCCTTTATGAGGTGGTGAAAAACCAACAAAAAGTTGTACAGTCTTTCTAAAAGTTTTAGTTCTATTAAATAGGTTACTCACCTTCGGTAACACTATCTGGTAAAGACTAGATCTAAGGTAAGGCATCTCCTTAGCTTAGAATGATCCCCAGGCGCCAGCCTGGATCCGGAAATTTTTCTACAGCAGTACCCCTGCGCATTGGTAGACTGCATCAAGTGAATTCATAAAGACGTCAGCCACTGGCAATGACGTAGTCGGAGTCCATATGAGCCCTTCCCTGATGCGCTGATGTCAGTTTCTTTCGTGACTGTCTGTGCTAAAACGAGGAGCCAAGTATACAAACTGATATGGAAACGGTGTGCTTAAACAAAATCCTCTTTTTTATATTTTTTATACCTTTATTTTCAGTTTTCACATGGAGAATGAAATTAAACATTGCAGTGCAGTTCGCATAAATGGTGGCAGCAGATCATGTACAGTAACAAAGATTGCATCACATACAATGGTGACAGATATCGTAGTGAGCAGGAAGGAAAATGCTACTTACCAGTATGCATCTGTTCTGGACATGTAGGGCTGCTGACATTCACATCCTAGCATAGATCGCCGCCTAGTGTTGGGTCCGGATGGTTGCACCTTGTTGTCTTGGAAGAGTCTTCGAAGTATCACGAGATAGGGGACTCCTTCCCTGGACTACAGTGCGCATGGGCATCTTCTCCATCTTTAGATTGTTTTTCGCCATTGTGGCAAAGATGGAGTATAGGAAAGTAAGAGAAGACCATGTAAATGTATGTAGAAGAGATAACCCTGCAACTGTGACAGGCACCGGGGAGGAGGGTGGGCGATATGAATGTCAGCAGCCCTACATGCCAAGAACAGATGCATACTGGTAAGTAGCATTTTCCGTTCGAGGCATGTGGGCTGCTGAATTCATATCTTAGCATAGACTGTATAGCAGTTTCTCCTCTAGTGGTGGTCGCCCGTACCAGTTGCAGTGGTCTGAAAAAGTCTTAAGGACAGCCTGGCCTACAGCAGCTTGTTGCTTAGCTTTCACGTCAACACAGTAGTGTTTAGTTAAAGTGTGTATGGTAGACCTTGTAGCTGCTTTACATATGTCTTCTAGGGGAATATTTCCTAGGAAAGCCATGGATGCCCCCATTTTGCGCGTTGAGTGGGCTTTTGGGGGAACTGTTAAGAGTGTGCTTTGCCTTTTGATAGCATATTTGAATGCACTTAACTATCCATCTGGCTATTCATGTTTTAGAAATGGGATTACCCTTATGCTGTGGTGAGAAGGCAACAAATAGCTGCTTTGCCTTTCTGAATGATTTTGTTCTGTCCACGTAATATAGCAGAGCTCTTTTAACGTCTAGTGTGTGTAAAGCTCTTTCAGCTACTGATTGCGGGTTTTGAAAGAAAACTGGCAACTCTATGGACTGATGTGGAAAGTGGAGATAACTTTTGGCATAAATATAGGGTTTGTACGAAGTACTACCTTATTGTGGTGTATTTGCATGAAGGGTTCCTGAATGGTTAGTGCCTGTAGCTCATTCACTCGCCTAAGGGAAGTAATGCCTATTAAAAATACCACCTTCCATGTTAAGAATTGTAGTTCACATGAATGAAGTGGTTCGAAGGGTGGTCCCATGAGTCTGGTAAGTACTACGTTCAAGTTCCAGACTGGCGAAGGTGGATATTTTGGAGGGATAACTCTAAGTCCTTCCATAAAAGCTTTGATAGGTGGTATTCTGAACAGGGACACATGTGGTCTGTTTTGAAGATATGCTGCTATAGCAGCCAGGTGTAGCCTTATGGATGAGTATGCTAGATTACATCTTTGAAGATGTAGCAGGTAACAGATTATGTTTTGTATGGCGGCATCTAATGGATGGATTTGGTTATTACAATAAATTACAAATCTTTTCCATTTAGCTGCGTAGCATGCTCTAGTAGTGGGGCGCCTTGCTTCTTTGATAATGTTCATGCAGTCTGGAGGCAAGTTAAGGTATTCGAACTAAGACCTCAGGAGCCAGATCGCTAGGTTCATCTGATTGGGATATGGGTGCCCGATTTCTCCATGGTTCTGTGTTAGCAATTGTGGCGAAAGGCGCAGCATTTGGTGAGTAACTACTGAGAGTTCTAGGAGCGTCGTGTACCATGGCTGTCTTGCCCATGCGGGAGCAACCAGGATCATTGTGAGTGACTGTTGCCTTAGTTTGCATGCCACTAACGGAATCAGTGGGGTTGGTGAAAAAGCGTATGCAAATCTGCCTGACCAGTTCATCCATACCGGATTGCCTTGTGACAACGGGTGTGGGAACCTGGCGGCAAAGGACGGGCATTTTGAGTTTTCATTTGTGGCAAACAGATCTATTTCTGGATGTTCCCACTTTTGAAAGAATGGTTGGAGAACTTAAGGGTGAATCTCCCACATTCGTGTATCTGTTGGCTGTGTCGGCTTAGTAGAACTGCTATCTGATTGTCTATTCTAGTGTAGGATCTGCAGCTCATATGCCTCGAACAAAATGTTTTTGGGGATCACCCATTGTAATGACCGACTTTTTCAGCCCTCTTTGGAGGGAGAATGATGGAAGATGACTCCAGCCTATTACCCTTTTAGTACAGGGATTAGAACTATAAACAGGACCTATTCATAAGGCACAGCAGTGCATTTTCGTACCCTTTTCCTTAGATCAGGGCTTATAAATTTAAGTTAGGGGATAGATTCATTAGTATTAGTGATGATCCATCCTTTTGCAAGAGTGTTAGTATACCTTCTATGGAGTTGTGCTTATTTCGGGCCTTGTAGGCCTCAAATGGAAGAAACTCCATCTTACTTTTTGCCCGGCAGCTTGAGAGGCTTTTTAGGTCAAGTGTAATGTTTTAGTTTCGAAGTGTTGTTCGCTTGGAGAGAACCGGCTCAGGCTGGCCCTTATCAAAAGACTGTATTTTTCTCCACTCCGAAGACAACTTCAGGCCGGCCGGCTGGGAACGTGTCCTTGGTACGGGGAGGTACAAGAATTAGGTGGGCGGCAGGTTACTGGCCGTAACTTTCCATGAAAGGACAAGCTTCCATATTAGCGAAAGTGTTAGGCAGTGAGTCAGTCAGTCCGTAGGCGGCAGCTAGCCGTTAGCATCTATGCCATTAATTATTTCCGGGCAGACAGTCGCCATTTTGAAGTCCAAGAAAGATCCTGAAACTGAGACTCTCTGAGAAAGACTGAAGGAGAAGGAGAGGTAGCGCAGAGAGAGACAGCAGCTAATAACGAGAGAGGTTCCAGTGACTTGGAGGGAAGCAGAGGAGATGGAGCATAGCGGTGCAGACGTGTACTTGTGACTGCTAAGGTGTGATTCCGAGACGAGCCAAGACACAGACGAGAAGGGAACCTAGATGACTGCCGAACCCCGACTTCATATTAACCAGGTGACCTCCGCCCTTTCCCTTACCAAGTGCACATTCTAACCTTTTACTTTTTTCTTTGCAGAATATATGCTATCATATAGTATTGTGTTTATAATTATTGTTGTAATAAAAATACCCCAGTTCTTAGTGAACCAACCTGTGCCTTGTATTCTTGTTCAATCAGGGTAACCTGTTCTTCTAGTCAGACATTGTTTGCATGAACAGATACGAATCCCGATCAGGTAAGAAGTGACTGAGCAAGGAGGGAGAGAGGGAACGTTTGATGCCAAGAGCAGAAGGTACATATTTTAATTTGGAAAGCCATACTAAATTTTATTATCGTAGTTTTATCCTGAGTAGACAATGAGAGATCTCTTCCATAGGTGTTCATAGGAAAGCGATCGTCGTTGGTACGCAGCGTTAATGAGAACACCGGAAGGACACGGTGTGTAGATCCGCCGGATTGCGGATCGTATTGGAAGTAAATGAGAGCCCCGGTAGGATACGGTGTATAGGTCTGCCAGATTGTAGGCCGGATGAGAGAGAGAGCACTGGGACTGCAGGCCCGTCTGTAAACACGCCGGATTGCGTGTCGGGTGAGCACTGAGAGCGATCAGTGTGTAATGGTACATAATCAGACCTGCCCTAGGGTACATTAGTCTGGGCCTAAGTGGCCGCAAGACTAGTTGGTATGAATAGGATATTGTAGAAAAACCTATGCATGTTTATTGCTATTTTTCCCCATCCTTAGGTACGAAATGTACATATATATATATATATATATATATCCATGGTAAATACGTTCTAAGGAGGGAGGTCAAGTCAAGTCAAGAGATTTATATAGCGCGCTACATACCCAGAGGGTCTCAAGGCGCTTGAAGAAGGGTGGGGAATTACTTGTCGAATATCCACGTTTTAAGTTGCTTTCTGAATGCTAGGTGGTTCTGAGTAAGGTGAAGGTGAGTGGGAAGTGAGTTCCAGGTTTTAGCTGCCAGGTAGGAGAAGGATCTACCTCCCATGGTGGTTTTGTTGATGCGAGGTACAGTGGCAAGGGCTTGGTTGGAGGATCGTAGCTGGCGGGAGGGGGTGTAGAAGGACAGTCGTGTGTTGAGGCATTCGGGTTCAATTTCGTAAAGTGCTTTGTGTGTGTGGGTTAGGAGGCGGAAAGTAATCCTCTTATTGACGGGGAGCCAGTGGAGGTTTTTCAGGTGACCAGAGATGTGTTCTTTACGCGGGATGTCTAATATGAGCCTGGCTGAGGCGTTCTGGATGCGTTGGAGTTTTTTCTGGAGTTTTGCGGTGGTACCGGCGTATAGGGTGTTTCCGTAGTCTAGGCGGCTCGTGACCAGTGTGTGGGTGACCGTTTTTCTAGTTTCGGTGGGTATCCAGCGAAATGTTTTTTTGAGCATGCGGAGAATGTTGAAGCAAGATGAAGAAACGGCGTTGACTTGTCTGTTCATCGAGAGTGAGAAATCCAGGATGACGCCCAGGTTCCGTGCGTGGTCCGTCGGGATGGGTGCTTTTCCAAGGGCCTCTGGCCACCAAGAGTCATCCCAGGCGGAGGGGGAGGTGCCTAGGATGAGGACTTCTGTTTTGTCTGAGTTCAGTTTCAGACGGCTGTGCTTCATCCATTCGGCTACTTCTTTCATTCCTTCATGCAGGTTGGTTTTGGCAGTGTTAGGGTCTCTGGTGAGTGATAGGATCAGTTGAGTGTCATCGGCGTAGGAGATGATGTTGAGGTTGTGTTGGCGTGCGATGACCGCGAGGGGGCTCATGTATACATTGAAGAGGGTGGGGCTGAGTGAAGATCCTTGTGGTACGCCGCAGATGACTTCAGTGGCCTCTGACTTGAATGGTGGAAGGCGGACTCTGTGTTCTTCCGGTGAGGAACGAGGTGATCCATTCCAGTGCATTTCCTTGGATTCCGTCGTTTCTAAGGCGTTGTAAAAGGGTGCTATGACAGACTGTGTCGAAGGCTGCGGAGAGGTCGAGGAGGATGAGGGCGACTGTGTCTCCATTGTCCAGTAGAGTTCGAATGTCGTCTGTTGCTGCGATGAGGGCGGTTTCAGTGCTGTGTTTGGCTCGGAAGCCGGACTGTGAGGAGTCTAGGGATTTGTTGGTTTCGAGGAAGGCGGCGAGCTGGATGTTGACCGCTTTCTCGATGACTTTGGCTGGAAATGGAAGGAGCGAGATAGGGCGGTAATTTTTGAGTTCGGTGGGGTCAGCTGTGGGTTTCTTCAGGAGGGCGCTGAGTTCGGCATGTTTCCAACTTTCCGGGAAGGTTGCGGAGTTGAGGGAGCAGTTGATGACGTCTCGGAGGTCCGGTGCTATAATGGAGTCTGCTTTGTTAAAGATGTGGTGAGGGCATGGGTCTGTGGGGGATCCTGAGTGGATAGAGTTCATCAGACGGATGGTGTCCTCAGTGGAGATTGGGTTCCAGTCATTGAGGATGTTCAAGGGGGGTGGGGGTCCTGCAGAGGGTTGGGTGGGTTGGTCTTCGGGTCGGTTGTCGAAGCTGTTGTGGATGTCTGCAATTTTGTTGTGGAAGAATGAGGCTAGGGAGTCGCAGAGGGCTTGAGAGGGGGTGATGTCGTTGGAGTTGGCTGAGGGGTTGGTAAATTCCTTGACGATGTTGAATAATTCCTTGCTGTTGTGGGCGTTGCTATCTAGTCGGTCCTTGAAAGCGGCTTTCTTGGCATTCCGGATCAGTTGGTGGTGTATGCGGGTGGCGTTTTTGAAGGCGTCCTTGGTGCTTGTGTTTGGGTCTTTTTTCCAGGCCTTCTCAAGGGAGCGACAGAGTTTCTTGGATTTCTTAAGATCATCGTTGAACCAGGAGGCCTTCTTGTTGCCTAGTTTGATATGTCGTTTTTTCAGTGGTGCTAGGATGTCGGCGCTGTTGGATAACCATTGGGTTAGGTTAGTGGCTGCCTGGTCGGGGTTTGAGGAGTGGGCGGGGGGATTTTGAAGAAGTGATGAAGAGATCTGGTCGATGGTGATTTTGTTCCAGTTTCTTCGCAGAGTGGGTTGGGGGTGGTTGTTGGATGTTGACTTGTTGTAGGTAAAGTGAACGCAGCTGTGGTCAGTCCAAAGGAGAGCTGTGGTGTGGCTGAAGGAGACATGTTTGCTGGAGGTGAAGATAGGGTCGAGTGTGTGACCTGCGATGTGGGTGGGGGTAGTGACAAGTTGTTTAAGTCCGAGGTTGGCGAGGTTGTCCAGAAGGGTGGTGGTGTTGCGGTCGTTGTTCTTTTCAAGGTGAAAGTTGAGGTCTCCCAAAAGGATGTAATCCTCGGAAGGGAGCGCGTGTGGAGTGATGAAGTCCGTGATGTCTTCACTAAATTGTGCGCGGAGTCCTGGTGGCCTGTAAAGGAGGGTGCCTCTGAGTGTGGTCTTGGGGTCGATGTGGATCTGGAAGTGAAGGTGTTCAGTATTGGCGAGATTGATGTCAGAGCTGGTTGAGATGCGGATGGATTTCTCCGAAAATCTGGTCGTTACACCCATTTCCATATGCTCTGTGCTATGTGAGATAGCTGCAGAGAGTGTGTCTCTCCCTGTTTTTAGATGTAGTACATGGCTGTCATGTTGTCCGGCCGGATTAAGACAGCCTTGTTGCACAAGTATTTCTGAAAGGCTTTCATTGCTAGAAATACTGCTAGTAACTAAGTGGTTTATATGTAGTGTCTTTTGCTTGGCTGTCCAGAGGCCTTGGACTGTATATTGAAGGAGATGGGCTCCCCAACCTGTCAGTGATGCGTCCGCTGTTAATACTACTTGTGGAACTGGCTCTTGGAACAGTCGCCCATGGAAAGGTTTTGTGGGTTCCACCACTGCAGAGAGTTGTAAGTGTGACTGTCTACCAACACTAGGTCTTTTAGTTGCCCTTGAGCTTGGTTCCACTGCCGTGCTAGGCATTCCTGTAAGAGACACATGTGAAGCAGAGTATGAGGGACAATGAATATGCAGGAGACCATCATGCTTATAAGCTGTATGAACACTCGAGCTGGCAGGGAGTGCTGAATTTGAAATCTTTGAATGAGAGACTGTATGTTGGCTATCCTGGCTGGATTTGGATATGCCTTCGCCACTGAGGTATCTATTGTTGCTCCCAGATATTGTTGTATGTGGGAGGGTTGCAGATGTGATTTTGGATAGTTTATGGAAAATCCTAGACTGTGTAGGAGCTGGATTGTTAGAGATGTATGGCTTGCACACTGTGCGTATGAGTTGACTTTTATGAGCCAATCGTCTAGGTAGGGGGAACACATGGATGTGTAGCCTTCCGAGGTGTGCTGCTACTACTGCTAGGCATTTTGTAAAAACCCTTGGTGCTGTAGTTACCCCGAAGGGGAGAACTTTGAATTGATAGTGGCGACCTTCTATTGTGAACCTGAGGCATTTCCTGTGAGCTGGATGTATAGGGATGTGAAAGTATGCATCTTTGAGATCTAGTGTTGCAAGGAAGTCGCCTTGCTGGAGTTGTGGGAGTACCTGTTGTAGAGTGATCATATGGAAATGCTCTGAGAGTATGTATTGGTTCAGATGTCTGAGGTCCAATATTGGTCTGAGGGATCCGACTTTTTCGGAATGAGAAGTATAGAGAATATACTCCCACCAGGCGGGCTTTCGCCCTGGCCACTCCACTGAGGGAGTGGTCCTTGCGGTCTTGGATGAACTCAAGGGGAAAGCCGATAGTAACCTTCCCCAAGCTCTGGTCCTCCTCGATTTGCCCGCTGCGTTTGACACGGTCGATCATGCCATTCTTCTCGATCGTCGCAGCGGGCATCCAAGGCACTGCCTTTTCTTGGATCGCGTCCTTCCTCCAAGGAAGATCGCAAGCAGTTCACCTCTCTGGTTTTTCCGCTCCCCCTCGTCCTGTCACTTGCGGGGTCCCCCAAGGCTCCTCCCTCTCCCCACTTCTCTTTAACCTTTATATCCGCCCTCTTATCTCTTCTCTTCTCGAGCTGGGGGTCTCTGTGTACAACTACGCAGATGACCTCCAGCTCGTCTTTGATCTTTCATCCCCTGCTGACTACCTTCCTAAGTTCTGTTCCACTCTAGTTTTTATCTCCCAGTGGATGAGCTTCAATCATTTGAAGCTCAATCCGGACAAGACAGAGCTCGTCCTCACTGGAGGTTCCTCTAACCCTTGGTCCCCGTCACACTGGCCCCTTTCCTTTGGTCCCCCTCCCGCACCAGCTTCCTCTGTTCGGACTTTGGGCATCAAGGTCAGCAATGATCTTTCCATGCATGCCCAAATTAGTTCCGTTGTGTCCTCTTGTTTTTTATCCCTTCGCTTAATCCGCAAGATTTCCAGGTTTTTTCTGTAGATGCTCTCAAAACCATCGTCACGGCCCTCATCACCTCTCGCCTGGATTACGGGAACGGCTTGTACGTAGGCATCCCTGCCTACGAAACCCGTCGCCTCCAGGCTATCCAAAACCAGGCGGCCCGCCTCATCCTTCGCCTTCCCAAATCTTCTCACATCACCCCTGCACTCGAGTCCCTTCACTGGCTTCCGGTCCAACTCAGATTCTATTTTAAATTAGCTTGCTTGGCCTTTCGGGCGCACGCTTGTTCCGCCCCGCATTTCATCAACTCTCTCATCACCTCTCACGCCCCTAGTCGCACTCTCCGCTCTTCATCACTTTCTCTCCTCCATGTCCCTCGTTTCCGCAAATCACGCACAGGGGGCACCCGATTCTCAGTTTTGGCCCCCCGGTTCTGGAACAGTCTTCCTCTCTCTATCCGTTCTATTCCTATTTACACCCACTTTCGTAAGGCCCTCAAAACTTTTCTTTTTTCTCAGGCATTTCCCAGCTAGTCCCCTTGGGTTTCCTCTGTGAGTATTGATGAGTCCTCAGCGCCAGGAAGTCGCTTGGCCGCAGTGCGCTTTATTAAGTTTATTTTTTAATTTCATTTCATTTCAGGATTGATGATGCAAATAAATATCCTAAGGTGGATTATGCATCAGTACCATATGATCGTCAGGTTGAGGTCACGAGTCGTCAAACTAGAACAAAATACTGAAAAACTCCTCTTAATATTCTGGATCAAACACTAGATTGCAGGAATAGGTACAGCATGTAAAGATACAAGACATGCAGCAGCCAACATTCCTCCCCCCCTCGCAGAGTTAAGGGATAACATGGAGATGCATATATCCTTCAACACATTGTGCCTTTCTTCTGACATGCCAAAAGCAAGCTACACGTAAATTCCTCCCCATAATGCAAGACTGTTCATCTAGACTTTTAAGCACGAGAAGGGGAGCAGAAAAAGGGAGCTCTCTTAGAGATTTTTAAAATCCAACTCAACTACCATGCCACATTAACGTCCCACGTTACATTCACTTTCAAGACTTACCTCTACAGTAGTAGCAGCCCTTTGAGTCCTCTTTCCAACAAGGTCAACTTGTTCATATTTAGATTTCATGTATTTACGAGCGACCTCATAAACCCATTGTGGACAAGTAGCAGAGAAAAGCAATGTTTGAGGATTATCTTCAGATTCTGGAGGAAAATGAAGGTTCAAGTACTTAGATAAGTAAGGATACACAAAAACGAGAGTTTTATAGATAGCTTTCAACATGTCAAACTTCAAAATAGCTACAGATAGGTTATTGTTAAATTGCACTTGTATAGTGCACACTGAGCATCTCAGGTTCAAATCAGTGTAGCATTTCACTGTGTCCAAGTCAATAAAGTGAATACCAGTGTCTGTTAGATATTAGTAGATGTGCGAAACTTTGTAAACGTCACAAAAACCAGGAGTTCTGAGTAATTTTTAAATAAAGTTTGAATTAGAGCATCTATATTTCCCCAAGTTCAGAGGGTGACCCATATTACCGAACCATGGACACCGTACATCTAATGGCAGCATAGGAAAATACTACTTCACAACGTTTACATCTAAGCTTTCTATTGCCACTACCATTTAAGTGTATTATGCTATAAACATTTTCTCTCATCTACCTTCCATAGGTGTGCCAGTTTGCTAGTTCTCTTAGCCATTTAACCTCTTGGTAGGAGGCACTCTTTGGAAATTAGCCATCATGGTCCAGGAGTAATTACGTTATCGTAAAAAATAAGGTAATGCTCTTTCTGGTAGAGACATCATCCTTTTAAATATTCCCCAAGCATCAGACTACTTCCAGAGGATTTTCAGCAGTACCTCGGTGCGCTGAAAAGATGAGCAAAGAGCTCTGCATCAACGTAGTTCCACACTGAACATGAAGTGTGTTGGCCTATGTAGGTATCAACCATTTGTACATACATCAGTTGTTTCGTGGCTCATCTGCACATGCAGAACAAAATCAGATCAATTGTGACCAGTGTACCGATCTCCCAGTTAGAATGTTATTAAATGAAAGAACCAAGTTCAAACAATGGGAAGGCAAAAGGGCCCGTAAGGAATCTGGAGTTAGATAGCTTCTATCAGAAAGAGCGCTAATGAAGGTAAGTAACTTGTAATCCTTATAGAAACTTCTAACCATCGATTCCTCACTTTAATAGATACCAGAGAAGTGTCACCTAGGAGGTAGGTCTGTGATCTAGCCCAACCCAAAATGGCCTCAAGTCCAATGTGGCCAAAAAGCCCTTCTCAGAAGACCTGAATGTCTAGACAGTGGTGCCTCAAAAGAGAATGGAGTCACTCCCTTGTAGTAGTCTGACAAATGTGCAGAACAGGCACCCAGCATCCAATTCAGTGGTAGCAGTCTTGGTAGAATGATCCCACAAACCATTATAGGGCAGCTTTTGGGCAACTGTGTAACAATTATTACTGCTGAGTACAATCCAGCGTGAGATGGTCATTTTCTGCACAGCTTTGCCTTTTATTTGCTCCTGAGAATCTGATAAAGAGCTGCTCATCCACTCTGGGTTCTCTAGTGTGATTAATGTAGAAGCTAAAAGCTCTCTTCAAATCCAACTGATGAAGTCTCTCCTCCTCCTTAAATAGGAGAAGCAGAGCAAAGAAAGCCAGAAGGGTGATGTTCTGGCTAACTTTAAAAGGAATCGCTGTCTTCTGATGAAAGGAGGCCTAAATCTGGGTAAAACATGCTCACCCATTGCGCAAATGTTATGGCAACAATAAATACTTGCCTGAAAAAAACTGGAGAGGATCAAAAGGCACATACACAAGAAATAAGAGGACCACATTTAAGTACAATTGGGGCACAACAAATGGAGAGGGGGGGAAACATATGCTGTAACCCTTTGAGAAAACACATCACAACTGGCGATATGAATAAGGAGGGCTGATACAGCAACTATAAATCGGTCGAAAGAGCCAAAAGACACTAACAGTGCTTAGGGCAAAGCCTTGCTGGGCTAGGGAATACACAAACAACAAGACTTCAGACAGTTTGGACTGTAGCAGGTCACTCCTGAGAAATGTACTGTTCCAGAAACCTATCCCAATGGCACACATATACAGATTTGGTTGAGGGACACATGGCTGCTAAGAGGACCTCAACCATATCGGGAAAAGAGTCAAAGGCACTCAACTGTTGCTGCTCAAACTCCAAACATGGAGATGTAGGAAGAAATGCGTTACTTACCTGTAACTGCTGTTATCCAGTATTGGTGTCTTTCATAGATTCACATGCCTGAATCATTCCCCGTCGTCGAGACGGGAGTCTCCGGTACATAGAAAAGTAATGAGAGAATTAGGCCTAAGGGCCTCACCTTAGTAGCCTATCTATGTCCTTTTGTAACAAGGACCAAACTCTAGAAGAGAGCCAATCATCTAACACCTCCCTCTAGAGCCTTCCTGTCAGGAGCCTCAGTCTCAGATTTTCGTACGCACCAAGCTAAGTAGGCATAGCACTGATAGAGAGATAGGTGAGTCCTTCCCAGGGAGGCAGGAGGGTTGCATGTGAATCTATGAGAGACACCAATACTGGATAACTGCAGTTACAGGTAACGCATTTCTTATCCAGTATTATGGGTGTCTTTCATAGATTCACATGCCTGAATCAGCGTAGCAAGCAATAACTTGTGCACATTTCTGATGGAACAGCATATACTAATCATTAGATAATACAGATCAAGCGACTATGAACCATCAATAGATATCAACAGGAAGCAGTAACAGAGAAATGTGCATTTCATAAAAGGTTGGAGGGATGGAGGAAGGCTCACCTCACTGGAATAGATGGCGTAACACTGCTTGTCCCACTGCTGCATCCTTCATCAGCTCTGTATCCAGGAAGTAGTGCCTGGTGAAGGTATGCGGCGACTTCCATGTTGCCGCCCTGCAGATGTCAATAATTGGCACTCCAGAAAATAGTGCCATAGAAGTCGACATGGCTCTTGTAGAGTGCGCCCTGATTTTAGAGTGCAATGGATGGCACAAAGGCAATTGCTGAAGAGATCAATCTGGAGATGCTTTGTTTGGACAGCGGTAGACCCTTTCTAGGTCTACTGAAGGCTATGAAAAGTTGGTTGGATTTCCTGAAATGTTTGGTTTTTTGTCAATATAAAATTTTAGACATCTTTTACGGTCCAATGAGCGCAGCGATCTCAGCTGCGGAGCTGGGATTTGGAAAGAATGTTATGAGAATCACCGGCTCATTTAAGTGGGAGTCAGACGGAACTTTAGGAATAAACCTAGGATTGGTTCTTAAAATTACTCTGTCATCCCTAAACTGCAGGAAGGGGTCGTGGATTGAAAGAGCCTGCAGTTCACTGACCCTCCTTGCTGATGTAAGCGCCAGGAGGAGAGCTGTCTTCCACAAAATGTATTTTAGTTCTGCCATGTGAATGGGTTCTAAAGGGTGTCGATGACGCTGGTCTCGTCGTCGACACGGACGACGACGCTGCGGTGACGATGACGATTTCTTGATAACAATGATAAAGGCTTACCCCGCCGTCGACGAAGGTGTAGTTGTCGATGATGAAAACGCCGACGATGCTGACGTAGTCTATACTGTCGTCGTCGAGACAGACTTGAGAGATAGTCTTCCTTTGCGCAGATGAGGGCGTCGACGATGTCGTAGTCGACGCGGGCTTTTTGAAGGTGTGAACCTCCTTCTCGGACGCGGATGACTTTACCTCTGAAGACTTCTTTGCGGTCTTCTTCGGAGGAGCGTCTGTAGGGCTAGGGTCAAGCCACCCTTGGCCTTTTTAAAGACAGCTGTGAGGAGACCGAAGAGTACTCATCCTCCTCCGAAGACTCCAGATTGTCCCTGGTCTTGAGCCTGTTCAGCCAGAGTAAAAGACGTCCTTCTCTATCTTTCAGAGTTTTAGTAAAAAAAGTTCTACAAATTTTGCAGTCTTTTGCTGAATGGTCCGGATAAAGGCAATACAAGCATGTCTTGTGCTGATCTTCAATATGTAACCTCTTTTTTCCACTAGAAGTACATTCTCTGAAGAGACCCCTCTTCTGAACATCAGCCATAATCAGTTGTGAAGAAAATAATCCAAATCTGTAAAGAAATAAGCTATAGTAAGGAAACCTGAGGAGAACGCAGATGGAGACACCCTTAGCACAATGTGGGCTAGAAAATCTGAGAGGATGAGGCTCCTGACAGGAAGGTTTTAGAGGGAGGTGTTAGCTGATTGGCTCTCTTCTAGAGTTTGGTCCTTTTTTACAAAAGGACATAGATAGGCCTAATTCTCTCTCTATATGTCTATAGGACATTACTTTTCTATGTAGCGGAGACTCCCCCGTCTCAACGACGGGGAATGATTCAGGCATGTGAATCTATGAAAGACACCCATAATACTGGATAACAACAGGTTCAGATGCAGGACCCTGCCATGCAACTACGATAGGAGATCCTACTGCAGGGAAAGCCTGATTGGAGGGTAGATGGTCAAGTACAGGAGTTCTGGAGATTATATTTTCCATGCCCCAGCCAGAGCTAGTAGGACTTGGGCCCAGTCAGTCGTGATCTTCTTCAGAACCCACGGCAGGAGAGGTATCAGTGGAAAGGCATACAGGAACCTCCAAGCAAAAACCGCCTTGGAAACTCCAATGTGCAAAAATGCATTTTCAGCAGTTGCGAAGAGATCAAACCATGGTACTCCCTATTCGCGGAACAGACCCTGCACCGCCTCTGGGCATAACTACCATGTGATACACAAAAGTGTTGACCACTAAGTTTGTCCACTCTGGCATTTTAAGAAACCTCCAAGTGGAAAGCCACCAGAAAAATTATTTTAGGGTCTAGCCAAATATGAGATGCAGAACCTCCTGGCATATGATGCACGACCCCACCCGCCCACCTTGCTGCAGTACCACATAGTGGTGGTGGTGTTGGTGAGCACTTGCATTAGATTCACTTTGATGGAGGGTAGGAAAGCTTTCAACACCAAGTGGAAGGCTCTACGCTCCAGAAATCGGATATGGAGATGGGCCTCCAGTGGACACCAAATGCCTCTGATCTTCACCTCGCCAACATGCCACCCTAATCCAGAAGTGAGGCATTGTTCACCACTGTGACTTCTGGGTCACAGCCATCCTGCTGACCTTCAGACATTTCACTTACGCTGGACTGCCTTATCTCTTTCTCCCCCTCAAGTCCCCCTCTCTCCTCTAACCAATCTCAGCCTCCAACTGTTCTCCCCCCACATACCGCTCTCTACCCCTTTTTATTTTTATTTTATTTTTTATTTTTATTTCTCTTTTCACTCTGTAAATATGGGATATATACTTGTCCAAGCTGAATCGCTGGTAAAATGGAATCCTGAGAAAATCTACCATTTGTATATATATGTATATAGATATAACTCGAACCACTAGTATATGTAGTAGACCTTTAGACTCTCTACCATTCCTATGTGACTCTTAGAGTTTATCCGTTTGTATCTCTTCCTTGAGTGACGCTACAGCTTGTACATTTGTATTTTTTTCCTGTTTGTATCTCTTCCTTGTGTCTTTACAACTTGTACATTTGCAATTTATTTTCTGTTTGTATCTTATATGTAACTCATGTAATCCTAAATCCTTATGTATCGCAACTGGTTCTTATGTAAAGCGCTCCGACACCTTCAAGTAATGTTCGCGCTATAGAAAATCGCATTAAATAAATAAATAAAGTAGAGGGGTCCTGCTGAAAACCCAATCACAGTCCTGCAACCACCACTGCAGATCTTTTGCAGTCACCTGTAAAATCCAGACTTGATCCAAAAGATCCTCCTGGTGTTTTCCCCATTGCGACTTCTGATCCCACTGCAGAGCCAGCATATGCCATTTGTCATGCTTGCATAGTAGCATGTGCAGGCCATCAGTCCCAACACCCTCACAGCCATCCTCACTGAGATCTGGGCCAGAGGCTGAAACCTTGGGATCAGAGCCTAAATATTCTGGACTCGCTGGTCCGGGGAGGGGGGGAGATTAGATACATAAATGCACTGTGTCCACTGTGACGAAGCCACCTCCAGCAGTCAGTCGGGGGGATGGGGTGGGGTTGAAAAAGACTACAGCAAATTAAAAATGCTTGTGGCCTACAAGAATGCCTGTGGGCCTGCAGGACAGCAATGTGGAAATTAGCGTCCTGCAGGTCCAGCATTACCAACTATCTTCCAGGGTCTAGGGCAGACAAGACCTGGGCAAGACATTCGAAAACAGGACCGAGGCCCTGGTTCTTTTTTTGCAACAAGGAATTCATGGAAATAACAACCAAAACTAACTTCTGGTGCCAGGACCCGTTATATGGCTCCTTAGGCCAAAAGAGCCTTACCTTCCTGCTGCAAGAGGAAACAAGCATTTGCAATGCAATAGATTGTGCATTTACGCGAGTTTAAGCTATTGGCATTGTACATAACAATGCTTTTATTTATGTTTTAAAAACGCAAACAAAAATAAAAAGCATTGTCATTTACAATGCCAATAGCTTAAACTCTCCTAAATGCGAGACCGGTTGCATTGCAAATGCTTTATTTCTGGAGAGCAGGTCTCGTCAAAACATTCAAAACTCTTCAGTGGTCTCAAACTGATGGACACAAGACGCAACATTGTTAGGTTGTGGGGCAGTAAACAGTTTTCTACTTGGTTTCCTTGTGTATCAATATAAGCTGGTGCATGTTCATAGACAGGGTGGCGTACTCCAGTCATGGTTGCACTAGAAAGATCATCAAGATTTGGGGGAACAATGGAGCAAAGTCCATGGACTGCATTAGGGCCTCTTACTTATGCCAGAATTACAACTCAGGGCGTGGCCAAGCAAGATAGTCACATAGATTGCTCCTCGTGGAGCTCCCGCCAGCAAATACCTATCCTGTAGACATCCTGCGGCATTTTAGTAGGCCGAGTATCAGCGCTGGGACGCCTTTGGGTAGCTACGCGCTTTACAAATCTGAATCAAAATCAGATGCTGACAAACATGACAACGTTATTATATATGGGGTAACCCGAAAAGAGTCCTAGGACCTGGGTATCAAGTGTTGCAGATATGGTGGTCCTAGACATAGAATTCCACGCACAATTATTGCAAAAATATTTCGCTCAGTTATTTTTCATATGTGAAATTAATTCCGATTCGGGCTATTATGTTTTTTCACCTTAGGAATTAATTTCACATATGAAAAATAACTGAGCGAAATATTTTTGCAATAATTGTGCGTGGAATTCTATGTCTAGGACCACCATATCTACAACGACAAACATGACAAAGCCACACTGAATGACCTGGAGTGCAGCCATAGCAGTTCAGGCAGGCAAGTAGCAGCAGAGCGCACAGAGCAACAACAGATGGTGCCGGCTCGGACATCCAAAACCTGCAAGGCAGGCCAGGCGTGCATTGCGGTCTGCCCCTGGAAGCTGCTCTCGCTCTGAGTGTTCCTGAGAGGGCTGCAGGGCATAGGAAAGTGAAGGCGCGCCATGCGCTCGTTGTGCAAACCATACACGTACACCTAGTCTGTCCGGGCGCGTGCAAATCTCCTGTCCCCCTTCCGAACAAAAATCCACAATAGTCTCGCCAAGAGAGCAGCGAATGCGCTGAGTCGCTAGGCGAGGCCTAAAAATGTCCCTCCTGCAGAATATGTCAGATCTTACCTCTGATACAGTGGCAATGTGCCAGCAATATATGAGCCCAAGGAAAACCCTGAGCTACTAGAGGCACAGCGGGTGGGCCGTAGGCCTTTTTAAATGTGAACACAAGTAAATCGTATCAGTTTACTACTTGAGCAGTTATATTTATTCTCATTACTTTGCATATTTATGAAAAAATGAACATGAAACATTAGTGCATTCTATGCACGCGAGTAATATTCAAACAAGGGTTTCTGTATTAGCTGAAAATGTTCAATAACAACATGATCAGTTTACATGTTATGACCACTTGAAATGTACGCATAAAAAAACTTTGCACAAGTGTTTCACGGTATCCCACTGTTTGCACACACAAGGGCCAAAAATGTACGTGAATTTCTGAAACCATCCAAGACCACTATCAAACCCAGGGAGAAGGGCATGATGAAATGTTACAACTGTGGCCAATGTGGCAATGTCATTACCGGTAATCAGTTCATGCATCCATATACAGGTCAGAGTATAAAAGTTAGACACAATGCAGATTGCACCACTGAAGGAGTAGTGTATGCAATTAAAATGCCCATGCTGGCTTGTTTACGTGGGTAGAACTAGCAGAAAGATCAAGACACAAATAGTGGTGCATAAAAGCCGCATCAGGAATTAGAACACCAACTCCTCATTAGCTAGACACTGGGTAGATGCGAAACACACAATTCCCCAATTAAGATATACTGTTCTAGAATGTATCAGACCAATATCAGGAAAGGATTTTAACACTCTCCTAGCTAGGAGGGAAACTCATTGGATTAAGACTTAAGGAACAGTCATTCCAGGGGGTCTTCATGACCATTACGAATTACTCTGTTTTTTATAAATGCATAGCTTCCTAACAGAGACTGTATGGGAGTATGCTGGGATTTCCTTCACACTGTTTTATTTCCTCTTGTCCTTCATTGACGCACGGTCAGGTTCTCTCTTATTCACATAATATTTAGTTCTGTCATTTGTGTATCTGAATAACTGTGATTTATCTATTTTACTTTTTAATTATACTCCTGTATTTCACCTTCTGCATGACGTTCCACGCTAGTAGCATGACTATCGATTTTTCACCTTATTTTCTTTACTATTTTGGGTACCTCCTCTATTTTTTAGGCCACCTTGATTGCGTCACATAGAGTTAAATCCCTCTTACCTTTTGCTTTTTCCCGCTCTCGGGTGAGCTTTCTGCGTTCAAAAATAGTCAGTTTTTTTATTTTTGTTACTCTTTCTACATATCTTAGGCGAGTTCCGCACCCCGTGATCCGATGGGCGGACTCGCGTCTGGCATTCGAGTTAGTTTGGCTGGCGTTCGAAACTTGAGGTACGTTTACGGACTTTGCGTCCGATTTTTTATTGTTTAAATGTTGTCGCCTCCGATTCTGTGGATTCTTAGGAAGCCTGTATTCATTTTTAGGTATCCGGTACCGGGCTCACCTAATAGTCTTGCTTCCACGTTTGGTCATCGGTAAGCTGGTCTTTTTGTTACCGTGGTTGAGCGCCCTTTTAGACTAGTCTTTTCCACTTACATATTCCCCTTCATTTGTCTTAAATAGGGCTCTGGATACGTACAGTTAGATCTCTAGACAGCGCACAGTGACATTTTGAGACCCGCGCTACTTGCGCGCTACCTTGCCAGTAAGTTGATTTCTTCAGTCAGTATGCTTTGTTTTTCTCGTATTTGGCACATGTTATCTTACACGGGGGTTTCACTCTTACCACAATCACCCTCCGACCTCGTGGGATCAGCACCATTCCTTTTAGACTTTTTTCACATTTGCATGTTGCAGTGACTCGCACGTTTCTTTGGCACAGGGGCTGGTGTGCCCTTCGCACTGAGCCTATTTCCTAGCACATGAGGGTTTTCTTTCAGTTGCACTCCCGAGCCATTTCCCCTATTGTTCTTGTAACATGTAATCTACGATAGAGCTGTATACAGATTTCTTTGCTGCTGTTTTGTAGATCCTGATAAGAGTTCATCACAGGACGCTGCCACTTCAAGATTGTACTTTATTCATTTTCACTGTATACATCCCCTGACAAAGGGTTCAATCTGAACCCGAAATGCATTGGGATTTTGGACATTAACTAGGATTGTTTTGTGATATTTTTTTATGCGTACATTTCAAGTGGTCATAACATGAAAACTGATCATATGGTTATTGAACATTTTCAGCTAATACAGAAACCCTTGTTTGAATATTACTCGAGTGCATAGAATGCACTAATATGTTTCATGTTCATTTTTTCATAAATATGCAAAGTAATGAGAATAGATATAACTACTCAAGTAGTAAACTGATACGATTTACTTGTGTTTACATTTAAAAAGGCCTACGGCCCACCCGCTGTGCCTCTAGTAGCTCAGGGTTTTCCTTGGGCTCATATTTATACAGTTGGTACTGATTAGGGAGCAGGGCACGCACCCTTACCACTAGAGAGCACACTAAACCTACAAAAAAGCGTAGATTTATTGGACACATTTTATTTGAACTTAGGTGTGCAGATCCACCCTCTTCATTGAATGTGCCAGCAATGGCATGCTAAAGAGGTCTGGGGTGTTGTAACAGGAGAGGTGGAAGACTGGGCTGGGCACTGTCAGTTTGGCACTCTCCTGTTGACACTGCGGCCATCGCCACAAAAGGGCTGGATTGATTGGTGCGGCAGGTGAGACTGTTGACTATATTGGAAGCTCCTAACATAGCCCCGGAGGGGGTAAAATTGTTGATGCAGCTGGGAGTAGAGACACGTGAGTATGTACTGTGGCCACCCTGTCTTCGAAGTGCTCTAGAGCAGAGTGTGCTTTGCCCTAATGGGATATAGATAGGTGTAGTAAAGTCGGTTTCTGTTGCAGTAACCCCCCTCCCACACTTTTTGCAAGATTTCTGATGCACTTTGACGGAGTGTTCCCAGAGTCCCTCCTAATCAGGTACCCAGGATCTATATTCTTTCCTTAACCTGTACCATGGTTTCCACACTCTGCACCACTCTGGCCTACCTGTGAGTCCCTTGTAAAGGTTACCTATGGTACCAAGGGCACGGTAGCCAGAGAAAGGCCTCTCAGGGCTACAGCATGTATTATGCTACCCTCAGAGACCTTTCACCACAAACATGCACCACAGCCATGGCAACCTGGAGGTTTTGGTGCATCTAAAAGTGAAGCGTCGACATGCACACATCCCTGTGTGCCATGCCTGCCCAGCACTGCATGACGCCTAGGTAAATCACCCTTAAAGCAGGATGCACTATCTCATGTGAGGACCTATCAGCAGGCCCTATAATGCCTAAGACTATTCTTGGATAATAGAAGTGCCCACTAAAGCCATACTAAGTATATGGTCTGAAAATTGGTCATTGTAAGTTTCGCACCCTATTGTTAGGATTCCAGTGTCAGCTTTATTATTCCCTACATTCATGGGTCCCTTCTAGAGGGGACCTCTGAATCACACCAGCCTCTGGTGCATTTCTGACTGGTGACCACCAGTCTGCCATCATGAGACAAGTTTCTGGACCCCTGGGATGGGAGTCTTCGCTCCCAGGGACCAGAAACAAAGCCTTTCCTGGGCAGAGGTATTCCCCAGGTCAGGAAGAACCATTTGTGACAGGAGAGCTTCCAAGGCATTACGGCCTTTGCAAAGTGACCCCCAGCCTCTCCTGCTATCAGGAGCAGGAACTCTTCCTGTCTCACCCACTTTTCGGCGGGAAGACCGGTGGAAAAAATTAGTTCAGCTCAGGTGTTCCCGCCTCTGCAACCCTAACCCCTCAGGTGGGGGAGAAGAGATGAAGCCCACTATTCAGTGCCCGCCTTCTTGCAGAGGACAGGCACCCTCCATTCAGGGTTAGCAATTGTGCCCACTCACCCACATCGGGTGAGCACACCAAGGGTGTAGTCACCCTAAGGTAAGTAGTGCACTGGCTACTGATCGAGACCCCTACAATGCCCCCTAAATACAATACTTAGGGGGCAGCCCTGAACCAAGAAGGCAGTTCGCCATGAACTAAGAACATTGGTATCCCCAAGACATCGCAGCAGTGCAGACTCCAGACCCAACTGACTTGGCCCCAGCCATACAGGCTTGCCTGCAGCTCCAAAGAAAACGACTGCTCCAAAAAGGATCAGCAACTTCCAGACTTGGTGAGGACTGATCCCCTACTTCAACAAAGACTTGAGACTCCAGAGGACAGTGGCCCTGCCGACAAAAGAAGATCCAGCCCCTGTGGAACCAAGAAACCCTGCTACAGGACTTACCGCTGCACCCCTCGTCCACGACTGGTGTCCCTAGGGTTCATCCATCCTGAAGTGGTCCCCCAGCGGTTCTGACTTCTAAAATATTGTTTTGTGTCACCTCCAAGGTTCGGTTTAGATGCCTGCAGACTTCACGACGACCCCAATCCCAAGCGGCCAGAGCGGTAAGAGCGGTAAGCAGATTCCAGACGTCAAAAGGCACCCATTCAGTCTCCGAACCAGAAATCTGGTGACCCCATCCCGAAGTGTCCGGACGTCTAGGGACATATCTACGTACCTGCCCAGCTGTTGGTTCCTCCAGAAAGACTTTCTGGACCCAGCCTGCACCAAAATCCAAAACCAGGAACTTCTATAGGATGCATTGGGCTCCTGTGACCTCCTAGGCACTTTGCTCCCAGCTGCCCCTGCCCCCTTTGCTCTGACTTTAACCTCAGGAGCTTGACTCCCAAGTGGCGAGCTGTGAGCAGCCTCCAAACGAGGTGCCCCCAGCCCCATAGGCCAACACTAGCACCATGCACTCTACACCACGCCGCATTATTGCCACTGGTGGTGCCCCATGAGTGCCAACCTGAACCTTGCGGAACCTTGGTTCTACCCCTAAAACTCCTTATCTAAAACAGTTTACTTGCAAGCAAACCCAACATTTCGGTTTTCTCCATAGGATTGTTTGGTGGGTTTTTTCTGATAAAAAGTGTTGAACTGTTTTTGTACTGCAACAAAAGTAACTTAGTGCATTTCAAAGAGAAACCCTATTTACTGATGTCCTGTGTTGCTTAAACTGTGTTTGCAGTCTGTTTCATGCCAAACTAGAAAAGTATTCTAAAAGTAATATGAAAGTAATTCCAAGTGTTTTTGAACAGTATGCAAACAGTTTCATCAACTGCAAAAATAAACTGTTCCTACAAAACCAGTGCTCCCAGTATTTTGAAAAGTAGCATTGCATGAAAAGTATAACTTACCAGCTACTAAGTAAATCTACAAACAATTGATGTAAATTCAGTCTGTGTGACATAATTTGTCTGAGTGTGTAAAACAAATGCTTAGCACTACCCTCTGATAAGCCTGACTGCTTAACCACACTACCACAAAAGTGTGAGAGGTATTATCTACTATAGACTCTGCTGTACCTTTGGGTATCCATTGGACTCTGTGCACACTATACCTTACTTTGGTATAGTATATACAGAGCCAGCTTTCTACAACAGGACCATCAAATAGCATGTCAGTAAGGTTAGGCTAGACATCTCCTAAAAATCTGGAAAGCCGCATCTAAGCATGCCTCCAAAGGGCCTCACTAGTGCAGATAGCTCTTTCAGAGAATCAGTGATATTTTTTGATTTGATTTTATATTTGTTAGGAGCATGAATCATTCCCAAGGGGATCCCTCGGCGCCGGCGCAGTCCGAAGCAGATTATAATTCCATAGGAGATTAAGGATTAAGCAACCACGTTTGTCTTGGTTGAATGGTGACTACTGCTAATCATTAATACTTTTAGTTAATTAAAAACAAGTTTGAGAAAAAAGAATTACATTTCAGTGAGAACAAAAAAAAAAAAGGCTTTCTTGGACAAACAATAGCATTAAAACGTTAAAAACAGATGGCAGCTTTAGGTTATATGGTGTACCATTAAGTCGTATTCTTCATTCAATATAAAATGTATGATACACAAAACAATTGACGCTCTACTAAATTTACCTTTTTTGTATGCCACACTTAAAATCTCTTCAACTTGTTCAGCGAAGCCCATGTCCAACATCTGGTCAACTTCATCAAGAACAACATGCTTTAGTTGGGAAAGATTAAGGTTGTGGTTCTGTAACTGGTCTTTGATGCGGCCCGGTGTACCAACCAATATGTCAATGCCATTTCGAATGCTATCAACTGGGATAAATACAGAAAAAATATTGAAAGCCCAATACCAAAAAATCTGCATTGAAACTGGAACAGTATGAATATTTTGTGTTCTTTTTCCTTAAAAAGTTCATTTTGCAGTTCTCATTACGATAAAGATTAGCTCAGACAGAGGGAAAGGGGGAAGCTGCAAGGAGGGGGCAAAAGTGGGCCCGGACAAAATGTAGATGATGCCAGAGTAATTAGGGTAATTTTGGGAATTTTGCATTATTACGTGACGTTTGCTGAAAAATGTTACTGCGGCATCCAGGAATAAGGCAAATGGCCAGGACAGTGACTGTTGCTCATGCAACTTGTGTTTATTCATGAATTTTTTTTTTACAGCAAAATTTGTCAAAAAATGGATGTGGAAACACATTTTGCACTGAAAGAAGGATTTGCATTTTGCATAAGTACACCCAATTTATCTGAACTTTAGCATAATTACGCAAAACCAAAATATGCTAATTTCGAAGACCCCCAAGAACAAGGTATAATATGCAATCAAGTATGTGTGTGTGTGTGTGTTATATATATATATATATATAACACACACACACAATCAAGTTAATGAAATAATTTTAAAAATGGGGTCTGAGAGCAAGCAGACAGCAATACCCCCCAGTAAAAAAAAAGATAGGCGATATACTGCTTTCAAGTGATGTCTTAGGATTGGAGTCCTTATATCCATCAGTCACGTCTAGAATTTCTTGATCTTAAGACGGCTCTTAGAAAGTTTGTTACAACAAAAAGTGACATTTTCAAAACAGTGATTTCAAATCCTACTTCACAGCCAGTTTGGATTTTAAATTACTGTGAACTGGAGTACTTGAGCCATGGTCTTAGCTCCGTCCATCATCCCCTTATGTTTTCTTTGTTCGCCCTGAGTTGGCAGGGTACGCCCAGACGTGGGTCCCTTGCTCATTTCGCCACTGGATTCAAGCTGGCCTGGCTGATGAGGGGTGTTACCCCGAAACCGGTCTCAGGATGCTTGTTTCCAGTTCAGGTAAGACCTGTCTTGGCAGTTCGGGCTGAACTGTTCCCATGAGGCACAGGGTCAAGAATGATTTGCATATAGCTGGGTCTGAACTGAGGTGGCGATGATGGATTCAACACAGATCTGTGACTGGGGCTGAGTGTCTGAAAAGTTTCAGCGCTCCGTCCATCATCCCCTTGTGTTTGCTTTAGAGGTTACCAAACTGAAGTTATAAAGTGTTATAATGTAACCCAGTGCTTTTCTAAAGAAGGCCAGGCCTGCCACAGTGAAATACCATTTAGATTGTGCACTGTCTGGACATGTGAAACGCACTAAGAATACACTTCATACTTTTTAAATGCCATGCAACCTGCCTAATGGGTATGTACCACCTACCTTAAGAGTAATTAATATTATTGAAAAGGAAGACTTAGGGCCGTCAAAGGGTTTATTTTGCCCCCGTCGAATTTGCAATTTAAAAGCTGCAGCTAGGTCGCATTGGAAGGCCTAGAATCATGTTTTCACTTGTCACTAAGTGGTGACACAATAAGAACTGCAGTACACAGGTGACATTTACCATACAGTTCCTGGGTGAACAGAGTACCATATGTCAGGAACCAATGGTAAGTTAGCTATGCCAATCAGTTATTGGCCAACTGCACCTATAATTTAGGGGTCAGCGCACGTAACTGGGCGCTGGATGTGAGCACTCCCGTGTTTAGCATCAGTACACCAGCACAATCTAGCAAGAAGGGGACTGATCCTGCAACAAGGGCCTTTCTTCATACAGAGAAAGACCAGATGAGGGCACTAGGGCGTCAACGGGACTTCAGCCAGGCTTCGGTGGCATAAAATCTCTCAGGCCCCTGGCTTCAACGCAAAAGGTGCACCTGCAGAGTTATAGGTAAGGGCTCCCCTCTTGGCTTCCCGGCCCTGCAGCAGCCATGCCCCCAGAGTTCCAGTTGGGGGATTTACCACACAGGAAATTACCACACAGGAAAAAGAATCCCAGACTCTAACAAACAGTTATCTGCAGCTCCTCAACTCGTTCTATAATTGTACTGTTCAGTTAGAGAACCTACAGGACCATGTGGTAATCTAATGCTTGGACACAAAAAAGGTGTCAGGCTATAATAAACAAAGTTTTTTGTTTGGGTTTCTTTGGAAGATGGGTTTTGCATCCTCCTGTGGTTTCCATTGGTGGGAAAGTTGAAGGCAGAATGTCTATGCGCTGCCGACGCCCTATTGTTCATTGCCAACCCATAGTTTATAATTTCCACATCACTCGTCATCATCCGGGTTTTTGAAGGATACTCCATGATTATTATAAATTAGGCCAAGACCAAATCGTTCCCATTACAAGATGTCAAACTGATTGAATTACTGTACTGGAGTATCAACGAGTAAACCTTCTATAGATAACCCGTAATGAATATCAGTCTTTTATTACATGATGCAGACGCCACATTGCAGACAATACTCTGTCACGTAGCTACATTTCCTAGATGGAGCACATGGCGTCGCATCATTGCCATGTGCAACTGATAGCGTAACTGGGTTAGCAAATACGGCAAGGAGAGGGGTGAAATAGTTTCACAAGTATAAGCAGAGCGGATGGGTGCGGAGCTTGGTAAGGTAGGAAGCAGAAAACTGGACTATCAAAACGTGAGGTGGTGGGTACCCTTTACTGTAATGGTCTCCTGAGCTACAGATTATTTGAGTATTCTGAATGCAGATTTTTTTTCTATTTACACGTCTTTCCCATCATACCTGCACTTGGAGGTACACTGTACATTGTGATGGAGCAACTGTGTGGTGTCTCTAGAAGTTACTGTACACTGTTAAACTTGACTGACTCCCTGAGGGACTGTGAGTGTCATGGAAATAGTATGCATCCTAAGGAGTTGGCCTATAATCCAGCTTTTGACTCATTCAGCTCAAGATACTTTATTGAATTTACTCTCATACGTCTTAGTTGTTTGTCTTGGGATCAATATTGAACCAGTTTCCCTCGACTTCACACGTGAGCACAGCTCAGAACAGTACAGTACAATAAGAACGCCATCCATTTCACAAAGCAAGACACCAAAACACTTCTAACACCGGCTAATTAATAAACACACACTTTTTTACTAAAGAGGGGTGTGCCAGCGATTCCCTTCTACATCGCCATCTTACAGCAAAATGTTATTTTGCTTTGTGCTGTATATTTATTTACCAGTTGGGGGAGAAACTAATATCATGTAGCAGTAATCAACGTTTATTCATATAATTTTTGGTGTAATTAAATAAGTAATAGAAACAGCCCAACGGAAAACAGAGTACTTACATTGTGCACGATATGCTGTGCCACCATAGAAACAATCAACTGTGAGTTTTTTAGTAATGTCTTTAAAGTCTCTAGACACCTGAATGGCTAGCTCCCTTGTTGGAGTAAGAACAAGCACCTGCAATAAAACAAAGCACTGTTAAAATGTAGATGGTCTGGTACTATAACAATAATCCCAGGTTGATTCGAAATGGTCAATGAATGCATAAATGCAAAAAGAAAACTATTTCTTTAAATGCTTTCCTTAAATCAGTAATGATTTAATCAAAATAAAAGCGATAAGTAACCTACCTATGATAGTTGGCAATGCAAATGCTACTTACCAGTATGCATCTGTTCTTGGCATGTAGGGCTGCTGACATTCATATCCGTGCATAGATCGCCGCCTAGTGTTGTGTCCGGATGATTGCACATTGTTGTCCTGGAAGAGTCTTCGAAGTATCACGAGATAGGTGGCTCCTCCCCTGGACTACAGTGCGCATGGGCATCGCCTCCATCCCCAGATTGTTTTTAGCCATTGGCAGAGATGGAGTGAAGTATGTGAGTGATGCCCATGCTAAGAGCATGAAAAAAATATGTAAAGGAATACTGCAGCTGCTACAGGCGCCAGGGAGGAGGGCGGGCGATATGAATGTCAGCAGCCCTACATGCCAAGAACAGATGCATACTGGTAAGTAGCATTTGCAGTTCGAGGCATGTGGGCAGCTGAATTCATATCTGTGCATAGAATACATAGCAGTCCCTCCATTAGCGGCGGCCGCCCGTGCCAGCTGCAGCAGTTTGAAAAAGTGTCTTGAGAACAGCCTGACCAACAGCAGCCTGCTGTTTAGAGTGCACGTCTACACAGTAATGTTTAGTGAAAGTATGTGTGGTAGACCATGTGGCTGCTCTACAAATATCTTCTAAGGGAATGTTACCTAGGAAAGCCATAGAGGCCCCCATCTTTCTGGTGGAGTGGGCTCTTGGTGGAATTGTGAGAGTGCGTTTAGCTTTAGCGTAACAGATCTGAATGCATTTCACGATCCACCTAGCGATCCCAGCTTTGGAGATAGCGTTTCCCTTGTGGTGTGAGGCAAATGCAACAAAGAGTTCCTTGGTCTTACGAAAATCTTTAGTCCTGTCAACGTAGTACATCAAGGCTCTTTTAACATCAAGGGTGTGGAGCATCCGCTCCGCCAGTGACTCTGGGTTTTGAAAAAACACTGGTAACTCAATTGTCTGGTTTATGTGGAATTGAGATACAACCTTGGGTAAGAATTTAGGGTTAGTGCGGAGCACCACCCTGTTAGCGTGTACTTGGAAGAAAGGTTCTTGGATGGTGAGCGCCTGCAACTCGCTAACCCTCCGTAGCGATGTAATTGCTACTAAGAAAGCAACCTTCCAAGTTAGAAACTGAAGCTCACAAGAGTGCAGTGGCTCAAAGGGAGGACCCATCAGCCTTGTAAGAACAACATTGAGGTTCCATTCCGGAGCTGGTGGTGTCCGTGGTGGAATGACTCTTGAGTCCTTCTAGAAAAGCCTTGATAGCAGGGACCTTAAAAAGTGATAGGTGTTGCCTATTCTGAAGGTATGCTGCCATCGCAGACAAATGAATGCGGATGGAAGAGTACGCCAAATTGCATTGGTACAGGTGGAACACGTAGCAAATAATGTTTTCAATGGAAGCGTCCAGTGGGTCAATATCATGGTTTGCACAGTATATGACAAACCGCTTCCATTTGGCCGAGTAACAAGCTCGAGTAGTGGGCTTCCTTGCCTCCCGAATGATGTCCATGCAATCGGGGGGGAAGATTGAGGTAGCCAAACTCTAGGACTTCAGGAGCCAGATCGCCAGGTTGAGCTGTTGCGGATCTGGGTGCTGAATGTCTCCATGGCTCTGCGTCAGAAGGCTGGGAGTGAGATGAAGCCTTTGATGCGGTACCACGGAGAGTTCCAGAAACGTGGTGTACCATGGTTGGCGAGCCCACGTTGGAGCAACCAGGATGAGAGTCATCGAGTGCTGCCTGAGTTTGCGTGCCACCAGCGGTATCAGAGGTGCTGGGGGAAAAGCGTACGCAAATCTGCCTGACCAGTTCATCCACATCGCATTGCCCTGCGATTGCGGGTGTGGGAACCTGGCGGCGAAGCTTTGGCATTTTGCGTTCTCCTTTGTGGCGAACAGGTCTATCTCTGGATGACCCCACCTTTGGAAGTACGGTTGGAGTACTGATGGATGTATCTCCCACTCGTGCATTTGGTGGCTGTGCCTGCTGAGCAGGTCCGCCATCTGGTTGTCTTTGCCCGGGAGATGCTCCGCCATGAGGAAGATGTTCCTCTGAATGGCCCACTTCCACATGCTCTGAGCCAGATTAGACAGCTGCGGAGAGTGTGTTCCTCCCTGCTTCTGAATGTAGTACATGGCCGTCATGTTGTCCGTCCGGATCAACACGACCTTGTTGCACAGATGTACCTTGAATGCCTTTAAGGCCATGAAGATTGCCATCAGTTCCAGGACGTTGATGTGCATCTTCCTCTGCTGTAGTGTCCATAGACCCTGCACCGTGTAATGGAGTACATGCGCTCCCCATCCCTGGAGAGAAGCGTCCGTTGTCAGGATAATCTGTGGCACAGGCTCCTGGAACGGTCGGCCCTTGCAAAGGTTTTGTGGATTCCACCAATGCAGAGAGTTGAACGCCCGACCGCTCACCAACACTAGGTCTGTCAGTTGCCCATGAGCCTGAGTCCACTGCCGTGCCAGGCACTCCTGAAGCGGACGCATATGTAATCTCGCGTGCAGGACGATGGAGATGCAGGAGGCCATCATGCCTAGCAACTGCATGAACACCTTCGCTGGAAGCGAGTGCTGAGGTCTGAATCGTTGGATCAGCGCTTGGATACTGGCGATTCTCACTGAGTTTGGCTGCGCAGTGGCTGCCAGTGTGTTTATTGTCGCGCCCAGATACTGCCGTACATGGGCGGGTTGGAGATGGGATTTTGGATAGTTCAGCGAGAATCCCAGATCGTGCAGGAGATGAATGGTGCGGGACACGTGGTCGGCGCACTGCTGTTCTGTTTTTGCCTGAATGAGCCAGTCGTCCAGATAAGGATAGACGTGGACGTTCTGGCGTCGTAGATGCGCCGCCACAGTCGCCAGGCACTTTGTAAAGACTCTTGGCGCTGTGGTGACCCCGAACGGCAGAACCCTGAACTGGTAGTGCTGGTCTAGGATTGTGAATCTGAGATACTTCCTGTGGGAAGGATGCAGGGGGATATGAAAGTATGCATCTTTCAGATCCTTCGTAGCCAGGAAGTCCCCCTGTTGAAGCAGAGGGAGTACCTGCTGTAACGTGAGCATATGGAAGTGCTCCGAGAGAATATACCAGTTGAGGGGCCTGAGGTCCAGGATGGGCCTGAGGGATCCGTCCTTTTTGGGGATTAGAAAATACAGGGAGTAAACTCCTGTTCCCCTTTCTTGCAGTGGAACGAGCTCTATTGCCCCTTTTTGCAGCATGACTGTGACCTCCTGCTGCAACAAGTGCAAGTGCTCGCCGGACATAGGCCGGCTTCTTGGAGGTATGTTTGGTGGAGTGGAAGTAAGTTCCAGACAGTAACCGTACTGGATAAGAGATCTGACCCACCTGTCCGTGATGATGGATTTCCACGCGGGCAGGAACTGCTGGAGTCTCCCCCCGACCGGTGTTGTGTGGTCGGGGGGGCAGTGACAAGACGTCACTGCTTGTTGGCGGTGGTGGACCTGGAGCTATTGTTTCCACGTCCCCTGCCCTTGACGTTGTTGCCTCTGTAGCCACCTCTACCCTTGTTGGTGTATGAGGTCTGGGTATTGCTCTTATAGTACTGTGTGGATTGCGATGCCTGACCCCTTGAGGTGCCTCTGGTATTGGAGCGGCGATAGGAACCACCCCGAAACTGCTGAGATTGGAGGGCCCCCATAGACTTGGCAGTGTCTGTGTCTTTTTTCATCTTTTCAAGTGTCGCATCCACCTCGGGTCCAAACAGGTGGTCAGGATTAACTGTTTGGTTCAGTATGGTTGTTTGTATATCTGGTTTAAAGCCTGATATCCGAAGCCATGCATGTCTTCTTAGCAACACACTGGTGTTGATTGCCCTGGAGGCAGTATCAGCCACATCTAGCGCACATTTGATGGAAGCGTTAGTGATTAGCTTGCCCTCCTGAATTAACATCTCCCCAGCCTCCTTGTACTGGTCAGGTAAGTGCTGCAACAGTGTTTCTAGGGTGTCATAGTGAGCCCTATCGTAGCGTGCAGGTAGGGCCTGGGTGTTTGAAATGCGCCAAATGTTAGCTGCTTGCGCAGCAATCCTTTTCCCTGAGGCCTCAAATATTCGACTCTTTGTCTGGGGGAGGAGCGTCACCAGTGGTCTGTGAATTCGCCCTCTTCCGAGCGTTGGATACAACCAAAGAGTCCAGTGGCAAGTGTCCCTTGATATATGTTGGATCCGAGGGCGCTGCCTTATACTTTTTGTCAATTCGAGGATTGATGACACGCGCCCGAGTGGGCTCCTTGAAGACCTCCGGCGCGTGCTTTAGAACTCCTTTGAGCATTGGCAATGTCTGGACTGACTTCTCGGCCACTGAAAAAGTGTCAAACAAAAAATCCACATCCACAGGATCTGAGTGGAGCTCAACATCGTGGTTAGCTGCGGCCCTCTCAATCAAGGCGTTGAAGGCTGCAGAATCCTCCGTTGGTGAGGTCTTTGCCGCAAAGAGCTGCGGTTCCTGACCCGATTGTGGGTCGTCCGGGTCGGCTCCGGCCGACCAAGGCTCATGTTCCTCCTCCGGATCAGAGTACGCCGGATAGTTGTACTCGACCTCCTCTTCCTCGTCACCCTCCCCCGCGTTGGAACGCGTTGGAGAACGGTCTACGTGTTTGGGAGACGAAGGCTCCATAGGGGCCGAAGCGCCCGTCGAGTCCTTCTTGTTTTTAAGAGGAATCCGAAAATGTTCCAACACCGGCTCCGTGGTGATTTTCCGTTTGAGGAGGGACAATTTTCCAGTATTGGCGTCGATGATGACCTCTCGGCGCTCTTCCTCCGCGAGTGGCTGGAGTCGAAGCTTCGACACCACCAATGCCGCTTTGGACGTCGACACCTCCTTCGAGGGCACGTCTGCTCCCTGCTTCGGAGCGAAGGCTTTCGGCGTCGACTTCGGCGGCAGGGTGTAGCGGATAGGCGTCTGCACCTTCGCCGGCTTCGATGCGGTCTTCGGCTTCACGCCCTCCGGTTAGGGAACAACAGCGCCCTTCCGAATCCGTTGCAGGGACTCCGTGACCTTTTTCGTCAAGGTTGGAGAGGGCTTGACCGTCTCGAACGATTTCCCTGAGTCGGGAGCTGGGTCCGCTGGAGGCAAAGTCTTCGGAGCCGACACCGTGCCATCCTTGGCCCCGACAGTCGGAGCCGGCGCAGCCGGAGCTTTGGAATCGCCTTGACGCTTCTTCGGAGCCTTTTTCGGGTCATCGACCTCTACCATCTTCGGCGCCGACGCAGCCGCGTCGGACGCCTTTGCCTTCGGCGTCGACCCCGAGGCTTTGGGGTCGGCCATCTTGGCGTGGCTCTTCAAGTCGGCCATTTTGATTTTCTTAGATGTTGACGCCTCTAGAGCCTTCTGTCCCACCAGTGGAGCTTTCACTTTCGGTTTCGAAACCGATGGTGTGGATCCCGATGGCTTCACTTTCGTTTTCTTCAACGGTAGTGGCGCATCTGAAATGTCCGTGGCCGGGCCGAGAGGCGGGGCTGCTGGACTAATAGTAAGGTCTTGGGTAAGGCCCGAAGGCGATCCCTGGACCTGGGCCGTAAGTTGGGGATCGACCCCTGAGTCAGCTTGGGGGTGCTCTTCCTCCGAGCTATCCCCCACGGTGGCAATGGCCCCATCGTCGTCCCCTACCTCGTCGCCGACTTCATCAAACTCCTCATCTCCCGCGTCGTAGTCGTCTCCCTCCGACGCGAGGCTAGAGTCCGAAACCTGAAAGACGTTGTCGTTTCCTTCAAATTCCTCAAAGATGTTGTCCGGCGGGGGCGCCGGGGGTGCCGACAACTGGGCCTGGAGTCGAGCGGCCCGACGATGCTTCAGGGTCTTCTTGCACCGGAACTTTGAACAGGCCATACACCTGGCCTCGTCATGGTCCGGTGATAAACACTTGTTGCACACAGGGTGCACGTCGAGGTGTGAATACTTGGAGGTGCACACCGGGCACCTCTTGAACGGAGTTCGTTCCATGTTCAGTAGTCTGGAGCGTCGAGTAAGCCCGTCCGCGCCGACAGCACGCGGAGGGGCAGGAAGCGTTCGGAGCTGAGAAGGAATACAACCCGAACGAAAACAATACCGACGCCCAGCCTAAAGACCTTTTGGTCTCAAGTAGAAAGTCAAACAAACTATCGGTCCAGACAGAGGGAACCGAAACACATCCGAACCCAATGGCGGAAAAAAACAATCTGGGGATGGAGGCGATGCCCATGCGCACTGTAGTCCAGGGGAGGAGCCACCTATCTCGTGATACTTCGAAGACTCTTCCAGGACAACAATGTGCAATCATCCGGACCCAACACTAGGCGGCGATCTATGCACAGATATGAATTCAGCAGCCCACATGCCTCGAACATTTGCATACTTTGCATTATCGTAGCATGTGCTGGTTAAGCACAGAAACATTTAGACACACTGAGGTTCCCGGTGGTGTGGATCACTCCACTTTTTTTTAACCCAGAATATCCAACAAATGTCAAACTTGTCAAGCCTTTGGGAGGGAAAGTTTTGGAATCTATGGAGAACTAAAGTCCTAAATCCCAGTGTTCCAACATTTATTTCAATAAAAAACAATAATTTGATTTATATAGCGCTTACTACCCCTGATGAGGTGTTGAAGTGCTTTATGGCAAGTAGCACGCTACTCTGGAACCCAAGGTTAATGGTTTATCTAGTGCAGGGGTCTCCAACCAGTAGCTCGGGAGATACTGGTAGCTCACCAGCACCCTCAAAGTAGCTCTCAGAGTTGAAGCCTAACCAAGCAAATCTCAGAGATTCTGTGTATATTAAAGAAGGCAGCACTGCTCGTTTCATTACCCGCAAGGGTTACAGACAACCAAACCAATGGCAGGGCCTCTAGATAACACTCAAACACACACTGTGTTGACCAATCAATCAGGGATTTATAGAGCGCACTACTCACCCATGGGGGTCTCAATGTGCTGGGGGTATAGGATTTTGGCAGCTCCAGTCATTCGAAAAGCCAGATCTTGAGGCTTTTCCTGAATGCTTGCAGTGTGGTGTTTCATCTTATGCTGAGGAGGAGTTTGTTCCAGGTCTTGGCCAAAATGTAGGAGAAGGATCTGCCTCCTGTTCTGGCTTTGTGGATGCGGGGGATTTCGGCCAAGGCCTGGTCAGCGGAGCGGAGGTTTCTTTTCGGTGTGTAGGAGATTCTTTCGTTGAGGTATTGGGTCCGGTGTTGTGGAGGGCTTTGTAGGTGTGTGTGAGCAGCTTGAAGGTCACTTTTTTTTTTTTACGGGACCCAGGGGAGGACTCGTAGGTGCTGGGGGATGTGATCTTGTCGTGGGATGCTGAGAACAAGTCTGGCTGCGGCGTTCTGGACGGTCTGGAGTTTGTGGAGTAGAGATTTGTTGATTCCGGCGTGGAGGGCATTTCCGTAGTCCAGCCTGCTGGTGATGAATACGTGGGTGACGTTCTTCCTGGATTCGGATGGGATCCATTTGAAGGTCTTGCGGAAGGTGTTGAAGCATGGAGGCTACGGCGTCACATGAACCATCTTTATTATCCACTTTAAATCTACCTAAGAAGTAGATTGGCCATGTTATACACCCTGCTCTATCAGTTGCACCGTGTGCGAGATCAAAGAATAGTAGCAGCAGTAACCAGGGCTGACCCACCAAAGTGCGTGACTGCAAAAACTAGAGTGAAAATGTGTTAGTTGGGAGCATTATCAACCAAATAGCTGAGGAGCAGAGAGTATGCATCCAGGGCAGAGGAAGTTAGAAGCCTCACATTCACTTTGATGTGGGTGTGTGACACTGTGTCCTTCCCTAATAAACAGTGTTGATTCCTAAAAGCTACTCCTAGTGTCAAGGACTGCCAAATATGTATGCTCGTTCCCATCATAAGAGTATTATCTCTGACGCAATTGTGCCCGTTCATGGTATAATTGTGCCATAGCCATAACATTTTCATCCTTGACTATTTTGTGCATACAAGTCTAGTAATTACATACCTGCTGCCATCACTGACATATAAAGAGCATGACTAGCCTGCTTTTAGCCCTTCCTGACAGAGTGGCAACCGCTTCTCCCATAATAATGGCCATAACTAATATATGTTGGGCATCCAGCTGTGGCTAAGTGGTAGCCCTGGTTTAATGATGGGCATTGTTAGCATAATAGAGGCATTCGTAGTGTTATGGTGAGAAAGCGTGGCCTATGATTCCAATACCTGGGTATTTATAGCAGAATTTGACCATGAGAGGCATTTTTACATGGCGGTACTCAATGAAAACGAAAAGCTGATGTTTAGCGACTGTTTATTTTCTAACAAGGAAAACGGATTTGAATTTTAACCCCTTGCATGCGTGGGATGGCCCCCAGCCGTCCGGCGCGGCGGTGGGCCTGTGCATCGGATGGCCTGGAGCTGTCCAATCTGCGCATTGGTGGAATTTCGACGCACCGCAGCGAAATTCTGGCCGCAGCCTAGAGGTTAAAGGGAAAAAAAAAAATCAGAAAGGTTTTTCTTCTAGAAAATTGAGTTTGAGTCCTCAAAGTGGAAAGTGATTTTGATAGAAAAATATGTGTCTTTTCTGCAAAACCTACCCGCCTGGCGTCGTACGGAGGGGGATACAATATGTAGAGGGTGCGGCGAAGCAGCAGAATCGCTACTGCACGTGGTTTGCAGTTGTCCAGCATTTGATCTCCAACGTAGGTCCAAGCTGAGGGGGGAATGGAATCGGCTGGGTGTTCGGTTCTGCAGGCAAGCTATCATTGCGGCTTTGAGCCCAGACAACACAGATCTAAATATAAGGTTGACAAACTTGATCCTGCAGGCATATCGCAATTTTAAACAAAAGTGTCCAGTCCCAGCCTTCCCCTAATCTTTCTTAAATTAATCAACGCTTTTTAAAAACAAATAATCTCAAAACCGTCAAGTAATTAGAGATAAGAACAGCTAAATAGCTTTTTAGGATCACGGTTTGTTTTATGTATGTAATCACAGATTGGGGGAGCAATTTTAATAACATTTGCAAGTAAGAGACCAAGGAAGATGATTATGCATATTTCTGCTGTGTATTTGACTGTCTGTATTGTTTTTAATATTTGTAAACACTATGAACTGGAAATTTCTCTTTTAAAGATATTTGTTTTATATCTAAATAAAGATTACTACCACTAAAAAAATGTGTCTTTTCAAAAACTAATATACTAATGAAGACAAGATATTGCAGTTCTAAAACACATTTAAAGTTGTTAGCTGAATGATAATTCAATTTGAGTTGGGGAGACTTACTGCTGTGGTAATACCCTTATGGCACATAGCATGTGAGAATTTGTATTTTACTTGATTACAAGCATTTAATATTGATAAACGTTTCCCTTGCATTCTGCTGATAACTTCACCTGGAATATTTTGGTGGTTACTACTGATAATCGTGCTTAGGGTGGTCATAGTGTAATGGTAATACATATCATTAGCATTTTACAGCGATAAAATATGCTAGTTGCTTGTCAGGACTTTCCTTGAGCATAAGTAGCTCTCACTACAGAAAAGGTTGGAGACCCCTGATCTAGTGGTTATTGGTGGGTACTGAAATTTATCACGAGTAGTGAGGGAGAGGCCTACCACCCTGGGAAGGATTGGTCCAGAAACATACCATGGAAACATCTAGAAATTTGCTTTGAATTTAACAGATTCCTATGGTGTTGGTAGCTGCGGGACTTGAACCCTGGGCTGGCTATCACCCGAGAAACCTACCAACCGCAGAAATTTCTGGAAACTAGACACCAGGAGGAGTCCAGAGGGGTATGCCTTGCATGGAACCTATTTATTTTTCTAATCCAGAAAGCCTTGCATATGTCATGCTTCAGCCGACAAGTGTGGCAATTCTGTTTTTGAACCATACTGACATCTGGTGGGTATTTTATGTAATAAAATATGCTGGGATCCGCTCATGTGTCATTACTCTGGATCTCTGTGGCGTCTACTTGACAAATATTCTGAGGGTTGGTACATTTTCCTGGGTGCTGGAAGAACCCATGCCCGGATAATGAAGTTATTCCCTAGGGAAACGAATTTGGCATAGAGGTCAATGTCCTTCCCTCTCAAAGACGTTAATATAACTGGAAAAAACCATATACCTTAGGACTTTTTTCATTACAGTCCCCCTGTCATATTAGTAACATAGAATAGAAGAGGAAGTCTAATTGCATTCCCATCTCAGCAGAACGTTATACATTTTAATATGTACCAGCAAAGGAGCCAGGTGGCGACTTGCAGGGTTCCAAATCATCTCAGATTTATTTCACAACGGTAGTATCACAAATTGATAGTTGTTAACAGGATTTTCAGCTGGAGGAGTCTGAAACACTGCACTATGAGAAACTCTACCTCATCTGGGGGAGAAATTAATGACCGATTCTCACAGTATATGTCATTTTGTTGTAATCAGAAAAGAGGGACTCTTGGTCTTACGTGGCGAAATGAAAACTCTAGAGCGAGAAATTACACCGGAGGTCTGGAAAAAATTACTGGGGGTTATATCTAAGAAAATGTGTGCAGAAAGAAAGAGGTCCTGTATGAATAGTAAAATACACTTAAATCTATCGCACATAATCCTCAACTGTTGAAGAGATGGAAACTTTTTTTTTTAAACCACTAAAAAAAAACTGCAGCTCTACATAAATAAAGCCCCTGCGAGGATGAGACCAGAACAGAGCTCATTCATATTCAGAGTCTGCATTGTAGCCGTGCCATTTCCAAATCTATTTAGCGTCCGCTTTGTACGAGTCCTGGCTCAATCAGAACCTGATACCACAAGAACTATGAGAGCACAGCCACAGTGGAGTAACTGCATTACACTAAACTGCATAAGTGGACTATAACAAACAGATTTGAGAAGCACCTCTTTCCAAGGACAAAAAGATTTGTATCCCTGGCTAATCAGTTTCACTTCCAATTTACACTTGCATCAAACCAATAACATCAATCTCTCTCAAAGTAGGAAGGGATCAGAATATGGTGAATACTTTAGAATACAATAATAACATTTCCCAAGAGAATGAAGCAAACTTCTTATGTATATTCTTAGACCGTCACCTTGGGGGCTCTGCCTCTTTTCCGATCTTGGTCAACTCCCTGAAGTTTTTCAATCAATGGAATAGCAAAAGAGAACGTTTTCCCTGTCCCAGTTCGAGCTTGTGCAACAACATCTTTACCACTATACACCGAATGGAATGTCTTTACTTGCACAGGAAACAAATGTGTTACTCCTCTTGCTGAAAAATAAAAAATAAATGGCATGTTACATCTAGTTTCATGACCTACAACTGTTCACCAAAATATCTAAAGCAAAAACATTCACGAAGAATCATATATATATATATACACACATACATACACACACACATACACACACACCAACAGTAGGAAGCAGGCTCTGTAAGTGGTATACCACTAGGTGGTTATACCGGGAAACAGCCTTTAATCTGACGTTTTTACTTCATAGTACATTTTCCGCACATGTTTTAGATTGCAAAGACTGTTGGCACACAAGTCTTAACATCGCAACACAAAACCACGGATTTGAGGATAATTAAAGAGGGGAGGAGGGGGGGGGGGGGGGGGTTGGGAGTCTCTTTCCAAAATATAACATGTTCAATTACCAGCAAATGTGTAAACGACAAATGGAACAAACATTTATAATGCAATAGGTGTCACCTTTTATTAAGTTAAAGCCATTTGCTTTGCTATACAATACCATTAGCAAAGCACATGGTTTTAACTTAATCAAAGGCGAGACCTATTGCATTTTCAATATTTGTTCTTCCTGCACTCCATGAGAGTGTATGTGTGTTATTGCTTTCTCATTTGCTGCTTCCCCCTCAAATGCAGCTCAGGGAAAAAGGGGTGGGCTTTTTGATAAAGAATAACATTTTTCGGGGGAGAGCCCAGCAGCTGTAGTTTGCTACCAACCTGTTCCTATTAAAATATGCACTTTCAAACAGGTTTAATTGTATTTACTGCTCCAAGATTGGAGTCCACTAGCTCCACTAAAGCTCAAAAGAAGCAGAGCCATTCCATCCAGAACATGGTTCAACGCGGACCTAAACACAGAAAGGAGAAACTTAAGAGCCAAAGAAAGTGGAGAAACAACCGGACCGCCATCCTTCGTGACCAACTGAAAGCAGCCCGTAGGAAGTACAACCACATCAAAAACAAGAAATCCAGCTTCTTCCGCGAAGCACTGGATAAGGCCAAAAACAGACCGAAGGAGCTCTACAGCATCATCAGACAACAATCCTCCAAGCCACTGTCCTCATCTGTACAGGCATCCAAAGAACTATGCGACAACTTCGCCCACTTCTTCAACGACAAGATCGCAAGAATCGAACTATCATTAGACATCAACAAATCACAGCCCAAGAAGAGCAGCTCGGATGTACCTCATGCCCTCTCTCCTGAATCTTCTCTCACCCCCTGGCTTAGCTTTCGCCCCGTTCTAGAAACAGATAATCTCGCTGATCTCGACCTCCAAACCATCAGCACATATCTCAGACCCCCTTCCTCCCCTACTAATCAAGAAAATGAAGCACGCTTTTGCACCTATATGGAGCAAAATCATAAATAGCTCCTTAAAAAATGGAGTGGTCCCTGATTGCCTTAAAATGGGGCAAGTCACACCCCTGCTGAAAAAACCCGGTCTAGACTTGACAGATCTAAACAATTTCAGACCTATATCTAACCTCCCCTTGCTCTCTAAAACACTTGAACACTGCGTACTTCATCAACTGACACAGCACCTGGACAACATCAACCTCCTAGACCCCCACCAGTCTGGCTTTAGAAAAGGCTGCAGCACAGAAACCGCGATGCTGAACATCATAGATGATCTCCATGGATCACTAGACTCCGACAAATGCTGCCTCCTCATTCTCCTACACCTCTCGGCAGCATTTGATACGGTGGACCACAAACTCCTCATCAAGGCTCTTCAAGAAAGAGCTGGTCTCGGCGAGGTAGTTCTCAAGTGGTTCTCCTCCTTTATACACAATCGCACGCAAAAAATAAAAATCAAGAACTTCACCTCGAAAAACCCAGCAAGTCAACAAGGGCGTCCCCCAAGGATCGGTGCTCTCTCCACAGCTTTTCAACATCTATTTGAAACCGCTCTCCAAGCTACTCAGAAAAGCCAATATCCGCTTCCACCTCTACGCGGATGATACACAGATCTATCTGGAAACTTCCTCTCTCAATGACATCCAAAGACTAAATTATGTCCTGAAAGATGTTCCGGAATGGCTGACAGAATCACCTTAAACTAAATCCAGACAAGACCGAGACACTCCTTATCTCGAACAAGGAGGACAACCCTCAAATCGCAAAATGGCTAAAGGCAATCGATGCACTCAAAGGGAATCTCACTCTAGCAGACTCTTAAATCTCTTGGCGTCACCTTAGATTCTAAACTAAACATGATGAAACACATTAAAAACTCGGCTAAAAGTGCATTCTTTAACCTCAGACTTCTGAACAAAATCAAACCCTACATTCCTAACAAGGACCTCAAACTGGCCACTCAATCTCTGGTACTGTCAAGACTGGACTATGGGAACGCAATCCTAACCGGTATTCCTAAATCGCATTTGGCACCGATCAAAACAACATTACATGCGGCAGCCAGAATGATCACCAGCATCAAAAAATCTGATCACATCTCCCAGGCACTCAAAGAAATCAACTGGCTCCCAGTAGAAATGCGAAGTAACTTCAGAACGGCCTGCCTGACCCACAAAGCCCTCCATACCGGCAAACCCGAATACTTGGCAAAAAAACCTCAAAAAAGCAGGCCAAGCCAGGAATCTGAGAAGCTCTAACTTCCTCCTGCTCATCCTACCTAAAACCAGAAAGAAAAGAACAGCGGACTGCTCTTTCTCGGGAAACTCCCCCAAAATTTGATTTGGAACTTCATCCCCCCGCACATCAGAACCATACCGTCCTTTGTGGAATTCAAAAGTCAACTTAAATCACTGTTCCTCATCCGTTCCCTTTGTTGTGGATAACACGGAACAGACAGCAACCCCAGAACCTCAAAATCTGAGTTTGGCACAAGGTGTTTCAATGGAAACTGGGGTGCTCAGAGCCACACTGCTAACAGGCAAGTAGAATGGTTGCAGGAGCCAAGATTTGGGGTTTAGGTCACACAAAAGGGGCACAAAGCAGCACCAAACATACATCACCAGCGGCACAGGGGAGGCTGGGTGTAGGGTGCAAATTCTGCATTGGGCGCCCAATACTTCTCAATGGGGATTCTGCTTTCAACAAACAGGCTGTAGGCGTTGCACCGGAAGTTGACATACTGAACAATTACCACATACAAAAAAGTATGTGGTAATTGTTCAGTATGTGAACATGGCATAAACAAACTGGTTGACTACAACTATAACAGCTCCAGGACATATAGGGTTACCTCGTTCATCAACTGTAACACCACTTTTGCAGTCTATGTAATCATTTGCCACTGTAAAATGATCTATGTTGGTAGCAGTACCAGAAGTCTTAAAACACGGATTCAGGAGCATATTAGAAGCATCAAAAATAATGATCTTCGGAGCCCTGTGGCCCAGCATATCGCTGACAACCACCCAGATGAAAAAGAAATTAAATTCCATGCAATTGACAAAGCAGTGTCAGGTAAACGTGGTGGTGATAGGATCACTTGCCTCAGACAACTTGAGGCCCGTTGGATATGCAGACTTAAAGCTGTAGATCAGGGTTTAAATGTAAATAATGAATTTCATCATTTTTTGTGACTCAGCTCAACTCATTCTGACTCTCCGCATTTTCTGTATCAGGTTACTGCTGTCGCGGTAATTCTTTCATTACTCTCTCTTTACACACTAGGAATTCGATTTGTACATCATTGCATGGTTTCTTTGCATTGTAATAGTGCAACCAATAAGAGACACTCATCTGAGTAACCAATATGAGCAATTTTGTCAAGCCATGTCCTGCCTAAATTATTTGGTCTATATATTGTGCCGATTGTCAACCGGGACTACCTTTCTGCAGACAGCAAATTACAGCTGCCTGGACCTTGAATATAGTTATATGTGCGCCATTGTGTAGGCTTTCACTAATCTATGATGCCATAACATTATGAATAAGTGGCTAACTAAGACTGCTAAAATGGGACAAACTTGGACTGCTTCTGATAAATAAGTGAAAAACATTTCACTTTACTGGATTTATTTTGCATCATGTCAGGTCGCGCTTGTATAAGTTCGTAATTTCAATCATGTCATATTTAATATTCACTCTTTGGCTAGACCTTGCTTTGAAGATCTTACTCGAACCCTTACAAGATGTCTGCTCGCATTTTATGTTTCCTCAGACTGCAACATTTTCGTTTCTTCGCTCGATAGTATTCGATTAACATGTTCTATTATAGCTTGGTAGCTTGTCCTTTAAATCAAAACAATTATTAGACTGAATTTCAACTATTTAACTATCTTATCCTTATGATGAAAGCATAAAATGACACTTCTTTAGCTGATTTTCGTAACCTTTCAGTCTTCATTTTGACTAGTTTAAGATGGCGGCCATTGTAATCATCGATCGCCATGTCTTCGTGACAACTTCTATTATAGCCTGATAGCTCGTCATTTAAATCGAAACAATTATTAGACTTAATTTCAACTATTAGACTATCTTATCCTTATGATGAAAGCATAAAATGACACTTCTTTAGCTGATTTCCGTAACCTTTCCGTCTTCGTTTTGACTAGTCTAAGATGGCGGCCATTGTAATCATTGATCGCCATTTCTTCGCGCCTTTTGCTTTTACTAATTAGTAGTCTTAATTGACTAATTACATACATTTGGGGACTATATATATATCCTCTCCAAGGTGCCTTCATTATGGACCGGGAGACCAGACGACCGCACACGCACGCGACGAAGACGCCGAATTTATGGTAAGCTCCAGGAGTTTAACGCTGTATGGGCTCTTAAATATTGAGTAGGACATAGTTTTTACTACTCTTTGATAGCCAGCATCTTACTTGGCCCGAAGTCCTTCTCAATATTTATTGTGTTTGTAACTTTGGTACATGAGCATGCAAGATGACCATGCTAAGATGGCGGGCACGCTTGAGTGTCGTTTTCGCCTATTAATATGAGAGTTACTACACCATAGGCTGTGGCCCCTTGTCCTTACGGTCGCTTTGAATTGTCGGTTTTTTCTCTCTTTTCGATTTAACTTTATGAGATTAGCTTTGTTGGGTGTTAGTTTTTCAACCCATACGCATCTCCCTGACTGTGTAAATAATAAATGCCAAACTTTCGTAATTTAGAGACATCAGTGCTATTGTGTTACTTGCTTCAGTAATTGGACTTTCTTACTTAGGCCAGATGCCCAAAAACCCTAGTCCCAATATATTAACAATAGTGATTACATACCATTGGTAAACTTGTTTATTTTTCTTTCGCTTACAATGACATTATGTAAATGGTTTTTTATCCAGTTGACCACCTATTACCCATGGATACCTTGTATTCGGGTCTTAAAAGCCAGACACCTTTCCTCATATAACCATTGCCCAATTTTTCGGTTTCAGGCATATACTTTACTCTTCCCCTAACTCTGCTGGATCCCAAAACGAATGGATGATTACTAAATCTGCCAACCATATAACTATAGTAAGTGCATATTTCCATTTCCTAATGAATGTTAAACGGCCCTTAATCCTCTGATTAGGCAGGTTCTTTAGGTGACGGGCTTATTAAAAAACTTATCCCATAAAGCCATATTGATTGGACATACGACTTAGATTTTAATTACACTGTCGCTCAAATAGTCAATAAGCCTGCCAGATAGTAACAGCTGTCTCCTGCAGCGCACAGATTCTTATATATGACCATCATTTCTAAAACATTGATATATTCACTTATAGAAACCGATTGCTTGTACACCTGCCAGGACGGATGAGACGCTTAACATAAGAATACACTGCGCAAAGGTATTTAAAATATATTATGACTTTGGAGCTCTTATGTAAACGGTATAATGTGCATCACAGTCAAAATTTCAGTAGGTATGGTCCTTTCAAGACTCTTATTCGTGCAAAGGGACCTTAAAACTACTTATGATTAGCGAACTATTATGCAAATATCACAATGTGTACTCCAGTTAGAATTCAGTAGGCATTGTCTTCTCATAACTCTTGTTTGGGAAAAGAGATCCAAAATTATCTATGACCATTGAGCCGCTATACAAACATTTATGTTGTGTATCACAGTTGAAACTCAGCAGGCACTGCTCTTTTGTGACTCTTGTTTACATGGTTAGGTGAACAATATCCTGTACATAATACATTAGTATATACTTAGCTTACCAAAATGTTTTGTAACAGCGCATGTTCTCCCTGAAATCAAAAGACATTTTCTTCAAGTCTTTTTTCGTATGCTGTACATATCTAAATGGTCTGGTGTTTTGTAAATGTCTCCTTGAATCTAAAAATGTATAATTTATCTATTTGTGCACGTACTGTTGTATCTATACACACATTGAAATATATTTTTGTATCTTTTTAAATGTAGCCCTGAAGAAGTCCGGTTTCGGACGAAACGCGTTGGCTATTTTTATCTGCGAGTTTTGAACAAATAAAGAAAGAATAAAACGAAGAAAATTGACTTGAAAAATTTCTTGGGAGAACAGTTGGATTTTATCTTTGTGACAATACGAATGTTTATTGAGCATTAACATTGTGTTTATCATATAGCCTTTTGGTGTGCGAGGTCAATTTGTGAAATCAGACGTACAGAACAAATTTTTATTTGTTCTATGTTGGGATTTAGGGGGTTGTATCCCAGACCATTTGCACCCTTACTTTGACAAATATTAGGAACTTGACCCTTAGTGCGGCCCCTAAAGCCTCAACCCCCCTCTTTGCTGTGACTAAATGATTGCGGCTCTGCCTGGAGCCAGAGTCCTTAGAGTTGGTTTCTTCTAGATAGAGCCACTGTCCATGGGAGATTGCAGTATTTTTCTAAGGCAGCCATCCTCCCAGGGTTTTCAGAGGTCGATTGCTATGTGACAGGTCAAAGGTTTGTAGAAGCTGGAGACAGGCAGGTAGGGCTGGGACCAAGGCAGTTGTCTTCAGTCTTCTCTGTAGGGATGTCTTCTTGCTGCTTACGTCGTCGCAGATCCAGTTTCTAGGTCTGAGGGAGCCCCCTGCATACTGGATATAGGGGAGAAGCAAGTAAGGCCAATAGGTACCTTACATAGGAATACACCCTCCATTATGCCACCCTCCTATGGAGGGGGCATAGACCTATCCCTGATTGAAGGGGTCCCTACATCTTCAAGATGACGGGACTGAAAGATGTGCTTCAATTAGCCTCCCCTTAGGGGTGGAGTTGGCAGAGATGGGCACACCTGCCATTACCCCGAGTTTTCCTGCTGGTTTTCCCGTCCAAAGTGCAGGTGTAAACAAGGAGATGCCATTTGCTGCTAGCAGCAGATGCCCGGGGTTCGCACTACAAAGGCAGCAGGCCTTTAAAGCCAGAGCAGGGGCTCTCCACCAAGGGGTCCAGAAACATTTCTGGTGGTGGCTGGCTGGCTGGCTGGCTACAGCCGGTCAGAGACCACACCAGGGTTAGTTGGTTTTCAGGGGTCACCTCTGAGGTGCCCGCTGGGTACATGGTACAATAAATCACACACTGGCATCAGCGTGTGTGAGAAAGTGCCATCTTTCTTGCATTGGTATGCCCCCACTTTTTGCTGAACTGCTGATGTGCTTTGACAGTGTGCCCTAGGCTCTGTGTTCCTTCCCTAAAACTGTGTTGAAACCAAAACCCAATTGGCATCTCTGGCCACCTGTCAGCCCCAAGTAAATGGTACCCTAGGTACCCAGGGCATGGTGACCAGAGAGGACCCCTAAGGACTGCAGCACTTATTGTGCCCCCCTTAAGGGCCCTGTACCCTGACACCCACACACTGCCCTTGCAGGCTGAGTGTCTAAGTACAGAACTAAACAGTCGACATGGCACACATCCCTGTGTGCCATGCCCACATACCCACTGCCCTGGCATACCTCAGTCACTCCTCTAGCTGGGTGCCCTATGCCAGTGGTGTGGGCACAGGTGCATGAGCCCTGTGCCCCTACAGTACCCAGGGCCATTCCTGGGCACAGAAAGTGCAGTGATGCCATTAAGAGTATATGGTGCTGGGAGGTTTTCATTAGGAACTCCACAGCACCATAATGGCAGCACTGAAGACTGACAAGTTTGATATCAAACTTCTCAGCACATAAAACTCGCACTGATGCCAGTGATGCCAGTGTTGGATTTAATGTAAACTGCACCAGAGGGCATCTTCGAAATTCCCCCTGAAAACCTAACCTACAATCCACGTCTGGTCTGAGAGGCTGCCACACAGCAGACATGTTGCTGGACTTCTGGGTGGAGAACCCCCGCTCTCCTGGGCCTGCAACAATGCACATCCTGGGCGAGGTGCTAGGTCTCCTCACACGCTTTTACTAGACTGTTTTCAGCTTAGGTCCTGGGACTGAATCTAGGATCCAGTCCTGGAGTTCCAAAAGTAATCTATAAAGTAATCAACTGCATTTATGTAGAAAAACCCATTGAGCTCAATGTTAAATTGTGTTTAGAATTGTTTTGTCAATTGCAATCACAGTAGCTATTGTACTTCAAAAGTATATTGCCTTTCTGCAAAGTAATTACCTAAAGTCACTCATATTGAGAAAAGTATATTTTGATACCTGTTGGTTCTACAATAAAACTATATTTTTTTATATAAAACTATTGGCCTAGAGTTCAGTTTTTGAGTGTGTGAAACCTTTTACTGACTGAGTGTGTACAACAAATGCTTTACACTGTCCTCTGGTACTGCCTTACTGCTCAACAAAGCTACCACTTTAGAGAGTAAGGTCAGAACTGACTTTAACCTCTGTTATACCTCTGGGGATTGTGGAATCTATACACACTGTACCTTACTTTTGTCCAGTATATATAGAGACACTTTTACAGCGTGGATTTATTGAGAAGAGTAGTTTGGTACCAAACGCTCCTGTGTTCAGTGAAACCATAAAGGTGCTGAGGAACTAGAGTGGTCGAGTTACCAGCCCATGTACTCTGTATGGCTTCACCGGCACTTATTAAGAAATAGACCCAAAATTGTATAGGCATATCTGTTCACAAACACACATACAAATATACACATATACACACACATATACACATATACACACATACACACACATATATATACACACACATATATATACACACATACACACACATATATATACACATACACACACATATACACACACACACACACACACACACACCACACACATACACACCACACATATACACACACACACACACACACACACACACATATACATATACACACACATATACACACACACACATATACATACATTATATATATATATATATATTCACTGAAAAAACCATAGGTTTCACACCAGTTATAGTTAGGAATTAGCATTTAAAAAACCTTTGAAATTCACTGAAAAAACCATAGGTTTCACACCAGTTATAGTTAGGAATTAGCATTTAAAAAACCTATTAAATTCACTGACAAAACCATAGATTTCACACCATTTATAGTTAGCTGGAAATTTTACTGACATAAAACCATTGAAATTCCCACGTTATAGTTAGTTGGACTCACTATAACTTGGGCGCCTGTAATGCACTGCTGATGACGTCACATATTACATCACTCATGACATGGTCAGTGACATCACTCATGACATCACTGATGACACCATCCAGTGAATGTGTGTCTTTCTGAAAAATAAATTGGTTTTATATATGTATTTGTAAAGGTCGATGGAAGAATAAATGTTTAAATAAGTGTGTAAATGGATGTTTTTTAAAAAAAAAAATGGTTGGGTAACTGGCTTATTAAGTGTATCTTAGTGAATACATATATTAGCGAGTATTGTTTAAATATTTAAATGTTTGTATCAGTGTTTCTCTTTGTGTATAAGTGGCTGCAGGGGTTGGTGACTGACTCACTGTTTGTATGTGTTTTGAAGACAGCATATGTGCAGGACTGTATGGGTGGATGAGTGTGTATATGTGTGTGTTAGTGAGTGAATGACTGTCTCACTAGTGTCTTCATTAGTAACGACATATGTTTTAATCTAGTATATGTGAGTATTGATGTATATAAGTGAGTATAGTATATATAGTGAGAGATTGTAGGAGTTCCTGTTTAAATAAGTATGTGTTTCTATAAGTGATTGTTTAAGAGAGTAAGTATGGGTAAGTTTCCTTAGAAGTAAGGTGGTAGCGTGTGTATAAATGTATATGCAAATAAATGGATGTTCAACAGTTTATTTGCATGTGTGAGTATGTGTGTGAGTAACTTTTGGATGACTGCTGATGTGTAACAGGATGTATAGGTGTATCACTACATATGATGAGTGAGTATATATATGAGTGACTATATAGAACTGTTGGTGAATGAGTGGATGTGTATATAGATGGTGGAATTACTGAATTGGTTGTTGTTACTGGTTTGGGTATCTCCGTTTTTTTGAAAATGTTTGTTTCTATTTTTGAATATGTGTTTCAAGCGTTACATTACACTGAAATTAGGTCTGTCACTCTGTCACAAGGATGGGGTCATCAGTGATGTCATGAGTGATGTCACTGACCATGTCATGAGTGATGTAATATGTGACGTCATCAGCAGTGCATTACAGGCGCGCAAGTTATAGTGAGTCCAACTAACTATAACGTGGGAATTTCAATGGTTTTATGTCAGTAAAATTTCCAGCTAACTATAAATGGTGTGAAATCTATGGTTTTGTCAGTGAATTTAATAGGTTTTTTAAATGCTAATTCCTAACTATAACTGGTGTGAAACCTATGGTTTTTTCAGTGAATTTCAAAGGTTTTTTAAATGCTAATTCCTAACTATAACTGGTGTGAAACCTATGGTTTTTTCAGTGAATTTCAAAGGTTTTTTTAATGCTAATTCCTAACTATATAACACCTGAAAGCCCACCAGGAATCTCCAGTATGCGCCAGGGGACTGCATTGCAGAGAGGTGTAATGAAGCCACAACCCTTTTTACACCTCTCTGCAACGCAGCCCCCGTGCATGTTTGAAGAGGGGGAACTAATTCCCCTTGCATACTGGGGGCCCCTGGGGGCCAATTAGCCCACCTGGAACCTCCAGTATGCGCCAGGGGCTGCATTGCAGAGGTGTAATGAGACTATGCCCCTTGTTACACCTCTCTGCAACGCAGCGCACTGCCGCGTTTGCAGAGGGGGAACTAATTCCCCTTGCATACTGGGGGTCCCTGGGGTCAACTGGTCCACCAGGAGCCTCCAGTATGCGCGAGGGAGCTGCATTGCAGAGAAGTGTAATGAGGCCACACCCTTGTTACACCTCTCTGCAATGCACGCCACTGGCGCGTTTGTAGAGGGGGGACTAATTCCCCTTGCATACTGGGGGTCCCTGGATCATATCTGCCCAAACACCGATATTCCGAACGATTGTAAATTACTTTTCTTGAGAAACATTTGGATTTGGATTATCATGTCCTATACTTTGGAATTTTTGAAAGACTGACTTTGAGGATGCTATAAATTACTCAAGTCTGCCCGAATTGTGTGGGTAAAATTGATACCTAGTCACTTTGAATAAGAATATACTTATGTCTCGTCTAACATTTGGAAGAAATATCTAGTTATATGACAACTGGATACCGACATAACTTGAAGGAAATAAGAACGCCCTGAAGAAGTTCTGTTGTACAGAACGAAACCTTTCGGCTGGCTGTGGTACATAAACTTAAGGAAAATAAAAGCATTTGAATATACACCAAGATTCAGCGCTTCAATAAGGACTCCAAGTGATATGATTTGATTGGACTCATTGTGAAAGTGGTGCTGTGCCAAACTTTGGAATATTCTCCACTACTCTCTACTACTTACTCTCTCCTACTCCACTACTCTCAAATACTCACTGTCTACTACTCATTCTCTACTACTCTACTACTCTCTACTACTCTCTCTCTACTACTCACTCCCTACTACTCGCTACTCACTACTCCCTACTACTCACTATCTACTACTCTCTACTACTCACTCTCTACTACTCTCTCTCTACTACTCACTCTTTACTAGTCACTACTACTCTCTACTACTCACTCTCTACTTCTCACTCTCTACTACTGTCTACTACTCACTCTCTACTACTCTCTCTCTACTAGTCTCTACTACTCACTCTACTACTCACTCTCTACTACTCACTACTATTCTCTCTGCTACTCATTCTCTACTACTCTCTACTACTCACTCTCTACTACTCACTCTCTACTACTCACTCTCTACTGCTCTCTACTACTCACTCTACTACTCACTCTCCTACTACTCACTCTCTACTACTCACTCTCTACTACTCACTCTACTATTCACTCTACTACTCTCTACTACTCACTCTCTGCTACTCTCTCTACTGCTCTTTACTACTCTCTACTACTCACTCTCTACTCTCTATTACTCACTCTCTACCTCTCTCTTCTTCTCTCTCTACTAATCTCTACCTCTCTACCGCTACCTCTCTACCTCTCTACCTCTACACCTCTACCTCTCTACCTCTCTACCTCTCTCTACACGCACACATTTACACATATATGCATATATATATATATGCATATGCATTTATATATATATGTATGTGTATGTATAAAAAAAACAACAAAACATTTTTTTTTTAAACAGCTACTTTTAAAACTGTCATTCTTTTTCCCCATGGTACGCTCCCCGGTACGCTTACCGGTGCGCGTACCGGTGCGCGTACCGGGCGCTCACCCCGCGAAAATCAAAAAACATTTTTATTTTTTTTTTGCTCCGCGGGGCCCTTTTATGGCCCCCACATCAAACCTAGGAGGTCAAGGGGGGTCTACTCTGCCCCCTTATGGTCATTTCCCTCTTTGTTTTGGCCACCTCTCGTGTCTCGATCCTACCGAGACACAAGATGGCGGCCGCTCCGGACTGTTTAGAATGTTTACAGACACCCCAGAGCCAATCAGCTTTCTGCGCGCAAGTCGCGGTAAGCGCCCGGTGCGCGTACCGGAGCGCGGCTATAGATATATATATTTTTTTGAACCTTAATTACTCAAAATCCACTGGAGCACATATCTTGAGACATAGCAAAGGCACATCGGGCTACCAGTCCCTACAATTTTGCCAAGTTTGGTGGAAATCCATTCAGCCGTTCGGGCTAAAAGTGAAATCGACCGCCCTATGGAAATTAACATGGGGAAAACGCGTTTTGGGACCCCCCTTTTATCTCGGCCCCCGCTTGACGAATCCCCCCCAAACTTTCAGGGAAGGACCGGAACGCCGCGAGGCCATTTTGAGGAAATTTTCAGGCAGATTCGTCAACCGGCGCCAAAGTTATTCCAAATAGAATTTTCAGATTTAACATTGAAAAAAATCCTAACTATAACTACCTACTGGCGACCGCCAGTAGGTAATTATATATATATATATATATATATATATATATATACACACACACACACACTTATATATACACACATTTATTCAAACACATATTTAACCCCTTCCATGCTCATGACGGAACGGTTCGGTCATGAGCGTCTGTTGAGCTGTGCTCATGACGGAACGGTTCCGTCATGAGCCGATAGGCTCATTAGAACCTTCAGCACAGTGCGAAAATTCGCACCGCGCTGAAGGGGTTACACACACACACATACATATACATATATATACATACATATATATATATATATATATATATAGACACACACATGTATACACACACACACGCATACACACACGTATGTACACACACGTATGTACACACGTACACACACGTACATGTATACACACACATGTATACACACACGCATACATACACATATACTCACACACATATATACACACACATATATACACACACACACACACACATACACACACACACATATACACACACACACATATACACACACACACATATACACACACACACTCACTGGAAAAAACTAAGGTTGAAGTAATGTTAGTTAGGTGAATTAGACAAGATTGTCTGAGCATGACAATTTCTATTTAACAAAGAGGACTGCGTGCACTAGTTATTAAGATATGTACATGTAGTTGCTTTGCTGCAGAAGATGGGCTATCTGCAAAGTTCAGCACAGCAGGAAGTCTGCAGGTAGGATAATAGTTAGCACCTTCAGGTGTTGCCTATTTAAAGCAAATAGTGTCTTTTTTGCCAAGTGTTGTATAGAGTGAACACTGTTCTTAGTAGATACTTTTTAATATTCTGTATTGTATTTTCTATGAGAGTTGCACTGTCTGCAAACAGTGTCGAACAGGGTAAACCCTTTTAACCCCTTGGGCGTGGCCGTGATTCCGCGCAGCACATTCAGATTGCGGGTGCGGTCATGACGGCCGGGAGCCGTCATCAGCACACGAGCACTGCGTGCCATGACGGCTCCCGGCCGCCAACAGCATGGAAGGCGTTAATAGAGTAAACACTGTTTTACAGTACAAACTTCTCTACTCATTTCAACCTCGTTTCTCACTGTAGGTCTGGAGGAGTGTCAGTGGTTTGATACAGATAAAAACTATACAACCTGTGAGTGTATCATATAGGGTCAAAATGGCACACAACCTGTACAGCCAAGGTAGACGATTCTGTGAAGGTATTAATGACGACTCATTCTTCTGAGCTATTTCGCACTTGCTTTCACAGCTCTAATGCTATACCAGTTTTTAAAGCAAGGTGTACAAAAGAAGCATGAATGATTTCATCAGCGGTGTCATGAAAGAGGTCATTGGTTCCGTCATAAATGAGGTCATAGAACATGTCATGAGTGGTGTAATATGTGAGGTTATAAGCAGTGCGTGGGGGGAGGAGACACAAGTTACAGTAAGCTCTAACTGGTGAATTTCTGTGCTTTTTCAGTTCAAAACTTTATTGTTGTCACTGACCAAGTCACCTAACTAGAACGTTACTTTAACCTTTGTTTTTTTCCAGACTATTTCCAATGTTCCTTTTTGCTTGTTTCTTTAAAACAAAAACAGATCTTTAACACACCTAACTATAAGGATACTTTAACCTTTGTGTTTTCCAGTTAATTTCTAGTTTGTTTAACATGAAATAATATTTAATTACCGTACGTAAAAACAACCCATCTTCGTGCATGTGCTTTGGCCACAAGGCGGGCCTGCAGTCAGGGTCTGTGGCCAACCCCCGTAAACACAACCAACCCACACAGCGCAGGGCCTTCGGTCACGCACAGCAGGGGATTAGACACAGGGCCTGGTCTATCGCACCGTGGATGCAGCCAACCCCACATTGCACACAGTCCTTTGGTCATGTGCGATGGGGAGGGTTGAATAGACAAAGTCCCCAAAGGTAGCCGACTCCACACTGCATGTGGGGGTTGGTCATGGGCCTCGTTTTTTTTTTTTAAGGGGGGCGGGGGAGACGCCTGTCCCTTCATCGCTGAACCCATCATGGCCCTGGGGACCCCCATCCATCAGGACCACATTTATTTTAAAGGGAGGAGGGCCGCATGGCCTGCATTTCCCAAGCCTTGTTAGGCCCTGTGGACTCTTTCCCGAGCCCCCCCCCCCCCTCCGATGGCCACCCATTTAAATAAAGGCTCGTGGGCCACACAGCGCCTCCACTCTCAAACCTGGTTAGGCCCTGGGGACCCCATTCCCCAAGGTCACTGATTTAAATCTTTAAAAAAGGGGGGGAGGGGCGTGCATGGCCTCCTTCCCCAAGCCTCCTAAATGGGGAGGGTGGCCAACCAACTCCCCCTTTCAAAGCCATTCCTGGGGCCCAGATTTACTTTGTGGGTGGGGGGCCTTGGGAGCCCACCCAGGGTTGAAATGTGTTTATATGGGGCTGCACGGCCCCTCCCAAGCCTCTAAAGGCCCCGGGAGCCACCCCGGGGACAGAGACTCCTTAAAAAGGGCCAGCAACCAGGCAGCTCCCCGACCAAGCCATTATCGGCCCCGAAGACACCCTTACCCTGGGGCCCATATTTGTAGGAGGTGAGCACCGATCATACTCTTGTGAGCACAGCCGGCTCCGCGCACACAGCAATATTTAGATCCATTTCCCTGCCTGCATCAGTGCAGGCAGGGAAAAAGATCAGAAGTCCGCTCCCAGCGTCTGGGAGCATTTTCAAAGTTCCTGCCAGCTGAGAGCAGACTGAGCTTACTACCCACTTGGCGGGAAATTAAAAAATGCTCCTGCCAAGCAAGAGCAAACACAGGTTTCCCTGCCCACCCTACTGTGGGCAGGAAAACAGTGATCTTCTGAGTGAGGGCTCCCCAGGACAAAGTTACTGATCAGGCCCTGGGGGTTGGGGTCATTAATGGCTCAGGGAGGGGGGGGGGGGCACATGGCAAGGCTCTGCATCCCTAGACATACAAAGTTTTATTTCTTAAATAACTCCAAAACTACTGAACAGATGTATACCATATTACAAATAGGGCACTTTCTTTTATTAGAGCTAGCTTTCTTACAAATTTAGTGTAAATCCATTCAGCAGTTAGGCCTGTAGCAGTCAAAAAATTGCAAAATCCCCATAGACACTACATGGGGAAAAATAGTTTAGAGATCGCCTTTTTTCTTGGCCCCTGCCAGACGAATCACCCCAAAACTTTACATGCAGAACTAGGCTACTTTTTGGCGACATTTCGTGAAGATTCGTCAAACCGCACCAAAGATATTCGCAAAACATGTTTTGTCTAAGAAAAGAGCACTCCTTTCGCGCTCCCAATACTGCATTGCCAGCCTGGGAATCACTCCCACCATGTATATCCGTAAACCAGGTATTCCATTGTAAACACTTTTTACCATATAATTTTTGTCATCCCATATTCTAGTTATGCTCTCTTAATCTTCATCACAGCGGAGGCAGTGTGATTGAATCTGTAAACTTTATTAATTCATCCAATACCAAATGCTCGCCATTCCAGGCTTTAAACAGAGGTACATCCAAATCAATCACAGTTTGAAGTCAGCAAGCTGTATAAATACCCAATATATTTTGAGCCAACTTGGCTCTTCGTCAGGGGGTACTGAAACAAATATGATCAACAACTCAGTCACATTTTTATTGTAATTAGTGTTTTAAATAGTGAAAACAACAAAAATTCCACAAAACTCATAACCATCTCCATGTCCCCATGTTAGGCCAGGGTTGGGAATACAGTGTTTCGATTATTTAGCACGTTGCAGACATGCAGAGTTTTGGGTATAGCAGGGGAGGGACACGGGGCTGAAATTATCAGCATTTTAAGCATCAACTTTCAATTTACAATATGTTGGGGACATGGAGATGCTGACTCCGAACTGTGATTGATTTGGATGTACCTCTGTTTAAAGCCTCCAATTACATTGGAATACCTGGTTTAAGGACATGCATGGTGGGAGTGATTCCCAGGCTGACAGTGCAGCAGTGGGAGCGCGAAAGGAGTGCTCTTTTTTTTTTAATACAGGAGTATTGACAGTGGTTAGTGGCGATCCACGGACACTGTTTGCATGCACTAAAGTTCGTGAAGTTTGGACAACAACGAAAGGGAAGGAGTGCACGCTCTATTACAGGTTTATTTGCTTGTCCAAGAAAAGGACACCTTCGTGTTACATATACGACCCATTATGTATTTGCCAGAAGTGATTTCAATGCCTCCTCCGTGAATTGCAATATTTAATATTATGAATTTTTTATCATGAGCTTATGAACACACACATTTGGTTTAACAGTTGCAATGTATTTTCAATATCATTTTGAGCACGTTCCTTCCCTATATAATTATGAACATATATAATTGGCACGCATCTGTATGAATTGTAATGACTTCCTAACATATTATAAGATTGCCGCCACAGAATCCTTAGGAATATATTAACTTTTGATCTTCCTCTCTTTCTACCTTTTTGAATGAGTGATGCACTTCCTGAATGTTTAAATATTTTTTGTTTTGAGAGCACAACTGGCAATGATAAAGGTGTTGTTGCCGAAACGAGTGTCATTACTCCGTGATTTAGCCCATTAAATCAATTCACGTATTATTCCTATAGAGTGCCTCCGTTTTCATTCTGCACAACTGTGGATGTTGATTGATATATATATATATATATATATATTCAATGAAAAAACCATAGGTTTCACACCAGTTATAGTTAGGAATTAGCATTTAAAAAACCTATTAAATTCACTGAAAAAACCATAGGTTTCACACCAGTTATAGTTAGCTGGAAAGTTTACTGACATAAAACCATTGAAATTCCCACGTTATAGTTAGTTGGACTCACTATAACTTGCACGCCTGCAATGCACTGCTGATGACGTCACATATTACATCACTCATGACATGGTCAGTGACATCACTCATGACATCACTGATGACACCATCCTTGTGACAGAGTGACAGACCTCCTTTCAGTGTAATGTAACCCTTGAAACACATATTCAAAAATAGAAAATAAAATTTTCAAAAAAATAGAGATACCCATACCAGTTACAACAACCAATTCAGTAATACCACCATCTATATACACATCCACTCATTCACCAACATATAGTCACTCATACATATACTCACTCATCATATGTAGTGAAACACCTATACATCCTTTTACACACCGACAGTCATCCAAAAGTTACTCACACACATACTCACACATGCAAATAAACTATTGAACATCTATTTATTTGCATATACAACTATATGCACACTACCACCTTACTTCTAAAGAAACTTACACATACTTACTCTCTTAAACAATCACTTATAGAAACACATACTTATTTAAAAAGAAATTCTTTCAATCTCTCACTCTCACAAATACTCACTTATATACATCAATACTCACATATACTAGATTAAAACATATGTAGTTACTGATAAAGACACTAGTGAGACAGTCATTCACTCACTAACACACACATATAAAAAAACATACATTAAGACACTTATTTCAACATTTATTTCTCCATCGACCTTTACATATACATATATAAAACATATTTCTTTTTCAGAAAGACACACATTCACTGGATGGTGTCATCAGTGATGTCATGAGTGATGTCACTGACCATGTCATGAGTGATGTAATATGTGACGTGATCAGCAGTGCATTGCAGGCGCGCAAGTTATAGTGAGTCCAACTAACTATAACGTGGGAATTTCAATGGTTTTATGTCAGTAAAATTTCCAGCTAGCTATAACTGGTGTGAAACCTATGGTTTTTTCAGTGAATTTAATAGGTTTTTTAAATGCTAATTCCTAACTATAACTGGTGTGAAACCTATGGTTTTTTCAGTGAATATATATATATATATATATATATATCACTGAAAAAACCATAGGTTTCACACCAGTTATAGTTAGGAATTAGCATTTAAAAAACCTATTAAATTCACTGACAAAACCAGTTATAGTTAGCTGGAAATTTTACTGACATAAAACCATTGAAATTCCCACGTTATAGTTAGTTGGACTCACTATAACTTGCGCACCTGCAATGCACTGCTGATGACGTCACATATTACATCACTCATGACATGGTCAGTGACATCACTCATGACATCACTGATGACACCATCCTTGTGACAGAGTGACAGACCTAATTTCAGTGTAATGTAACGCTTGAAACAAATATTCAAAAATAGAAACAAACATTTTCAAAAAAATGGAGATACCCAAACCAGTAACAACAACCAATTCAGTAATTCCACCATCTATATACTCATCCACTCATTCACCAACAGTTCTATATAGTCACTCATATATATACTCACTCATCATATGTAGTGATACACCTATACATCCTGTTACACATCAGCAGTCATCCAAAAGTTACTCACACACATACTCACACATGCACATAAACTATTGAACATCCATTTATTTGCATATACATTTATACACACACTACCACCTTACTTCTAAGGAAACTTACACATACTTACTCTCTTAAACAATCACTTATAGAAACACATACTTATTTAAACAGGAACTCCTACAATCTCTCACTATATATACTATACTCACTTATATACATCAATACTCACATATACTAGATTAAAACATATGTCGTTAGTAATGAAGACACTAGTGAGACAGTCATTCACTCACTAACACACACATATACACACTCGTCCACCCATACAGTCCTGCACATATTCTGTCTTCAAAACACATACAAACAGTGAGTCAGTCACCAACCCCTGCAGCCACTTATACACAAAGAGAAACACTGATACAAACATTTAAATATTTAAACAATACTCGCTAATATATGTATTCACTAAGATACACTTAATAAGCCAGTTAACCAACCAATTTTTTTTTAAAAAAACATCCATTTACACACTTATTTAAACATTTATTCTTCCATCGACCTTTACAAATACATATATAAAACAAATTTATTTTTCAGAAAGACACACATTCACTGGATGGTGTCATCAGTGATGTCATGAGTGATGTCACTGACCATGTCATGAGTGATGTAATATGTGACGTCATCAGCAGTGCATTGCAGGTGCGCAAGTTATAGTGAGTCCAACTAACTATAACGTGGGAATTTCAATGGTTTTATGTCAGTAAAATTTCCAGCTAACTATAACTGGTTTTGTCAGTGAATTTAATAGGTTTTTTAAATGCTAATTCCTAACTATAACTGGTGTGAAACCTATGGTTTTTTCAGTGAATTTCAAAGGTTTTTTAAATGCTAATTCCTAACTATAACTGGTGTGAAACCTTTGGTTTTTTCAGTGAATTTCAAAGGTTTTTTTAATGCTAATTCCTAACTATATAAGACCTGAAAGCCCACCAGGAATCTCCAGTATGCGCCAGGGGACTGCATTGCAGAGAGGTGTAATGAAGCCACAACCCTTTTTACACCTCTCTGCAACGCAGCCCCCGTGCATGTTTGTAGAGGGGGGACTAATTCCCCTTGCATACTGGGGGTCCCTGGATCATATCTGCCCAAACACCGATATTCCGAACGATTGTAAATGACTTTTCTTGAGAAACATTTGGATTTGGATTATCATGTCCTATACTTTGGAATTTTTGAAAGACTGACTTTGAGGATGCTATAAATTACTCAAGTCTGCCCGAATTGTGTGGGTAAAATTGATACCTAGTCACTTTTAATAAGAATATACTTATGTCTCGTCTAACATTTGGAAGAAATATCTAGTTATATGACAACGGGATACCGACATAACTTGAAGGAAATAAGAACGCCCTGAAGAAGTTCTGTTGTACAGAACGAAACGTTTCGGCTGGCTGTGGTACATAAACTTAAGGAAAATAAAAGCATTTGAATATACACCAAGATTCAGCGCTTCAATAAGTACTCTAAGTGATATGATTTGATTGGACTCATTGTGAAAGTGGTGCTGTGCCAAACTTTGGAATATTCTCCACTACTCTCTACTACTTACTCTCTCCTACTCTCTACTACTCACTCTCTACTGCTCTCTACTACTCACTCTACTACTTACTCTCTACTACTCTCTACTACTCACTCTCTACTCTCTATTACTCACTCTCTACTCTCTACCTCTCTACCTCTCTCTACACGCACACATATAGACATATATGCATATATATATGTGCATATGCATTTATATATATGTATGTGTATGTATAAAAAAAACAACTAAACATTTTTTTTTCTAAACAGCTACTTTTAAAACTGTCATTCTTTTTTCCCATGGTACGCTCCCCGGTACGCGCACCCGTGCGCGTACCGGGCGCTCCCCCCGCGAAAATCAAAAAAAAAAAAATTTTTTTTTTTGCCTTGCGGGGCCCTTTTATGGCCCCCACATCAAACCTAGGGGGTCAGGGGGGGTCTACTCTGCCCCCTTATGTTCATTTCCCTCTTTGTTTTGGCCACCTCTTGTGTCTCGATTTTACCGAGACACAAGATGGCGGCCGCTCCGGACTGTTTAGAATGTTTACAGACACCCGAGAGCCAATCAGCTTTCCTCGCGCAAGTCGCGTGGCGCGCACGGTACGCGCACCCGTGCGCGTACCGGTGCGCTGCTATAGATATATATATTTTTTTGAACCTTAATTACTCAAAATCCACTGGAGCACATATCTTGAGACATAGCAAAGGCACATCGGGCTACCAGTCCCTACAATTTTGCCAAGTTTGGTGGAAATCCATTCAGCCGTTCGGGCTAAAAGTGAAATCGACCGCCCTATGGAAATTAACATGGGGAAAACGCGTTTTGGGACCCCCCTTTTATCTCGGCCCCCGCTTGACGAATCCCCCCCAAACTTTCAGGGAAGGACCGGACCGCCATGAGACCATTTTCCTGAAAATTTCAGGCAGATTCGTCAACCGGCGCCAAAGTTATTCAAAATAGAATGTTGAGATTTAACATTGAAAATTATCCTAACTATAACTACCTACTGGCGACCGCCAGTAGGTAATATATATATATATACATACATACATACATACATACACACACACACACACACACACACACACACACACTTATTCATAGATATACATATAACATTACTTACCCTATAACCAACTGTTCAGAGCAGTGAGTGATGTAGATTCATATGTTCTGCATGCTGCTGCCATCTAGTGTTGGGCCCTGGCCTCTGAAACTTGGTCTTCGAAGAAGTGCGAGTCAGAAGAACATGGCACCATCTCAGGTGGTTTTCCACTCAGAGGAAAAGTAGCCTAAGTGGACAGCAGGGTCAAGGCAGAGGGCGCCATATATGGTAAAGGGAGTGAAAGAGACAACAAGTGATCATAGCTGGCTTCTAAAGAAGGATTGACGTGACTACATGCTACAACCAGATGGTTGTAGGGTAAGAAACATTGTGTTCTTCGCATATGTGTCTGTAGACACATGCTTTGCACAGACAGTAAACTGATGCTAGATGGATTAAACACCAGCATCCTCCTCCACAGGAATCCCTGACTTCGGAAATCAGGGTTTTAATATCAGGTGCATCAGCACCTCTTAAATGTCAGCTTTGATGGTCAAGTATACAAAAAAAAAAGTTAAAAAATGTATACTTCTGTGGGACTCCGAACGGGCGATGGTATGCCCCGACATGCACTGTCTCACTGTGACACTAGAACCAAGCAAGACCTGACAGACCAGTCCTAATCAGAGCGAAAACAGCCTTTGGTTGGTTGTGTTCTTGTTCAGGGAGGTCCTTGGCCTTTCAAACGGTTACTAATGGAACAGGGTGAAGACTGATTTGCGTATGGCTGGGTCAAAGTGAGGTAGCATGGTGTGCAAAATAACGAAGGACTTGGATGGGGCCCGAGTAATCTCCAGTGGCTGAGATGAATTTAAGCATTCCATCCTTCACTTTTTAATACACTTCAGTGCGACGCCCCAAGTGCAACAGGTATGTCCAGACATGGGTCCTGTGCTCATGACTAATTACACTAAAGGTAAAAATGTAAATTGATACTTGTATAGCGCACTACTCACCCGTACGAATACCGCTGTGGAACCCATCCTGGCTTTCCCTGTGAAGCGTCCACTCCTGGGCACCCCCAAGGTGGAGGCCAGGCATCCTTAGCGTTGTGGGGGCCGTTGTGGAGATTATGCAAGCTATTGCCCAGAGTTGCAGAGTGGGACTCCATGATTGGAATAGGCACCGAGGTGAGAATTATCAGGTCCGTGGAATTTTGAGCCCAAAACCCGCAGAGGCGGGGAATTGAACCCTGGTCCCGGGCTAGACCTCTGCATCAGGGTCTGCCGCTCTAAACATTGAGCCACACTTCTCCACCTGTTCTTGGGTTGCTTGTATTGTGGTTCAGGGCCTGCCAGTAATGGTTGTACTACTCATAGTGGAGCAGGGTCAAGACTGATCTGCATATGACTGGATCAAGCTGAGGTGGTATGGTGTACGAAATAACTGGGGTATGACCCGAGTAATTACCAGTGGCGGAGAATAATTCAAAGATTCCATCCATCCAATTTTTCTATACTTCCTTTTAAGGGCGCGCATCGGTTTGGTCCCAGTGAACCAGATGCTCGAAACTAAACACTAAGGGTGTACTATAGTCCACCAATCTCGGATTTGTGTTTCACAAACAGGGCAGCGTTAAACCATAGGTCTAAGGCCAGTAACCATTTTATCAACGCCAACAGCCTTTCAGGACCCCCAGCAAAGTAAAACCTTACAGCAGGCCTACAGGGATAATGCCGGTGGCAGAGGTGGCTCCACAAGAGGTACCTCCGTCGGAAAGCAGGGACTACCCACCCGTCCACTCCAATCACACTACAGCTGTCAGGGCAGGGGGGACGTGTGGGGAGACTGATGTACTTCTTTCCTAAACAGGACTTGAGTTCAGTGAGTGCTCTCCATTGCACGAGAAGCATACTGCCTAGAAATCCACACCATGTCACCCAACAGCCAACCCTGCTGCCATGCCTGCAGCTCAGACCACCTCCTGCTCCTACATGAAAATAAATTCCTCAATTTCCTCCTACCGGGACCCATCATATCTAGGAGCCAGACCTTACAGGCAAAATGCCAATGGGGGACTGCCCTCACTGCTACCAGTTTGCCTGTAACACCAATATTTACTTTCCTTACAGGGCGGCAGAACAACACCTTTAGCTTTGGCGGGCCCTTTTGCAGGTGGTAAAGACCACAGAGAAGACAGGGGGAACATGGATCCCAATGCACATAGGGTCTCTAGGTGAGGATTCATACTTTCTTTAGGTCACCACCCAAACCTTGACTGACTCCTTAATGTTGTCTAGAGCATATTATAGCATGTTCTTGTGCATTGGCAAGAATTGCACTGTCCACTCCAATTTGGTGAGTTTCCAAAAGGACGTCCTCTTCCTCCTGCAAGATATGTACATCTGCTTTGTGAACTTCTACAACCCTTTATATGACCTCATGACAGGCTGTGGTGTGGTCCGGCAGGTATGCTATGACCAGCTAATGGTCGAATTTAAGGGGAGTCGATGTGGGTCTAAGGGCTGATGATTAGATCATATGCATGGCGCATGTCTGAGAAGGTGTGGCGCAACCCCTCAGATGACTAGTGGAGGCAGAGGTGTTGGTGTAGATGAGCCTGGCGGAGGTAGGTGGAGGTGGTGTCAGAAGTAGGAGATGTACAGGAAGAGATGCAAGTGGACCTTAAGAGGGGGGGGGGGAGGGGGGGTCCTGTCCCTGTGTTTCTTCAATTCTAGTTCTGGAGAGGCCTATGAAGTAAAGACCAAGCCTATTTTATAAGGCAGTGCCTCTGATGGCTTTGGCAGACGTGGCTTCGCCATATCTTCCAGTGATAGGGTCGTGATAAAGACACTTCCGTCTAGTCTCGAGCTCCTCCTGAGGTCTTTGCAAGATTGGCAACTCCGATTCCTTGGAAAAGACAGTCAACAAAGTGTTCTGCATCAATGTGATTTTCAAATCCTGCTTTGGTGGTGCCTGTGATTCAGATTGGGATGTGAGCATAAAGGAGCAACTCTTTTAGGGGGGACAGGGTGGTGGGCTGGGAATTGGTGTGGGACAACACCCTTGGGAGGAGCCTTAGTCGCCTATGAAGCCTTCTCCTGGTGCTGACCGGACAACAAAGGCAGCAGATGCATGTCTCTTGTGCCCATGTTAATGTTAATGTTATTAATGATTTTCATAGCGCTCAGCTACACCGACGAGTGTCCCGGCGCTTTAAAAACCTGATGCGACTGTTGGGAGCAGTGGAGGGACAGGAAACTATTGAACAAAGAGCCAGGACTTTAACTCTTTCCTAAAAGTAAACAAATTTGTGGTTTTCCTCAAAGGAGCTGGCAAGGAGTTATATAGCTTGGGTGCCAGATAACGGAAGGAGCAACCCCCAATCCGGGCCAGGCGTACGGATGGAACAAATGCCAAGGCCAAAGAGGCTGACCTCAGCCATGCTTCTGGCTCAATGTCAGACTCCCACAGGAGGAGTGCTCTACCTCGGTGTTGGCTTTTTTGTGTGACTGTGGCCCGGTAGAGTGGATCTTGGAGCCATATGGCATGCTTATGACCCTGGGTGTGGTCTTCGTCTGAGGGCCGCTGGTCTTCGATGATGGCTCAAAGTCACTCCTCCTCGTGAGCTGAAGAGTTTCAGGAAACTGTCTCCAGAAAGGATGATGCCTGGGCTGCCAGAATTCAAAAACTCTTCACCTATTTGGAGCCAAAGGTGTCCTCTTCTCTCGAAGATGTCCATGATCCTCAAGGATGTCGGATGGTGTGTACTGAGATGTGCTCAGTGCATTCCAGTACAGTACCTTGTGGTCTTCTCCAAGAAAAAGACAAAGAAGCACTCACAGGAGGCGTAGTCACAGTCAGGAGAGACACAGATTACAGACCTCATGAGGATCCAACCACGGATATTTAAAGTTGCACAGGGGACAACGTTGAAAGGATGTCTGTTTCATGATCGCTTTCCAGTCGGTCTTCTCTGGAACTGTAGACCCCAGAGTCCGGGCATCATTAGTCTGTAGTCAGTCTTCTAGAAGTCTCTGGTGATAAAGCACACTAAAATGCAAACTTGTTTTCCCAGGGAGTCAGTGTCCAAATTAAACAATGTGCACCTGCAGAACTTGTTAAAACATTACCAACACTGTGCTTTCTGGGTAAGTCCGAACCAGATAGTGGAAAAAAAATGGAGTTGTGCCCATTCGCATTATTTACTTAGGAAGGAGATTCCACACCACTTGTGAGTCAAAAGTCTTCTTCAAAGATAAACTTGCTAATGTCCAACACTAGATGACAGGAGTATGCAGAGCATGTGTATCCACAGTCACACATACTATACTTTCGTTATCTAGTGTGTCGTCATTCCTTTTGACAGTTATCATCGCCCACTCTCCAAAACAGATTGACTGTATTCCCCATCGAAACCAAACTCAGCACAAATGTAAAATTGCCATCTTTAACTCAAAGTAGGGGCATCATCCGATGTATTTTGTTTGTAGTGGTTAAGGCTTGGGTGCAGAGTTCTCAAGTGTCAACTTTTTAAACAAAATACGTTGATTCATAATTTATGGAAAGTAAAATTTCAAAATGTTTATTAGCAGTACTGCTGTAAGTATGCTCAAGAAAAAGGACTGATTGACTATATTTACGTAACACAAACACTACAGTACTGAGCACAACACATTGTAATACCCAGTCTAGTTGGAGCCTTACCTTTAAGAAGACTGATGGTATCTTTAGAGATACTGAAATTGGAGAATGCACCTTCCTTCTGTTCTGCTGTTAGCTCCTGAAAAAAGCAAAGTAAAAAAAGGACATTAAGAAATTGGTGCTTGGTTGTTTCTTACGTCATCAATTCAAGTTTATTAATTCACTAAAGATGAGCAACATTGAAAAAAAAAAATTCTGTCTGCACCATCGCATTAAGTCTACAAAAAGAGGACACTTCATTTAGCCAATAAAATACTTTGAACATCTGATTTAAAACAGAGCAGGCCTTTATGTATCTACATTTCTTCATGGCACCAAAGGGACAATGGCTTATGATTTGAAAGAAACTCAATAGTAGATGGACAGCCAATGTAGAGATCTTAGTACCAGCATGATTCATGTTCTCTTTGGGGTATCCATAATGACACAGGCAGCTACAGTTTGAACAAAGCCAATGGAGCAGATTTTGAAGGGACACCGGACATAGTTGCTTGAGTGAAGACTTGATTAGATGCCAGTGTTAACAAACATAACATGCAGAGTATGGTCAATGACTGTCAGGTTCTCCTTATCAATACATTTAGACGAGTTAAGCAGCTGTCAATAACTTTTGTGGCCTGGGCCTCCAAAGAAAGAGGGTGATCTAACAGAACACCAAGACTGCGCATTACTTCACAGACTCATGACTTCTAATCACAAGGACACATACTGCCCTAAGTTGCTGAATAGCTAAGTAGAACTTGTAGTATGTGTACTAGTACAAATGGAATTTAACTGAAAGCAAAAGACCCTTGTTCAGCGACAGAGTATGCCAACCTAAGCAGCTCACATTTTTAATACTTAGGATCACAAGTATTGCATTTACCCTATCAGTTAAATTTAGATACCAGACTATGTTAGATAATAAGTACACAATGAAGAGCAGAAAAGGATTCTGAACTACTTCACATTAACCAAGGGAGAGCCCAAAAGGAACTATGACAAGAAGAAATCCCTGTGCAGTTCTAAGTGATTGAAACCTTTGTTTGAATTATAGAGGATTGGCTATATGGCCTTTTCTTGGGGTCCCAAGGCAGTCAGGAGTTTACTGGGCAGCACCCTAGGAGGGTAATAGCATACCGTAGGAAGCGGTCTCTGTGCACACTATACCTTACTTTGGTATAGTATATACAAAGTCCAGTGGATCCCCAAAGGTAGGCAGAGGGAAAAGTAGAAGGCACCTTAGTCTCCATTTGTAGTAGTGTAGGCGAGCATTAAGGCTTTATCAGAGGGTAGTGTTAAACATTTATTGTACACACTCAGGCAAGAAGTACGAGTTACTTACCTTCGATGACTGTCTCTAGTAGGGACGATTCTAGCCGCAGATTCCTTAACGTAGAATTATCCCCAGGCTGGAGAACGGATCCAAAAACTTTTTGACACAGCATCCCTGAGTGCTAGGGGGGGGCGGCATCACGTGACTCCGCCCAGGCGTCGTCCGCATAAGTGACATCAGCGAGGTCACAAGTCTCACTCCGGAGCACCTACGTCAGTTTTCTTCGGATAACTTTTCCGCGCCGCAACGCAGAGCCAGCAGACAAAACTGTGAGAGTATAGGAACGGTGTGCAAAAGAGCAGGAAAGTGGAAAAAGGAATCGTGAGGACCACCACCATAAAGAGCAGTGCCAGGCAATGCAGTACTCAAAGGCAGGGAAAAGAATAAAGAACAGAGCTCAGCCCTGAGCAGCAACCATGCCAGTACAAATTAACAGGACGAACACCCTGTCAGAAAGAAGGAAAGAATGTACTCACAGAAGACACAGCCGCCCACATGGAGGCGAGTGCAGAAGACCAAGCCAAAAGTCCTCGCAGAACAGGAAGGAATGGCGGGCCGTGAAGGAATCTGTGGCTAGAATCGTCTCTACCAGATACATCATTACCGAAGGTAAGTAACTCGTACATCTGATAGACTACTAGCCACAGATTCCTTAACGTAGAATAGATACCCTATCCATACCCAGAGGGGAGGAGGGTCTGCAAGAGGACCCCACACGCCTGGACATAACAGAGTCCCACAGGGGACGGTTCAAGCGGACAGGGCGAAGAGCCCCGTCCCACCAGGCATGGGGAACCCCTACACTGAGAGAATCACTGACCCCGGAGGGGATACGAGAAGACACAAAAGAGGTAGCCCCTTCTCACTCAGCAGAGGAAAAGAGGGCAAAGCGAAAGGAGGCCAAAACACCCCACGCCCATACAAGGCAACAGAACCTCCACCCAAGGCCAAGACAATAAGAGGAGCACCGAGGGTGAAGAGCAACCTAAAGACTCCAAGGAGAAGAGGAAGAGCAAAGGCAAGCCCCCCCTCCGGGAGCACACCAAGTGAAGAGGGCAGGCGAACCTATCACCGCCAGAAGGCAATAGACCAGACAGAACAGTGCCACCAGCAATAAACAGGCAGAAGCATCCAGGGAAGCCCAAGGTCACCCAGGAAGAACCATCCAACGCTCTGCAGGGACAGACTGCGCCCGAAAGGGGGGACAAGAACACAAGAACCATCTCATCCCCAGGGAGGAGAGGTAGACTGAATGCAGAGCCCACTGGAATAAGCAGAAAAGGAAAGGATGACTGTCCCACTACAGCGCCAAGAAGGTACAATGGTGCAGAAAAACAGTAGGTCGGCACCGGCAAGTAAAGCCAGACGCCGAGAGCACTACGGAAGGATGAACTCAGGGCAAGCCAGACATCAGCCAAAGACAGAGCAAGAAGGCGAGAAGGGTCCGGACACACTCCAGGGAGGAGTCCACACCCACAGCCCAAAAAGAAGTGGAACCAGGCAGAGCCAAGACGCCCAGCCGCAGACAGCAGGCCAGATTTGGCAAACAGCACAGTGACCCTGGAGAAGGACACCCCAGGGAGCAACTCAAGCCATTCCAAGCCATCAGCAAGAGGATTGCTCCTGCAACATACCTTAAAGCCACGGAGAACAGAGGCCAGAAGGCGATTACTTCTCCCCAACGCATAACAGAGCTATATAACACCACCACTGCTATGAGGCATGAGTTAATGAGTCTTGTTGTGGCGCCATGGAGAAAACTATCCCTTTTATCGCTAGCCAGTTGGAGTGAGCTCCTCGCCCCCCCCCCCCCCCATATGTCTGGGGTGTAATTTGCTTTGTTCCTCTCAATACACTGCTTACATCTTTACCCTGCGTCAGAGAATGTTGTCTTTTTAAAAGTATATATGGGTATGTTTCCCATCACTGGCTTGTTGAGAAGAATGCCCCACTCCTTAAATTACTCGCTTTCTGCTTTAATGTTAACATCTGCAATGTTAGTCCACTCTGTCAATGTGGATTGTTTAGCAGTTGAAATATGTTAGTCCTATTTATGGAGTCCCAAGGGCCTCATGAGTTAAATTCTAGGGTAAAAAAATCAATGCTGCTGCTATGGATGTACACGGATGTTCGGCTTTATCTGCCCGGGATTGCTCACACCAACACCTCTCCTTTCACAAATAGTAATAAATGTGCTCCAAAGGATGCAACAAGAATTCCCAAGTAAAAGATGATGTAGAGCCTTAAAGCGCATGAAGAGCTTCCATGTTAGTTGCAGTTCACAAGAAACTTTTTTAAGGGGGGATGGTTGCGCTATTGCTCTGCCGCTGTTATTGGAGTCTACTACTTGTGAGTTGGTCCTTGGCAGTTTGCTAAGCGACATGTTTTGCATGGTCTAAGCGCGGTTTTCCTTTTTTAGGTCGAGTCTGGACAGCACAAGCAATGCTCAGCGAGGAATGCTGTATTCAAGCATGGATTTGAAGCTCCGCCCACTCCTTTTTATTCATTGGCTTCTGTCATTGTCCTTTGTAAATGTTGCCTTCTGATTTGTTAATAGGCTTGTTAATCCCTCCTTAGTACCACCTTGTCTTCATTTGTGACCTTCCACGAGGACTGGCCCTTTTACTTCTATTGTAACACCGCATGTCTTAATTTCTCCTACTGCAGGCATGACATGCTTTCCTGCAACATTCAGCACGCCATGCACACTTTCACTTTTCAAACAGCCTGGGGCAATGGCGGCAGCTTCTTTAAAATGAAATAAAGAGTTTGAGCTATAAACATTGTAAATGACAATGCCAGTTATTTTCGTGTTATTTTATCAAAACAGATAAATAAAAGGAATTGTCATTTAAAATGCCAATAGCTTGAAATCTCGCCAATGTGAGGCCTATTGCATTACAAAGGATTGTCTTGTTGTGCCTCTAGGAACGGTGTATGATTCAGTGCATGTTGTTACAAGAACGCTTTACGGCATATGTGCGTTTTGCTTGTATTGAAGTGGGTGTTAAGATGGTTTATGTGTTGCGGACTTTAGTTGAAAAATTGGGTAGATGCGTGGATAGGTTTGCCCTGCCTGCCCTCTCCCACTCGCTGATGCATTCAGGGCTTGCAGTTGGGTTTGTGTTTCATAGGCATGGAGAAGCCTGTTTTTTCTATTTTTTTCAACAACTTCCTTAACCTTTTCTTTTGTTGTCGTGTGAGGGGCATTTGGGTGCTTTCCATTGTTTCAGAGCGAGCTGCGTTTATGGCTTCTAGCATATTCTCCTTTACACTGTTGCTGGTCAATGGCGTGTCAGGTGAGTTCTCAGCTGAAGTCATTTTATTAAGTGGCTGCTCCTCATGTTGCAGCTGCTTGGTTTCCTCAGAGCTCGAATATGTGATCAACATAATTTTGGCCTGTGATGCCTTCTTGCTGAGGTCGCTTCCCACTCTGTTACGTGTGCACACTTGACTAATAGTGCCAGGTTGGGGGTCCATGTCTAAAGTGGCCAGTCCAAAGCCAGGGCCTTTCATTACACCCATGCCGGGATATACCACTTCCTCCTTCCCATGTCCTTCGTTCGGGTAGGATTATTTCCACCTTGAGTGGGACCCAATTGGGTGCTTTTACAATATTTCACTAGTGTGGATAATAAGTCCGGAAGGGTGGCTAATTGGTAAATTACGGTTTTACCTGCCGCATTGTCTTCACCCTTGTGCTCGTTTACCCAAACATCAAACTTCTGTCCAACTTCTTGTCAAGTGTCAATATGCAATAGGAGAGCATTTGCAGGAGTTCGACTTGAATTTGTAACCTGTTAGACTGCCAAGTAAGGGCCTTAACCGCAGCTAGTAAAGAGGAGTTGATGGCGTTTATAATGGTAGCTCTGACATCGCCAATGTTTCATATGTAATGCAGAGAATGATCTACCATAGGCTTGGACCCCCTAGGCTTTGCCTCTGGTCTGTTAGTGAAGTGGTCCATTCCAGTTAAATAAGGTACAGAATTCTGTTCTTCTGGATTATTGGGATTAAGCAGAGATAATCAAACCCCAACCGGGAGCGAAGCAGTCCCGGCTGGAACTCCGAGTTTTCCTATAGGATAAATTATCGTACTATAGTGGTTGTATGATGAAACATTGCCTCTACTAAGATGTCCTGCCTTTACGAAGGCTTTGCAGAGGGAGCCCCCTTCTGAGTAGTCTGTCTGTAAGGTTGAAGTATATATAGACCCATTTGGTCGACATTCTTGAATGGTCCGTGCCTGATATTATTTAAGTACCACTGGGTTCATGTCCCCTGCATCCATAACAAATTAGATCTCTATAACATTTATGGCTTCAGAAGGTTACTTGCATTTGGTGGAAGTGACTTGTGAACCTGAAGCTAGAAAAGGACTATACAATAGACAAAGCCGAACTTTGAGAAATATGTATAGTGCTGGCAAATATAGAACATTGCAGAAATATAAGGAATTGGGGCCTTACAAAGCAGTAGACCTACTTATATCATCGACTGACCCACACAGTTAACGAGAACGATTCCCAGCTTAATCAGATGAAATGAGTGAATAGAAATTGCGGACGCTCATAATTTCAAAAGTCCTTCCCTCCAGATTGATAGTGGTTATGTATACCACAATCATGCAAGGCATGCTGGGACTAGAGGTCTAAAGTAAAGTGAGAGTCAGTTGGGCATAGGATATAGGAGATGAAATATGGTTTCACAGCGGGTATCCTCAAAGGGTACAAATAAGTTCATGTACTTTAGAATACCTAAGCAATTATCTATTAATCATCTCACACCTAGCTCAGCATGTATAAACAGGATCAGACGGTCAACGGTGCGCTGCCCCAGACACAGGATTTTACCACTTGGCACAGGAACATCTGCAAGTAAGCCAGTACTGGGTTGCTGTTTTTGAGATGCTCGCCAACATGACTGGTATCCAATCGGATCCAACACCACTATCTGTGCTGTTGGGCTGTGTTAGGGATGTTTCCAAGACACCCAGGAGGTGTTTGGCGCAGGCGCTACTGAGGGCCAGCAGAAGGGGGGCGTTATACTGGTGATGGGGCAGATCACCTAGAGGTGACAACTGGGTGAATGACCTGGTATGGTGTAATACCCAGTCGGAGACATACAGCATACTTCCTCTGCACCAATCGCGGCACAGGGACATTTAGGATCCTCTGAGACACTACCTACAGGTGAAGGAGGGCGATTTCACTAGTGGCATTGAACAAATGTCAAGGGACGAGTCATTGAATACAGAATGATGCACTGACTCTGTACCACGCTAAACTATGCAATATGGTAAGGTGTCTGATGTACTGCTTGTAGCCCAATTTGACTGGGGGTGTTCAATATTGCGATTATGTAACCACATGAACAAAACCAATTGAATTGTTTAGGATGTTGACCAAATGGTTCAGAATAAATAAAACAACCATAATTCTTTAGATCTCAGACGCTAAATTTTCCCTGGATAGACATAAATTGAGTGTTTGGCAAATATTCAAACTTCAAAATCAATGGGAAGAGGCACTGATCTTCGCAGCAGGTAGCAACTGGATCTGGGTTTCATCTGGTGCAAATTAAAATACAAAATCTATTACATGTATATTCAATTGTAGCAGTTTAGAATAGTTCAAAAGGATATGATTCCATAGCTATAGTTCTCATTTTATATGGCAATGCCATATGATACAAACCTTTAGCAAATGAGTTATGGATTTATCAGCCTTAGTCACTGCCATGCGAGACCTAAAATCTGTGGCAAAGTCTTTCCACTCCCCCTCGCCCTACCATGTAATGCAGCCAGCACACACAAAAACATTTTAAAATGTTCATGTAGCCTGATACTCAGGACTGAGTCATTAGAGGAAACCAAAAAAAGAAAAAACCTGATAAAAGAAAAAGAATAATCACATTTTAGTTAAAAGCAACATATACAATGGAGAAGCAATCTGTCACCAAATATGGTATTTATGGGCAATAGCAGCTACAGATTTGCAAGAAAGTAAGTGGTCTTAATTTAAGTTTGAAATCGTAGAGGATGTTTGAGAACATTAATTTTCTATTAAAAAAAGAGCAGATAAAAGAAGCAATAGAAGTTTGGCTTGTGAATTGTGAAAATCTTACCAGTTCGCCATCGCTTTTATATTCTGAGCTTGAGAGTTCATCTGCTGAATCTAATAGTGGCGGGGATCCATTGCGGACTGAACTTTGCTTCGAACTTTCTAATTTTAAGTTTCCAGTACTCTCCTTACTTAGCTTTATGGCATTGGCATCATTCAAGTTCTCATCTACAAGTTTCTTTGACTTGCCGTCTTTCTTTTTTTTTCTTTTCTTCTGTTGATAAAAATATTTTGGTGAAATCTGAGGACTAAACAGTTACCTACCAACCATTCATTTCTGAAAGCATACATATGAACACAATTTCATATGAAAACACATGAGGCAGAAAAGTGCTCTAATAAATAAAACACAGACCCTAATAAAACTAATGTAAGGTTTTAAAGAATTTTAGCATTTACTTACCCATTTTAATAAAATACAGACTAAGGTTTTCGGAACACACATTTTCAATAAAATCTCTTGCCTTTGACAAACTCTTGCACCTTTCAAGAACAGATATTTGCAACAAGTAAACATTCATTACAAATATTTGGCTTTTGCATACTGCATGCACACAGAAACAAACATACAGGCCAACAAACAGAAAGTCAACAATTTTCATAAAGTCCATCAGATGTACAAAGGCCCATTTTCACAAAAGTGCATCAGGAAATGGTCAACCGAACCACCATAGAACCAAATGTTAAATGCAAGGACAAACTGGCACTACAATAAGACTCACTTAGAAAGGCAAAAACGACATATATATGAATCTACATGTCCAAGCACGATGTTTGAAAGATTATCTCCCAATTCCTGACCCATGAATACTTAAGCTTCCAAAACCATACACACAATATTTATTTACGAGGGAGTTGTATCATTTCATATCTAAAGCTAAAGACTTGAAGAAAAGCTTGGAAGAAAAATAAAACAAATTCCAACCTATATATCACCCCTACCTCATAATTCCTGAAGCCACATATCCTACTATAATTCAACCTCTTATCTACAGAGAACTTTACTAATCTTGAAAAGGATTACATCACTTTATCAAACTATTTCCATGACATATTGAAGCACAGACTCAACAGCTCAGCTGCCATTCCAGCCAGAACCATCATCGACTCAATGGCAGAGGGGATAATCCCTGAAAATCTCCAAAAAGGTTTAAGAAATGAGGTTTCTAACCAACATTCCCAGCCAACTACAACCGAATCTACACATTGATGAAAATAACTGCCTACAATAAACTATCATCCTACCTTAAAAATATTTATCTACTTTCCAACATCCAAACTGGATCCTTTCCAGGTAGAAGCAAGATCAAGCATTTGTAATGCAATAGGTCTTGTATTCACGTGAGTTTGAGCTATTGGCATTGTAAATGACAATGCCTTTTATTTATATTTTCGGTTTTAAAGATAAATAAAAGGTGCAGTACCGCAAGCTGCTCCTAGAGGTCCCTAGTGAGCAAGGCACCAGCACTGCTTGTCTAGGTGCAGCACCGCAAGCTGCTTCTAGAGGTCCCTAGTGAGCATCATAAATTTTGAAGATATGGTAAATCCACCCTACCCTTAATGCACTGCATGCAAGACAGTACCACAAGTCCATTCAAATAGCTATGTCCGTATATACAATTAGTAGCTTTGAAATGAAAAAATAATCTTTGTGGAGCTGCTGAAGGGAAATTTATAGAAGGTCTAATATAAATGGGAGATGTGGTAGGTGCAGTACCACAAGCTGCTCCCAAAGGTCCCTAGTGAGCAAGGCACCAGCACTGCCAGTATCGCAAGCTGCTCCTAGAGGTCTCTAGTAAGCAAGACACCAGCACTGCCCAGTACCGCAAGCTGCTCCTAGAGGTCCCTAGTGATTCTCAAACTTTTAGTCACATATGGTACTCCCATAATGCTTTGCATGCAAGACAGTACCACTGTACATTCGATTTATACAATTTGTAGCTTTGAAATGTGACAAAATTATTATGTTAATTCCAGATTAGGTTATACTCTATGTGGAGGTGATGAAGGAACATTTATAGAAGGTCTAATATAGATATGTAGGTGAGGTATCACAAGCTGCGTCTAGAGGTTCCTAGTGAGCATTAAACTTTTGTTTACATATGGTCCTCCCATAATGCACTGCATGCAAGACAGTACAATGAGTACATTCAAATGGCTATGTCCATATATTGGATTGGATTGTAATTTCATTTATATAGCGCTTACTACCCCTGACGAGGCGTCGAAGCGCTTTTTCGGTGAGTAGCACGCTACTCCGGGACCCATAGAGGATTAGTGTTGAATTAGTATAGTGAAACATGCAAGTACATTTTAAGTGGTGGATAGGTTAGTCAGTTATTTGGATTTGGAATGATAGCAGAAGGATAGAGGAGGAAAAAGGTTTGTATTTATATAGCGTTTGTTACCCCTGATCGGGTGTTGAAGCCCATAAAGGTTTAGTGGTGAATTAATATAGTGAAATATGAAAGTAATTTCAGTGGTGGATATTAGTCCATTTTTTGGAGTGAGGAGGATAGCGGAGAGATAAGAGGGGAAGTAAGGTTTGCATTCATATAGCACTTGTTACCCCTGATAGGTGTTTTAGCGTTTTTCTGGCGAGTAGCACTCCACTACTGAACCCATAAAGGATTAGTGTTGAAAATTAGTATAGTAAAATATGAAGTAATTTGAGTAGTAGATATGTTATTCAGTTATTTCGGTAGAGAAGGGTAGGTGGTCAGAAAGAAGAGGGAAAGAGGTTTGTATTTATATAGCGCTTGCTACCCCTGATGGGGTTTTGAAGCACAAGTAGCACGCTACTCTGGAACCCATACGTATTCGTGTTGAATTAGTATGGTGAAACATGAAAGTAATTTTTGTGGTGGATATGTTAGTCAGTTATTTGGATTGAGAAGGGTTGGGGAGGGGTGGAAAACGTTTGCATTTATTAAGCGCTTGTAACCCTGATGGGGGTGTTGAAACGATTTATTGGCGAGTAGCACGCTACTCTGGAACCCATAAAGGATTAGCATAATTGAATATGAACTTTGAGAAGTGAACATGTTAGTCTGTTAATGTTGATTGAAAAGGATAGTGGAGGGATAAAAGAGTGAAGGTTTTTTTTTCTTAAGGTCTCATCAGTAGGAGGAGGCTTTTGGATGAGTAAAAAGGAGTTTGGAGGGTAGGAATCAGGGGGAAGAGTTTAGAAAGGTTTGTTTTAGGGGATCTGTGTAGTAAAAGAGGTGTCAGATGATGCAAGGAGGGGTAGAGTAGGAGAAAGTCTAGAAAGGGTTATTTTGGGGATCATAGTAGTGGTATGGGTTTTGGGATAAATGAAAGAGTGGATGTACAGGATATATTGATAAATGTATAGGCTGAGAAATAGGGTAGTGCATTGGAAATGCTAAATTAGAAGAAAGTGATAAATGTATAGATCCATAAGTACATTGAAAGTATATAGATACATAAAGGAGGTAAGTATATGTAGATTAAAGATATTGATAGAGGTACGGGGTGAGAAATAGGGTAGTGCATTGGATATGCTTTTTCAGGAGAAAAGTAACAGACACAGATCCAAGTACATGGAAGCTACATAGATGCACAATGGAAGTAAGAACATGTAGACCAAAGATGATTTTTATTTATTTACTTTTATTATTTTTCTCTCAACAACAATTATTCGACATGTTTATACAAAGCAATATACACAAAGATAGGCACATATCTATAGTGAAAAATGCTTATATACAGAGGGATATACTGTAAATTCTGTTTGCGTATGGTGCTTATGTGGGAAAGAGCCAATTCTTGAGTAGTTTTCTGAAGAAAAGGTGGTTGTTGGTGGATCTTATGGGGGGGGGGGGGGGGGGGGGGGGGGGGGAAGAGTTCCATAGTTTGGCTGCTTGAACAGGGAAGGATGTGCCACCCATGGTTTATTTCTTGTATCTTGGGATTTTGAGGCAAGATGCTCCTTTAGAGCAGAGGTTCCTCTGTTGAAAGCGTTTGGTGATTTTATTCCTGATGAAGAGCGGTCCCATTCCATGTATTGCTTTATGGGGTATACAAAGCAGCTTGAACGTGGATCTTCTGGCAACCGGTAACCAATGTAGGGGAGATGTGGTCTTGCGGTTTGATATGCAAGATTAGTCTGGCAGACAAGTTCTGTATCCGTTGTAGTCTTTTCATGGTCGATACAGGTGATCTGTGGTAGAGGCTGATGGCGTAATCGAGTTTGGACAGAACAAGGGAGATGGTAGCTTGGACCTTGTGCGGAAATCCAAAATGATGGAAAATTAGTCGCAGCGTTTTTATAGTGACAAAGCTTGATCTTGCAAGTTTGTCCACTTGGGCATTCATCGACAGCTTGGAGTCCATGGTCATTCTGAGGTTTCTTACTTCCTACGATACTTTAGGCAGTGGTCCCAGTTCATTAGGCCATGTAATGTTTCCAATCGCCAAACGTGAGTATTTCCGTATTTTTTTTTTTCAAAACTTTTTTTATTGAGAAATCGCAAAGGAGACACAGCATTCCGTACCCCGAAGGAGCTGTAACAAGTGCAGTACATCATAATCAGCGATTCTTTTGACGTTCATAAAAATGATCCTTCCAACCTCCCGCCCCTCTCCCCAACTTCACTAACCACCCCCCTCCCCTTGCACAACGTCTCTCCAATACAGCTCGGGTTAATCATATACACCATTGTATGCATCTGTGTCTTTATATGCCCACCACTCCTGCCCCTCCATGTCACCCGCTGGTGCTGGAGGCTCCAGCCGTGGGCCCCTGTAGTCCGCCCATCTTTTCCAAATTTTATAATGTTTCCGGGGACAGCCTCTAGCCTCGAATACTGGTCACTCTAGTCCCATGCAGAAGTCAAGTCCTTTCTTCCACCCAATCACCTTGGGTGCCCTGGGGTCTTTCCAGGCCTGTGCCACATCTCTTTTGGCTATTGTGAGGCCCAGCAGGAGCAGGTGCCTTTTGTAGACCTTACCTCCCACCCCATCCAGCACGTGCAATAAGCCAAGTTTCCAAGTACGAGGGAGGTCCCATCCCAGCACATCTGACAGGCAGTCCCACACACCAGTCCAAAATCTCACCAGGCCACTACAGTCCCATACCGTATGTAGAAGGCCCCCTTTTTCATGGCCACATCGCAAGCACGCTGGAGACTCAATCAATCCTGCCCTCCACAGTCTCTCTCTTGTATAATACGCCCGGTGTAAATATTTAAATTGTATTAAGCGTAGGTGTACGGCTATAGCCGCTCCCCTGGGGGACTCGAGAGCCTCCCGCCAGTCTTCTTCCTCCAGCTCCCCCACATCTCTCATCCAGCGATCCCCGAGTGGTTGCAGACCAGAAGAGCAATGTGTGACTAGTGTCTGATAGATCTGGGATATTTTCTTTTCTTCCAGGTCCCCCATAAACACCTTTGCCTCTATTGAGCTGAATTCAGGCAAGACATCTAACCCCGCAAGGACAGGGGTAAGGGCGTGTCTTAGTTGCAGATATCTAAAGAACTGTGTGCGTGGCATATCAAATTCATCACTAAGATCTTGAAAAGATTTAAGTGTGGTTCCCCTCAGGACATGGCCTAGTGTAGAAATACCTATCGTGTCCCAGCCTCCGAAGCCCCTCAGCGACTCCAGTGCCGGGAGCTGCCCATTGCGCCAGAGTGGGGTCTCCCTCGTTAGTTTTCCCCACCATCCCATGCGTCGCAATAACTGTGGCCAGAGCTGAAAGACTACCTGCGTTGCCCTTGGCAGTCCCTTCCTCCACCGCGCATAGAATAGTGTGTAGGGTGTCTGGTAGCATCAGGTATCTCTCAATGGCATATGCCGGGTCCCCTCTGTCACCGTACCACCAGTCATTTAGGTCCACCAAATGTGACGCTTGGTAGTATGACAATATATCTGATGTCGCCAACCCCCACAATACGTGGACAAAAAACAGGTTCGTAGGGCCACTCGCGACGCTCCCCCGGCCCATAAAAACTGGCTTAGAGCGGAGTTGACCTGTCAAAACCATTGTGACGGGATCGGGTACGGGTGATTCTGCAATTGGTATAGCATGCGGGGGAGGGCGACCATCTTAAAGATAGCGGATCTGCCATAGATATTGAGAGGCATACGGGACCAGCATTTCATCTCTTGTTGAACTTTATCCCACACCGGGACCAAATTTCGCTCCCAAGCAATAGCCGGTGATGCCGTCAAAAACACCCCCAGGTACTTAATTCTTCCGGCCACCCTTTGCAGTATCGAGGCCCACGGCCCGACCTTAAAGTGGTCATGTAGCGTCCAAAGTGTAGATTTCCGCGGGTTAAGGTACAACCGCGACACTTTGCCAAAAATTCTCATTATTTCTAGGACCCGTGGCCCGACCGATTTACATTTGTTAGAAAGAACAGAACATCATCCGCATATAGTGCGATTCTGTCTGTGGGTCCTGACTCCCACTCAAACCCCTTCAGCTGCGCATCCATTCGGACCCATGCAGCCAACGGCTCCACAGCCAGAGCAAATAGGTACGGCGAAAGGGGGCACCCCTGTTTGGTGCCTCGCCCTATCGGGAAGGCCTCTGATGTCTCACCCGCCACCCTCACTGAGGCCGTCAGGTCAGTATATAACAGTCGAATGTAGGACATATAGTGCGGCCCTAGATTGAGATGCGGAAGGAGTGCGAGTAGGTATGTCCAGCTCAGAGAATCAAAGGCTCTGTTGATGTCAGCCAGTAACAACGTCGCTTGAGCCCCAGTCCTACTCCTCGCCTCTACTGCTACGTGCGCGCGCCTGATGTTGTGCCGTGTCGCTCTGCGGGGCATAAATCCAGCCTGATCTGGGAGGATCAGTTCTGCGATATGCGGGAGTAATCTGTTCGCAAGCGCCTTAGCCAGGATCTTAGCCTCTATATTTAAAAGGGAAATCGGTCGATATGACTCATGGGGGTCGGGGGGGGGGGTCGACCAGGTTTGCAGAACACCGCTATTTGAACAAGTTACTTACCTTCGGTAACGATATATCTGTAAGAAACATTAGTTAGTGTTAGATTCCTTACCTTAGAATATCCCCAGGCGTCAGTCTGGATCCGGAAACTTTTGCGTAGCAGTACCCCTGCGCGTCGGTAGGCGTCGTCTGCAGGCGTCCCCTGCGGCTCCGCGTCCGTCGTCGGCGTCGTGCGCCGTGATGACGTCGCTGGAGTATATAGACGCCGCCTCCGCGCGCTGACGTCAGTTCTTTGCACACAGCATTTCCGCGCCAGGAGACGCAGAGCCATGAGAGAACCAACACTGGTGCCATGTAAAACTAGGGCCCTGAAAGGGATGTCCTTAACCCTAGGTATCAGTTCGCAGAACGGGGAGGATGGGTGGGATCGGTAAGGAATCTAACACTAACTAATGTTTCTTACAGATATATCGTTACCGAAGGTAAGTAACTTGTTCATCTGAAAGAAACACGTTAGTGTTAGATTCCTTACCTTAGAATACATACCCCAGCAATACCAACCCCGGTGGTGGGTCTGCGAACCAATACAATACTACACCAGAAAGTCCTGGAGGACAGAACGGCCAAAGAAGCCATCCCTCCGGACTTGACTGTCCAGGCAGTAGTGCCTCGCAAAGGTGTGCAGCGAGGCCCACGTAGCCGCCTGGCAAATGTCCTGCAAGGGGACTCCCCGGCCCAGGGCAGTGGTAGCCGCCGTGGCCCGAGTGGAATGGGCCCTCAGCCCAACAGGAGGCTCCTTCCGAGCCAAAGAGTAGCACGCTTTGATGCAGAGGACGACCCATCGAGAGATGGTTCGTTTACAGACCGCCTGTCCCTTCTTCGCACCCACGTAGCCAACAAACAGTTGGTCATCCACCCGGAACTGGCGTGTGCGATCCATGTAAAATGAAAGCGCACGTTTTGGGTCCAGACGATGGAGCCGCTCTTCATCCTTTGAAGGATGCGGAGGCGGGAAGAAGGAAGGGAGGGTGATGGACTGCCCGATGTGAAAGGCCGAAACAACCTTGGGCAGGAAAGAAGGTCTAGTCCTCAGAACCACCTTGTCAGGATGAATGGACAGGAAAGGAGGTTGGACAGAAAGAGCCTGGAGCTCACTCACTCTCCTGGCAGAGGTGATGGCAACCAGGAAAGCCGTCTTTAAAGTCAGGAGACGGAGAGGGCAAGAATGAAGGGGCTCAAAGGGAGCACACATCAGAAAAGTTAGAACCAGGTTCAAATCCCACTGAGGCATCACAAACGGAACAGGTGGAAACATGTGAGTGATGCCTTTCAAGAATCGAGTTACAATCGGGGATTTGAACAAAGAAGGCTGATCAGGAAGCCTCAAAAAGGCTGAAAGGGCAGAAAGGTAGCCCTTGATAGTGCCCAGAGCAGAGCCCTGCTGGGCAAGAGAAAGAAGAAACAGAAGAACCTCCGAAAGAGGGGCAGAAAGAGGATCCACAGCCTTTGCTGTGCACCATGCCACAAATCTGTTCCACCGACAGGCGTATACCGACTTAGTGGAGGGACGCCTGGCTGCCAGAATAACATCACAGACTTCAGGAGGCAAGTCAAATGGCCTCAACTGCCGCCGCTCAATCTCCAAGCATGGAGGTGGAGACTGGACAGGTTCGGGTGGAGGACCGTCCCCTGCTGCTGCGACAGAAGGTCCTCCTGAAGGGGCAGGCGGATCGGGGACCGACTGACATGCTGAGTAGCTCGGGATACCAGTATCTTCGAGCCCAGTCCGGAGCCACAAGGATAACTTGGGCCCGGTCGCGCCTGATCTTCAGCACTCTGGGCAGAAGTGGTATAGGCGGAAAGGCGTATAACAGACCGCAACTCCACTCGCGCCGAAAGGCGTCGCCGTGCGAGTGCCGTCTTGGAAACTCCAACGCGCAGAACTGATGACATTGCGCGTTCTCTTCGGTGGCGAATAGATCTAACCAAGGCTCTCCCCATTGCAGAAAGATGCCTTGCGCCACGTCCGAGTTCAGACGCCATTCGTGATCCATCGAGCACCGACGGCTGAGTTCGTCCGCCCTGGCGTTCAGAGAACCTGCCAGGTGTTGAACCGTCAGAGTCACGCCCTGACGTTCCAGCCATTGCCAGAGGCGCAGAGCCTCCTGGCAAAGGGTCCACGACCCCACACCGCCCTGTTTGTTGCAGTACCACATGGCGGTGGTGTTGTCGGTGAACACCTGCACCACACTCCCGTTGACAAAGGGGAGGAATGCCTTCAGTGCCAGACGAATCGCCCGCAGCTCCAACAGGTTGATATGGAGCCGGGACTCCGCCGGAGACCAGATGCCTCTGATCTCTGCCTCTCCCAAGTGGCCACCCCAGCCCTGGAGGGACGCGTCCGTCACGACAACGTGCTCCGGTTGGGGAAGGGAGAGGGACTTGCCCTTGACCCAATCGCGGTCCGTAAGCCACCACTGCAGTTGTCTTGCAGTGCCCTCCGAGATCAAGACGTGGTCGGACAAGTTGCCCTGATGCTGGGCCCACTGAAACTTCAGGTCCCACTGCAGAGCCCGCATCCGCCACCGGGCGTGATGCACCAGAAGGATGCAGGAAGCCATCAGTCCCAGTAGCCGCAGCGTCAACCTGACCGAAACCCGGGATAGCGGCTGAAAGATGGGAATCAAAGCCTGAATATCCCGAACCCGCCGTTCCGGAGGATAAACCCGGAACTGCGCCGAGTCCAGAACCGCTCCGATGAAAAAGAGCTTTTGAGAGGGACACAGGTGTGATTTCGGCACATTGATGGAGAACCCCAGGTCGTGCAAGAGGTCTGCCGTCATCTGAAGGTGGTGGACGACTGTCTGGGGCGAGCCCGCCTTCAACAACCAGTCGTCTAGGTAGGGGAAGACTGAAACCCCCAACCTGCGCAGATGGGCTGCGACCACCGCCATCACCTTTGTGAACACCCGTGGGGCGCTGGTAAGGCCGAAGGGAAGCACGATAAACTGAAAATGCTCCAGGCCTACCGTGAACCGCAGGTAACGCCGGTGGGCCGGCAGGACGGGGATGTGAAAATAGGCGTCCTGCAAGTCCAACGCTACCATCCAGTCTTGTGGGTCTAGAGCAGCCAAGACCTGAGCTAACGTCAACATCTTGAACTTCTCCTTCCGGAGGAAGCCGTTGACGTTCCTTAGATCCAAGATAGGACGTAGGCCCCCCTTGTCCTTCTTGGGCACCAGAAAGTAGTGGGAATAACAACCACGCCCTACTTCTGGCCCAGGAACGCGCTCGATGGGCCCCTTGGCCAAGAGGGCCGTAACTTCCTCCTGCAGAAGTGTCAAGTGGTCCCCCGACACACGGTGGTTCTGCGGTGGCATGGCTGGAGGAGAGGTCTCGAAGGGGAGGGAGTAGCCCCTTCGGACGATTTGCAGCACCCACCTGTCCGAAGTGACTGTGCGCCAGTGAGCGTGGTGATGGCGAACCCTGCCACCCACTGGCGTCACATGGGGCCGAAAGCACGGACTAGGAGGATTTTGGGGTAGATGCTGCTGGGGAAGGTGTGGTCTGACCCCGCCGTTGTCCCCGACCGCCACCACGGCGGTGTCCACGGCCGCCACCGCGTTGAAAGGATGGTTGCGGCGCGTGGCTGGCAGCACGTGTGGGGGCGCCCCTTCCTTGGCCATGAAAGGGACGAAACGAACCCGTTTGCTGACGCTGGGTCGAGAGACCCAAGGACTTGGCCGTGACCCTGGAGTCCTTGAAGCGTTCCAGCGCGTGGTCCGCCTTGTCACCGAAGAGGTGACAGCCATCGAACGGCATGTCCATCAAGGTATTTTGGACGTCTGCCGAAAAATTGGCGGATCTCAGCCAGGCGTGGCGACGAATCGCCACTGTCGTTGACATAGCCCTGCCCAGCGAGTCGGTCGTATCAAGACCGACTCGCTGTCCAACGCGGTACAGAGCCCTCTACCCTCACTTCCGGGGGCCATTTTTGAGAGCTGACGGTCTAGTGGTTGTACTAGGACCGTCAGCAGCCTCCTATTTAGGGCGAGCATTTCCTGCCGCGATAGAAGCCAGAATTTACCGATATTGACACAGAAACGCTGTTCTTAGTCGCGCTGCTGACCACGCTAGCACGCATCTGTTTGCACCTGAATTCGCATTATTTTAAAAATCGCCGCATTTGTTGTATACTTGCTAATAGCATTATTTTTAAAAATCACCGTTTTGTGCTGAATGTGAATACTATTTGCACAGTACTTTTTTAATTGATGTGGGCGCATTAACGAAGTCACCTTGCTAGTTACTACCGCTTACCTCCCCGTTCCACCGCAGCTTGTGCTGTTTGTTGTGGAGGGAGTGTCCAACGCGGTACAGAGCCCTCTACCCTCACTTCCGGGGGCCATTTTGGAGAGCTGACGGTCTAGTGGTTGTACTAGGACCGTCAGCAGCCTCCTATTTAAAGCTCACATGGAGCAAACGCGCAGCGGAGACGCGCAGCGGGCGCGCCATTGGTGCGCCGGAGGTTCGCCAGAGGTGGGCCCATCTTTGCCCATCCGTGACCATCTGGGGCCTAGGGCCAGAACCCCTGGTCAGACTCTGGTTTACGCACGGGCCGACCTATTACAACTTAATCTGGGTAAGTCCCTTCTGGAGCCGGCTACCTTACACCGGCTGGGCTGCGAGGGTCTGCTCATGTCATCTAAGAGCACCAGAGGGCGCCAGCGCACGTCCAACATACATACCCTGAGTTACGGCTTATTGAATACTCGTTCTTTGCAGAGCCATAGGTTAGAGGTTTTCACACTCCTGGAAGACGGCGAACTAGATGTCCTCGCACTTACGGAAACATGGCTGGAGGATTGCTCAGCGCCCGATTTAGTGGCGGCCCTTCCAGATAACTATTTAGCTATTCACTTCAACAGGGAAGGAGCTAAGAGAGGAGGAGGAGTAGCCCTTCTTTATCAGTCATGCCTCCGTGCCAATAAGTTTCTCTCTGAAACCCTTGGAGGAGCTGAGGTTATGGGGGTTAAGCTCAGGAGGGGGGCTGTCTGTGTGGTGTTCTTGGTGGTTTATCGGCCACCTTGGGCGTCGCCAGACTTCCCTACCCTCTTTGTAAGATTGGTCCAGGACCTGTGTACAAGATACGATAAAATGGTAATCGTTGGAGACTTCAACTATCACTGGGAAAAGTCCCCTAAAGAAGGACAAGCACTACAGATAGAGGAGGCCGTCTCCTCCTTAGGCCTTATCCAACAGGTCAAGGGACCAACACATGAGAAAGGTCATGTGCTCGACCTAGTTTGGACCACCATGCCAGCCCAGGGCATCACGGAAATTCTTCCTTGTGCTTGGTCTGATCATTTCCTAATAAAGGGTAGACTTACATTGAGGGGCCCCATGTCCAAACCTGAGGAGGGCTGGAAAACGGCCCGCAAATGGAGAAACCTTGATGGGGAAAAACTGGTCCACCTCCTAGAACACCATCCTTCAGACATAGAGCCAGATGCCAACGCTGATGCCTTATGTAGACATCTCCAGCATAAACTGGGGAGTGCCATTGATGTGGTGGCGCCTCTTCGCAGGATGAAGAAGGTGGCGAGAGGAGCTGGGGCGCCTTGGTATAATGATTCCCTCAGAGATGAAACGCGGGGTGAGGAAGAAAGAGCGGGCATGGCGTAAAAAGTACGACGCTATCTCCAAACAAGAATATACCTCATCCTTAGCCCAGTACAAACTAGCCATACAATCAAGGAAGGCTGCTTTCTTTGAGGAAAGAATAACCACTGCTAGAAATCCACAAAAAGAAATCTTCCGGGTCCTGGCGGAGCTCAGAGTGAACAAGGAGCAAAGTCCCGAGTTCACCCAGGAGGACTGTCAGAGGTTCCAGGATTTCTTCGTAAAGAAGATATCCGACATCCTGGATGAAATTGCAGAAACTGCACACCACGAATGTCCGCACATACCGGACTCCACTGGTCCACTAAACATTCTGCCTCTAGCTGAGTTATCCCTTATTTCAAAACAGGAATTGCTCAAAATCATAGGCCGAGTCAAATCAGGCTCCTTGGTGGACCCTTGCCCGCCTGACATATTCAAGATGGCAATGCCAGGAATAGAGGAAGAGGTCCTGCATCTATTGAACACCTCTCTTCGCAAAGGACAGATCCCTTCAGCTTTTAAAGAGGCTCGCTTGATCCCCTTACTGAAAAAACCTGGAGCGGACACAAAATGTTTGAAGAATTTTCGGCCCATCTCCCAGTTGCCTTTTTTGGCGAAGGTAATTGAGCAGCATGTGCTGGCTCTACTGTCAGGCCATTTAGAGAGCAACAACCTGCTGGAGACCAATCAGGCAGGGTTCCGTGCGAACCACAGCACGGAACTAGTTATGCTATCCATTCTGGATGAGCTTAGGATGCGAGCTGATGTAAAAACACCGAGCGCCCTGGTACTATTGGATCTCTCCGCGGCGTTTGACACCGTGTGCCATAAACAGCTTCTGTCGCGGTTGAGATCCTTTGGTGTCGTGGGCACAGCACATGCATGGCTCACATCATTTCTGCAAGGGAGGACACAACGAGTACAGCTGGGGGATCTACTTTCTACCCCTGCTCCGATCACCTGCGGGGTCCCCCAGGGATCTGCCTTGTCCCCACTACTTTTTAATATCTACTTGCAGCCACTAATTGCCCTCCTGAATAGGATGGACTGCCTAGTGTACAACTATGCCGATGACACCCAGATAATCATCCGGCTGGATGATGGTCCAGGAGCATCCACCAGGCTACAAGACATATTGAAAACTACTGTCAATTGGATGTCTAAGAACTCCTTAAAAGTTAACCCGGATAAGACGGAAGTACTACCCATTTCCATCTCGGGTAACCCCTGGAGTGATAAATTCTGGCCTAGGGAGCTGGGCGTTCCCCCAAAGCCGGCAGTTGCAGTTAAAAGCCTAGGCCTATATGTGGATAATAAATTATCCATGGAAAAACAAGTTACCACCGTAGTAGGCACCAGTATAGGCTTGCTAAGACAACTTAGAAAGATCGCTGCCCTACTCTCCTTTTCCACCCTGAGGCACGTAGTCTCAGCCACTATTCTGGCTAGGCTGGACTACGGGAACTCCCTTTATTTGGGTTTGCCACAGCGGCTGCTGGACAAACTACAGGGAGTCATGAACGATGCAGCTAGGCTGATATTCAAAAAACCTAGAAATGCCCATGCCTCTCCCCTGATGCAGGAGTTACACTGGCTGCCAGTTCGCCAGCGAATTATTTTCAAAGGAATGTGCATTGCTCACAAGGCTTTGTATGGCAAAGCACCAAAATATCTGAAATCCCGACTATCCCCCTACATACCGGGTAGGACTTTGCGTTCGTCGGACGCTACTCTTCTGTCCCAGCCCCGTTTCAAATTGACCACGGTGGGGGGCCGTGCTTTCTCCAACACGATCCCAGCTTTATGGAACAAATTGGATCCAGAGCTCAGGAAGGAGAGCAACTTACTCTCCTTCAGAAAGAAACTTAAAACCGTACTATTTAAACAAGCCTGGAGCAGGTCTTAGGTGCACAGCGGGTTCCAAGTGAATTTAACATCTATCACGTAAATCTGGTCAGACAGCGCTTAGAGACCCCTGTGGTTATAACGCGCCATACAAATTAAATAAATAAATAAATAAATAAATAAAGACCACACCGTATCGAATATTTCGCTGCATCTCGGCCCTCAGCCACAGCCTGACCGAGTTTTGCCCGCACCTCCATGGGGCATTCTGGCAGCAGTTCCGCGACCGTATCCCACACAGAGTGGGTGTAACGGCCCAAGAGGCAAGTGGTGTTGCAAGACCGCAGGCCCAAACTAATGGACGAGAAGACCTTCTTGTCAAATTGGTCATACCTCTTGGATTCCCTGTCGGGCGGGGCCGACGGGAATGCGGACTGGGAGGTCGAGGCCTGGATCACCAGACTCTCAGGAGTGGGGTGGGTAGACAGGAACTTGGGGTCGTCCGGACAAGGACGGTGGCGCCTGGCCACGTTCCGATCAACAGGCGGACCTGAAGCGGGCCTGGACCAAGTGCCCAACAGAACGTCTGACAAGGCTTCATTAAACGGCAGCAGTGGCTCCTGTGGGCATGACTGCGGTTTGAAGACCTCGGTGAGGATGTTAGGCCTCACGGCCGCGACGGGGAGCTCAAGGTGTAAGGCCTTGGCAGCCCTCATCAGCACCACAGAATATGCAGCTCCCTCCACCGATGCCACGGAAGGAGGAGAGATCAAACCAGGGTTAGGAGAGTCGTCCAGACCACTGGCATCCCCCAAGTCACCTGTCCAGTCCGGGTCATACTGGCACTCGCGTGACAGAGGGTCCTCAGACCCCTCCCAACCTTCACCGAACTCTTCATCTTCTCCGTATTCGGAGTCAACGATGAAGACCGGCTCCTCGAGGTTCATGGGCCCCATCGGGGGCGGCGTCGGGGGTAACCCCGATGGCAACGGCGCCGGGGAGGCCGGAAGACCAGCCGGCGCCGATCCCGAAGGCCCTTGCGGCGCCGGGGTCGGAGCCGTCGGCGGCGCCGGGGCCGGAGCAACCGACGGCGCCGAGGCAGGGACACCCGAACCGCCAGGGCCCCCAGACGGTAGCACTGGGCCCGAAGGCACCGTAGGCCCCGTCGGAGAACCGAGCGCCCTCATGGCCATGAGGAACGCCTCGATCTCCTCAGGCGTCGCACCGTGCCCAGGGACCGGAGGGTATGAGGCAGGCCGCGCCGGCGACTCTCGCGGAGCCGCGGGGTTGGGGTCACCCGAGCCCCGGCCGCATCGCGCGAGCGTCGGGGGGAGTCGGGGGTACGATGACGACGCCCCGACTTCTTGTGCTTCCTACCTTACGAGCCTGACGAGTGGTGTCGACTTCCGGAACGCTCGGCGCGGCTCCGCGATCGTTCCCTCGAACGCTCTCTCGACCTCCGGCCGGACCGGGACCGCTCCCGGTCCCGACGTGGGGCCGACACCCGGAGCTCCAGTAGCTTGCGGGACCGCTCCCGCCTAGCATTGTTGGTGAGGGCCCGGCAGTCGACGCAGGAGTCCACGTCGTGGTCGGGGCCCAGACACCGGAGACAGAGGCGGTGATGGTCTGTGACCGACATCGTGCGCTCACAGTCATCACAGTGCTTGAACCCAGGCATCCTATCAGGCACAAAGTGAGAAATAACTTCGAAAAAACTTGGTCAAAGACCGGAGTACTGCTCTTCAGATCTGCGTCCACTGGCGCGGAAAAAAGAAGAACTGACGTCAGCGCGCGGAGGCGGCGTCTATATACTCCAGCGACGTCATCACGGCGCACGACGACGGACGCGGAGCCGCAGGGGACGCCTGCAGACGACGCCTACCGACGCGCAGGGGTACTGCTACGCAAAAGTTTCCGGATCCAGACTGACGCCTGGGGATATTCTAAGGTAAGGAATCTAACACTAACGTGTTTCTTTCAGATCTGCATGTCTCCAGTCCGCCGGTAGAAGACCTTCCTCTCTTGCCGCTTCCAGGGCAGCTTTGTAATGAAGTCCTAGTTGGAGGTGATAACGTTTGAAGAATTCACTCGGAAAGCCGTTAGGCCCAGGGGCTTTGCCAGTATTAAGCTCTCCCAGGGCCGTACTCAGTTCCTCGGCCGACAGCGGGGCCTCAAGACATTCCCGCACGTCGTCCGAAAGCGCCCGGGCTGGGAGATCAGTTATAAATTTACCAACTTCTAGCGCCGGGAGGATATCCTGTGGGGCATATTGGGCCGCAAGATAGCGAGCGAAGCTATTCGCCAGCTCCCTCGGGCCGAAATGGAAGCCCCCTTCTCATCTCTAAGACCCGGCAGCTCCTGCGTCTGGAACACATTCTGACAGAGCCTATGGAGCATTGTACTAGATTTGTCACCCCATTGATATATTCTACTTCTTGTCGCCAGCCAGACCTGCCGAGCCTCATCTAGCAGCAGGGACGAATATGTTTGCTGCGCCTAAAGTAGTTGCCCTACTCCCTCCTGGTTACTCGCCACCCCGCACCGAGTCTCCAGCAGTTCCACTGTCGCTGCAGCCTTCACTAGCTCTTCTTTCTTTTTTCGGTCCAGAATAGGTCTGAGAGACCCGTCCTTTTTGGGTACGAAAAAGTACAGAGAGTACACCCTTGAGCCTTGGTCTTCTACAGGCACGAGCTCTATGGCCCCTTTTTGCAGCATGCTGACGACCTCCTGCTGCAATAAGTGTAAGTGCTCTGCGGACATAGGACGGTGTCTTGGTGGGATGTTGGGTGGAGTGGATGTTAATTCCAGACAATACCCATACTTGACAATGTCTCTCACCCACCTGTCTGTGGTGATGGATTTCCAGACCGGCAGGAACTGTTGTCGTCTCCCCCCGACAGGTGTTTTATGGTCGGGGGCAGTGACAGGGCGTCACTCTTTGTTATTGGCAGAAATTCTGGAACTGTTTCCTCTGCCTCTGCCTTTGATGTTGTTTCCACGATATCCACCGCGGTTGTTCTTATTGTAGGTGGATTGTGTACCTCCTTTATTGTACTGTGTCTGTTGTGTGGACTGGCCTCTTGAGGGGTCCCTAGTATTGGAGCGACGAAAGGAGCCACCCCGAAACTGATGTGACTGCAGAGCCCCCATAGACTTTGCAGTCTCTGTATCTTTTTTAATTTTTTCAAGGGTGGTGTCAACCTCAGGTCCAAATAAGAAGTCTGGGTTAACTGGCTGATTGAGGATAGAAGTTTGTATTTCAGGTTTGAATCCTGAGAATCTCAACCAGGCGTATCTCCTTAACATAACGCTAGTGTTGATGGCCCTGGCTGCAGTGTCAGCTGCGTCTAGCGCGCACTTGATGGAAGCATTGGTTATAAGCTTCCCTTCTTGGATTAGTAGTTCTGCACCCTCCTTGTACTGATCTGGTAGGTGTTGCAACAGTGTCTCAAGCGTATCATAATGGGACCTGTCATATCTGGCTAAGAGTGCCCGAGTGTTGGCAATGCGCCAGATGTTAGCCGCCTGCGCAGCCACCCTTTTTTCCTGACGTTTCCAGAACTTTTGACTCTGTCAGGAGGAGGAGCATCACCTGTAGTCTGGGAGTTTGCTCTCTTAAGTGCATTAGAAACAACTAATGAGTCCAAAAGGCAACTGTCCTATTATATAAGCAGGGTCCGCAGGTGCTGGTCTATATTTCTTTCCAATCCTTGGGTTGAACACCCTGGCTCTAGTGGGGTCCTTAAAAATGTCACCAGCACGCTTAAGGACCCCTTTTAGCATGGGCAGGGTTTTGACTGTTATTTCCGAAGTGGAAAAGGTGTCGACCAGAAAGTCTTCCTCCACAGGGTCAGCATGAAGTTCGACGTCATGATAACTGGCTGCCCTTTCAATAAGGGCGTTAAAGGCAGTTGTGTCCTCAGTAGGAGATGTTTTCACACTGTACACATGAGTGTCAGGGACAGTCTGTGGATCCGTTGGGTCAGCTGGGTCTGCCCATGGTTGGTTTTGATCATCGGGATCAGTGTCCACATGATAAAGGTCATCTTCATGTTAGTCATTCCCTGCATCCACATCTGAGTTTGTTGGGGAAAAATTCTGTGGTTCTTGACAATAGGAATGGAGGGGTTCCACAAGAGCTGGTGACGTTGTGGAAACCCTCTTCTTCAAGGGAATCTTATATGACTCCATGGGTGTTTCTGGTATGATTTTCATTTTATATATGGACAGTCTACCAGTTTCCGAGTCGATTAATTGCCTCGACTCCTGTTCTTCAGGCTCCTCTGTAGCCTCCATTTCCGTCGACACTTTTTTAATGGCGCGGATACCTTGTTTTGGCTCGAACATCTTCGGACGCACTGAGGGTGGCAACCCGAATTTGATCGGCGTCGACGAGGTCTGAACGTGTTCGACCAGCTTTGGTGTCGTGCCTTCTTTGGCCCGACCTCTGTAGCCTTGTCCTTGATGCGTTGGAGCGACTGACATTTCCTTGGCTATGAATGGACTGGGCCGCGTCGACTCGACAGGGTCCTTGGAGCCAGTCTTAGTCTTGTCCGCATGCCTCAACCGAGGATCGATCCAGTCTTTCGGTTCGAGTCTCTTGTGTGTGTCGACTCCCTTTGGCGTCGGCCTTGGTGGTTCGACAGCCTTGACCTTGGTCTTCGGTGCCCCAACCATCAGTTCGATTACCTTCTTGAGCTTTTCGGCATAGACGGCCATTTTCTTTTTCTTCGGCTCCGAGGGGTTTGAGGCCTTGGAGCCGACCAGAGTTAGTTGCACTTTCGGTTTTGACATTGATGCTTTCGGTTTCTTTGGATCGACCGATGGCGGTTTTGAAACCGATGGCTCTTTAGTAATGTTCGAAGCCGGGCCTTTATGCGGGGCTGTAGAACGAGACTGTAGATCTCGGGTAAGGCCTAGTGGCGATCCCTCGACCTGAGCCTTATTGAGTGCGTCATCTTCGCCCCCCGTATAGCCGGTTGGGCCTAGCTCCTCGCCTGACCTATCTTCTACGGCCCCAAGGGCCTCTGCGTCGTCTCCTACCTCTTCGACAAAGTTTTCGTCTTTTTCTTGCACCTCTTAGTCTTCGGCGTCATACTCGGAGTCATGGCCTGAAGCCGGATCGGAGCGGTATTCTTGATCCTCCAGATCAACGACCTCCTAGTCTTCGGTCCTGAAGATGTTTTCGGGAACAGGCGCTGACTTCTTCGACTCCAATCGAGCCACGCGTCGAATCCGAAGAGTTTTCTTCGACCTGAACCGGGCACAGGCCATAAAGTTGGCTTCGTTGTGATCTGGGGACAGGCACTTGTTGCACACTGGGAGGACATCGATGTGCGGGTATTTTGCATTGTAAAGTGGACACCTCTTGAATGGGCTTCTTTCCATTTTAGATCGAAGATCGGGTCAAGTGTGGAAAGAAAACCGTCTTATTCCTCGATGTCCTCTCGAAACAAAGTTACCGGTACAGAACGAAATGATACCGACACTATAGAAAGCCTTTTGACTTTGTAGAAAGTTTTCCTAACTTGAGCTAAGATAGTAACATCCGAACACAATGGCGGAAAAAAACAATCTGAAGATGGAGAGGATGCCCATGCGCACTGTAGTCCAGGGGAGGAGCCACCTATCTCGTGATACTTCGAAGACTCTTCCAGGACAACAATGTGCAATCATCCGGACCCAACACTAGGCGGCGATCTATGCACAGATGGATTCAGCAGCCCACATGCCTCGAACCAGGGAGTTAAGGAAGGAAGTGGGGTGGACGAGATCAGCACAGGAGAAGAGAACAGGGAGTTAAAGAAGGAGGCGGGTGGAAGAGAACAGCAGATTGGCACAGGAGAAGAGAACAGGGAGTTAGAGAATGAGGCAGGAGGAAGAGAACAGCAGATCAGCATGTATGTATGTATGTATGTATGTATGTATGTACGTATGTATGTACGTATGTATGTACGTATGTATGTACGTATGTATGTACGTATGTATGTACGTATGTATGTACGTATAGGCATTTATATAGCGCACTACTTACCCGGAGGGTCCCAAGGCGCTTTGACCGCTGCGAAACCCTTCCTGGCTTCCCTGAGAGATGGTCCCTTAATGGGTATCTCCAGGGTGAGACCAGGCATCCCCGGTGGTCTGGTGGGGCCGTTAGTGAAGATGAGGCAAGCTAATGCCCAGAGTTGCCGAGTGTGATCGCTGATCAGAGTGGGCACCGAGGCGAGAGAATTATCGAGTCCGCTGACCCTGGTCCAGAAACCTGCCGCGCCGGGAATCGAACCCTGGTCCCGGGCCGTCCTCTGCTCTCGGGTCTGCCGCCTCTAACCAGTGAGCCACACTACTTCACATGGGAGAAGAAAACGGAGTTAGAGAATGAGGCAGGAGGAAGAGAACAGCAGATCAGCATGGGAGAAGAAAACAGGGAGTTAGAGGAGGTGGTGGAAGGGAACAGCAGATCAGCACAGTAGAAGAGACCAGGGAGTTAAGGAAGGAAGCGGGGTGAAAGAACAGCAGATCAGCACAGGAGAAGAGACCAGGGAGTTAAAGAAGGAGATCGGGTGGATGAGAGCAGCAGATCAGCACAGGAGAAGAGAAGAGAACAGGGAATTAGAGAAGGAGGTGGGGTGGAAGAGAGCAGCATAACAGCACAGGAGAAGAGAACAGGGAGTTAGAGAAAGAGTGAGGGCGGCAGAGTGAGGGCGGCAGAGTGAGGGCGGCAGAGTGAGGGCGGCAGAGTGAGGGCGGCAGAGTGAGGGCGGCAGAGTGAGGGCGGCAGAGTGAGGGCGGCAGAGTGAGGGCGGCACATGTAACACAAAGACAAAATAATTATACAGTGACTGGGAACGACGGTAGTGAAAGTGCAGTGTGGTGTAGTTTAAAAATAGCTCGGAAGTGTCGCTGTGCCTAGAACTTTATTCCTGGACCTCACGGCCAGGGTTAAAAAGTGTGAAGGATGGTGGTGATTGGGAGATATTAAGTGCTACTAGCCCCCTCCTTTACTGCCAGATGGTCAAAATGTTTCGGCCGTTAGTGTATACCCCCCGTGTGGGGTCAAGCCGGCCTTCCTCATGACTACCTGTCCCAGTGCATTCTCCCTCTCACTTCTAATTGAGATAAGAGGGTAACTTACAACCGGTCCCTTGCGTGTTGAGGAAGCCCCTCTAGCAAATCAAAGAGTACTAAGGATACCAATGACAAGAAAGAGAAGGAACACCCAGTTAAGAGTCATAATCTCCTTCAAGTATATGCAACTTCCTATTGAAAGTTTCATTTATGCATCAGTAATACCCGGGGTGTCATTCATACCACACTGGGGAGTTATAGTGTCTGCTCCATATATTATATTGTGTGTCCAAAAGGGAAGGTCAAAAGAACCTAAGGGGGGAAAGATCACCTCTACATCCACCCAACCAGGAGTGCACCAGGAGGCACGGTTAAAGAGTAGTGGAAAAAGGGGGCGGGCCTCTGGCGAGTTCCCAGTTTTTGATTTATTTATTTATTTATTTTTGGAAGGGGGGGGGGGCGCGTGGCTCCCCTTCCCTTGAACATTTTAGGCCCCGGGGACCCAGTCACCCGGGGCCGGACCCATTTTTTAAATTTTTAATAAAATGGGCGAAGGGCCGTGCCCCAACTCCCAAGGCTGATTTTGGAACCGGGGACCCCATCCCTGGGACCAGGCCTCTTCGTTGGAGACTACAGGGTGAGCCTGAAGCCCCAGTGGTACTGGCCGGCTTCCACCTCCTGCGGGAGCTTGCATTTGTTTTTACACTGCACTGACATGCAGTTCCCTGGGTGTAAAAAGCAAAGTATGCTCCGCATTGAACAAGTGAGAGCAAAATGTTCTTGCTTGTTCAAAGTGGAGCAGAATGTTTGCTATGGCATGGCTGGAGCAGTGCTCCCGCCATGCCATTGCAAACTGCAATGTTCCGGAAGTGGGCACCCAGGCCGCTTCCACCTCCCTCCTTTGATCACATTTGCCCCGGGAGAAGGCGATTCCCAGGGCTTTCATAAGCCCTAGGAACAGGGGCTCATACGCCCTTCTCCTATAATTAGCATATGTTCCTGTGACATGGCCCACCTTAGAGGTTATTTTAAAGCAAGCGCGGGAGCACGCGCTTGCTTTTTTAAAACAATTGCTGCATGTTGGACCCGGCCCTTTAGGCAGGTTCACCCCTAGACTTTTTGCTTTTTCCTAGCCTGTTTATGGAACCTGGTGTTGGTGATTTTGGGCCTTTGCGCACTTTTTCACTGTGGTACAGTGTAAAGTGCTTGAGCTCTCTGTGAATGAGTGGTGAGTGACCTGCCCTCCCATAGGAATGAATGGGGAATATGTATGCCCATGGTAGTTCCTGATGTGTGGGGAGTGCAGGGTCGAGTTTGGTATGTATGAACTCGTGAGACTGAATGCTGCAAAATGGTATATGCGGCATGATTGTGTCTAGTCTAGAAGCGCCACTTTTAGAAGTTGGCATATTTGTGTAGTGAGTCTACTGGCACGTGATTGGCTGGTGAGCCTGGCCCAGGAGTGCCTGGGCCTGCTGGTGGATGGACTGTCTGGTTTGAGTAGGACAGGGTCTGCAGGGCCCCGGAGGAGGGGGTCTGAGTCATCCGTAGATGAAAGGCCCCATCTGCTGTCAGGGATGGGAGGAAAGAGCGTCTGGTGGTGCCGGGCCGTGCCTGCCTGCCCACCATGCTGGCTCTCCCTCCTGACGGCCCACTGTCACCTCTGACCTGAGGCTGACAGGAGAGGGAAACCAGATACACCCAGGGCTCAGGGCCCCCTTGCACCAAGACTTCAAAGGGCTTCAAAGACTTTTCTGTGTATAAGAAGGGGCTGTGTCCTCTTCCAAAATGTTCTTGTTCTTGCTCTTGTGGCTGACTTGAATCTACCAGGGGTGGGCGCTGCCCAGCCCCTGGATGTCTGGATTCCTGGACTCCTGGGGGACCCCTCTGCCCTGCCTGGGCTGAAGGGGGGGGGGGGACTTGGCTTTGCCCCTGGGAAGCTCTGGGACTGTTGCAGCATGGAGAAGCTGCATTTTCCTGTGAAGAGCACTGGAGTGGTATTTCTAGCGCCTGGAGGCGCTGTGCTTCCCCCTGAGAGCCTGGGAGCGCTCTGCCTGCTGTTCTAGCGCTGGGAGCGCTGTGGATTGTGCTCTAGCGCTAAAGGGCACTTTATTTTGGTTCTAGCGCTGTATGTGGATTCTGAGCGCTGATAGCGCTTTATTTGTACTTTTGGGCGCGTGGTTTTGCACTTTAGCGCATGGAGCGCTTTAAATCTCCGTCGGCGCCGGGGAGCGCTCTAGCTGTGTTCAAAGCGCTTTGTTTCCCCCCAGCGCTGAGAGCGCTGTTTAATTGTTGGCCGTAAGAGAAATCAGCCCCCGCCTGCCTGCCTAAGAAGGGCTGCTGCGCTGCCCGCAGCGACCCGGAAGCGGCTGGCCGGCCGGCCAATCCCAGCGCGGCCGGCTGGAAGTCCCGCCCCGCAGCCTGTGAGGCGGGGAGAAGAGGAAGAAGGCGCCGAGAGATGGCGGCCGGTGCCGAGAGGGGAGAGAGCGGAGGGGGGGCGCGGGGCACATTGTCGGTGCCCGCCCCCCGCCGCCGGTGAAGCCCCGAGTGAGGAAGCGAGCGGCTGCCTCACAGCGAGAAGGTGAGAGCCAGGGGGCCCGAGGCGAATTGTCGGCGCCTGCCCCAGGGAGACCGAGGAGCCGCCTCGTGAGTCCCGGTGAGTGGGGCTTTGCCTGGGCGGTTCCCTTCGTCAGAGCGGCCCCGTATGGCAGCAGGCCGCTCCAACGGTGTGTAGAGCCTGGGAAGGCTAGAGTGGCCAGTGTTTGTGTTGATCCCTGAAAGGCTCCAACGAGGGGGCAGAAGAGAAGGGAGGGGCGCCGGGACACATGGTCGGTGTCCGCCCCTCCCCAGTAGCGCGAGCTCGCGCTTCTTGTAGTATGAAGCCATGAGGGCTTTAAGGGCGGCCCCGGTTGGCAGTGGGTCGCCCCAACGTGTGTTTAGGCTTTTTGTACTTTGTGACTGGCGCTGCATGGCAGCACACCCCAACATTGAGACTCAGGGCGTCTGAGCCCCAACAAGGCCAGGTGGCCTAGGGACTGCCACGGGTGGTGGCTTATGTGAGTTTTTGCGCAATTGTATGGTCATGGCACCTCTGAATGTGATTTCTTGCATCATGTGTTATTCCTGCACCTCTGAATGTTTTTAGACATCATGTGATCCTTGCGCTATGGTATTACTCTGGCACCTCTGAATGTTTTTATGCGTTATGTGTCTTTCTTTCCCTGCGCTGCACCTCTGAAGGTTGTAGGCATCATGTGTCTTCTTGCGCTGCACCCCTGAATGTATTTTATTGCATCATGTGCTCTGTTCTTAAACACCGCTGAATGTGTAGGTTTATGCGTCATGTGTTTCCCGTTACTACTCCTCTGAATGTATATTTATGCATCAAGGGTAATGTGTTCTTTCCTAGACCCCTAAATGCTGTGTGATACTTAGGTGGTTGTCCTTTTTAGTACAGGTGGCCCTAGTGAGGTCCTGGTTCCCTGCGTGACATGCTCCTAAGGGGTTTAGGGTTGCGTAGTGTGTACTTACCTGTTCCCAGTAGTTACTGGATGTGATTCATAACTGTTACTTTGTGCTACAGTGATTTTATATTCTTTTATTCTAATTTCTGACAAGTATTTCTATTTCGGAAAGTGTTGATTATGACAGTGGCCCATGTGGCCCTGTCTTGTAAATAATCCCAAGTGAATATTACCCGTGCCAGTTGGCACCATGTATATGTGTGATTTTATCTGATGTGTTTTTACAATAGAAAAGTTATTTTTATAATAACCTTGTGTGGGGTCTCTTGTGGTGTGCCTGGTATGTTGCTGTTGTGCGCTGACGCAAATGCTTTACACATTGCCTCCGAGTTTAGCCTAGACTGCTCGTGCCAAGCTACCTAGAGGGTGAGCAGGGGTTATCTTGGCGTGTGACTTCCTTGCCCTGACTAGAAGGATGGTTTCTGCCTGGCTTTGGCATCAGCCTTAGCATACCAGAAATAGCCAGTTCTAACACTGCACATTCGAGATTATCGCAAATTTGATGTTTTATTTTTAATAGTTTTATGCAGTTGCGGGAACCAAAGACCACGGCTGGGGGGGTTGGAGTATTCCTACCCTGCCCCCTTTTCTTTATTTACACTTTTTTGGGAACTCAGCTTGATGTCGAGTCCCAAGATGGTTGCCAACACTTCCTGGTTGGCAGCCAAATAGAGCAGTGCATTTCCCAGCACAAGCTTTCTTTGTCCGCGAAGAAATCGCGACCAGAGAGATCACTATAATATTAAACTTACATTTCTCAGAACTACTGAGCAGATTTACACCAAATAAGTCAAAGGCACTTCCTTGAACAGACATCTACCTCACCAGCCAAACTTGGTGTAAGTCCGTTCAGTGGTTCGGGTGTTACTTTGAGAAGTAGGCCTGGTATATGCTGTCCACTAATTTAAGTGGGCACCTTGCACCAGTCCAAACGACCCTTATAATGTAGGAGGTCAAAGATAACCTTTAGAAAGCTATCCTAGTGGTAACTGTGGAGAGCAGCCTTCAGGCTTAATCTTGAAGAAATGTAAAGCAGCTTGTTTTACCAGAATATCACCTCCTCAATGAATTACATGAAAGGAGAACCACACAGTAGTTATATAAAAATATGTATTTATTTATCAATAAAAACACTCTAGTATCCTCTAACCGAGGACAGTACACAAAGCACACAATACGCGAGCAATAGAACAGTTGTAAGTAGCACAATACACGGTGGGCTCCAGGGGGAGATCAAACCATATACTAAAATAGTGGTATAACAACCCCGACTCACGTCAAGACAAGGTCTGGAGCACGTAAAATCGTTGGGACCCCAATGAACCACCCAAAGTAAGTGATGGGGACCACACGGAGGACGGGTGCAGTGTGCTATTACGACCGCAGGCTCCGTACAATTCTATGGGAAGTCACGGTTGCAATTTTACAGTTTAAGTACCCTTCTAGGAGGACTTCATGGAAACCCTTCGGAACTTAAAGGGTTGGAGAGCCACCCCACACGCGGATACCAAAGTACCAGGGTTACCTATCCCAGAGTGCATAGGGTTGAAGTTGTGTCTGAGACCCCTGTTCTCTATGGAAGGCTTTGAAGAAGTACTTCTGCTGTGAAGGTGAAAAGGGTTCGGTGGAATCCAAGGCTGGATTCTTGAAGAAAGGAACCTGAAAACAGAGGGGACAGAGTAGGTCACTTCAGAGTGACCAGGAAGGCGACTGTCCACCGATGTCTGGTGCTTCAGGTACAAAGAAGGGATGCTTGACTCTGCAGCCACGAGGACCAGGAGACATCGACTACGACCAGGAGCCAAATGTGAGCTGTCCCACGAAGGAGGTCAAGTGCAGAGGGGTCGGTGTCCAGTTGGAGCACCAACAAGCCTTGGCAAAAGAGAAAGGTCAAGTAGGTTACGGTGTGGACCAGCAAGTTCCAGGGGACTCACCAAGCAATGGGGAGTCCGGGCACGTCTGGAGCAACCAGGAAAGCCCAGCAGAATTCAAGATGACCCTCAGGAGGACCCACAGGCCAAATGACTAGGAGTCTCGCGGGGTCCTCGAGCAAAATCACAAAGTACGAGCCCACGGAGCACTCTGTGTGAGGAGGCCGGAGTTTTTTGGTGGAAATACTGCTCAGGGTCGGGACTACACGGAAGTCCATTGCACAAACTCGGTAATCGCCAACAAGCATAGGCACTTGCAAATAGACGCCGTGCACAGGTGTTCGGGTTATGCAGTCCTCACGAGGGATACTGGCCTCAAACTTGCTGAGAGGGCAGATCAACCTCAGGGACCTTCGAAACCCATCTCCTATGTTGCTGGAATCTTCAGGAGCTCGGGAGCTGCAGACAGGTCAGCTGCGTTGAGGTGCCTGCAAGGCTTTGCATAGCCTCATAGATATAAGACATACCAGCGCAAGTCACTGCGCTGCCTTAATCTGCGTCGAGGGGTTGCATGGGCTTTGTTTGGGGTTCCCACACTACAGCCATGGATTTTGATGCTGCCCCATATTTACAAAATCACACAAACCTGGGGCAGCTCCAAAAATGGACGCCTCCCCAGCGTAAGCGCAACGAGGAGAAATGTTTTCAGTTCCTCATTTTTCCTCTTTCCACGTGTGCTACATTCTGCAGCTCACATAGAAAGAGGAAAACGCCTCAGGATTGTTTTTGTGGCTCCGTCTGCATTATTATTGGAGGTACTCTGGAGTTCTATCCACATGAAAAATACAGGTTCACGGACTCCTGGCAAATTCTGCGGTACAACACATGCATAAACATTTTCTGGATTCCCACACAGGATCAAGGCTGTAGGGAATACCTGGCTGCATCTCCATTATTTAGACGAATTGGGAGGAGTTCTGCGCTCATGTATTGGAAGATTGTGTAAAACTGGCGTTTAGAGCCCTTTGGAGCCCCGCCCAAATCCACGGGAGGATATAGGTTTCAGTGTCTTCCTTGGATTGCGAAGGACTTTGTTGGGTCTTGTCACAAAAGAGACTGTAATATAATTTTAGTCTTGAAAAAGGTGGTTTACATCAAAATAATATCACCGAAACGCGTCGACGCCTGTCGATTTATTTATTTATAACCGGTTGTATCCCAGGAACTTGTTTTAGTCCAATAGAATACGAAGGGCTGTGAACACTTTAACAAATAACCAAACGAATTCCATAGGAAACAACCTATAATAGATGTGATTAATTTTTTGCACTTGGTTTTCTTGTCTCTCATTGCCATATGAATATAGCACTGTGTTTTTAATGTATTTTTTTTAATGTATTGTAAACTTTTTTAATGAATATCTTGAGAACTTGAGATAGATCTATTTTGAACAAATAAAAATCTTTTTAATGCATTCCTTTGTAATTCTAAATGTACTATAATTGACCAGTAGGGTCTGGGGTCTTTTGTGTGACTGTGTATGATTGAGGCACTGTCGTGTGGGAGACTCAATAGAGGATCAGCTGTCAGTGTGAATATTATTTTATTAGTTTTCCAAGAGAAGTTTACATTTCATTTACCTGTGGTACCCCTGTGGTACCCCCTCTCTTGGTTAGTGGGGTCGCTTCCTTCTTTTCAAAGCGTATCGTCAGAGATGGTCAGTTTCGGTGAAAAATACTTAGAGGTATTTGAGAGTAGACGCCTTACGGACCTCTGAAAAATGCATTGCAACCCCAAGTCTGATCGCCCCTAAAATGTTGCTTGGGGGATTCGCCCTTTTTTTTTAACTCTTTATTCAAGACTGATTGCATCAAGGTGACAGTAGCACATTTAATGACATGGTACTTTCATCAGTCCCATTTTTTCTTTTCACCCTCCCCAGGAACTGCATAGTTAGTCATCTGCAAACATATCAAGAAAATAACAGCTTCTATCTCCCTCCCTCCCTCCCCTCCCCAACACACCCACCCCGTCCCACCCTCGTCTCCTGGTCGCAGTGATACAGCTATAGTATAGTGTCTTCTGATTCCTCACAATACTAAGCAAATCCGAACTTAGGCCAATGTGTGTCCTGTACGCTGCCCTGGGTGCCGGACTAACGTATCCTACCAACTTCACTCTCCGTGTAGACATCACTCCCCACCTCCTTGCGACTGTAGAAGGCCAACTCTCTGCAGCTCCATCAGCATCACTTCCCAGTCCTGTGCTAGGGGATATTTCCTCTGTCCTTTCTCTTCCTCCCTTCTTAGGGTCGACACCACCGCCCGGCCCTATTTCACTAGGTCTGTCTGCCATACGGTCGTTTGGGGTGTCCGGGGGGGGGGATTCGCCCTTAAATCCCTAGGAGCACACCGCCCCCTTATTTTCTGGATGAATTTCCTTATTAATCAGACCCATTGCCCTACCACAAAGTGAAATCTTGCTTTCCTATCACGCTCATGGGCTTTCCTCCTTGAAGGCGGCCACTGGACTTTTGTTCCTGACCTACAATTTCCCCCTCTCCCCCCTCCTTAGGTCAGATGTATGACAGAAGGCGCAGTGTGGATGTAAAATTTCAACCCAACAGTAGTTTGTCTCCTCAAATCAGCTTACCCTTTCCTACTAGAGTATGCTGGCCCACCTATCCTGAAACAAGCTCCGCGATCCCTCTCCCACCCTAAACCGTTTGCGGGGGTATTCAGGTTGTACATTTTACAACACATGCGTGTTGGGACCTTATAAGTATTTAGTTATTCAGCACAATATCCTTGGTGCAACAACATCAACTGCTGCATGGCTAAACACTTATAAGGTCCCAAAGGCGAGACCTATTGGCTATGCCAATGCTTGTTTCATTTGCAGTGTTTTTTTTTACTGCACTAGTTTAATTAAAAATCAAAAAACAAAGAAAACATTCAAACTAAACAAAAATGTCTCATACTTAGAGAGAGTTCTTTCTGTTGCAGAGAATTTTATGTTTTCAAAAGGCACATGGAAATATTACAATGTATAATGAACCTAAAGAGCCCATTGGGTAGAACTCCAATTTCAGATTGCGGGCTCCTTTAGTAAATAGAGAACATATTTATATTGTCAACACAAATGTATGAATGGCAGGATGAAGAATACAGAGATAAAGTACAAACATTACCTGCTCAATACCACTGTCATACGCTCGGCTTTCTTCACCAGAATCTGAAAAGGATTTGGACTCATGGACTCCCATGCTTACATCTGTTCCTTTGGGACTTTGATCTTCCAACTGGCAGCTGCTATTTTCTTTTTTCATCTTCTTGGATTTAGGAGCTTTAAGGTCGTCAGAGTTATCGTCTTTAAGATGCTTTAACTTCTTTGACTTTTTATGTTCCTTTGACTTTTTCTCTTTCTTTTCCTTCTGTTAGAATAAAAATATGTAGTTGAAACTAAAACAGAAAGCAACAACGATTTAGCAAGAACCCATTAGAATATGAGAGAACTGGAACATTTACACTTGCAACCAAAAGAAAAATCAGTAATTTCTTGATCAGATCTAAGATTTAATTGAAGACTCAAACGTGAGGGATGGTCATCAGATAAAGACTGCACAGTGGGGGGGGATGGGATATTTAAGAGTACTTACAACATATCAAATGTATCATTGCACTACACTCTACAACCTGTTATAAGGTGATTGTGGGTGGTGCCAGAGGATAGACTTTGAAGACAGACAGAATGGGGTAATGCAGTGCTGCTTATTGGCCCCACTTCCCTGCCTCCTAAATTTGTATGATCAACCAAGAACAATTACAAATTCTACAGGTTTCCTTATCATGCAAGGGTTACGCGCAATTCATAAAAGTATGCCGCTGATGTGATTCTATTTGATCTTACGCCTAAGGGTATTCAAAATTGCTAGGTCTAGGATAAACTGCAGGTCTATCTATGCAATTTCCCAGACCTTGAAAATTAAATATTCAAAAAGATGGTGTTGATTAGGAAAAAACAAAGAGGAAAGGTAGAGTCACCGGTAAACTGTTTTAGGAGATAGAAGGAAAATGTGAAAACCTACCCTTAATTGTGAAGTATCTTCTCCGACTGAAGGGGTAAAGCATTAGGCCATGGGAGGGAGGCAGGCCACATTATTTCTATCTATAAAGTTAAATTCCCGACTATACTACTATACCGAATCAACATTGTACCTCATGGGCAAGGCCACTGGAATTATGAGATAGTGCTGCTGCTGCAATAATTTTTCAATAATTATAGAATTGCCATATTTACCACATAATCCATCTTCAGCATAATCTGCAGATTTTAACACGAAAAACAATTTCTAGCACAAAAGGTTCAAAAGTTACTAAAAGTGCAGCAAAACGTGTTGCCACGCAGTGGAAGCCACTTTGCAAAGTTGGACTGGTCATCTTTTTGTTGCTTATTGGTATATTTGTGCGTTATCAATAATCAAAAGAGGGAGAGAGAGAAGTCCATGTGCCACTCAACTTCCCTTGGGTAGACATACAAAAATAAGGAGGAGTGGAAGAGATGGAAGAGCGGAAAATGATAACACTAAAATTGTAGGCTCAACAGTGATGTTCCACCAAAGATATATTTTCATTTGGTGTACTAAGTCACCGATTGTTACATATTAGGGTCTTTGATCCGAGACCGGATGAATTGTGGATCAAGTGATGGCCATTACCATCACTTGATTTAAGTGCCTAGACTGCTCCTTCCAAGCTGCTGATAAAATAATACGGAGATATTTGTACTTTACTTATAAAGCAACCCTGCCTTTATTTAAGTAGGTGACGGAAAACATCTGGAATACTGTGGCATTCGCCTTTCACCTGTACACCAGCAAGAATGTCATTAGTTACATTTCAAAATACCCTAATGGTCCAATAAGAGAATAAATACACAGCTTGCTGTTTTAAAAGAATTAACAGGACTTAGTCAAATGAGGTTTCCGGTCACAAGACAGTCTGCACTTGAACGCAAGCCTCTTCAACGACATTCCAACAAGGATTTATAGGAGTGGTGGAGCAACCCAACTCCAGTGATTCTTATACATCGAAACAACTCACCTCGCTGTAAGAAAGTGGCTCTATATATATACTGGACCAAAGTAAGGTACAGTGTGTATAGAGTCCCCAGAGGTATGGCAGAGGCTAAATTTAGATACAACCTTACTCTCTAAAGTGGTAGCTTGGTCGAGCAGTAAGGCAGTATCAGAGGACAGTGTGAAGCATTTGTTGTACACACTCAGTTAGCAAGTGGTCTCACACACTCAAGAACTGAACTCTAAGCCAATTGTTTTTTATCAAAAGATATAGTTGTTATATTTTAGAACCAACAAGGTATCTAAACAGACTTTTCTCAATATGAGTGACTTTAGGTATTTACTTTGCAAAAAGGTAATATACTTTTCATGTACAATAGCTACAGTGGTTGCAATAGGCAACACAATCGCAAACACAATTTAACATTGAGCTCAATGGGTTTTTCTACATAAATGCAGTTGATTACTTTATAAATTACTTCGTAACTCCAGGACTGGATCCTAGATTCAGTCCCGGGACCTAAGCTGAAAACAGTTTAGTAAAAGCGTTTTGGTTATTGCAGTGGTTTTGAAATAATATAACTGCATTTTAAAAGTTCACACTTTTCAGTGAAAACTCAGCAATGTTGTCCTATGGGAGGAAATTCAGGTCACAGGTAAAGTACATTCTTGTTACTTTTGTACTCCAGTAGTGGGCTCCCAAGTCCAACACTGGGATCTCTACCTAAGACAGGTAAACAATTATGGTTCAGTAGTTGGTATGATTTATACGGAATATTTGTAGTTTGCAAAAATCGACACTTAGAAGAAATTTCACAGAAAAACAGTCAATGGTTTCCTATGGAAGAAAATTCAGGTTACTGGTAAGTACAGATATAATTACTTCTGCGGATCAGTACTGGGCTAAAAAGGTACAGGACGGGCTTCTCTCCTGATCACAGCTGAGTAATTCGGAATTCGGCTGATTTTAGATGAATATTTTAAAGTTTCAGAACTTCACACTTTTCGAATCAAACCAGTCAATGTCATCTAATGGACGGAAAGTGAGTTATCGGTTTCCAGGTGAGTACTCAACTGGTGAAGTTAAGGTTCTGGGCATAGACTCATATGTCTCCCAGGGTCGGAAAGGTACAGTAGTTACACCCTAAGCAGCACAGGGGCAGCCGGGTGTAGGGAGAGTAGGCCCAATGCAATCCAAAGGAGGGTAGGGGCCTTCGGTTGGTGGTTGCAAGCAAGCAGGCCATGCGGCTGCGGGAGCAGAGCTCCTGGTCACTTACTCAGGGCAAGCGGGGAAGGAAAGTAGTGTAGATATTGCACTTCCAGCGGCACTCGGACGTCTGGGTGCAGGGTACTTTTGCGCCGTCGGGCGCTCAAGGTTATCCAATGGGAAAGTTAACATGCATTTGCAATGCAATAGGTCTCGCAATAGGAATGCTTGAGCTATTAGTATTGTAAATTACACATTTTTTATTTATGTTTTGGTTTTGAAAATAGCGAAATTAATAGCTTTGTCATTTACAATGCCAAGTTTTAACTTTTGCAAATGTGACACCTATAGCATTTGTAATGCAATATGTATTGTATTTACGTGACTTAGGTGTATTGATATTACAAATACCAATGGCTTTTAATTTTTATTAATAAATAATACTTAAACGGTTTGGGTAAACATCTTGAGGCACTGGAGGGGGACGTTCCGCATGTAGGAGAAGTCAACATCCCGGCTCTCCTATACGCGGACGACGCAGTCCTGATAGCACGTACCTGGCTGGGTCTTCAGCGTTTACTGGTATCATTTGGTGCCTTTATAGATCATTTGGATTTAAAAATCAACGCGAAGAAATCCCATACGATGGTGGTGGGTCGCCATAGAAATAAGGGTAGACCTATATCCTTTTTCTGCAAGGGTGAAGCAGTGTCCAGGGTGACAGCTTTCCCCTACCTCGGGGTTAGCTTCGATGACAAGGGCTCGTGGGGACTCCTCAGGTTCCCAACTGAGTAGCCGAATGCTACTCAGCTGTGCTGAGACACCTGATTACAGTGGAGCTGGAGTTTTTTTGGGGTGAAAGTGTGATGAAGTGGTGTATTAAAAATACCTCTGGGTCTCTACCTGATAATTACTTTTTTTCCAGTGGTTCAGGGTATTAAAAAAAAAAAAGCGTGGATAACTAAAAGAGACTTAATTGAGTCTCAGTTATCAGCTAGGTCGACATGTTTCAGCCCATGTAAAACAGTTGTGGGGCTTTTTCAGGACCATACTCCCAGTTAATAAGAAATGTGGTGTAGGTGAAAAAGCGAAAGCTGAGTGGCAAAAGGTAATTACACCATGGTTATATGCATTTTTCGTAGCCCACGCGCTAAGGTATGCTAACTTATGCTGTGTGAACTGACCGTTATTCGCGTCCACCTTTGAAAATTAACTGAAAAGGACAAGACAGTACAACATATAACATTTGAAATAGTCGTTCATTAGCGTTCTGAAGCGCACGCAGTGTCATTCAGACGTGTTGAACCACTCATTCACAAATAATTCATGTCAAACATTTGTATGTGAGGAAAACCACGCTTGTGACAGGGCTAGACATTGCGCTTCTATCGTGGTTGATCAGGTGATTCGTGTGGTGCTTAAAAAAACGTGTGAGAGGAGGAGCTACGCTAGCAACCAAGATGGAGGTCAGCGGAGCCGGGAGCTTACGCGGCTGTGTTCAGACAGATGATCCTGTCACATATCCTGATCATACGCCCGACCTCCGTGAAGATGAATCATTGCTGAGCCTGGTGGTGCAATCCCGAGAACTTTATCGCCCGGATTGACAGAGTTGTGTCGTGTTTTGGATTTCGGCCTAACCAAGCCTGTGAGCCGGGGCCTCGAGTACTGGCCCAGCCGGGTTGCAGTTGATCAACATCGGCCGTGGGACTCAGACAGGGTCCGGTCTTTTGCAGTGGAGATTCTCCTGGCCGACTCCGGTGGTGGTCTTTCGGTCCTATTGCTACTGAAGGAGTGGCAACAAGATCCGTCTGTGGCTGTGTGGGGTGGGGTGGGGGGTGGGGTCCCGTCCCGGCGACCCGGCTTGCCCTCCCCCGGGGTCCGCTGGGTTGGGGCCCTCGCTCGCGGCAGTGGGATACAGACCGAGGCCGTTTGGCTGACAATGCACCCTCCGTTGCCGTCCGCCCCGCTCTTGCCTATTTCCCCGGTGGGACCCGGCTCCCCGGGGAACGCTCCTGTGTTTGATTCCAAACGAGCGGAGATGGTCCGGACGAATTGTGAGCAGTCATTGAAGACCGTACTGGCCGCCATCGGAACTCTCATTTACATCTGGACGCCATTCTCCACAAAATGATCGCTGGTAACATCGAAACTGGGCGTCCGAGTCCGGGCTCGGATTCATCGCAAGATTCACAGTGTATTGAGTTCCCCACGATGCACATTGTTACGGAAGATGAGGGCCCCATGCAGGAAGTAGTATTGATGCCCTTTGTCAGAGGGCAAAGGAGTAATGGCTGACTTGGTTCTCCGACAAGATCGCAGCACCCACCATCGCTACAAATTGAGGTAGATCGGTTCGGTATTTCACTCCTGGGAACTCCCATGAATGCCTATTCGAAGACATTAGCGTCATTTCCCTCCCTGGTGGTTTTATTACAATTATGGCGGAAACAACATCTGGACCTAATGTCGGGGAGGACGATCCTTTGTGTGGTGGAAGTTTGCAAAGACTCAATGTATTTGACTTGCCCCGGACTGTGTTTTCTTGAACCACCTTCGAACTTTGAGTATCCTGAGACTGCGATGGTGTTATCGGCTAGAGTTCGCATGAAAGTTTGGAAGGGCCAAGGATGAGATGTGTCTGCCTGGGTCTGATTACGGGGCTTTAGAGGACACTGGTATTGCTACGATAATGCTGGCGAGAGGTTGGGCGGTGTTTTAACGTCTCCCCTGTGCTGTTGTAACGATAACTTCAAATTGCTTTTTGGTTATTATAGGGGTTGTTCGTTTCTGGCAGGGGGGAGGGAGACCGGGAGTCTGTATGTAACTCTCCTCCTCCATGTTTACTAGAGTTAGTATTAGTTAGTTGGGGCGACAGGCACACTGCTACTTGGGGTTAGGCGATTGCCATATGCAGGGGTGCGGTGTGGGGGGGATGGGTTTATTATTTTCTTTTTGTTTGTCTTCGAATGGTTTTCCTCCTTTTTCAATCTTCTCTTTAGGTCTCTCTTATCAGCAATATGCGAATTATCCCGATTTTGTTTTACCTTCCAGTGTCTGGTTTCCATGCTTTGTCTACTATTCAGATTTTATGGGTGGGAGGGTTCTGTGGAACTGCGCTTAAATTGTTTGTTGATTGTATGACTATTAATCCTGCTTCGTATTCATTAGCGCGGGCATATCAGCGATTCTCTGTTACTTTAAGTTTATCCTGTCTTTGTACCTCTCCGCCCTATTATTAAGTTGGTACTGTATGGTTCCAGATATGTGTATTTCGTTTTTCTTGTTTTAAAACAATAAAAAGGATGAAAAAAAACAAAAACAACAAAAAAAAACGTGTGAAGGCCTGATCATATCTGGCCAGGTATTGACAAAATAGGAAGCCGTGTGTCATTAACTGATGAAGCGCCATACGTAGAATATCTCTATCAATACCTTTTGTGAAGAGCGTGGCTCAAAATTAATCTAGTGGACCCGTGAATTACATAAATCCTATTATGGGAAGGAATGCAAGAAGGTATATTTACGTTAGTTACGGAAATACAACGTAAATCTGGTCCCGGATGGGGAGATCCCTTACTTCACTATTTGTATCGAAGGGCTCACCCGCCTATACACCTAATTTGGGCTCCGCAAGAAGCACGAAAGCGCGGGGTAAGGTGCTGTTCGCCAGTGCGTCACCTGCGTAGTGCGGAAGTTGTCTGAATGCTAACTTCACAGGAGTGGAGGGGCAGCGGGAAAACCTGTGCATGCGCAGTCTTTCCAAACCACAAAGTGTGATGATAATGCATCTCAAGCCTGTCCTTTTAACAGGACTACCAGAGCAGATATAATAATCGTACTAATATTAAAGTGCCATATGTTAATAGCAAAGGAGCTGATGTGGATGCTTATCCGGCGAAGTGCTGTGCTTTACATTATTAAGATAAAATAGCTGCGGAAGCATCTTAAGCCTGTCCTTTTAACAGGACTACCGGTGTAACACGATGTATCCTGTAGGATAGTGCTTGCACCAGTAAATAACAGTATTCATATTCAGGCGTATCTTATAACCATACACGATGTATCCTGTAGGGTCGTGCCCATATTTGTTACGGATGAAACTAAGGTCCCAAAGTTATTTCGATTAAACCTGAGGTAAAGCTAAGGAGAAATGTTACGGCTGGGGTCCAGTGATTAATCAGTTTGTCTTCATATTTTCACTTGATGACGTTTCTTCCTTGAAGGATAATTTATTCAGACTGTTCCATGGAATATTATCGTTTAGCCCATGTAGATGGGTGGATAATAGATATATCCATGGTTGTTCTTTCTCCAGCAGTAGTTGTTGATTAGAGGTGATATCCAGGTGTTCAATGATGGTCCATTCCATATCATTTGTGATGTGGCCACTTTCCAGAAAATGGTTTGTCATTAGAGTTTTATTTCTTTTGCATCGAATATTGCTTCTTGGTTCGCATATTCGGGTCTTCACTTTCCGACTGATCATACCGACGTACCTTAGATTTCATGGGCACATGATTAAGTATATTGCATTTGAAGTGTTGCAATTTGTGTGTTTGCGTAATTCCCACACTTTGCCTGGTTTGAAATTTAGAGATTTTGTGGATTTTGTTAAGTGGCACACACTGCAGTCGCCGCAGAGGAAGTTGTCTGTAATCTTTGGTAGGCCCCATGCATTTTGTATGGTGTTAGTTTGTTTTATTGGTTGTGGCAGTCGGGTTGACACTAGTTTGTCTTTCGGGCTCCTTCCCTTTCGGTAAGAGAATAAGGGTTTCTCCCATTATTGGTTGCCTGAATGGAGTATCTTCCAATCATTTTGGATGATTTTTGATACTTTGTTGGACAAGTCATTGAATGTGGTTACGCAAGTCAGTGGAGTTGATTGTTCTGTAGGTGGTTTCTGTTCGAGAAGGGCATCTCAGTTCTGGCTGCGTGCCCTTTTCTTCGCTTTATCAGGGATTCTTTTTGGGTACCTTCGGAACTTCAGTTTGTGTGACAATGTTTCGGCTTGCTTTTTGAAATCTTGGAGATTGCTACAGTTTCTTCGTAGTCGCAGGTTTTGTCCGTATGGCAAGTTCTCTCTGAGAGGGCGAGGGTGGAAGCTAGTGTAGTGCAGCAAAGAATTCTTCGCAGTGGTCTTAAAATGAGTCCTTGTGTCCAGTTTGCTGTTTGTATGGGAGATGTCTAGATCCAGGAATGTGATTGTTTGACTGCTCTTTGTGTAAGTGAATTTAAGGTTGGGGTCTTGACCATTTATCCACACGAAAAAGGAGTACAGAGATTCTTCGGTGCCTTACCAAATGAGGAGAATATCGTCAATGTATCTCTTATAGAATAGTATGATGGTAATAGGTGGATTGTCAGGATTAAATAAATGTGTCATTTCAAAGTTATAGACGTACAATCCTGCCACACTAGGGGCAAAAGTGCTGCCCATAGATGTACCATATGTTTGCAGGTACAGTTGACCTTCAAATTCAAAATAATTTTCTTTTAGCGCCAGGTTTGCACATGCAAGGACAAAGGATTTTGAGGTTTTATGTTCCCAATTGCTGGTGTTTAGTGAGACATCCAGTACTACGAGCGTGTCATCTTGCGGTAGGCTCGTGTATAGACTTTCTATGTCCAGGCGTACCAAAAATGATGTGTTTGGATCAAAGGTGAAATCCTTGATTTGTCCAAGAAGATCCTTGGTGTCCTTGAGATAAGTGCTGGTGGCCTTTACAATAGGTTGTAGGTAGGAGTCGCAAAATTCGGACAGGGGTTCTAGAAGAGATCCAATGCCCGATACTATCAGGCATCCTGGTGGTATTTTGTTTTGTGCATTTATGTAATTCACGTGTCCTTTAGATTAATTTTTGGCCACGCTCTTCACAAAATGTATTGATAGAGCTATTCCACGTACGGCGCTTCATCAGTTAATGACACACAGCTTCCTATTTCATCAATAGAAGGCCAGAAATTATCGGGCCTTCACACGTTTTTTAAGCGCCACAGGATTAACGTAATCAACCATGATGGAAGGTCTAGCCCTGTCAACAAGCATGTTTTTCCTCACATACAAATGTTTATGACATGCATGACTTGTGAATGAGAGGTTCAACACGTCTGAATGACACTACGTGTTCTCCATAACGCTAATGAATGACTATTTAAAATTGTATATGTTAAACATCGTACTGTCTTGTTTAAAGGTAATTTTCAAAGGTGGACAAGAATTACGGTCAGTTCACACAGCACAAGTTAGCACACCTTAGCGCGTGGGCTTTGAAAAATGCATATACATGTGGCGTAATTACATTTTGCCACTCACTTTTCACTTTTAATTCACTGCGAGTATGGTCCTGAAGAAAGCCTCACAACTTTTTTACATGGGCTGAAACATGTCGACATAGCTGATAACTGAGACTCAATTAAGTCTCCTTTAGTTATCCACTCATTTTTATTATACCCTGGACCACTGGGAATAAAGTAATCAGGTAGAGATCCAGGGGTATTTTTAATACACCACTTCATCACACTTTCAACAAAAAAGACTCCAGCTCCACTGTAATCAGTTGTCGCAGCACAACCGAGAAGCATTCGGCTACTCAACTGGGAACCCGATGATGCATGAAACTAACTAGGTTAGTGTGTGCGGGTCCTTTACCACACATATGCCTTACAATGCAGATAAGTATAAATATGGCAAGTGTGAGGGTTCTTCTAACAAACCCTTGCGGTGCCGGACACTGCAGTATTGGACAAACTGCGAGACAGGTCAGTCCTAGTTGTTTTCTAGTATTTACCAAGGGACAAGGACGGCCCACAATTAGTCCTAGCTCTCCCATTTGTTTATCATAGTACTTGGCAGTGTGCAGCTGCGAGGGCACTTATAAATTATCTCACGTACATCGCTGGTGAAACTCACCATGGCAGAACTTCCGGGTTTCACTTTTTCAGAGGAAGTGGTCAACAATATTTTATCAGCTGCACCATTACTAGCTGATCTCAACATTTCAAAAACAATATCACAAAGCTCTGACTGGGAAACACTCACAGAGATGAAACGTAATAACATCAGGACAATATTACATGGAGTCATCTTAACCGAATACCTCTGGAACAATATAGCACCCAGAGGGTTGATTGTAACAAACGCACCGAGGATCTTTCTGGATGATGCAATGTTCAGAAGAGATAGGGCCAAAATTGCCTGGCAGTGTACCAGGGATTGTATTGTATTGTTTATACAAACAGCTAAGAGACTATCTGAGGTAATATTAGAGATCACTGTAACTGAAAAACAACTCTGGACTACCCTTACAGTTTTAAGAAAAGACTGGACGAGATCAACAAGGAAATCAAGGAATACAAGGAAAATTTGACACAAATTTCAGAACGATCTTTAAAAATTCTCTTATGCAAAAACATATCCATATTCAGAAGCGGATTACCAACAACCAAAAAGATAAGACTCTTCAGGAGGCTCAGAAGACAACTCCTCAGTGAGTAGCAGCTCTAGCACATACATCTCAAGAAACAAACAAAGAGGAAGAGGGAGACAAAATAGATGGCAGCAACCGTGGCAACAAGGACAACCAGGAAACCAAATGCAGTTCCATAATCCCTACGCCCAAATGCCACCACCCATGATGTTTGGGTGTAATCCACCATATGCTCCAACCTCATACACAATTAATGAACCAAAACCAGTTGCTTCCTTTCTTTAGGGAACGGCCGCAGAGGAAGAGGCAAGCGCAGTAGGCAAACACAGGCACACTGGGAAGACAACCAATACCAAGGAGCGAACACCAGGAGCATGACCAGAGACCAACAACCAGGAGCGAGCTCCAGCAGGACCTAGTGACCAGCTATTCGGAACATAATCTGACCCCTAAAGAAAAGGAGGTGTTGAACAAAGGCCTTGGGTTCATTTCTACAGCCCATCTTGATAAGTTTCGCCTTCATTGCGAGATGGCAGAGTTTTTCAGGAAACAAACTCAAGGCTTTCGTCAAAGACCAACCTCCAGAAGAAAACACCCAAGAAAAAGGTGTTACAGGGCTCAGAACCAAATCTAACTTCCTACCAGCTACCAACCATACTGGTTGAAGTGGCTGCTTTTGAACAAGCCTTGTTCAAGTACATTGAAGCCCTTGAAGAAGAAACAAGCATTGGAAATGCAATAGGGCTCGCATTAGGAAAGTTTGAGCTATTGGTCTTATAAATGAATTTTTTTTTTATTTATGTGTTATTTTTTAAAATAGCTAAATTAATAGCTTTGTCATTTACAATGCCAATAGTTATAACTTTCGCAAATGTGACACCTATAGCATTTGTAATGCAACATGTTTTGTATTTACGTGACTTAGATGTATTGATATTACAAATAACAATGGCTTTTAATTTTTAAAAATAATTAATACTTAAATAATTTATTTAATTTGTAATGGCAATAGCTTAAACTTTTGTAAATAACTTTTGTGAAGATTATGTTCAGTGTTTTATATTGTGACGAAAATTCAAGAACAGAAGTGAAATATGAACATCTTTTTGTGATTTGTAATAAAGCGTGAAAGCTTGAAAACAGCTTGAAACATTGAAAGAACATATTTGAACCAGTGATGCTGTGGTTGCGCTGAGTGATGCTGTGGTTGCGCTGAGAGATGCTGTGGTTGCGCTGAGAGATGCTGTGGTTGCGCTGAGAGATGCTGTGGTTGCGCTGAGAGATGCTGTGGTTGCGCTGAGAGATGCTGTGGTTGCGCTGAGAGATGCTGTGGTTGCGCTGAGAGATGCTGTGGTTGCGCTGAGAGATGCTGTGGTTGCGCTGAGAGATGCTGTGGTTGCGCTGAGAGATGCTGTGGTTGCGCTGAGAGATGCTGTGGTTGCGCTGAGAGATGCTGTGGTTGCGCTGAGAGATGCTGTGGTTGCGCTGAGAGATGCTGTGGTTGCGCTGAGTGGTATGTGCATCGGTGGAGCTTAGCGGGTGCATCAGTGGAGCTGTTTGGGGGGTGCATTGGTGGAGCTTAGTTGGAGCATCGGCGGAGCTGTGTGGTGGGTGCATCGGCGGAGCTGTGTGGTGGGTGCATCGGCGGAGCTGTGTGGTGGGTGCATCGGCGGAGCTGTGTGGTGGGTGCATCGGCGGAGCTGTGTGGTGGGTGCATCGGCGGAGCTGTGTGGTGGGTGCCTCGGCGGAGCTGTGTGGTGGGTGCCTCGGCGGAGCTGTGTGGTGGGTGCCTCGGCGGAGCTGTGTGGTGGGTGCCTCGGCGGAGCTGTGTGGTGGGTGCATCAGTGGAGCTGTGTGGTGGGGTCATCTGTGGAGGTCTGTGGTGGGTGCATCGGTGGAGCTGTGTCGGTGGAGCTGTGTGGTGGGTGCATCGGTGGAGCTGTGTGGTGGGTGCATCGGTGGAGCTGTGTGGTGGGTGCCTTGGTGGAGCTGTATGGTGGGTGCCTCGGTGGAGCTGTGTGGTGGGTGCCTCGGTGGAGCTGTGTGGTGGGTGCCTCGGTGGAGCTGTGTGGTGGGTGCCTCGGTGGAGCTGTGTGGTGGGTGCATTGGTGGAGGTGTGTCGGTGGAGCTGTGTGGTGGGTGCCTCGGTGGAGCTGTGTGGTGGGTGCCTCGGTGGAGCTGTGTGGTGGGTGCCTCGGTGGAGCTGTGTGGTGGGTGCCTCGGTGGAGCTGTGTGGTTGGTGCATCTGTGGAGCTGTGTGGTGGGTGCCTCTGTGGAGCTGTGTGGTGGGTGCCTCGGTGGAGCTGTGTGGTGGGTGCCTCGGTGAAGCTGTGTGGTGGGTGCCTCGGTGGAGCTGTGTGGTGGGTGCCTCGGTGGAGCTGTGTGGTGGGTGCCTCGGTGGAGCTGTGTGGTGGGTGCCTCGGTGGAGCTGTGTGGTGGGTGCCTCGGTGGAGCTGTGTGGTGGGTGCCTCGGTGGAGCTGTGTGGTGGGTGCCTCGGTGGAGCTGTGTGAGGGGTGCATCGGTGGAGCTGTGTAGGTGGAGCTGTGTGGTGGGTGCCTTGGTGGAGCTGTATGGTGGGTGCCTTGGTGGAGCTGTATGGTGGGTGCCTTGGTGGAGCTGTGTGGTGGGTGCCTTGGTGGAGCTGTGTGGTGGGTGCATCGGTGGAGCTGTGTGGTGGGTGCATCGGTGGAGCTGTGTGGTGGGTGCATCGGTGGAGCTGTGTGGTGGGTGCATCGGTGGAGCTGTGTGGTGGGTGCATCGGTGGAGCTGTGTGGTGGGTGCCTCGGTGGAGCTGTGTGGTGGGTGCCTCGGTGGAGCTGTGTGGTGGGTGCCTCGGTGGAGCTGTGTGGTGGGTGCCTCGGTGGAGCTGTGTGGTGGGTGCCTCGGTGGAGCTGTGTGGTGGGTGCCTCGGTGGAGCTGTGTGGTGGGTGCCTCGGTGGAGCTGTGTGGTGGGTGCCTCGGTGGAGCTGTGTGGTGGGTGCCTCGGTGGAGCTGTGTGGTGGGTGCCTCGGTGGAGCTGTGTGGTGGGTGCCTCGGTGGAGCTGTGTGGTGGGTGCCTCGGTGGAGCTGTGTCTTGGGTGCATCAGTGGAGCTGTGTGGTGGGGTCATCTGTGGAGGTCTGTGGTGGGTGCATCGGTGGAGCTGTGTCGGTGGAGCTGTGTGGTGGTTGCATCGGTGGAGCTGTGTGGTGGGTGCATTGGTGGAGCTGTGTCAGTGGAGCTGTGTGGTGGGTGCATCGGTGGAGCTGTGTGGTGGGTGCCTCGGTGGAGCTGTGTGGTGGGTGCCTCGGTGGAGCTGTGTGGTGGGTGCCTCGGTGGAGCTGTGTGGTGGGTGCCTCGGTGGAGCTGTGTGGTGGGTGCCTCGGTGGAGCTGTGTGGTGGGTGCCTCGGTGGAGCTGTGTGGTGGGTGCATCTGTGGAGCTGTGTGGTGGGTGCATCTGTGGAGCTGTGTGGTGGGTGCCTCGGTGGAGCTGTGTGGTGGGTGCCTCGGTGGAGCTGTGTGGTGGGTGCCTCGGTGGAGCTGTGTGGTGGGTGCCTCGGTGGAGCTGTGTGGTGGGTGCCTCGGTGGAGCTGTGTGGTGGGTGCCTCGGTGGAGCTGTGTGGTGGGTGCCTCGGTGGAGCTGTGTGGTGGGTGCCTCAGTGGAGCTGTGTGGTGGGTGCATAGGTGGAGCTGTGTGGTGGGTGCCTCGGTGGAGCTGTGTGGTGGGTGCATCGGTGGAGCTGTGTAGGTGGAGCTGTGTGGTGGGTGCCTTGGTGGAGCTGTGTGGTGGGTGCCTTGGTGGAGCTGTGTGGTGGGTGCCTTGGTGGAGCTGTGTGGTGGGTGCCTTGGTGGAGCTGTGTGGTGGGTGCATCGGTGGAGCTGTGTGGTGGGTGCATCGGTGGAGCTGTGTGGTGGGTGCATTGGTGGAGCTGTGTGGTGGGTGCATTGGTGGAGCTGTGTCAGTGGAGCTGTGTGGTGGGTGCATCGGTGGAGCTGTGTGGTGGGTGCCTCGGTCGAGCTGTGTGGTGGGTGCCTCGGTCGAGCTGTGTGGTGGGTGCCTCGGTCGAGCTGTGTGGTGGGTGCCTCGGTCGAGCTGTGTGGTGGGTGCCTCGGTGGAGCTGTGTCTTGGGTGCATCAGTGGAGCTGTGTGGTGGGGTCATCTGTGGAGCTGTGTGGTGGGTGCATCGGTGGAGGTGGGTGCATCAGTGGAGCTGGGTGGTGGGTGCATCGGTGGAGCTGGGTGGTGGGTGCATCGGTGGAGCTGGGTGGTGGGTGCATCGGTGGAGCTGGGTGGTGGGTGCATCGGTGGAGCTGGGTGGTGGGTGCATCTGTGGAGCTGGGTGGTGGGTGCATCTGTGGAGCTGGGTGGTGGGTGCATCTGTGGAGCTGGGTGGTGGGTGCATCTGTGGAGCTGGGTGGTGGGTGCATCTGTGGAGCTGGGTGGTGGGTGCATCTGTGGAGCTGGGTGGTGGGTGCATCTGTGGAGCTGGGTGGTGGGTGCATCTGTGGAGCTGGGTGGTGGGTGCATCTGTGGAGCTGGGTGGTGGGTGCATCTGTGGAGCTGGGTGGTGGGTGCATCTGTGGAGCTGGGTGGTGGGTGCGTCGGTGGAGCTGTGTGGTGGGTGCTTCGGTGGAGCTGTGTGGTGGGTGCTTCGGTGGAGCTGTGTGGTGGGTGCTTCGGTGGAGCTGTGTGGTGGGTGGCTCTGTGGAGCTGTGTGGTGGGTGGCTCTGTGGAGCTGTGTGGTGGGTGGCTCTGTGGAGCTGTGTGGTGGGTGGCTCTGTGGAGCTGTGTGGTGGGTGGCTCTGTGGAGCTGTGTGGTGGGTGGCTCTGTGGAGCTGTGTGGTGGGTGCATAGGTGGAGCTGTGTGGTGGGTGCATAGGTGGAGCTGTGTGGTGGGTGCATAGGTGGAGCTGTGTGGTGGGTGCATAGGTGGAGCTGTGTGGTGGGTGCATAGGTGGAGCTGTGTGGTGGGTGCATAGGTGGAGCTGTGTGGTGGGTGCATAGGTGGAGCTGTGTGGTGGGTGCATAGGTGGAGCTGTGTGGTGGGTGCATAGGTGGAGCTGTGTGGTGGGTGCATCGGTGGAGCTGTGTGGTGGGTGCCTCGGTGGAACTGTGTGGTGGGTGCATCGGTGGAGCTGTGTAGGTGGAGCTGTGTGGTGGGTGCCTTGGTGGAGCTGTATGGTGGGTGCCTTGGTGGAGCTGTGTGGTGGGTGCATCGGTGGAGCTGTGTGGTGGGTGCATCGGTGGAGCTGTGTGGTGGGTGCATTGGTGGAGCTGTGTCAGTGGAGCTGTGTGGTGGGTGCATTGGTGGAGCTGTGTCAGTGGAGCTGTGTGGTGGGTGCATCGGTGGAGCTGTGTGGTGGGTGCCTCGGTGGAGCTGGGTGCATCAGTGGAGCTGTGTGGTGGGTGCATCGGTGGAGCTGTGTGGTGGGTGCATCGGTGGAGCTGTGTGGTGGGTGCCTCGGTGGAGCTGTGTGGTGGGTGCCTCGGTGGAGCTGTGTGGTGGGTGCCTCGGTGGAGCTGTGTGGTGGGTGCCTCGGTGGAGCTGTGTGGTGGGTGCATTGGTGGAGCTGTGTGGTGGGTGCATTGGTGGAGCTGTGTCAGTGGAGCTGTGTGGTGGGTGCATCGGTGGAGCGGTGTGGTGGGTGCATCGGTGGAGCGGTGTGGTGGGTGCATCGGTGGTGTGGTGGGTGCCTCGGTGGAGCTGTGTGGTGGGTGCCTCGGTGGAGCTGTGTCTTGGGTGCATCAGTGGAGCTGTGTGGTGGGGTCATCTGTGGAGCTCTGTGGTGGGTGCATCGGTGGAGCTGTGTCGGTGCAGCTGTGTGGTGGTTGCATCAGTGGAGCTGTGTGGTGGGTGCATCGGTGGAGCTGTGTCGGTGGAGCTGTGTGGTGGGTGCATCTTTGGAGGTGGGTGCCTCGGTGGAGCTGTGTGGTGGGTGCCTCGGTGGAGCTGTGTGGTGGGTGCCTCGGTGGAGCTGTGTGGTGGGTGCATCTGTGGAGCTGTGTGGTGGGTGCATCTGTGGAGCTGTGTGGTGGGTGCCTCGGTAGAGCTGTGTGGTGGGTGCCTCGGTAGAGCTGTGTGGTGGGTGCCTCGGTGGAGCTGTGTGGTGGGTGCATCGGTGGAGCTGTGTGGTGGGTGCATCGGTGGAGCTGTGTGGTGGGTGGCTCGGTGGAGCTGTGTGGTGGGTGGCTCGGTGGAGCTGTGTGGTGGGTGCCTCGGTGGAGCTGTGTGGTGGGTGCCTCGGTGGAGCTGTGTGGTGGGTGCCTCGGTGGAGCTGTGTGGTGGGTGCCTCGGTGGAGCTGTGTGGTGGGTGCCTCGGTGGAGCTGTGTGGTGGGTGCCTCGGTGGAGCTGTGTGGTGGGTGCCTCGGTGGGGCTGTGTGGTGGGTGCCTCGGTGGAGCTGTGTGGTGGGTGCATCGGTGGAGCTGTGTGGTGGGTGCATCGGTGGAACTGTGTGGTGGGTGCATCGGTGGAGCTGTGTAGGTGGAGCTGTGTGGTGGGTGCCTTGGTGGAGCTGTGTAGGTGGAGCTGTGTGGTGGGTGCCTTGGTGGAGCTGTATGGTGGGTGCCTTGGTGGAGCTGTGTGGTGGGTGCATCGGTGGAGCTGTGTGGTGGGTGCATCGGTGGAGCTGTGTGGTGGGTGCATCGGTGGAGCTGTGTGGTGGGTGCATCGGTGGAGCTGTGTGGTGGGTGCATCGGTGGAGCTGTGTGGTGGGTGCATCGGTGGAGCTGTGTGGTGGGTGCCTCTGTGGAGCTGTGTGGTGGGTGCCTGTGGAGCTGTGTCAGTGGAGCTGTGTGGTGGGTGCATCGGTGGAGCTGTGTGGTGGGTGCCTCGGTGGAGCTGTGTGGTGGGTGCATCGGTGGAGCTGTGTGGTGGGTGCATCGGTGGAGCTGTGTGGTTGGTGCCTCGGTGGAGCTGTGTGGTTGGTGCCTCGGTGGAGCTGTGTGGTGGGTGCATCGGTGGAGCTGTGTGGTGGGTGCATCGGTGGAGCTGTGTGGTGGGTGCATCGGTGGAGCTGTGTGGTGGGTGCCTCGGTGGAGCTGTGTGGTGGGTGCCTCGGTGGAGCTGTGTGGTGGGTGCCTCGGTCGAGCTGTGTCTTGGGTGCATCAGTGGAGCTGTGTGGTGGGGTCATCTGTGGAGCTCTGTGGTGGGTGCATTGGTGGAGCTGTGTCGGTGGAGCTGTGTGGTGGTTGCATCAGTGGAGCTGTGTGGTGGATGCATTGGTGGAGCTGTGTCGGTGGAGCTGTGTGGTGGGTGCATCGGTGGAGGTGGGTGCATCAGTGGAGCTGTGTGGTGGGTGCATCTGTGGAGCTGTGTGGTGGGTGCATCTGTGGAGCTGTGTGGTGGGTGCATCTGTGGAGCTGTGTGGTGGGTGCATCGGTGGAGCTGTGTGGTGGGTGCATCGGTGGAGCTGTGTGGTGGGTGCATCGGTGGAGCTGTGTGGTGGGTGCATCGGTGGAGCTGGGTGGTGGGTGCATCGGTGGAGCTGGGTGGTGGGTGCATCTGTGGAGCTGGGTGGTGGGTGCATCTGTGGAGCTGGGTGGTGGGTGCATCTGTGGAGCTGGGTGGTGGGTGCATCTGTGGAGCTGGGTGATGGGTGCATCTGTGGAGCTGGGTGGTGGGTGCATCTGTGGAGCTGGGTGGTGGGTGCATCTGTGGAGCTGGGTGGTGGGTGCATCTGTGGAGCTGTGTGGTGAGTGCATCGGTGGAACTGTGTGGTGGGTGGATCGGTGGAGCTGTGTGGTGGGTGCATCGGTGGAGCTGTGTAGGTGGAGCTGTGTGGTGGGTGGCACTTTTTATAAATCATTAGTAAAAGAGATCAATGAAATTCAACTAAAACCCATATATAGCAGAAGAGGAGAAAGCTCTAGTAACGGGATTCAGGATGAATGTATATCTTTGAAGCAAATCGCCAGCATGTGAAAGGTGTAAAATAGCAATCAGCATAAAACGAAAATGCCAGCAAAAGACTTTATAAAATTCTGTGTGGCCCTGATAAAATAATTAGAGCGTTAATAGCAATCAGCATAAAACGAAAATGCCAGCAAAAGACTTTATAAAATTCTGTGTGGCCCTGATAAAATAATTAGAGCGTTTATTATATCATGACCAACAATGGTTATTGTTTCAAGAGCAGCATGCGAGATGGTTAGGGGCTGCAATATAAACAAGCCCTCTGCATTGCTGTGGTGGGAAGGGGGGCTGGGAGAGGCAAGAAGGGAAGAATAGGGGCCCGGGAGCAGCAGCCTTTGATGTGCTGACCGGCCGGCCGTGCATGACTAATTAGGGGAGGAGAAATGCCGGCTGAGGGAAGCTTGAGATGCCCGAGGAGGCTGGTGGCTTTGATGTGCACGCGCTCTCGGGCACTCAAAGAAATCGCCGAGTTGGTTTAACTCTGTTTAAGCTGCAATATAGCTCGCCAGCTATGCGCAAGCGCACAGCAGGCGAGCCCTAAAAATGTTTACATTGTATTTCCGTAGCCAACGTAAATATACCTTCTTGCATTCCTTCCCATAATAGGATTTATGTAATTCACGGGTCCACTAGATTAATTTTGGGCCACGCTCTTTACTAAATGTATTGATCGAGCTATTCCACATACGGCGCTTAATCAGTAAATGACGCACTGCTTCCTATTTAGTCAATACCAGGCCTGATATTATCGGGCCTTCTCGCTTTTAAGCGACACAGTAATCAAGCAAATCAACCACGAAGCGCAATGTCTAGCCCGGTCACAAGCATGTTTTTCCTCCCATACAACAAATATTTATGACATGCATGACTTGTGAATGAGTGGTTCAACACGTATGTGACACCGCGTGTTCTTCATAACGCTAATGAATGACTATTTCAAATGTTATATGTTAAATGGCGTACTGTCTTGTCTTGGTTGCATTCCTTTACAGGTAGTTTTCAAAGGTGTACGCGAATTACGGTCAGTTCACACAGCATAAGTTAGCACACCTTAGCGCATGTCCTATGAAAAATGCATATATACGTGGCGTAATTACCTTTTGCCACACACTTTTCCACCTACACCACATTTTTTATTCGCTGTGAGTATGGTCCTGAAGAAAGCCCCACAACAGTTTTACATGGGCTGAAAAATGTCTTAGTTATCCACTCGTTTTTATTATACCCTGGACCACTGGGATTGAAGTAATTATCAGGTAGAGACCCCGAGGTATTTTTAATACACCACTTCAAAACACTTTCACACAAAAAACTTCAGCTCCACTGTAATCAGGTGTCGCAGCACAGCTGCATAGCATGTGGCTACTCAGCTGGGAACCAGATGAAGAAGCATGAAACCAACTAGGTTGGAGTGCGAGGTTCCTTTACCACACATGCCTTTACAATGAAGGTAAGTATAAATAAGGCAAGTTATTTCTATATATATTTTTTTTTGGGGGGGGGGGCTGTTTCTATTTGCCCTACCCACCCCAAAACCCTAAAATACCCATACCACGCTTTATCCCTACCCACCCGTAACCCGTAAAATCCCTTTACCACCCTATACCCTTGTCCATTCTTAAACCCTAAAAATACCCTTAACATCCAATCCCCTTACCCACCCCTAATCCCTCAAATTACACTTACCACTCTATACCCCTATCAATCTCTAAACCCTAAAATAGCTTTGGCACCATTTCCCCTTACCGACCCCTAAACCTTTAAATGTGTGGCTAGAGAGATACATTTATACTTACCTTAAATACACTTACCATGCGCAGTAAAGGCATGCATGGTAAAAATCTTCATGGTAAAGGCACTACATGCTAATTCCTGCTCTGTAAAGGCTGTTTCCCATTCTGTTAGTTCAGTGCCAGGATGCCTTGGCGGATTCATAGCACATTATAAGTAACAACAACTCAAATTAAATCATATCTTGCATTTTTAGGTTTTCAAAATACGTATTGATTCTATCAGGCACTAAACCTGGAAATGAGGAGGTTGTGGCTTTTGTCCTTTGAAGATGGAGCATGGTCATCTGAGGGCTAGCTCAGGTGTCTGACCATGGGCACACTTAGACTACGCTCAGCTATGTGACACTATATCATATACGTCTAACCAGAGGCATACCTCTGCTGCCTAAAGCACAGTTTCTCTGAGTGCATTGTAAGAGATGTAGAACTTGTTTTAACGTATGCCTTGTGTTGATTTTCTCTGGGATGGTGTATATGCAAAGGCAGTACGTCAGCACAAATTGTGTAGGCATTGCATCACTTTTATCCTGCCTCTTTCAACTCCTTCAAAATAGTATAAATTGAAAGCAAAATGATTTTGAACCCTTATTCTACTGTCAACCTAAGCCTGGGTCTGTCAAACGTAGCATAACTCTGATATTGTGTATGATAACTTACCAATGCAAAGGCACTGCACAATGAAAACACATAGTGCACTACTTGTTCCAATGTTAATATGTTGTCTTCCGTTCACTTTTATGCCCCATTCAAGGTCCCCCCTTTTGTCTACCGAGGCCAGACTAATTGCTGTAATTAGCAAACATATGAGAACAACCATCATAGAGAATGCAATCCCTCTTTTCAAAGCAAATTTGGTGAAATGTGTAACAAATGTTGCATTTTATGATGCATATTGCTCCTGAAGGATTTAAAAACACAATTAATACTTTAGTGGGTCTAACATTAAATATGCTGGGGTCTTCATAATAGAATTAAATTAACTCTAGTATGTTTACAACAGACCCATCAAATAGATTTGCCCCCCTCATCAAATGTGACAACCAAGATTAACTCCAGCGTTTCGTTGAGGTAAATTAGAGTCATCTAATTGAAGTCCAGAAAGTAGCTTGTGAAAACCTTGAGATAGTTGGAGGTGTATCCACCATGAATACTAACGAATGTACGAACCTTGTAGTTAGGTCTTGGAATACCGCAGGGGTTAAAACTAAACTGGGTAATCCAGAATAGCTGGAGACAGTTTAGCAATCACAGTTAAAAACAAACACAGAGGGCAGGGGCTAATAGAACAGCACCCAACAAATTGAATTGTGTCCTAGAGTAACAGAGAGGTGCACGAAACCAGGGAGTACTTCCCTCTATACTCCCCACAATATGGAACAAAGTCCACAACAAATCGCACAGCAAAAAGGTTTTAGCACTCATATATATATATAAATTGTTATATTGTGTTATAGTCCACAAATTATTAGCACAATGAAGAATTGTTCAACTCCTGTTTGTATTTCAAATATGGTTTTCACTTTATTTTTTTTCATCAACGGATTCACTCCACAGTTACAAAAAGCATAGCCAACGCGTTTCGTCTACTAAGATTTCTTCTGGCCTTAATAGTATGGCAAAAAGTGTTGTATCCCATCTTGTGGTATTCCTATCCCGAACAAGTTATTTCTTTATTACTTCACGCTTCCTTGTGGCCTGATAACCACTTCTCACTCTCGTCAAAAAGTAATACGCGAAAGAGTCGAAGCTTGTCTTCACGAAACTTGGGCGGCTGACTATTTGATGTGGAAGGTTATTCTTCGTTTCTAACTCCAGCCTGCCCCTTCGAGGAGGCCGGGCTATGGGGAGGGGGGGTTGGTTTTGGTCTAGCTTTACTAATTTCTACAACTATACTCTTAAAATTGAAAATATCTTATATTAGTTCACCCTACTTTCAACTATACCACCTGCAAACCAATGAACACCTAAACATGGTATTAGTTAACTACTACAGCAACGTTTTTGACAAAGCTAAAGTTAAAAGTTATATCTGATCTTACCAAGGTGACTGAATCTTTCTCGAGACAGATCAAGGATGATTGCATCCTAATATGGTTAGCATACTTCAATATAAGCAAATGTAATAGGCCGGAATCCAAAAGATGTGGCTATTTAAAAGACAACGGCGATGTGCCGCTATATTTCCAGCATAATATTTTTGAAGAGGCAAGTACGAAATAATTTTCAAACATAACATGGAGCTGTTAGAATACTCTATTGAGCTGTTACCAGTATCGACCTTTCACTGGAATGGCCATAGTTCCACAATTGACCATATATATTTGTTTCTGAAAATGGGCTGCAATCTTTTAAGATTACACCAAGCTCCTTCAGTGACCATTACCCCCCCCCCCTCCTCTACAGTGGTGTTTAATTAACAAAAAACCTATGTTTAAAGGGGCCACAACTTGTGAAAAACATGGAAGAGCAAGCCAAAATGGTATCAGGCTTAGATGGCACAACATAAATGACACTACCTTTTTAGAAAAGATTATTGCGGAAAATCTTAGTGACTTTAATATATGCCCTGATTTGAGAACCCCAAACCACCACCCTCCCCCACAGTGAATCGTTGCAGCATTCTGTAAACCAATGACAAATATAGCGGATAATGTGAGATCTATTATCAGAAGAATAGAAAATTAGCGTGGGTAGTTTGATCAGGACTACTCTGAGGCAGAAAGGATTCTGAGAAAACCCCAACAGGATAAACCAAGAGATTGGGATGAAGTTAGTAAATAGACAGTTGCATACAATCAAGCCCTGGCTAAAAGGAGGAGAGAAAGATGCAAGATACGGTCTGGGCTGTTTTATTACAGGCTGCTGATAAAAGGATAATATTTTATTCTGGAAAACAGTAAACAAACCTTCCTGAAAGACATGGTGGATCCCAGGGTTAAAGCCCTTTGTTTAACAGGCGAAATAGATACAGCATTTGGTGCTATTTTTAATCCAGGGATACTTGCAATATGGCTGCCTGCCTCAGTAGTATACACAACACATGCAATAGATGTATTAATAGGTATGGCAGAGGTAACAAATTCTCTAATGCTTTAAATAAAGCTGCAAACGTAAATGCCCCCAGCCCTGAAGAGGTCCCTATAGACATTTTTAAGTCACGTCACTTTATGAGCCCCATTCTTAACACAAGTGTGCAACACTACAGTAGATTGCTTTCTTCCTGTTATTTGGACAGAAAGTACAATCATGCCAATTTTTAAAAAAGGGAGAAAGAGGATGTTATCGCCTCATATCACTCCTGGACTCTAGTGCTAAGTTAATGAGTAGAATCCTTCTTGATAGGCTAGAGGTATGGGTGACAGAAATAAATATTCCCACTTGTACACAACATGGGTTCAGGAGTGATATAGGCATGATGAAACAATCTGTTACCTTACACCTCCTTGTTACCAAATTTACAGTAGCAAAGGAGGGCCATATACACTTCTGCTTTGCAGACTTAAGTGGCGTGTTCGATCTGGTCAACCACAGTAAGTTGTGGGAAACATTGACTGAGTAGGGTGCGCCAATGGGGATTATTAGCTTTTTGTCACAACTGTACTCTCATCTGAATGCTCGGGGAGTACGGGCCGAAGGGGGAATTTGCCTTCCGCTTCAAGGTCTCTTGGGGGATTCGGCAGGGGGTGTGTTCTTGACCCCTTGCTCTTTTTACCATACATTAATGGGGTGGATGAGCTGCTGCAAAAAAATGAAGGCTGATGCCCCTTGGGCCAAGAACCACCCAGTCCCTATTTTACCATACGCAGACGATGCTGTACTGATTTCCAGAATTGCAAATGGGCTCCAGCTATTGATTGATAACTGTCTCCTATATGGAGGATAAAGACATGAAAACCAACCTTACAAAAATAGACCATTGTATGCGGACAGGGAAGGGGAAAAAAAGGCCATATCACATTATGAGAGAAACACTGGCTGAGACAAAGGATTTTTCAGATTTAATAGTTTAATTCACTAGTGGTGGGAGCCGGGGAACACAGTTGCACACAAGAAAACTGAAATTCCTAAGAGCCATAGAATCCCTTTATACATTTGCAGATAAGGTAGGAAACAAACCAACCAGAGGAATATTGAGGTTTTATAAAAAATAAATGCCTCCTGGGTGTTAGCTATGGTGCCCCCTGTGGCTGTGTAAATAGTGCCCTTCTTCAAACCCAAGGGAACTTGTTTTTAGATAGATTGCTAGCTGTGCCAAAGTCTAGTTTGTCCTATATTGTACATAAGGAAGTAGCAGCTCCTTTCTTGAAGACTTACTTACATGCCAGCCCGGTTCTATTTTGGCATAAGCTATGGGGGAAAAGTTGGCACAAAATTCAGCAAAGAAATAATATTGGATTGTTTATCTTCAGAGTTTGGGGAAAAAAAAAAAGAACACGGTTGGCCTTCTTAAGACAGCCATTTGAAAAAAGTGGATGAGAATATTGGAGTAAAGAATCCACTTAGCATATTTCAGTATAGTAAGAAGAAAGTTAAACCCATCGGAAGGGGGAAGAGAGTGGCAGAAAGAAAAGATTTTGAGCTGCACGCCCACTTTGCATAGACACATTTAAGGCGTAGTACAAGACGGGTTGCAAAATTATCTTTTAATTGTACAGAATACCCAAAATAGATTTTATTTTGCTAGATTACGCCTAGACATTTTGCATTTTAGGGCTGTTTTTCCGGAAATGGGGGCCTGGGCACAAGCGCTTCCCAAGTGCCCATGTGATGGGACATTTAATGCACGATGCACTTTATTTTGGTTTGTAAGTTTTACAATGATTTGAGAAGACAATATTTATTACCAATGTTTAAACTGGAAAATATATCTATTAGGATGCGTTTAAGTATATATGTCTTTATTGCCTGAAGCTAGGCGTTGCCTGTTGAATGTCTGGGAACCGAATGACTATGATGTGGCGCAGACGCAGTGGGCGACCCTTGGAAATATGATCGCCAAGAGAGACATCGCCCAGTTGTGGGGCGCCCAGCGGCCGCCCACGGTTCTGGCATGGAAGGAGAACATGGACTGGTGTATGTTGAGGGAGAAGACGGTGTATGTGGCACGGGGTAGACCCAGGAAATGGAATAAAATTTGGAGCCAGTGGAACTCCTACCGTGGAAATATATGCACGCCTCCTTTCGTTGAGACCGAGGAAGGTTCCCTTTCCCCTGCTCCGGCATTCCAGTCATGTGTAACTTATGTTTACTGATTTTGTTTCCTCACTTGCCCCATCCCCCCCCCCCCTTAGCACCAATGATGTCTGTATTACTCGGTCATGCAGTTGCACTCCTCCTTGAACACATGTCCGAATGTATTGTCTCATTGCCTTGTGTATTGGTTCTTTTTATTCAATAAAATAAAAATTATACCAAAAAAAAAAAAGAAGTATATATGTGAAATAGGAAATGTGGATATATGTTCTTCAGTCTCATCCTTCATTACATCAGCAATTGCTAGAAGGAATTGCCTGTCATTTTCAGGTCTCGCATAGCGTTGCAGCGCAACGCGCTGTCGCTTTGCGAGGCATGCAGTATACACTATAGTTGGTGGAAGCTCCGCCCACTACCTGTCCATAATTTTCATTGGCTTCAATCGTAAATTCAGCATGGATTGGTTTTTGGCTTCTTAGTCCCTCCTCCTGACTGCCATGTCGTCAGTTTTGTTCTTCTGAGGCTATCAACCCCTTTACTTTAAAAACCATTTTCTTCCTCTGTCTCTCTCCATTCCCTCCCGCAGTCCATAATTTTTTTTAACACAACCACCCCCCCACCCCTTCCCATTCGTGCCTTCTTTATTGACCGCACTTCCGTTTAAAATGCAATAAGGCTCGTGTAAATATGAGTCCTATTGCATTTTCAGTGCTTGATTGTTTTATGATTGGTGACTGAATTTGCACTCTGTCTCACATGGGCAAAATGCCTTACATCGTACTCATGCGTGACAAAACAGTGGCGTTTTCCCAATTCATTATGGGAGGCAGAAACAGCACAAGCAGCGAAGAGGCAGCCGGCCTGGCCAGTCACCGGTCGGCGCTCCTTGTTTGTGTTAGAAACCAATATTCTTTCCTCACTTGCTTGCAGTCGAGCCACGCCCCCACATTTACCCAGACGACCCATATCTTAGAGTTAGAGTCCTGTGCATTTTCTTTTCCTGATTTGTAATCAAAAGCAAGCAGGGCAGTCGGTCTTTCCCTTGTGTTGCTTAGATAATAGTTAGTACCTTAAGTTGGATGAAAAATAAGTTGGGGGAAGTCTCTAGAGCAGTGGTCTTCAAACTTTTTAATGCACCCTACCCCCCTGAAAAACAATAATTGGGCATCCCTCCGATTTCTTTTACAATTATTCTATTATAATGACAATGTTTAGACTTATTTGATAGTTACAGTGAAGTTATGTTACAGTTTTAAAAATGCATTTTAATACATGATTGCTAAACATACTGTTCTGATCAGGCAGGTCCTACTAATTTTTAAAAGCATCCACAGTGTGATTAATAAACATAGGGTGGGGGGGTTTTGAAGAATAGTCCCTTCCTTTTGACACCTTCTCCCAGCCAGGATATAAATGACAAAAGATGTTACTGATGGCCCATTACAGAGCAACTTTCTGCCTTTCATTTTTTTCTGCTTATAACAAAGCATTGTTATCAGCATAATGCTTCTTTTAGCCAGAGCCTTGCCTTCCCCCGAAACACTTGACGCACCCTTAGCGGGGCCCCGCCCCCTAGTTTGAAGACCCCTGCTCACACTACCAGGTCTATCTGAGCTGAAATTCTGCTTTACTGACATCCTGTTTGTTGACCAGTTCAATGAAATCCAGTAAAGCAAAAGAAAATCAGAGACAAGCTGACTCATGTTTAGGAGATTCTGCCTGCCTCGTCTGAGAGGATTAAAATTGAGTCTGTACAGTTAATGATGCAACCGGTTTCCAAAGGTGATCCAGAAAGTAATGGCAGATTAGGTTTAGATTCTGTTAGTAATTCCCTTTTCGGCCAGGAAAAATTGGTGCCCTTTTCAGTTTCAATTGTCAGTAGCACGCACACCATTTGCAGCATCCTCTGGAACAGTTACCTCTGTTAGCACCGAACCCCGACAGACCGTCTCTGAAGAGACTTCATCTGTCGATTTGAAGCTTACGAGGTTGCAGCTTCATGCTCTAAGTTGTTCGGAGGATGTGGCTGTTGAGATTTAAGATTCTAGGCACCTGGCAACCTTAAAGGTTTATGCTAGGCATTGGAGATCATTCTCTATATGCCATTTCTTATCACCTAGGAATTATGACCTGATAAAGATTCTTAAATTCATAATAGATGGGCTTGCAGTTTCAAAACTGCGTAGCCAATAGGCAGCCACAAGAGCCTTTAGTAATCCAGAAGCTGAGAAATTAGATCATTGGATTTCCAGGCTATTCAGAAGGTATTTTCTTAAGCGCCCAGTGATCGATTATCCTCTTCATACTTTGAAACTTAAAAGGTTTTAAGAGCTTTCAATTGGCTCCTTTTGAGTAATTAAAGTCAGTGGAAGTCCAGTATCTCTCTTTTAAGGTTCTTTCCTGGTGGCTATTTGTTCAGGGTGAAGAGGCGGCGAGTTAGAAGCACTTTTGTTCTGACTCTTTTCTTTGTCTCCTTACAGATAAGGTTATCTTAAAATCGAAGCGTTCCTTTGTGCCTAAGGTTTCAATGGACTTTCATGTATCTCAAGACCTGGTTCTTCCAGTTTATTCTCCTAACCCATCCACACCTGAAAAAGTGAACTTAAATACTCTTGATTTGCAAATAGCATTATCAGTTTATGTTACAAGGACAGCATACTTAAAAAAAAAAGCGCAGTCTCATTTTGGCACGTTTGGTTTGTCTTGCCACGGGTTGCAAGCCTCTTTTGCTATGATTGGTAGATGGTTGAAAATAATGATTATCCTTGCATTTAAAATCTCTGACATGGCATTGCCAGGCCCAGTTCAAGAAAGGGTTTCAAGAGGCATGGAGGGTTCTTGGGCTATGGTAAAGTGAGCTTCCATAAAAGATATTTGCAAGACAGCTAATTTTTAGGTCGAGCATTCAAGACCTCTTGTCTAGTTTTTATTAGAACACTGGAAGTCAATGGAGTGTTCCCTGCTTTTACAGGCCGTTAAAGGCCCGCAGAGTAACATTCCAATGTTTTACAAAGGCGTCTCAGAGCTCAAGGGGGAGCTTTGAGAGGCCTTTGTTTAATGTGTTAAAACATTCTGCCCTCTGATGGCAGAATGTTCTAATAGCCTTATAGCCCTTCGTAGCAGGGCTATACCATCTATTAATGTCCTATTCCCTTGTTAAAGTCTCTCGCCTTTGGCTCGGTGTGAGAAAGTGACATCTTTCTTGCATTGGTATGCCCCCACTTTTTTCTTAACTGCTGATGTGCTTTGACTGAGTGTGCCCTGGGTTCCTGCCAACCAGGTACCCAGGGCCTGTGTTCCTTCCCTAAAACTGTGTTGAAACTAAAACCCAATTGGCATCTCTGGCCAGCTGTCAGACCCTAGTAAATGATACCCTAGGTACCCAGGGCATTGTGACCAGAGAAGACCCCTGAGGGCTGCAGCACTTATTGTGCCACCCTCAGGGACCCTGTACCCTGACACCCACAAACTGACTTTGCAGGCTGAGTGCCTAAGTACAGAACCAAACAAAGAGTCGACATGGCACATATCCCTGTGTGCCATGCCCAGAGAACCCACTGCCCTGGCATACATCAGTCCCCCCTCTAGCTGGGTGCCCTATGCCAGAGGTTTGGGCACATGTGCATGAGCCCTGTGCACCTACAGTAGCCAGGGCCATTCCTGGGCACTGTAAGTGTAATGATGCCATTAAAAGTATATGGTGCTGGAACTCCACAGCACCATAATGGCTACACTGAAGACTGACAAGTTTGGTACCAAACTTCTCAGCACATTAAACCCGCACTGATGCCAGTGTGAGATTTAATGTAAAATGCACCAGAGGGCATCTTAGAGATGCCCCCTAAAAACCTAACCTACAATCCACGTCTGGGCTGAGTGGCTGCAGAGGCTGCCACACAGCAGACATGTTGCTGGACCCCTGGGTGGAGAGCCCCCTGCTCTCCTGGGCCTGCAACAATGCTCATCCTAGGCGAGGTGCTAGGTCTCCTCCCCCAGGATGGGCAGGGGAAGCTTCAAAGGCATGCCGCCTCTGTAAGCTTCTCCAGACCATTTGCTGCACCCAGCAACTGGCCCCCACATGTCGTGACCCACAGTCTGGCTGTAAGACTGGCGGGAAAAACTACGCCAGGAAGGGGGGTGCCAGCCTGTGCCAACCCCACCCCTCAGGTGGGGGAGACTAGGTGAAGCACGACCCCGGGCTCCGGCCATTTTGAAGATGGGGAGCCCTGACCAATCACAGCTAGGCTCCTGCCCCCCTCCCACAGGAGAGGAACAAGCTAGGGGGGTGTACCCACCCCAGGACAGGGACCTATTGGTCCCTGTCCTTGCCCTACATGTAACGCCCCTAAATTCAGTATTTAGAACCTTCCTTCCTTAGATCCCGATAAGAAAAGAAGATCAAGAAGAAGACCTGCCATGCAGCTGCTAACAGGACAACAACTGACTTGGCCCCAGCCCTACCGGCCTGTCGATCCTGGAACCTGCTCCTTCCTAATCCCGGCGACTCCTGCGGACAGTTATCTTGGGAGACCATGAGGACCAGCCTGCCTTGACCCTCTTAAAGATTGGGACTCTGTGAGAAAGTGAGTTTCTGTTGCAATAACTCCCACTTTTTGCCTGATACCTGAAGAACTTTTCCTTGGTGTGCCATGGGTCCCTGCCAATCAGGTACCCAGGGCCTGTGTTCCTTCCCTAAAAACTGGACAAAGCCTAAACCGCCCAGGCAGCCGAGAAGGCCCAACCAACCGGGCCAAGACAGGAAGGAGGGACCCCCAAGAAAAGAATCTGCGAAGCACAGGCCGAAAAAGCCCAACCTGGACCTCCAGGGAAGCCGCCTCCGAAGACAGAGGAAGGAGCAAAAAGAAGAAAATGGAGGATACCGGGTGACAAAGACCGGCAGGCGAAACAGTGTCCCCAGAAAGCGAGGAACACCCTGCATGGCAATGCCAGGCCACACCGCAGCCAGTAGGACAGCATGAAATGGCAGGTCAAAAACGGGAACAAACCCCGCAGTTGTAAATGAATAAGGGAGAAGCCCCAGGACTACCAGACCATGGACCACCAAACCCAACAGGGGAAAATGTACACGACCCCACCAACAGTAGAAGATGGCATAGCCATATGCACCAGCAAATCGGAACAGAGGCAGGAACCGGGAGCACCAGCGTTCCGAGCAGAAAAAAACAGGCTGGCGGTGGGTGGGAGGGGCTTATGTAACCTTCAAACTTTGGATTTCTGGCGTTTTGTTTGGCTGGGTGGAGGCAGGACTGGGAGGACCCATGAGGGGGTAATGCCAGTCACTCATCCTGAAATAAGAGGTTAACTCAGTAAGCTCAATATTCTAAGACCTGAATATGTGGGAGGCTTTAAAAACAATAATATGATGAAAGGTTTCAATGAGCAGACTCCAAACTTATCTATGGTCAACGGCCAAGCAGAAGCCTCTTACTAAAGATTATTTTGAAAATATTTCACAATCTCATTATCAATTCACAGAGGGAACCGGCAAAATGTGTCCTTGTGGTGAGATAGCTTTGTGGAACCGACTCTAAAATGCTTTGTTTTGAAATCTGTATAAGCTGCCTTTTAGTTGTCTATTCACTTATTCACCTTTTTCAAATATACGTCAGTAGCCTATAAACATTGTTATATCCATTAAAACATGTCTTTTGTAATCATATTGGGTTTGACCAGCATGTTTAAAATACAGTTTATTTACTGTATTTTCAAGTATTGGCTCGGATATCTCCACCCCGTTATTTTAAGACCTAGCCCTGCCTCCATTAGTTGATTTTTAGTCCCTCCCCCATGTTCGGGACAAGTTGCACCTCTGGTATGTTTAGAAAGGTTATTCTTTAAGCATGGCGAGTAATTGTAGTCATTTTCTCTGGAAAGCGTTTGCTTTTTATTTGCTCTGCTCGAGCTCTTAGAGTTAAACCTGACATCTAGTTCTGGTCTTCCCTTGAATTCTCCGGTTGGTCCAGAGAATTCTCGGACTAGTTCACCTCCCGAAGTATAAGACGACGTCGGTGGCGACTTGCATACTACTTCAACAATAAACCTCAAACGTGTAGTTTCTGCTCTCAGGAGCCGCAAAACAACTCTGCTGCATGATGCAGAGTTGCGACGGCAAGCCCGCCAAACATATTGCTCCCGAGTTAGTGCACAACAGCGTGGTCTCCCCAGCTCTTCACCTTGTGTTTTTTCCGCTTCTGTGACTCCTCTGAATATACCATGGCTGTCACTGCTTCCGCCACCGAGCTCTCGTCGTCCCCAAAGGTCCTGCTGGGCATTTTATGACAACTTTAAATCTCCCAAATCCAGGAGCAGTCACGCCTGTCCCGGGATTATTGTGAAAGGAAACAGCTAGGATCACCTCTTCCGGTCCACGCACCAGACAGTAATAAACACAAAGGAAAGACTAGAGAAGAACACGCAAACACTAGAATGCATCCTCGAGTGTGTAAATAGCATAGAGCAAATGCGTCACTTCCTCTAATACAGTACATGAAGTTTCTAACAGTTTTGTAATCCCGTGGTTATGGTTGAAAATACCTGTTTCTTTAGATGATATAATAAATATATCTTAAACACAATTGTATTTTGTTCTGTAGAGGAGGTATTTACCGTACAGGCGTTTATTTTGTTTTATCTGCATACTCGACTAGTCTGCACATGTATTTTTTTTATTTAATGCATTTTTATAAAGCCCGGACTTTACCCGAAGGTGTCAGAGCTCTGTACAATAGAACCAGTTACGTTACATGCGAGTACTGTTACGGGAATGGAACAAACAAAAGTAGCAGGCCATAGAATCAAAACGACGCTGGCAAAAGGAACACAATTTCAAACACAGCAAGCACAGAATGTACAAACAAAAATATGAATATGTATGACAAATTTACAATGATTAAAGAACTTCCTGGCAAAAAATAGCAGGCCATAGAATCAAAACAACGCAGGCAAAGGAACACAATATCAAAAGCAGCAAACACAATATACAAACAAAAATATAAATATATATGAAAAATTTACGATGACTAAAGAACTTCCTGGTGGGGTCTGAGAAGGAGGGAATTAGTTCTGAAAGTCTCTTTGGAATAGAAGAGATTTGAGGTCCGCTTTGAAGATCTGGATGGAGGTGATGGCACGGAGCGAAGGAGGGAGCGAGTTCCAGATTCTCACCACATTACCTGAGAACGATTGTGCCATCAATTTTTCTCTTTTGAAGGAGGGGGGCTCAAGAAGGAACTTTTCTGCATTCCGAGAAGGTCTTGAGCCTCCAGACAATTTCAGTTTATTCGCCAGATAGCGAGGGGAGGAAGAGTGCAAAGCTTTGTGGGTGATGCACGCCGTTTTGTAGATAGCTCTAGCCTCGATGGGAAGCCATCGGAGAGAAGACAGGATAGGAGTGATGTGGTCACTTCGTTTGGACCCTGAAATGAAGCGAGCTACTGAATGGAGGACGGATTTGAGGGGGGAGAGGTGAGATTTGGGAAGGCCAGTCAGAAGAGAATTACAATAATCCAGTCTAGAGAGAACTAGCGACTGGACCAAGGTTTTTAGGTCATTCTCCGGGAAGAACCGACAAATCCCCCATAGAAGGCGCAGCTGATAACGTGCGATCTTGGCAATGGAATTGATGTGTGAGATTAAGTTGAGTCTTTTGTCAAGTATGACACCTAAGGATTTAGCGCAGTCCACAATGATGGGTTTACTGTTGAGTAAATTCAACTGATCCATCCAGGATTGAACAGGAGGCGGGGAGAGAGAGCTACATAAGAGGAGGAATTCCGTTATGGAGGGATTGAGAATGAGTTGGTAAAACATCCAGTTGTGAATTGAGTTGAGAGTAGAGTTGAGTAGTGAGAGATCATGAGGGGAAGACACCTTGAGGTAGATTTGGGTGTCATCAGCATAGAGATGGTGGAGGATTCCAGATTTGCTTAGGAGGTTCCCTAATGGTTCCAGATAGAGATTAAACAGAGTGGGAGCAAGGATAGAACCTTGAAGGACGCCTTGACCAACCACCAGTGGAGATGAGAGACTGTTCGCAATCTTGATCATTTGGGATCTGTCCGAGAGGAAAGAGGCAAACCATTTGAGTACTGTGCCTTCCACGCCCATTCTCTGTTGCTAAATATTTTGGATGTGTTGTTTACTCCAAAAGCAGCACGACAGCTCTACCATAACCGTGGCGCCCGAAAGTGGTTGTCCTCTCAGATCACACATCAGAGGACTCCAGAAAAGTTTTGGGAGAGACGTGACATGTAACATGCCAACATTTTAGAACAGTAGTGTTAGACTAGGCTTCTCCAACAATTAGCTCGCAAGTTACTGGTAGATCTCCAGCTACTTGCAAGTAGAGCTCCTGTGGGCAGTTCATTCTACTAAATTAGAAGCTTTTGCTTGGATGAATCAATATAAATATAATAGAGTTGAGGATGTGTATTTGAAATACAAATTTATATATTTTCAAAACTCATAAGCCAATGTTTGGAGAAAAATGACAGAATTTCCAAAATACATTTAAAACTGATATTTGAGTCATCATCATCATATTTACTATATTCGCATTTGATGGATGCATAAAAGTACAGAGAAATTTCACAGTGCGGAATGTGCAAATATGTAATAATAACAACACACTGATTTCTTATTAAACTACCAATGTATCGGATCCTAACTGTACAATAAAAACCAGAAGCAAAGCATAAGATAATGTATTAAAATTCTTGCCCCTATTCATTAGCAATGGTTAAAAATTCGAAACAAATTTTTACGGCAAACTGAGTGAGACAACACCCTTCGTACACAAACTCTTACAAGTCCCAGAACATGCATTCGATAAATAATAAAAACCTTATAACAATTCATTTTCAATAGTTAATACGATAAGAGCAAATTACTAAGGCATTCCAACTGAGACAACACCTCTCTCAGACATGCTTTTCCTAGTCCGTAAAACTGCGTATAGAAAGTTCGCAGTCATAAAACAAACAAAGGGGGTTTCCAGCATAGTAATTACAGCAAAGGCAGAGGAGTGTGACCATAGACTCCGTTTTCTTAGCATTGGAATTATATATTTTTTCCTCTTCACTTTGTATAATGAACAGAAAAATAAAATATGCAACATAGTTTGTGATGAACAATCGTCACAGGGGCATAGTGATAAATGGTTAATCAAATGTGATTGAGCTGGGTATCCTACCATTAAAGTAAAAAAATTCAATCTCATCCTAGTCAATAAGTAGCGGCGCAAATTGTTGGAGACAAAGGAGGGACAAGAAGCATGACCCTTGGCCACACTAGGCAAGGTCTGGTAGGTTAAAACCGTAATTTTACATTAATTGTGTTGCCAAATTTCAAGTTCACACGTGGTGAGGAAAGCTGCTCTTAGCTTGGATATAGTGAAAGACAAGCAGTTTGAGGATGAGTCATACAAAAATGCTAGGCACAAATCTGAAAAAGACTGCTTAACATAAGCTAGCCACGGAATACTGTTAACTTGGTCTAGATTATTTATGTCTTTTATCACTGCTTGATTTATTGTGACCGAATCCCTTTTCCAGATTCTGAGCCATAGAAGGAGCGGAGCCATTTTAATAAAGTTGGTTAAAAAAGGAGACCAAGTTCTTTGTGAGCAACCAGGTTTGGACAAGCAATTTGTCCTCCACGATGTGCAAGGCACCCACCTGGGCTGTGCCCCATATTTCGGGCCAGGTAGACTTCTACCATTTCCCTGATTGGCTTTTTGCCTATATTAGAGGCAAATTTCCACAGAGCTGCTAGGCTTCTTTTCCTTTTGTTTGTTCTGTTTTCTATAATAGTAGTCCAATTTAATTTGGAGTCAAAAAGAATACCCAGGTACATAAAACTCTCTACCACTCCAGGGGGCTTGTCTGCTTTAAGAGATTTTGGCTTTTGCCTTCTTGACCCAGCTGCCATGACAAATGTTTTTGATTTATTAACAAACGGTCTCAGATCTGCCATATAGTTTGTGTATGAACCAATCAGGCACTGTAATGCCAATGGTGTTCTGGCCAGTAGGACCGCATCATCTGCGTAGAACAGAACTGGCAGGCGTAAACCACCTACAGATGGAACGTCCCTACTTTCTGCGGTTAGAACTTCGTTGAGGCTATTGGTGTACAATGAGAAAAGGGAGCTAAAACGCACCCCTGTCAGACCCCGTTTTCAATATGAAACGATTTGGTGCATTCCCCCTGTTTACCAAACATGACAACAGCCCCTGCTTCTCTATACAATTCTCTGATAAGAAGAATTATGGCTTTGTCCACGCCTATTGGCTCCATGAGAACCCACAATTTAGTGTGGCTGATACCGTCAAAGGCAGTGCACAAGTCTATAAAAGTCATGTAAAGCTGACCCTTTTTAGCATGAACCTACTTAGCTGCAATCAAGGCTAAATTTAGGCCTTGATCAACCGTGCCCCTCCCCTTTCTAAAAACACATTGAATCTCAGCTAATACATTATTTTTGTATGCCCAATCCTCTAATCTATTTAAAAGAAATCTCCCCATTAACTTGGTAGTGCTATCCAATAAGGAGATTGGACGATAATTTGCTGGGTTCGATGGGTCTCTCTTCTTGTATATAGGAATAATCAATGATTGTTTCCAGGATGCTGGCAGGGGCGTAACAAACATCCACGCAGCCCCCACGGTGTGGCGGGCCCCCAGTCTTCAGTAGGCGAAGGGGGCCCCTCAGCTGTTCGGTAGAGAGCTGTGAGAGAGAGGCTTGTTCTAAAGCAGCTGCAGTGTGCAGCCTGCTCTGAGCTCCTGCGCTGACCCCGGACTTAAGAGAAACAAAATAACAAGCTACATTGTTTCTCTTCAGTCAGAGCCAGGCCCGGAAAAAAGGATGGGGTTGGGGGCCCCAGAGAGAGCATTCTTCACAGGGCACAGCCTCTGAGAAGGGACGAGGCAGCGCAGAGCTGACAGGGGTAGGAGAAGGATTGCAGCTCCAGGAACAGGATCTGCTGGGGCGCATTGGAAGGTAAACAAGCATTTGCAATATATGGTTTTGCAATATATGCATTTGCATATATGCAAGTCATATATGCTTTGGATTGGAATTGTTAGTTGTGGAATTGTGTTGTGTGGATTGGATCTGTGTAGTGAAATAATGTGGCATGGTGTGCAGTGTAATTATGTGGATAGTAATTGTGTGGTATTGAGTGTACTTGAATTATGTGGAGTGGGATTGGGTGTCATGGAGTGGGATTGTGTGTCTAGGAGTGGGATTGTGTGTCTTGGAGAGAGATTATCTGGAATGGTATTTTGTGTTGTGAAGTGGTATGTAATGTAGTTTACTTATGTGGTATGCTGTTAACTATTGTAGCATAATGTGGAATTTTGTGGTGTAGATTGGATGTATGCCGTGTGTTGTGTAATTGTGTTGTTGGTTTGAATTATGTAGTTTGTTGTTGAATTATGTGGTGTTGAATGAAAATGTGTAGAGTTGAATTTGTGTGACGTGGAAGTGTACGCTGTTGAGTGAAAATTATGTTGAGTGGTATTATGAGGCATGGTGTGAAGTGTAGTTATGTGGAAGGTTGCCACGTGGCATAGACTGGATTTATGTGGAGTGTATTTATGCAATATGGAGTAGAGCATAATTGTGTGGAGGAAGATTATGTGGCGCTGAGTGGTATAATGTGGAGTGTAATTATGTTGTGTGATGAATTGTGTGGGGATGACTTGTGGAATTGTGTGACATGTGGAATTATGTGGCATGGTGTGATGTATAATTGTGCGGAGTGGAATGATGCAGCATGTTGTAGAGTTGTATTTTGTGGAGGGTAATTATGTGTTTCGGAGTGGAGTGTAACTATGTTGTGTGAAATATAATTATATAGGTTGAAGTGAAATTATGTGTAGTTGAATTGTGTTGTGTGGAGTGTAATTATGTGGTTTGGAGTGGTATTAAGTAGTGTGGAATGTTATTATGTGATTTGGAAATATGTGGTATGTAGTGAAGTGGAAATATGTGTTTTAATTTTTTTTATTTTTAGGATTCTAATTTTGTGGTATGGAATGTTGTAGGGTTAAATTATTTATAGTTGAATTGTGTGGCTTGGAATTATGAGATGTTCAAATGTGCTGTGTGTGGTAGACTAAGCATAGCTGCCAAAGTTTCAGATTGCGATGTGTGACATTTTCATAATTTCATTGTAATTATGAGTGACATTTCAACAACTATTAGTGACACTTTCTCGTGAGCAAAATCAAGCAATGAAGAGGAGGGAAACATATAAATATTAGAAATTACGCCCATTTGAGCAACTAGAAACTCTAAGGAAGTCCCTGAACTAAAGTGCGCTAACAGCAGGCTACTGAAAACTGAGCCGAGTCAGATTGTGTGAATGTCACCCATTATTACAGTTTAATTATGAAAACGTCACACTTACCAATCTGAAACCTTGGCATCTATGAGTGAATCAGTGTGAAAATGTGCTCTAATTGAGGTGTATTCCTCTGCACCCTCATGGTGACCAGCCGGCCTGGTGTTTTTCCAAACCTGCTAGCGCCAAGCAGTTTTCCATTAACTACATGTTATTATAACTCTACAAAATAAATACATAGGATGTTCTCTACAGAAATCAGAGGTTTGCCTGCACCAGGTTACACTTACTCCAGCACTTTAAAAGTGGCAGTTCATTCAAGGTCCAATCAGGCCTCCCATAATGTCTGGTTACTCTGCATAGAAATACTGCTAAATTTTTTTAAATGCTAATCTGTGGACAGATTAAACCTTTCAAAAAAAGCTGCTTTTATCTATGAGTAATCAGTCCGTTTCTGGGATGCTAAAATCACAGTAAGACCCAGTAACTTACCCTATAGTGCCTCCTCAGTGATCTTCTGTCTGAGGTAGGGTGCAACTGGGATCTAAAATATTTTAGGACTATGTGGTCTAGACTGCACTGGTCTGAAGTGTTTCGTCCATTTAGCTAGGAGTTTGAGGAGGGGAGATCCGAGCCTGAAGCAGTATGTGCAGTGGTGCCTCTGATGCTTCCAGACTAGAGTTAGACCAAAGCTCCCTGTGCCACGGTAGGCACCTAGACCCTCGGCACAATGAGCTTGTCTGTGGAGCAAGGTCTGTAGGTGCATTAATACAACACCTGCTGGACGGAGGGGGGCTTGAGGCCTCTTCTCTTTGTGTGTAAATTGAGCCTCACGGACCTGCGACCAGCAGGCAGAGGCCCCAACTTGAGAGGCTCGATGAGGCAATATAGTAGACTGTTAGAGCATGCCTCTCGATGGTCTCTAGTCAAAAGAGGAGCATTGAGGAGTGCAGGAGGGCCAACATGCGTTGGATGTCTGCGAGGTGACTGACCACAGAAACAGGTGGAACTACGACAGATGACTGGAGGCGCTAACCCTCTGAGGAGCAATAATTCATGGCAGTAAGGGGAGAGGAGGTTATGTCTATGCACTCCGAGAGTGTATTGTGCCGTATCAATACAATGTCACCTGGGTACATTAATGCTTTCGGAAACCATTGTCACTCATTTAGCAATTACTCAATGTAACACCCCTGTTAGACATGGGTAGCGTGGTGCAGAGCGGGCGGGCCACACTCCGGAGGAAATGTGTACAGGATCTGCGCAGCACACACAGGCGACACACAAGGCACACTACAAAAAGAGACAAAAACTAATTTTTATCAATTCCTCTCGGCAGTATGAGGTCCGCAAAGCGCCTGGACACCTACGGGTAGTAGTGTGCGCTATAAATTGGCATGGCATAACATAATATAACAGACACCACACCAGGTTAGAGGAAAATAACTTGTGTATTGTAAAATAAACACATCGGAAGGGATTCACAGGTGCAGATAAACTGTGCCAGCCGGCACTAGGTAATAATTCAAATGGGGACTATTTACAGGGCAGGGCCAATCGGGCCGCTGCCAGAATCATCACACAATACAACTAGGATAAATGTACAGTCCATTAATAAATGTGTAACATCCAGTTCCTACTGGCAAGTCAAGGTACTGGGCGACCTTGTTATAAGTATCAGGCCTAAACATAAGGCATCCTCATTAGCATAACCAACATTAACAGTGGGCAGAATCATCAGTAGTAAATGTAGAACAGCCAGTACCTACTGGCTGGGTCGGGAACTCAGCAGTGTCTCACGATAGGCATCAATCACTGTGTGAGCAGGCCTGAAACAACAACCCCTCAACACCTCAGACATAGAGACATACGTTTTGCAGTCTCATTAGGCCGGGGACACCCTAAATCAGGCCCATTATGCATAGAACCTTAGTAGTATTAGGTATAAACAGGTGAGCACCGAAACATGACAGTCCTGGAATATCACATGAGCATGAATACAACATTCCTAGACATAACTTACAATATGCATACCTGCATTAGCATGAAAACCACAACAGCATAAACATGTGAGCATAGGGGCTTATTATGCAAAACAGCCTTCAGTGTAAGGGCATCCACACATTTGCATAACATCAGGTATAGCATTAGGCATAAAATTAGGCATCACCATACTCACCTGGGGCCTAAACCATGAGCATGACATTAGCAATCAGTGTCAGCATTAGGGGAGAACCATTACCAGTAGCGTAAAAGCATAACATTAGGCACCCAACCCTAATTAGCCTGGGCGTTACTATTAGGCTGTAAGCACACTAGGCGTAAAACCACCAGCATTACATTGACGAGAAAACACCTTATGCATGATGGTGGAGCATAAACATTAACAGTGATGCAGTTATTTAGGGAAAGCAGCACACATTATAAGTGCCATCAGCCTTTGGCGCCACCGTGTCCTGGGAGCCCCTGTCCTGGGACTCTAAAGTACCCCAACAGTAATGTCTCCTGGTGCAGGTTAGTTTCAGACGCTACTACGTCGAGGGAGCCCCTCTCTGGGACTTTACAATCAAAAATTAGAGGGCCCACAAAGTTCTGGCCAGTTGTGGGGTCCCCTCCTGGGACCCGAGGCTTAAAGAAAAATGCCTCACGTTGCAGCGACCCGCCACTGCGGCGTCGCTGTGTAGCCCCCGGGGCACTGTGGCCCTGTCCATGGTGGAGCCCCACGGGAGCTTCAAAACAAATATGGCCCCAACATTAGGGCCCCCAAAACAACAAGGGGACGTCGGAGCCCCCTTGGAGCAGCTGTCCACTGTCAGGTGGGGCAGCTGTACAGCGCATCACCTGGGCCTTCCTGGTGCCCCTACCGGCACCCAAGAAGCTTCCCAGAGCCCCCACTCACCGGGCTCAAGGGAGGAGAGACTGGTCTTCACCGGGGTCCCTCTCCTGGGGCCCGGGGCTTCTCAGGCAGCACACGGGGCTCTCCTCACCACACGGGAGCCCCGCGTAGAGTGTGTGCAGGCTTCCGGGCTCCTCTTCTCTTCCGCAGAGGTCGCGGGGCTCTCCTCAGTGCATGAAAGCCCCGCCTGCAGCTGCCCCTCACCAGACTTCACCCGGGCCACCCCCGGGAACCGGGGCTTCAGTGGGCAGACGCGCGGGGCTCCCCACAAGGCATGGGAGCACCGCTGGAGTGCAGACTTCCTCCGGCCATCGTCTAGTGTGGGGTGGGCTCCCGCCTGGAATCCCTTTCGGTCGGCTCCTGGCATTGTCTAAGCCCTGCCCACAGTCAGGCAGAGGTCCCTGGCTTCCGCGTCGTCTCCGGGCCCGCGGCGGTGATCTTGGCAGTATCTCTGCGTAGCACTGAGGGGTATACTCTCTCCTGAGTCCAAGCACCACGCAGGTTAGGCACCCGATTAATTTTAAACAGGCAGTCCTTCTCGTTGCGGCTGGGCCGCGGTGGTGATTTTGCGGCAACCCTGAAGTGCGGGTAGGCTCCTGCCGGTTTTAAATCGGCAAAAGGGCAGCAAAACGCGGGGTGGGCCCCTGCTTAATCCAAAGTCATGCGAAGCGCCGCCACTATGCAGGATGGGCACCCGCTATTTACATATGCAGAAATGCGTCCATCACGCGGCTTCCAGATGCAAAAATGCTGCCACAACACGGACCAGTCGAAATGCAGCGCCCACCAGGCGCTAGGAAGCACCAAAAGCTACAGGGGTGATAGAGTAGCGCTCCCCCTTGGTAATTAAGAAACTAGTGCTCACAAGGTGCCAGGTAGCAGGCAGCTAGGATTGCAGCCCTCACAAGCAGAGCCCAGTCAATTAAAATATAGTGCTCTCGCAGCACAGCGCTGCCGGTGTCAGCTCCTCACCTCCTGGGTAGTAGGGTACAGCGCTCTGCTTCTCCAGGCGCTAGCCAGCAGGCAGGGCACAGTTGTAGCGCTCACAAGGGGCTAGGTAGGAGAGCAGCAGGCACTACTGGACAAGATCAGCTGTCAGTGGGCCCTCATCAGAACAGGGCTGTAGGTCCTAGGAACCATCATCCCCTGTAACGTGGCACTCCTCCTGATACAGCAGCCTTTAATCCAGCAGTGGGGCTCTCACTAGCCCTGTGGACAGCAGAGGGGTACAGTGGGGTGCAGGGGCCAGCACCCAGGCCCGTGTGGTGGTACCTCCTGTCAGCAGGTCCCCTCACATTCAGGTCCATAATCAGTCTGAGCACATGGTGGCACATCCCCCCTATTTATACGCCCCTCACCCCACCTACCGGACAGTGCCAGAAGCTCCTAGAAGCACCTGGGAAATGGGTCCTAACTGGTTTAGGGGGAGGTGTCCAGCACCCTGGGTGCCAGGTTTCCCTCCAAAAGCTCGGGTTGCTGGGAAACAACAACTAGACTGGTAACCCACCTCAGTCAGGCAGCACAACCCACAGCCATGGCATCCATTTTAAAAGTAGCATTTCTACACAACAGCGCAAATAAATCTGCGCACGCCATTGCGCAGCATGTATCACTGCATCTCGCACCACACATGGCCTATACATTTTTCTACCATGGGGGAGATATCCTCAAATGGGGGGGGGGGGGGGAATTCGGGGGGGGGGCGATAAAATTCTGGGAAAAGGGCCAAGTCCAACAACCCCTAATCAGTGCAGCTATATATCTATCTTGCATCTGAAAAAATCAACGCTCTGACACAAGTAAGAGTTACCAATACACCTAGGTCACAGAAGTTACGGGACCTTCACAATTAACATTTTTGTTTTTCATTCCGGTATGTCTGCTGCTGAAAGTAGCTATTACCACCATCTGAACGTTTTGAAGAAAACAAGAAGGAATCAGCCTGGAAACAAACTCCCACATGTTATTCCTTTAATACTTTCTCATCGTTATTACCGTTCCCCCAACAACAAAACAGCGCTATGGTGTCATCGTGTTGGAATCTTAGATATCGGCTCCTACATGCAGAGCGGCCGTTTTTGCACATCGCTCCCCGCAGGGAGGTGGAGGTTATCCCAGGTCACATCACCCACTCCAGAGTTCCGGTGTCCTTCTCAACCCCTTAGCTCCTTTCAGGAACCAGTCCTTGCATATGTCGCACTCGAAATGGCTGACATCATAGGGCTGCCAGTGCATGCCGCGCGCCTGTAACAAATCCTCACAAGACCTAACTTTATGGACATACTACGGAAATACGTCAAAATGTTGTGGGTATAGAATTGTGAAATTTGTTCAAAACTGACTCCACTTTGGGGGGGGAGTACGCTGAGAAAGATGGCAGCAAACTAAGGTCACAAAGTTAATAAACAATTTTAGTGCTGGAACACAAGCCAATTGTGGGTATAGAAAAGGGACATTCATTACAGGACTACCACACAGGCAGCTGTACTGCATATGAAATTTACTGCATCGCGTTTAGGAGACAGGGGAAGCATCAGAAAACAGAGGCGGCCACATGGAAATAATACTACACCAGCATTGAATAGCAGCACTGGTACCCGAGGAGGCGCAATGCCTGTTATGCTTGATTTTGTATTTCAGTGCGGTGATGCGGATCACCACACTTAAATGCGTTAGTCTAACACCAGATGTGTGGTACTTGGCAGGGCTGAATTAGGTGGCGTGCATTTGGACAATTATTGTGTGTATCATGCAGAGGATGAAAAGTAGCAGAAATGGCGTTGATGCCGTAGAGGCTAGCAGGAAGAACTGTTTTGGGTGGTCAGTTGAATAGATTATTTAACATGTTTTAAACTACAACAGTGGCATTGGCGAGGGCAGTGGCTGAAAGGCTCTGTCTTTACTGGTAGGCAGTGGTGAGATGGGGACCGGCCATCAGTCTTTCTGTCGGTGGTGGACTGGGGAGCAGTGGGTGGCGGTCACGGGTTCGCAGTGACATCTGATGGGTGGTTTTAATGGGGGCGAAAAAGCATAACTGTGGGTTTCGTAGGGGTGAGAGTAGAGTTAATGGATGTGTTGGTAGCAGGCACAAAGGCAGTGGTCTGTGTTGGGGGTGGTTAACTGAGCGGGCTTTGCTTGAAGGTGGGTCATCAAGTAGGAGGATGTGTTTGGTGATCCGGCTGGAGGCAGTGTTATGTAACTTTGCTGGAGGGTGCAACAGCAGTATTTACTGATATATGTAAATCACCCAATGAAAGGACGGATGTGACCAATGTAGGAACCAGAATCCTTTTTTTATGGCTGGAGTGAATCCTGCAGTATGAAGGGTCGCTGGCCTGAGAGCTCTTGACTGACGCGGAGAATAGGGGCCCCTCTCCATGTACTTTGCAGTGGGCCCCCCTCAAGGTTTGTTACGCCATTGGATGCTGGGGGCCCCATTTGACAACAGACTTAAAAACTTGGGCCAGGAGATGGCCCAAAAAATGTTTTGGGCAACAAAAATATCCAGTGGGACCCCATTCGGACTGCTGCCGATTAGGACAGTGCAAGCTCAGTTTCCTGTAAGGAGAATTCCAACTCCAGTTGAACCAGTGGTGAATCTTCAGAGTAATTAGTATCCTATCCTTCTGTGAATGAAAAATAGTCTGGAAGTGAGTCAACCAAGTGATCATATATTGTGGTGTTACAGAGACTTATGACTGATATTATTACTTTGGTCCAATGGATATCGCAGATAAGACTGGTGAGTATTAACCATGTAGAAGCATTTCGATTGGCATTATGGTCATGCTGGCAACCATGCCCTATGCACTGAGGAGATCACTGCTAGTAATCTTGCATGGGTGGCCACTAATGTAATCTTGCCTGATGTGGACACTATTACACCATTATAAACAATGGTAGCTCAGGATTTTTTTCACTGATCAAAAGTAGCTCTTATTATGGAAAAGGTTGGCGACCCCTGTGTTAGATTTTAGAAACAAATCGGGAGAGTATATTTTCCCCATTAACTTCTATTGAAATAGACCCAAATTCAGGTGGGAAACAGCTAACATTAAGTTTTTTTGGACTAAAAAAATTGCGAGTCTCCTGCTTGAATCGGTATTGGCATGAGAAAAATATTCCCTTTTCACCGGTTGTAACCGTCTGATTTATTCCTGCATTTCTACTACTGGTTCCTCTGGAGTATTTCCCGTGTCTTTGACATTTTCTTCAGAGTTGGAGTTGATAATTATTTAGTTGTCATGTTCTGCCTGCGAGGTAAATGTAGTGTCTTGTGATTTAAAGATGACAGGACCCTTTTGGTTCCTAATGGACTCCGTGGAACAGTGCCATAAGTGCATGGGTGTGGGTGATAGAATTCATGATGAAGAATGTTTCAGTTAACGGTTTCATGCTGACGAATAAAGATGTTTAATACCTCGCTCGTGTGGCATGATCATTGCATGTACCCGGGCAGGTGAGGATGCTACAACTGGCAGCGTGATAGGGGATTAAATAAATACCTCGATCAGAAGAACCGAGAGTGCTCTCCCAGAGAGTTTGCCGTGATCCAGCAACCTTCTTGTGCGTGCCACGTGTGCCTCAGTCGAAGTGGAATTCGATAATTGGCCTATGTGGAGTCCAAAGTGCCAATCCAGCCAGAGCAAGTCCTGTGAAGAAAGTGAAGGCCTTACAGAGAGTTTGTTTGTCATCAGCTAGAAGTGTGCTGGTAAAGTCGGAACAAGAGATACTGTGGCACAGTCTAAAACAGTGCAGTCACTCATACAGTATGACAACGCTAAGGGCAGCGACAACCAGGTACAGAGATGCGCTAAAGGCAGTAATAGTTGAGTTCAAGAAAGCGCTAAAAGCAGTATTTTTTTTTACACAAACACTAAAGCAGTAGAAACCAGATACAATGCACAGAGTTGAGAAGGGTGAAGAACCCATGCAAGAAACAAAGCCGCTAATCACTGCCATAGAAGACAGCGCATCACAACCAGAGAGCAGGCACGATTACCCAAATGTTAGCACGTGGCTAGTGCTTGACAAAGGTGCTTGTTCAAGCCGGAGGCAGACGCTGCGGAGCGACCTCCACTCCAGACAGCAGAAAATTCCACAGGTTATGATGATGCTGCATTCCTAAAACCACCACCTCCTTACGATACCGCCAAAAAGTAGAATATTGGTGACAGATGAACTGAATGAATTGAATCCTTCAAAAATTTCATTGATGCACTGATGCACTGGAAGAAGCAAATGACAGAAAGAACATTAAATATCTAAAGAATTTGGTGGGTGAAAGAGTAAAAGAAGTGATAAAGAAAATACAACACAGTGGTGAAGTGACTGTCATGGTCTCACAAAAGCCTACCATATCCTGAAGACGTCAATGATTATGAAGACACGTATAGTGTTTTGTCTTATTTCTCATCCCATTCCCCCTTCCCCTTGACGCTCTTTTACAACTTCATTTTTGCAAAGAACATTGTAGTTGAAAGGAGTTTCAGGAGACATTGGGTTCAATCATCTCCCTAAAGGAAGGCCTGGAGTTCAGATGAGTGGCTTTGACAGAAGGCCAAGCCACAAAATCTATCTTCCTTGTGGGATACATGGACCAAGACCCAGACCATATTGATGCCCACGATATGTCCCAAGCACTAGCAGCAGACATTTTAGATAAGCAAGATACGATGCAGTTGGTACATAACTTACAGTTAGAAATGCATAGATTACATACTGAAAATGAAGAGTTACGCAAAAAAGTTGTTTGTTTTAAACTAAGGGACAGTCCCTGGGCTACATCACCTAACAAGGGGGCAAAAATCCTTTCGATTATGGCTCTTGTCCTAAAATGTTTCAATCATCACATTTAATGAACATTCTAAACCTGTACAAGTAACAGCTGCAGTACCAAATCCTATTCGCTTAGCTGTGCCTAAAAAAGATTCACAGGAGATAGTTCAAAGTTTCCAATTTTTATTAATCAGTGTCAGTTAAATTTTTTATGTAAACCTCAATCTTTTCCTACTGACTCAGCCAAGGTTGCTTTTCTATTATCCTATCTTGGGGGTGTGGCAGCAAATTGGTCAATACCTCTAATGATGATCCGATTTTATCCAATGGGATGGCTTTCAAAAAAGCCATACATCATTTATTTGCAAAGCATGTTTTTGAAGGAGACAAGGAACTAAAGATTTGTTGTTTTTTTTTAAATCTGTTCTTATTAATTTTCACATTATGGCAAGTCATACATGAGCTTCACATATACATCAAACTGGTGCTTGTTAAAGATGCTTTGCACATAAATCCGCTAATCAGGTCCACAACATTATATGTATATGCACAGACATATTATCAGTTCACCATACAGTACGTATTTTATGTTTTAATCGTCTCATAATAGTTACGTGTTTTTGACTGTTGTGCAGCTTTTTTCACCTTTTTTCTTTTACTTTTTTACTTTTCAAGCTGGTCGGACCCTCTAAGGTGAGTGTAACTTGTGCTCTACTTCCATATTCTGTCAATGATTATGCATGCAAACAGTTTAAACCATGGGGGGCATAAGACAATGGTACCAAATAATAAATAATAAGTAGTGGTGTTTGATCTAGGCTGTGATAGTAACGCTTGGCCCCCTGGTTATTCTGTTTTATGAAGAAAGAAAAAAATATGTTCGGCCAGTGTTTATTTCTTGTTGTTGGTTGGATTGTGAGGGGATCCACCTGTCGTTGTTGTGTGTTCTATCTGCTCTATATCTTAGTCAGCATCTTGACTTATTCTTGTTGTATATCTCTTCATATTAAGTTGTTACTGTTGTTGGGGTGAGGTGGGCTTGTCGTTATTATGGACGTGGGACAGAGCTGACAGGATCTCATCCCAGCTGCTAGCAATGAGGATCTTGCGAAGACCTAGAAAGACCTAGCATGTCTTCCCTAAGGAGTGCTACACTCTCTGCTTTTGCCCATATGAGCATGGAGCGTATGCACATTATGATGTGTGGGGGATGTGGGGCTTTTCACTTTCTGGTGATCAGCTTCTTTGCTACCACCATCCCCAGATCCAGCAATCGGGCAGTAACTTTATTATTGCAGTTCCTGCAATATAGATATAAAATATATGTATGCCATTCTGGGGAGAGGTCTCTGCTCGTGCAGTGTGCTAGGTCTTCTGCTATTGCTTTCCAGTATTCGGTCAGAGTAGGGTATCCCCAAAGCATGTGTAGTAAATCAGCATCTGTGAGTGAGCATCTGGGGCATGGTGCGCTTTGGCGTTAGGAATATTGAATAATCTTTGCAAGTGGGTGGTAAGCTCTGTGTATGATGAAAAATTGAATCTGGTGTAGACATGTGTTTGGGGCTCTGCAAAATCAAAGACCAGTCTGAATTTGAGAGTTGTCAACCTATCTCGGCTGTATTATGCCTTAGCGAGCCACGAACCATTTGGTCAAGTGTCCTCCTTGACCCATGATGTGTACATATTGCACTGTAAGGTGCGTGGCTAGTTCTGTGGATAAATCACCTCATTTGGCGACTGGTGCTGCTATGAGAGAGCGGTGCAATAGTAATTGCCAGGGGGTAGTTCCTCTTCTTCCACAAGTGTGATGTACGGGAGTAAAACCCCATCGCGGTATAAGTTTCCTATGTCTTGGACTCTCGCCATTGCTGTAATTCTACCCTTCTACTGGGAGGGCGGGAGCATATTGAGTGGATGTATGGATTATGTATAGTGTCTGCAGAAGCATTCATACACCACGCAAAGCAGTAATGAGTATGAGGGTTTGGTTTTGGCACAGGGATGGAAAAGCCTCAGGGTAGAAATAGGATGGGGTGACGTATAGTTGGAAGTTCATAAAATAGTATAAGAAACGGGGAGGATTACCATCTTTGTCAGTGCCACCCTACCCGTTACTGATAGTGGCAGGGTCTTCCAAAAGGCCATTTGGGACTTGACTGCAGTTAGGGCTTTGCCTAGGTTTCCATCTAGTAGTTCTGATGGGTTACGATATATGCGTATCCCGCGATAACAGAATGTGGCTGCGCACCATTTAACTTGTTTTCCGTTCAGTGTGTAGACCGGGGCTATAGCACGTTCAACAAAGGAGTATAGGGGGGGCGTGGCCAGCAACATGGCCGACTAGGTTGTACCTCTCGTGAGCTCCGCCAAGCTCTTCTTCTTCCGCCTTACTACACCGTCCACGAACCATTATTTGGTGATCCGGAACATGTCCTGAGACCTGTGAATCTGGGGGCACCGTTTGCAGACTGAATACGGCGGAGGGGGGCGAAACGCGGCGCGCTGTCCCGGACGGCAAGAATAGAGGCCCGATCCCCAAGATGGCGGCGACCTAGGTCCCGGAACACGGAGGTCGGATCGGAGGAGTCGGAACGCCGGAGGGCACACCGGGAAGCGGCGCGGCTCCCTGTCGGGACTCCGGAGTTGCCTGCCTCCTTCCCTACCCCCAAGAACATCACCCCCCACCTGCGATCCCTCGGGCGGGGCCCCTGAGGCCGGTGCGGCGGTCATAGGAGCACGCTTTCCTCCGGTGCGGCGGGGCGGAGTGGAGAGCCCTGCGGGAGTTGCTGCTGCTGACCGGGGATACTCTACACGGGGGCACGTCTGCCCCGGCGCGGCTCGTGGGTGCCTGGCGGCCGACGCCACGAAGACATCGAAGGCGACACCGTTCAAGGTGAGGTCCGGCCGGGAGGCCCGTGGAGTCCCGCTGCACCGTCCCCCGCACCCTGCTGCTGAGGGGCCCGGGGGCGAAGAGACAAAGTGGCGGCTGCCACTGTGGGGGACTAGAGACGGCCCGCTGAAGATCCGTTCCTACCCCCCCTCCCCCAGCTGATGAAGGCAGGGGCGCGGTAGAAACACCTGCAGCCTCTCAAAACCCCGACATCAGGCACTGGCCAGCACCCAGGGATAGTAGATACATCAGGGGAGGACAGTTGCGCCTCTCTCCCCCCACCCTTCACCCGCCAGCATGAGATACAAGGGGACGGGACCGCTGGCGGCGATCGGTCGGATAGGCGCACACTGCTTTGCTGCTGGGGCGGGACCCTCTGAACATGGAGGCCTGAGGGTGGTCACCCGCGCCGTGACTAGTGGCACACCTGGGTTAACATCACAGACCGGTGGACACATCATGGGGAAGAAGGAGGTCGCCGCTCGGGCCCCGAGACAGGGTACCATAGACCGTTATGTGACGGCACCTCCTGCCACGGAGTCAGAGGCCCAAGGACCGCGCTCGGACACGGCGCTCCTGATGGACGCCATCCAGACGTCGCGAGAAGACATAAAAGCATCCAGGGCAGCCCTTGAGGTCAAGATTGGCGAAGTGGGGTTGGAAGTTATATTGCTACGCCAGGATTTCTGCAATTTGACTGAGAGGGTGACCACGGCTGAAACTCGGCTGGGAGGGCGGAGGATACGCTCACCACCCTTAAGAAGGCCATGGCAGACCTTCAGACGTCGCATAGGCAACTCCAATGGAAGGTGGATGACGCAGAAAACAGGGCACATCGCAACAACCTGCATTTTGTGGGATTTAGGGAAGGACTCGAGGGGACCAACACGGCGGCCTTCCTCCATACATGGCTGCAGAGGACCTTCCCAATGGCACGCTTTTCCAACTGCTTCATTGTTGAAAGTATTTACAACAAGGGGTGGTGAGGGACAGAGTCTCTGAATTAAGCAGAAAGCTCTCACCCAGTCAAGAGATCAGGGCTAGATCCAACACCGTTTTTTAGCTCACTGCACCATCCCAGTTTCAGAACCTGGCTGTATGCAAATTAGTCTGTTCCTGTCCCAGTGCATGATGGGAACAGGGCAAACCAAACTACAAAAGCCAATTCTTACACTGGGAAGGAAACAAGCTCCCGGGGACCGGTTTCTGGCATTACAGCCGTCTTCGGCCCGGTTTGCTTGAATCCTGATGGTGCAATGAGCAAGGGTCTCACATCTGAGAATACCCTTCCACGCTTAGGGTAGACAAAAATATTTACAACAAGGGGTGGTGAGGGACAGAGTCTCTGAATTAAGCAGAAAGCTCTCACCCAGTCAAGAGATCAGGGCTAGATCCAACACCGTTTTTTAGCTCACTGCACCATCCCAGTTTCAGAACCTGGCTGTATGCAAATTAGTCTGTTCCTGTCCCAGTGCATGATGGGAACAGGGCAAACCAAACTACAAAAGCCAATTCTTACACTGGGAAGGAAACAAGCTCCCGGGGACCGGTTTCTGGCATTACAGCCGTCTTCGGCCCGGTTTGCTTGAATCCTGATGGTGCAATGAGCAAGGGTCTCACATCTGAGAATACCCTTCCACGCTTAGGGTGGACAAAAATATTTACAACAAGGGGTGGTGAGGGACAGAGTCTCTGAATTAAGCAGAAAGCTCTCACCCAGTCAAGAGATCAGGGCTAGATCCAACACCGTTTTTTAGCTCACTGCACCATCCCAGTTTCAGAACCTGGCTGTATGCAAATTAGTCTGTTCCTGTCCCAGTGCATGATGGGAACAGGGCAAACCAAACTACAAAAGCCAATTCTTACACTGGGAAGGAAACAAGCTCCCGGGGACCGGTTTCTGGCATTACAGCCGTCTTCGGCCTGGTTTGCTTGAATCCTGATGGTGCAATGAGCAAGGGTCTCACATCTGAGAATACCCTTCCACGCTTAGGGTGGACAAAAATATTTACAACAAGGGGTGGTGAGGGACAGAGTCTCTGAATTAAGCAGAAAGCTCTCACCCAGTCAAGAGATCAGGGCTAGATCCAACACCGTTTTTTAGCTCACTGCACCATCCCAGTTTCAGAACCTGGCTGTATGCAAATTAGTCTGTTCCTGTCCCAGTGCATGATGGGAACAGGGCAAACCAAACTACAAAAGCCAATTCTTACACTGGGAAGGAAACAAGCTCCCGGGGACCGGTTTCTGGCATTACAGACGTCTTCGGCCCGGTTTGCTTGAATCCTGATGGTGCAATGAGCAAGGGTCTCACATCTGAGAATACCCTTCCACGCTTAGGGTGGACAAAAATATTTACAACAAGGGGTGGTGAGGGACAGAGTCTCTGAATTAAGCAGAAAGCTCTCACCCAGTCAAGAGATCAGGGCTAGATCCAACACCGTTTTTTAGCTCACTGCACCATCCCAGTTTCAGAACCTGGCTGTATGCAAATTAGTCTGTTCCTGTCCCAGTGCATGATGGGAACAGGGCAAACCAAACTACAAAAGCCAATTCTTACACTGGGAAGGAAACAAGCTCCCGGGGACCGGTTTCTGGCATTACAGCCGTCTTCGGCCCGGTTTGCTTGAATCCTGATGGTGCAATGAGCAAGGGTCTCACATCTGAGAATACCCTTCCACGCTTAGGGTGGACAAAAATATTTACAACAAGGGGTGGTGAGGGACAGAGTCTCTGAATTAAGCAGAAAGCTCTCACCCAGTCAAGAGATCAGGGCTAGATCCAACACCGTTTTTTAGCTCACTGCACCATCCCAGTTTCAGAACCTGGCTGTATGCAAATTAGTCTGTTCCTGTCCCAGTGCATGATGGGAACAGGGCAAACCAAACTACAAAAGCCAATTCTTACACTGGGAAGGAAACAAGCTCCCGGGGACCGGTTTCTGGCATTACAGCCGTCTTCGGCCCGGTTTGCTTGAATCCTGATGGTGCAATGAGCAAGGGTCTCACATCTGAGAATACCCTTCCACGCTTAGGGTGGACAAAAATATTTACAACAAGGGGTGGTGAGGGACAGAGTCTCTGAATTAAGCAGAAAGCTCTCACCCAGTCAAGAGATCAGGGCTAGATCCAACACCGTTTTTTAGCTCACTGCACCATCCCAGTTTCAGAACCTGGCTGTATGCAAATTAGTCTGTTCCTGTCCCAGTGCATGATGGGAACAGGGCAAACCAAACTACAAAAGCCAATTCTTACACTGGGAAGGAAACAAGCTCCCGGGGACCGGTTTCTGGCATTACAGCCGTCTTCGGCCCGGTTTGCTTGAATCCTGATGGTGCAATGAGCAAGGGTCTCACATCTGAGAATACCCTTCCACGCTTAGGGTGGACAAAAATATTTACAACAAGGGGTGGTGAGGGACAGAGTCTCTGAATTAAGCAGAAAGCTCTCACCCAGTCAAGAGATCAGGGCTAGATCCAACACCGTTTTTTAGCTCACTGCACCATCCCAGTTTCAGAACCTGGCTGTATGCAAATTAGTCTGTTCCTGTCCCAGTGCATGATGGGAACAGGGCAAACCAAACTACAAAAGCCAATTCTTACACTGGGAAGGAAACAAGCTCCCGGGGACCGGTTTCTGGCATTACAGACGTCTTCGGCCCGGTTTGCTTGAATCCTGATGGTGCAATGAGCAAGGGTCTCACATCTGAGAATACCCTTCCACGCTTAGGGTGGACAAAAATATTTACAACAAGGGGTGGTGAGGGACAGAGTCTCTGAATTAAGCAGAAAGCTCTCACCCAGTCAAGAGATCAGGGCTAGATCCAACACCGTTTTTTAGCTCACTGCACCATCCCAGTTTCAGAACCTGGCTGTATGCAAATTAGTCTGTTCCTGTCCCAGTGCATGATGGGAACAGGGCAAACCAAACTACAAAAGCCAATTCTTACACTGGGAAGGAAACAAGCTCCCGGGGACCGGTTTCTGGCATTACAGCCGTCTTCGGCCCGGTTTGCTTGAATCCTGATGGTGCAATGAGCAAGGGTCTCACATCTGAGAATACCCTTCCACGCTTAGGGTGGACAAAAATATTTACAACAAGGGGTGGTGAGGGACAGAGTCTCTGAATTAAGCAGAAAGCTCTCACCCAGTCAAGAGATCAGGGCTAGATCCAACACCGTTTTTTAGCTCACTGCACCATCCCAGTTTCAGAACCTGGCTGTATGCAAATTAGTCTGTTCCTGTCCCAGTGCATGATGGGAACAGGGCAAACCAAACTACAAAAGCCAATTCTTACACTGGGAAGGAAACAAGCTCCCGGGGACCGGTTTCTGGCATTACAGCCGTCTTCGGCATATAGCCAGGTTCTGAGCTGGGATGGGGCAGTGAGATAAATAATGGTGATGGATCAAGCCCTGATCTTTGGACTGGGTAAGAGTGGTCTGTTTAACTCAGACACTCTGTTCATCACCACCCCCTTTTCTAAATCGTTTTTGGCCACTATAGGTGTGGCAGGGTATACTCAGACATGAGTCCCTTTCTCACTGCTCCATCAGGATTCAAGCAAGCCGGGCCGAAGAAGGCTGAAATGCCAGAAACCGGTCCCCGGTAGCTTGTCTCCTTTCTGGTGAAGAATTGGCTTGGTAGTTTAGTCTGCCCTGTTCCCATGATGCACTGGGCCAGGGACAGACTGATTTGCATATAGCCAGGTTCTGAGCTGGGATGGGGCAGTGAGATAAATAATGGTGATGTATCAAGCCCTGATCTTTGGACTGGGTAAGAGTGGTCTGTTTAACTCAGACACTCTGTTCATCACCACCCCCTTTTCTAAATCGTTTTTGGCCTCTATAGGTGTGGCAGGGTATACTCAGACATGAGTCCCTTTCTCACTGCTCCATCAGGATTCAAGCAAGCCGGGCCGAAGAAGGCTGAAATGCCAGAAACCGGTCCCCGGTAGCTTGTCTCCTTTCTGGTGAAGAATTGGCTTGGTAGTTTAGTCTGCCCTGTTCCCATGATGCGCTGGGCCAGGGACAGACTGATTTGCATATAGCCAGGTTCTGAGCTGGGATGGGGCAGTGAGATAAATAATGGTGATGGATCAAGCCCTGATCTTTGGACTGGGTAAGAGTGGTCTGTTTAACTCAGACACTCTGTTCATCACCACCCCCTTTTCTAAATCGTTTTTGGCCACTATAGGTGTGGCAGGGTATACTCAGACATGAGTCCCTTTCTCACTGCTCCATCAGGATTCAAGCAAGCCGGGCCGAAGAAGGCTGAAATGCCAGAAACCGGTCCCCGGTAGCTTGTCTCCTTTCTGGTGAAGAATTGGCTTGGTAGTTTAGTCTGCCCTGTTCCCATGATGCACTGGGCCAGGGACAGACTGATTTGCATATAGCCAGGTTCTGAGCTGGGATGGGGCAGTGAGATAAATAATGGTGATGGATCAAGCCCTGATCTTTGGACTGGGTAAGAGTGGTCTGTTTAACTCAGACACTCTGTTCATCACCACCCCCTTTTCTAAATCGTCATTGTTGAAAGGACACACAGGGATCTGCTGGCAAAGCCCCCGGAGGGGGCGAGACCCCGACCAATTATTGCCCGCTTCCTGAACTTTGCAGACCGTGATCTCATTCTGAGGGAAGCACGAAAACTGGGTGAAATACGATTCGAAAATGCAGTGATCGTGATCTTCCCAGATTACAGCCAAGAAGTCCAGAAACAGAGACGCTCCTTTGATGCGGTGAAAGCAAAACTTAAAACTGCAATACATGCTACTCTTCCCTGCAAAGTTAAAAGTCATCTACCGGGACAAGTCGCACTTCTTCACACACCCCGACGATGCATGGCAGTGGTTGGAGGAGCGGCCCCCGCGACACGGAGCGACGGGGGAGCGACGGGAGATGCAGGATAGGCCTTAAATCATGGAGGCCTCCTGGGGGCTATCGAAGACTCCGAGGTCAAAAGGAGCGATGGGGCGCAGGAGGTTGACGACAACCCCGTATCTACAGTTGACTCGGAACACCAACCTGCGGCGACGATCGGCCTCCCCGGAGGTCAGGGATGACGCAGGATCCAGGTTTTGCTGCCTGGAGAGGGCCCCTCGATCGGAAGGAGAGGAGGACAGGGTCAGAGCTACATTTGGGGAAGAGGACAATGACACGCAGTCTATGCATCCGCTGGTGTCAGTGATCCGGGAGATGGAACAAGATGCACCCGGGGAAAATTCAACCCCACAGGACGCTGTCCAGGACTCTCATTCGTGATTGCGGGACACTATGGACAAGAAGTTTTCGGCTCGGCTGGAGTGCACGCAAGTTGATAAGCCCCCTACAAACTATCTTATTTCAAGTTATTTGATGTATATTGTTTTTCTGCACGTAATTCGGGTGCAAGACAGTTTTGGTTGTTATTGGACTACTGTCCGGGAAATGGGGTGCTAGGGATCTCTAGGGGTGGGCGATAGACCTTCTCTTCCTGGTAGTCCTTGACGATGTTGGCAATGGAATAGGGGCTGGAGGGAGGGGGAGGTAGGGTGGCGGGAGACAAGGTTTTTTTTGGCAGTTTCTTGGTTGTGGGTTTGTGGGGGAGGTTGCTGGGTGGGATGGGGGGTAGGGGGTGTTGAGGGGAGAGGGTTTGGTGGAGCATGTCTGGATGAGCATACGCACACACGACCCGTCGGCCCTAAATGACGGACTATGGCCGCGACTAACCCTTAATGAATGACATGAGGAGAGATGCCCGAGTGGGGGAAAGTGGGTAATTAGATGAGCTTCGAGTACTTGCTTGGAATGTTAATGGCATGGGCTGTAAGATCAAACGTGGATTAGTGAATATCTATGTGAAGAGGTCTGAGGCGGAGGTTATATTGCTGCAAGAAACACATTTACAGGGCAGAAACTGCACCTTCCTGGCGAGAGGGCACTATAGGGTACTGGCCCATGCGGGATTCACGTCTGGCTCAAGAGGGGTTGCAATCATGATTAAAAAATATCCACCCATGACCATAGCGCAGACCTGGATAGATCCACAAGGAACATACGTGGGGGTGCAGGGTCATTGGAAGAGAAAGGAATACACGTTCATATCGGCATATGCCCCACCCAAACTCCAGGCAGCCACGCTTCGGGGAGTTGTGACATACTCCTCAACACGTCTGACACAATCCAGGTCCTGGGAGGGGACTTTAATGACGTGATGGACTTGGGAGCAGACAGGATGGGAGATATGGACAGGCCGACTAGTCCGACCTTGCTGCCTGCCACCATGGGAGCCATTGGCCTGGTGGATGTCTGGAGGTGGCTACATCCAGAAAGCCGGCAATACTCCTTTTTTTGGGGGGCACATAAAGTGTATTCCCGCCTTTACTATATATTTATGGCTAGGCAGGCGCTGTGCATCACTGATGAGGCAGAATACCGGGCCAGGGGGATCTCGGACCATTCACCTCTGTTACTCAAGGTTGGAGGCAAGAAAGAAAAACGACCTATGGTACTGCGATTGACGGCATGGGACCTCCAAAATTTAGACATACTGAGAGGCCAACGGGCCGACCTGAAGGTTTATGTAGCAGAAAATGAAGGGACGGTGGCCTCCCGGGTGACATTATGGGAGGCACTCAAAGTGGTTATGAGGGACAGGGCACACAATCGGCTGGCGGAAGACAGGAAAAAAGTGCAAGCAGAGGTGCTAGCCTTGAGAATCCAAGATGCTGGCCTTAGAGCAGGAGTCTTGATATGGTAGCAAATCTGCCCAGTGTCTGTGGCATTTGTTGGGTTATTCGGTGGATGTCTCTTATGTTAGCAAGAAATCGTCCGCATGCAGTGATATGACGTGTGTGCCATCTCCCAAGGTGATGCCCTCCCCTATTTCCGATCTGAGCACCTCTGCTAGTGGCTCAATTGCTAAGACAAAGAGCAGTGGGGAGAGGGGGCATCCATGCCTCGTCCCTCTGCACGCTTTTACCGGTTCTGATACATAAGGGCCTGTTTTTACCCATACCGTTGGCGCGTCATAGAGTAGTCGAACCATGGTAAGGAAATAGTCCCCTAATTTGTATTTTTTCTAGTGCTGCAAAGAGAAACACCCTTTCTAATGAATCAAAAGCCTTCCATAGAGCTAAAATAAGGCATCCTGCATGTGGCCAGTGGGCGTGTGAGTAAGTGGCTAGCCTGAAGAAGCGCCTTAGGTTTAATGAGGTACTCCTAGAAGGTACAAACCCATTTTGGTCTGCATGAACTAGTGAGGGTACCACTTGTGTGAGCCTGTCAGACAGCAGCTTCGCTAATATTTTATAGTCGACGTTTAGCAGGGGTAGTAGTCTGTAAGATCCCGTATCTGTAGGGTCTTTATCCGGTTTTGGTAGGGATACCAGTCTCACTTCCCTCATGGATGAAGGGAACCTCTTCGTGTTGATTTCTTCTGTGTATAGTGTGTGCAAGTGGGGAACTAGTGTTGTGTGATATGCTTTGTAGAATCTGGTTGGGAATACGTCTGGGCCAGGCTTCTTCCCATTTGCGAGGGCCATGATTGCGCTTCTAATTTCTTCAGGGGTTATTTGTGCGTCCAATTGTTGTCTCTGTTCTAGTGTTGTTTCGGGTAAGCACACCGAAGCTAAGAACGTTAAGAGCGTCCCATGATCTTACAGATTGGTACAGTTTAGTGTAGTGTCGGGTCATTGTGTCATGTTTTTCATGTTGTGCATATACTAGCTGTCCTGTCTCGGTGCGTAAGGCTTCTATGGGGTGATTTGTCTGTTCCTGGCACGGGAGCCATGCCAGCATTTTACCTGCACAGTCAGCAGCAGCGTGTGTGTGCGCTGAATGTGCTGCGTAGGTATGGCAATGAATCATTTCGAGCAGGTCTGTGTGTTCGGCCCATAATGCGTCTAGCTTTCTTGTATTTTGGTTGTCCGCTGACTACTTAGTTTCTAGCCCTAACAGCTGCTGCTCTACTCAACTGAGTCTGCCATTCAGTTGTTTACAAATTTTCCAGGTGGCCCCCAAGCAGTGGCCTCTCAGGGTCACCTTAAAGGCTCTTCATGTGTCTACTAGTGACCAGTTTGTTAGTCATTCTGTGTGGGGCCTGTGCTTTAGATGTTGTTACGGTGCGTGTTGGGTGGGATATAACCTATACAGCTCCACATCTGGTACTGAATTTAAGTCACCTCCTATAAGCCAGGGGAGTCAGCTCCAGCTAGCTAGTATTCTTCTAAGTTTCCTGAGACATGAGTTTTGATCCACATTCAGGGAGAATATAGTAAAGATTATTGGTGTAGGGCTTGACCATTCAGTGTACCCTTCACAAACACATATCTACCCTCTGGGTCTATGACCACTTCATCTGCTGTGTGTGGGATGCCTGCCTTAACCCATTTCATTGCAAAAACACAGTTGATGGACAGAATGCAGAACAAGGTCTTACATTCACCCCAGTACAAAGATCTGGGCCTAAATCCATTGTTTTTTTTGTTTTTTGCACTCCACACCACCCTAGGTCAGAAAATGGCTATATGCAAATCAGCCTTGACCCTGTGCCTCATGGTGTAGGGCTTGACCATTCAGTGTACCCTTCACAAACACATATCTACCCTCTGGGTCTATGACCACTTCATCTGCTGTGTGTGGGATGCCTGCCTTAACCCATTTCATAGCCCCTCTGGCCGGGGAGGAATAATTTGTGCTGTAATCTTGCCCCCTCCATCGCTTGCAAAGGTGGTCTGCTTCTTTCTGATGAGGTGTGTTTCTTGTAATAGTGCAATGTTGGTATGCCTGCATTGGAGATATACGTATAGTGAATATCTGTGGCTGGGCATGTGCATGCCCCTCACATCCCATGTCAAGATATTGGTCTGTGCCATGTGTGTATTCTGTGCTTCCTTGTATGGGGTAAACTTTGGAGACTATCAGCAACCCGGGTGCCTAGTTAAATATCCAGTAACAGGGTAATCGTAACAGGGATTGGGGGTGTAATTGGGTAGTGCATAACTCTATAAGGGGAAGATCGCGGCCGATACTCATCCAAACTGTGGGGCCAAACAGTGGCAACTGTCATGTTGGGAATGACTGAACTCAGGGTAACGTGTGCTGTATTTGTGTGTATTGGGGTGCACCCTGTTTCCAAGTGGGGATAGTTGCAGAACAACTGCCCTTCTTCAATTTGTCCTAGGAGTGCAGCTGTCCTGGTGGGAAGAGCATGTTGTGGTAGGGGTGCGCTGTTTTCTAGCCTTAATTGTTAGCAACGCAGGGTGCTTGTGTTAACCTCTTCAAGGTTATGTTTGATGTTTGCTTGAGTGTAATGTGTATACCAACTTTGAAAGGATACATTATACTGTGCAATTGTCTATTGTCTATATTATGTTCTCCGATGTCTGCAGCGTGATATCAGGTAGCTGGATGGAGTCCCGATCTTCAGACCGCGTCGGTGAAGAGTTAGTGGAGCTCAGGGAATGGGCTGAGTGTGTGTCCAGCACGGAGAGTTGTAAGGCAGTTTGAATAGTTGTGGCTACTTGAAGGGCCTCCTGGCGCTCCATCATACTTTGCTCCTTGTCTGGTACGACCATCGGTGCTCTTGCTTGTCTGGGAGTCCCTCCTCTGCCTCGTCAGCTGTTCCTTTTGTTTTGGCACAGTGGGTGTGACTCTTCAGGCAGTCTAGGCTCTGCTAGATGGCTTGACTCTTCCAGCCAGTCCCATACTTCAGATGGTGTGTTAAAGAATCTTACTTGACCTTTTGTAGCTACTCACAATCTGGCTGGGAACATCAGGGAGTAGTGGATGTCTAATGCCCAAAGTTGTCGCTTGACTTCTGTAAATGAACCTCTGCGTCTGTGTACTTGTAATGTGTTGCCCGGGAACAGCATTAGGTGTTGGTTTTGTATTTTAATTTCTGTGAGCTTGCGGGTTTCTCTGAGCACTGTGTCTCTGTCTCTGAAATTTAGTAGTTTAAATAGCAATGGGCGTGGTTTGATCCTGGGGGCGGTTGATGAGCTGGCACTTGGTGCGCACTCTCCACTACCAATTGCAGCGAAAGAGAGTCCTTCGGGAGGAGTTCCTGTATCCAGTTTTCTATGTATCTGACTGGATGTTGTCCTTCTTCTCCTTCAGTGAGACTGACCACGTGTATGTTGTTGCGACGCGAGCGCCCTTCGGCATCTTCTAGCAGGTCTTCAAGTATGTTGACACGGTCTATGATGTCTTGAAGTGCTGCTGCATGGCTATGGGTGGTAGGTTTCAATTCTGATAGGGCCTGCTCGTGTGTTTGTACTTTAACTGACAATTTACGGTGATCTGCTCTGAGCAGGATGAAGTCTGACGCAACTTTGTCTATTTTGGATTTGAGCATTGTGCGAGTATGGTGTAGGGTGGCACCTATTTTTTCCACTGCTGCCAAAACAGAATCGAGTTTGGATGAAAGTGTTAAGCTTGGGACTTCCCCTGCTCCTTCCTCTCCTGTGTGCTGTCCTCCTTGCACCTCTGATTGCACAGCGAGCTGCTGCGTGCTGCTCCTTAGGTGACCCCATTGCTAGCTTCTGTGCTGTGGGCATGTGGGTTTTACCGGGAGATTGCTTTCTGCTGCGTGCAGTTTGCACTGGGCTGGTACCTGGCTTTGTTCTCCTTCGTTTTTCCAGTCGGATGTCCGGGAGGTGTCAAACTGCGATATTTTGCTCAAGGCTTCTGTCATCTGGTTGCTTATGAGCCCCACTATTCCTCTCTGTGGATAGGGAAGAACGTATCTGTTGGTGCCTAGTGCCTGTTGTAGGGCCAGGTCCCTGGAGAGTCCAACGTTACTCCAGAGTCAAGGGGCAATGTATGTAGGTTGGGGACTAATTCCCCTTGGGTTTCGCCTTAGACATTGTGTTGGCATTCTTTGTTATGGACTTGGGGATTGGTCGGATGTCTGTTGCAAATCAGCAGCATCTGTTGGGGGTCTCTTGCCATGCCGAGTCTTAGAAAGTAGTGTTTCTTCTGGAGGATGCGTATCGGGATAGGGGCAAGTTTCCACTTTCTATTAACAAGGCATTTGTTACCTTGGGTCTTGGCCTGCCCGATGAGGTATAAGTGCTGCTTGGTACCAGCTTATGCTGCAATTTAGCGGTGCTAATAGTCACGTGGCTTCCGGCTTGGCTCCGTCAGGTGTATCTGGGCTGCGGACACCGCTATGGGGGTTGTCGCTTAGTGTGCCCTTAATTTATCTGCGTGGTTGCAGTGTGGTCTGCGCCTGAAGTTTTTTGCATTTAGCTTACACGCTGCTAACAGCCTCTCTTTTTGCAACCCAGGTTTCACAACGAAGGCCTGCTTCGTCGTCTTGGGCCCGTGCTGGCCGGAGTTTATTGTATTTTATGGGGTACCTAAACTCCCTCTGCTATAGCTGACACTCTGTTGTGCAGGCAATTGTTTTAGTCCCAGGATGCAGAAAATGGAGGAGGGCGCTAATAGTACTTTGGCCCCGGTGAATCTTATCCTGCGATCTGGCCCGGCGGCTCCTGCTCCTCCAGCACGTCCCCCAGGGCTGGCATCTTACCTTTGGGAGGGAGGGCGAGGGGGGAGAGAGAAAAGTATACCAAAATATTTGAGTGTGAAAAAGGCCTCTTTATTAGGAAACAGGTGCACATTACAATATATAAAACCCTGGCAAAGCCTTCCAAAACTAGACCTCACAAAATAAATAATTAACTACAAACCCCGCCCCCAACCCCCTCCCCTAAAGTTCTTTGGCCCCTCCCCCACCCAATAATACAGCATTAAAACATTACATTAACATTATAAACAGAACATCATCAATAAACATTACATCATCAATTAAATCATTACGTCATCACTTAACACATTACATCATCAACAACCCCAATCACATAATGAAAACCAGGCCCTCGATAACCAAAACCCTGCCTGACCCTTCACCCCTGTCAAGACCCCCCAAAACCTGAACGGTCAAGCAATGACCAACTTCCCCTTTACCTGTCAATCAATGAATCAGACCAATACTCACCAAAAACTTTACAATAAACAGCACCGAAACAACAAAACCCCGCACCGCACCTGCTCCTAGCGACAATACAAACCAAAAAACCCCTTGTACACCTGTTAACAAGAAAACAGCCATTGAACACAAAAGTAGAAACTACAAAAAAGGAAGGAAATATAAAATCTCTACAAAAAAGAAGAGGAAAGGAAAAAATCCCCAAGAGCGAATAAAAAATTATTATAGGGAGGGAGGGACAAAAAACGCTAACTATCTTCCTAGCCACCAGGTCACCAAACCTAAAATGGTGGCTAGGAGGCGGGAACACCGGGGTTTATAATTGGGCTGGCAAAACCCTACTAGGCCAGCCCAATTCCAGAAAATTCTACTTTAAGATTAACCCCTCGCAGCCCTCCCAAAATGCCCAGGCGGAGGAGACCTCCCTTCGGTCAGCTCCCTCCCCCAAGCCCCCCTTGGGAGGGAGGGCGAGGGGGGAGAGAGAAAAGTAGACCAAAATATTTGAGTGTGAAAAAGGCCGCTTTATTAGGAAACAGGTGCACATTACAATATATAAAACCCTGGCAAAGCCTTCCAAATCTAGACCTCACTAAATAAATAATTAACTACAAACCCCGCCCCCACCCCCACCCCCTCCCCTAAAGTTATTTTGCCCCTCCCCCACCCAATAATACAGCATTAAAACATTACAATAACATTATAAACATAACATCATCAATAAACATTACATCATCAATTAAATCATTACGTCATCACTTAACACATTACATCATCAACAACCCCGATCACATAATGAAAACCAGGCCCTCGATAACCAAAACCCTGCCTGACCCTTCACCCCTGTCAAGACCCCCCAAAACCTGAACGGTCAAGCAATGACCAACTTCCCCTTTACCTGTCAATCAATGAATCAGACCAATACTCACCAAAAACTTTACAATCAACAGCACCGAAACAACAAAACCCCGCCACCCAGAAAGGTAGGGGGGGGGGAACTACACCACCCCCCCTTTCTGCCCCCCAACTAAGAAAATAGAAACAGATACTAACAAAAGTCAACGTTGCATCGTCAGTGATCGTGCCAAAGCTTCACGCAACTCCAGCAAATACAGGTCCATCCCTATTCTGGAAAGGTGAACACCATCGTCTCTGAAAAATTCCACTGTCTCAAAGCGAATCTCTCTATGAGAAATCCTGCTGAAACCAAGCAAACAGCAACATCTGGAAACCTCAGAATTTACCTTTTTCCTGGCTCTGTCTACAGCCCTGGGATTTATCGCTCCTCTCCAAATCCTACGCGGAACTAGTTCCGTCCAGAAAACATGGCAACCAGCCCAAAACTCTTTAATAAGACTCAAATCTTTCTTGATAGCTCGCAACAATACAACACCCTTAGTGGTACAGAGATCGTTCTCCCCCAAATGAATCACCAGAATGTCAGGACATAGCCCGCCCACCATACTGTTGTTGAGACATGGAATTAACTCTCTCCAGAGCATACCACCTTTCCCCTTCCAAACCATGTCGAACATGCGAGCATTAAAACCCAGAAGCTCTCTGAAGTAACTCTGCGCCGCCTGGACTCGGGCCCATTTCACAAAGGAATGCCCAACTATCCAGACTGTCACCACTGGAGAACTGGGCCCAGCTACAGATCCTATAAAAGAAAACACAGTTAAAGCTTATGGAAAGGAAGATGACGCATGCGCCTCCTCCGCCTGGCCTCTTACGTAACGCTGAAAGCAGTTCGAAGACCAACGCCCCAACCTCATGATATCCCGTTGCGTCCAACCTCTATTAAAAGCTTCAGTTGCAGCACCAATCCGAAAAGAATGTGTACCATATAAATTCCCATCCAGGCCCAAATGGTGTAACGCCTTGCGCAAAACCATGCGAAATTGGTATGCTGTAACAGGACTGTTATCAATATGCTGGAAAACAAGAGCATCATCACCACCCCCTGATAAAGAACGCCAGCGCCGGGCCAACAGCAAAGGGCAAGTGATCCTAGGAGAGCGCGCTTCCAACCACACTCCTTTCCCCAACTTCTTCTGATCAGTTTTGGAACTAGATAACGAAACATGCACCCCCTCATCAGAACAAAACACATCACGCCAAAAAATTCCACACTTACATTTTGAGCCCAACAACTCCGAAACCCTAAAAGCTCCAAAAAACATAAATGCCAATAACATGGAGAACAAGCAAGACTCAAAGTCATCTGTACAAACCGAAGGCAGAATAGTTATCAGCCGAGCCAGCATCTGCCAAGATAAAGGGGCCCTTAATCTACTGGAGTGACCTTGTTCTCTAGCCCAGCCCTCAAGCATCCTCCTGCCAATCTCACCCGCCGAAGGGGAGTAACCCCAAACCAACTTACCCATGAAAGCTATCCCTGCCAATTTTCCTGCAATAGTCACTCTGGTCAAACCTTTATCCATGAGATCTAAAATGAACTTCACCACATCCTCAGAACGACGCCAAACCTCCTCACGCCTGCAAGCGCCGGACTCCAGAAACTCCCTCCAAGCCAGAGAATAAGCTGAACGCGTAGACACAAATAAAGAACCTACCACCAGTTGTAAAACCCGACGTTGCCTACGTGCCACAGATGAATCGGCATCGGGGTTGGTGATCTGTCTGCCTCCCTCGCCAGTCCACGGAATCTCCCCCACTGTGAACGAGACAAAGCATCCGCAATGTCATTGTCCACACCAGGAATGTGCAAGGCACGAAAGTGAATGTCGTGTTTCAAACAGCCCAGCACGAAGACTCTCATGAGCTTCAAGACCTGTTCATCCCTAGCGTCTGTCGATTAACAATCTCCACCACAGCCATGTTATCCACACGAAAAAGCACCTTCTTGTGTGCCAAGACCTCCCCCCACAGAGTCAATGCCACCAGTAAAGGGAAAAGCTCCAAAAAGGTTATGCTGTGACCACCATTCAACCACTCATCCGGCCATCGTTCTGCACACCATCTCCCATTCCAATACAAACCAAAACCATCACTGCCTGCTGCATCAGAAAACATTTGCACATCCCACTGGAAGTCAACATCCCGAACCAAAGGTACACCATTAAAAGAAGAGAGAAAAAATTTCCACATTCTCAAATCTTCTTTGACACCAGCAGACAAGCGGACACGATGGTGAGGCAAATGCTGACCTGCAAGGGCCCTGCCCAATCTGCGACAAAATGTCCTTCCTGCTCTCACCACCCTACACGCAAAATTGAGATGACCTAGCAACACCTGAATATCTCTCACCAACACTTTTCGTTTTGACAACATGGTTTCCAGCAACTCCAGCATATTCACTTTTTTATCCTCGGGCAAGCAAGCCCGCATTGCCACAGAATCAATTTCAATTCCCAAAAAGGACAAAACAGTGGCAGGACCCATAGTTTTCTTGGGAGCCAAAGGAACTCCCAGATCCTCCATAAGCCCTTGGAAAGTGTCCAGAGCAGACTGGCACTCCGTGGAGCCCGGGGACCCGACAAAGAAAAAGTCATCTAGGTAGTGCGTTACCAGTGAGGGACCAGACTGATGAGTAAAGTACCATTGTAAAAAAGTACTGAAACACTCAAAAAGAGCACATGAAATGGAGCAACCCATCGGCAATGCATTGTCCACATACCATTTTCCTGAAAATTGTATGCCCAGTAGACACCAGTCATCCGGATGGACAGGCAGCAGCCGGAAAGCAGACTTTATATCACACTTAGCCATCTCAGCAGCTGCGCCCGCGGTCACAACAAGTGACATGGCCACGTCAACTGAGGAATAAGAGACCGAAGTAGCATCTGGGTCAATAAAATCGTTTACAGACGACCCTTCTGGCCATGACAAGTGCTGAATAAGCCTGAATTGTCCCGGGTCTTTTTTAGGGACCACTCCAATAGGTGAGATTATCAAATTAAGGATCGGCCAATCATGAAAAGGGCCAGCCATCCTTCCTTCATGCACTTCTTTATTCAACTTTTCTTGCACCACTGCGCCATACTCAGACGCTGATTTCAAATTGGCAGACCATCTCCTTTGTCTGGAACCCATGTAACCCAAATGGAATCCAAATTCAAAACCGTCCAACAATTTTTGTTTCACAGCTTCATTATCATAATCCTGAAGTGCAAGGCGCAACTTTTCCAACTTAACCGGCGTATGAGCCCTTGGGTCCAACACCCTGAGTACCTCTAGATCCCCTACCTCCTGAAAACTGCTGGGACGTCCCTGAACCACCTGCACCTGACTGTTTCCCCTGTTGACCACCTGCTGGCTTGTTATCCCAGCATCTGGCCAATGGGTGCCGCCTACCACAACCGGAGCATTCATGTCTGAACTTACAATACTCTCTACTACAGGACCCCTTGTTAAATTCCCAGCATGTGCCAAAACCAGACTGTGTGTTTGAGGTACTCCCCACCCCTCCCTGGGTGGGTTTGCCCTGAAAGGGCCGGTAAATTAATGGGAGACCACTGGCTGTAAAAATCGTCTTACACCCCGATGCAGATCCCATAGTATGCTGCCATAAATCAGTGTCCAGTTCCCCCCACTTGGCCTCCGGATCCCAAGCCATCCTGGCCCTAAACTCCTCATCATACTGGGACCAAGCAAACCCCCCACCAGTAAGCTGCGCCTTACGGATAACATCCATGTATTTAAAAAGAGACACGCTGCGCTCAGGAAATTTTTCGCAATACACACTCGCATAAATAAGGAATGCAGCCGTCCAATTCTCAATAGTTAATGGAACTCTAGGTCGTTTTGCCAGTTCAAACTCTTCTTCTTTTGACCCTTCCTTGGACCGGACTTCCCGGTGTAGCAGTTTAAGAATTTCAACATATTCTCCCTTCCAAATACGCTTTTTTGTAGCCAACATTAAATGTGCACCCAAAGGCATCGTGACTCCCATATACGGCAATTTCTTAATTTTCAATTCCTTGCTAGCCAATGGCTCTTTTACCCCGCTTGGAGCTTCAGTGCTAGTACCACTCTCCACTTTACCTGTTATCTCCAAAACATCGTCAGTTCCTACAGCAGTATCTTTAACGTAACGTCCCTTCAGCAACCGCCCTTCACCAACCCCAACAGCTCCTTCCCCTCCTGTGCCCACAGACACCATAGTAGGTTTGGCCTGTGCAGCTAACTGCTCACCTGGTAACAAAGAGACCACTCTCGCAGGCTCTGCCCGTGGTGCCGATACCAATGTATCCTGTCTTCGAGGCACCCTGACTGACGGACCGTGTTCTCTTCTCTCCTTTACTTGTCTTTGCACCGCCTGAGCCTGAAAAACACTACTAGACACATGAGAGGGCTCCCCCCCTCTACCTCCCGAAACTCTCCTTCTTCGGGACTATCTTCATCATAATCCAGGACCACTGAATCGAGGTCAGCAGGAAACACCACACTACGGGTCTTACCTAACCCGGCATCAACAATATTACATTTTAATTGTTGTGAAGAACCTCCAGGAGGGGGAGCAGACTGTACACGCCTGTAACACCCCTTGCGCTGACTCTGTGGCTCCATAGCCGACGGTAAGGTGGACCACCTACACCTGCTATTCGTTGGGGCCAGCGGGGTCACGCCGGACCCTCGTGTGCTGACCGTGGCGGGTTCCCTCGATCGAACAGAGAGGGCCGCGCTAGGCATTCTCCTCACTTCACCTAGGCGAAATTGGACTGGACCACGCCCTGCCAAGTCTGGACCGCCACACCTATCCCTGTCCTGAAAAGAAAAAGTTTGGACTGGTGTGCTAGGATCCCTAAATACAAAACCTGACGCAGACCCTGTCCCCTGCAAATCGGAACCAACAACCTTCTCTTGAAACCTATCCAAAGAACGCCCTCTAGTACTACCCCTCAAAGGCACCCCCCTGACCGGAGAGTCGCCTATCACCCCTTCATCCTCACTCCAATCCAGATTATCAACCACCACCGCTGAAGAAGAAGCCCGAAGAGGAACCCCTGTACACCAATCGTGACCCTCACCATCCTTCTGTAATCCACGCTGCGCCAAACCTGCAGCACCAAAATGCTCCCACCCCGGAGAACCAAACATCAAAGAGGGGCCTCCTGCACCCCCGAGCAATATGGAACAGCATCCCTAGGCCCTTGTACAGGCCCACCACTTACTTGCCTGAAACCCCTGTCATGCTCTGACGTTGTGCCAGGAAAACTAACACCCCCTACACTCCTTACAACAGGTTGCCAAACCCCTGCAGAATTACCCACCACTGCCCCTCCAAGCCCCAAACTCCCTGCACCGGGTACATGACCTGCAACATTGACATCACAAGAAAAAACACCATGGCCCACCTGTGGCACACCCCTACCCCTGAAAACGGTCATCCACCTCCATGAACCCAAAAGACCCAGAACCCCCTGGCCGAGAAGCCTCCCGCCCCAAAACAACACCAGAAACGGAACCCCCCTCCCCCATTTGAGCCCACTCTCCCTCTCCCCTGGAAGCCCCCCCCCACAGACAAAGCAGCACCCACAGAAGAACCAGGAGTAGAAAACAATAAAGGGCTGCCCACATTACCCTCCACCTCCACCTGACCAACACCAACATCATGAGAAGAAAATACCTGACCAACATGAGGCTCCAAACCCCCAGAGCCCTCCACCCCACCTGATACAAACCTGCCTGAAACCATCCTACCCACAACACGTTGTCCATGCACTAAATGTCTAGAAGGGGTTAATAAAACCTGAGTGCCTGCATCCAATGCAAACTGTGTCTCAGCCACAACCAGCTCTGAAGTATCTAAACTGGGCTCAACGTGCTCCTGGTATGCCCCCTGTAAATCGCCAAATTGAACAGAGCCCCTGCGCGCTCCTCGCGCAGTCACCACATTCTCAGGCTCCAACCGACGCTCAATCAGCGGGTCCGATGCGGAGCGCTTCTTGCTCCCTCTCCGCCCCACCCTCCCCCGCCTGCCTGTTGATGGGAAACCCGAAGCTAACGCTTCATCGTGAGCCACATTGCCCGCCCGCACCGCCGAAGGAACAAACAGCGAGCCTCCCGCCTCCCTCGCCTGCCCTGCAGTAGTGCCAGATACCGCCGGAGCTCCCCCCGCCCCCACCGCCACTCGTGCCTGCACAGCAGGGGCCGGTCGCGCCGCACTCGCGCACACCAAGGGAGCGCCAGACACCGCCGGAGCTCCCCCTTCCACAACCGCCACTCGCGCATGCACAGGAGGGGCCGGTTTCCTCGTACGGGACCGGCCCCTCTCACTTATCTGCCCAGAGCGTCTGTTCTTCGGAGAGGAGCACGCCATAACCGCGGCAGACATGCCAGCGGAGGCCTGGCGCTGAGGGCGCGCCGGCCCCCCTCCCACCAACAGATCCATGCGACCTGCCTCGGACAGAAGCCTCATCGCTTCTAATACACGATAATCCTCCATGTAGACGATGAAAACAGGAAAATTACACCAAAAGAGGGCTACCTAAAACTCTAGAATGAACACCACACAAAAAACGCTAACTATCCTCCTAGCCACCAGGTCACCAAACCTAAAATGGAGGCTAGGAGGCGGGAACACCGGGGTTTATAATTGGGCTGGCAAAACCCTACTAGGCCAGCCCAATTACAGAAAATTCTGCTTTAAGATTAACCCCTCGCAGCCCTCCCAAAATGCCCGGGGGAGGAGACCTCCCTTTGGTCAGCTCTCTCCCCCAAGCCACCCTTTGGGAGGGCGGGGGATCTCCTGCTTCTGTTTGTCGAGTGTTGTCTCTTTGATTTGGTGAAGTCTCTCTGCGGCCGGTGTAGTCATGGCTCCATTCGCCGCTATCTGCACGATGGTGATGGGGCTAAGTTGATTTCCCTGCTCTCGCAGCTCGTGTTGGCATTGGGAGGCTCCTCCCACACTCTTACATGTACGTCCCTGATGTTGGGCGGGCCAGTCCATCTTCTCGCCTGAGCCACGTACAGCAGACCGGGTCGGTGATACGGTGAGTCACTTTGTCTCTGTTTATGTCGAGACTGAGTCGTTGTGGCTCCGATGTCGCTTTTCCTTAATGGTTTTCAATGCTGATGGCGGGCCCCGGGGCTTTCTGAGTGTTTCCTTACTGGAGGTTGGAGTTTTGTTCATGGCGGCTCCGGAGGTTCGCGTCTCGCTGCAGGCCTTGCGTTGTGTTCCACTGACTCTCAGTAGCTTTGCACAGCTCAGTTCGTACCAATGTGCTCACAGGGTGTTCATTCTATTATGGCGCTCTGTTTTGGCGTTTATGGGGCGGTGATCTGTGTTGTAAATTACGGATAACCGAGGTTGCTGGGATGGAGCTCTACAGAGCTGCGTCCGCCATGCTGGCTGGCTAGCTAACAAGGAACTAAAGATTTGTTAACATATATTACAACCTTTAATAGACTCCTAATAGACACAAAGTGGCCTGAAGAAAAAAGAACTTCCCTTTTTTATTGTGGTTTAAGAGAAGATTTAAAAGATGCCCTTCCCCATATTGTGTTTCACCCAGATGAGTACTCAGAATTCATGATTTTAGTTGTAAAATTAGATTATAGTTTAAGAGAAAGAAAAGGGCAGCGTCCCAAATCTGACACACGATTTTATCAGCTGAAATCTGAAAGAAACAATACAGGTGGTAGGAATGCTGAAGTTGAACACATGCAGATAAGAGGCATTAAAGGGCCCTTAACGACAGAGGAGAAGGAACGTCATAGAAAGTTAAATTTACGTTTATATTGTGGCAAAGCCTGTCATTTTGCTCGAGATTGTCCCAAAAACCCTAAAAGTAAAAATGTAGTGGTTCTTTCCACTTCATCAGTAACGACTTTGGAAAACTAACTCTCTTGACTCCTAAGGAGATCGTCGAGTGCAGAGAAAAATTCCCAAGATCTTCCAGTATTTGGTAAATACAGTGGACTGTTTTCCTCGCCATTTCACAATACAGGTTTCATTGATTTTCATAAAATCAAAAACGACATATATTCAGTGCTTAATATGTGCCGGTGCTTTTCAGAGCTTAGTACCGGCACCTCATTCTCAGGGCCGGGTCTACATGGGTGGCTGCTAATAAGGGGCTGCCCCACTAAAAGTAAACAAGAGAAAACCCCCCAGAGTCACTTTCTGCTTTCATGAAAGGCTCCAGTGCTTAGTTTCAGCCTTCAGGCATTTTGTAACCTGAAACTCGTTGTAGGGCTGGGCGTAGTTTGTGTAGCGCCACTACGCAGAATTTTGGAGCAAAAAATCGCAGAAAAGGGGGGCGCGTCCTGAGGGTCCGTGTGCCTGGGACAGGGGTCCCTCATGCCTGGGCAGACTCCCTGATCTCCCCGGCCTGGTTGGAGCCCGGGAGCCATGCGGACCTGGAGCCCCGGGAGCCCTGCGGCCCCGGGAGCCCTGCAGCCCCCGAGCCCTGGAGTCCCGGAGCCCTGCAGCCCCGGAGCCCTGCAGCCCCGCAGCCCCCGAGCCCTGGAGCCCCGGAGCCCTGCAGCCCCGGAGTCCTGCAGCCCGAAGCCCTGCAGCACCCGAGCCCTGCAGCCTCGGAATCCTGTAGCCCCGGAGCCCTGAAGCCCTACAGCCCCAGAGCCCTGAAGCCCCCGAGCCCTGCAGCCCCGGATCCCTGGAGCCTCGGAGCCCTGGAGCCCTGGAGCCTCGGAGCCCTGGAGCCCTGGAGCCTCGGAGCCTTGCAGCCCGAGCCTTGCAGCCCCGGAGCCCTGGAAGGGCAGGCGGGAGCCCTCCCGCAGAGGCTCGGGGCAGGCAGATTGGCATCATGTCGGTCCCGGCCATCTGGTCGCACCTTTCCACTCGGCCATCTGGTCGCACCCAATGCTTCCCAATGGGGCGACCAGATGGCCGGGCTTCCCTGGAAGTCCCGATGAGGTGCCATTCACCTCCCGGATCCCAGCCAGGGCTCCAGGAGGTCGGGCACGTTGGTGCCCTGCGTCCCCTCCGTCACTCGGCACGCACAGGTTCCCAGAAAGAGGGGTAGCCTTCCTCCGGATTACTAGGGGCAAGGGTATGCCCGGACATCTTTCCGGGGCTGGCGGTTCCCTGCCGGGGACCAGATGGGCGATGACCGGGCAATACCTCCCAGGAGTCCGGGGCTCCCTCCTCCAGCCGCGTCGTGGCAAAGTACCCGGGACGGGCTTCATGGGTCCCAGGGCAGTCCTACCAATGCCTGAGGCCCAGCATGGGGTTTCAGAGCCCCCCCTGAGCCCTGCAGCCCCAAAGCCCTACGGCCCAGGAGCCCTGCAGTCCGGGAGCCCTGGAGCCCTGCAGCCCCGGAGCCCTGCAGCCCTGGAGGCCGGGAGCCCCGGGAGCCCCGGAGCCCCGGAGCCCTGCAGCCCCCGGAGCCCTGCAGCCCCGAGCCCTGGAGTCCCAGGGCCCTGCAGCCGCGGAGCCCTGCAGCCCCGGATCCCTGGAGCCTCGGAGCCCTGCAGCCCCTCAGCCCCGGAGCCCCGGAGCCCTGCAGCCCTGCAGCCACGAGCCCTGCAGCCCCGGATCCCTGGAGCCTCAGAGCCCTGGAGCCTCGGAGCCCTGCGGCCCCCGAGCCCTGCAGCCCCGGAGTCCTGGAAGAGCAGGCGGGAGCCCTCCCGTGGAGGCTCGGGGCAGGCAGATTGGCGTCATGTCGGTCCCAGCCATCTGGTCGCACCTTTCCACTCAGCCATGTGGTCGCACCCAATGCTTCCCAATGGGGCGACCAGATGGCCGGGCTTCCCTGGAAGTACCTATGAGGTGCCATTCGCCTCCAAGATCCCAGCCAGGGCTCCAGGAGGTTGGGCACGTTCGCTTTTGGGGTACACTGAGCCGTGCGGTGTGCACTTGTTTTCAGAAAGAGGGGTAGCCTTCCTCCGGATTACTAGGGACAAGGTACTCTGGGACCCCTCTCGGCCTAGCAGTCCTCAGCCGGCAGCTGGATGGGCCAGGATGCCGCCCCACCCCGAGTCCGTCCCTGGGCCTCCCGCATAGCAGGATGCCCTGGACGGGGTCCGGGAGGGCCTGGGGAGGTGTCCCCTGCACCTCCGGGCCTGGGGGCCCCCTTACTGGCTCCAGGGGACCCACTGGGCCCAAGGCCGGGTGCTCTGGCCCTGGGCCCCGTCCCCCGGCCTGCCGGCACTGCCAAAGGCCCGGGACATGGTTCCGTTGTGCCTGGGGAGCCTCCCCTTGCTTGGCTGGTTTCAGGAGCTCCAGCCGGGGCCCCACGATGGCCCTGGGAGGGCGGCCTCCCCACCCGGGGCTCCGTCCTGGGTCCTGCTGAGTGGCAGGGAGCCCGGGACGGGGTCCGGAGGGCCCGGGGAGGCTCCCCCTGCGCCTCCGGGCTCGGGCCCGGGACGCTCCTGCCTCTCAGCCCCTTGCCGATGGTCCTTTTTCTCTGAGTTTGCTCAGGCAGACCTCCGTGAGGTCTGACCATGCTGAGAGGGGGAATGCAGTCCCTGGGCCCACCCGCCGGGGCTCCCAGGGGCCCGCGGTTTGCTCCTGCCTCTCTGCCCCTTGCCGATGGTCCTTTTTCTCTGAGTTTTCTCAGGCAGACCTCCATGAGGTCCGGCCATGCTGAGAGGGAGAAGGCAGTCCTGGGGCCCGCCCGCCGGGGCCCCCAGGGGCCTGGGACGCTTCTGCCTCTCAGCCCCTTGCCGATGGTCCTTTTTCTCAGAGTTTACTCAGGCAGACCTCCGTGAGGTCCGGCCATGCTGAGATGGGGGAGGCAGTCCCGGGGCCCACCCGCCTTGGCCCCCAGGGTCCCGGGAACGCTCCTGCCTCTCAGCCCCTTGCCGATGGTCCTTTTTCTCTGAGTTTTCTTAGGCAGACCTCCGTGAGGTCCGGCCATGCTGAGAGGAGGAAGGCAGTCCCGGGGCCTGCCTGTGAGAAGTTGGCCTGATATATGATGCTCACTAGTTCTAGTGATCACCTTGTATCAGTCCAAACAACTCTTATGGTGATTGGTTGTAAGTCAACCTTATAGAGCAGCTATCCTAATGGTAGCATGGACAAAGCAGTCGTAGGCTAAACTCTTTTGGCATGTGAAGCCAGCTGTTTTACCACATATAACCCCTTGAATACCAAATGAAAGGACACCACACAGGTAGTTATGAAAATAAACAAGATATTTATTAACTAACAAACACCTCTGAACTCTTTATGAGATCAGAGGGCTAAGCACATGACAAGACTCCTAAGAAAAATACGTTTAAGTTGCACAATTACAATGTTGCCCTAGGGGCACAACATACCATATACTAAGTAAGTGGAATGTGAAAGTCGATAGAAGAAATCGAGCTGTCCAGAGGCTGTAGGATCGCTGGGACTACACTATCCTAACTCTAGGTAAGTAATAGGAGGCCCATGGGACGCGTGTGCAGAGTGTGAACTCACACGCGAGATGCGTAACAACGTCTATGGACAGTACAGTTCAAGTAAAAGGTGAGTACGGACAATCCTGACTAGTTAGGACTAAAACGACTGTGGAACTGGACACTAGGAGAGTCAATCTACCCTTGAGCACCGAAATGCCCTTGTTACCTCACCCACAGGCTGTGGGTGCATAGGTGCGAAGTCGTGTCGGGTTCCGACGTTGAAGTCTATGGAGCCTGAAAGAAAAGATGCTGCAGGCGACCAGGAGGAAGATGTCCGGTGTGATCCAAGGGTGGATCAGTGAAGAGGAGAACCTGAAAGCAGAGGGACAATGTTCAAAGTCACTAGCCAGTGACTGGAGTGGAACCAGGAGTGGAACCAGATGTCGTTGTCACGATCAGGTGAAGAGTGGACGCTTGTCTCTGCAGTTACGTGGACCAGGAGGTGTCTTCGATGACCAGGATGGAGGCACGAGCTGTCCCACGCAGGCTCTCGCTGTCGGCGGTGTCGGATCCGTATTTGGAGTCAACAGGCCTTGGCAAAGGCAACCCACGCTGTGAGTGGAAACGGCGTCTGGAGTGGACCAGGAGGGTCCAGGGTGCTTCTCCTTTGCAGGGAAGCAGGGGCCAGTCTGGAGCAACCAGACCAGCAGATTGGATTTCAAGGTTCGTCGTCTAGGAGGTCACTAGCCAGCCGGCAAGTGACCAGACAATGCGTCGAGCAGCAAACAGGCAGAAGGGCCACATGCAGATCTCGTGGATGCTGGAGGGCTGGTCTTCGGTGCAGGAGCTGCTCGGGGTCGGGGCTTCTCAGTCCCCAAAGCACTTGGTCGAGATTACCTCAGAAGTCGTGCTGGAGCAAAGTGCTGCTTCTTCCAAGATGGCTGGTCCCACGTGTCTCGTCGCACCCACGGATCTCAGCTGTGCTGCAGATGTAGGTAGAGGTCGGAGAGGTCATTAGCATCCTCATCTCTAACAGTGAGGAGCTTGTCTCTTCCTTTACCTTCAAAGGAGAGCCACAATATAGCTGCCCACTGACTCTGGGGTACCTGCTGTACTTTGCAGGCTCTCTCCAAAGCAGTCATCCATTCTGTCTGGGAATCCGGGTCTCGTCGGGCTCTGAAGTCTGGATCCTCGAGGGAAGACGACAAAGGGAAGCCGCTGGACGCTGATGGTGCCTGCTTGTGCAGGGTGGACACTCCTTGCCCACAAGGGAGATTTCTTCAGTCTTCTTGGCAGAAAGTCGAAGTCCAGAGTTTCTTCTTGTAGAGTTTCACTTCAGGATTATTCTAATTTGGAATGGGCCCAGCTCCTACCTTTATCCTGCTAAAGGGGGCTGTACTATCACTAGGTCCCTCCTATGGGTGGGACCAAGAACGGGGGTGGTTACACCCCCTATCCTTTGTCCGGTCTTGCGCCAGAGCTGGGGCTGGAGAGCCCCAGGAACTGGTTTAGACCGATGTATGCACAGGGACACCTTGTGTGCCCCAGGCATGTCTCATTCCTTTCATCCCTGTCCTACCCAATACACAAAATCCTGTCTGCCCAGGGTGGTGCTAGCACCTCTCAAGGCAGGAAACCCTTTGTCCAAGCCTCCCTCGCTGGAAGGACTCCCAGCAGCAGGAGGTCAGACTTGTGTCTGTGGTGGCAGCATCCATTTTGTGATGCTGAGGCTCGGGTTAACTTTAACCGGGGTTCACATTTAGGTACATGTCGTGTCCCTCTAAAAGGATGGAATGCTACCCCCGTCACCAGCACTGGTGAGGGGTAGTATTCCAATTCGTATGACACCTTACTCGACATGTTTGCTATGCCAAAGTTAGCAATAACCATGAGGATTATAATGCACTTAAGAGTATATGGTATAGCGTTATCATGGAAACAGCTAAAGGACTTGGCTCCGAAAGCTGTAGACAGGCTCAGCTCATGCCAGAGCACTATCTCACATAATTCCAAGCACTCTGCCTCCAGGATTGTTAAAGCCTGCCATAGGAGTGACTTATAGGAGTATATGTGTCCATTTTAGGGTTAGATATAGGTATACTATATCTAAAGCAAAGGGTGATTACACCACTTTGCCCCAGCTGATTGATCAGCCAGTTGTGTCAGATTTGGAGGGCCAGCCAGTGGTGGCATAATACATGCTGCAGCCCTGGTAGGCCTTGGGTTCACTTATGCCCTGGGTACCTATGGTACACTGTGCAAGGACTTACAAGAGTGATCCAATACCAATTGGTAAATGCACCTAAGGTACATGGATGTCAATTTAGAGAGAGAACAGCTAGGCTGTGGGTCTAATTAGCAGGCCCACAGCCAGGGAAAGTCATAAACCAGTGAAGCAAAAAGCAACAATCTGGGGTGACCATAGGATTGCAGACCCTACTATCCTACACCGCCCGCCCACTTTGCTGACATTAAAAGTAATTTTTTCTAATTTAGCAAAGAGATGATTTTCTTTTAACTTTGAAAATACTGCACGAACATGTTGGGTATGTTCTTCCGGGTTCGTAGAGTAAATGAGGATGTCGTCTATGTATACTATGACACAAACGTCCAGGAATTCGTGTAGGACCTCATTTATAAAGAATCGAATGGCCGCAGGGGCATTACACAACCCAAAGGGCATTACTGTGTACTCAAATAGACCAAACTTTGTCTTGAAAGCTGTCTTCCACTCATCCCCCTCTTTTATTCGGACCAGGTAGTAAGCTCCCAGCAGATCTAGTTTAGTGTATACAGTAGAATGTCTTTATTGATCCAATAACACAGGTATTAGAGGAAGAGGATATTTATTTTTATTGTAGCCTTATTTAGTCCTCTATAGTCGATACACGCGCGCAGAGATTTATCCAGCTTCGGGATAAAAAAAAGTGGAGATGACACCGGAGATGTGGAATGTCGGATGAACCCAGACTGTAGTAGGTCATCTAGGTAGGTTCTTAAATATTTGGTCTCTTCGTCAGTCAAAGCATATACTCTGTAATTAGGTAAAGGGGCCCCTGGGATGAGATCTATACGGCAGTCATATGACCGATGTGGGGGTAACACACTAGCCTTCACTGGATCAAAAACGTCTTTAAAGTCAGAATATTCAGGAGGGAGACTTGGTTCGTCTTGTGTAACACTAGCACAGTGTATTATTGAGCTCTGTTCTGTACCTGCTTCACGATAGCAATTGGTTCTACAGAATAAGGAATCCAAAGTAACTGTTCTGTTCACCCAATCAATTTTTGGGTTATGAGTTGTTAATCAGGGTACCCCGAGAATCAAGCCAAAATTAGGGGTATCTATCAGATCAAAGCTAATCATCTCTCTGTGCCCGTTTAGACAGACCATGACAAGGGGACTTGTTTGTTTTGTGATTAATCCAGAGGTCAATTCATACCCATCCACTGCACATACTGCTTCTAGACAAGGCTTTAGGCAAATAGGAAGACCTAATGTGTTAGCTAACTTATTATCCACAACATTTCCTGTTGCTTCTGAGTCCAGTAGGACAGGGAGAGAATGTATAACTTGGGTAGTAACAATTAAAAAGATCTGAATTATGAAATGTCTAGGTATGTGCGGTACCATGAAGGCGGCAGAATTAGAGGTTTGATTAAGATGTTTTCTCGAACAAGTAACCTCCCCCCTTGTCGAGCTTAATGTTAATGTTAATGTTAATGTTATATGGACTTATATAGTGCACGGCTGCCCCAGCCAAGGGGCGTCCCGACGCTTACTGTTCGTACCCGGGGGGGCTGCTGCTGATGGAACTGCAGATGACATAACATAACTAACAGAAGAGGTGGGTTTTTATGGGTTTTCTGAAGGACAGGAGATCTTTCAGTCCGCTTATCTGGGCTGGAAGTTCATTCCAGAGCTTTGCTGCTAGGTATCTGAATGAACGACCGCCCATCCGAGCTAATTTAATGCGGGGGACAGTGGCCAGGTTCTGTCCCTCCGACCGCAGAGTGCGTCTGGGAATATAAGATGAAAGGAGTGGGCACAGCATTGGGGGGGAGGCAGATTTCAGGATTTTAAAAGCGAGGCATAAGGCTTTGAAGTGGATCCTCTTTTCTACCGGGAGCCAGTGTAGTTTCATAAGGGTATTAGTTACTGACTTGTGGAGGGGGAGGCCCGTCAGAGCTCTCGATTTCTCTGCTACGTTAGTCCCTAGCAGCAGGGAGCTAGCGTAGTCCAGCCATGAGAGAATGGCTGACTGTACCACCAGTTGGCGAGTTTGGTGGTCAAAATATTTTAGGATAGGCCTTAGGTTTCGTAGAATCCCGAAGCAGGTGGCCGCCACTTTTTTCGTGTGATGGGTGAAATTCAAAGCAGAGTCCACCCATACTCCTAAGTTTTTTACATTTTTGAGCACGGGTGGTTGTCCCAGTGTCTCAGGCCACCAGTTATTCCCCCAAGCCGTTGTATCTTTGCCTACCAGCAAGATCTCTGTCTTGCGGGCGTTGAGTTGGAGGTAGTTTGATGTCATCCAGCTAGTGATGTCAGCGAGAGTCTGTTTAAAATTCTGCGCACTCAGGCCGCTCTCGTCTTTCAGTGCCACCACCAACTGGGTATCGTCGGCGTAGGACACTAGTGACAACCCGCGTTTCCTGGCTACCTCTGGTAGAGGTTGAACGTAAATATTAAATAAAGTGGGGCTGAGGGCAGACCCCTGGGGCACTCCCTGTTCGATGGGGCATTCTTTGGAGAGGTACGGCGGGATGGAGACCCTAAAGGATCTACCTGACAGGAAAGCCTTGAACCAGCTAAGGGCTTGACCTGATACCCCTGCTTCCTCCAGCCTGAACATCAGCACCTCGTGTGAAACCGTGTCGAATGCAGCACCGAGATCTAAAAGGATCAGTGCTGCTGTTCCTCCTGAGTCAAGTATAGTCCGAAGATGTCTATCACACTCAGGAGGGCTGTTTCGGTGCTGTGCCCGGCCCGGAAGCTATGTTGGGACCTGTCTAGAATGGAGCTGGACACCAGAAAATTGGTCAAGGTGGAATTAACATGGGCTTCCGCCACTTTGGCTGGCCAAGAAAGTAGTGATATGGGCCTGAAATTTTCGGTTAGGTTAGGGTCTAGCGTGGGTTTCTTTATGATGGGGGTGACCCATGCTTGCTTCCAACTGGGGGGAATATTGGCCGTAAGGAAGGACAGGTTTATAATGTCTCTAAGGGGGCCTAGTACTGTCTCGTCTGCTTCTCTGAATTGTTCAGGTTTAAGAGGGTCTGCGGGTGAGCCTGATTTAATTTTATTACAGAGTGTCAGAAAGTTTTCTTGGCTAAGTGCCGGAATGGTGGCAAGTTTGGGCCTATTCGGGTCAGCTGTAGGAGTGAGTTGTGGAGTGGCCGGAAAGGCGTTATAGATTTTCTGGATTTTGTCCATGAAAAAAGAAGCCAAGTTATCAGCAATTGGCTCGGCTGAATACCACTCGGAAGGCGGGGGGAGCGAGTGAGTAAGTAAATTAAAAACTGCTCGAAAATAAGGCAGAGTGCAGGAGGGAAGTTTCAGGTGAAATTAAAATAAATTTAAAATGAAGGGGAATCGCCGCGATAAAATCCGCGAGGGAGCCCCACAAATAGCACACTTAAATCTGGCTATTCACTGGCATATACAGAAATTCAGCAACAACCTCCTGGCTTTCCGCCTCAGGAGAAGTTCACACAAACAGCATATCTCGCGTCTGCACCGGGGAGGCTCCTTATATAGTGTCCCTCTAGTGCAGGGAATGAAGACTCCCAAGTCAAAATGGCCACTACAGGAAGCCCGGGACCTAGGGACTCAGCAATTGGCTCGGCTGAATACCACTCGGAATGCGGGAGGAGAGAGGGAGTAAGTAAATTAAAAACTGCTTGAAAATAAGGCAGAGTGCAGGAGGGAAGTTTCAGGTGAAGCTTCCCTCTTGTACTCTGCCTTAGTTTCAAGCAGTTTTTAATCGTTAATCGTTTCCCGACTCAGTTGAGGAGATAGAGGAAACAGTACCCTTTCGTGAAGTTTTAGGTTTTACTGGACATTCTCTGGCAAAATGTCCTGCCTTGCCACAATATAAACATAATTGAAGTTTTCTGCTTCTTTCTTTTTCCTCTGACGTGAGTGGACCTCTGAGTGTCCCTATTTGCATAGGCTCAGGTTCAGGGAGTTTATTATCTGTGTCTTTCTTCTCATGTCTAATAAAAGTTAACCGCGATTCAAGTTTGGATTTATCTCCCTTTCTTTCTCCTAGTCTGTGTTCCAATTTCACGACTAAATCTACATAGTCAGAATAGTCTTCTGGCAAATCAACGATATGAGCCAGCGCGTCTTTTTAACTCGTCTCTCAAACCTTTATAAAAAAGGGAGACGCGCTTTTCTTCTGGCCTACGTGTCTCGGTGAGTAAACGATTAAAACTAGTGAGATAGGTCAATAAATCCTTGTTACCTTGTTTAAGATTTAAAAGCTCATTATCGCTTGCCTGCATAAAAGTGTGTTTTGCAAAAAGGCTAGTCATAGTACGTTTACATTGATTCCAATTATGCAGGATGGGATCATCTCTATCCACAAAAGGAATTGACCAGTTGGCTGCTGTACCGCCCAAATAAGACAAGACGAATGCCACTTTCGTAGCATCAGTAGGGAAGTGTTGTGGTTTACAAACGAAGTGTAATTGACATTGATTGATAAAAACATGGAATTTGTTACTATCTCCATGAAAATGTTCAGGTGCTGCTAAAGGCACAGCATTAGGAACATTAACAGTAACCTCAAGTGGGGGGTAAAGTTGCATATTTTGCTCGCGCCCCTGTCTCTGAGGAGGTTTTAAACAAAGGCGTAAAAGCTGTGTTCCACTGAGATTCCCTAGGTTTATACCTGCTTAAATCCTGTTTTAAAAAGGTGTTTTCCAACTTTAATTTCTCTATTTCTGTTAGGGTTTGTGCACAGCAAAGAGCTTGTCCCCTCTCATTGCACTAGTGGTCTCTTTAAACATACTACTAAAAAGCCTTTCTTGTTATCTCAGCACCTCCCTAAGATTTCTGTGTATGTTGCTCAATGTATTCACAAGTTTGGACATTGCTGTCTTGTTTGTACATTGGACCTTGCTTTTACCAAGGCTTATTTAGAAAACATTGGACCTCGCTTTTACCAAGGCTTATTTAGAACACTCCTCCCTAGGCCATGTGTTACTTCATCTCATTAGCATAATAATTGAAGCTCTGCACACCTGCTTATGAGAACCACACCCAGTTCTTCCAGCTCTTCGAATCACACCCAGCTCTTCGAACCACACCGAGCCCTGTCTATAAAAGGCAGCCCCTGAGCCTCACGCAGTGCTTGTGCTCGTCTACCTCCCACTTACCTGAGAACAGATCCTTCGGTGCTGGCACTCCTGCTCTCTCCAGACCTTCATTGACTTCAACGGGCGCAGCTTCTGGCTCTTCCTTCTTCTGGTTTCCAGCTACTTCTTGCCTCAGCCCCTCTTCTGTCCACTGCAATCGACCTGCAAAAGAGAAAGAGGTCAAGGTTAGACTGATCAGTATCCCTTTTCAGCAACAAGTAAGTGCAAAACCTTTTATTACCTGAAAGAACTTTATCGGCGATTTCTGGATTCATGTAAAGACAATTTGGAACAAGATATCTCCCACAAACTTTGTGGTTCAAACCCTTTGTTACAAGAATACTTTGTGGAACTTTGTGAAATAAACATTGTTTTACATGGAACTTTTTTAAGAATCGAACAGAGGAAACCATTGACAGCAAGGCAAACAGTAAATCGAGGACTTGCACAAATTACCTGCTGTATTTTGATGTAAAAGTACAGTATTTGTTTTATATAAAGTCTGGAAATGTGTGAAAAGTGAGTTTGCTATTAAGAATTTAGGCTTTAGTTATATTAAGGTGAATGTTATATGTTGGTAATTCTGATAATGATATTCGTTTGATTTTGCAGAAGTTTTACAGTAATAGAAAGCACATCCCAGAACAGAAACAAATTCCAAACCTGGAAGCTTGACACCAGGATCCAAGAGGTACTTTTAGAAGAGAATTTCTAATAAGATTAAGGTTTAGTCAGGAACACATTTAGGGATAGGTTGCACTTATCTGTTCTTTGTTTATGTTTCATTAGGCACCAGTTTCTACAGAAGTCAGAGAGGGCTGCAGACTTTAGCAGTTTTTCTACAGTGGAAACACAAGAACGGTGTTTTCTCTCTTTTTTTATTTTATCCACTTCCCCCCTTCCCTTGAGCTTCTGGTTCTTAGTGCACTGTTTTAAAACTAGTGTGCTGGAACAAGCAGTTTCAGGGTGGGGTCGGACTGTCTTCAACCTCCATCAGAACTGAACAGAAACTCAGGTGAGCTGGGCTTTCACAATTTCCTCTTGCATATGTTGCAATATGCCAGACACTGATTCATTATGGGCCAAGTCCTCGTTTAGGGCCTGCGTCATATCTGTGGCGTCAATGCCCTCTGTTTCTTCCCCGGCATTCATCGTCCAACAGAACTGAATATTTTAAAGGCTTGTGCATCTGTCAAACAGTATGTTACTTTTTCTAAATATCAGATGGTGGATTACAGAGTCACATATTGACACTAGATTAGTCTGTATCATGTAGAAAAGAAGGCAGATGACCTGGATGCATATAGGACCCCAAAAATCCTAATGACATTTGTTCAAATATATTACTTGTGGATCTTGGGCCAGCAGAAACAGATTGTTGAAAATGGAGTTCTTCAGTTTAATCAAGAAGGCTTTTGACAGGGATTCTGTACCAAACAAGAAGAGAAGCAAAATCTAGATCTTTATGTAGTATTCACTTAGCTTGCCCAAGCTTTCTATTCTGTGACTCAAAACAGCTGTTGTCAAAATATGGAAAAGTTGGGGACTGACATGGGTATGATATCTTTAATTGGGATTTTGTACAATTATACCTCAATAACTATACCCAAGGCCTGGAGAGGGCATTTAGTAATTCTCAAAATGACATGGAAGGGGAGGGATAGTGCTGCTTGTGGGCTTCTGTTCTATTTTTTCTCTACATCACTGAATTTTCATATGGGTAGCATGACTGGGTTAAGGATGTGTCCATGTAAAGTAAAAGTGATGCCCTCCTCCATGCAGATTATACAGCCCAGGGTCTGTATTATGGATACAGTGCATTGTTCTATTCTGTGCCACCATGCACAATTTTATTCTATGTGCAGAGCAGGACAGATTCAGAAGATGCACATTTTTACAGTGGCCAACATTGTGAGGTGTGTGAGATGTAGACAGAGAGGATTTAAAGTGGAACTATATTATTATACATTATTCAGTTGTAATATTGCTTCTGAAAATATCTTTCAGGATTGGTGGGTACCTCAATTTATGTTCTACGCTAGTTGAGGATGTGGGTGGAGTCAATAGAGTAAGTGGATGGAGCCATTGGAAGAAGTGGGTGGACAGACCACTGGCATCACAGCGTGGGGCAAGATGGCTGCTGACAGTCCGTAGGGAGTAGCCGCTCCTCACCTTGCTCCTGCAGGACGGTGGAAAATCTATGGAAATGCCTTTGAGGCACTGCTGTCTGCTGTTGTTGCTGCTAAAGATTATGGGGGAATATTCTTTATCCATTTAAAGTGATTCAACGCATCTCTATCTGGGTAGTGAAGAGTGGACCAAGACTACCTGCTGTATTCTTTTGGTTTAACTAGCTGAGAACTGGTATTTTTCGCGCAGGAAGTGCGGTAAAACAAACCATGGCCCCGCGGGTCCCGAAAACACAGAAGGAACCGCAAAACGATAAAGAAACAGACAAGGATACCTCTAGTGATCCGGGTGTGGCCGCAACAACTGCCAACCTCAGATCGACACCGATGACCCAGACACGGAGAAATAAAAAACAAGATAATGCGGAAGTCGGCATCAAGAACACCGAGATGCCGAAAGATAAGGACAAGGAAAAGAAAGCCGCTATATCTAATAAAAAGGGCGTTAAACGCCAGAACTGTGAAGTTTCTAGTAAGGAGGGAAACCTACGGGAATCTACCCTCCGTTAGTCGTTTGGAGTCCAAGATACGGCTCTGGTAACCCCCGCATTATCTGCACTCATGGTAGCAAGCGGGACCGCAGGTGACCCAGCAGAGTTGGGAGAGCTGGGAGAGCCGTCCACAGAGCCATCCACAGACTTGCCTGATGCTGGGACTGGGACAGGGGCGGAGACAGGCTCCGCAGTCAGGGAGAGCGGCGTGCGGATACCAGAGGAAATGGTCCGAGTGGCGTCTCTCGCTGTGGCTTCATCAGGAGGGGTTCTGTCGCAGGCTGCATGGAGTGAAGAGACTTCCGAGCAGGGAGATCAGCTAGCGCCTGCGTTCGAACGGGGGAACTCAGTGGCTGGTGATGTGGTGAACGCTGGCGGTGTACAGCCGCAACAACCAGGCTTTGAGGATATTATCGATATCACTGAGCATTGCGGTAAGGATGGGGCCGAAGGGGGTGAATCATTACTACCGACTGTGCACGAGACTGAGAGCGGGACTGATAAGGGTAAAAAATTGATGCCAGAAGCTTTCAAAGTCATATTCCCTCCTGCTACATTAGTGTCTGTGCATGCACGCTCCAAGATACAAAGTAACTATGCGAATTCAGAGAGCAGGGCTGGTCCCCCCAGGCTCCATAAGGAAGGACCGGAGGACGGTGTGCCCTTACCTCTTCCCACAGAGCAGGCAACACGACTCAAGGACATTATTACTGCATCACATAGGGGCGATACTAGGCTAAAAAATCAGAATGTTTGTGAAGTCAGTAGGCTACAGCCACGAGATGAATCCCTTAACCCTGGTTCTCCTAGTGACGAGTGTTTCTACTCTGTGAATGACGAGGAGGATGAGGAAAAGACAGCCTCTGGCTCTGTAACAGAAAGCGACGAGGGCAGCTCAGAAGCAGAGGATGGTTCAGACTCACCAGTTTCGACACCAGAAAGTGACCAAACGCATAAGGCGTGTACCAAAAAGAGGGCTAAGAATTTGAGAAGCCTCAAGAGCAGGTCTCATAATAGGGCAAAGTTTAATATGAGCCCCTCACATCCGGAAATATCTAAAAAAACTAGACTGGGATTACTCAGCCACCTCCCAGCTCTATCAGGAGAGGAGCATTAATGTATCTCGAACCCAGAATGATACCCCAGGGCAGGCGACCACCATGGATATGCTATTTGCTACCCTGAAACAAATGCAGGGGGAGGCCAGAAGTGAATCTCGAAGGGCAAAGCAGGCCAATAAAAAAATACAGGGGTCACTGCGCAAGGTGAACAAACTCTATGTAGATATGGCAGCTAGGGTCACGGAGGTGGAAACAAGAACTGAGAGACTGGAGGAGTACGTTGGGAAGTGGAATGAGTTTAAAGACGAGCAGGAAAATATGGCGTTGGATGTGTACTGGAAACTTGAGGATTATGAAAATCGACAGCGGAGAAATAATGTCAGGTTTTTGGAGGTTGCGGAAGGGAAAGAGGGACAGGCCATGAGGGCTTTTGTTGTTAGCTTACTTAAGGGGGCTTTCCCGGAGTTGTCTGCCTGGAATTGGGAGAGCGAGATACAAAGAGCACATAGGTTCCCTATGGTACAAAGAAAAGGGTCAGCCACTGATAAGCCAAAGGCAATTTTGATATATGTAGGAAATTTTCTATTAAAGCAAGAAATCAAGGAAAAAGCCAAACCTGAGGCTAGGCGATCCTACAATGGTATGATGTTTTTTGCCCGGCCGGAATTCGGCAACGCAACAGTGGAAAGAAGGTGGCGCATGAGGCAAATGATAACCCCTTTCCAAAATATGGGCTGTGAGGTCTATCTAATGTTTCCATCCCGTCTCAAAGTCATAGATGGTGGGCAGACAAAGATCTTTTTCTCAGAGATTAAAGCTCAAATGTATCTGGATGAGATGAAAGAAAAAAGAAAAGGTGGCTCAAAGTCTATGACGGTGGCCTTGAGATGTCCAAAATAATGAGACGTACCATTAGGGGAAGAGATATGGTTAAAAGTGGTAGCGGTAGCCTGAAGCAGTGTACATTGCAGAGGCACACGAAGGATCTAAGAGGAGCAGGGGTAGGAGGGGCGGGCGCCACTTGGGGGCACAGCTGTCACGCATAGGTCAGGACTGACCTATTTGCCCGTAAAGGGGGGAGGGGGGGTACAGAGCACATTGTGTTTTTTAGGTTTGGTTATTACATGCAGGAAAGCACTGAGAAAGTTGGGATGTTTGAATGGGTGAATGGGTTGCAAAGAGGGAGAATTGATAAAATATTATTGGTTACTGATTTGAGCTTGATGGGATACCTACTTGATGTGCATTATTGAGTATGCGTATACTTTCGGTTAATGTTTGCGGCCTAAATGATCGCACCAAAATGCAGCGGGTTGCAGTATGGTTATGATCTTTAAATGTGGATATGGTCTGCCTACAGAAAACTCATATAGAGGGAGAACAAGGTCATCTATTAGAGCAGTTGGGATTTTCTGTATTAGCATATTCCAAGCAAGGGGCCAAAAATAGAGGAGTGGCAATATTAGTGAAATGTAGAGATGTTATAGTAAGGAGAAAGCTGGAAGATCGATGGGGAAGATGGGTACTTATAGAATATAAGGCTAACACAGAGTGGGTCACTTTAGGCAGTATATATGGCTCGACGGAAGATGATCCGGATATTTTAGACTTTCTAGACTTACAGCTAGCCACATGGCCCCCCACTGTTATTCTGGCCGGGGATTTTAATATCAATGGGGCAGGAGGACTGGGAATTTCTTCTGGCGGGGGGTACCGTGGTAGGAAAAAGAGAGTCTGGCGGTCATTGTATAACCTCACAATAAATAATGCGTTATTAGATGTATGGGGGACACTAAAGCCTGCTGAGCAGGGATTTACCTATTACTCAGCCCCACATAAAAGTTGTGCCAGATTAGATAACTTTTTTGTCTCAAACTCTCTACAATCCAAAGTTAAAATCGAGAGACTCCCTCGGATAGTTTCCGACCACAACCCCTTGATTTTAACATTAAATGCTGGTGGGATTACTGACCTGACTCGGGTCTGGACATTTGAGAGGGGGTTGTTAAAAGATGATGCTTATATTAAACATATGAATAATTGGATTAAGATCTTTTTGGATATTAATAGAGGAACTACTGCAACTGGAAATATGTGGGACTCTTTTAAAGCGGCCGTACGAGGGGAGACAATAAGTTTTAGAGTAGCAACCCGAAGGAGGGACAGACAAAGGGAGGGGGAACTTGTTCAATTGCTGGCAGAGGCTGAGGAGGAATTAACTCAGAGTGTGATTACTGGGGCCCCTCTAGAACAGGTTCTGATTAGAATAGCGAAAGATAAGATGGAGGCTGAGGAGAGTATAGCTAACAAGGCAGCTAAAATATAACTAGCGAATAGAGAAAGGTGTTATGAATTTAATGAAACTGTTGGCCGCACCCTTGCTATCCTCACAAGGCAGAATGTGTCGATGGGGCAAGTAAGGGAGATTCAGGATGATGCAGGAACAACTGTTGCAGATCCTGATGGGATTCAAGAAGTCTTTAGGAAATTTTATATTTCTTTATATGATCAAGAGTGTCCGAGTGACTTATCCAAAATATTTAACTATTTGCGAGATATACCGGTAGCTACCCTAACAGAGGGTGAGGCTACCAAGCTTGAGGCACCGTTTACTCCAGAAGAGATAATGATCGCTTTAGCCAGTCTCCCATCTGGGAAGGCCGCTGGCCCTGATCAAATTCCGCTAGAATTTTTTTTAATATTCTGGGATGTAATTAGGGAGGACTTTATCACCACAATGCAGCAAGCGCAGATAGGAACATTGATCCCAAATAGCTGGGCGGGGGCTGATATTGTAATTATTTTTAAAAAGGGCAAATCACCTATTCAACCTGGATCATACAGGCCAATAACCCTAATGAACGCAGACACAAAGGTGTATTCAAAGATACTTGTACTAAGAATAGCAAAGGTAATCAATACCCTGGTTAGTATTAACCAGCATGGATTTGTACCAGGGAGGGGTACTACTCACCATATTAGAAAGGTCATTACTTTATTTGATGCCACAGAAGTTGTAGGAGACCAGCTCGCAGTGATGTTACTGGATGCTGAAAAAGCTTTCGACCGGGTCTCCTGGGACTTTCTCTGGTTTATTATGAGAAGGGTGGGATGTGGGGGGGACCTGGTGAAAGCCCTAAAGGTATTATATACCGAACCAGTTGCTCGCATAAGAGTGAATGCAGGGTATACGCTACCATTTCAGATAAAGAGGGGTACACGACAGGGGTGCCCCTGCTCCCCACTTTTGTTTGCCCTCTACATGGATCCATATATAAGACGTTTAGATTTAAATGATAATATCTGCCCAGTAGAGACACGCAGGGGCCAATGCAAAATCATGGCCTACACCGATGACGTTGCTATTGTTACACCTAAACCCACAGAAGCTATAGTCTTGGTGGAGGCAGAGGCGCAATTATCTGGAGAAGTGTCTGGATATGCCCTCAACACCGCAAAAACACAGATCATTAAAAACAGTAAGGTGGTTTGCATAGATCATCGGGTGGTACAAAGTGGAGTATATTTAGGAGTAACAATAACACCAGATTTAGACAATCTTGTGGAGGTAAATATTTTACCGATAATAAATAAAGCACAGAAGGACGGCATAATATACACTTCTCGATAGTAGGCAGAACCAATATAGTTAAAATGATTTTTCTTCCAAAGTTTTTGTATATATTTAGGGCTATACCTTTAATGTTTGACCCAAGTGGTTTAACGCTCTAGAGCACTTGGTAAACCGATTCGTGTGGGGAAATGGAAAGACCCGAAGGGCGCTTAGATACATGGCATTGCCGAGAGAGCGAGGGGGTGGGCTTTGCCTGATTTAAAATTATATTACTGGGCAGCATCCCTCCAATATATGGCAGGCCTACTTGGTGGGACGGAGAACGAAAGGCATGACGAGCTAGAAACTTTGGCAATTTACTCACTGGTGTTAGGAGAACATGCAGAGAACTTATTATTGAAGTTCACAGAGTATAGCTATTTCAAGAGAATTAAATTTAAAACAGTCATGGCTGCTCATAAGATGTGGACTTCTTTTTAAAAAAAATTCGGATTAGGCAGGTATAATGCCTACACTAGACTGAGTAATAATCCTAATTTCCGTTGGCGATATATTTTCAGGAGCAGTATTCTCTGATTGGGGAAAGCAGGGTGTTATTAAAATGGGTGATCTGATAGGACCGCAGGGGGTCTTGCAGTTTAGTAGTATACAGGCACTACATGAATTAGACGCAACCCGTTTTTTTAAGTATCTGCAAATCAGAAGTTTTATCCTGACAAAAACTGGAGGGCCTGCGGGATTTGCAGAAAATCCCATTATGTATCTCCTACAGGCTGGTACAGATTGTACAATTAAAAGGTTTTATTCCGAATTAATAGAGCACCAAGCAGATGATTTTCAAAAATACGAAGGAAAATGGATGCAAAAACTGGATGCAGAGAAAGAAAATTTTCGTAGATCACTGGAACTAGGGCAGAAACATTTGTGTTCAGCACTGCTCTAGACGCAACATTTTAAGACATTTTAAGACACTATATTTTCTATATTATACCCCACTTAGGATTGCACAATGGGGAGGGGTAGCTGGTATTACGTGTCCCAGATGTGATAGCACTGAAGCTGATCTAGCCCATATGTTCGCCACTTGTACCCATTTAAAAACGACCCAGGAGGTAATTTAAGTATTTCTTAAAAGATCATTAAGTATAGAAATCAACTTAACACCTTCAGTTATACTCCTTGGGATAGAGGATAATGGTAGGCAGAGCAACTATGAATATTTTATCTTTGTGGCTATGGCTGTTTTAAGGCTCTGTATCGCCACAGCATAGTTGGACCGTATACCACCAACATTCCATCAATGGCTAGTGAAACTACTAGCTGCCTATAATCTTGAAGAAGCAATCTATGCAAGGAGGGGTGAAAGAGGCAAGAAACTAGGAAAGGAAATATGGAATCCTATACAGATTTGGAAAGAGAGATCCGGGGTAGGATAGAAAAATTAAAAGGATTTAAGAATCAATTTATTTAATTATTTAAATTAATTTCTCGTTTCTACCTCTATCTTTTCTTCTTTTTTCTTTTTGTCCTTTTTGTTATATTTGTATATCTGTATATTCTTATATGATTAACGACAAACCTTACACGTAATAATGTAATGAATGGTCATGTGCTTATGTGCTCTGTTCAATAAAATGGAGGACAAAGAAAAAAAGGAAGAAGTGGGTGGAGTCGGGGGAAGTGGGTGTGACCTCCTACAAACATTTGAGCACCTAGACTTAATAGTTTACAAATTAAGCACTGCCAATGCTTATAATGGTACACTCGCATACACAAACAAAATCGCATTCCTATTATCAAATTTGCAGGTCATGAACTCTGCATCAGCCCAACTCAGAAATACTTGGTCAGGCAGGCCATGGTAAGTGATTGATAGGTTACTGGTGGGGTGGCCCATAGCCAGCAGACAAACACACAAACAGGAAACTCAGGTCTATCCCCCAGATAAGGACAGAGACACCACAATGGTCCAGGGAAATTGGCCCAAATAAAGCATGGCCAGACGGGTGCACAGATTCCTAAAACACCATAAAGTCAGATGCCACATGAAGTTAGGAACGCACAACCAATCAGGACACAGCACACACAGTACACGCAGTGATCACGAGCCTCCCATGCCGGACATCTGGACACATTACCCACTGGCCCACATTGTGTCCATGAAAGGTCGAGGCCATCTACATTTGTTATTAGGGACCTTTTATTTACAACTCTACAAACAAGGCCTGCATTCTTTTGCCAAAAAAAGATTGCCAAAAGTACTTTTATAACATCCAAAACTGTATAAAACTCGGTCTGATTGATTGTACTTTGAGACAGTCCTCAGACCTGTTTCTATAAGCTATACTCTCAGTCGAAGTGTTTAATTAAAACAACTGTTCCTGTTTTGCCAAGTGCTTCTTGTCTTTTGTTTTTCAAGGTAAATTCATATTCAGGCAATATTTTGATGAGCCTGCCAGGATAGATTGGTACCCGGAGCCTGACTGCAGCTTAAGGTAAGGGACACCGCCCGGATGGATTCCATCTGCACAGCAAGGAAGGTGAGCAGACGGTGCAATTGATTGGAAGTTCCGTTGAATCTGCGGAGCAGAGGTCCTTCCTGAAGCCGCTGTCAGAGGGGAAGAGACCACATCTGATCCTTAGTCCCCAGCATTTGGCGTATGGCAAACTAGAAGGAAGCGCAAAAATGTAACCTGAATGCCCTGCTACTGACAGAAATCTGGCATGTTACCTATTTTATGTGCCCGCACTGAGAAGTTGCATGGTGGCTTAAGAGGAGTTCCGGCAGAGGTTACCTTTTTTCAATAGTAAGCATGCTAGGAGGGTGACTTGGTTGTTGCTTGGACTGTTGGGCATGACACAGATGGTACGCTTGTCCCTGGATGTGATACAAGGTTGAGGCCTCACCGCTTGGACCGCTGGGTGTGATACAGATGGTACACATGGGCCCTGGGTGTGATATAGGGCAGACACCTCAATCTTATTTTTCTGTCTAAAAGGGTTTTCTCAGTACTACTGGTCTCTTAAGTGCTATTGGTCTCTGAAAGAAGTGAGAGGTGTTGTTTGCTTAGACCACTGTGCATGACACAGATGGTACCTTAAGCCCCTGAGTGGGAAGCAGGATCCAATTTGGACGTAAGGGATAGATTTGAATCTGGGAGATCAGGTGTAGCTTGTGTTTCAGACTATCAGGCTCACTTAGTCCAGTGACCCGTGAAGGTCTCTCCCTGGTCACAGGATAGGATGTGCTAGGAGAGGGCTAAGGTATTTTTGACAAAGTCATCATTTTTTCTCAGTCAGTTTTTTTTAAATTATAGTTTTGAAATTGATACAAGGTATTTGATGTTGTGATTATTTGGTACTGTGGTGCTGGTAGATCAATGCAACTGTATATTTTCTGAATATTGCACTTTTGTCGACGTCTCAATGTGCTATATGAAAATGTTGCTAATTTCACAATCGTTATTTCATATCACAGTAAAGTCTGCTATTTGCGGCCAATTTTATGACACTTTAACAATTGCACTTTCTTCCAGGTTGTGACCCTTCCTATGCATTACTATTTTGTGAAATGTGTACATGATGCATCAGTACATAGCATTGAGCTCATAATAAGTAGTTAGGATCAGCAGTCTCACCGCATAATATTTTCCCCACGACCATAGTAGAACTTTAAAATTCCCAAACAATCCCTGGAAAACTAGGTGTCTCTGTCCCTTGAAAAGTGCCCAACCTATCATGGAGTCGCCACTAAAACACATGCAAACCAGGTTCCCCACACAGGCAAAAACAGTTAACAAGTATTGCCATGAATGGCACGCACACACTAAAGCAAACGCGTTTCCCTAGCCAGAAGAGGGAACCTACAACACTCATATATTCGAACACAAGACACACATATAAACTAAATACGAAGGACAGAAGAAGGACAGGAGAGAGGCACTATTAGAACTGTGGGCCATCTTTGAGGAGAGCCAGGCTGATAATCCTATCCCATAGACAATAGGAAAAGCGTTCGCACCTCCCCGGCCATATGCAGGTATGGAGGTGCTCTCCCCGATGCCAGCCATCCCTGCATTAATATACTCCAACCCGCCAGGTGAGGGGACCAGAGGATCCCCTACCGAACAACAGACTGTTAGGTCTGGGCATGAGGGCCTAAATGGCCGGCCGGCCCAGGCACCACCTCAGGCCAATGCTAGGGCTCCCCAAAACTCAACCACCCCGGTCCGTCGCTTTCAATCCATCAAGCCACAGTGGAACAAAAAGCACACACTCCTGCCACATCAAGTGAACACACTCGGGTAACAGGGAGAATCATAGCCCTTCTGGACAATGACAGAACTTGAGTAGGGAAACACAATTTTAAGTGTATTTACCTCCCACAAAGCTTTTTTGAGTCTCTTTGAACCTTAGTAGCAGAGATACAGCCGATACATGCACATATAGATGTGAAGTCAATGCCTTCTTCTATTTTGCATAGACTAATACTCTACAATTAGCAAGAGCGTAAAGAGAGCCATATGCCTAGCATCCAACAAGCACAATCTTTTTTCTGACTTAGGGAGAGTATGCCACGTTAATATCTGCCCTCACCTAGCTACGCCTACTAGGCTAACAGTGTCTATCATTGTGTCGAAATTTAGGTCTTTATTAGAGAAGTCTCAAATACCATAACCAGATCAAGCTCCAACGACCGAGGGACCCTGTGTTCCTGAGAGTTTGTATGTAGAGAAAATTGTGAAGTAATAGAATATATAACTCACGTATAAAGAGCAGCCATTAAGTAATACCATTTATGAATAGGCTAGACATTGTACCTGTGAATTACTGTAAAGTATAGTGTTCTCTCAATTCAGTCAATTAACTGTATGTATATCTATTGTAGGACAACCATAAGGATCCAGTAACACGACAGACAACAAATCAATAGTCTTGATAAAGGTGGCACATAATAATACGCAAACCACCGAAACGCGTCGACGCAAAAATTCATCTTTTTACCCCCCCGGTGTATATAAGATTGTAAGGTTATAAAACCAGGGGACGTTAAAATTTAAATTGTGAATGTACGCTTTGTAATTTCTAATTTGTATGTTTTACAATTGAGTTTTGTCTGTCCTTCATTTTTGTGCTGGTCACAAAATTATATAGTATTTTAATTGTTTTTTAACATTTTTTCCAGTGCAATTGTAAATTGTCTTTTTATTGTTTCAATAAATTGTTATGTAACTTCATTTTTGATTAATTTCTTTAGTTAGTGTGTTTATATTTGATTGTGGTTATAGCTAATTCCAAGCTTCTCCTGTACACGACCCAAGGGAATCATTCTGTTTGATTTAGGTTTAACACCCCAATTCCCTTGTTCACTTCAAGGGGTTCCTCTCTCTTTTCATAATAAAACATCTTTGAGGAGAGCCAGGCTGATAATCCTATCCCATAGACAATAGGCAAAGCGTTCGCACCTCCCCGGCCATATGCAGGTATGGAGGTGCTCTCCCCGATGCCAGCCATCCCTGCATTAATATACGCCAACCCGCCAGGTGAGGGGACCAGAGGATCCCCTACCGAACAACAGACTGTTAGGTCTGGGCATGAGGGCCTAAATGGCCGGCCGGCCCAGGCACCACCTCAGGCCAATGCTAGGGCTCCCCAAAACTCAACCACCCCGGTCCGTCGCTTTCAATCCATCAAGCCACAGTGGAACAAAAAGCACACACTCCTACCACATCAAGTGAACACACTCGGGTAACAGGGAGAATCATAGCCCTTCTGGACAATGACATGACTAGCGGGAGTGAGGAATGGGGTCCCAGTCCGCTGGGATCTGGCGATGAGGTGGGAGAGCCAAGGGTTTGCTCAGGTAGCTGAACAAACAACAGGTAGCGAGTTTGAAGGCAAGTTGCGACCAAAATAAACCGTGCAATACGCATAAAGAAGAAGGCAATCTTAGTGGCAATTAGAGCAAAGGCATGAACTAAGGAGAGAGAGAGAGAATGTGCCTGTGCCATAGAAGCTCAGCCAGAACGTAGAGCAGCATGCCCTCCTCCTGAGGGGAGCAGGGGTAGACACAGAGCTCTATTCGAGGAAGAGTCTGTGGCAGAACTAGAGAAGAGGCTTCCGGCTGGGATCCAAGCCTCACTAGATCATCAGCATAGGAGACGGACTGACCAGGAAATAAGAGACCAAGGAAGCCTGGTGAAAACTCAACTAAGACATAGGAGACGTAGGATGGCACCTTTGCATGCGCACCAGGGGAGCAGCGACAAAGACGTCTGCTGCTCCTCCAGAACGCGCAGGACAGATAGGCTGACCCCACAGGAAATAGTGGCCTGAGAGAAGGTGAGATCTTCACACAGCCATTTTGCCACTTGCTAATTTGGTGGACCAAGAGAAAGGCCCAGTATGATAAGCCCTGGCAGCAGTAGCAATCTTTCAACCCAGAGGACATGGCTGTTGCAGAAGACTGCATTCGGCATGGAGAGGGAGATCCCAAGTGGAGCTTCCCCTACAGCAGGATTGCTTGAGAGGATGGGAACACAATATTAGGGTAAAACCAGTGGAGCTCCCACAAACCAGCATGTCACCACTACCGCAGAAGAGCCCATCAGGGACCCTCAAGTATCCTTGTCTCGGATGGATAAAGAGGGGCTAAGGACCAAATTGCCGCCCTTGCTGGATGAAGCAGGAAAATGGATTCCATGCTTTGAGAAGAACACAGTGGGATTAAATCTAGCGATGTTAAAAGTCTGCTAAGCAGTCTCATCGGAGAACAGACTAACATGGTGTTCGCCCAAACTCGCATCTCAGTAGTAATGCTGACAAACTCAGAACATGATGGGGCCAAATTCAAGGCATCAAATCTGGACGGCCTTGAGGGCAATGTTCCCTCACTGCCCAGATGTAGGAGGGTGAATGGTGGAAACTATGAAACCTAGAGAGACCATAACTGTGTTTTTGGATAGAATGAGGGAATTATGGGGACAAGAGACAGGACAGCCATTGACTGACATGGGCCCGCAAGTTGCGTTCTTTTATTACATCCTCAAAAAAGCGTTTACCTACCGAGAGAAAAAGGGGTTTGGACTGTAGTAGGCTTAGATACCAAACCCTGGCACGAGATACAGGCCCACATATTGCACTATTACAAAAAGAAAACAAGAAAAGGTGATGGAAAAACAGGAGCAAACCCATATTTAGGTAATGGTTGGCAGCTGCCAGACCTCAAAGAATGTTACTATTGCCACAGGATGGGCCACATGGCCGACAGATACCGGCTAAAAGCATATCATGTACAGAGGTTAATGGACATGAGCCAGTCCCCACAAAACTCCCATCCACAAAGCCAAACACAGGGGGACTTGAACAAACCATGCACACAGACTCAGGGAAGTCTACCAGCTACTATACCACATAATAGAGATCCAGTAGGTTGGCAAGCGCATGGTAGCAGCAACAGACAGGAAAACAGCCCACCAGGGACCAGGGCCACTTCTACAGCAGGGAGGGCTAACTGTCTGGGGAGGCAATGCCTTCATGCAAAACAGAACTCAAATATGCAGTAAGTCAAAACCCCCAATAACTAATCATCCATTTCATGTGTACCTCACAATTCACTGTCTCAAATTTCAAATGGAGGACTAATGAGATAATATTAGGAATCCACACCTTTACTTGTGCTCGGGAAATCCTGGGCTGCTGGACGTGGTTTGTCGATCGGATATCCTCACTAGAGTTTGTCATTCTGAATGCCTGCGAGAGCCTAGCTCCTTTTCTGCTGCTGATTCCCCAGGGTGGGCTAGCTGACTAAACCTCAGAGGGAGGGAAGTCTGACAAGGGGTTGGGGGCAGGGCAGCTCCCCACCAGTCCTTAAAAGCAGGCACCCAGGCCCCAGCACCCACAAGTCAATTGGGAAGGGTTCCAATAACCAAATCGAAAGGACTCCATTCTCGGGCCCCCAGGCCAGGACCAAAATTGCTTCATTGCGTGAGGTTCCAACCGCGCCTCCAAAGGCTAGCAGCCTCAAACCAATGGAAACCCACTTTATGTTCCAAAACAAAGCTGTCCTCTAGTGTTGGGAGTCAGGGTTCCAATATTCTCAGGACAGTGAAAACCCATCACCTCCACGACATAGGATCCGACAAGTTGCAAGGCGCCGAACAGCGCCAAGTCAGTCGGGAGAGAAGGTCTGCCCGAACAGCCAACTATCCAAGTCCATCACTTTCATTGGACAAATTTTGACAAATTCTTGAAGTTAGATTACAGGTTCTCCATGCAGCAATGTTTTCTCCTCCCTTTCCCTAAACATTTTCCAAGCATCCAAAAGCCTACTAACCAAGTTGTAGGAATGTTGGATCCTTCTAGCATGGCTACTCCCACTTTTGCCTGGTGTCTATGTATTTTTGACTTAGTCTGCTGGGTTCCTGCTAATCCGGATCCCAGCTGCTGTGCTCTCTCCCTGAAATTGACTTGTGAGTACTTTAGTACCTTCATAATTTGCTACTGGTATAACCTTATCAGTCCCTAGTATATGGCACTAAGGCACTCAGGGCAAAGGTTTACCGGGGTCTCCCATGGGCTGCAGCATGTATTGTGACACCCATGGGATTCCACTAAAACTGTGACTACAGGCCTGCCATTGCAGCCTGTGTGAGTTGGGACTTGCACCTCTCAGGACAGATATATGTTTCCTTATATCTGAGGTCACTGTGCTTAAAACTTATAAGTCACCCCTATGGCAGGCTCTCCAGTCCTGAGGGAAGGGTGCTTGGTTCAAGTTTGAGGGTACCCCGGCATGAGCAGGACACCCCTCAAACCCTGGAGTCAATTCTCCAGGCTTTGTAAGTGCAGTCAGCCATCCTATTGTTATATAGTGGACATCAGCCATTACAAGATGTCTAAAGATAGAGTGGCTGCACCGAACCTGGTCATGTTTGCTATCTGACGTATTGGAACCATTCCCCAACACTGATTTCGGTGCTGGAAGTATGATCCCCTGTTTTGTGCAACTTCCTGTACTCCTGCCAACAATCTTTTAGGGTTTGCCAGCAAGCTACTGCTGCATCCGACCACATAAACGATTCTGCCCTCCTGCTGCTGAGCTGAGCTCAAGCAGGAGAAGGTAGAGCAATAGGTTTCCTGTCACAGGGGGGTGTGACTACCTCCCAGACAGGATTTAGTGTATTGGGTTAGGGTGGGGACACTTGCCAACACCACCAGACTACTTTGAAGGTCATATTTGGTGCCCTCCTTGCATACTCCAGTTTTAGCCAGTTCAGGAACCCTTGGTTCCTGCCCTGGTGTGGAACTGGACAAAGGACAGGCGAGTATCCCCTCTTCTGTCCAGCCCCTCCTATGAGAGGGACCGCCGAGTCATCCCAACCCTTTCCTTAGGGTATTCAAGGGCTCCCCTGTGGGTGGGTCCTCAGATTTGTTGTGGGACCAGACTCAACCCTGAAACTAGAAACCAATGCAGTTCACCAAGCGTGTGTGCTTGCAGGATTGTCTCGAGTAATTACAAAGTTGTACTGGCCATCTCTATACACGTGTTTCTGGATCATTATTCGTCGTCAGTAGAGATTAGACATCAAATATTTGGGGTTGCTGAGCAGGCTGCCAAAGTATTCTCAGGTCACAGTACCTCTCAAAGGCGCGCAGGTGCCTCTCCACGAGCTCGTCAGCTCAACCGGCTCGAGGGAGCCTTTTAAACAGGAAACCAATGTGGGATCACACTGCTTCACCTCCCAGCGGGTCTCCCCTGAGCATTGTGGTCAATGCAGTTAGTGACAGCTGTGCAGGGTTTTTTAGGAGGATTTCAGATACTAGGGGCGCTCTGCCTCAATTTCTACGTTAAAGAGTATTGTATAAGTAGGTAAGTAGGTAGTGCGTAAAGAGCGAATGGAAAAAGCCCTTAACCGTCCAAGAGAAAGTCAAATGACTTTAACAGCACATAAAACAGCAATGCTCTCGCACATACAACAAGGTCTAATTAGAAATAATCATGTGTAACACAAGCAGGTAAAATAAACAGATGCAGATTCTTGGGTATTTTTTCTTTTTAGAGATGATGGTTTAATGAGTCCACACTCGAGGAATAGTCCACAGTCAGCCGACACGTGTTTCGTCGTGTTATGGTGAGTCAACACGACTCTTCAGGGCTTGTGGCTCAACCTTGTTAAAGTGGGTTGAGATTAGTTTTAGTCTCGTTGGAATATTCAGTGTGTGGATGTTATCGAAACACGGCGACCGGGAAACAGAAGAGGAGGGATACCATACTCCTGTATCTTTCGGATGTGAAACGCAACCGTTTTGCAGTGCCAAGAGTTGGATCCCATCCCGGTACGGCTTAATACGTACACGTATTAAGTGTGAACTTTTGAAATCCCGCATTACTTGGCGGGTGGAACACTGAGAGAGGAACATATCCACGTTCTTAGGAGTTAAAACGAACCAATACCAGTAAATCTATTTGAATATCGATAACATCCACACACTGAATATTCCAACGAGACTAAAACTAATCTCAACCCACTTTAAACCATCATCTCTAAAAAGAAAAAATACCCAAGAATCTGCATCTGTTTATTTTACCTGCTTGTGTTACACATGATTATTTCTAATTAGACCTTGTTGTATGTGCGAGAGCATTGCTGTTTTGTGGTCAATGCAGTTCACCAAGCGTGTGTGCTTGCAGGATTGTCTCAAGTCATTACAAAGTTGTACTGGCCATCTCTATACACGTGTTTCTGGATCCTTATCCGTTGTCAGTAGAGATTAGGCATCAAATATTTGGGGTTGCTGAGCAGGCTGCCAAAGTATTCTCAGGTCACAGTACCTCTCAAGGCGCACAGGTGCCTCTCCACGAGTTCGTCAGCTCAACCGGCTCGAGGGAGCCTTTTAAACAGGAAACCAATGTGGGATCAAACTGCTTCACCTTCCAGCGGGTCTCCCCTGAGCATTGTGGCCAATGCAGTTCACCAAGCGTGTGTGCTTGCAGGATTGTCTCGAGTAATTACAAAGATGTACTGGCCATCTCTGTACATGTGTTTCTGGACCATTTTCCGTCGTCAGTAGAGATTAGGCATCAAATATTTGGGGTTGCTGAGCAGGCTGCCAAAGTATTCTCAGGTCACAGTACCTCTCAAGGCGTGCAGGTGCCTCTCCACGAGCTAGTCAGCTCAGTCGGCTCGAGGGAGCCTTTCAAACAGGAAACCAATGTGGTATCGCACTGCTTCACCTCCCAGCGGGTTGCCCTTTGAGCATTGTGGTAAATGCAATTCACCAAGCATGTGTGCTTGCAGATTGGTCTCGAGTAATTACAAAGTTGTACTGGCCATCTCTATGCACATGTTTCTGGATCATTATCCGTCGTCAGTAGAAATTAGGCATCAAATATTTGGGGTTGCTGAGCAGGCTGCCAAGTATTCTTAGGTCACAGTACCTCACAAGGCACGCTCCATGAGTTTGCCAGCTCAACCGGCACGAGGGAAGCCTTTTAAACAGGAAACCAATGTGGGATCACACTGCTTCACCTCCCAGCGGGTCGCCCCTGAGCATTGTGGTCAATGCAGTTCACCGAGCGTGTGTGCTTGCAGGATTGTCTCAAGTAATTACAAAGTTCTACTGGCCATCTCTCTACACGTGTTTCTGGATCATTATCCGTCATCAGTAGAGATTGGGCATCAAAAATTTGGAGTTGCTCAGCAGGCTGCCAAAGTATTCTCAGGTCACAGTACCTCTCAAGGCGCGCAGGTGCCTCTCCACGAGCTCGTCAGCTCAACGACTCGAGGGAGCCTTTTAAACAGGAAACCAATGTGGGATGACACTGCTTCACTTCCCAGCGGGTCGCCCCTGAGCATTGTGGTCAATGCAATTCACCAAGCGTGTGTGCTTGCAGGATTGTCTTGAGTAATTACAAAGTTGTACTGGCCATCTCTATACACGTGTTTCTGGATCATTATCCGTCATCAGTAGAGATTGGGCATCAAAAATTTGGAGTTGCTCAGCAGGCTGCCAAAGTATTCTCAGGTCACAGTACCTCTCAAGGCGCGCAGGTGCCTCTCCACGAGCTCGTCAGCTCAACGACTCGAGGGAGCCTTTTAAACAGGAAACCAATGTGGGATGACACTGCCTCACTTCCCAGCGGGTCGCCCCTGAGCATTGTGGTCAATGCAGTTCACCAAGCGTGTGTGCTTGCAGGATTGTCTCAAGTAATTACAAAGTTCTACTGGCCATCTCTATACACGTGCTTCTGGATCATTATCCGTCGTCAGTAGAGATTAGGCATCAAATATTTGGGGTTGCTGAGCAGGCTGCCAAAGTATTCTCAGGTCACAGTACCTCTAGGGGCCCGCAGGTGCCTCTCCATGAGCTCGTCAGCTCAACGACGCGAGGGAGCCTTTTAAACAGGAAACCAATGTGGGATCACACTGCTTCACCTCCCAGCGTGTCGCCCCTGAGCATTGTGGTCAATGCAGTTCACCAAGCGTGTGTGCTTGCAGGATTGTCTTGAGTAATTACAAAGTTGTACTGGACATCTCTATACACATGTTTCTGGATCATTATCCGTCGTCAGTAGAGATTAGGCATTAAATATTTGGGGTTTCTGAGCAGGCTGCCAATGTATTCTCAGGTCACAGTGCCTCTCAAGGCACGCTGGTGGCTCTTCATGAGTTTGTCAGCTCAACCGGCTCGAGGGAGCCTTTTAAACAGGAAACCAATGTGGGATCACACTGCTTCACCTCCCAGCGTGTCGCCCCTGAGCATTGTGGTCAATGCAGTTCACCAAGCGTGTGTGCTTGCAGGATTGTCTTGAGTAATTACAAAGTTGTACTGGACATCTCTATACACATGTTTCTGGATCATTATCCGTCGTCAGTAGAGATTAGGCATTAAATATTTGGGGTTTCTGAGCAGAATGCCAATGTATTCTCAGGTCACAGTGCCTCTCAAGGCACGCTGGTGGCTCTTCATGAGTTTGTCAGCTCAACCGGCTCGAGGGAGCCTTTTAAACAGGAAACCAATGTGGGATCAGACTGCTTCACCTCCCGGCGGTCGCCCCTGAACATTGTGGTCAATGCAGTTCACCAAGCGTGTGTGCTTGCAGGATTGTCTCGAGTAATTACAAAGTTGTACTGGCCATCTCTATGCACGTGTTTCTGGATCATTATCCGTCGTCCATAGAGATTAGGCGTCAAATATTTGGGGTTGCTGAGCAGGCTGCCAAAGTATTCTCAGGTCACAGTACCTCTCAAGGCACGCAGGTGCCTCTGCACGAGCTCGTCAGCTCAACCGGCTCGATGGAGCCTTTTAAACAGGAATCCAATGTGGGATCACACTGCTTCACCTCCCAGCGGGTCGCCCCTGAGCATTGTGGTCAATGCAGTTCACCAAGCGTGTGTGCTTGCAGGATTGTCTCGAGTCATTAAGAAGTTGTACTGGCCATCTCTATACATGTGTTTCTGGATCATTATCCGTTGTCAGTAGAGATTAGGCATCAAATATTTGGGGTTGCTAAGCAGGCTGCCAAAGTATTCTCAGGTCACAGTACCTCTCAAGGCGCACAGGTGCCTCTCCACGAGTTCGTCAGCTCAACCGGCTCGAGGGAGCCTTTTAAACAGGAAACCAATGTGGGATCAAACTGCTTCACCTTCCAGCGGGTCTCCCCTGAGCATTGTGGTCAATGCAGTTTACCAAGCGTGTGTGCTTGCAGGATTGTCTCGAGTAATTACAAAGTTGTACTGGCCATCTCTGTACACGTGTTTCTGGACCATTTTCCGTCGTCAGTAGAGATTAGGCATCAAATGTTTGGGGTTGCTGAGCAGGCTGCCAAAGTATTCTCAGGTCACAGTACCTCTCAAGGCGTGCAGGTGCCTCTCCACGAGCTAGTCAGCTCAGTTGGCTCGAGGGAGCCTTTTAAACAGGAAACCAATGCGGTATCACACTGCTTCACCTCCCAGCGGGTTGCCCTTTGAGCATTGTGGTAAATGCAATACACCAAGCATGTGTGCTTGCAGATTTGTCTCGAGTAATTACAAAGTTGTACTGGCCATCTCTATGCACATGTTTCTGGATCATTATCCGTCGTCAGTAGAAATTAGGCATCAAATATTTGGGGTTGCTGAGCAGGCTGCCAAGTATTCTCAGGTCACAGTACTTCACAAGGCACGCTCCATGAGTTTGTCAGCTCAACCGGCTCGAGGGAAGCCTTTTAAACAGGAAACCAATGTGGGATCACACTGCTTCACCTCTCAGCGGGTCGCCCCTGAGCATTGTGGTCAATGCAGTTCACCGAGCGTGTGTGCTTGCAGGATTGTCTCAAGTAATTACAACGTTCTACTGGCCATCTCTATACACGTGTTTCTGGATCATTATCCGTCGTCAGTAGAGATTAGACATCAAATAATTGGGGTTGCTGAGCAGGCTGCCAAAGTATTCTCAGGTCACAGTACCTCTAGGGGCCCGCAGGTGCCTCTCCACGAGCTCGTCAGCTCAACGACTCGAGGGAGCCTTTTAAACAGGAAACCAATGTGGGATCACACTGCTTCACCTCCCAGCGGGTCGCCCCTGAGCATTGTGGTCAATGCAGTTCACCAAGCGTGTGTGCTTGAAGGATTGTCCTGAGTAATTACAAAGTTGTACTGGCCATCTCTATACACGTGTTTCTGGATCATTATCCGTCGTCAGTAGAGATTAGGCATCAAATATTTGGGGTTTCTGAGCATGCTGCCAATGTATTCTCAGGTCACAGTGCCTCTCAAGGCACGCTGGTGACTCTCCATGAGTTTGTCAGCTCAACCGGCTCGAGGGAGCCTTTTAAACAGGAAACCAATGTGGGATCAGACTAATTCACCTCCCGGCGGTCGCCCCTGAGCATTGTGGTCAATGCAGTTCACCAAGCGTGTGTGCTTGCAGGATTGTCTCGAGTAATTACAAAGTTGTACTGGCCATCTCTATACACGTGTTTCTGGATCATTATCTGTCGTCCGTAGAGATTAGGCATCAAATATTTGGGGTTGCTGAGCAGGCTGCCAAAGTATTCTCAGGTCACAGTACCTCTCAAGGCACGCAGGTGCCTCTGCACGAGCTCGTCAGCTCAACCGGCTCGAGGGAGCCTTTTAAACAGGAATCCAATGTGGGATCACGCTGCTTCACCTCCCAGCGGGTCGCCCCTGAGCATTGTGGTCAATGCAGTTCACCAAGCGTGTGTGCTTGAAGGATTGTCTCGAGTAATTACAAAGTTGTACTGGCCATCTCTATACACGTGTTTCTGGATCATTATCCGTCGTCAGTAGAGATTAGGCATCAAATATTTGGGGTTGCTGAGCAGGCTGCCAAAGTATTCTCAGGTCACAGTACTTCTCAAGGCGCGCAGGTGCCTCTTGTCAGGACACACTCCGCTGAATCCGGATGCAGCAAGTATGTTCCACCTCCGGACCTCACCAACACACTGACGTAAATATATACACAGGGTGTTCGAGTGATCGGGCGAGGGAAGGGAAGGAAGGGAACAGCAGGGAAGGGACACCTCTAAACGAAAGTACACAAGTATTATTACATTCAAGTATACAAACTACTCTCTTTATTTCTCACTAGTGGTATTTCTATTCACCTGGAGCATGCTTGCAATGGCTCCTTTTTCTGCAGAGGTTTCAATAAACTCATAAAGTCTTCCTCCCCTATGTAACATAAGATATAGGTTAGTGACCTCAGCAAGTATACCTTCTTAGTATTATAACGAGTGTAATCTAGTAACATACCCTCTGATTCATGAGAATCAAACATAAATAGGAACTCTCCTTCGTAAGACACATTTCATCAGAGTGCTGAAGAGCTCCAAACAAAAACTGTAGTACTGAATCTATTCTCAGTAAAAGACAAGAATCACCAGTTTGTTCCTTCCTTCCAGGCTCCTAAATCAATGTTTTCTGAGTCAATGGGGTTCCTTCACCACACTGACAATATATGCCCCATATCGAGTACCTCAAGGTTATTGAATCCAAATACGGCAAGACATAGTTAAAAGCACCACTGTCTTCCGCTTTGGCAATTATAATCCACAGGGCTCAGAAATACTCCTTGACCAGTCCTCCAAACACGGCAAAGTGTAGTAAGGCTACTACCACTTTCCGCTTTGGCATTTATAATCCACAGGACTCAACAAGCATTCACTCATGCTTCTTTTCGTAATGGTAATGCGCGGTGACTCCACTGCATTCCACTCTCTCTGTATCCTTGCGATACTCAACAGCCGGTTACCTTGAAACACGCAAATCGGGCACCAAGTTAAAACGGACAAGCCTCTCCACTTTCTGCTCTATTTGGGGTTTCTGAGCAGGCTCCCAAAGTATTCTCAGGTCACAGTACCTCTCACAGTACCTTTCAACCCTGAAACTATGTCGCCTTTCAATCGTCTGGACACTTGGATGTCGTTAGACTTCGTCTGGAACCGAGACTGCACAAAGGAAGACTTCTACTGCTCCTGGACTTGCTGTTCTTCAAGTCTTCTGCGTTGCCTGTGTCTGTTCTTCATCGAGGTTCTCCAGAAGGCCTGTGGGCATCAAGGACATCCAAAGTAATCTCCCTTGGAGTGAAAAAGTCATCCCCCTGCATCTGCTCTCACCCCAACAAAGCTGACTGGCCGCTGCTCCTAAAGTCCCACAGACATCCAGAGGCTCAGCAACACAGGTGGTTGTTCTATGGCTCTCTAGATGCCTGACCTGTTTTCCCTGTAATTTGGAGGACAGTATCCCTCGTCTGGGCTGCTGGGAATGAACCCCTGTGCACCGCGTCAACTTGCTGTTGACATGGCTTGTTGGCTCTGCACGCCAGAGATCTTCGGGCTACAAGAAGCTCCAGCCTCCAGCACCTCACTTTCTGAGGAACAGAGTCCTCTCTGCATCTCCTGGAGGCCCATAGGATTGAATGTCAATTACCGAATCGGTAATTACTGATTCGGTAAATACCGAAAAATTCAAGGGTGGCAGGGTGTCACTTTGACACCCTGTTGCACCCCTGATTAGTGCTTGTGTGCCACATGGCACAGGTGTTTATGCACATATTTGCATTTACATTGGAATTCGTTATTTACCACCAACTAATAGTTGGTGGTAAATAACGAATCCTTAAAGCCCTATAGCACTGTTTACAGTGCTACCTACATCTCAAAACACAGATTCTGTAAATTTACTGATTCAGTCATTTTACAGAATCTGTAAAATTAACTATTCAGTAAATTTACCCAATCTCTGTTTTTAATGCCCTACATGTCAGTATCCAAATACCGGTCGGTAACGGCCGAAAATCGGTATTTTCGCCAGTTACCGACCGGTATTTGGATACCTACATCTGGCCCTAACTGTCTTATCCTAAAGTCAACCGTGTTATTCCTGAGGTCCTCTCAAACGATGGAACCCTCCACATGACTTCCGCAGCCATAGCACAGACTTTTGCTGACTTCTATGGGTGCCTTTATGCTTCTCGACCCTCAGGTATGCCTCTGGCCACCCTGCTAGACGGGGCTGGTACCCGACTGCCTTCTATCCCCCAGGACTCTGCAGAAGCTCTGAACCGCCCCTTCACCCTGGAGGAGGTTCGAGATGCCATCTCCCTCCTGCACCCCGGTAAGAGGCCTGGTCCCGAGGGATACCCGCAGGAATACTACTCAGCCTTTCGTGACATCTTGCCCCCCCGCCTGCTGGACCTTTTCTGCCATATAACGGAGACTGGTTACTTCCCCCCTGAGTCAGACTTGGCCACGATAGTGGCTATCCCGAAGACTCAACCGCCATCTCTGAGCTGTGCAGACTACCGCCCAATCTCGCTGATCAACACAGAGATTAAGCTCTTCGCAACAGTCTTGGCCCAGAGACTCTGGTTCCTCCTGCAAGAGCTGGTCCACCCCGACCAGTGCGGGTTCATGCCGGCTAGAGGTACCCGCCACTGCATCCGTCACCTCCACCTGGCCTTGGCCCACCTTGATCGACTAACGTCGTACCTAGTCCTCCTTTTCCTCGACTTCGAAAAGGCCTTCGACGCAGTGAACTGGGATTACCTGCAGGACGTGCTGGACATGATGGGCTTCGGCCCCTCGTTCTGCCGCCTCAACAAAGTCCTTTACACCAACCCCTGAGCCCGGGTACTTATTAACGGAGAGCTCTCCAAGACCTTCCCGATCCGTAGCGGCACACGTCAGGGGTGCCCCTTCTCGCCACTTTTGTTCGCAATGGCGATGGAGCCTCTGGCGGCGCTCGTCCGGCAGGACCCCCTCATTCAAGGAAGGGCCTGGGACACGAGCCAAGTGGACAAAATAGCCCTATAAGTGGACGACGTGCTGCTCTACCTGGCGGATCCAGCGGATTCTGGCCCCAGGTGCCTGAAGATCCTCTGGGCTTTTGAGGAGGTCTCCAGACTTCGTCTCAATGCAGCCAAGACCACTCTGGTCCCACTACACCCCTCAAGGGAGTGCTATGACTGGCAGTCGACTATTCCCCACAGGAGACACTCTGTCAAGTACCTCAGTGTATGAGTGGCTCTCTTACCTGAGCTTGAGTGGGCCCTGAACATTACGCCCCTGGTCGTCCGAATGAAGGCAGACCTTAAGAAGGGGCTGACTCTTCCCCTGAACCCCCTGGGCAGAAGTGCACTCTTCAAAATGATGGTCCTCCCCCGTTTCCTTTATATCCTGCAGAACATCACGATCCCCCTTCTGAGCAGTTGGTTCCGCGAACTCGACAGGGCCCTCACCCGGTTTCTCTGGGGAGGCAGGAGATCGCGCATATCCTTGGCACAGTGCTGCATTCTCCCCTTTGATGGAGGTATGGGGGTGACCAACCTCCACCTCTACTACCTGGTCACAAAACTTATCGTCATCCACGACCCTGCCTATGGGGTGGAACTCAACGCGATGGACTTTCCACAGGTCCAGGCACTTCTGTACGGCAGCCCAGTGCCACAAGCGATGGCCCAGGTCACTAAAACGGTGTTCCTGGCCTGGTGTACTGCCCTGAGAAACATGGGGTGGGACCGGAAACTCACTCGGCAGATGCCACTCTGGCAGGGGGCCTGGATGGGGGAGGTCTCGTCCCTGCGGGGGTTCCGACGTTGGGAACTTGTTGGAGTTTTGGTGCTCGGAGATGTTTGGGTGGGGGATCACATCCGCTTTTTCGTGGACCTACGGCAACGCCATGCTCTCTCTCACTCCCAACACTTTCGATACTTACAACTATGCCACGCCCTCTACACTCAACTCTCACCACCTGTTTCCCTTCCGGAGTTTAACCCATTGGAGGCACAAGTGATGATGGGGAATCTGGGCAGGGGGGGAGAGTCCCGCATTTACTGGTCCCTAGTGAATAATGGTCCTGCTTCCTTAGACCGGCTTAGGGCCCGCTGAAAGGGATGGCTGGGCCCCCTAGAAGAGGCAGATTGGAGGGATGCCCTTATGGCGACCAAAACCCTGACCACGTCCTCCAAGCTGCGTCTGGTCCAATTATACTACCTCCATGCGGCATACCTCACCCCGGCACGGCTATTCCGAGCCCGACTGAGACCCTCTTCGGAGTGCCTGAGATGTGGTACGGCCTCTGCCAATTTCTACCATATGGTGTGGCTCTGCCCGGCGCTGGCAACATTCTGAGGGGGGGGTGGAGCAGGAGCTCACACAGGACCTGGGGTGGGAAGTTCCACACGACCCACTGCGGATGCTGTTGGGAGTCTTTGATGGCCTAGACGGTTCTAGGATGGACAAACGCCTCTTGGGGGCGGCTGTGGCGGTGGCCAAGAGGGACATAGCACTGCACTGGTCACAGGCTAAGGCACCTACTGTAATGGGGTGGGGGAGGGGAGTGGACTGGTGTGGGATCCAGGAAGAGGCCCTATTTGAAGCCCGGGGATGCCCGGACTTATTTCACAGAGTGTGGGGTAAATGGTTTAATATGATGCCAGCATGATATTCTGTTTTCTCTCTGCTATACAAATTGCTGTGTTGGATTGTAATGGACTGACCCTACCTGTAACATCCATCCTCCATGACCAGCTCCCTTTGATGCTTAATGAACTGCACCCAATGAATTTTCTTTGTTTATGCAAAACCAATAAAGTTGATTATCAAAAAAGAAAAAGGATGGTCGACATGTTTCAGCCCTTGTGTTGCCTCTATGGGTCAGGTGGGCTTTCTTCAGGACCAAGGTGGTTAAGTGTGATTGAGACTGTGGGTGTCTCTGTGATTGGTTTTCCTCAGGAATGATGTTTCTTGAAGAAATTTGAGGATTTTAGATATATTAATCTGTGTCCGGTGGGGTCCAGTAGTACCTGTATAAATAAAAATAGAGGGTGGGAAATAAGAAGCACAGCTAGATAGAGAAGGGTGATATTGGTCAGCTTTCTATCAGTGCTGTCTGGAGTGCGTGAATTAATATAAAGCAACAACATTAAAAAGGCAATTCTTTATCGTTGGACCACCAAAAGTCCGTTAGGCAAAATAATTCTCTCTCATTCTAAATCATTGCACAGAAATCGGTATGTAGATGGCAAATTCTCTCTCTAAGTTCTACAGTTGTCTGCGAATTCCACTGTGTTTATTCTCATATGTGGGTCGCAATGTAACTGTTATTTGCTAGGCTATATCTTGTAAAAATCCTGGTGACTAATGTTATTTCTTGCTCAATAAAGTTCTTCTTGTTTAGTGCCAGTAATTTTCAATATTGACAATCCAGGCATTAAGTCACATAACGCACCACCTCAAGCTCCATAGTCAAGCTCTATATCTATGTAAATATTGAAAATTACTGGCACTAAACAAGAAGATCTTATTGACTAACTACTTGTTTTTTGTTTTTTTTAACATTTCTTTTATTTCCTTAAATTCAGTTTCACACCTTTCAGTCCATCCAAATTCTAGAAAATCAATCGAAGATGTTTTTCATTTGCACTTGTCTAATCTGACAGTAAGGCTAAATTGATCAAAGCTTTGCAATACCTGTCTTACTCTCAAATCATGTTCTAGTTAATCTTTTCCGAAAACTAAAACATCATCTTGATAAATCTTCACACCTTCCTGACCCTTCAAAACTTTTTCAGGTGCTCTTTGGAAAACTGAGGCTGCAGACACCAACCCAAATGTTAACCTGATAAATCTGTATGTGCAGAAGGGAGTTATAAATGTGGTAAGGTCTCTAGACTTCTCTTCAAGCATTATTTGGTGGTATGCAGACTTAAGGTCTACAGTAGAAAAAACCTTCGCACCCTTTAACAACATGAGCATGTCTGAAATCTTTGGAAGAGGATATTTATCGACTACAACCTCTTTATTTAACTCTCGCAAGTCAACACAAAGGCGAAGACTTCCATTTGCCTTCCTAGCAGCTACTACTGGAGCCAACCATTGAGTTCCTTCTACTACTTCAATGATACCCTCAGGCTTTAAGCTTTTCCAACTGCAACTTAATCACTTCTCTCACAGCAAAAGGCACTCCATGTACCTTTCCTGAGACTGGAATGGCTCCACTGATCAGTCATATACTGTCAACATAACCCTGAAGAAATCCTAGTTCATGGGCCAATACAAAAGGGGCCCCCTGCAACGAATACGGGCAGACGTCAGGGGAAAATAACACTATTGTCAGGAAAAAAGTCCACCCACGCGGATTCAACAATGGCTCATAAGGAGTCCACTAGTTTCAATGCATGACAAGGAACTCACCAAGGGGCGACATAAGGGTCACAGGGTGGAATACATTTCAAGTATAAATGTACAAAATCTTTATTTTCTTTTCTTCATATTTTGTTTGTGTACTAGTTATTCAAAACATTAGAGACCTGACGAGAGGAGAGTCTTACCTACTGCAATAGTGAAATCCTAGTTAATTTCTGAGTACTCTAGGAAAATCCTTTTTTAACGTTAGAGAGTAACAGTCATCAATGCCTTCTTCTACCTTCACCTCTCTTACTTGAAAATTCTCTTTCAAAATGATAGGGGGATCATTGTTGGGATCAAGTATCACACCTAGATCTCTCTGGTGAAACCAGCTCAAAATGCTGTCGCCTTTTTGAGAAATGTAAACTTTTCTAGAGAGATATCTTTCTTTGTATTCTAATATACCCCAAAAATAACCTAGAAGTTTTATAGGTTCTCCACCATAAGCATAGGGTTTGATATCAGGCTTCAATATCTTGATCTTGTCACTGAGAAAGTGTAAATAAAATTCTTTGAAACAATAGTAATCTTTGCTCCTGAATCGAATAGCACTCTGGTCTTATTCCCTTCAACTCTAATGTCATCTAATGGACTTTTCTTGTTATTAGAGGTCACTTGTAAACAATTTGCCCACAATCAACATCAGAAGGTTTGTCACTGTCACTATTATATCCTTGAGAGATTGCGTTAACTTTCCCTTTGTAAACCATGGCTTTACAAACTGTAGTATAGTGCCCCATCTTTTTACAATTCGAACACGTAGCTTTAAGTGCAGGGCACATCTTGTCATTAGCAAGATGACCAATGTTAACACATCTATAGCATTTGGGAAGAAAAGCAATGTTCTTTTTGTTCTTAACATAGTTTGTTTTATTTGGATTTGTTTCCCTAGAGAAATTCTATACCAACTGAACTGCATCTCCCCTCGATTCATGTTTTGTAATGACTTCTACACACTTGAGTGAGTGTTCGATCTGTTTTGCCGTCAAAAGTACTTCATCTAATGAGGGGTCATCCTTTTGCCATAAATCATCTCTCACTTTTTCTATATGGCAGCCTAGCATAAATTGATCTCTAATGCTTTCCTCTAATAAGACACCAAACATGCAGGATGAACCTAACTTTCTTAAGGCAGTGACATCTTTTTCTACAGACTCTCCTTCATTTTGAGTCCATCACCAGGAGATGTTAGAAAAAATGGAGGAGCTGTAACATTTTGAATGTTGAAATAACATAAGTAAATAAAGTAAGAATAAAATATAAGTAATTATAAAACATCTAACTTCAATGTGTAAGAACAGTAAATAGTGCAATGTTAAATAAAGCAAAGAGTTATTACTATAAACCAAGTGTATAATACTGGAATTGCTTATGTAAAAAAAAAATTATAAGTGTGGACACTTAATGTAATTATAATAATGTGCAACACTAAAATTCCAAAAAGAAGTGCAATGTGTGGATCACTGTAACACTATATATTGGAATGTGTAAGTGATCATACTGAAAGAGTAATTGCACCAAAAATGAAACGTGAAATATAGATATTTCAGACATATAATGTGTTAAACACGCAAGGTGTGCGTGCCACTGCAGAACATGTAATAGAAGAAAAATTTGCCATAAGATGAAAAATTGCCATAAGTATTCCGTGAATGTTTAAAATGCTTCACGCTAAACACGCAAGGTGTGCGTGTCACCGCAGGCCAGAAGCACAGAGAAAATCTTCTGGTCAAATAACTATGTAACCTCTACTTGTACTAATATGGCCACCACAGACCGTGCATTGCGTAAGAAGCATAGCTTATCGTGTGGGCATCAGAGGTTTCCTGTAAACGCGTCACTCAGATGGTGTGGCTGCAAATGAGGTGTTAGAGGCAGCGATGCTAAAGCCAAGAACAATAAGGCAGGAGTTCAACTTTTTAAGTGGCTTATGTTTAAGCCAGCACTGAAACAGTCTTGTGAGTAAAATGTTTATTTTTTAATGAAAATAACATAGGGGATGAGCCCGCGTCGGAACCTCTCAACCCGTAATAATATAATAAAGAGGCAAGTAAACGTGGCAAAAATCTCCCAATCTCAGATAAGCTAGCCACAGCGTCTCTGGAGAATTTTTATTTTTTTTAAATTTAAGTTAATTCAACCAGTTTAAAATATCTTAATTGTTGAGGAGAGAAAGCTTGTCTTGAGCATCAAAGAAACAGAACAAACAACTTTGAATAGACTCACGTATTTTCTTGAAGTGGTAAATGTTCAACTGAGAAATGTGAAGAGAAGTCCTTTAAAAGTAAGCTCCAGCAGTCGTCTGTTGTTAAGATGCTAATGATGTTGAGACCTTGGATCAAAATTATACGCTGGGGTCGTGCCCTTCGCTCGTCGCCAGTGTAAAATAGTATATTCGTAAATAATGAGGAATCCGACGTAGAGAAAGTAAAGTTTAATCCAAATTGAAAGGTTTCATCCAACCACCAAGGCTCAGCTGTATCAACTAATCTCAGTTACCAACATTCCCTTCACCAGCTTCTATTACCATGGTGCAGCTCAAGTAACACTAAGCATAGGTAAATGCCACAATACCGCAATCAGTGAATAGGTAAACAAGCTGAGAGACCTTAAAACCCTTCAATATCTCCAGTCTTTTCAAATTGTCCTACTGCAAGAGACTTGTTCACAGAAAGATCTCCAGTTGGAGGTCTACACAAATCACTTGATCCCTGTAATCAAACACCACAAAGACAGGCGCAGCAAAGGGTCTTCTTGCTATTTACATATCCATCACCAGTGCAATTGAGTCCTGGGAGCAACACAGCTATGATGCTGGGCTACAAGTAGTAGGAATATCACTCAAAACTTCCAATGGCCAAACCAAGGAAATAACCTTGATAAACGTTTGCATCCACCCAAACGCTAGATCAAGGACAAAGATCTCTGACAAGCTGATTGATATCACAATAGGCTTAAGGTTGGAAAGGCCCAGTAATAATCACATTATATCAGGTAACTTCAATATGTGGCTAATGAGTGCCCTACCTGCAAATAAGATCACAGACAAATAAGTCAGCCACTGGATGACATGCCTCAAGACACTTCTGGGTGGCAAAAAGACGACAAGAGAGAACGGTCCTTACAAGGTAATCTTAAACACTTTGGCATTAGAGCTTTAAATGGACGAATACTCTTGGACAAACCACCTGGCCTCTCATATTTAACATCTGGGACATCTTCAATTGATTACACTTTTGTCAGTCTCCCCCTGCTGAACATTGTCTCCTCCGAGCGACCCTTGACCTCCCAGGTAGGTCGCTCCCCCTCCGCTGCAGCGCGACCAGTGCTTGTGCCACCCTTCTGCTGCCTCCTGGTGCCCCGCACCCGAGTGCCGTTGCTGCCGCTTCCTGCTGCCTGTGTGCCTGTGCCCCCACCCATTTTCTCTGTACCCTGTGTGCCTGTGCCCTACTCTCCGATTTTCACCGATTTTTCCCGCCGCTGCCTCCCCTGCGGCCCGCCCCCATGCATATTCGCTGCCTGGCATCCCGCCTCCCGCCTCCCAGCTGATCCTCCCTCCCCACCTCCCCTTAAATGGCAGCCGCTGCATTGTAGAGAGAGCGACCCTTGACCTCCCAAGTAGGTCGCACCCCCTCCGCTGCAGCGCCACCAGTGCTCGTGCCACCCTTCTGCTGCCTCCATCGTGCTCCTAGTGCCCCACACCCGAGCGCCGTTGCTGCCGCTTCCTGCTGCCTGTGTTCCTGTACCCCGCCTGTTTTTCTGTACCCTGAGTGCCTGTGCCCTGCCCTCTGATTTTCGCCGATTTTTCCCGCCGCTGCTTTCCAGCTGATCCTCCCTCCCCACCTCCCCTTAAATGGCAGCCGCACGCAGCGGGTGCGCCGCTGGCGCACCGAAAGCGCGCCTAAGGCAAGCCCGTCTGCGCCCATCACGCCTGGACCGCGCCCAGCGCCAGAACCCCTGGCCCTCACACTACCCATGACACCCGCTACCGCTACAACGCCAGCCCCCTCATCGTACTCAACCACGGACGCACCACCAACTGCTACAAGGCCACCCCCAAGTGCACCCACGGCCCCTTCACCTGCCAGAACTGTAACTTCTCCTGCAACAACGACGCCGAGACACCCACAGCAACGGAACCCAACCAACTGCGATGCATCCTGCTCAACATCCGCTCCGCAAGCAAGCACGCCGTCGAGCTCTGGGACCTGCTCACCACCACTTCACCAGACGTCGCCTTCTTGACCAAGACCTGGATGAACGAAGCCTCCGCCCCAGACATCGCAGTGGCCATCCCCGACGTATACAAAATCTCACGCAGAGACCGCACCAATGGAGTGGGAGGAGGCCTCGCCATCATCCACAAGAACACCATCAAGGTCTCCACAAACACCGACGACACCCTCACCACAGCCGAACATATGCACTTCAAAATCAACACGGACCCCAAGACCAACCACATAGGCACCCTCGTCTACAGACCACCCGGCCCACGTCCCGATTTTGCAACTCCATCGCCGACTTCATCAGTACGCACGCTCTGACCTCCACCAATTACATCCTGCTCGGTGACCTGAACTACCATCTAGAAAACAACAATGACAGCAATTTCTCCACCCTGGTCGACAACCTCGCCACCCTCGGACTGAAACAGATCGTCACAACCCCAACCCACATTGCCGGCCACGCGCTCTATGCCATCTTCACCGCCAGCCCCCACATCACCTTCAGCCACTACTCCGAGCTCACCTGGACCGACCACCACTGCGTCCACTTCACCCTCCAGAAACCCGTCACCCACCACCGCACTCCACAGATCCCCCGCCGTCGCTGGGGCAAAGTCACCAAGGAGCGACTGGAAACTCACCTCTCACTCAACCCACCAACCAGCCCCACCGACCCCGAGGAGGGGGCCTGCACCCTCAGGCTCTGGTTGGAGGACTGCGCCAACACCATAACACCTATGAAACAACCCACCGACAGAGACACCAGCCAGAGAGCCACCTGTTTCACCCCGGAGCTCCTAGCCTCCAAGCACACCTGCCGGAAACTCGAGAATACTGGCTCAACGATAGAACTCCCGCCAACCACACAGCCCACAAAGACGCCATCCGCAACCACCACCACCTCATCAGGACCACCAAAAGAGCTGCATTTCAAAAACCGCCTCGACAACAACGCCCACAACAGCAAAGAGCTATTCAATATCGTGAAAGAACTCTCCACTCCTAGCTCCTGCACCAACGACATCCCGCCATCGCACGCCCTGTGCGACACCCTCGTGGCCTTATTCCACCGCAAGATCACTGACATCCACAACAGCTTCAACCCCCGGACGCAGTCTACGGACCCCACCACGATGAACCCCCCAAGCCCCACTGACCACAACCCTCTGACCACTTGGACCAACGTGAGCACAGAAGACATAACTAAGACCATGAGCACCACCCACTCAGGCTTCCCGTCTGACCCTCTCCCCCACCAACAAAGCCAACAGCCTCATCGCACCCCACCAGCTTAACATCATCAACCTCTCCTTCGAAACGGCGACCGGAGAGCTGGAATCACGCCAAGATCAATGCCCTCCTGAAGAAATCCAAGGCTGACCCGAGCGACCTCAAGAACTACCGGCCCATCTTCCTGCTTCCGTGCCCAGTGAAAGTCATGGAAAAGATCGTTAACACCCAGCTCAGCCGCTACCTAGAAGACAACAGAATCCTGGACCCCCCCCATTCAGGCTTCCGCAGCAATCACAGCATCGAGACCGCCCTCATCGCCGCCACAGACGACATCAGAATCCTACTCAACAACGGCGAGACAGCAGCCCTCATCCTCCTGGACCTCTTTGCCGCCTTCGACACCGTCTGCCACTACGCACACGCCTCTACGACGCAGGAATCCGAGACAAGGCCCTGGACTGGACCACCTCCTTCCTCACCGACAGAGCCCAGAGAGTCCTCCTCCCCCGTTCCATTCCGGAACCACCAAAACCATCTGCGGCGTCCCCCAGGGATCCTCCCTCGGCCCAACGCTGTTCAACGTCTACATGGCCCCCCTCGCTCGCACGCCAGACAACACAACCTCAACATAATTTCCTTCGCCGACGACACCCAGCTGATCCTCTCCCTCACCAAGGACCCCCTCATCGCCAAATCCAACCTACACCAGGGCATGAAGGCTATCGCCGATTGGATGGAGGCAAGCAGGCTCAAGCTGAATACGGACAAGACTGAGATCTTCATCCTCGGGCCTAACCCCTCAGCGTGGGATGACTACTGGTGGCCAGCATCACTGGGAACCCCCCCGGCACCTACCAACCACGCACGCAACCTAGGAGTCATCCTCGACTCCAAGCTCAGCATGACCAACCAAGTCAACGCAGACTCCTCCTCCTGCTTCCGCATGCTCCGCAAGATCTACAGATGGATTCCGATGGACACACGGAAAACCGCCACCCACGCTCTCGTCAGCAGCCGACTTGACTACGGAAATGCCCTCTACGCTGAAGCCCCGCCCAAGCTCATCAACAGACTCCAAAGAATACAGAACGCCTCAGCACGCCTGATCCTTGACGTCCCACGCAGGGACCACATCACCCCGCACCTGAGAGACCTGCACTGGCTCTCCGTCGACAAAAGAATCACATTCAAACTCATGATCCACACACACAAAGCACTCCACAAGACCGGCCCTGCCTATCTCAACAAGACTCGCCTTCCACGTACCGAACAGGAAACTCCGCTCCGCCGACCTGTCCCTGGCCGCCGTCCCGCGCATCCACAGAACCACTTCCGGGGGCAGATCATTCTCCCACCGTGCCGCCAAGTCCTGGAATGCCCTCCCCCTCCACCTACGACAGACCGCAGACCTCCCGGCCTTCAGAAGACTGCTCAAGACCTGGCTCTTCGACCACTAACGGCAGCTGCCCTCCTCCCCCCAGCGCCTTGAGACCCTCGCGGGTAAGTAGCGCCCTTTACAAATCCCTTGATTGATTGATTGCTCCTTAGGATTTGGAGAAAAAATGGATAGCAACCACCGACCACAAGAGATAACCCTTGATATTGTTCTGGATGACTATGACTGTGCAGCAGATCACGGGATCAAAGGGGACACAATCAATTTCTACACATCAGGTGCACTACAGACATCCTTTCAACCCTGGCCTCAGAAGCTAAACAACTACTGACATTCACTCATATACTCGAGGGAGACCCTCTGTCTTGTTGGGTAAGCTTTACTGAAAAATTCGCAAGTCAGCAGGAAAAGCCTGCCCTAGCAAAAAAGAAATCCAAAGCATAAAAAAAACACCGTCCCTCAAAGATGGGGAATCAACCACTCGATAAGGAGAGCCACTAGGAGGGCACACTCGCTGTGGAGAGCCCTTAAAAGATCACCAATGGACCCAATAACATTATATAAGCTAAGTGAGGCATTATGAAAGTTAAAAGAGGAGAAAAAAATAATCAAATGGAGAGGTGGAACCCCTTCTGGTCAAAATTACTGCATGACATCAGGTCAAACAGCTCTGCAAACGTTTGGCGGATAGTAAACTGTGTGGGCAGAAACCTCCCAAATGTGGCTTCCTCCAACATCTCAGAGCCAATCTAGTAACTACTTCCCGCTTGACCACTTCAATCCGCTGGCACAGTCTCGCGTACAGGGAGATGGCTCGGAGGTTATTACATTCCTGTAACCTCAGCCCTGGACAGTGAGCACAAAATATCCTGGTACTTTATCACTGAAAGTCTGGTCCAGAAACAAAGTTCAAATGGACGCAGCGAGGGTGTGGTAGCTCCCGGGCGGATTCCAAGCAGCAACATTCTGGGCTGCACAACTAACAGCGCTTTTCTTCACCATCTTGCAACTGAAACGCAATCACAACCTGCTTCTGTTGCCAGCATCATCTCTAGGGCTCCTTTGGCGAAATGGCCTGAACTTCCTGACAGAACAGGGGGATATTGTCCCAGTCAGCCGGTCGTACATAGGTGGCATGGGTGGTGCGGTTTCCAGAAAGGGAGTGGAGTAACCTTTCTGGATAATCTGGAGCACCCATTGGTCAGATGTTATGGACCTCAAGTAGTGCAGGGGATGGAGGATCCTGCCACCTACTGGATGCATATGTTGGTATGTGGGCAAGCTTTATGGGTTTGAAGGCTACGGTTGCTAGAAAGGGGGGTAGCGGTCTAGATCGACCTCTGGCTAGGGGTCCCATGTTGTCTGTGGGACCCATGGGCATGAAAAGACTAGGAAGTCTGTAGGCCTTGGTTGCTGAGAGGGAAAGGACATGGTTGGTAGCCCCATATATAGCCACAGAAGAATGAAAGGCAGACTGGGGATGGCAACAGGCCATGGAAACACCGAAGGGCCTGGACGTAGCCTGACTGTTCTTTTTTTTTTTAACCTGCCTTTATTGAATGTAGTACGGCACAAAACATGGTATTACAGCGCATTCGACCAATAGTCACCCTTTATTAGAGTGAATATAATAATACAACAGCTTTTGGGGTTGGGTATCGTGCCTCCCCTGCTATGGTCGTCAAATGTCTGCACAATTTCCCATTCAGTAATCAGCTCAGCAGCTACTGAGCTCTGACTGCCCTTAAAATGCTCCAGCGCTGAGTCTGCCTGTTCGCCAAAAAGGCGGGAGCCATCAAAGGGCATGTCCATAAGGGAAGCTTGAACATCCCTGGAGTAGCCAGTAGTTTTCAGCCAGGCATGGCTCCTTAAGGCCACTGACGATGCTATTGCACAGCCCAGCGAGTCGGTTGTATCCAAACTGCAGTGAACAGTGAACTTTGCTGAATCCCTTTCATCTGTAATTGCCTGTGATAGTACCTCATGAGCAGCACTCGGGTAACTTAGGCCCACATGCATCAAGGTATTTAGTAGTCGCAAACGGTGCGAATCGGTAAATTCGGCCGTTTGCGATTCCTAAATATCTTTTTTGGATGCATCAAACATTTTTGGGAAAATCGCTATTTTTAGCGAATTCCAAAAATGTGATTGCTTTTAAGGAATCGCAAATTTGCAATTCCTTAAAAGCAATGCATGATTGCATTTTAAATTGCGAATTGGCAATTAGGGGGTGCAAATTACCACGAGGTTGAACCTCCTGGTAATTTGCGAAAAAGTTTAAAAATGCTCAAAATTGCATTTTAAACTCTGTAATGTTACAGACACACATGTCCTTAGGACATGTGTGTGTCAAACATGCACTTAAAAATGCATTTCAGGGGTGCAGGGGGGGGGGGGGGTCCTTTGGACCCCCCCCTGCACCCATGTAATGCATGAACATTTTGCGAATCGCAAATAGAAATTCGCAAAATGTCAATGCCTTCCCATTGATTCCTATGGGCCTTTTGGCCCGTAGGAATCAATGGGAATTGCGAAATCGCAATTTAGAATTCGCATAATCCTTGCGATTCGGTAAAAATTGCGATTTTCACAGAATCGCAAAAATTATGCGAATAAATTAATGCATCCCATTTTGCGATTCCTTATTTGCGATTCCCTATTTTTCGCAAATAAGGAATCGTAAAATGTCCCGATGATGCATGTGGCCCTAAATCCTATACTTTGTGAGTGTATAGGCCCAAGAGACATGCAGTCTTTACTGACTGCAGTGCTAGGTTAATGGAAGAAAACATTGTCTTGCCAAAGGTATCAAGCCTCTTGGATTCCCTATCCGTGGAGTTTTTAATATTGTGAGTTTTAATTAACCGTACAATAAAGCTATTCTATTTTATTCTATCCGGTGGAGTGGCAGGGAATTCCCCACGGTCGACTCTGGAAGTAGAAACCTGGTGGTTCTCCTGGGTAGGGTGCTAAGTGAGCAAACTGGGGTCCCCAGGAGCAAGCTGATGGCAGCCGGTAATTCTCCTGTGCACAGGAGCACTTGTGCAGGGCTTGGACCAGGACCCAAGCAGTAGATCAGTGAGGACCTCATTAAATAGAAGGAGAGGTTCAGAGGGAGCAACTCCAGGCTTAAACAATTCTGTCAAGATGTTCGTCTTGACTGCCACTGAGGAAACCTGAAGGTCATGAGCTTTAGCTACCTTTTGCACCACCATAGCAAAAGAAGCCCCTTCCACCATAGCCATGGCAGGAGGAGAGACCAATGAGGTGTCAAATGAGGTGCCCAAACCACTGGAATCTGCCAGTTCCTTGTACCAGTTGTCCTCAGTTTCCTCAAGTGGGTTTTAACCGAAAGGGTCCTGAGACCCCTCCCAATTGTCCCACTCTCCAGTCCTATCATAAGGAAAATATACTGTCTCCAATTGGAAGGAATGGCCCTGGTTAGCAGCAAAGTCAGCGTCGGGTGACGCCTATTTGGCTGCGTTTCAGAGTCAGAAATGATAATGGGGTTAGTGGTGCCAGGAACGACAATACTGGAATGGACGCCACGGAGGGTCGAGCTCTCGCAGGAGAAGTTGCTCTGTATCTGACCCCAGATCCATGGGGCCCAACTGGCGCTGAGGGCGACCCAGCTGGTGTAAATCCAGTGGGGGCTCCCTCCAAATCCTTTGGGCTCAAAGGCGCTCCAGAGGGGTCAGAACGCCCAAATAAGAGGCACATGGCCTCATACAATTCCTTGAGTTGAGCGGGGTCACTCCAGCGCTCGGAATACACTGCGAGGCATGCTGCGGACCCTGGAACAGGATTCACGGAAAATAGGTGGGAGTGAGGCCTAGATATTTGTCAGCGTTCCTGTGCGTCGTTCGAAGACTTGCATGGTGAAGTCGAAGAGTGCTTTGACTTCATCCTTTCTGTGGTGGGACTTACCAGAGAAGATTTTGATCTTGAAACATCGAAATGTCGAGATAAGCTCCACAAGCAGCTCCAGGACCTTCCATGCAACTGACATCTTGATGGTGTGGGGTTGTCCAACATTAGGCGGCAAGGAGCTTGAGGGAGCGCTCCCTCAACGCCTCCAAAGACAAACCAGAACTAGATCTGTCACAGACATTGGCCTGAGACGTGCACCACAGAGTTTGAAACCCTTAGGTTTTTGGGGAACATCCTTGTCACACCACGTCTTGAGAAAAAACAAAAGTTGAGGAAAAAGTTAGTCGAAAAATGACTTGAGGTAGCTCTCTCCGGATCAGCGTGCTGGGGTGGTGAAATTGAACAACGCCACCTACCAGTACGCAGAGGTACTCCTTGAAAAGTTTCTGGATCCAGTCTGATGCCCGGGGATAATTCTAAGGTAAGGAATCTGCAGCTAGAAGTCTCTATCAGATATCCCTTTTATTGGGATATTTGATTTCCATAGCACCATTCACTAAGCCCTGCGCTACATTCAAATTCCAACATAGAATAATTCTAGAAATGTTACAAAAGTTTAGATTTTTCTCTAAACCACCTGTTTGTGAAACTGATTTCTCAAGTCCTTCAAGTCCTTCAAGCTAGTTTTTTTTTCACAACCAATTTTATTGAGCATAAGAGTATCAAGAATGTGGTATCTTCACACACCAAGATCACCACAACAGTATCAATGTAATGATGACATATACAGTAATGAATGAAACAAGTGCCAATGAAGCTCAGCTTTAAAGATGCCCTAGCAGCCTACCCTAAACCCCAACTACCCCCCCCCCCCGTACCCAACACCCTCCCCCACCACACGTGTACAGAAAGCAACACAAAGAAGATGCACAAAGAAAAAGCAGGTATAGCGCAGCCAGGGCTTTGCCACTCGAGGCCGGAAGTGTCACTGCGATCAAATGTCCTCCTCCTGCTCCGCCGGGGGTTCCAAGGACAGGCCACGGTAGTCGGCCCACCGCTTCCAGATCTTGAAGTGTTTGCGTGGGCAGCCCCGCGCCTCAAAGACCGGTTGTTCAAGGCCCATGAAATAGTCCAGCCCAGCCTTCCATGCAGACAGGGGGGGGCCCTCACAGACTTCCATGCCCGAGCTAGGTCACGCTTGGCCACCACCAGACCCAGGAGCAACAGATGGCGCTTATACATGTTGCCCCCAACCCCCTCCATGATATGCAGCAGGCCCAGCCGGTGGGTACGAGGAAGATCCCAACCCAGGACCTCAGCCAGGCAACTCCACACACCCCTCCAGAATCCAGCCAGGCGACCACACGACCACACCGTATGTATCAGGGAGCCAGGCACTTCCCCACAGCGCAGGCACTCCGGTGACGCAATCAAGCCAGCCTTCCACAGACGCTCACGTGTATAATAGGCACGGTGCAAATATTTGAATTGTATCAGGCGGAGCCGAACCGCAACAGCGGTGCCGCGCGGGGACTCCAGCGCCTCCCTCCAATCGTCCTCATCGAGGGCGCCCACGTCCACCTCCCACGCCTCCCGAAGGGAGCGGAGAGTGGAGGAGCAGTGAATAACAAGTGACTGATAGATCCTAGAGACCTTCTTGTCTCCCAAGTCTCCCATAAACACTTTCGCCTCGAGTGGGCTGAACTCCGGCAGGGAGTCGAGGCTGGCAATGCTCGGGGCAAGGGCATGCCGCAGCTGGAGGTAGCGGAAGAACTGGGACTGAGGCATCTGGAACTCCGCGCGGAGTTCCTCAAAGGACTTGAGGGTGGTACCCGACATGACCTGGCCCAGTTGCGCGATTCCAATAGCCTCCCAACCCTCAAACCCGGCCAGGGCCGCAAGTTCCGGAAGCATGCCATTATGCCACAGCGGCGTTTCAGCTGTTAATTTGCCCCACCAACCCATGCGGCGCAGAGACTGCCGCCACACTGCAAATACCACTTTAGTGACCGACGGCAACCCACGGAGTATACGAGCCGAGTAGAGAATAGTGTGGAGCGTGCGATCTCCCATGAGAAGTCTCTCCAGGGCATAACCCTTCAAGCTAGTTTACCACTGATCCACATAGTGATAAATGTAGGCCTTGATGCTCCATCTTGTAGTTACATGGGTGGAAGATCCTTTGTATATCTTGGTCCCTGTGCCTGGAATAGTCTCCCTCCATACTTGAGGCTGATAGACACTCTTGAACTGTTCAAGAAGAAACTCAAAACCCACTGTTTTAACAATTAGTACCCTTCTTGTGTCTGTCCTCCCTCTGCCATATTCAAAACATAATACCTCTGACACCATTGATACCGATCTTCTTTTCTACCAGTTGTATTTTTTATTTATCCCTGGATTGCAATTAAATGCACATCAAAAGTATTTTTTAGTTTCACCAAGACATGTTGTCCCTGTGCAGGACTTGCTAGAAACCTAGCTTGTTGCTTTGAATGGTGTAAACAGTATGTACAAGACGAAATCAATACTCAAGACATATAAACCATAATTGCATTCAACTTACATCAATACACTTCTCAAGATGAATGACTGTACAATTTATACAAGACAAATGACTATATAAATTACAAACATGGAACTGTGCAATTTTACAGGCCGAAAATAGCCCTACTCCTCTCTTAGATAGTGGTACGGGGACTCCTCTCGTTAAAGTCCTCACAGTACACTAATGTTTTTTAAGCCAATGGCAGGTCGCCTCAAGGTTTGAACCCAGATTAGAACTGTACCAGATGGGCTCTAAGCTGTCAACAATTCTGGACGCAAGTTTATCCTGGGTTCTTTTAGGCTCGCCTCTCGAAAGAGTATAACCAACGCGTTTTGACCTTCTCCGTGGCGCTTCTTATACCAAAGGTCTTGATCAGGGTGAGTATTTGACAAGGAGGACTGGTGGTACCAATTCTGGTCTTTACGTGACGTAAACCTTCTTGGCTCTACGATGGATAATGGTCTTGGACTGGACTTGCTGGCGTGTGGCTTGAATCGGGGCCTTGGGGAGAATCTCCCCATTCAAGAGCTTCCGCTAGTCCCCAGACTTTGTTCGAGCGGGACACGGCAGAGCAGTGAACTTCCCTCGGGCGCTCGCGTGTCAACGCATTGTGAAGCAGGCAATGAATCTCTATCTTCCTCTTGCTGCCAGTCTCTCGCTGTGGTCCTACATGTCCTCCCACTGCCAGCGCCGGGACACTCTGTTGAGTAGTCACGCGCTTTGTAAATGGTTGTAACATAGCATAACATAACATGTAAGGTTAATGATGTCCTCTTTCTCTAACATCAGCATTTCACTATTGAACTGTGCACACCCTTCCAATGTTGACATGAGGCACACAATCTGTTTGCCATGTTTAATGATCTTCCCTATTACAGCTGCAGCAGACTTGTGGTGTGGGTTGAGACTCTCAGAGGGGAAACAGCCTTTACAACAGAAGCATTACAACAAATGCCATTATAACGCATGTCGTTACAACGCAAAAGCCTTGTTGCCGGTAGTAGAAGGTGTTGGAGTTCACTCCAATACCTTCCCTACTGTTGCACACACTGGAGTTGGAATACTAAATTATACTATTCCAACTTCTAGCGCACCCCCGAAAGCAAGTCGGGGTAAAGGTATGCGTTGTAATGCATACGTTGTAATGGCATGCGTTGTAACGTCATACAACCTTCTCAGAGCCAACTTAGAATTTTTGGACACTATTCCTATTTTAGTGTCCTTCAGTATATTTCCATACTCCAAATCTGCAGGCTGTGTCATATTTCTTGTATTCTTTGTACAGGAAATTCAACCAAATGTTAACATTTTCAATGCTGCCTAAAGATCTTCTAGTTTGTTTGTGCAGAATGTTATTGAAAACTGGTTGATCTTTGACAGGTGTCATCTGTAGTACATCCCAAAACACTATATAACATGTTTCCCTCCAAATAGAGTACCGTAGTTGGTTCGGAGAACTTCTTGCATTCTCAGAAGAACAAAGGCTAGCAATAAGCTTGAAACCACATGAACCTCATTTATAATCAGGATCTTCCAATTTTTAGGAACCCTTATCACTTCATGCGTTTGTGACAAGCATCACTGGAAATCTTATGGTACTCCCGTTTGTTGTCATGCTTTACTTGCAACATTTTAAGTTGATGCAAAGTAATACCTTTGGAAGAGGTGTGGTGTCTCGGCTAGGGTGACTGTCTCCGGAATCTGGGGATCATGGTTCGATCGGCAATAGCTTGCTTAATCTTCCCGACGGCCCCTAGCGCCTAGAGACCCTTACGGGTGGTTGTGTGCTTTACAAATGTGGATTATTATTATTATATTATTTTATGTGCAGCTAGTCCAGTGGGTACTGTCACAACACAAGAATGGTTACAATCTGTATTTTTATTGACATATGCAGTAAAAGCTTTTATCAGCAAACCTTTTCCAGTGCCTGTTTGTCCAGTAACATAGTGGAGTGTAGGCTTGAATGTGGTGCATGCACATTCAGAATTATTGTGCAGAATTCGATCATCCACTGATACAGTTGCTTCTAGGTAAATCTGCATTTGTTCTCTATTTAGTTGAACTACTAAACTGTCCAAGTCAATACACTGATCCATTCACCTGATTCATAGAATTCTGCACCTCTTTCATAGCAATGGTGTCTTCATTCTTAATAACAGGCTGGCCAAGAAGATCTTGACTAAGAGTTCCTGAACTCTGGCTGCCTTGTGAACCATTTTCACAACCTTGGCTGCTATTGTCTTCTCTTGTGGAGTGTCATCAGTCAACATTTTCAAATAGCAAAAAACACAGTTGATGGACAGAATGTAGAACAATGTCATACATTCACCCCAGTACAAGGATCTGGGCCTAAATCCATCGTTTTTTTGCACTCCACACCACCCTGGGTTAGACACTGGCTATATGCAAATCAGCTCTGACCCTGTGCCTCATGGGAACAGTCCAGTCCGAACTACCGAGCCATGTCTTTCCCAGACCGGAATCAAGCATCCAAGGACGGGTTTCTGGCTATCAGCCTTCTTCAGCCTGGATAGCTTGACTCCAGTGGTGTGGAGAGCCTGGGACTCACGTCTGAGTATACCCAGCACACTCGGGGTGAAAATTGCAAAAAACACAGTTGATGGACAGAATGTAGAACAATGTCATACATTCACCCCAGTACAAGGATCTGGGCCTTAATCCATCGTTTTTTTGCACTCCACACCACCCTGGGTTAGACACTGGCTATATGCAAATCAGCTCTGACCCTGTGCCTCATGGGAACAGTCCAGTCCGAACTACCAAGCCATGTCTTTCCCAGACCGGAATCAAGCATCCAAGGACCGGTTTCTGGCTATCAGCCTTCTTCAGCCTGGATAGCTTGACTCCAGTGGTGTGGAGAGCCTGGGACCACGTCTGAGTATACCCAGCACACTCAGGGTGAAAATTGCAAAACACACAGTTGATGGACAGAATGTAGAACAATGTCATACATTCACCCCAGTACAAGGATCTGGGCCTAAATCCATTGTTTCTTTGCACTCCACACCACCCTGGGTTAGACACTGGCTATATGCAAATCAGCTCTGACCCTGTGCCTCATGGGAACAGTCCAGTCCGAACTACCAAGCCATGTCTTTCCCAGACCGGAATCAAGCATCCAAGGACCGGTTTCTGGCTATCAGCCTTCTTCAGCCTGGATAGCTTGACTCCAGTGGTGTGGAGAGCCTGGGACTCACGTCTGAGTATACCCAGCACACTCGGGGTGAAAATTGCAAAAAACATAGTTGATGGACAGAATGTAGAACAATGTCATACATTCACCCCAGTACAAGGATCTGGGCCTAAATCCATCGTTTTTTTGCACTCCACACCACCCTGGGTTAGATACTGGCTATATGCAAATCAGCTCTGACCCTGTGCCTCATGGGAACAGTCCAGTCCGAACTACCAAGCCATGTCTTTCCCAGACCGGAATCAAGCATCCAAGGACCGGTTTCTGGCTATCAGCCTTCTTCAGCCTGGATAGCTTGACTCCAGTGGTCCATCACCACCCCCTTTTCTACCGCTTTTGGCCGCCATAAGTGTGGCAGGGTATGCTCAGACGTGAGTCCCTTGCTCACTTTGCCACTGGATTTAAGCAAGCCGGGCTGAAGACGGCTGGAATGCCAGAAACCGGTCCTCGGAAGCTTGTTTCCGGTCCAGGGAAGACATGGCTTGGCAGTTCGGGCTGGGCTGCTCCCATGAGGCACAGGCTCAGACTAATTTGCATATAGCCATGTCTGAACTGGGGTGGCAGAGTGGGCTAAAGAGCGGTGATGGATTACACCCAGATCTTTTGACTGGGTGTGAGTGTTTGATTGATTCAGATGCTCCGTCCATCACCACCCCCTTTTGTACCGCTTTTGGCCGCCATAAGTGTGGCAGGGTATGCTCAGACCTGAGTCCCTTGCTCACTTTGCCACTGGATTCAAGCAAGCCGGGCTGAAGACGGCTGGAATGCCAAAAACCGGTCCCCGGAAGCTTGTTTCCGGTCCAGGGAAGACTTGGCTTGGCAGTTCGGGCTGGACTGCTCCCATGAGGCACAGGATCAGACTGATTTGCATATAGCCATGTCTGAACTAGGGTGGCAGAGTGGGCTAAAGAACGGTGATGGATTAAACCCAGATCTTTTGACTGGGTGTGAGTGTTTGATTGATTCAGATGCTCCGTCCATCACCACCCCCTTTTGTACCGCTTTTGGCCGCCATAAGTGTGGCAGGGTATGCTCAGACGTGAGTCCCTTGCTCACTTTGCCACTGGATTCAAGCAAGCCGGGCTGAAGACGGCTGGAATGCCAGAAACCGGTCCTCGGAAGCTTGTTTCCGGTACAGGGAAGACATGGCTTGGCAGTTCGGGCTGGACTGCTCCCATGAGGCACAGGATCAGACTGATTTGCATATAGCCAGGTCTGAACTGGGGTGGCGGAGTGGGCTAAAGAACGGTGATGGATTAAACCCAGATCTTTTGACTGAGTGTTTGATTGATTCAGATGCTCCGTCCATCACCACCCCCTTTTGTACCGCATTTGGCCACCATAAGTGTGGCAGGGTATGCTCAGACCGGAGTCTCTTGCTCACTTTGCCACTGGATTCAAGCAAGCTGGGCTGAAGACGGCTGGAATGCCAGAAACCGGTCCTCGGAAGCTTGTTTCCGGTCCAGGGAAGACGTGGCTTGGCAGTTCAGGCTGGACTGCTCCCATGAGGCACAGGATCAGACTGATTTGCATATAGCCATGTCTGAACTGGGGTGGCAGAGTGGGCTAAAGAACGGTGATGGATTAAACCCAGATCTTTTGACTGGGTGTGAGTGTTTGATTGATTCAGATGCTCCGTCCATCACCACCCCCTTTTGTACCGCTTTTGGCCGCCATAAGTGTGGCAGGGTATGCTCAGACGTGAGTCCCTTGCTCACTTTGCCACTGGATTCAAGCAAGCCGGGCTGAAGATGGCTGGAATGCCAGAAACCGGTCCTCGGAAGCTTGTTTCCGGTCCAGGGAAGACATGGCTTGGCAGTTCGGGCTGGACTGCTCCCATGAGGCACAGGATCAGACTGATTTGCATATAGCCATGTCTGAACTGGGGTGGCAGAGTGGGCTAAAGAACGGTGATGGATTAAACCCAGATCTTTTGACTGGGTGTGAGTGTTTGATTGATTCAGATGCTCCGTCCATCACCACCCCCTTTTGTACAACATTTTCAAATAAGTAGGAAACACAGAACATTCAATTTAGTCTTGAACTGCATTGAAAGCATCCTCATAGTAGTCATAATGACTCTTTACCCCAAAATGTTAAGAGAACTTTCTCTTACCTGCATTTTGGCAACTGAGTTTCCAGTGGTTGGTGAGACTCGTTTTGTTGTGTCTCACTAAACAACCATTTGACCCAGAGACAATACATTTGTCACTTTCAACATTTTCTTCTACATTGTTTCTGTATATATAGAACTGAACTATTCAGACAGAGGTTTTCTAATTGAACACTTCAATTTGGGAAGTAAGTGTCCAGCATATTTACTTTAACAATGTCTGTGCTATCAGGATCAGTGTGCAAGATATTGAATATCATCAATAGATTAGAAGCAAGTCCTAAACTAATACAAATGCTGGATTTGGACTTCCCATATACATTAGCCAAACTCAATGGGTCACATGACTCATAACAACTTTCTTCCACGTGGGAAAGCATCTTCAGGCTAAAGCTATACAACTTCTTTGTTAAAGGTTACTTTTCTGAAATCTCTTCCTACACCTCTTTTGTTTCTGCATTTTTAGACTTTGTAAAGTAAGAAGTAACATATCTAGCAACGGCAATAACATTTTCAGGTACAAACTGAATATGCATGTTTGCATTCCACATGGACAAAATGACAGGTTTGTAGTCATTGATAAGTTTGGATTCCTCGACTCTATTAAATGCTGTTTGTATTTTTTTGAGATTTGCCAGTGGCTGTATGTCTGACTGCAGACATGAAACCGTTACTCTTCCTTTAGAGATATAAGTCCAATCAGCACTTGGTGGAGTATTTTCCGTTAGTTATCTTTATGGGACAGCAGCATTTTCCACATTCATGTTTTTGAAATCACAATGCTTGCTGTCTAAGAGTTTGGTTCAAAGTCTAATTGGGAATCTCATGTTATATACTGCTCAATGATTGATAGTGTTGACACAAGAGAATCCTGTACAAAGTTTGGAGGAATGTTTACCCACAGTAACATGTTAATATGTAGAGCACCTCTAGCTTGGTATCATTTCCTCCAAAAGTAGTCAACAACGTCCCCAAGAGAAAGATTTCATTTGTTGCAGATAAAATGCAGTAGAGCTTGAAAACTGCGGTTAAAGTACCTCCAAACATTTGCTGGATCTACCAAGCACAATTCACCCTGTGTTTTAAAGTTGCTGGCAACAATTTTGGAGTCAGCTTCTCTGAGGATGTCATGCAAATAATCCAAGGGATTCTCTGCCCAGCTAAGATTTCCGAACTAGGTAGTTGTAACTAAGTTGTGCAAAATGCACTTCAGCTCACCATGCTCATGAGATTGCACTCAAGATTCTCATCTATCCCATGCACTTTCTAAACAAAGTATTGTGCACACATATTTTGAAACCATCCTCCTGTTTACACACTATGTGCATCAGCATATAATAAAAGACAGAGTTCACTTTCAAAGAGAACATGAAAAAGATAAGGAATGTTTAGTCTGAATAGCGGATCTTCAGAGTATAGTCTAGTTGGTTTGCATTCTAAAGCAGGGATATAACGGTTGGGTTCTCTTGTTGGAAACAGATGTTCAAAGCAGCAAACTTCTAAACCATTTTCCCACACACACCTTTGGCGTGTTTCATCTGATAGAATTCTCATGCATCTCCCATTAACATCCCTAGAATGTAGAGGGTAAATACTGTACTGTTCAAATATCTCTTATACAGAATCAACTTTTCCAAACTATTGACTATAAGTAGGCTCTGAATTGGGTGTGCCCAGTGAATTACATGCTGATCTACAGCTACATCTTTGTAGAACGTGTTTTCTTTTGAGGTCTTCTATGGCTTTCTTTACTTTCTCGGTACCAATAAATTCCTGCAATATTTTTTTAATCTTTGTTGCCACACCATTTACCAGAGTCACTAGTATTTCCTCTACATCTTGATCTACACCAAGTGTTTCAACATTCTCTTTAAAATCTAGTGGAATGTGCACAACTTTTCCTTTAAGACTTTTCACTCATTCACTTGGAGTAATTTTGCAGTTTTTGTCTGCATTCTCACTATTTCTTGGAAAGTATGTATTGTTTAGATCAGAATACTCTCACACACATTCAGCTCTTGTACTTCAGGCAGTATTGCCTCCTCTGCAATTAAAATACAGAGCAAGTTTATACCACTGAATAAGGTCTTCCTCTTCAGTTTTTGCACACATATAAACATTTCTAGTTTGTGCTTTGTAGTTTGTACGATGAAAAAAATCACATACCTTGTTTGGAATTGCAGCAGATGTGACACTAAATTCCTGTATTTTTTGCCAAAGTTGTCTAAACAAATACCTCTATTCTCTAACTAGTGGGGTTAACTACTACTTCGTTTACACAGGGTGACTTTCAAGTTCATCCAAAGTACACTAAGTGAATATCTTCTGAAATATTTGTAACTTCAGACAGAGTGCCAGGCTAAAAAGCTTTATTCAAAGCTTCTAAATGCAGAGCTGGATTTTTCACAAAATACAACCTTTCTAACTAGATTGCACATTTGTGTGTGAATCACAGATAGCATTAAAACATGCGGAAAAGTTCTGTTACATTCTCTTTTGTTAGGCAAGCCAACAAAAGTTCTTGAAGATTGGATAGTTTCCTTACTTACTACACAGAGATCCAGAGTTCACAAAATTGAGATTTTCTGTTTTAAAGTAGCACTGTTAAGCATAACCCAAGCTTCTCGATTGACTCTTGCCTTTTTTAATTATTTCATCAGTATATCTAGGTATTAGGTTTACGTTTGGTATTGCTATACCTTGTTTCACCTCATATGAGTGGTCATCTAAATTAACTGCAAACAATAAACTATTGGGTTGAAAGTAGCTTTCTTCAATAAAAGAAACCTTACTACTGAAAGTGTGTTTCCACTACCCCTCAATAATGCTGAAAAAGTTGGATTTGTTAATTTGCTGCTTTTGTTGGCACTTCTTTTTTAGACATTACACTAACCTTGCCAAAGGTCTAATTTGGTGGAGGATTGTCAAATTCTAGCTCTTCTCATCACTTGCTTCATTGATTTCATATTATGTACTACCCTTGTGCGAAAGAACTGACGTTGAATTTCCTTCGATTTTTTATACCTTACAGAAGAATGATCATATTGTCTACTTTAGATGTTCTACTTAAGCTGGGCCGGACTGGCTACCGTGCGTTTTTTGCTGGGGTGACAGGGTGGGGTCAAGGGTTCACTGCTGAGGGGCTGATTATGTTCCTGGGAGCTGCCGGCGTTTCTAAATAAACAATGCAAAACAAATAGCTTTAAAGTGTGCTTTTTTAAACATGAGTTTTGCATTGTTTATTAAGGAAATCCCAGCCCTGTACATAGGTCTACTTTCAATGAGGCAGATCGATCATTCTTTCTGTCACCTCCACAACTGACTCTTTGTTTTATACATTTTCTAAGAAACCTTTAAGAACTCTTAAAAATATTGTGGGTTTTTTCTTTTGACTTTTTTCTCTATCGATTTGAGTTGTACTTTCATTCCATTGATAATAGTATGCATGTCTGTTCTTCTCCCTCTTCTGCTCTTTGGTAGGTATTTTCCTAGAAACTGAACTCCTGGAGAACAAGGTTGAGACAATAAAAAATCTTTCTTAATATGTGTACACCTTTACTGGTACATGATGTGTTGAGCTTTGTTCACGGGGAAAGCTGAATATTGAAGAGGCTTGGCCTACTTATAGGTGATGTATGTTGTAAGAGACTGGTCTCTTCATGCTGAGCTTTGCTCAAGGTGACAGCTGTATGTGGAAGAAGCTGAGACAATTAGTAGGACATGTGTGTGCCGGGGTACTGGCCTCTTGATACAGAGCTTTGTTCAGAGTGAAAGCTGTTTGTAGAAGTGGCTTGGCCTCCTATTAAGTGATGTGTGTGGTGGGGGATTGACCCCTTCATATGCAGCTTTGTTCAGGGTGACAGCTGTATGTTGGAGAGGCTTGGCATACTAGTAGTTAATGTGTGTGGGTGGGGATAGGAATCTTCAAGCTCAGTTTTGTTCAGGGTGAACATTTTATGTAGAAGAGGCTCCGGCTACTAATAGGCGATGTTTGTGGTAGGGTACTGGCTTCTTCATGTAAAACTTTGTTCAGGGCGAAAGCTATATGTATAAGAGGCTCTGACTTCCAGCAAATGACTTGTGCGTTCCGAGGCAACCCTATATATCTTGAGCTTTGTTCAGGGTGACACCTGTATGTAGAAGAGGCTCAGCCGATATATAGGTGAAGTGTGAGGTAGGGCAATGGCCTCTTCTGGCTAAACTTTGTTCTGGGCAAAAAGTACATGTACAAGAGGCTTACCATAGTAATAGGTGATGTGTGTGTTGGGGGACTGGCCTCTTTGTGCTCAACTTTGTTCAGGATGAAAGCTGTATGTAGAAGAGTCTCAGCTTACTAATAGGTGATGTGTATGCTGAGGAACTGGTATCTTTATTTCCCAGCTATTTTCAGGGTGGAATCTGTGTGCAGAAGAGGCATGGCCTACTAATAGGTAATTCATGTGGTGGGGGACTGGACTCCCCATACAGAACCACACCACATACATCATTTATTATTTGACCAAGATTCTTCTGCACACTGCGTTGACCATAAACAGAGGAGTTCACCCAGAGGCCAGTCCCTTACCACAGACATCCTATATGATTTGGGTGAGATTCTTTTACATACAGTGTTTGCCATACAGCCAGCTTTTCTGTGAGAGGGCAGGCCCCACCACTGACATCACGTATGAGTTACGCAGGCCTCCTTTTACCCATAACATATATTCTCTTGGAGAAAGTAGCCCCAGCCACAAGAGACATCACCTATTACTCGAGGAAGCTTATTCTACATATAGTTTTTGCTCATAACTGAACTCTTCACAGAGATGTTAATCCCCCACCACAGACATCCAATTGCTTGGCCAAGACTCTTTTACATACAGCTTTTGCTCTGAGCAGATCTATTTACAGAGAGGCCAATCTCCTAGCAAACACAGCAGCTATTAATTGTCCAAGCTTCATCTACATATGGATTTCACCCACAACAGAGGCATGATGAGCTCTGGACAGGCCAGTTTCCCATCACGGACATCACCTATTGGTAGGCCAAGCCTCTTCAACATACAGCCTTCACCCTGAACAAAGGTCTTCATAGAGACATCAATTCCCTTCTAAATACATCACCTAAAAGTTGGTCAAATGTCTTCTATAAAAAGTGTTTGTCCTGGCTTGATCTCTTCACAGAGAGTGTATCATGCTGTCACCAGAACCTAATATGTTGCAACTACATGGGACCTTCTTTTTAAAAAGTGTCCTTAGCCTCATCATACAGACATTCAATTTATATGTGTATAAATGTTTTTTGATATCCTACATTTCGTTTTAATCAACCGTATTACCTTCAATAAACTCAGGTTCCTACAGAACATGTCTGCAACATAGCATACATTTGTACATAATATATGACACAAAAATTTGCTTAAACTCCATCTCTGTATGCAATTTAACCACTTGGCTGCTAAGGTACAATTACTCTTTCACTGTAATTTCCATTGAAATCAATGGAAAGTCCATGACGAGTTACCCTTGTCATTAGCAGCCAAGAGGTTAAAAAAACATACATTCACAATTTCTATATCTTCTATATCTTAAATTCTAATCAATTCCATTAAACGTACAGCAACAAAATACTAATGTCAGAACATACCTTTTATAGTTAAAGTGCTACAGATTTTTCCCAATATGTAACTGCTTATAGAAATACTGGAAATACATTAATATACTCATCAAATGTGGCCTCCTGAATTTTTCAAGTCTATAAAACTGTTCCATCCATACTCCACACATTTTTCATTGTGCTAAATTAATTCATACGTTTTAAAAAGTTTACAAAATAGTCATCACAAATACCTGAAAAAGAATCTGTTGGTTTAAGGTAGATGAATGAAGAAATTTGCACAACACTCAAATCAGCCCACTTCTGAAAACCAGAAGCAAAGGAGAGTTCACCTCCTCATCAATCAGAGATACACTTTGCTACTGAGATGTCTGTATCATAGTCCAGCTGATTACTCTCCTAATCAATGATAAACATGATGCATTGTTGGTTTCTAGAACCCTCTGTATAACCCAATAAAGTATGTTTTAAAAAAAATCAATCAGAGATAAACCCAATGTTAAAAATGGGGTATGTATCATATACATCTGTAGGGTTAAACTCACCACCCAATAACTTTGCAGCATTTTTCAAACAAATTACTGAGAACAATCACTATTGGTTGAACCTAATGTAACCTCTATTTACATTTTGAACTAGATTAGTGCATCCTTCGCAAATTCTCAACCTATAAACTTCATTCACTGAAGCTACTATATTGGGATCTGCGGATCCATCGCGCTCAGCAGAGCCCCTCCCTGTGTACCTCTGTGATGATCTGTGGATCCACAAAACACCCTTAATATGTACAAGGGAAAGGGAGAAACTGTCAAAACTCATTTACCTGCGTATCCTGTTATTTTCTGTTGGGAAGTTGAAGATAGTTCTAACCCTCCCCTGTATCTCTTGCTCCCCTGCACTGAAGGAAACAATGCACAGGTATCAAGAAATCAAAGGGAAGGGGGAAGTGGATAAAATAACAAACAGAGAAACAAACACAGCTACACTTGCAGTATTTTCATATGGAGTGAATTCCTGAAGTGTTGTTCCTGAAAAGAAAACATAACAAGATTCTAAAAATCTCCAACGCATTTACTTAGATATTTATAGAAACTACTTGGACTTCAAATACCTCTCTACTCTGGTTATATAGCTCACCAGAGCTGTGGACCTATGGACTTGATCAGGAATGACCTCTTCCTTTAAATGGAATAACACCTCATTATTATAAGTAAAACCCAATATATTTGAAGCACATGAATTTCTACTTTACGCCACTGGATGGCAGTACTCACTGATCTTTAGCCCACAGTGATTCTTAAAAGTTTCCTGTTAGCTTCGTATTGCTGTGATATATATTTGTCTCACAATATCACAAAGAAAATAACCTTAACTGATCAATAAAGTTCACAAAGTTCCATAGGTCGTTAGTCTGTAAAGTCTCAGTTCTGTGCCCTATAACCTTCACCAGGGGCGGATTGGCAATGCGGGCATTCGGGCATCGGCCGTCGGGCCGGTATCTCCGTGCCCTCTGTGGGCCGTTTTTTTTCTCCCTTTCCCAGCCGCACAGTGAAGCTGCATTAATTTCTCTGTCTCTGTCTCCGTGATCTCTGGACTAGGAAAGGGGAGAAAAAAAAACGGCCCACAGAGGGCACGGAGACAGAGACAGAGAAATGAATGCAGCTTCACTGTGCAGTGATTATCCGCTGTGGCCTCTCCTTCACCCCCTGCCCAGCAAAGCAATCAGGGGGTGATTGTTTGCAAAAATCGGCCTCCCTGGGGGGCAGGTGTTGCCCAGGCCTTTGAACCATTTTCACCTCGGGCCCATGCAGCACATAAACAGTGTTAGGTTTTTTTATTTGTTTGTTTGTTTTTAATTTAATGTGATTTTATATAGCACGATCTTTACCAGAAGGTTTCAGAGCGCTTTACATAAGAATCAGTTGCGAAACATAAGGACTTAGGATTACATGCGTTACATAAAAGATACAGGCAGAAAAAATTGCAAATGTACAAGATGTAAAGTCACACAAGGAAGAGATACAACCAGAATGAAAAATTGCAAATGTACAAGTAGTAAAGTCACTCAAGGAAGAGAAACAAATGGACATACTCTAAGAGTCACATAGGAATGGCAGAGAGTACCATCTTCACCTCAGCCTCCCCCTGGCTACCATGGATGACCCAGCAGCTGTGTTTTGTGCTCCCCTGCCAGGACTTTGCCCTGAGGCTTGGAGGGCTGGGGAGGGCTGGTTAATTTACTAATTGCAGGGGCCTCACTGATGTTCATGTGCTCCTGAGCTGAAGGTCTGGGGAGGGCTGAGTAGGTTAGTAATAGCAGGGGCTTCGCTGCTTATTAGGTGCTCCTTCCCTGGAGGGCTCGAATAACTTAGTGACAGAAAGGGGCCTTGCTGTTTTTTTAGTTGCTCAGCATGGCGCCATTGTCACCTTTCCCCCGTGTCTCCTGTGCAAGAACAGTATCCTCTCACTTTAAGTCATTTCTGCGCCAAACATCCTAAGGATTTTGGGGGCCCTGGGCCAAACATATTTTTGGGCCCCTGTTCGGAACAGATTTGAATTTATAATCCAATTTCTGATCTTTGATGCCCTCTTTCAGCTGGTCACTGGACAGTGCACTACCATACTTGTCCAAATTCCTAATGTATTTACATCTAATATTCAAGGACATTGACCTGTGTAACCAAATGGTGTTTCATGAAAGGGCACGCCCCTTGAATGGGGGCCACGCCCCTTAATTGTGGGCCACACCCCTTGAATGTGGGCCACTTTTTTCGTCAGTGCCCGGGCCAAATTGTGATCCCAATCCGACCCTGACCTTCACCAAATAACACTGGGGGAAAAAAAAAGCACAGTATCCATGAATGTTTTCCTGCACTTAATTGTAGAAACAGAACTATAGTTAGAGAAATCCTTCTTTCCCTTTAAAAGACAAAGTTTCTTTTATCGTCATGAACTTGGTCCGACTTTCGATCAAAATTTGCAGGAAATATCCTTCTTTAAATGCAATTAAACACTTACTTGCAGTGCGGTTGATTGTCGACTTGATACCTGATTAATGACTCTTCTCTGTTCTTTCTTTTCTTTGTAGGCGGAACCTTCGTGGCTAAGGATCGGGTTGCTGGAGCGCAGGAAATTCTGGGGACACGATGTGCAGGAGGACCGGTACCAGAAAGGAAGGTTTGGGACTAACAGGAGGAAAGAAGATGGACGGAACAACTCTAGAGAAAGACCGGAGGCAGGAGAAATTAGGAAGGATGCGCAGGTAAGTGGAGATCAAACGAGCACAAGCAACCAGCAAGGCTCGGGCAGGCTTTTATAGACTGAAGCGGGCGGGGCTCTCACGCGCTGCACGTTATTGAAGAAACAGTTTGAAAACGTGCAGCGCTCATTAATATTCTGACAGGAAGGCTTTCTTCGCCCACAAAATCAAGACCACTTGCTTTTCTTTATAGCATAAAAGGCCACTTTATTCAGGATATATGAATTCCCATCAGATAACCGTTTATTATTATTATAATATGCAATTTGGCAATTGAAAACGAAACCATTTGTCATCTTAACTTTTTAACTATAAATATGAATTCAGACCGAAACCATCAATATATTTTTCTTGTATTCCAAACTGAAATAAACTTCCCCAACATTTTCTTTACATCCTTCCCCTCAATTGTTCTCTATAAGTCCCCCTACCCCCCAACTAATGACTGGAGAAGCCCGCTCTAGACTTTTCCTCCCCGAAATTTTTGCCTCAAACTATCTGCTAGGGATGCTAGGGAATATCATGTCCTGAAGTGGCGAATATATATATATATATATATATATATATATATATATATATATATATATATATATATATATATATATATATATATTCGCCTTTTCAAGGTATTGAAAGACCTCACTGCCAAAAAAGTCACAACGACACACCAGAGCTCTGTTGAGCATTGTGAAAAATTGGCAGAGTTTTTCTTGGAAAAGGTGAATGCCATCTATCGGTCCTTTCCTTCGGTCACTCCCTTGGCCAATCCATCTTTTAAGCCATTACCATCTGAGGGACTATATTCCTTACCTATGTTAACATCAGGTAGCCTAGACACATTGGCCAGCAGAGTGAAGTCTGGGTCCCCAGAGGATCCACTTTGCCCTGATGTGTTCAAGGACCTAGCGGTACACGATATCTCACCGCTATGTTCCTTGATCAACTTGTCACTAACATCTGGCAAAGTCCCACTGAAGTGGAAGCGAGCCATGGTTCGGCCTATTCTTAAGAAACCCAGCTTGGACGGGAGCAAGCCGGAGAGCTATCGGCCGATTTCACTCTTGCCGTGGCCGGCTAAGGTTATGGAGGCGCACGTAAATGCCGTCCTCTCGGAACATCTTTGCCGCGCAGATATCCTCGACGCTACGCAGAACGGGTTTAGGGCTGGTCACAGCACGGAGACGGCTCTGCTTTACATGGTGGAGCATCTTCGCTCCGTGCTTGACGCGGGACAAACGGCAGCGCTTGTGTTATTAGATCTAAGCGCTGCCTTTGACACCGTCTCGCACCCTATCCTTCTGCTGTGCCTAGAGGAGGCTGGTGTCACCGGCACCGCTCTCGAGTGGTTCCGGTCGTTTTTAACCAACCGGGCCTTTAGCGTGACCGTCCCACCTTACCAGTCCAAATTCCATCTGTTAAACCTGGGGGTCCCCCAAGGCTCCTCGCTGAGCCCTACGTTGTTTAATCTGTACGTAAGGCCGCTAGCTGAGGTTGTCAAACAATGGGGTATGACCATGGTGTCATATGCCGATGACACCCAGCTGGCGGTCACGATCAGCGGGGATGCCGAAGTCGATGCCCCCAGGTTTCAGCAAGGACTGCGGGCGGTCGCCAGCTGGATGACGTCCAACTGTCTCCAGCTGAACGCTAGCAAGACCGAGGTCATGGTTTTTGGCAGACAGCCGGAGCTGTGGGGAGAGAGATGGTGGCCGGGGGATTTGGGTCCTGCTCCCATCCCAGTCGCCGAGCTTAAGAACCTCGGGGTCTGGCTGGACCCCTCCCTCACGTTTGTGTGCCATACCAAACGCACGGCTGCATGCTGCTTTGGCATCCTGCGCGGGCTCCGTCCAGTGCTTAAGTTCTTCGATGCCCCTACCAGGCAACTCATGATCCAAGCTACTGTCATCTCCAGGCTGGATTATGCGAGTTCCTTGTTGGCCGGTCTGAATCTGGCAGAGATCGGGCGCTTACAGAGGATTCAGAACGCCGCAGCTAGAGCGGTGGTAGGCCTCCCAAGATTCTGTCCTACTTCCAGTACCCTGCGGTCACTGCATTGGCTTCCGGTGGCCCAGCGGATCCAGTTTAAGGTCCTCTGCGTCGCCTATGAAATTCTGAAGGGGTCCCCAGCAACGATCCTTACGGCCCTCCTGGCCAACTACATCCCAGCGCGACCCTTAAGATCTGCAGACCTTGAACTGGCCGTTGTGCCGCGCTTCAAGCGGAGTAGGGCCGGTGGACGCTCGTTTCAAGTGCGCGCAGCTGCCCTTTGGAACTCCTTGCCCCCGGCGATTCGCGCTATGAGAGATTTGCTTTCCTTTCGCCGTGCGGTGAAAACCTTTTTATTTCCTTAGTCTGTATACATATGTTTGTTTTTTGTTTTGTTGAGTTGTGCAGCTGCCTTGTCGGGCGCCAGGACGCTCCTTAGCTGGAGCATCTGTGCGCCAAATAAAAACGCATAACATAACATAACATAACATAACATAACATAACATAACATAACATAATATATATATATATATATATATATATATATATATATATATATATATATATATATATATATATATATATATATATATGTATATATATATGTATATATATATATACTGACATATAACCATTATATATATATATACTGACATAAAACCATTGAAATTCCCATGTTATAGTTATTTGGACTTACTATAACTTGCGCGCCTGCAATGTACTGCTGATGACGTGATCAGTGAATTCATGAGTGATGTCACTGACCATGTCATGAGCGATGTAATATGTGACGTCATCAGCAGTGCATTGCAGGCGCGCAAGTTATAGTGAGTCCAACTAACTATAACGTGGGAATTTCAATGGTTTTATGTCAGTAAAATTTCCAGCTAACTATAACTGGTGTGAAACCTATGTTTTTTTCAGTGAATTTAATAGGTTTTTTAAATGCAAATTCCTAACTATAACTGGTGTGAAACCTATGGTTTTTTCAGTGAATATATATATATATATATATATATATATATATATATATATATATATATATATATATATATATATATATATATATATATATATATATATATATATATATATATATATGGAAACCAGATCCTGGAAGAAAAGCACAGTCCACCTTCACGAACTGCAAACCGCCACACACCAGGAACGGACCAACTCGAAGAGGTTAGAATTTAAAGTGCAGTTTTATTTTTAGCCATACACAACATGACGCGTTTCAGCCGGGTTTCCCCAGCCTTGATCACATGACGTGTTTAGGAAAGTAACACCCTTAAATACCATGTATTAATTTAGAGCCTTCCCTCTTTTCCATTGAGAGAGAAAACAGACTGAGTCATTTCTAAAGTGCATTGAACATGAGTGCAAAATATATATCGAAGTGCACTCCTATTTCTTAAAAAGAAACAAAAATAGTTCAAAACATCCAATTGAACATAAATTTCAAACATCGTTACCACCATATAAATGGTACTTGGAGAAGAATTAATTCATTATGTCATAAATATTAACATCTGAAAAAATCCGGGGCCAGTGCCCAAATCCTGCTCCAATAAATAGAATTGACAAAATTACACCAAATGACAAAAATTAATTGATCATGGTAAATTACCCAATGTGCAAAACGTGAAAATGTGGCTAATACTAGCCATACATTAAAGTGAGTTAAAATCAGATGATTGGGGATGCAATCAATAAGCGGGACAGTTAGAAGCATAAGGAAATACAGTAATTCATATAGTTACAATCAAAAACAAGAGTATGTAGAGTATCAAAAACGTGAAGGATCTTTTAAAACACATTATCAAATATATATATATATGTAATACAAAAGAACTTAAAATCTTATTAATTTTTAGTCGGATCATCACTAAGTGCAATAAAATAATTGGAATATAAAGAGGTCAGTATAAAACTGATAAAACTCTCATGGACAGTCATATTAAGACATACTAAAATATCCAAAGTTAATTTCAACACCAAAATTTTATGTTAAAATTCATTGCAGTCAATAAAACCAATGTCCGTAATAAAAAAGCTAAAGTTCATATATATACATACATACACATTCAACCCGTATAGAAATAGACCACAATCAGTTGAGGGTAGACACTTCATGAATATATAGTCACATAAATGAGGATAAAGCGTTGATGTTGCGCCCAACATCAGCTTTTTAGATAACCAATTCTTGTATAAGACTTATTGACGATAATGCTGTATCTGTACTTATAAGAAATGGGCCAAATCTTCCCCCGTATTAAGACCATTAGGTATCTTTGTATTAAGTCTTACTATGTAGTGACTCTCTAATTGGCGGAGTTTCTTTTCTCTGTCACCACCTCTTATAGATTTTGGCACAGAGTCAATTACATAATATTTCAAATCGTCCAATTTGTTTTGATGCACCAGTTTAAAATGCCGGGCAACCGGATAAGATGGATCAGAATTCACGATTGCCCGCAAGTGCTGGAGGATCCTATTAAAAACAGGGAGTTTGGTACTGCCAATATATTGGAGATGACAAGTACATTCTAAAACATATACAGCACAGTCAGTTTTACAAGTATAGTATCCGTTAATCTTATTCAAAGTTCCTGAGAAGGGATCAATAAAAGACTGTTTATTTATACCGAACTTACATGCACGACAAGAGAAGCATTTTACAAACCCCCTCTTGTCGGTCAACCAATTTGTTTTGTCCACCACTTCAGGATTAGTTTTAACTAATGCATCCCGCATAGACGGAGCTCGTCTGAAAGTGATGGTGGGTTGATTTTGAAGTTCAGGAGATAAAGTGATATCAGTGTGCAAGATAGACCAATGTTTACTGATAATTTTTCTGACAGCCTGCTCCTGATTACTAAAAGTAGTAATTATCCTTATCGATGGAGGAACAATTGTTGAAGCAGGACTCATGTCAGTTACTTCACTTTCGTCTAATGGGACAACTGCATTCATTTTATCCAAAGCCCATTGTAGATCTTTGTTCTTGTATCCCCTATTTAGGAATCTATTCCTAGACTCATTTAGGCATATGTCCAAATCCTCTTTCCTACTACAAATTCTCTTTATACGTAGAAACTCACCGTAGGGAATACTTTTTATAAGATGCCTAGGATGAGCGCTACTGGCGTGAAGGATGGAGTTTCCAGCAGTCACTTTATGGTGTAGCTTAGTGCAAATAATCATATCATCAATAAAAACCTCAACATCTAAAAATTCTACCCTTAAATCACTAACTTGAGCTGTAAATTCCAAGTTCTGGGCATTAATATTGATCTTACTGACAAATTCCAAAGCCGATTCTTTTGTGCCTTTCCATATAACAAACACGTCGTCAATGAATCTCCACCATTTGACGACGTGTTGTGAAAAATCAACCTTGTGTGTATGCATGAGGACGTGCTTCTCCCACCAGCCAACGTGCAAGCACGCATAGCTGGGAGAGAAGCACGCCCCCATTGCCACACCTCTAAGTTGTTGAAACAGTTCCTTATTAAAAATAAAGAAATTGCTAGTCAAACAAAGTTCAATCATATGCAAAAGCATTTTGTTGTGTTCATTATAACAAATATTTCTATTAGACAGGAAGAACTTAATGGCCTCAAGACCATCATGATGGCTAATACTGGTATAAAGGGAACAGATGTCCATCACTAAAAAGTGGTACCCATCTTCCCACATCACATCTTTAAGTTTTTCTAGGAAATGCCCTGTATCACGGATAAAAGAAGGTAATTCGGCCACATAGTCGTGTAAAAAGAAATCCACATATTTAGACATGGATTCTAGCAGGCTACCTTGAGCCGAAATGATAGGGCGGCCTGGCACCGGGATGATCCGTTTGTGAACTTTCGGGAGTAGATATAATGTAGGGGTGACAGGATGTTCAGTTCTCAAAAAATTGTACTCATCCTTATCAATCAATTTCTCCCTTTTCCACTTCATTAACTCCTTAAAAACCTGATCCTTCACCTTTAGTAGGATAGGAAAAGCAACTCGTTTATAGCAATTGGCATCACTAAGTTGTTTATTTGCCTCTTCCATATATGCATCACGTGGCCACAAAACAATATTTCCACCTTTGTCTGCTTTATTTATTATAATATTCTTCTCTTTACTCAATTTATCAATTAAGCGAAAGTACTGTTGCTCTTTAAAGTGGACTTTTTTGTGTGAAGAAATGCATTTAGTGTGTAAGGCCTTAAGGTCATTAATTACACAATCACCAAAAATATCTATAGCATCTCTTGCCATGACTGGCATAAAAGTAGAAGATGGACGAAAGGGAGTAAGAGCAGCACTGGCACTCGAAATACCCATACCTAAGAGATCCTCTTGTGTATTTGGAATATTGTCATCATTATCATCTGCCAAACCGCTAACTGTACGTAAAATTGGGACATCGGAAACTTGAAAACGAGAACTGGGCTGATTACTGGCAATGATAGATGTTGCTTTTGCATTAGCTTTTCTAAATTTATGAAATTTTATAAGTTTAAGTTTCCTAATAAACTTAAAAATATCAATACGTGATTGTACATACTTAAAATTACTTTTAGGACAAAAAGGTAGTCCCTATGACAAAAGTTGCAGTTCAGCAGTATTTAATTCCAGTTCTGTCATATTAATAACAGTATTGACAGTAGATGTACCAATATCCATTCCGTGACTTCCTTGGGTATTCAATTTCTCTTTTTGTAGCCTCCGCGCTTTCCTCCTCTCTTTGCGTTGCCTGTTGCGTTTGCTACATTTTGTTGCTGCGTCTGAGGTGCCCAAGATCTTAACGTTTGACGCCGGTCCTCGACCATTAACCCCAATTCTTCCGAGGGAGTAAAGCTTTGGGGTTCCGTCATGTTTAAATGCATCTCACTTTCATTTGAAGTTAGTTCATCATTGCTACTAGATGGTATGCTTAAACTTGAGCTAGATGCAACTTCAGAGATGGTTCCTTGATTTATGGAAATTAATGGCGGCTGGAATTTATTAGTGGCAAGCTTTTTTACATTATCAAAGCGTTTCGCAAATGTAAAAATACGTCCAGTCTCATAGTCGCGCTTGTCGCGCGCAAATTTAGAGATTTTCCGATTCATAATCACACTTTCATGTTTATCAAGGCGCTTTTGTATCTCATCCCTTCCTTTTTTAACAGCATCCTTTTGATCCAGTGCATCAAGTTCATTAATCAGTGTCTCAATTTCCGCCGCTATTTCCACTCTATCTATCTCGGCGTATTTCACCAACATTATCACCATATTCATTGAGCATTCCAGATTATTTGTAGCCCATTCCTTCAACATGAGTGGATTCGGTTTATCAAACGATGGGGCAATTAATACACGCAGTCCTCTAGGCACCCTGCCTGCCTCTTTATACTTCTCCAGGGATTTACGAAATATAAATATATATACATACATACATACATATATATTATTTATTTATTTATTTTTATTATTTTTTTTTTTGGGTAGGTGGGTGGATTTCGCTTGAGGTGAAAACCTCGCCATCTTTTCCATTCCTGTGCCTTAGCCTACGCCTAATCTCCTCACAGCCTAGCGCGCGCTAAACTTCCCTAACGCTCCCTTCCTATCTCGCGTATGGACTGTTCCATGTGCGCGAACACCCCAGGGGGAGACAGCTCGCGCCGCTCCCCCTAAGGGCCCATCGCCCACAAAATCAAGACCACTCGCTTTTCTTTATAGCATGAAAGGCCACTTTATTCAGGATATATGAATTGCCATCAGATAACCGTTTATTATTATTATAATATGCTATTTGGCAATTGAAAACGAAACCATTTGTTATCTTAACTTTTTAACTATAAATATGAATTCAGACCGAAACCATCAATATATTTTTCTTGTATTCCAAACTGAAATAAACTTCCCCAACATTTTCTTTACATCCTTCCCCTCAATTGTTCTCTATAAGTCCCCCTACCCCCCAACTAATGACTGGAGAAGCCCGCTCTAGACTTTTCCTCCCCGCGATTTTTGCCACCCAGGAAAACCAAAGAGTTTTCCTGGCCCCCACCCTCTACCTAATCTGAAGCGATTCACAATTTAGAATTACACCACAAATTGACTTGTAGCTCCTGAGCCAGCATATCCCTGATTTCCATTAAATAAGAAGCTATGCCTAAGTGTGACAAATGTACTCCGTCGTCTCTAAAAAGGTGACCTTCGGTGCTTGTGATATTCTCATGCACAATACATTTGATCTGCATCACTGTACAAAATACCCTCATTGCTTTATTCAACTTTCTCCTTGTTTTCTCTACTGCAGCATGACATCTGGCATTTCTCCAAGATTGTCTATCAAATTTTAGATTTTTAAATTTTTAAATATTTAAATATTTTAAATATATGTATCAGTGTTTCACTTTGTGTATAAGTGGCTGCATGGGTTGGTGACTGACTCACTGTTTGTATGTGTTTTTAAGACAGCGTATGTGCAGGACTGTATGGGTGGATGAGTGTGAATATGTGTGTGTTAGTGAGTGAATACCTGCCTCACTAGTGTTTTTATGAGTAACTACATATGTTTTAATCTAGTATATGTGAGTATTGATGTATATAAGTGAGTATATGTGAGAGTGAGAGATTGAAAGAGTTCCTGTTTAAATAAGTATTTGTTTCTATAAGTGATTGTTTAAGAGAGTAAGTATGTGTAAGTTTCCTTAGAAGTAATGTACTAGTGTGTGTATAGCTGTATATGCAAATAAATGGATGTTCAATAGTTTATTTGCATGTGTGAGTATGTGTGTGAGTAACTTTTGGATGACTGTCGGTGTGTAACAGGATGTATATGTGTATCACTACATATGATGAGAGAGTATATGTATGAGTGACTATATAGAACTGTTGCTGAATGAGAGGATGTGTATATAGATGGTGGAATTACTGAATTGGTTGTTGTAACTGGTATGGGTATCTCAATTTTTTTGAAAATGTTAGTTTCTATTTTTGAATATGTGTTTCAAGGGTTACATTACACCCAAAGGAGGTCTGTCAGTCTGTCACAAGGATGGTGTCATCAGTGATGTCATGAGTGATGTCACTGACCATGTCATGAGTGATGTAATATGTGACGTCATCAGCAGTGCATTGCAGGCGCGCAAGTTATAGTGAGTCCAACTAACTATAACGTTGGAATTTCAATGGTTTTATGTCAGTAAAATTTCCAGCTAACTATAACTGGTGTGAAACCTATGGTTTTTTCAGTGAATTTAATAGGTTTTTTAAATGCTAATTCCTAACTATAACTGGTGTGAAACCTATGGTTTTTTCAGTGAATATATATATATATATATATATATATATATATATATATATATATATATATATATATATATATATATATATATATATATATATATATATATACAGACATATATGTTATTTATTTATTTTTATTATTATTTTTTTTTTGAGTAGGTGGGTGGATTTTGCTTGAGGTGAAAACCTCGCCGTCTTTTCCCTTCCTGTGCCTCAGCCTACGCCTAATCTCCTCACAGCCTAGCGCGCGCTAAACTTCCCTAACGCTCCCTTCCTATCTCGCGCATGGACTGTTCCATGTGCGCGAACACCCCAGGGGGAGACAGCTCGCGCCGCTCCCCCTAAGGGCCCATCGCCCACAAAATCAAGACCACTCGCTTTTCTTTATAGCATGAAAGGCCACTTTATTCAGGATATATGAATTGCCATCAGATAACCGTTTATCATTATTATAATATGCAATTTGGCAATTGAAAATGAAACCATTTGTCATCTTAACTTTTTAACTATAAATATGAATTCAGACCGAAACCATCAATATATTTTTCTTGTATTCCAAACTGAAATAAACTTCCCCAACATTTTCTTTACATCCTTCCTCTCAATTGTTCTCTATAAGTCCCCCTAACCCCCAACTAATGACTGGAGAAGCCCGCTCTAGACTTTTCCTCCCCGAGATTTTTGCCACCCAGGAAAACCAAAGAGTTTTCCTGGCCCCCACCCTCTACCTAATCTGAAGCGATTCACAATTTAGAATTACACCACAAATTGACTTGTAGCTCCTGAGCCAGCATATCCCTGATTTCCATTAAATAATAAGCTATGCCTAAGTGTGACAAATGAACTCCGTCGTCTCTAAAAAGGTGACCTTCGGTGCTTGTGATATTCTCATGCACAATACATTTGATCTGCATCACTGAACAAAATACCCTCATTGCTTTATTCAACTTTCTCCTTGTTTTCTCTACTGCAGCATGACATCTGGCATTTCTCCAAAATTGTCTATAAATGAATTCAGTCCAGATGAGGCGAGTGGTCGGCCAATTGGTTTTCAAAACCGCTAAATCTAATTGCATCTTTTTGATGAGCGTTAGGCCAGATAAATCCACCAGATTATTTTCTCCTAGATGGATAATTAGATAATCCGGGCAACCTCGTACATGAAACATATTTGTTAGCATTGGGAACAAATCAGTCCATTTCATACCTCCTTTGCCTTTCCACACCAATTCATGCTGGGCGCTGGAAATACCAAGACATCTTCCGTAAATCTGTTTCTCCGCAAAAAGAGCTGCCCATTTTACAAAGGAATGACCTACCATCCACGTTTGCTTTTTAAATTTTGATGTAACTCCCCGAACATTACCTAAATAAGAAAACAGAAATTAACCTACTGCAAAACATTTTGACGATTGTCAATGCATATTTATTTGCGTACATATCTTTTGTAACAACTGGGTTTCCATCTGCCAACACGTTGCAATATGTCCAGTCCCAGCCCCAACCTAGCTGCCTCTGTAGCCGCCCCTATTCTGAATGAATGCGTGGCAAAATTTTGCGGGTTCTCTCCTAAGAACGTTAAGGCTCTTCGCAATACTTCTAAGAATTGTGCACTCGTTATTTTGTTTCCAGTCTCGTGAATGAAAATGTGGCCTTGCTGAAAAGAGCTTGAAGAAGAAAATCGTACCCATTCCTGTACTGGGCAGCAATGCGCTATCCTGCTGTCATTCAGAAAAACCCATGTACCCCTACCCAACTGATCTGTTTTGGACCTCCTAACCCATATAACTAGTTTGTGCTCAAAAACTGAAATCTCCTTGCTGCATAAACCCCGATCTCTCCCCAAACCCAAAACTTCTGACACCCTGAATGCACCAAAAAACATCCAAATCATAGCCAATCTAAAACGCCCCAATTCCAAAACATCATAACAAAATAACGCCAGCTGCTCTAACAACTGTTGTAGTAGCTCAAAAGTAATGGGGGCCCGTAGCTGTTGAAAATTAACTGTCCTCCTCTTGAGTCCCCTCAACATTTTCCTAACTAAAATAGTATCTACTGGATCAAAACCCCACAACAATTGTCCATAAAATGACATACCCGACAATTTCCCTGCAATGGTCGTGTGAGATAAACCTTTATACATTAACATTAGAACAAAGTCACAAATATTTACACTCTCCTTTTCTGCTGACCCTGTCCCACTTAAAACCTGTTTATAGTGTAAAAAGTATTCCCATGCTTGTACATAACTTCGTCTAGTCGAAGGGGCAATGGACTGCTCGACTAGCTGTACGATCCTCATTCCCCTAGGGCCCAAAGGTTGTGTGGCACTCTCATTTTGCTGACATCCGCCCCCGGCGCCAATTCTCGGAACTTCTGCCAATGAGAGCGGGAAAGGGACATGCTTAGCTTTGAAAATCATATTGAACTGCAAACTCAATAGCAAGAACATCCTCAGCAATTGTAAAACTCTCACATCTTTGGCTTTCTGGTTATTCACTAAATTTACCACTGCTGTATTATTAACGTGAAATAAGACAGATCTATTTTGGAATTCATGACCCCATGCCAACAGAGCAATAATCAAAGGAAACAGCTCCAAGAAGGCAATACTGTGGCCTTGATTCTTCCAATACTCCGGCCACCTTTCGGCACCTTACCTCCTGTCCCAGAATACTCCGAAACCACTTGATCCAGCAGCGTCAGAATAAATTTGTACTTGCCAAACGAAATCCTCATCCATGAATTGCAACGGTATTCCGTTGAAACTTTCCAGGATACACAACCACACTCTCAAATCCTCCTTAATTCCCTTAGTCATGCGAACTCTATGGCGTGGGAGAGAAGCACCTGATAACGCCATGCCTAATCACCTACAAAATGTCCTCCCTGCTCTCACTACTCTACACGCAAAGTTCAAATAGCCTAACAAGAGCTGTACTTGTCTCAACTCAATCTTCTGTGCGTCTAGGACCAATAGCAAAAATTATCTGATTTGTTGTATCTTACCCTCTGGGAGGCACACTGTCATCTTCAGTGTATCAATCTCAATGCCTAGAAAAGTCATTATCGGGCCAGGCCCCTCTGTCTTGTCAGGAGCCAATGGGACCCCCAAAGACTCTGTCAGTGCCTGGAATTGAGTGAGTGCTTCCTTGCAATGGCCCGATGAGCCTTCCCAACAAAAAGGAAATCATCTAAATAATGACAGCTGACGCCTTTGGCACACACTTGAGAAAATACCCACTGAATGAACGTACTAAACATCTCAAAAAGCGCACATGAAGCCGCACAGCCCATTGGTAAAACTCTGTCCACATAGTATTGGCCTTGAAAAAACATACCCAGCAGTTCAAAATCAGAAGGGTGTATTGGTAGTAAACGGAAAGCAGATTGAATGTCGCATTTAGCCATTCTTGCCCCTTCTCCCATCCGTGTCACTAACTTAATCGCTTCTTCTACTGTGGTGTAAGACACTGAAGTATCAATTGCCGAGATGAAATCGTTAATGGAGCCACTTCTGGCCAGGACTGATGTTGTATCATCCTATACTCTCCTTTTGTCTTTGTTGGAATGACACCTAATGGGGACACCATTAAATTTGGTAAAGGACAGTGCTGAAAGGGGCCCGCTATCCTGCCTTCCTTGATTTCTGCGTCTAACTTACGACGAACCTCCTCTGGCAACTCTTTAGCAGAACGTAAATTGTCAGCCCACCTACAATGATGGGGGCCCTGATATCCAAGCTTAAAGCCTTCATGGAACCCCCAAAACAATCTAGCCGCTGTTTCAGTATCTGGATACATGTCTAACCAAGGCGTCAAACTTGCCAATCTAACTGGTGTATGCGCCTTTTGGAAAAGCATGGAAAGGGGCGCCCCTTCCCCTATATGCCCAGTTGTTCTGTTCGTTAAATCTTTGTTGGTCACTGAATCTTTGGCCGCCGAAACCTCCTGCTGGGGAACCACACTGCGTGAGTGGATGACGTCCTCCACACTGTGAACATTCATGTTTAAAGCGGCACAATTGTCTACTACACATTCCTCTATTATAGTTCCAACAGGCCCCCGTCCGAGAGCTGAAAGCCCTTCCCCATGCACCCGCCCCAGATTGAGCGGGACGCCACAGAAAGGGCCAGTAAGGCACTGGCAATCCGCTTGCCGTGTGTGTCGTTGCCAATGGGTGAGAAGTGGACATCCATTGGAGCCAAAGTTCTGAGTCCACGTCCCCCCACGGCTTCTCAGCGCATATACTAATACGAGCTCTAAATTATTGGTCATAGTTCAACCATGAGTATGCCCCAAAATGCAGCTGCGCTTTCCTGACTATATCCATGTATTTATAGAGGGCAACTGACCTCTCAGGATATTTCTCGCAATAAATACTTGCATATATCAGGAAAGCCGAAGTCCAGTTTTCAATGGTACGAGGAACCCTCGGACGTCATCCTAACTCCCATTCCTCTTCTTTTGAACCTTCTTCAGCTTGCACATCCCGGTGTATTAACTTGAAAATGTCAACAAACTCATGGTTCCATATCCTCTGTTTGGTTTTGTCTGATAAGTGCATCCCCAAGGGCATCGCAAGACCCATGTAAGGAAGCCTTCGTTTAACATTAAGGGACACTCTTATCAGAAACTTCGTCTTGTGCCCGCCCTTCTTCTAAACTAGCTGACCTATTCTGTGACTCTCCTGTACCCGTTACGCTAAGCAGTGTCAGAACTCTCGATGATACAGACCCGTCTACCAACCCACTCTTCCCACCTTCCATCTCCCCAACAGGTTTTACACTAGGTAAAATTCTTTCATTCCTTTTTCCTTGCATCTCATCCCACGCTGCCCACCAATGAGGCTTACTGTAACTCCGTTCGAGACATAGGCTCTTGATAATCTCTCGGTGTTAGTTCTGTATTAGAAGAGTCCGCACTTGACCTCTGAAACGATAAAAAAGATTTTTGTGTTGCCCCCCCCTTTTTCCCCTTTTGCTTTATATACCATACCTGAAACTGTTTGTTTAGGAGCCTTTTTACTATTAAAATTATCTCTGCCCCTTAGCGACAGCCCATCCTGCTCCCTTGTACCCTGTCTAGACTCGTACAGCATCTCACTAGTACTGGGACATACCCCGTCCCCAACCCCGCCATCAAAGGTTTTCCAAGCCGAGCCAGAACTCCGCTCCAGAGGTCTGCCCGACCGCACAAAATCCGCTCTAGATTCGCTACTATTGACATAACTAAGCTCCTCAATGGACGGTGAAACATTAGAGGTAGCCACTTGAACAGATGGCACAGTAAAGAAACCACCCATCTGCGCGTCCGAAAGGTTGCGAGAACCTTGCAAAGAGCTGAAACTTTCTTTGTAATTTTTTCCCTCTGTCGTGTTGTCACCAGCAGAGTTTGAGTGCTCAACCCATACCCATTGTCCTTCCCAGCTCCTGTTCTGGGTGTCGCTCATGTCCTGCGTTGCAAACGGTGGCGGGCGAGCGCGTGGGAATAAATATTCTGTATCCCATCTCCTTACCGCCAAGCATGAACGAACTGTGTCTCTTCCTTCCCCAATTCCTTTGTCATCTCCTCCTTCCTCCTCACTGTCTGACTCTAGGTCAACCTCCAAGTCACTTGTACCCTGTGGCTCTTGACCTAAGTTCATCTGTGTATGCGCACGGGGTCCCCCATTTTTGCCAATGGTTGGCATTCTACTCCTGACTCTGTGTTTTCCTCAATCCCACTCCTGTCCAGTGGCATGTTACTCTGTGTCCTGGAAAGGGGCACCTCCTTAATAGGCTGCGCCGCAAACTCTTCCCCCTCCTTGCTGTCGCTGGAATAAGCAACCAATGAGCCTTCTCGCCCCCTTTCTATAAAAATCTGACTCATGGCGCTTGACCTGTTATCCTGACAAGAATTGTCAAATCCCTTCTGAAGGCGCATTAATGGGGGTTATGTAGGCATCCCTGGGACCCCCAGCCCGCTTTGGGTGACTACCAGTTTCTTCACAGCCTTTTCCTTCCCTTTTCTCTTGATGGCTGCCTGCTTAGCGCCACTAGAACCCCCCTTTTTAAGTACTGGAACCTGCGCACTCTCATCAACAAAGTCATGTATGTCATCCTCCTGACTCACCGCTTTCTGAGGTGTGATGGAAATGCCCCTGCGCATATCCACGAATTTCCTTGTTGCACCAAGTCTTGCTGTCCCTTCAGCGCCTGTGCTCAACGAGCGCGCTCTCCTGCCTCCTTTTTTGACATGCGCTGTCTGACAAGCTTCTATCGCAGACTTCACCCCTTCCGCCGCTTTCGGCTGTGGAGGACGTTTGGGAGGGAGCATCTCCTGAACGGCAGCCTGCGTCAGCACACTCTCTCTCCCTCCTGCTGAATGACTCTCAAAGCTGCCACCAGCTGCTCACTCATATTCATGTTGGCGAAAACTCTCTGTATTTATGGCAACCTCTGCACCCTATTATCTCGAACAAACGACCTTGTGGGGCTAATTTCGCTTGAGGTGAAAACCTCGCCTTCTTTTCGCTTCCTGCGCTTCAGCCTATGCCTAATCTCCTCACAGCCTAGCGCGCGCTGAACTTCCCTAACACTCCCTTCCTATCTCGCGCATGGACTGTTCCATGTGCGCGAACACCCCAGGGGGAGACAGCTCGCGCTGCTCCCCCTGAGGGCCCATTCCTCTTTAAACAACTGAAGGAGTTTTTAGCCCTTGCCAACAAGCTTTGTTAAAACCAAATGAATAACCACCTGATTCATCATTGGGCCGTTTTGCGAGTCTGAAATAGCGATTCATAAGGAACAGCTATTCCAGACTCGTAAAATGGTATTCATGTAGGAATCGCAAAAAAATATGCGATTCCTACACATTCCTTATTTGCGATTAGCAAATTGCTAATCGCAAATAAGGAAAAACTCCCCATTCATTCCTATGGGCCAAAAGGCCCATAGGAATGAACGGGGAGTATAACTTATTTGCGATTAGCAATTTGCTACTCGCAAATAAGATTGCGATTTGAAGGGTGCCAGGGGTGTCCAAAGGACACCCTTTAGCACCCCTTAAATGCACATTTGAACAGGTGTTGCGCACACACATGTCCAAAGGACATGTGTGTGTGTGTAACATGCAAAAGAAAAAAATGCACTAAAGTGCTTTTTACTCTTTTTTCGCAATTTACCACCAAGTCAGACTTGGTGGTAAATTGCGACCAAATATTGCGATTTCGCAATTTCTAAATGGTTGATGAATTGCATTTAAGGAATCTCTATTAGAGATTCCTTAAATCCAATTCCTCACAAATATGCGATTTCGGTAATAGCGATTTTTGCATTTGGGATGATGAATCCCAAATGCAAAAATCGCACTCGCAAAGGGCCAGATTCTGAGAATCTGGCCCTTTGCGAGCGCATATCAGCTTGATGAATCAGGCTGTAAGTTCAATAAACTTTGCTAATTCCTTTGCTATAATGCATATGCAATTTTATTCCTTTGCTATAATGCATATGCAATTTCCAGAATAGTTTACCAATTAACTCAGGATATCCTTGTAGAGAACTCCTACAAAGCAACCCATGACTATTACACATCTCCTGAATGCTGTGATGAAGGGCAAGCTCGCTGTTTAGAGCAAACCCTGACAGTCGTCCCCCTCAAAGGCCCCCTTACAGGCAGTGGTTTACACAGATTCCTCAAATAAAATGACCTGAGTAAACGGGGAGCATGCACATTAGAAGCTGGTTCCCATGAGTTTTCTGTGTTATCATAGCCTTTCCAAGCTATCAAATAAAATAAATGACCATGAATTCTTTTAGCATCTACAATTCTCTGAACTTCATATTCAAGATGACCTGCTATAGGGATGGGTGGAGGTGGGGTTCTTTTTCGGGTAAGGGAATTATATGGTTTGAGTAAGGACACATGAAACACAGGATGTACCGGATAATCATCTGTGGGGTCTAATTTTACAGTGACCGGGTTCAATAATGCTATAACAGGAAAGGGTCCTATGAATCTAGGTAGTAATTTTCGAGATCCTTCAATATTTAAGTTTCTCGTGGAAAGCCAAACTTTATCTCCTACTTCATAAATGGGTGCTTCGGTTCTATGTCTGTCAGCTTGTTTCTTCATTTGTTCTTTGTAATTAGTCTAATGCTTTTTAGCTTTCTCTTGTATTTTTAACAAATTTGTTAGTCTTTCCGTTACTTTTGGAAGGAGTGAGTCATTTAAAAGAACTGGTAAGGCCCTAGGATGATAGCCTTGCATAAAATAAAATGGAGTGCAATGGGTTGCTGTATGTATTGTGTTATTGTATACAAATTCTGCAATTGGCAATGCTTCCAACCATTCACTTGTATAGTATGCTAAAAGGCATCTTAATGTTTGTAGTAACGTCTGGTTTAAACGCTCTGTTTGTCCATCTGTTTCTGGATGGAAAGCTGTAGACAGAGCTGCTTCTATTTTTAATTTTGTACAAAGTGTTTTCCAAAATTTAGAATTAAACTGACTACCTCTGTCAGAAACAACTTTACTTGGTAATCCATGGAGACGTACAATTTCTTTAAGAAATATGTCCGCAAACTCTCGTGCAGTATGTAACTTTATCAGGGGAACAAAATGGGCCATTTTGGATAAATAATCTACTATTACAAGAACAGTAGTATATTTTTTAATGGGAGGCAAATTCACTCTAAAATCCACACTTAAGGTATGCCATGGTGTTTGTGGAATGGGCATTGGAATCAATAAACCAGCCGGAGCTTTATGTGATGTCTTTTGACAAGCGCATGTAGGTCAGGTTTTAACATAGTTCTTAATATCAGTATTCATGGTTGGCCAACAAAAGTGCTTTCGCACATTTTCTAGAGTTTTCAACCAACCCGGATGTCCTGCCAAAACCGAAGCATGATGCCAAGTTATATTCTGTTTTTGTAAACCAGAAGTTGGTACATACAAAAGAGTTCCATGATACATTAGACCATGTTGCACTGTATTCGACTTATCTTTTAACCAATCTTGAGGGTTGATTTGTAAATGTGAATTGTATAAGACATTCATGAAATCCTGTTGTATTGGCGCTAATACTTTCTGAGGTTCAATTATGGACTGTCCTCTTTTTTCTTGATTTGTATCCAAGGAATGCCCATACCTCGATAATACATCTGACTGAATTTGTTGTGTACCAGGTCTATACGTTATTACAAAGTCATAGGTACTAAAAACATTCAACCCCCGCATTTGACGTGGTGTTAATGCTTTAACTGAGCTAAAGAATTGTAAATTTTTATGATCACTGAAAATAGTGACTGGAAACTTAGCCCCATCAAATGATGATGCCACTCAGTAAAAGCTACTTTAATGGCCAAGAGTTCTCGCTCAGCTACCATATAATTCTGTTCTGCAGGCAACAGTTTTTTGGAGTAAAAGGCGATGGGATGCAATTACCCATCTTCCGGGTCACGTTGTGAAAGCACTCCTCCATGTGCCACCTGCGAAGCATCAGCTTCCACATAAAATGGGAGATCCGGGTCAGGATGCTTCAAAATGGGAGCAGTAATAAACTTGTGTTTCAAAATCTGAAAGGCCTGCGATGTTGCAGCATCCCACAAAAAGCGCTGTCCTTTCCGTAACAATTTAGTAATGGGGGCCACAATGTCTGCAAAGTGAGAAATAAATCGCCTATAAAAATTAGTGAAACCTAAACTTTTTTGTACTTCCTTAAGAGACGTGGGATCTGACCATTCTGAAATGACTCTTACTTTCTTTTCATCCATAACAATGCCTTGTGGTGTTAAACAGTATCCTAAAAAGTCAACCGTGCGGGCATTAAAAGTACATTTTTCTAGTTTAGCAAACAAATGATGTTCTCTTAATTTGGCTAAAACTGCTCTAACATGGAGGGTATGTTCTTCAGCATTCGTTGAATATATTAGAATATCATCTATGTATACAATAACACAGACATCCAGATATTCATGTAACACTTCGTTAATAAAAAATTGAAATGCCGCAGGGGCATTACACAGTCCAAAGGGCATGACTGTGTATTCAAATAAGCCAAATTTAGTTTTGAAGGCAGTTTTCCACTCGTCATGTTCTTTTACCCGAACCAAATGGTACACTCCTCGTAAATCTAACTTAGTATAAAAGTGGAGTGCCTAAGCCGATCTTGGAGTACCGGAATTAAAGGGAGCGGATATTTGTTTTTAATTGTCGCCTTATTAAGCCCCCTATAATCGATGCAAGCGCGTAGAGAGCCATCTGGTTTCAGAATAAAAAAAAGGGGAGAGGACACAGGTGACGTGGAGTGTCGAATGAAACCAGATTGTAGCAATTCGTCCAAATAAGTTCTTAGATAAGTAGTCTCTTTTTCTGTTAGTGCATATACTCTGCTACTTGGTAAAGGGGCTCCTGGAATTAAATCTATACGACAATCAAAGGAACGGTGAGGTGGTAAGACACTTGCTTTGATTGGATCAAAAACATCTCGAAAATCTAAATATTCAGGAGGAATACCTGTGACTTCTAGGGAAGCAGTAATTGCACAATGTAATACAGAAAGACGGTCCTGAGTTGCTTCTCTGTAACAAGCAGAACGACAAAAAGATGAATCTAAAGTAACCGTTCTGGCAACCCAATCAATCTTTGGGTTATGGGTAGTCAGCCAAGGAACGCCCACAAATAGACCAAAATTAGGGGTATCTATTAAATCAAAGCTAAGCTCTTCAGTATGTCCATTTTGACATACCATAGTCAAAGGACTAGTTTTTTTAGTACACAATCCTGAAGTTAGGTCTGAACCATCTACAGCGCATACTGTCTCTGGATGTGTTTTTAAAACTATGGGTAGATCAAGTTTTTTAGCCAAGGCAATATCTACAAAATATCCTGTGGCTCCTGAATCCAAGAGCACTGGGAGGGTATACCTCAATTGGGTGCTCACAATCAAAATGACGTGTATTAAGAAAAGTTTGGGAATTTGTGGTACTATGAAAGCAGCAGAGAAAGAGGTCTGGTTGTGACTTTTTCTCGAACAAGTGATCTCTGCCCTTGTCGAGCATTTTAGGTTTCCGACTCAGATTCTATTGCAGTTAACAGATTTACTTTCTTTGAGGTCTTAGGTTTTACAGGACATTCCCTGCCAAAATGACCAGGCTTACCACAATACAAACATAGCTGAAGCTTTCTTCGTCTTTCCTTTTCCTCAGAGGTCAAAGGTCCTCTGAGTGTACCTATTTGCATGGGTTCTGGTTCTGGAAGTTTATTCTCTACTTCCTTCTTATCATGTTTAAAAAAGGATAATCTAGGTTCTGTCTTACCTCTATCACCCTTTCTCTCACCTAAGCGATGTTCCAACTTGACCACTAAATCAACAAAATCTGAATAGTCCTCTGGGAGATCAACAATGTGGGCCAAGGCGTCCTTCAGATCATCTCTTAGACCTTTATAAAAAAGAGACACTCGTTTCTCCTCAGGCCATTGAGTTTCGGTCAGTAGACGATTAAAAGAGGTAAGATAGGTCAATAAGTCTTTTGATCCGTGTTTCAGATTCAAAAGCTCATTATCACTGGCCTATATGTAGATGTGTTTTGCAAACAAATGGGCCATTGTTCTCTTGAAACAATTCCAATTATGCTATATTGGGTCGTTCCTGTCAACATAAGGAATAGACCAATTGGCCGCTGTTCCTCCCAAATAAGAAAGGACAAAAGCCACTTTGATGGCATCTGTAGGAAACTGTTGAGGTTTGCAAACAAAATGCAACTGACACTGATTAAGAAATACCTTAAACTTACTGCTGTCTCCATGAAAACGCTCTGGAGCTGCTAAAGACACTACATTAGGCACATTAATCGTAACCTCTACAGGAGAAGCTAAGGGGTTTGAAGTTTTAGGTCTAGTACCTGTATCTAACGAAGGTTTAAAGGTAGAAGGAACAGGCGAACTCCACAAATTCTCTCTGGGTTTATAGCGAATTACTTCTTGTTTTAAGATTTTATTTTCCTGTTTTAAATGGTCTAATTCGAGCCGCATCTATTGTAAAAGAACTGTGACTGACTCAGTTTGAGTCAGATCGTCAGCCAAAGCTTGGGCCCAATTGGAAGCATCAATGGTGTCTTGATCTAATGCAGTATTCATCTTTCCAACAGAAGTAGGATGAGGCTTGTGCTTCTGTCAAAACTCGTTTACCTGCGTATCCTGTTATCTTCTGTTGGGAAGTTGAAGATAGTTCTAACCCTCCCCTGTATCTCTAGCTCCCCTGCACTGAAGGAAACAATGCACATGTATCAAGAAATCCAAGGGAAGGGGGAAGTGGATAAAATAACAAACAGAGAAACAAACACAGCTTCACTTGCAGTATTTTCGTATGGAGTGAATTCCCGAAGTGTTGTTTCCTAAAAAGAAAAGATAACAAGATTCTAAAAACCTCTAATACATTTACTTAGATATTTCTAGAAACTACTTGGACTTCAAATACCTCTCTACTCTGGTTATATAGCTCACCAGAGCTGTGGACTTATGGACTTGATCAGGAATGACTTCTTCCTTTAAATGAAATAACACCTCATTATTATAAGTAAAACCCAATAAAGTTGAAGCACATGAATTTCTACTTTACGCCACTGGATGGCAGTACTCACTGATCTTTAGCCCACAGTGATTCTTAAAAGTTTCCTGTTAGCTTCGTATTGCTGTGATATATATTTGTCTCACAATGTCACAAAGCAAATAACCTGAACTGATCAATAAAGTTCACAAAGTTCCATAGGGCTAGTCTGTAAAGTCTTAGTTCTATGCCCTCTAACCTTCACCAGATAACACTGGGGAAAAAAAGTGCAGTATCCATGAATGTTTTCCTGCACTTAATTGTAGAAACAGAACTATAGTTAGAGAAATCCCTCTTTCCCTTTAAAAGACAATGTTTCTTTTATCGTCATGAACTTGGTCCGACTTTCGATCAAAATTTGAAGGAAATATCCTTCTTTAAATGCAATTAAACACTTACTTGCAGTGCGGTTGATTGTCGACTTGATACCTGATTAATGACTCTTCTCTGTTCTTTCTTTTCTTTGTAGGCGGAACCTTCGTGGCTAAGGATCGGGTTGCTGGAGCGCAGGAAATTCTGGGGACACGATGTGCAGGAGGAGCGGTACCAGAAAGGAAGGTTTGGAACTAACAGGAGGAAAGAAGATGGACGGAACAACTCTAGAGAAAGACCGGAGGCAGGAGAAATTAGGAAGGATGCGCAGGTAAGTGGAAATCAAACGAGCACAAGCAACCAGCAAGGCTCGGGGCAGGCTTTTATAGACTGAAGCGGGCGGGGCTCTCACGCGCTTCACGTTATTGAAGAAACAGTTTGAAAACTTGCAGCGCTCATTAATATTCTGACAGGAAGGCTTTCTTTCCTCTTTAAACAACTGAAGGAGTTTTTAGACCTTGCCAACAAGCTTTGTTAAAACCAAATGAATAAGTTCAATACACTTTGCTAATTCCTTTGCTATAATGCATATGCATTTTTTTTCCTTTGCTATAATGCATTTGCAATTTCCAGAATAGTTTACCAATTAACTCAGGATATCCTTTTAGAGAACTCCTACAAAGCAACCCATGACTATAAGACATCTCCTGAATGCTGTGATGAAGGGCAAGCTCGCTGTTTAGAGCAAACCCTGACAGAAACAGTTTACTTTTAGCTATTCCTATTCTCTCATTTTCACTTGAAAATTGACTAGATAACATGTCAACCATTTACTTGCTTCAGTTGCAATATACCTGTGCACTCTCCATTATATGTATTGTTATGAGAGAGGCCCCCACACCAAAGGGACAGGGTACTGTGTAAACTCCAACATAAGACTGGTATTTCCTTTTGTCTTCAACCTAACCAGAATCTTATCTCAATCACAGTTCATGTATACATGTGTGCCCCACTATCAAATATAATGCCACAGAAATACAAATAGTATAAAAATATGTTGTATTTATTAAAAGTGATATCGTACTATTACCCCCACCACTATAATATAAACAATGTGTCAATCTAAAATAGAACATGGATTCTATTACATAATCAATCACACCCCATAATTAGAGCTCCAATAAAATATGAGGTGTAGATTTTGAATCCAATAAAACAACATATGTCCTGTATCATACAGAAAATACAATAGAAAAAAACAATATCAATTCATATAGATAAAAAGGAGAGAAGAGAGCTAGAACACATAAGACAGTACACGTTATCCTCAGTTTATCAACAAATCCATATATATAATCACAACAGGCAACTGATTAGTACAAAGTTTCCATCTACTATGCCAGTATGTTCCACAGATTTAGTCCGTTAAACGCATCGTTGCGTTTCGGTGGTATTGCACAAATATAGACCACGTTTATCAAGACCACAATTGTAACTTTCATTTGGGATCATTGTCATTGGAACCTATATATAAATGCACAAATATCACTATTATAGTAGTTATACGAACCAACTTTCTTGATCTTTTGTTTCAGTTTCTTCATTACATGTATATACAAAGAAATGTGTGAAGCACTATTCTACAAATTCCAATTGTATCAATTCTTCCCCATAGTTCATATTGTGGCACCATGATACCAATCTGGGGTTGACCCGTATATATCGATCATATGCAACTAGTCCCACTTGACCACACACAAGTATCATTGATAAAGACATCACCAACTTTCATTCTATTAAAAACCATTCCATATTTTCAAACTCTCATATTACTATCATGCTCTTCTATATGCGATGGTAATGTTTACATCTCACAAAACTCACTGATCAGGCTCTTTATTCAGTCCCCATCATGTATCGGTTGCACGCGTTTTAAATACTAAGCGGATAATCGGGCTCTGTCTGTCCTTCCACACTGTTGATAAGTCCAGCACCTTTTTTTCTACATTATAAGATGGACGACAAAGTAGAATGACAATATATATATATAAGTATTCTTCCTTTTTATAAGGAGTATCATATCAATACTGAAATCTGGGACAACCACAGTGGGGCTTCCACAAAACAAATTGTCAAAGAATATTTTTTTTTAAAAGGGAGATGTCCCACCTTATTATTGGGTTATAGCACCCTTTTTTATAATTAAATCAGGTTTCTAATTAGCGATTGGCCAATCTTTGTCTTTGATTGTTTGTCAATAGAAACAGCCTCCACTCGACCTCTATGGGCCCGTTCTCTGTAGATACATAAATAACAGAGAATGAATGGCTTGCAAATCGGGATTTTTCAAAAATGTATCTGAGATCATTTTTCAAAAGAAACCTGTCCTTCTATCCTGGGATTGAACCTACGCTAAGTCCTCTTACCTCCGCACTCGTATCACATGTGGCGTCCATACGGCTTGCTTTTCCATATGTATTTACCTCGTGGACCAAGTTTTCCAGCGTTTACAGCCCTGCCACTTCTCATCACGTCCACGTGGATGTCTGTTTCCTATTAACCCATGTGATTTCTAAAAAAGTTTGACTACCCTACTTGGTTTTAGTGCCGTCATGTTTTAATTGGTTATTATCTACAGCAAGGCTTACAGGAGTTCTCTATTTGAACCATTTGATGTAGGCACCGCCACATTCCACACACTTACCATATTTAAGTCAAAATCAAAAGTTTAAGGAGTGAATTAAAGTTGTTATTATCACCTCTTTTTGTATGATAGCTTTAAGTAAGTCAATTTTAATATTTATTTGCTGGCAACATCACAATGATCACAAAAAATATTAATTAGGGGTCAGAAATATATAGTCTCATAAGATCCCTTATCCTTTGCTACACCCACATCCTCCCGTTAGTGTTCATCATACATTTTGATGTGGTTAGACAAACTGTGCAACCCAGCCGTATAGTTCAGTTGGTGCATTCACCTAGTTCTTAAATTACATTCCCACTTCAAACTGATTATTTAAAAGTTATTAGAAATCTGTTGTACCTGTTCCTCATGAGCAGTGTTACCCTACATATAAGTACATTTGTCCATTCCTCACAGTATTAAGCCTCCAGATGTACCATTGTTCCCTCAATTTCCTCTTTTCCTCTAGACAACCAGCACGTTTATTTCCTGTAATCTTCTCTAAGATGAACCAGCGGAAATCAATATACCTGTGTTTGACTTGTGTATAGTGCTCTACCAATGGGTCATTTAGTTAACTGTTTTTTAATGCTGATTTCTTCTTTGTAAGGCGTAGTCTTAGCTCCCACCCGGGATCACCTACATAACCTAGAGCACACTAACATTGTAGGAAATATATAATATTGCTACTATGGCAATTGTTAAGGCCTCCAGATGTAACCTTGATGCCATTATATTCAATAAATTTACTGACTATGCATTGGTCGCATACTACACAGTGTCCACATTTGTGGTTACCAATGGCCCTACCATGATTTAAGTTCTCTCTCACTTCCCTATATGAATGAACCAAGGCATTTCATAAATTTTTGTTGCGTATAAAGGCAAAAATAGACTTCCCTAAAAGTGCATCTTCGCCCTTATTTAGAATATTCCAATTTTTATTGATAATGTTCTTGATTTGATTACTCACCTTGGAAAATTGACTAACAAAACTATGCTATTGTTTAGTCGTTCCCTATTGGTTCTATTGAACATATTTTCCCTATTGTAAAATCTTGCTCTTTTGAATGAATGGCTAATCAGTTCTTTGGATAAGTCCTATCTTTTAATTTCTTTTTCAAGGTATTTGAATGTTTGTAGAAATCTTCCAAACTGTCCAAATGGTGTGTTGTCTCACTGTAATCTAGGGTGGAAGATGAATAATGAAAAAGGATGTTCTTATCATTGGGCTTTGTATACAACTCAACCTCCAGAGTACATCCCTATTTTAATGGTGATGTCTAGAAAAGTGACCATGGTGTTGCTCCATTGTACTGTGAATTTGAGGTTTGGATCCTGCAGGTTTAACCACTCTAGGAATTCTGCAAGCATTTCACTTGTGTCTTCCCATATATCATCTATAAATCAATACCAGTTGATTATATTTTTTAAAAAAGGGCGCCATATCATTAAAAACATGCCTTGCTTCAAACTCACTCACATAGAGGCAGGCCAGACTTGGGACACATGTGGCCAACATGCTGGCCCCCTTGCATTGCATAAACAGTTCATATTTGAATTAAAAGATATTATTTTGTAAGACCATTGATACACATTGTGTGATGAACCACTGGTTGGCCCCCTGAATTTCTTCTTGTTGAAAATTCTTCTCTACCACAGCTATTGTATCATCCTGGGGGATATTGGTATAAAGAGCTTCAATATCGAGGTCATTAACATTTGTGTACTCTCGTTGAAAATGTTCCCCCTCCAGGATTGAGACAATATGTTATGAATCCCTAATATATGATTTTTGCTTAATATCCAAAGGTTTTAAATTAAAATCCACATATTTGCTTATTGGTTCCAATAAGGAATCCAAGCTGCTGACAATGGGTCTAAGCGGGGGTTTCACCTAATCTTAAAGGATTTTGGGCAGTCCATAAATGCTGGAGTGATAGGATTGTCATCCCGTGAAAATCTTAATTCCCCATCATACATCCAGTCATTATCTCTGGGAGTATTGAGTAGTGCCTACACCTCATTTCTCAAAGTAGTGAGACTACTGGAAGGTACTTTTATATAGTCTTTCTTCACCTCAAGGAGCCCCATCAAACGCCTATCATAGTCTGCTGTGTCAAAAACAACTACATCTCATCCTTTGTTAGCAGGCTTAATTGTAATACTATTGTCATCCTTTAGTGAGTTAATGGCCTCTCTTTGTCCTTTCAACATAATATTTGGTAGCCAGCTTGAATCCTGTAGGAGTTTATGTATATTAATCTCCACCACCCTCTCAAATAGCTCCACATTTTTATTTACCTGATTTATGGAAGGTGTAAATGTTGTTTTAGGTTTTAGCCCAGAGTTATTTTCCGTAGGTGGTCATTGTCACCCTTCAAAAAATCTATATAATCTGATTTTTCAATTTCTTTTTTATCTAAGATTCCTTTCTAATTCAAAAGTATTCACTTTGGCAGTTGGGGCAAAACTAAAACCCTTTTCTAAATCTTCTTGTTCAGCCCTATTTAATTCTCTCCTTGACAGATTAATGATGGGAAATGTATTTACCTCCAGTATCTTTGATTCCATCTTTTTTAATTATTGTGCGGGAGGGTAATTTCTTATAGATTGATCCCTTCCCCGGTTTAGGTTGTTCCCGTGCCCTCTCCCTGGCACCGTCTAAAAAAAGCCTCATGTGCCGAGCTCTAGTTCTGTCCCCTCTGTTCTTCTCTGTGGAGCACCTCTTCCTTACTGCTGGAGGCTGATGTCTCTGAAAAGGCCTCCTGTTTTCTACTGCTGTGAAGGATGTCTATCCCACCCTTGTTCCTTTCTCTGCTGGTAATGTTCTTTATTCAGGTATGGATATCCTATTTCAGAACTGAATCTATTAACATCATGTTTCAGTTTGTTAGTTTTCTTGTTGATCAAGTATTTCCTATATTCATTTACCTCTCTGTCCAACTCTTATAGTTTTCTTTTAACATCCTCTAATATTGTACAGTCTTTGAAGCTGGACTCTAACCCTTCAATGGCCTTTTTTATATTAATGCCCTCATGGGCTGTTTAAATAATTAGTGAAATCCAATCCCCACTACAGCGATTGGCTATTAATGTCCAGATTTCTAGGATTTTTTTATTCTCAACATATAGACCTGGTTCATTTCTAATTTGCAGTCCTACTGGCATTACTCCAGCTTTAACATATTCCACCAAGACGTCTGCATGAAGTTCAGTTTTTTCTTTACATTTTGAATCATTCCCCATTTGTAACTGTTGCAAGAAGTTATAGTGAACGTTTTTCCATTTTTGCAATTCATATTTATCATTTTATCATATTGGTTCTTCTAAAACCCGTAGGTCTTGAAGGAATCCATGATTAAGTAACTTCACAATTATAGAAACAATATATTTTGAAGTTTCTCGCTGGCGACGTTAGAAAATAACTCTTTGATCAGTCAATCATGCTATAACATGTAATGGTATGAGAGAGGTCCACCCACACCAAAGGGACAGCGCTCTGTGTAAGCTATAACTGTAACTGTTCACCCTAACCAGACGTTGCCAATACCACAATTCTTATCTCAATCACACTGCATGTATACATCTGAGCCCCACTATCAATTATAGTGCCAAAGACATACAAGTAGTATAAACACATTTTGTATTCATTAAAAGTGATATAATACTTTTAGTCACACCACCATACTTACAAAAACAATATGTCAATTTAAAATGGAAACAGGAATTCTATTATACAATTAATTACACCCCATAAATAGAGATCCAATAAAATATATGAGGTGTCGATTCTGATTCCCGTGAAATCAACATAAGTCCTATATCATATTTAAAATACAATAGAGAAAAATAATACAAACTTAAAATATTCTTTGACACTGTGATTGGGGGAAGCCTTATTATGGTTGTCCCCAATTTCAGTGTTGATATTATACTCCCATTAAAAAGGAAGACTACCTCTATATATATTATCATTCTCCGTTGTAGCCCATCTTTTAATGTAGAAAACAAGGTACTGAACTTATCAACAGTGTGGAAGGACAGACAGATCCTGAATAACCACTTAGTATTTAAAAGAGCGCGCAACAGATACACAATAGAGACTGATTAAAGACCCTGATCGGGGAGTTTTGTGATTTATAATCATCACCCTAGCATATAGAAGAGCATGATAGTAATATGAGAGTTCGAAAATATGGAATTGTTTTTAATAGAATGAAAGTGAATGTTTCCTTTATCGATGATATAAGAACGAATGAGATAGTAGTATTGATGTGGGTGCATAACGGTGAAGTTGAGTATGTTGAAATGTGTGTGTGTTGTCTAGTTTGACTAGTTACATATGCAGGATATATACGGGTCAACCCCAGATTGATATTATGGTGGCACAATATAAACTATGGGGTAGAATGATACAATTTGAATTTGTAGAATAGTGCTTCGCACATTTCTTTGTATATACATGTAATGAAGAAACTGAAACAAAAGATCACGAAAGTTGGTTCATATAAGTCCTATAATAATGATATTTGTGTATTTATAAATAGGTTCCAATGACAATGATTCCAAATGAGAGATACAATTGTGGTCTTACTAAAGGTTGTCTATATTTGTGCAATATCATGGAAACAATTCGACCCATCTAACAGACTAAATCTGTAGAACATAACGGCATGCTAGATAAAAACTTTTTACTAATCAGATGCCTGTCATGATTATGGCACGGATTAGTTGATAAACTGAGGACAAAGTGTACTGACTTATGTGTTCTATCTCTCTTCTCTTTTTTATCTATATTAATTTATATTGTTTTTCTCTATTGTATTTTAAATATGCTATAGGACACATGTTGATTTACTGGATTCAGGATCTGCACCTCATATTTGATCGGATCTCTATTTATGAGGTGTAATCGATTGTGTAATAGAATCCCTGTTCGATTTTAGATTGACACATTTCTTTTTAAGCATGGTGGTGTAACTAAGTGTACTATATCCCTTTTAATAAATACAAAATATGTGTATACTACTTGTATGTCTGTGGAATTATAATTGATAATGGGGTTCAGAGGTATACATGAAGTGTGAATGGGATAAGAATTGTGTTGTCAGCAGCGTCTGGTTAACTTGAAGACCAAAGTGAATACCAGTCTTAAGTTACACTCTCCATTATATTATAGCCTTCCCTCATAGACCTTTCCACAACCTCAGTTTCCATTGCAACCCTTTTGAAAGTTCTTACAAGCAAGCTGAGAGTCAACATTTCATAAAGCTTTGTCAGCACTGTAGGTCTGCTTAAGATTCTCACTGAAAGCCATCTTCGACTGTTAATAAATATAAACCTTTTACAAACAACATAACATTAATGATAATTCTTCTCCTAATAAGAATATGCAATGTAAGTAGCAGTTATTCACTACCTACCTACCGTTCATCATTCCCAACTTCAGCCAGCCACAACCTTTGCACTGCTTTTTTTTTTAGAATCCTCTTAAAACTCCATGGTATTGGTGAAAATGTATCATTCTGCTACTGACTCCTCCTTTGCAAAAAACACAGTTGATGGACAGAATGCAGAACAATGTCTTACATTCACCCCAGTACAAAGATCTGGGCCTAAATCCATCATTTTTTTGCACTCCACACCACCCTAGGTCAGACAATGGCTATATGCAAATCAGCCTTGACCCTGTGCCTCATGGGAACAGTAGAGCCCGAACTACCAAGCCATGTCTTTCCTAGACCGGACTCAAGCATCCAAGGACCGGTTTCTGGCTATCAGCCTTCTTCAGCCTGGATAGCTTGACTCCAGTGATGTGGGGAGCCTGGGACTCACGTCTGAGCATATCCAGCCCACTCTGGGTGAAAATTGCAAAAAACACAGTTGATGGACAGAATGCAGAACAATATCTTACATTCACCCCAGTACAAAGATCTGGGCCCAAATCCATCGTTTTTGTTTGCACTCCACACCACCCTAGGTCAGACAATGGCTATATGCAAATCAGCCTTGACCCTGTGCCTCATGGGAACAGTCCAGCCCGAACTACCAAGCCATGTCTTTCCCAGACCGGAATCAAGCATCCAAGGACCGGTTTCTGGCTATCAGCCTTCTTCAGCCTGGATAGCTTGACTCCAGTGATGTGGAGAGCCTGGGACTCACGTCTGAGCATACCCAGCCCACTCGGGGTGAAAATTGCACAAAACACAGTTGATGGAGAGAATGCAGAACAATGTCTTACATTCACCCCAGTACAAAGATCTGGGCCTAAATCAATCGTTTTTTTGCACTCCACACCACCCTAGGTCAGACAATGGCTATATGCAAATCAGCCAGATGTGAGTCCCAGGCTCTCCACATCACTGGAGTCAAGCTATCCAGGCTGTCTGGGGCGAGCCCGCCTTCAAGAACCAGTCGTCGAGGTAGGGGAAGACTGAAACCCCTAACCTGCGCAGATGAGCTGCGACCACCGCCATCACTTACGTGAACACCCGTGGGGCGCTGATAAGGCCGAAGGGGTGCACGGTAAACTGAAAGTGCTCGTGACCTACAGTGAACCTCAGGTAACGCCGGTGGGCCGGCAGGACGGGGATGTGAAAATAAGCATCCTGCAAGTCCAACGCTACCATCCAGTCTCCCGGGTCCAGGGCAGCTAAGACCTGAGCCAAAGTCAGCATCTTGAACTTCTCCTTCCGGAGGAAGCCGTTGACGTTCCACAGGTCCAAGATAGGGCGTAGGCCCCCTTTGCCCTTCTTGGGAACCAGAAAGTAGTGGGAGTAACAACCACACCCTACTTCTGGCCCAGGAACGCGCTCGATGGCCCCTTTGGCCAAGAGGGCCGTAACTTCCTCTCGCAAAAGATTCAAGTGATCCCCCGACACGCGGTGGTACTGCGGTGGCATGGCTGGAGCGGTCACCTCGAAGGGGAGCGAGTAGCCCCTTCGGACGATTTGCAGCACCCACCTGTCCGAAGTGATGTTGCGCCAGTGAAGGAGGTGATGGCGAACTCTGCCCCCCACTGGCGTCATGTGGGCCTGAAAGCTCGGACTAGGAAGGCTTTGAGGCGGATGCTGCGGGGGTGGATGTGGACTGGCCTCGCCGTTTTCCCCGGGCACCGCCACAGCAGTTACCACGTCCGCCACCGCGCTGGATGTTAGTCTGCAGCCCATGGCTGGCAGGATGTGTGGGGGCACCCCTTCCTTGGCCACAAAAGGAGCAAAAGGCAGCAGGTTGCTGGCGCGGGGCCAACAGGCCCAAGGACTTGGCCGTAGCCCTGGAGTCCTTAAAGTGCTCAAGCGCACTGTCTGCCTTGTCACCAAAGAGGTGACGGCCATCAAACAGCATGTCCATAAGGGTGTTTTGGACATCAGCCGAAAAGTTGGCGGACCTCAGCCAGGCGTGCCGACGAATCACCACAGTCGTTGCCATCGCTCTACCTAGCGAGTCCGTTGTATCCAGTCCATACCGGATGGAATACCGTGCCGCATCTCGACCCTCGGCAAGGGCTTGGGCGAGTGTAGTCCGGGCCTCCTCCGGACATTTTGGCAGCACGGCCGCATCCGTGTCCCATAGAGAGTGGGTATACCGGCCCAAGAGGCACACAGTGTTAACTGACCGCAACCCCAAACTCAGTCAGGAGAACATCTTCTTGACATACTGTTCGTACCTCTTGGATTCCCGATCGGGGGGAGCCGTCGGGAATGCGGTCTGGGAATTAGAGGCCTGGATGACCAGGCTCTCTGGGTGGGGTGGGTGGACAGGAATCAAGGGTTGCCCGGAGCCGGGCGGTGGCATCTGGCCACGTTCCTATCTACAGGGGGACCTGTAGCGGGCCTGGACCAGGTGCCCAGAAGAACGTCACATAAGGCCTAATTAAATGGCAGCAGAGGCTCCGAGGAGCTTGCCTGCGGTTTAAGGACCTCAGTGAGGAGGTTAGTCCTCACGGCCGCGACGGGGAGTTCAAGGGATAAGGCCTTGGCCGCCCGCGTCAACACCACACTATAGGCAGCCCCCTCCTCCGTAAGCACTGTAGGGGGGGAGACAAAACCAGTGTCTGGCGAAGTGTCCAGACCACTGGCGTCCCCAAGCCCACCTGCCCAGTCCTGATAAGGCTGACACTCACGTGCCAGAGGGTCCTCAGACCGCTCCTAATCCTCCTCGCCACCCATCTCCTGATACTCAGGGTCAAAGGATGGGGCCGTGTCATAGAAGTAAAAATCTCCTACCGGCGCCGGTCCTGAATCGAGGGTAGGACCGGGGGACAACGTCGTCCTGGGACGGTGTCGGGGGCGACACCCTGGGGGCCGGCGCCGGCAAGGTCGTAAGATCGACTGGCGACGACCCGGATCCGGAACCCGGATCCGGCGGGGCCCTGCGGCGACGGGACCGAAGTCGCAGACGGCGCCGGGGCCGAAGCACCCGGCACGCTTGGGGACCCAGTCGGGGCCGCTGGGCCCGAAGGCGCCACGGAACCTGACGGAGGAGCGAGCGACCTCATGGCCATGAGGAAGGCCTCGATCTCCTCCGGCGTCGCGTTCTGCCCAGGGACCGTCAGGTGTGGAGCAGGCTGCGACACCTGCGGCTCCGGTGGAACCGCGTGGGTCGTGTCACCCGAACCCCCGGCCGCGTCGCGCGAGCTTCGGGGGGAGTCAGAAGAGCGATGTTGCCTTTTCGACTTCTTGTGCCTCTTACCTGAGGACTTGGGGCCCTAGGAATGGTGTCGACTCCCGGAGCTATGATGACTCTGGCCCTGCGACCGGTCCCTCGACCTCCTTCCAGACCGGGACCTTGAACGGCGTTTGCTCGAGGCGCTTGCGGGACGGCTCCCGCGTAGCCTTCTACGTCAAGGCCCGGCAGTCGGGGCACGACTTGTCATCGTGGTCAGGCCCCAGGCAATGAAGACACCGGCGATGGGGGTCAGTAACCGACATCAGTTGGCTGCAGTCGATGCAGGGTTTGAACCCGGGCATCCCTACCGGCATCGCCTGAGTCGTTCGACTCGAAAAACAGATCAAAAAGATCCAAAAAGTTTAGTCAAAAATTGACTAAAGGGTACCACTTTCCCCGGACCTGCGCTGCTGGCGCGGTAAAAAGAAGAACTGACGTCAGCGCGCGAGGGCAGTGTCTAAGTACTCCGACGATGTCATACCGGCACCAACAACGCCAACGACGGACGCGGAGCTGCAGACGACGCCTACCGACGCACAGAGGTACTGCTACGCAAAATTTTCCGGATCCAGTCTGACGCCTCAGGATATTCTAAGGTGAGGAATCTAATACTAACCTGTTTCTTTCAGATAGTTGCGACAGGACTGTATTATTATTATTTTTCGATCATACACAGCTTCAATTGCCTACAACCCTGGGGCCGGCAGCGTTGAGTACTAGAAGTTATAATGAACATACACAGCTTAAACGCCGACATCCCGGGGGCCCGTCAACGAATGTGGGATAAAGCGAAATCTGTTTAAATGCTGCTTGTACGACAAAAGTGACACGAATGACCAATCAAGCGACCCGTTCAGTACTTCATATCTCAACCTTTGAGAATCTGGTGAACTTTAACATAACTCCCCCCTCCCCCCATCTGCTAATTGCACAGTAAGACCATCCATTTCTAGTGCCACGCTAGCTTTCTGGCTATCTCTGTCGTACTACCTTTGCAGCTGACATCTACAATAACATATCCCCTCCCGTGACCATGGGTGAAACTCAGGGACCTCTTTACACCAGCCCTGTGGAATTCTCTTTACCTGGATAATGTACCAAATCATTAACATCCCGTTAACTCTTCCGAACAATGATCATTACCCCCCGACTCCAACCATGTAACATACGGTTCCCAGATATCAACCTCTCAAGTCTCGAACGACTGGGCATCAGCTCACAATACTGGGTCAGTTGATCCTTACAATAAGTCACTGCTTGTAACCAGCCAGCGACTGCGGGTGGTCTCAATCTTTTCCAGTGAATTGCCACTTGGCGTTTAGCCAACAATAGCAGCATTGCCACCAGTTTTCGAGCTTCCTTTGGGACTTCTTGGACATATCCCAAAAGCACTACCAATGGAGTGGGTGGAATTCGAACAGTAGTAATATCCCCAATGTGCCTTGCTACTTCCAACCAAAATTGCGCTACCGGTACGCAAGACCACGCCAAACGTATAAACGTTGGATCTTGGCTCCCACACCGCCAGCATTTAGTATTGTGTATAGGCTCATTCGGTATAGCTGTACCGGTGTGCGGTATACCCTATGTAGAAAGTTGAACTGTATTAACCGAAGTCTGTAGTTTGGTGATAAATGCTCCAGCTGCGAGCACCAATACTCCCACTGTTTGTCTGTGATTGGTGTTGCAATGTCTCGTGCCCAATCTACCCTCGAGGTGTGTGTCGTCATTGGAGATGCACTTTGTGTGGTACTATAAATGCGTGTGATCAATTTTTTGGGGTAGGGATTAGACAAAATATTTTCTAGTGCAGGGAGGACCTGTGGTTCTCGGGGGTATTCAATATAGCGTGCCTTACAAGCTGCTCTGATTTGGTAATATAGTAATGTGTCTGCAACCGAAGGCGTCTGTTCTCCGCACATTTCCTGCAGGGTCAAGAAAGTGGCATCTGGATATAAATTGCTTCCCTTTACCAACTTGTGTGTTTCCACCCTTAGGGTGGTCGCCTTATCCATCAACGGTACTAACAGCGGGTTACCTCCTATGGGCATAGATGGTGCATGCCCAACGCGTCGCTTCGACAGTGTCAATTTCCTGATGGGGTGTTTTGTAACGCTTGTACTCCACCACGTTTATCGGGATCGGTGCGACTCTATCTATCTCAATCGCAACATGTGGTTGATACGGTGTTGAGTGGTGCCAGAAATGGAGAAACTGTGCCTGAGTACTATATGCATATAATTCAAAATCAGGGGCACACAGACCCCCTTGTTCAAAGGACAGTGTCAGCAAGCTCCAGGAGACGCGAGGTTGCCCGCCCGTACCAGCTCAAGTACCACTGTCCTGAGCCGTCTAAAAAAGTGCACAGTGAGTGGCATTGGGATATTTACAAATAAGTATAGTAGTTTCGGTAGTATAATCATCTTTACAATTGCTATAAGCCCCAGCAGCGATAGCGGCAAACATTTCCACCTCTGTACCTTGGTTTCAATCCAGTCTATGACTCTCCCATAATTTGCCGTCCACAGTTCCTGCATAGATCTGCTTCTGACGATACCCGGGTACCGTGTCTCAGACTCCACCCACTGTATGGGATAGTCAGTATCATATACATCCGTCCCGTCCGTAGGTGCTAGTATAGTCCGCTACCACTATCTCTCCCCACCTGGCATTTCCGAGGATGTGTGCTGCCGTCGACAGTAAGTGTGTCTCTTGTAGTAGGCATATGTCCGCCCGCGTCTCAACAGATAGGCTTGGACCAATTGCACTTTTCTACGGTCATTGAGCCCCCTGATATTCCAGGAGATGCATCTGAGTGATGTCACTTTGGTATTCGGTGCGAAAGTGCCCATAATATGAGGATATGGTCCTATGCGTGCAGTTACAATGGTTCGACTCTCCCGGCCATGTGGTCACACTATTGACATTCATTGTGAGTTCGGCTAGACTGTGCAAAGCAATATATAGCAAATCTAACTTGTGAAATATAGCAACCCAGTCCCCCCACCCACACCAACCCCCCAATCAGGTTGTGACTTCACCCTCCCTATCCCCAAAAATCTTAACCTATCTGTCCCCAACTGTGAACTTCTGGGATTCATCCCGTGGGGGTGTACATGAGTTCGCCGGCAATTCAGAAGCAACTATTTAGGAGAACTGTTAAACAATTGAGGCACAACTATAATAAGGATTTGAAAATAAAGTATGCCCAGACCTTAGCTACATACAAAAAGCTAATCATGGAAGAAAAAAACAACTATTTTACTAAGAAAATATTGACATCCAAAAACTCCAGTAAAGAGCTGTTCGCTACTATCAAAAAACTAACAAAACTTCCGACAAAAGAGTTATCAGATAACAACCCAGATTTTTGTAAAATATTGGGCCAGGCTTTTGCCGACAAAGTGGAACTAGTGTATAAAACCTTTACTAAGCCACCTGATGAATCTAATTCCCAAAGGAGCGCCTTTACTCCGAGTTCTCCTGGCTTTTCCTTCTCCCCTCCGACCATGGAGCAAATTATCAAAACCATAGTGGGTATTAAATTAGGGGCCCCGTCCGATCCTTGCCCCCCTAAAGTCTTTCATCTCTTCTCAGAGACCCTTGGCAAACAATTGAGTGATCTTTTCTCAGGAATAATACTGCATGGAAAATTCCCTGTTACCGCTACTAAACAAACCTCATCTAGTCCCTGCCAAGCCTAATAACTATCGGCCAATCTCTAGAATGCCTTTCTGTTCTAAGGTCCTGGAGACAGTGCTTAATACTCAGCTCACTGCCTTTGTCTCCTCGAATACTCTGCTTGACCACTCTCAATTCGGGTTTAGAGAGGGGCATGGAACAGAAACGGCCCTCATCGATGCAAGTGAGGAGCTAAGAAAGTCATTGGACGAGGGCGGGAAAGCCTTGATATTATTTGATCTGTCAGAGGCCTTCAACACCGCCAATCACAAAATTCTTATCAATAGATTGTCTGATCTGGGCGTCCAAGAATCCGCTACGACCCTTTTAACATCATATCTCGCAGAAAGATCTTTTTGAGTTGAAACAAGTGGGGTCAGTTCCCAAACCTTTAATCTTCATTGCGGAGTGCCACAGGGCTTGTCGCTGAGCCCCACACTGTTCAATGTTTATGTGTCCCCATTGGCTGCTTTGATTAGACAGTTTGGTTTTTCGGTAATCTCCTATGCGGATGACACGCAGATAGTCGTGTCCATAACCAACAATGAAGACGAGGTGGCTGATCGCTTTAACATCTGCATGACCCATGTCAATTCTTGGATGCAATCCAATTGCCTTAAACTGAACGGCACAAATACCGAAGTTTGGGGGCATGGCTTGGACGGCAAGCATGGCGGACGCAGCTTAGTTGAGCTCGTTCCCCGCCAGCCAAATATCCGCAGATTGATCCTGTACTTCCCAACAAGCAGTGACCCCGAGGGTCGAGTTCGGAACCGGAGACCAGCGGGCTGCCGCCAGAGATTTTTTGGCTGGCTGTGTGCCCTGGGGGCTGGGCACCAACGATCCGAAGCAGTGCGGCCTACGGGGTCAACGGCAGCTGGGGTACTCGAGTTTGGCGACCCCAGTGGCTGCAGCGTGGAGGCGGCTGAAGCCCGGACGGAGGTCGGCAGGCTAGCGGCGGCAGGAGGGCGCGACTGTCCCCCGGAGCGGCCCAGAGAAGCCCCAGCTCCCAGCCGGGGGGTGCGGACCTCGCCGACGGTCCTGGGAGAGACACGGAGCTGAGGGATCCGGCCCGTGTGTTGGGGCAGCACAGCAACAAAACGGCACTGTAGGCAGGAGGCAGCCCTGCTGAAAGCCCCCAGATCGGATCTTACCGGGTGACGCCACGAAACGGAGAGGGCAGCAAGCTGGGAGCCCTGCCGTACCCTTGGTGAGAAAGACAGACGGGGGAGAGGCCTGCACAGGCGGCCACAGCCGGGGACCTCGATTTTCACGCACCCCGGGAAGCAGCTGGGGGGCCTAGCCTTGGCAGACACTGGCGGAGCACTGTGCAGCTGAGTCTACACCACCTTGGGGCCCCTGCAGAGTAAGCGGTGAGTGAAGGGAGGGACTACTCCTGCAACAAGGTACGCGGGTGGAAGTTCGTGGGCCCCGCCGACGTGACTGCGGACGGGCCGCTCGCCCGACAGGAGCCGGCAGCTGCCGGGAGACTATAGGAGGTGGTGTGGGGCCCCGGAGACTCGGGCAGCCGCGGTAGAAGTGAGGCAGAGGCGGCCTGGGATAGCGGAGACAGCGGGGGTGGTGCCTCATTCAGCGTCCCGGCGGTCATCTCGGACTGCGGTGGGCCCCCTAACGAGGAGTGCAAACGACGCCCGGAGGCACTACTGAGTGAACTCAGACATTGACGCAGCTGGGCAGCCATGACCCGTGGAGCAGCTGGCAGTGGGGGAGGCCCCAAGCAGGGTCCGATGGACAAGTTTGCCGGCCCAGGGGCAGCACCGGGGCCCCCGGTGGATCTCAGGTGGCTGGGCCAGACAATGCGGCGCTGATGCCGGCCATTACTCAGTCCCACGATGTGTTAGATGCGAAGATCGGGCCGTGGGATCAGACGTTACTCTGCTGCGCCAGGATCTGCGCAACGCGGTCTCCCATATCACGGAGGTCGAGACACGCATCTCAGGGGCAGAAGACGACATAGTGACCATAAAACGTAAAGTGGCTAATCTGGAATCCGTCCTAAAAGGCTTGGCGCACCGGGTGGAGGATGCAGAAGGGCGCGCCAGGCGCAACAACCTCCGCTTTGTTGGACTACCCGAGGGCTGTGAGAAGGGAGATATGGAGGGCTTCCTGACGCGGTGGCTGGAAAGTTGGATGTCCCCGGACACTCTTTCTCGCTGCTTTATCATTGAACGAGCACACAGAGCCCTGATGCAAAAACCACCGGAGAGAGCGCGACCACGGCCTGTAATAGCTAAGCTCCTCAATTACCACGACAGGGATGTGATCCTTAAGCAGGCCAGGGCGAAAGAACCATTGCGGTACGAAAACCACACTGTCATGATCTTCCCAGACTATACCCGCATGGTGCAACAGCAGAGCCAGTCTTTTGCAGCAGCCAAGGCCTGACTGCGGGACCTGAAAATACAGTATGCCCTTCTATATCCCGCCCGTCTGAGAGTAGTGTTTCAATCCCGCACACATTTCTTCGACTCCCCGGAGGAGGTGTTTCTGTGGACAGATGAAATCAGACCGTTGAAGGTCACCCCACATCCCAGCCAAGAGACACTGACTCCCAACAAGATGAAGCACAGACAGAACCCTCTTGTGAGGGACTGCGCAAGGGCAATTGGAGATCCAGATCAAGGCAGCGGTCGGCGTCAGATGCGGCCTCCGAGACAGCAATGGGGGCGACCGAGAGACAGAAGAAGGGCACGTGAACTGACTTAGAGACATATAGCAGACCAACTGTTACAGCCCTCTGCTTCATTGAGGCCCCGTCCTGGGGCATATCTGGGGACCCTGTTAATACGGGGAAGAATGTGAGACTTTAATGCATGAATGAAGGTTCTGGAGAACGTCTGGAGGGTGACTGGGCATGGGGGGGGTTTCTAGCGGCGGGGTGGGGGATCTTCTGGGTGGGTTGGTGGGTGTAGGTTTCAGGGCAGTTGCATAGGGGTATGGGGATCCATTGGTGGAGAAGGTCGTCGACCCCGCGTTTGGGGGCTGTCATTGGTGGAGATTGGAATGATGTGTTAGATCAAGCGCGTGATAGGTACAGGCCGGGAGGGTGTAGGGAGGCGACAGGGCACACCAAATTCCATGATATGATTAGGAATCTTGGTTGGGTTGATACATGGAGACTTATGCATGGTACACGGCGGGAGTACACCTTCCTCTCTGCAGTCCACAAATCCTTCTCCAGGCTGGATTATATCTTTGCTCCCCTGGCGGCCCAGGGTAGGGTGGATGCCACGGATATTTTGCCGCGTGGGTTGTCGGATCACTCCCCCACGACAGTTAATATAGGACTGGATCAGCGGCGGCAGCCATTTCGTTGGCGTCTCTCGGTCTGGCACTTGCAGCTAGGGGACTATCAAGCACATATGAGAAAGGCTATCGTGCAGTACCTAGCTGAAAATGTAGGGACAGTGGCGACCAAGGGGACACTTTGGGAGGCTATGAAGCCCACGCTACGGGGCGTGGACATTGCATGGTGCGCAGCGGCTAAGAGGAGGCGTAGGGAGACCCTGACTCAGGCCGAAGCGGACATTAGGGAATTGGAGCGACGTAGTGGACAGGATGGGGAGGACCAACAGGTAGAGCAGTTGCTGCTGGCGCAGCAGTCCTATGCCTCATTGTTAATGGACGAGGTGCTGCAGATGTGGCTGGCTACCCGCAGCAGAGTGTATCAATGGGGGGATAAATCAGGGACGATGCTCCATAGACTATGTCAGGGACAGTTTCATGCTCAGACTCCTCCGAGGATTCTAGATGATTCCGGCTCCTTGATGACAGACCCCAAGTTGATAGCGAGGGCTTTGCGGCGTACTATGCGGACCTATACTCCCCACATGAAAGCATAGACGCGGACCTGATCACCAAATTCATAGACGACTTGCCGCCACGAGCGATCACAGATGAAACCCGCGAACGCCTAGACAGGCCTCTGACAGAGGATGAGTTGGGAGTTGCTCTTGTGGAACTGAACACTGGGAAGGCTCCGGGCCCTAATGGCTTCCCCAGCGAATTCTTTAAGAAATTCCATCTGCAGCTGGTAGCCCATTACAGAGCAGTAGTAGAGGAGGCTAGGGAGCAGGGTAGCCTGCCCCAAGACTGGAGACACGCCGAGGTGGTGGTGTTTCACAAACCAGGTCGACCCGCTGAGCAGTACGCATCGTATCGTCCGATTTCTTTACTAAATGTGGAGGCCATGGTTTTGGCCAAAGCGCTGGCCAATAGATTGCTACCATACATTTCTGAACTTATCCACCCAGATCAGGCCGGATTCATGCCCCGGCGGGCGACTCGGCACAACATCAGGAGAGCTCACGTCGCGGTTGCGGCAATTCGGTCCTCTGGGGCGCAGGCGGCGCTATTCCTGGCTGATATGGACAGGGCATTCGATTCCCTCAGCTGGACGTATCTGTTCTCGCTCTTGCCACGCCTGAACCTAGGGCCGGTCTTTGTGTCATATGTGAGGTTGCTGTATACCGAGCTGACGACCTCCGTTAGAGTGGCGGGGGCGGTGTCATCGAGATTTGCCATTCAGAGGGGCACCAGACAGGGCTGCCCCCTCTCTCCACACTTATTTGCCTAGGCAATGGAGCCCCTGGCAGCCTGGGTCCGGATCGATGCGCAGTTACGAGGATTTGAGTGGTCGCGGGACATATCAGACCGTATCGCGTTGTACGCGGATGACGTCCTGTTCTTTTTGACGGATCTTAATAGATCGGGGCCTCGCCTGCTACGTATACTGCAAATCTTTGGCGAAACCTCAGGCCTCTACATGAATCCCCGCAAATCTACACTCTGGGTGCTGGAGAGTGGTCCGTCGCTGGGAGACTGGGAGTCGGAACTGCAGAAGGCAATAGGGGGCTTTAAATACTTGGGAGTATTTCTGACAGAGATACCGGCAGTCGCATGGGAGCGCAATGTAGCACCGGTCTGAGAACGGACCCAAGCTGATTTTAAAGTGTGGTCCCGTATGCCGCTGACCATCTATAGTAGATCGGCTATTTTTAAAATGGTGGCCCTACCCAGACTGCTGTATCAGCTACAAAATTATCAGTATCCAATCCAGCCCTCTTGGTTCAAGCAGGTAGACTACACCCTGGGGAAATTCCTCTGGGTGGGCGGCTCGATTAGGGTGGCGTTGCGCAGGTGTTTTCGCTCAACATATTGTGGGGGGGGCTGGCGAACTCTGATGTTCATTCCTACTACCAGGCGTCACATCTGTTAGTGTTAAATGAATGGTGGTATGAGGAGAGAGGTGACCCGGCCTACGCACTAGAGAGGCTGCTGATGGAACCTCATACGCTCCACACATGGCTCTATGAGACGAGGGGGCGCAGGGCTCTGCCGCCAGTGACACAGGTGGTCTTTGAAGTTTGGAGACGTGTGTTGCGGCGGATGGGGTGGTGGCGGACCCTGATTGAAGAAACCCCCCTGTGGGGCAATGCCCGCTTACCAGGCCTGGCGGCCCTCTCGGGATTTACAGGCTGGGACGCCATCGGTATTTCCCGGTTGGGGGATGTTATGTCGGGAACGACGCTTAAGTCATTTCAAGAGCTAAGCACAGCGTTCCACATGCCCCGCACGCAGTTCTTCCGGTATCTACAGTTGCGCCATGCCCTGGCCCCGGATCTGGAGGGCTTGACATCCCTTCCTGAGTTTAGCCCGCTGGAGGGCCGAGTCTTTAATGGGAAATATAGACACAAAGAAAATCTCACGTATCTACCAGTCCCTGATCATACACTGCTCCTCAGACTTGCAGGCACTTAAGGAAACCTGGGAGGCTGAGGTGGGGCCACTGGAGGAGGACTGGAACGAGGCGCTGGGGAGTCCTAGAGGAGCGGCCATATTGGTCCGTCTTCGATTGATACAATTCAAATACCTTCACAGGGTGTACTATACAAGAAAGAGGCTTTGGAGGGCGGGCCTAATTGGTTCCCCAGATTGCACTAGGTGTGGACATGAGGAGGGCACCCTCTTCCTTACAGTATGGAGTTGTGAACGATTAAGTAGATTCTGGAGTGGCGTCTGGAATGGTATGGATGAGGCGCTGGGTTGGGTGCTCCCGCGCACGCCGCGTTTGAGGTTGTTGCATGTGCTGGAGGGGGTGGGAGGCAACATTTATAAGCGACACCTGCTTTTACAAGGTCTCACTGTGGCCAAGAGAGACATTGTGAGGGCCTGGAAGAACCTGCAGGCCCCATCGCTCATAGCATGGAAAAGGGGCCTAGATTTCTGTATGGGGGTGGAGAAACCCATATTTCTGGCTCGGGGCTGGCCCAGCAAACACTTCAAGATTTGGAAGAGATGGGCTGATTACAGGGGTATTTGGCTGGAGCCACCAGTGGAACCAGACCCTGATCTGGAGGTTTGAGTACTCTCAAGTGTGGGCTGTGTGTGTGTGCATGACCGAACATGTCGGGAACCGTGCGGGGGGGGAGGGATCCGGGTGGGATGGAGTTTGGGATAGTTGGGGGGGACAGGGGAAGGGTACAGGAGTCTGCGACTTTCTATGTGATCTATCAATAAAATGTGTTTTAAAAAAAAAACAAATACCGAAGTTCTACTCTTGGGTGCCAATCCATTGACTTGGTCTCGGAGGTGGTGGCCTGTAGTTTTGGGGGACTGCCCAATACCGTTCTCTAAGGCAAAAAATCTGGGGGTCACGTTTGACTGTAGGTTGACCTTCGACAGTCAAATTAATGGCCTTACTTCCAGCTTCTGGTCAATCCTTAAAATGATTCGGAAGGTTCACCCCTTTGTGCCTTTGGAGGCAGTAAAGACGTTGGTTACTGCGCTGGCGTTTTCTAGACTAGATTACAGCAATGCACTGTAGGTGCAGATTCAAACCCAATTTCTCAAAAAGATGCAACGCCTACAGAATGCAGCAGCCAGATTAATATTGAACATCCCTAAGCACACAATCAGTTTCTCAACAGTTGGGAGCATTGCATTGGCTCCCGGTTAAGAAGGGGATTGTTTTAAAGACTCTCTGTATCACATTCAAGGCACTTCACGGAAGAGGTCCTGCTTACCTAACCTCACATATAAAATACTATGCACCGTCCAGGAATCTTAGATCTGCACATCATAGACTGCTGCAACTGCCCAGGATTAAGCAGGTACGATGGGGTGGAAGGAGCTTCCTGTTGGGAGCCGCCAAGTTTTGGAATCGCCTTCCGCTCACAATCAAAAACAGCTTAGATCTTCCAGCATTTAGGAGGAAAGTAAAAACTTGGTTGTTCCAAACTGATATATAGTCATTACACTCTAGCTTCTCGCTCCCTGAGTCCCTAGCGCCAAGACGCCTCCGGGCATTCGTTGCGCTCTATAAATTGAATAATCAATTCAAATCAAATCAAATTCTCCCCTACACTTTTGGTAGGGTGGCCAAGAATGGATGACGTGTGGACCCAGCACCTCGCACTATCATTGCAACACTTTCAGCCAACCTGGCATTATAGAGCTTCATCTATCTGCCAGTGGGTATGGCGCCCTGCGACAGGCATAGTGGGCTACAACAGTCATGGCATAATTACATTAGCTAACATAACACTGAGAGCATATATACACGTATCTGAGGTTCCAACGAACATGTCACTCTCTTCAGTCATTATCACTTAAGGTTCTTTCTGCGTGCGAGTCAGTCCCTGTTACTTGCTGTATGTGCTCCTTTGCCATCTGTTTAGCGTAAGACAGGGCGGCCTTTGCGTCTGTAAAAAAGGTGGGTCTTCCGTGACCCTGAACTCTCAGTTTGGCAGGGTATATTAAGGCATATCTGGTGCCGGTCTGTTGGAAAATGTTCTTGGCCGGCAGGAATTCTCTTCGGGCGACTTGCACCTGCAACGTGAAGTCCGGGTATAACGCTATGTTGTCGCCCTTGTATTGAATGGAGCCTCTCTCCCTGGCGAGTCGCAATATCGTGTCTCTGTATTTATAATTTAGTATTCTCGCCAGGATTGGTCACGCTGGAGCTCCAGGTTTTGGTCGCGGGACTAGCGTGCGGTGAGCTCGTTCAATTAGGAACATGGCGGATAGGTCCTGTCCAAAGAGATCTTTCATCATCTCCTCTATATACCGCTCCATGTTTGGGATGTCTCTGGTTTCCGCAACTCCTGTAATACGGACATTGTTCCTCCTCAATCTCGCTTCTAAATCTTAATTCTTCTGTTTTATTAGTTGTAGCACACCATCCATCTCTCGTATTTTCTTGTCCATTTCCGTCAGGCCTTCCTCCGTTTCCGTGATCCTAGTCTCCAGCACGCTTACACGACCTTCTTGCTTCTCTACCCGATGGGTGATCCTGTCCATGCTTTCTGCCAAGGAATCCATTTTGGAATCTATACCCTGAAGGCTGGTTTTCAGTTCTTTAAACATTGTTCTGATATCTTCTTCAGGCGTTGGCGTCGTGGTATTTCCCGCTTGCTGTTCTTGATGTTCGGCATCGTTGTCTCCGGATTTGTTGACCCTCTTGTCAAAATTGAGCTTAGGCTGGCGTGTGTCAGGTTTCTCCATTGCAATCCCGCGTGCACTCCAGTGTGCGCTTTATGGCGAAGGCAGCAGAGCTAATGTGGTCAGCAATTTCTATCCTACGCCGTATCGTTTGTGCTTTTGGGCGTTGTAATTATAGTACCGTAACAACTGCCAATGGCAGCTACGACTTCTCCGGTGCGTACTAGAGCACTTTTCCGGGGCTGCTTCCTAGGCTTGCGTTTCTGGGGAATAGCAGTTAGGTTGGCATGCACACTGCCGTCGCTGTTTCTGCATCCTCTGCTCGCCGCTCATCAGGTTACACGCCAGTAATTGTGCCGCCCGATTCCAGCCAACCCCAGGTAACACAGTGCGCACTGTCAGGTTAGTAACCAATGTTTCACGGGAGCGAAGAAGAATCCCCACACCTCCAAGGCACAGAAGCAAGAATGCGAATAAATACACACTCCTGTCTACTGTCCCCTAAAAGTATGAGGGAATTTACCCTAGGAGTGTCCACCACTCTCCTCATACGAGGGGGTATGCAGGATACAGCAGGAGTCTTAGGCGGATGTCCAGGCTAGAAGACAAAAGAAGCAATACACACACTATATCCTACTTCACTAACCTGTACACAGCAACCATTGACATGCGTTATAATCAAGCTTGCTTACCCCAAATGTAGATCAGGCAGACTGTATCGAGGAGTTCAATAAGGGGAATCAGGATACTCAGTATAGGGATATGAGGATTAGAACTCTCGAGGGACATTCACACCACACAAAAACATAAACAAAAAAATGCAGGGATGTGAGGAGACACTGGCCGGCTGTTTGTGGGCAGGAACAGCGGAGCAACACTCACACACGAGGAGAGACACTTAGCCCTAAAAGTAGTCAAGGGCGGAGCGCTCTCGCTCAAAAGGAGGTATCAAATAACCAAGGGTTCACCCGGTATACACCATGCACACAGAGCAAGAAAACAAAGGAACCGAGCGAAATAACGCCAGCAATATGCGTGAACAAAGTAAGGGTAGACGCGATAAGATTCTCGCGTAAGAAATCAAGAAATGCCGAAGCTCGGCAAAGACACGCTCACAAGGTATGAGATCAGCCAGCAGTTGTAGGGTCAGGGCAGGAATGCTCCAACGCGGGAAAGGGTCCAAGGAGCCACGAAGAATCCACAGAACGCCAAGGAGACCTCGCGCTATGAACCAGGAAGAGGAAAGGGGGGCGTGGTACCGGAACAGTAAGCCAAGCGACGGCTACGTTCTGCCATGCCCCTTTTCAGCAGCTAAGGGAGCGTCTAAAAATTACCCCGCTGTTTGGTCTTAGGGACCGGGGAATAAGACCATAGCCCAACTATTTCGCATGTCAAGGGGCTACTTCCTAACAGTACCCCTCCTCAAAGGCCTATTCAGAGGGCCAGGCTTAGCAGGATGAAGTCTGTGGAATTGTCGAATCAATCTGATGGCATGTATGTTTTCTGCAGGTTCCCACGACCTATCTTCTGGGGGATATCCCACCCAATCTATAAGGTACTGAAGTTTGCCTTTTGTTTTCCGAGAATCTAGGATTTTTCTTACTTCATATTCAGATTCTCCGTCAATTTGGATTGGTGGAGGAGGGATTTCAGGGACAATAGACGGGATGTATTTCTTTAACAAGGAGCTGTGGAAAACAGGATGTATTTTCATGCAAGGGGGTAGTTGCAACTTCAGAGTGACAGGGGATATGACTTTCTCAATGGAGAAGGGACCTATAAACTTGGGTTGGAGTTTTTTAGATCTTTCCATCCTTAGATTTCTGGTGGACAACCACACCTTTTCTCCTATTGTATACATGGGTTCGGGTCTTCGGTGTTTATCTGCTTGTTTTTTCATGGCTTCCTTGGCCTTACATAACTCCGCCTTTGCTGTTTCCCACGCTAACTTGATTTGGGCATGGTGTTCATCTAGGGAAGGTACCGGGGAGCCTTTAGGAGGGATCGTAATAGGGATCATCCTAGGGTGTTGTGCTTGCACAAAGAAAAAAGGAGAGACATGTGTAGCTGAATGGTTAGAATTATTGTAGGCGAATTCAGCCAAGGGTAATGCTTGGAGCCATGTGGATGGAAGAGAAGTCAACAAACAACGTAGATATTGTTCTAGGGTTTGATTGGTCCTTTCTGTTTGTCCATCCGTTTGGGGGTGATAAGCAGTGGATAGTCTGTGATCTATTCCCAGCATAGAACACACTCCCCTCCAGAACTTCGAGACAAACTGTGGACCTCTGTCGGAGATAATGACCGTGGGTAAACCGTGTAATTTGACAATATCTCTAAGAAAGACAGATGCTAGTTCTTTGGAGGAAGGCACTTTTTTCAGAGGGATAAAATGACTCATTTTGGACAATAAATCTACAACCACATAGATCGTGGTGTAACCTTGACAAGAGGGCAATTCTGTCATGAAATCCATGCTAATCGTGTGCCAAGGATGAGGAGGAATGGCTATGTTTTTTAAGAGGCCTGTGGGAGCACAATGCGACGCCTTTTGACGAGCGCAAGTGGCACAAGCTTGGACATATGCTTCTACCTCCTTGAACATAGACTCCCACCAAAACCACCTGTTGCATAAGTCATAAGTCTTCCTGATGCCTGGATGACCAGCCAAGGTGCTACCATGACACCAGTCTAGGATTGTCCGTCTCAATTCAGAAGCAGGGACAAACAATTTGTTGTCATGATAGAACAAGCCTTCTCTAATGGTGTGTAGAGGATCCTTTAACCAGCCTTCCTGTGACAAATCTAAGAGTAGATGTTTGATTTGCTCAAGAAGGTTATGATCTTTTTCCCCCACTCCCAATATTTTGTTTTCAGGTATTATAGGACGAGGTTGTTCGGGTTCCACATATTGCTCATGACCAAGCCTTGACAGGGCATCAGCTTTTCCTTGCTGTACTCCCGGGCGATAGGTAATTGCAAAGTCATATTCGCTAAAGAATAATAACCAGCGCATTTGTCTGGGCGTGAGGGCTCTAGCTGCTTTGAAAAACTGTAGATTCTTGTGATCCGAATAAATAGTGACAATATGTGGTGATCCTAGTAGATGATGCCTCCATTCCTGGAAGGATAATTTTATAGCTAGTAATTCTCTTTCACCTATAGTGTAGTTTCTTTCCGCGGGCAACAGGGTTTTTGAAAAATACGCTATGGGATGCATGTGTCCGGTCTCAGGGTCTCTCTGTGAAAGTATGCCACCCACCGCGTATTGAGAGGCATCCGCCTCTACAAAAAAAGGTTGAGTGCTATCTGCATGATGAAGAATCGGCGCGGAAGTGAACTGGTTCTTTAAGTCACAAAAAGCTCTCTCTGCTTCCATTGACCAGTGAAAAGGTACACCTTTTTTCAGGAGTCTAGTTATGGGTGTTATAGTGTCAGAGAAATGATTAATAAACCGCCGATAAAAATTGGTGAACCCCAGGAATGATTGGATTTCCTTCACTGAAGTAGGACTTTTCCAGTTCACCAAAGCTTCAATTTTCTTGGGATCCATCTGTAGGCCATTGGGTTTGATAGTAAAGCCCAAAAAAATCCACTTCAGTAGTGTGAAACATACTTTTGTCCAATTTGGCAAACAATTGATTTTCTTTTAGTTTGGTAAGAATCTTTCGTACGTGTTCCACATGGTCTTTCTCGTTCTGTGAAAATATGAGGATATCGTCGATATAGACGATAACAAAAATGTCGATATATTCACGTAAGATGTCATTGATAAAATACTGGAACGCAGCCGGTGCGTTGCACAGACCGAATGGCATCACACAATACTCATAGAGCCCAAAGTTGGTGCGGAATGCTGTCTTCCATTCAACGCCCTGTTTGACGCGTATTAAATGGTAAGCACCTCTGAGATCGATTTTTGTGAAGATTTTGGCTCCTTTTATTTGCTCCAGCAGGACGGGAATCAGAGGCAGAGGGTACTTGTTTTTTATTGTTATTTTATTCAAAGCTCTGTAATCCAGGCAGGCCCTGAGACCGCCTTCCCGTTTATCAATAAAAAACAAAGGAGAAGACATGGGAGAAGTTGAATGTCGGATAAAGCCTTTTGCCAGCATGTCATCCAAATAATTTTTTAGATAGTCGTTTTCTGCAGGAGTTAATGCATAAATCCGACTACTGGGCAAATCTGCACCCGGAATCAAGTCAATTCTACAGTCGTAACTCCTGTGAGGAGGTAATTTAGTTGCTTCCTGTTCATTGAACACCTCTTCAAAGTCTGCATATTGTTCAGGCACTTTCAGATCTTGACCTGTTTGGACTGCAAGTATAAGGGGAGTTCAGGTTCTCGGGCTTCCACGTAACAGTGGGTTTTACAATACAGGGACATCAAGGTAACTGTTCTTTTGTTCCAGTCTATAACGGGATTGTGTATTTGTAACCAAGGTACTCCCAAAATCATACCAAAATTAGGAGCGTCAATGAGATCAAAAACAGGACTTTCTGAATGCCCATTCTGAAACACTATAACCACAGGCGGGGTTTGATAACTTATCATCCCCGAAGACAACTCGGACCCATCTACTGCTCATATGGATTCAGGCTGGGATTTTGCAACAAAAGACAGTCCCAACTGTGCAGCCAATTTGATATCGAAGAAGTTTCCGGTTGCTCCTGAATCAAGAAGGACAGACATAGCGAATTGCTTGTTACAATTGTACGTGATTGTAATAGGTAGTGTGAAATGTTTCACTAGCTGTGTTTTGTTGTTAGAGATCTGATGAGGGCTGTAGCTCGAGGAAGTGACCTCCCTTTTCCTCAAGCTTGCTAGTTTTCCAAACTGGAAAGACTGCTAGCCGATAGTCTGGGTGTTTTAGGGCGTACTGAACAGTCTTTAGCATAGTGGCCAGCCTTTCCACAGTACAGGCATAAGTTTAACTTTCTTCGCTTCTCTTTTTCCTCTGTGGATAAAGGACCACGTATGCCCCCGATTTGCATGGGTTCAGGACTATCTTTGGGTACTGGTTTCTCCACTTTAGGAAACAGGAACCTAGGTACAATGTTTTGTGTTCTTTCCCCCTTTCTTTCATGCAATCGATTATCCAATTTGACTACAAGATCAATGAAAGAGGCGTAATCTTCAGGGGGTTCACTATTTGTGAGAGTAGGTCTTTTAAGTCTTCACCCAGCCCACGATAAAACAAAGAAGTTCGTTTTTCTTCTGGCCAGTGTGTTTCTGCCACCAAACGATTGAAGTTGGTGATATAAGACAATAGATCTTTAGAGCCTTGTTTTAAATTGAGCAATTCAGTATCACTTCCTTGCATATAGGAATGTTTAGCAAAGAGGCTTCTCATTTATTCCTTAAAGAGATCTAAATCGTAGCGCTGGATCATTGTTCTGGACTAAGGGAACCGCCCATTCTGCAGCATTCCCCACAAGAAATGAAATTATGAAGGCTACCTTGGCTGAGTCATCAGGAAAAGAAGCTGTCTTACACAAAAACTGAAGTTGGCATTGGTTCATGAATACATTGTATTTGGTGCTATCCCCTGTAAATCGTTCAGGCACGGCCAGGGGAACAGGATTAGGGGTATGTACAGTGACTTGAACAGGGGAGGTGTGTGTTTCGCTGCTAGCCCCTTGGTCTGTTTCAGGGGAGGGCATGGTGAACCTAGCGGGTTGTATATATTTTGTTCTGGTTTTGGGTAAGGTGCCTATGTCTCTCTCTCCTGTTCTTAACTACTGCACTTCAGCCATGAGCCTTTGATTTTCGACCCCCAATCTACCCACTTCTGCCTGAAGGGCTACTAAGGCTGCCGTCATGTCTTCCACTGAATGAACCTGGAGGTCTACAGGAATTAACGAAGGGTCAGGATTCATCTTCGCTCAGGGGAATGGAAATTCGTGGGCTTGGCTTTCTGTCAGGTTAGTAACCAATGTTCCACTGGAGCGAAGAAGAATCCCCACACCTCCAAGGCACAGAAGCAAGAATGCGAATAAATACACACTCCTGTCTACTGTCCCCTAAAAGTATGAGGGAATTTACCCTAGGAGTGTCCACCACTCTCCTCATACGAGGGGGTATGCAGGATACAGCAGGAGTCTTAGGCGGATGTCCAGGCTAGAAGACAAAAGAAGCAATACACACACTATATCCTACTTCACTAACCTGTACACAGCAACCATTGACATGCGTTATAATCAAGCTTGCTTACCCCAAATGTAGATCAGGCAGACTGTATCGAGGAGTTCAATAAAGGGAATCAGGATACTCAGTATAGGGATATGAGGATTAGAACTCTCGAGGGACATTCACACCAGACAAAAACATAAACAAAAAAATGCAGGGATGTGAGGAGCACTGGCCGGCTGTTTGTGGGCAGGAACAGCGTTGCAACACTCACACACGAGGAGAGACACCCGGCCCTAAAAGTAGACAAGGGCGGAGCGCTCTCGCTCAAAAGGAGGTATCAAATAACCAAGGGTTCACCCGGTATACACCATGCACACAGAGCAAGAAAAGAAAGGAACCGAGCGAAATAACGCCCGCAATATGCGTGAACAAAGTAAGGGTAGACGCGATAAGATTCTCGCGTTGGAAATCAAAAAATGCCGAAGCTCGGCAAAGACACGCTCACAAGGTATGAGATCAGCCAGCAGTTGTAGGGTCAGGGCAGGTATGCTCCAACGCGCCACGAAGAATCCACAGAACGCCAAGGAGACCTCGCGCTATGAACCAGGAAGTGGAAAGGGGGGCGTGGTACCGGAACAGTAAGCCAAGCGACGGCTACGTTCTGCCATGCCCCTTTTCTGCAGCTAAGGGAGCGTCTAAAAATTACCCCGCTGTTTGGTCTAGGGGACCGGGGAATAAGACCATAGCCCAACTATTTCGCATGTCAAGGGGCTACTTCCTAACACGCACCAATGCTACTATGGTGGTCTTGATATGAGATCAGGGCCTCTTCATACTCCGCAAGGAGGGGGGGAGGCCCCGGCGCCCCTCTACCAACAGCGCGCTTCCCACACTCCAATCACGGCATCCACCATGCCCATCCAGTCAGCAAAGGTGAAGGAAAAGGAGGGGGAGGGCATACCATCAGTGCACCACCCTTGCGATGAAGGCGTTATTTCGGACAATTTGTATGTTGATTTATTTTATTCAGTTCGCCAGGTGGCCATGTATTTACTTGCAATTTGCCAATTTAATCCAGTTTTCCAGCCTGTTTCTGCAGTGCACAGCATATGGTCACTCCATCACCCACCCCCCAGCAGGATCTCCAGGCTGAACTTCTCTAATACTGCACAATGAGGGGTCTCCACCACCAGTCCAACACTTCTCACGGGCCCGAGTGTTATATGCAAAATGGCGGCTGGGCGAGTATCTCCCTGTGTCCTCCGCCACTATTCACGACGCACGGGCCCCGTACCTGCAGTCCCAAGCCAACGTCCCTAGATTGCTCCCGCGTCTACTTCCGCCTCGCGTGGCAGCTTCTCCCACGTCGGATGTGTCCGATTCCTCTCTGTTCAGGCGGCGCATGGGACGGGCCTCTAGACATCCACGTGCCGCACCATCACCGCAGTACAGCTGTCCCACCAGTCGTCCTCACTCAGTGCAGTAGGGCCCTCGGCCCCCGCTACCTGCAGCCACGTTCGGCTCCGGTGCCCGGGCCCAAGCCCGCCGATGCCGCAACTCGCCTCCGGCGCACATTTAGCACCCGCCCACCTGCGTCACAGCTGCGTCCTCCTGGGGCAGACGCAAATCCAGGTACGGGCTCCGCAGTCTCGGATCGGAAAGGAAGCCTCGTCGCAGCAGCTCCACCGCAACCGTCTCCGTCACAGCAGGTAGGCTGCAGTCTCTGGCACAATTGCTTAGCTGGGCACCAACTCCAGCATCTCCTCAGTACGGGATCAAGACACAGCACGTCAATGATGGATTTTGACGGATATTTATAGCTTCGGCCGGTGGAGCTGCTCTAACAAGTAGCTATACCGCAGCTCGGCAAAGCCACGCCCCCCGACAGGACCGTATTTAGTTGCAACAGCACTGGAGGGGATTTCTCCGGTGGGTAAGTCCTGAAGAGTCAAGAAACAAAAGAGGGTCCCTGAGAGTAGATAACCAGGAGAGGAGGCAGGGAATTACAGTCCAAAAAACGAAAAAGAACCTCTCCTAGAATCTTATATAACAATAGGTAATATATCCTTCAATTTATATATAACATCATTGTCCCACACAAGAAAATTTTATAAGAAAAACATGTAGATTTATTATTTCAAATTCATCAAAAGGCAGAAATTCATAAAAGACATAAATATATATAAATATACATTTCCAGGAAAGAGAACTGTATGGCTGACTTTGGTCTTGCACCTCGGTTTCAAAGTAAGGCAGTATCTTGGTTTAAGTGCACAACCACGTCTCGAGCTTGCCACACAAAAAAGCTCAACTGTGAAAACAGATACAGGAATTTTTTCAAGGTAGAGACGGTGCACGATAAATTCAGTCCAAAGAGCTCAAAATTTTCAAAGAAAGTTCTTTTATTGTATTTCAAAATTCTTTAAAAGGCCTCAGCCGACGCATTTTGTTCCCAATAGGAACTTCTTCAGGGCTTATGAACTGGTAAATAGACAGGTAAGTGTGGAAGTAGAGGGAAACTCCAAAGGTATATGGGTCCACCCCTTTGTCCTAGGCCACAGTGTTAGACTCTCCGTCAAGTGACCTTAATTAGAAATAATTGTAATATGTAGTCCCAAGGAATATATCGGAGACCCTCTTCAAATCAATCAATAGAAAAAGTAGAACAACAGACCTCCACCACAAACACCCATTTAATATACGGTAAGAAGTAGAGTGGAAGAAAGATCTGGTTCGCCCCAAGTGGAGTGTCCTCCGGCTTAAGAAAAAGAAGGGCATGTATAACCCCCAAGGTATTAGCCAGGAAACCTCCTTCCCTTGAGTTACGGGCGAGGAGTACCGAAAATGTGCAGGTCGAAGGGGACAGTTCAAGTTAATCAAAAAAACACAACATATAGCCCCTAAGCAAATTCACACATTCGGACATCCTCTCAGCCATTCACGATCACAACGTCATACAGTACAAGACAAAGGACAAAATAGTCAACAGACCACTCATCTAAAGAAAGAAATACAAGCAAAAACAATGCGCCGACGCGCATTTCGGAAAGGACTAAGGGCCAGATGTAGGTAAATCCGATTTACCGACTCTTAAATACCGAATCATACCGATTCGGTATTTAAAAGTCGGTAAATTGGAAGGAGGCAGATGTAGGTAAAAAATTACCGAATCTGTAAGAGTCGGTATTTACCGATTCTGTAAATACCGAATCTGTATTTCCCATTGATTCCTATGGGCCTTGAAGCATATAGGAATCAATGTGAAATACAGATTCGGTATTTACAGAATCGGTAAATACCGAATCCTTCAAGGGTGCAGGGGATGTCACTTTGACACCCTCTAGCACCCCAATTCTGGACTTGTGTGCCATGTGGCAAACAGACATGCCCTAAGGGCATGTCTGTGTGTCACATTGCACAGGTGTGCATGCACAGATGTGCATGCACACCTGAATTCGGTATTTTACCACCCAATAGGATTGGGTGGTAAAATACCGATTTTTAAGGGCCTGTGGCACTCTTAGGAGTGCCACCTACATGTGGTTTTTCCTGAATCGGTAAATATACCGATTCGGTATTTTACCGATTCTGTAAATTTACCGATTCGGTAACTTTACAGAATCGGTAAAATATAGGCCCCCTACTTCTGGAAACCCTAATACCGGTCGGTAACAGCCGAATTCGGTCGTTACCGACCGGTATTAGGGCTCCTACATCTGGCCCAATGTGTCCAAAAGTTCCTTCGTCAGGGCGCAAAGAGGGCCAATTTGTGTACATTAGTTTCTTCCAGGTGGAGGATTACTTGAATCTTTTCAAAGACCATAGTTTCTTTAGAACAACATTTCCGTGACAATATCTTGAAGTAGATGAACAAAATATAATACACTGTCTGTGGGGACAATGAAAGGAAAGCTAAGGCAATAATTAGTGTCATCATTACTAAACGCTGCTGGAGAAGCCACCACCGAGTACAAAAAGACATACTGAGACTCACAAGTGCACGGAAAATGAGTGAAGGAATAGGTGTATCAAATGAAGTGAGAATACACCAAGAAAATACAAAAATAGAGTCTGAATTTAATAAACAACCTTAAACCCCAGGTATCACCCAAAGGAGGCGACAAAACGCTAGAAGCCAACCTCCACCCAATTTTGACAGAACATGAGTTCAACAACCTACCAAGAAGAAGGTAGATCACGCTAATTCAGAAATAGCCCAACGCTATGGGGGTCCAGAGATAAAATCTAGTAAGAACAGGCTACAATTAGTGAAAGTAGAAGTTCTAAGGGGAAATAGATTACATCCCAAACTCTGGGGCCCTAATCCATGAGCCCTCTGTACTGAATAAAGGTCTACTTACTTTCCAAGGTAAGATCAAGGTAAATATGCTAGGTAAGAACAGGGGCTGCAGTCGTCCGGTCCAAAGAAACAACGTGAATTATATTAGTGCACACTAGAAAAGCAAACAGACAAGAACACGGGGATAAGTACTAGGAAAATACACTGTTAGAGGAATAGTCCTATATCCTAGTCCAAAGAGGCACGATACTGGAAAAGGGAAGAACGTTCCACCTAAGTAGAGATAGTACAAACCTAGGGAAGGCACCGATATCCTGCCGATGATTCTACGAGCCTCTCAAAGGTAGCGGGCACTCTATATGCGATTCCCCACCACTTTATAAAGTCCTAGGGGAAGGAACACCGAGGAAAAGGTAGCCATCAGGTACGTGTTCTGCGTGGCTGCAAACAAATAAGGCAAGGAATAAATCACTGACCACCCATGGGGCCACTAAAGCGCACTGACTCCCCTTCCTTAAACCCTCCTATAAGGCTCCCATAAGACTGAATCGTCGTGAACCAACTGACCTGTGAGAATAAACGTTCGCATCCGTCTCTTGATCTTCTTCGGTCGTGAGGTGTCCTGAAGAGGCCTTTCAGAAATTCCTTAATAAGTCTATGAGACCACTGCGAAGATTGATCCAGTTGTTGTCTGTATCTAGAAATTGCAGCAAGGGGGATCTTAATGGAGGAATGCAAGAGTCCCGCCTTGGCTAGGTGTGAGAAGTTGGCCTGGTATATGATGTCCACTATTCTAGTGGGCACCTTGCACCAGTTCAAATGACCCTTATTGATGGTAGGTTGTAAAGTCAACCTTAAAGAAAGCTATCCTAGTGGTAGCTGTGGAAAGCAGCCTTCAGGCTAAGACTTAGAGGCGAGTTAAGCAAATTGTTTTACTAGTTATAATCTCTTGAATGACCAAATGAAAGTACACCACACAAGGTATATATCAAATATATATGTATTTATTCTAAGCACAACCCCTCTGGTCTCTTTATGAGGTAAGAGGTAAAAGTACAATACAAGGAACTTAATAAGCATACAATAAGTTGCACAGTATACGTTTCGCCCTAGGGGCCTCACAAACCATATTCTAAAATAGTGGTATAAGAAACACGTGAGGGATAGAAAGCAGACCTAAAGCCTGTGGTACCGCTGTGGCAACTAGGAACTACCCAAGGTAGGGACGTAGGAGGCCCAAGGGGACGCGTGTGGTGTCTAAACACAGCCGCGGATCACCATTGACTTTCTATGGAGAACGAACAAGTTACAATTTTAAAGATTAAGGACACTCCTAGTTGAACTACGATGGAACCCTTTTAGACTTAGACACTTCGAGAGTCAAGACCCACGGGAGCACCCTAGTACCTAATGTACATGCAATCAATTTAGAGAGGAAAGCAGATAGGCTGGGGCCTGAATAGCAGGATCCCAGCCAACTAAGTAAAAAACCTTCAAAACACCAGGCAAAAAGTGGGAGTAACCATGCACTAAGATTCCACCTTCCTACACTAGGTGCAAGAGATAGTGGATGAAAGTGGATGTAAAGAATGAGCACTGCACCACAGACAGAACCATTTCCATTTTGCAGAGTAACATTTGAGCATGGAAGGAGCTTGAGAATTTGGAAAAATTGATTTGCAATCATTGGGTATGTTCAAATTTTCAAATTCAATGAAGTGAGGAGCCAAGCCAACAAGTGAAGAGAAGAATTTGAGGATGAATCACTTGCCCCTTGTCCATGTAAAGAAGATCCTCCCTTGGAAGAAAGAGAATCGGAGTACACTCTGATAGGCAAAGTAGCTCTGTGAACCAAAATTGCCTTGCCCACCCAGGAGCGATGAGAATGATGCGGCACAGCTCTAGTTTAATTTTTTGGAGAACTCGAGGAATGAGGGGAAACTGGGGGGGGAGGCTTTAGGCAAATCTTCCTGTCCAGGAGAGCAGAAAAACATCTCCCCACGTTCCCGGCTGAGGAGTCCTGCTGGCGTAATCGGTGTACTTTTTGTTGAGGTACATAGTGAACAGATCTAATGTTGGGGAGCCCTAAGACCGAAACACCATCTGCAACATCTGGTCGTTGAGCTCCCATTCGTGGCACTGTTTGAACAACCTGCTGATAGAGTAGGCCCACTGATTGTGGGCCCCTGGCACATGCTTCACCCGAAGTGAAATTTACTTGAGGAGATGTCATTCCCAAATCTTCTGCGCTTGAAGACAGAGAGAGCCTGAGATCTCGTGCCACCCTGTTTCTGGAGATAGAACATAGTGGTGGTGTTGTCCATCCGGACTAGAACTGGAGATCCCCGAATCCGAGGCAAGAAAGCATTGAGGCCCACAAACACCGCTCTTAACTCTAGAAGGTTTATGTTACATTTTGATTCCTCTTTGGACCATTTCCCGAGCACCTGTAGCTCCTGAAGGTGAGCTCCCCAGCCCTCCATGGACGCATCTGACGTCATCACAAACTGAGGAGTTGAGTGAATGAAAGACAGACCCTGCGTAAGGTTTTCCCTAGTCCTCCACCAAGAAATTGTAGCTTTCATAGTCGTCGAGATTTGGATCATGTTGTTGAATCTCCCCTTAGATTGAACCTATTGAGTCTTCATTTGCTTCTGCAGTGGGCGCATATGAAGACGGCAATTGGGAATTAGTTGATTGCATGAGGACAGCATCCCCAGCAAAGATTTGTACTTTCTGACAGAAAATTACCTTTTTGATGACAGGAGGCGTGTCATCTTCTGGAAACGCGAAACCCTTTTGAGAGTCTGAAAGGCTTTGCGAGATTTGTATCGATGCGAGCTCCTAGGAAAGTCAGAGAGTTGGAAGAATTTGAGTAGAGTTCCTGGCTGCCTAAAACGAAGGAGCTTTTATTAACCAATCGTCCAGGTAGGGGAATGCCTGGTGACCTGAACGTCTCATATAGGCAGCTATCAGAGCCATGCATTTGGTGAAGACCCTGGGGGCTGACTTCAAACCGAAGGGAAGCACTCTGAACTGATAATGGCACCCGCCACTTGAAACCAGAGATATATTCAATGCTTAGGATGAATGGGGATGTGAAAATAAGCTTAGGGGAAGAGATGACGTATAATAATCCTCTTTTTCCATAAGAAGAAGGATTTCCTGCAGAGACAACATCTTGAAAGATTGTTTTTTGATGAATTTGTTCAGTAACCGAAGGTCCAAGACCTGCCTCCATTTCCCTGTCTTCTTTTTGATTAAGCAGAAGTGGGAATAAAGTCCCAAATTGCGCTGATGTAAGGGTACCTTTTCTATGGCGCATTTGGAAAGAAGAGCTTTTATTTCCCTCTTGAGATCTGGTAGATGACGATATGGTACCTTTGGAGGGGTTAGTTGGAGGATACTGAAGAACTCTAGAGTGTGACCGTGACGGAAGACATCCAAATCCCATTTGTCCGACGAGATGGACATCCATTTTTGTACAAGGTTTGAGCAGGTTGGTTCGAGTCGTGAGACTGTAGTGGCAGGGGCCTGGAGAAACTCATTGCCTCTTGTTCGAATCCTGCAATCTTCTGGCAGATTGCTGCCTTTTACAAGCAGTGGGCCGTGAATAGGACGATGCAGTGCTGGACCTGAAAGGTTGATTGTATCCCTGATAGGTGCTTTGAGGGTAATGTTGAAACTGCTGTTGGAACTGCGGTCTGGGTGCATACTGCCCTCGAACTCTGCCCCGAAAGGACTGGAAACCACGTTGTTGTAGCAGGTGTCTGTGTCCTTTATAGACTGAAGGGTTTCATCTATATGACTGCCAAATAAACATTTGCCATCAAAATGCATATCTAGCACCCTAGCCTGAACCTCAGGATGGAAGCTAGTCGCCTTCAGCCACCCCCTGACGCACCGCTGGTCCTGCCATTTGACAAAATGAAGTAGAAGAAGTAGAAGAGATATCCGTAGCAATCTCTATAATTTCAGTGGAAGCCCTTTCTCCTGATAAGATATCCTTTGCTTCCTTTTTTTCATCTTCAGGAAGTGGCTCTAAAAGAGAAGAGATGTTGTATTTTCCCAGAATGGCCATAGCGTTGGAGGCTCTTGTGGAGGTAGCTACCAGAGCAAAAAACCTTTTCCCGATGTTGTCCAGCCGGCGTTCTTCTTTATCCAGAGGTGCAGAACACTGAGATGGTGGGGTTTTTGCTCTTCTTTGTGCTGTCTGCATGATTACAGAATCTGATCTAGGATAACCAATGCGGCATGTGGGTGAATTATCAGGGGCTTTGTACTTCTTGTTCAGTTATGGAATTACCACTAAGATAGCAGCTGGTATCCGCATGAATTTTAGACCCTCTTGGCATAAGTAATCCACTATGGGAATTACCCAAATGGATCGTTGAATGCCTGGCTTAAAGTCATACAAGAAACACTCAGTTTGCTTAACTGGCATAGGTAGATCAAAGCGCTTTGAGGCACGTTCTAGAAGAACACGAAAGTTCCCGATGTAAGCAGGGGGAGAGCCTGCAGGAGAAGGGATAGGAGATGATGGCTTGGGAGCTATGTAATCATCCTATTCGTTCGGGGTGTCAACATCATTGTGTATCTCTCCTTCCTCTGCTTGTTGTTGATCCACATTTTGGGTATTGTCAGGAATAACAATAGGAGGAGGCAAAACCCTTTCCCTTATGGGCCTAGGTGTTACTTGTCCTGCGTGCTCTACAGGAGAATGTTGAGGAGGCGGAGGATGTTGCAGAGCATTCGCCTGGTGAAAGCGTCTGTAGTAATCATTTAGCATGTGATGCAAGTCTGTTACCAACTATACTGGAATGTTTAATTCAAAATACTTTATTTTGGCCTAAAAGGCCATAAAAGTAAAGTAAAAATACAAGACATACATAGAGAATTAAAATACATTCATCTAATGCTCGCTACAACGCACAAGTAAGCATCTAATTTGTAGAAGGTCATGATGGTTTTAGACAGGTCCCACTGGGTTGTCACAGCAGTTTAAAGGTTAACCTATTAAGATAGCGCTATATAAAGTGCATGTGCAATATATAGGCATAATGTTGCTGTTTATCTACTGCCAAAAAATGATTTCCATTCAAATATATGTACAATAGATATGCATTAATGCAAATATTATGCTAGACCGTTGTGCTTAACCATCGGCATAAGCTGGTTGAATTACATGTGAAAAAGGTACAAAGGTTAAAACTATTTAGATGCTTTTAAGAGTAAGTTCAACAATCTAGCTTTGTCTAACCGGGACAATCCATTCATAACATATTAAAAATATTTCTAAAAATATAAAACCTGTAGAAGGGCATAACAGATAAAACTATTTTAGTAGTTACATCGAAACTAACAATTTGTCCTTCTAAAAACTGTGCATTTTCAGCTTAACTACTCATAAAAAGTGATGCACCCCAACTAATGAATATGAGCTTTGGCCAGGATTCCTGGCAATACAATTAAAGTGTTATATTCCCGGTAAAGCGCCGCTGCAGGCAGTCTTGTGGAGCGGCGATGTTGACATCGCATACGAACTACATTACCCAGCGGACCTTGCAGGACACGGGAAGTTACTTAGGGGAACCTCTTCCTGTTTCCTGTGTCGGATATTCTCGGACTTCGGACCCGTTTGGAAGTGCTGCGGCTGCAGTACTTTGGTGTTCTTTGTCCCCAGCTGGTAGACGGCGATTCCTGTGGCTTTCTAAAGCGTTCTTGTTCGTTCAGGTTACCGATATCTCTCACCCGCCCCCCCCCCCGTGTCCTCCGTTGGCGAGTCAGGTAGACTCATGCGGAGGACGTTTTTGGAAAGTGATCGGCTAGAGAAGCCCGACCCAACTTTGCCCTCCGTTGGTGGAGCTGTACCAAGCTCATGCGGAGGACGAGCGATCTTCGAATATCAGGCATAGGAGTATATCACATTGCGACTTTGCCCTCCGTTGGTGAGCCGACTCAGTGGCTCTTGCGGAGGACGAAACCTCTACATTTACCAGGCTTGGTAGTCAGCCTGTTGTTATGGGAAGTGCGCCTTGCTGCCCTGACATAGGATCACCTTGGCTTTGTTGAGATACGGTATTTACAGTCTCGTGGATACTAAGAACTAGGTTTTGATTCAAGTGCCTTCCTCCTTTCACTATTCGCTGATGCTTCATTGGATTAAGGTACTGTTTCTTCAAGTCTATATTTGTACATTCTGCTTGGGTGATTTAACCCTTACTGGATTACTTTGACTTACGTTTGCTGCTGCCTATGCTGTTCCTCCATGAGGTCCCTTTATCAGTTAGAACTATAACTAATGAGGGTATGTACGCTATTCATCTTGTGTTCTATGCATTCCTGCATTCTTAGTATTAGGACAGAGTTGAATGTTTGTTGTGCGTTATGTCTTACAGGTGGGAATAGCGTTGTGTTCAGCAGCACATAGTTCCGGATGTGTGTGAAGAGAAGTATCTTCCACGTTTCAGAGCCTTTCCTTTTCTTTACAGGTAGACATTACGAAGGGGCTAGAGCTGGGGCATGTCAAGTTGTATACTGCTATTAGGGACTAAGAGATTGATTTGACTCACGTATTTTTATGTTTGTCGTTTCAGATCTCCTTCCCCGCAGTTCCCTCCCCTCCCCGCGGGCTTTATTGCCCTCGCCTGATCCTTCCTTAACCCTTGGCTATAACAGCAATCGGGGTTTGGATAGATCAGGAGGTGGCCCTTGTTTTACATCACGCTGATTCCGAGGACTTGGAGGATAACATAAAGAATGTTTTAAAATTTTTGCCCTCTCTTTGTCCTGATAAAATTATTGGCTAGTAGGAAACGACTGAGGCCAAATACTATGAGGTGGGAATTGTTTGTTTTTAATATCCGCAGCATGTCATTTAGTTTCCTCACACTGGAATGTTAATAGATGGTTCCCTAAAATGACGAGGATCTTCTTCGTCATAGGGCTAACACACTTGAAAAGGTTCTGGCTGTGTACAGTAGCCATATCATTGAATGAATACTCTCCTGCAAGGTAAGAGGAAGGATTAATATCCTCTAAGTCCTCATCATGAGAGTCCTGACACTTAACTTTTAGTTGAGAAGGACTATACGCAGGCCAAACATTCTATCATCTTCAGGGTCCTGAAAGTCAAGCCAATGTGCTGGAGGCCGGAGGCACATTGAAAAATCCTGTATCTTTGAAGGTCCCAAATGGATTTTACTCCTGTTGAAGGACCTGTTGACGGTACCTTCAATGGAATCGACGCTGATACCACCACCATCAGCGGAAAGGAGGACAGCGTTGTCGCCGGAGTGGTCGTAGACATAGAAATTCTCGTTGCAGGAGGAAAACTCATCGATGAAGGTCACGTCGACAGAGATGGTCTTGTCGACAATGACGCCGTTGTCTAAGTCACCTGCGGGCCCGCTGATGCAGCAGCCGTCGACACTGTGACCATCGACGTTGTCACCGTCGCTGTATAAGCCGTCGACGGCGAAGAAATCGCCTCAGGTCTACTGACAGTGATAGCTCTCATCAACGACAACGGACAAGAAGGAAGATCTCTCACGAAAGTCAGAGAAGCAGAGACTGGAGCAGAAGATGATTTTAAAGTCTCTTCTACCTGTTTTCTGTGACGTTTCTACTCAGCTTTTTCCTGTTCCGGTGATTTAGATCCCTGGAGGAAGAATGGGGTTTTTCCTCAGTGTCAGAGCCAGATTCAGAAAGAGCTTTATTCTTCTGGAGCCAGAAGATCAGTCTTCCTTTCCTATCCTTGAGGGTCTTGGCCAAGAAGGTTCAGCAGTATTTGCATTCCCTGGGTTTATGGTCATGGTAGAGGCAATAGATACATTGCTTGAGGGGATCTTCTGAGAAAAGTCTAAATTTCCCACAAGTTTTACAGGGCCTAAACAACCCTTTTTTATCTGGCATGGTGAAGGTCAACCGCGAAAGATCTGCTGCGTAAAGTACACACAATTTTAAGTCACAGAAAGGAATACCTTGAGCAGCTGGAGGTCAAAATTTGAAAAAAGCCAACTGTCACTGAGCAGAGCTCAGAGACACTCCCAATCACAAGACGTGCGGTAAGAAATATGAGGTTTGGTGGCTCTGTGGAGAGGGTTACTCTGAGGTCTCTGCTGTGATTGGCTGAACTTTGGATGTTGTAAAATGAGGTTGATGGAGTGCTCGATTGAATTTTCTCTCTATGGAGGTCTATGTAATGTATTCAATAGTACTATTTCTACTGTTACCGTGGGACTCCCACCATGACAATGGGGAAAATTCAAGCATATGAATCTATAAAAGATAAAATACTGGAGAAGTGTGGGTGTGCCTGACTGAGCATGGGGTGTATACGTGGTTCTGTGTCTGAGCGTGTGGGTGTATCAGTGTAGTTGTGTGTAATTATGTTTGCAAGGAAATGTGCATAGAGAGTGTGCATGAGTGAATGTGCAGGGTTTGTGTTTGTGGGTGTAGTTTATGTGTCTGTGTGAGTCTGAGTATATGGGTGTGTGGTTGTGTGTGCAAAGAAATGTGTGGAAATGTGTGTTGTGTATTGTGTGTGTGACTGAATGTGTATGTGTGTCTGTATATATGTGTGTAGGAGGTAGGGAATGTTCATGGAGGTGTGTGTAGGTCTGTCTGTAGGTCTGTGTGCAGGTGTGTATATGGGTGTGTGTCTGGGGTTGTGGGTGTGTATGAGCAAGGTACTGAGTGTGAAGGTGTGTATTGGTGTCTGTCTTTCTCAAGTGTATGTATAGGTGTGCCTGTGACAATGTGTCGGGCTGTATCTGTGGTTGTGTGTGCGACTGAGTGCCTGGGGTGTATGTGTGAGTATAGTTGTATGTGGCTCTATGTGCATGTGCCAGGAAATGTGCATGGAGGTGTGTGTTTGTGGGTCTCTGAGTGGGTGTGTGTGTTTGTGCCTGTGTGTGTGGCGTGTATATGTGACTGATTGTGTGTGTAGGATGTGAAGGTGTGAGTGGTGTACTTGTCTGTGTCTGCTTTTTAAAAAACGTTTTTTGAGATCCCGCTGAGTTAACATTTTGGTGTGTATGTGTGTAATTGTTTAAGCATAGCTGTGTATGTGTGTCTTATTGTGTTAGTGTGTGTGGTTGTGTGTGGGATTAGTTTCCATAGGAAATGTGTGCAAGGGAATGTATGTGGAAGTGTGTGTTGGTGTGTTTGTGAATGTGTGTGTGTGTGGGTGTGTGTGACCGAGTGTGTGCTTGTAAGGTAAAGGTTGTGTGTGAAGGAATGTGTAGGTGAGTGTAATGTTCTTGGGTGCGTGTCTGTGTGTTTTTCTGAACGTTTTTATGGTTTAAATAGTTTTATTATTTTAAAGCGAGATCAAGCATAACAACAGCCACCACCTACATCCACCGGCCGGTGGGGAACTTTTATTAGAGCGGAGAGATAAAATGAATAGGAAGAAGAGAGAAGGAAAGAAGAGAGAAGTTAGTGGAGGCTATCCCTAAAGCGAGTGTGATGTGAGCTTGGCGAGTAGTCAGTAAGCGAACGAGGCGGGAGATGGACTATCATGCTCATGTCAGTGGGCGATTGGAGCCGGTGAGGAGCACTCTGAGGTATTTAGGGCATGTGAGTTCTGTAAATTAATTAGACAAGAATTCTATGGTAGACCACCATGTTTTCTCGAACTTGGGGAGGGAGTGGTAAGGCCTCCCGCTATCTTCTCAATACCCAGGAGTAACCACAACTTATATAGCCAATGAAGGTGAGATGGAACCTCTGTCTTGCCCCATTTAGCCAGCAATACCTGTTTGGCCGCCCCCAGTGCCAACGCTTTCGCTCTGCCTCTCCCAGATTTGAGAGGATACATCAAAGCATTCGGTAGTCCTAGAATTGTGAACGTGGGGAGTTTTGGTAGGTCCGTGTGGTATGTTGTGTCAATGTCCCAGAGACTTTACACCCAAAAATCCTGTATTATCGGGCAAGCACATAGGATGTGGGCGAGTATGCTAGATTGATCACAATTATGCCAGCAAAGCCCTGTACCCCCCGGTTTCCACTTAAGTAGCCGCTCAGGGGTGTAGTACCAATAGTGTGCGATCTTTAAGAACACCTCTTTACCTGCTTTACTACAAGCTGATGCCTTGGCTCTGTGTACAATATCACTCCATTCCTTGGGGGAGAACTCATATTCCAGTTCAGCCTCCCATCTACGATGCACAGGTGATTTGCCGGTCTGTCTGGGGATGTTTAAAAATGTGTAGATGTCCGACAGCAATCGTTTGTCCGATGTCCTAGTGATGAACCATTTCTCAAATTTTGTGAACTTGCGACTGGCGTGAGTGCTTATCTGTGGTTGTGTGACCCAATGACAAAGGGACAGATGCTGCCAGTAAGCTAGTTTAGGGATGCCGTAGCCCTCTGTAAGGCTGGAGAACTCCATTACCCCACGCACATCATACAAATCCCCAATATGTTTACAGTTGGCTTCTTGCCATGGGAGAAGCTGTTCCCAGTAGATGCCAGCAGGAAATTGGGGTTGCCGATAAACAGAGTCAGAGGTGAGATCGGGTTGGATAAGCCAAGTGGAACCCGTACTCTGTCCCAGACTGCTATGGTGGCCCGCAGGACCGGTGACATGTAGACTCCGCATGGGCGTTGCTTTCGGGGGAGCCACAGAACCTTCCAGATGTGCATGCCCGCAAGTGAACGGTCAATGAAGCACCAATGCTTTCCTGACTCTAACTTGAACCATTTAAGCATGTAGCAGAGTTGGGCAGCCTGGAAGTACTGTTCGGGGCATGGGGCCCCCAATTCCCCGTCCCCTTGTTTAAGGTATGTCAGCTGATGGGCCATTCACGGTCTCGTACCCCTCCAGATAAAGGTGCAGAGGAGATGTTGCATTTGTGCTAGCATGTTAGGAGGGGGACTAAGTGGTAATGTCTGCATAATATACAGTATCCGCGGGAACGTGGTAATTTGACGGCAGCCAATCTGCCAACCCAGGATAGGGTATACCTGTTCCAGCTCGTGAGCTCTCATCGAATCCCAGCTAGTACGGTGGCATAGTTGACTTGCGCCGTTTTGGAGACCGTAGGGAACATCTGCAAGCCCAGGTACTGGATGCCTTCTGTAGCCCATCTGAAAGGGAATCTCGACGACAGCACCAGCTGATTAGCCAGCTGGAGGGTGAGGGTCAGGCTCAGCGCCTGTCTTTTATGGGGATTGATCTTAAACCTTGAGGCCTGGCTAAACAGCTCCAGCTCCTCCATCAGGGCAACCAGCGAGAGCTCCGGATGGGTTAGGAACAGAACCACGTCGTCGGCATGTAATGAGATTTTGTGGAATCTGTCTCCCATTTTGATACCAGAGTTCCCCGGTTGTTGGCGGATACTTTCTGCAAAAGGTTCCATATATAATGCAAAGAGGAGGGGTGACAACGGACACCCCTGCCTTCATCCCCTCTGAATGCTGAACGGTCGCAAAGTGACCCCATTCACTCTAATCCGTGCTTGGGGGTCCGCATATATGCAGTCCACCCACTGTAAGTAACAGTAGCTGGCTCCATATTTGCGTACCGTCTGTTGTAAATACGGCCAGTGCACTCGGTCGAAAGCCTTTTCGGCATCGACGGAGAGGAGGACCGTAGGTGTCTGTATGTTGGGTTTTGTCCAGTAAACGGCACATTTGCCGGGTCCCATCGCTGTAGTTGTGTTCTGGAATAAAACCTGACTGGTCGGGGTCTATCAGCCCCTGCATAAGGGGCGCCAATCTGTGCGCTAAGATGCTCACAAAAATCTTAAGGTCGACATAGAGCAACGAGATGGGGCAGTCGGAGACACAGTCCATGGGGTCTTTCCCGGGTTTTGGGATAACGACCACTTCCGCCATAGTCATAGTCGGAGTCACCCTGCCCATGTCACTAAAGGAGTTAAAAAGTCTGGCCAGCACTGGGGCTTGGTCTCGGACGAAAGCCTTATAAAAATTGGCCAAGTACCCATACTCCCCTGGAGCCTTCTCTGAGGGGAGGCCGGAGATGGCCTTCAAAACTTCATTGATGCCAATGTCCGCATTGAGGTTTGTTGCCTCTGCAGGCGGGAGGGAAGCTACTGGTACGTACGGTATATATTGCCTGGCGGTGTCAGGGACTAGATCCTCTGCACCATAGAGTTCGGTGTAGAAGGATTCAAACCGGCCGGCTATGTCAGCGTCAGAGCTCAAAATTGCCTGATCCTGCGACTGGCACTCTGTGCTCACAGCAATGTCGCAAGAAGTTTCCCCGCTTTGTTGCCGCCAGTGTAGTACCGCTGTTTGGACCGTAACAGTGAGTATTCTGCTCTGTCACAATTTAACAAAACAAAAAAAAAACCACTGTCACAATTGAGGGCCTTTAGCTGCTTCCTAGCGGCATTGAGCTGTCTCCTGACTTGGACGGTCCCTGTCCTACGGTGCACCCCCTCTAACTCCTGGACCTAGGCTTCTAGCTTCCCCCTCTTCTCTTGTCTGTCTTTATTGACTCCCCCGCTATCACTTTGCACCGCCCTCGGATGACTACTTTGAGCAAATCCCAGAGGATGGCAAGCGAGGTATCCCCGTCTTTGTGAATCTCAATGTACAACGTGATTGTTTCCTGAATGGCCTTGAGATGCACCTTATACCACAGTAAATTATGATTAAGTCTCCACTGCTTGTGACCTTGAGGCACCCCTCGATCAGCCAGGTCCAGCCGAATTGGGGAGTGATCCGACAGGGCTGCAATCCATATTGAAGCATCAATAGTATCCCTGGTTACCCTGGGGGATGTAAAAAAACAGTCAATGCGAACGTAAGCCTGGTGAGCCACTGAAAAGCACATGTATTCCCTAGCTGTCAAGTTAAACTGCCTCCACACGTCTGTCAAGCCTAAATCCATCAGTCTCAGCCTCATGGAGTCTGAGAGCGCCCCAGAATGGCCCTGCTGCTGGGCGGAATGGTCTCACTGCACGTCATGTGTGATGTTGAGATCTCCTCACAAGACCAAGTCCTGGTCTGAGGAGGCCAGAATAGCGTCTAAAGTATCACTGAGGAACTGCTCCTGCCGCTCATTTGGGCTGTATAGGGATGCAATACTGTATGTGTGTGGGCCTAGGAGTACCCTAATGGCTAGCGCCATGCCTGGGACCTCCACCTGGGTGCCCACCACCTGACCCCGAAAGTGAGTGGCAAGTAAGATGGCTACCCCTGCCTTCTTATCCCCAGAGGAGGAGAAGAATTTCTTGTCAAACCACCCGGAGCGGAATCGCTTTCAGTCGGCTCGCAATAGGTGAGTCTCTTGTAGGAGGCAGATATCGCTACCCTACTTCTTCAAAAGTGTGAGCACCGCCCATCTTTTCACCGGGGAGTTGAGGCCTCTAACATTAAGGTTCAGTATGGCTACTTTAACTGTTGGTTCGGGAATAGAGCTTCAGACTAACAGTGGGCCCCAGTCCTACCCTAGCCCTGCCCCACCACTCCCAAGATCCCGCCCTGGTTTGTGCCGCCCCATCCCACACCCTGCTCCGTACTCTGTTGCTTACCTTCTGGCTAAAAGGATAGGAAAGACAAGAGGGAAAGAAAAGGAAGAAAGAGAGAGATAAAGCAAGAACTCAAGGATCGCCAAATAATTGGCAGTACTCGCACAATCGTGCTTGGGTCCATGTGTCCGATGGTCCTACATCTCGTCAGCGATGTGGAGCCCCAATTGCCGGAGCCGGTTGCCATCGGCCCTGGTCCGGACGCATGCCTGCCATCTTGGAAGAAGAGCGCAGTGTATGGATTCTACTCTTCAGCTTCTGGAGTGTCCACCGACCTTTCTCTGTGTTGGAGCTGTCGCAGAAGCTCCTCCCGCTCCTTCAGGCTTTCAGTAGCTGTGGGTCTGGAGGATCTCGCCCTGCTGTTCCTAGTTCGACCTCCTGTCTTCAGCTTTCCAAGCACAGCGGCGTCGTCCTCAGTAGCCCCCGGATCATCGTCTTCAGCTAAATCCAGGCCCAGCACTTCCTGTGCCTCTTTAAGGGCCTCCCGGTCCCAGACGAAGGACAAATGGAAGGGGTGACCCCAACGATATTGAATTCCTTTGTTCCATAGAAAGACAGTGGTCGCCTCAGGGCTTTGCGTCGTTGGAGGGTGAGTGTAGACAAGTCCTGATAGATGCTGATCTGGAGGCCTTCATAGGCTATAGACGCTCTGTCTCTGTTGGCCGCCATTATGATCTCCTTATGCTGGAAAGAGTGGAGACATGTGAGGATATCCTGGGGTTGTCCTGGGTCACGGGTTGGTCTCCCGGCACGATGGGTGCGATCAAGCACATTTTCTTTCTCCACTAACAGTGGCCCCACATGTTTGAAGAGCCGGATCACCTAGTCCTCCAGCTTACACTAATCAGCGAGGAGTGGAACACCCTTAATGCGGATATTGGATCTTCTGGAGTGGTTTTCGAGATCTTCTAGTTGGAGAGACAGCTCCTCGTTGCGGTCTTTGAGCTCCCCCACTGCTCTCGTATCTTGCGCTTCTGTGGCCTAGTATGTATAATCCCCGCTCTGTCTCATGGGTCGTTTTCCTCATGTCTCCCACCACATGGTGGCCTCTGTGAACTGCTGGGAGCCGCAGGTTCAGTCTTCCACAACCCGGCCTTCGGGAAAGGTCTGGGAGTGCTCCAGGTGTGTCCCGCTCCAAGACAGGTCCGCTTTCCAGAGCTATGTGGTAACACTCCTTTCCCGCTAGTTCTCTGCCATGTCAGGCGTCTCCTGGCAGGGATCCGCATCTCTCGTGCCCACCACTGGCCTCACACTGTTGGCTGGCCGTTTACTCGGTCAAAGCACAAGCATAGGCTCCCGCAACAACGTGCCGCTGTGTCATGGCTTCTCGCCCCCCAGGAGGCCTCGATGCTCCCAGTCTCTACGGGGCCGCACTTGCGCAGGTCGCCGAATGCCTTCAGTATCGCTCTCCACATAAACGGACTGCCACGCACTCAGAGGCTCTCAAAGCCGGGCGGCCACCACAATCTTCACCCTCCAAGGTGGCGTTCCAGACATTGAACCTGCCATGTGCCGCACCTGGGGTGTGTCTTCAATCCCGGGAGCCCCACACTCGAGCCCTGCGCGTCCTCACTCGGGGACCGCACTGCAAGCTGGGCCCCCGGAGACGGCGCCCCCGGTGCAGACTCAGGCCACAACACCAGGAGCCTATTTAGGCCCCAGGACGCTGCTGATCGGGATGGCGGGAACGGCTAGACACCGATCTGTGCCCAGAGCGCCATCCATGGCAGAGGGGACCGCCCACTACGACTGAGGCCTTCCCGGCAGCACCGTACTCGCCCGCATTTTGCACTGGCCTCCCTAAAGGTAATGCGATGCGTGGCCGAGCCGGCACCGGCCGAAGGAGCGTACCGATGCAGACCAGCTGCGTCAAAGTGCTTGCCGCTGCCCTCTGGCGCCCGAATCATCGCCAGGGAGACTCCCTGCAGTGGCACCGCTCAGGGCAGCCCAGCATTCCAGCTCAGCTCCTCACGGGCCGCGCCATGCGTCCCAGCCACGGTTCGCTACATTGCGTCCTTTTGGCTCTGGGGAGCGTCTCTGCAGGATCCCCAGGGGATCGGGGGTGGCACCGTATACAGGCGCTCCTCTGCTTAGTAAGGGTACTGGATATAGGCAAAAGCGGAGGCTTTTTCCCCCTGCCATGGGGAGCGGAGCTCCGTAGAAACGCTGCTACTCCGCCATCTTGGCCACGCCCCTCTTTCTAAATGTTTTTTAGGTTCTATGCAAAGCTACAGGGGCCTTGTTGAGTACCGCAATGAATCCACAGTTCTGCTTAACAGTAAAGAAAAAACCTTTTTTTATCCGTTTTCCACCTCTGAGGGTCACACTATGACCCCCCCAGCCCATCGAAGGGGTCAGGGTACTTCTAGCCGCATACTATTTTTTATCTATTTCTGCAGAACACGGAGACCAAGTCCTCAAGTCCTACGATGGCAGCTACATCTTGCTGTTCAGATTGCGGACAGCCAATCGCAAAGTGAGGTTGAACTCGCAGATCCGTAGATCAACCGCAAATGATCTGCTGCGTGAAGTACACAAAATGTTAACCTTAGTTTCTCATCAAAGACTACTGAACGCATTTACAACAAATCACAAAAAGCATGCTTTCTTGACCAAGACCTTGCTCTCTGCCAAATTTGGTGTAATTCCATTCGGCCATTTTAATGGTATCACTGTTCAATTTTCCTGGGGAAAGCTGCATGGGAAAGACACATTTTGAGACCACCCCTTTTTCTTGGCCTCCTGTTTCACGGATCACCCTGATATTTTTTAGGAAGGGGCGGCAGTGGATGAGACTTTAAAAATAAATGAAAAAGTTTCATGAAGATTCGTCTAATGGCACCAAAGTTATAAGTTATAAGCAAACCAAAAAATGCTTTTCGTGGTCCTAACTATAACTACCAGATGCTGATATATATTTATTATGCACCTCTTACAGGGTGAATACTAAGCCTGGGCAAAGCACTACGCTAGCGTAGTTTGCGAAGATTGCGCTACTTCGCACTCAGCGAATTGCACGTAGCACAGTGCAAACACATTTTTTGTTTGCTCGCAGTCCTCAACGTCAAGTTGGAGACCGCGAGCAAGCGAAATAACATCCCGGCGAGACTTTTTCCTCGTTTGCGATCAGCAACATCAAGTTGTCGATCGCGAGCATGGAAAATAAACCTCCCGGCGAGATTTTAAACGTGGGGAGGTCAGGTTTCTCATTGCGATTAGTCACGTATGCTCGCGACCGCTCGCGATGAGAAACTACCAGTCCGTGTTGAGAAAGCTGCAGCTCGAGTAAATATCTACTCGAGCAGCAGAAAACGACACCTCGCACTGTGCAAGATTCCGTTTTCAATGATTGCACAGTGCGGACAAGTATCCGGCACTGTGCAATAATCGCAAACAGGGTACTACGCAGTTTGCGGAGTGCTATGCGTAGCTCGCGTAGTGCGAAGTGCACTTCGCATAGCTACGCGTAGCATTACTTCGCGAACTACGCCCAGGGTTAGTGAATACCATAAGTCCCGAACAACAAATCTCTGCTTTCAACAAGAAGCTAGTAAAGGAACAAACGTTCATGTGGTAAAAACAAGGTTTGCTTCTTGCTCCAGAGTTATCGTAATACAGTTAGGTATTAGACAGAGTTCCCATACTTTTTAAAAAAAATAATTGTTTCAAGTCATGATAGAGACCTTCAGGTGCCTCTGGCTGAAATGGAAAGGGGAGGGGGTCTCTTATTCTGTGAAGCCACGTGAGAGGCAGACAATGAAAGAAGAAACACATTCTCGCCTGGGTGCCTGCTACCTAAAATACATTTTAATGTGCAATTGGTTAAACAGCAAATCGAAAGGCTGCTTGAGAGCCAGTATACAGCTTTAATTGATGCAGTAATTTGAGGGCTCATGAGGAAAAGATGTGTTTTCTTTTTTTAGAGGTAAAGTAAAGGTGTTATCATCTGCGTCTTTAATACAAATCTTACAGTGTCTTATTTAGACTTTGGTGTATGGGAAACGCCACCATGAATGTCTTATTAGCTCTGTTACAGGTACATTACTGCCTAAAGGCATTTGTAATCCAGCAGATGGGATATCCCTGGTATTTGGACATAGTAGCCCATCCTCTAAACTCTAAGTAAGCCCTTAATCTTTTTTCACATTTTGCAGCATAATTTCTTTTTCTGAGTGTAATACAGTTTTAAAATAATGACTTACATATTCACAGTGCTTTTAAACACAGATAAGGAACTTGCAGCACTTTAAACACGTCACTGTTTCCCAGTGCACCAATCAGTATTAATTTCTGGGACTGTCGGGTTACAGACTTCAGTAGTGATCGCATTAGCCAACTGAAATTTCATAACATAAAACAATGCATTTCCCACTTATTACTTTAACTTGCATTTATTTTTCATTTGAGGTGTAAATGTAAATTGATACTTGTATAGCGCACTACTCACCCGCAAGGGTCTCAAGGCACTTGTACGAATACCGCTGTGGAACCCATCCTGGCTTTCCCTGTGAGGCGTCCACTCCTGGGCACTCCCAAGGTGGAGGCCAGGCATCCTTAGCGTTGTGGGAGCCGTTGTGGAGATTAAGCAAGCTATTGCCCAGAGTTGCAGAGTGGGACTCCATGATTGGAATAGGCACCGAGGCGAGAATTATCAGGTCCGTGGAATTTTGAGCCCAAGACCCGCCAAGGCGGGGAATTGAACCCTGGTCCCGGGCCAGACCTCTGCATCAGGGTCTGCCGCTCTAACCATTGAGCTACACTTCTCCACTGCATGTTATACCAACAATACAGTTGCAGAATATTTTATTCTTTTTAAGCACATTTCAGGCCCTATCCCGAAACACCCTGACCTTACCCCATAGCTCTCAGGATCACAGTTCTCATAATTTTTTAATACACGCCAACCTCAGAATGAGCTGCAAAATACTTTGTGGGAGGATGTCTTTGAGGTCCTGCCTCCAGGGCAGCCAAGCACACATCAGATCGAGAATTGTGTGTCCCAGAAGCTGCAGCTGGAAACGTGGTCCACACTATAGCTACCCAGTGCTGATATATTTATTATGCGCACCTCTTACAGGGTGAATACCGTAAGTCCCAAACAACCCAGTTCTGCTTTCACCTAGATATCTAGTATAGGAACAAACGTTCTTGAGGTGAAAACAAGGTTTGCTTCTTGCTTTGGAGTTATAGCAATAGCGTTAGGAATTAAAGAGAATTCTGAGTTGTAATATACAGAATACATCCGAGACAAGCATTTCCTTTTAATGCTCTTAGGAAGATACACTGTAGGAAACCTGTTTGTAGGCCACCCACATAAGGCTGATCTAATATACTTTTTCTATTTCTTTGTCTTTCCTTTATAGTTTTTGTTATATCATAAGGTTTACATGTATATGTAAGTCAGCCTAGGTCCTCCTAGCTGCTCAGCCAGAGTGAGAGATGGTGACGGAATGTTGGTGTGACTGTGATGAATGGAATGCCTGGGTGCCTGTGTGGATGAGTGGTGACAGTTGGAGATGGGCTGAGCAGCTAGGTAGGCTGCTCCTGGTGGGGGTGGCGTAGGAGATAAGGGAGCTGGGTTAAGAGCTGTTATATAGCTGATCCATGTTTGCTACCACTTGACATGGATTAATAAAGAAGACTTTAAGAACTTACAACCTGGCTACCAGTGTCTTCATGTACAAAGTACAACAGGTTTTTTTCCAAAAATATAAAAAAGATGAAAAAGTGTTCATACTGCAAAGAAACCCACTTCAAACACAATGTACTTGAATAAATAGAAATTGAGAGGGGGGGGAGAGAGAGAGAGAGAGATAGAGAGAGAGAGAGATAGAGATAGAGAGAGAGAGAGAGAGAGAGAGAGAGAATACCATAGGCATGCTCTGGGCTACCTCTCCTCTCTGAATAATGATAGTATTTTATAGGAAGGGTTCTAGCAATTGAACACGGTGTAAGAACTATAGTGTTCCTTGCTATTGTGATGTAACTTTAAGAATTATGTCACAATGCAGGGGGCGCTAGAGGGCGCACTGCGGGATGGCTGACTGCTAAGTCAGCTCCGCCGGACGGGTGCGTTTTCACGGACCCCTTGGCCCCAACTTCATCCTGTTCTCCGTAAAAAACAGCGGAATGGACAGCTAAACGATCCGGCTCCGTAATGCATTGCCGCCGGCCAGCAACTATGCAGCACGACGGAGAAATCGGCGAAAATCCTCCCGGCGCTGGCAGGCTGGTCAAGATGGCGGCGCGCGGTCGCGGCGACCGCAGCTAAAACCGAGCGCTGTCGCCCTCGGAGGACCACAGGACTCTCCACATCCCGGCGCACAGTCGGTAAGAAACGGGAACTGGTGTAAATCAGCTCCGATGTGCGCATACACTGGGCAGATCTTTGAGAATGCACTGTGCGTTCCACGGCGACCAAAATGGCGGCGGCGGTGACACGCAAGATAGGTGACTCTGCCCCAAGCGCTGCCGGCCCCCCGTTCCACGGCGCCAGCAAGTGAACAGGTACGGGACAGCAAAACAGCGCAGCTAAGGGGGCGAGCAGAGGAGATAGGCGGCTGGGAGCTCGCCGGCGGAGGTATGGCGGTGCGAGGCTTCCCAACACTATAACGCGACGCACCAGAAGGCGCGAACCAGAACCGCCAACACTAACGGGACCACCTCACACGGACAGGCTGTTACGTGTAGTGCACAGCAGTCTCATAAGCATATCCACCATCACGAGACACGCCTGCGTGACACCGGACGCTGCCCTGGGCCAGTATGTGGCTAAGTGGCCATTCCAATGAATAGATCCCCAACGCAGGGGGTGGCTAGAGCGCAATTGCGACGCACACGGACAACGTCCAAACCAGCAGCCCCAACGAGCCCGACTGTCGCTAGCCCAGCCGCACCCGCGGGCACCATGGGGAAGCCCGATAGACAGCAAACGAAACTGCCTTTCGAGGCGAAAAAGCAAACGGCGAAAACGGGAGCTGCTATGGACACTGACGGAGACCAGGCTCTGGGAGACGGCGCCGGCATGGAGGCAGTACTAAGGGCTATCCAGCAGAGCTTGCACGACATGAATACCAAAATGGACAGCGTTGTGGCAAGGGTGGACTCGCTGTCAAACAAACTGGAAAATCACGGCGAGCGGCTGGTGGAGGCGGAGCAGAGGATCTCCTCGGTAGAGGACCACTCCAGGGACATAGCGAAAACACACAGCGCCATTGAAAAGACCCTGGAAACCCTGAAGGCGAAGGTGGAGGACCAGGAAGCGAGGTCCCGCCGCAACAACGTACGCATCTCGGGCCTGCCGGAATCCACCAACACAGGCAGGATGGAGACGTACGTGGAGAACATGCTGAAAGAAATCTTCGGGGCTGAAAGCTTCTCTGACGTCTTCCTGGTCGAACGGGCTCATCGTTCCCTGGCCCCCACTCCAAAACCGGGGGCTACGCCTCGGATAATCATCGCTCGAGTGCTCAACTACAGGGACAGGGACGCCGTGCTTCGAATGGCGAGGGAAAAAGGCGCCATCACCCACCAGGGCAACTCGCTGGAGTTCTACCCAGACCACACCATGGCGGTGCAGCAGGCACGGAAGGAATTTGCTCCAGTGAAGAAGAAACTTCGGGAACTAGACATTGGATACGCGATGCTGTACCCAGCAAAACTTAAAATCCTAACGGATGGCAAGCCGGTGGTTCTCACGACGGTCCAGGCCGCGCAGGATTATGTCAAGAACCTCACCAAACGTCGGAAGAATCAGGAGACTGCGGCCAGAATGAGCGACAACGACTGATGACAAAATAACTGCTCTGTGTGCGACATTGGAGTACTTTCTCGAACCTGGCAGCGGGCGACGGACACTTCTGACACAGTGCACCCGCACGTCGCGATACACAGGACTGATGTTGGCGCTGCTGATGAACTATGGAAGGGAGACGCCATCGGCAGTATCGCAGTGAGTACACTTGGGGAGTGTTGATGCAGTACCCGGACACGTGCTTTGGGTCTCACCCGATTAGAGACATGCGGCCGGCTGGCTGTACTAACTGCTCTATCACCGCGCTACCCTGAGACACTAACTACAAGGGTCTGTGACACTGCCTGCATGGGTATTGAAACCTCGGAGGGACATGAAGGGACTGACACTGATCGTGTCATGGTTGCGGGGGATTGGAGGCGGGATGAGGGGACTAGGGGGAGTTTTATTGACGCTATCATCATCTAGAGATCGCACCCGTCCACATCCACTATGTGGGTGGAGATGTGTGCTTCGGGCGGCACCCCCAGGAGGGTGTTCCCCACAACAAGTTTAATCACAGTTCTGAAGTTCGGGGGGGAATGGCTTTGGCAAAGTTTGGGTGCTAAAGTGGGAGGCGGGGGGTTGGGGAAGCTGGGTAGAGTTAATATGTTTGCACTGTGTCTGAGAAGCATTGCGACCTCCTTTATTGCCTGTATTCTGTGTGCTGTAAATGAGCTGTTCCACAGGTGGCCACATAGATCACGCGACGCACAATTTCACCTGTCTACGCACTAATGGCATGCTCTGACACACTCAATTTCATCACATGGAATGTCAGGGGGCTGGGGAATCCAAAAAAGAAACGGCAGATGTTTGCGTACTTTGACAGACTTCAGGTAGATGTGGCATTTCTGCAAGAAACACACATGGCACCCAATTCCACATCCAGGTTGGGCTCAAAATGGGCGGAATCAGCCACAGGCGCATATTACTCGACGTACTCCCGTGGCGTCAGTATCTTGATCAAGAAAGGTACACACTTCAAAATCAAAGACACGTACACTGACACAGGAGGGAGATATGTTATAGTGGCAGGTGAGACGAGACACCAGAAACTAGCCCTAGTGAATGTGTATGGTCCGAATGTGGATGATGCAGCTTTTTTTGAACGGTTGTGGCACACTATAGCGGATATACAAGCGGACAATGTCATCTGGGGAGGGGACTTCAACGTGACACTCAGGGACGGGCTCGACAGAGCGCCGCACACACCCGAGCAACATACCAAGGCGAGGGAAATGCTGCTGGACGCAATGCCCAATTTACATGTAAGCGATCTGTGGCGGCTACTACACCCGGGGGAACAGGTTGCCACACACATAAATGCTGCAAATAGAAGCTGGTCCAGATTGGACTATTGGCTGGCTACACAGGACGTCCTTGCATGGGTGGAGCAGATAACACACCTCCCGAGAACACTATCGGATCACGGCCCTGTACTTTTGAGGTTGCGGATCCCACACTATGTCCCGCCACCCTTCACCTGGCGCTTTAATGCACAGGCCCTGCGTGATCCGCTATATGTCGACACGGTCCAAAAAGCGATCACCGACTACTTTGAATTGAATGCCCCCACCACGGAGGACCCGTGCCTCCTATGGGAAGCGTTTAAAGCCACAATACGGGGCGTGTGCATTACCACGTCCGCTGGCATATTAAAAGATATTCGTCACCAACTAAAAAGAAGGGAGGAGATGCTTCAAGACCTGGAGCAGAGATACACAAACACTGGAGACACAGCACTGCTCAGTGACATTCAGACACTACTATTAGAACACAACACATTTGCTGACGACGAACTTAAATATATCTTCAAGAGAACGACGGCTAGGAGATATGGGGAAGGAGGCAGACCGGGCAGGGCCCTAGCAGAAAAGATTTGTTCGGGGAGGGCGCCACAGCATATAGCGACTATACATACCAAACAAGGCACTCGTGCACATGACATGCCGACCATTCTGGGTGAATTCAGAGACACCTACGGGGCACTGTATGAGGCCAGAGCTCAAATATCTCGGGAGGAAATTTTGGAATACATGGCTGACGTTGAAATCGCCTGGCTGGCTGACGGGCACAGGGAGTATTTGGCTAGGCCTCTCACGACACAAGAAATCATAGACACTATCAAACGACTCCCCAATGGCAAAGCGCCGGGCCCAGACGGCTTCGTCATAGAATTCTATAAAACATATGCAGACACACTAGCGCCCCATCTGGTGAATCTGTACGAGGCCGCACACGAGGCCCAAACACTGCCACCGTCCATGAGGGAGGCGTTGATCATCGCCCTACTGAAACCGGGCAAAGACGAAGAACACTGCGACTCTTACCGCCCCCTCTCCTTAATAAACATAGACACCAAGATATTGGCCAGCATCCTAGCAGACCGACTGAAGCCACTAATGCCGTTGTTAATAAGACCTGACCAAGCTGGTTTCATTCCGGACCGATCGACCACGCACAACACTCGCACCCTTTTCGCACTGGCACACTACTTGGCCCCGGATATCAAAGCTGTCGCTGTCTTGTTGGATGCGGCTAAGGCATTCGATACGATTGACTGGCCGTTCCTTCAAGCAGTCCTGATCCGGATGGGATTCCCCCCGCTATTCACCGGATGGATTACAATGCTATACTCGGGCTTGTCGGCCCGCATACGGGTTAACAAGCATCTGTCGTCCCCTATACCCATCGAGCGAGGCACTAGACAAGGGTGTCCATTATCGCCAATGCTGTTCGCCCTTATACTGGAACCCTTGGCTTGTAAAATAAGACAACACCACCACTATTCAGCCATTCAGTTGCCTACGCGACCCATACACATAGCCTTATATGCAGATGACATGGTCCTGTACGTAAAAAACCCCGAGACGAATCTCAATCCACTTCTTAGGGAATATATTAAATTCGGCCAATACTCGGGACTTCACATCAATTGGGGCAAATCCCTCATACTCCCGCTGACGGATGGAACCCGGCCCATTGCGCTGGACTACCCCCTGGAATGGCAGGAGGAACCGACGAAATATTTAGGCGTCTGGTTCCACAGAGACCCAGAGCTGGTCATTCGCACCAACTACGGGAGGACTGTCTCCACGCTAGAAGATAAGGTCAAAAGATGGATTGGGCTACCGCTCTCACTGGCAGACAGACTTGCCATTGTGAAAATGGTGCTCCTGCCCAAATTCTTATATCTCTTCAATAATATACCTATCAAGCCGCCGGCCGAGGTGTTCCGCAACATCAAATCCCTCATGCTCTCCTTAATATGGGCGGGAAAACAGGCTAGATTGGACCTGCAAACTCTGACTCTCCCGTACGCTAAAGGGGGCTTCAGGGTGCCAGATATTTACCTATACTACCAGTGCGCTCAGGCACAATTCGCGCACTATTGGTTCCATGAGGTTCCTTTTTTAACGCACGTAGCAGTAGAACATGGAGACGCTGATCCCGTCCCACTAACTAGTATATTAACACACAAGCGTCCCAGGTTACACGACCATGACATCAACCCAGTAAACACCACAATAGAGGCATGGCAGACACTGAGCAAGATGGCGCGCTGCACACCAATCTACGCACCGGCACTCCCGTTGGCGCACCATCCGGCACTATCTGTCACACAAGAACAGGTGGGGATGGACCTCCTGAAACGTGCTGGCATAGACACCCTAGGGGATCTATATAAAGATGGGCTGTTTGTGCCACTGGACCAACTGACATACATTCAGAATCCAACTCTGCTATTTAGTTTCAACTATTACCGTTTACAGAGGGCGGTGAAGGAGCATTATGTGACCTTCCCGGCAGAACCACAGGCACTCGCACCACTGACACTTGTGCTCAACACCCCCTCAGCGTCACACTTGGTGTCCCGACTATACCGCAGTGCGCAAGCTAGTAACGGGGGCAACACTGCCAGAGCCAGGGAGAAATGGCATGCAGCACTGGGGGATGACATTACGGAAGAGGAATGGGAGGCCACCTGCATTCTAACGGGGATGCTGACACCAAACGGGAATCTTAGACTGATTCACTACAAATACTTGCACCACATGTACCACACGCCTGCAAGGCTACACAAATATGGTCTGAGGGACAACTCTAACTGCACTAGGTGCGGGCAGGAACATGCAGATTTTATTCACTTGGCGTGGCACTGCGAAGCGGTGGCACAATACTGGGATCAGGTGGTGCAGACGCTCAACACTATACTGGGGGCACAATTGCCGTGTACAGCTAAGGTCTGTCTCCTGGGGTTAGTGCCGCAATTGAGGGCGAGACGGCGTAAACTTTGTGTGATTGCACTACTGATGGCGAAGAGGAGAATATCCTTACATTGGAACAGTAAGCGGAAGCCCACAGTAAAACATTGGTTGGAGGACTTGGCCTATTGTAGAGACACTTTAGTCACGTACGAGGAAGAGTTGCCTATGGGATCCCGCCCCAGAGACTTCTGGGAACCATTACAACAGTACCTGGTGTCAGTGGCCACTGTCAATGACGCGTGCTGAGCGCTCAACCGACACAAGATGTTTGCCACTCTGGGATTCTATTGGCGGGGCGATGAGGGGGGGAGAATGTTGTGACACAGTGCTTTGAGTTTTTGTAAGGGGTTCTTACTTTGTTGTTAGCATCATCCTCTCTAGTTTTTGGGGGGTTTGGTTGAAAATACTGAAAATGTAAGACAGACCTGGCGTTTATACTATGCGGATGCATTGTTCATAAAGACCGAGACTACACTGATACCGTGAGAGCGCCGCCGGACCCATGGTTGTCCGCTGATGGGCTGTGTATGACTAAGTCTCTGATTCGATCATGCGTGCTAAGCATAGCCGGCCTTTTCAGGTTGTAGGCGATATTGATTGTATTATTATTGTGACAATGTGCAATAAATGTCTTACCCAAAAAAAAAAAAAAAAAAAGAATTATGTCACAATGCAGGTAGGTAGGGCATTTGCCCTCTAACAAAGTGCAAAGAGTGAACCAAAAATGTAAATATCTGTACTCATAAACCCCCTTTCTCCTTGTGGATAGATAGATAGAAGAAGAAAATGATCCTTCATGGCACCAGTGGAACCCAGAGACTTGATCTTCTCTTATTCTCCTGGAATCCAGATGTCTCTGATATCTCTTATTGACTGCATGCTTGCCTTTGACTGTGTACAGTGCTCTGCTGTTTTATGCCTAGGTTGTGCTGCACAAATACCACATACATACTTATATACACACACACTGCAATCACATCATCAAACCACGCTCTTTTTGCACTTCTAGTAGGAGGATACCTCTTGAATCCAAAATACCACAGCGACAGTTAAATATTATGAACTCACATATGTGGGGTATAGAACGGAGGGGAGTTGGCCTAACGGCTATGGCGCTCGACCTTGGACCTGAGGAACTAGGTTTGAGTCTTGGTAATGACGCTAAACATCCTCTGATTCTGTGCAAATCACTTAATCTCCCCGTGCCTAACAAAAATGAATGTGTGTCCTCATGTAACAAAACCGGTGCTATGTGAAGCGCTCTGATACCCGATTCGGGTCAAGTTCGCGCTATATAATACTCTGCTAAAAAAAAGATAATATGACCAATTATCCAACTAGACCTTGACTGCCATCAAGGTCCTAAATCAGTATACATCCACCTTATCACCCTAATTGAGTTTCCATTGTCTATTTCGTCGGGCAACTGGTTGGTGAAATCGACCAGCAAGTTGTGTTTGGAGACACATGTCTTGCAGCATGGAAACACAAATCAAGTTGAAGGACTCTGGAAAATCCCTTCTTTTGGCAACAATTCAAATCTTTGTGACAACAGACAAATCCAGTGAAGGATATCTCACTTGCAGTATGGGACACGCATTTTACAAATACTTTGATCAACTCAATCCAGACGCCCCAAGATAGGAAGTTACTGCTGTTGCTGCAGCAAACACCTACTATTGTCATGGATCAGACGTCCTGAATGACAATATGCATATGCACTACAAAAAACACAGATAGGAGGGATGTGTCCCTCGAACTATGCAGCAAGTTCACAGAAATAAAATAGTGTGTTTAACTCGCAATCTCAACATCTCTGAAGTTTGCTTAGTGCGGAGAAGACATAGAACAGAAGCTATCAGTTGACTGCTATCAAGTACTCACAAGTTGGATATACTTCTGCGTATGGTGAACTAGATTTGGGAGAATCCTCAAACTGACCTCCGTGAATCTAGTGCTATAGTGGTTGTACGCACAAGGTGTGTTTGCACAGAGCCCTATACATTTTCATCTGAGGGAATTAGAGCACTCTGTAGTAGAGGCAGAGCTATCATTACACACCTTTTGTGAGGAATGCCATTCTGAACATTTGACGAGCACACATGCAGGACTCTGGAGAGAAAGGATGAAACAGGCTGTTGTTTGATATTCTTTCCTCAGAACGTCTTAGTAACTGATATGGAAATCTTTATAAATTGAGTAATGTATGGTAAACGTGTCATGCAAAAGAGCAAATTACTCACCTTCAGGAGATTTAGGACTAATACTTTATCTCCCTGTTATGATCTGTGGCTTCTGAGGATGTTGGAGGTCTCTTTTGATAATATTTTCTGTATTACAGGTTCAGCGCAATGCCATCTGACTATACTTTAGTATTCAAATGAGAAGTATGAAAATATTTCTGGGACCAGCTGATGCTGGGGATATTTTTCCAATGAATCTTTAGGAAGCTAGAACATGCATCAGAAAATATATTCAACGTTTAAATCTGTTCATGAAAGTAGATAGTTTAACACATACACTCACCAACAAATGCAGCAGGAGGGAAGGAGGGAGAGAGGTGGGAAGGAAGTGTGGTAGGGAAAGAGGAGAAAACATATTAGGAAAAGAGGCATTGGTCAGGAGTGATCCTCTTCCAGAATTTCTCTATAAAAAATGAGTGGGGGGTTGTCCCATTCAAGCCTCTGTGTGTAGCCACGCTGTCCAGCCTGCTTGCGAGCAGAGAAGCACAAGGAGTTAATCAATAGGGCCGGGCTATTACAGCTACCCTAGAAAACAAACAAAGTCAATTTGACACAATGTGTAATCCATGCTTAAAATTCCTTTCTCGAGAGTTTAGAGAACTTTCATGTCCTGTGTATCTACACATCCTAAGACTTGCTCAACAGCCAGATGGAACCTCAGAATCTTCTCCATGCCAAGGAGATCCCAAACACTGTGAAGCCATTCAGTGTGGGCCAGGATCTTGTCTATACCCCAACTGGCTGTAATGACTTGCCTAGCAGCACAGAGGGCAAGTGTAATAACTTTACCTCTGCAACATTGCCATGGGTAGGTTTGTAAATTTAGAAGTCTGAGGAGTGTGCAGCTAGGGAAAGGTGTCAATTATTCAATTTATGTCAGACCGTACCTCCTACCAATATCTCTTCAGTTTAGGGCATCTCCACCCACAACAGCAACTCCCTGTTACAGGGGACATCCATTGATCTATTGATCCATATGGGCAGTGGTGTGAAATTCTAAGAAGGGCCTATATACCTGCAGCATAGAATGCTGAAGTGTGGGCTTAGTGGACGACTTCTAACCATTCTTTGTCCGAGAAGGTACTTTCCAGCTTGGTTTCCCAACGCTTCTAGGTCGGAGTCTTCTGTCTGTGCATGATGTGGTTAAGGAATTTGTAGAGCTCATACAATATCCTTTTGTCAACTTTTTTGGTAAAGATCCACTATTCAAATGGGGCAAGGAGTCTACTGGCTCCAAATGTAATAGTAGTGAGTATAACCCAAAGTTGTATGCAAAGATAACATCAATGTTCCCCCATGGGATCCCACAGTTAATCTTTATCTGTTTGAACGAAAGTATTCCTTTCATATCAGCAAATCCCCTATTCCAGTGTTTCCCAAACTGTGGTCCGCCGACTCCCAGGGGTCCGTGACACATTCCCAGGGGGTCCGCGGGCAACAGTTTCAAAAGCACAGAAACGTTTCTTGTATAATTAGCAGATTTTCAGCAACAATAAAAGTGTCAAGAGAATGCCAGTGATTAATGTACCTGCTGGAGAGCGAGGAGAGTTTTATTCAGTGGCAGCTTTGATTTACCTAATGTAGCACAGAGGGTTAATGTGCCTACTGCAAAGAACGTGTAACATGCATCTTAAAAAGCAGTATTTGATGTGCCTAGGTTCGTAGTTACTGCTTTTGTCACAGAGATTCTTTTGTTACTGTGCACTTCATAAGTGACAATCATAATCTAGCAGAGGGACCTTTAAACTGTCATCAAAGAGCTGCTTGCAAACTGCATGGTACCAGTTAGTAACTTATATTTTGTCCCAGTTATTAATTATTCTGATGCTGCTAAAAAGATATATTTGGGTTGAAATACAATTTTAATGTTAAAGTCAAGGCTAGCCACTATGTTATGTTCTGAATCCTGGTTTTGTGCTTTTCCAGACCAAGCACTCTTTAAACATTTTATATACACACTGATTTACATGTATGATTCAATGTCTCTATATGTGTGTGATGTAAAGTGCTCTGACATCCTACAATGGTATGGGAGATACTATAAAACAAATGAAACATGTGACAGAGGGGCTATTACTTCATTATAAAATTCTAAGGGCTAGATGTACGATCTGTTTTTATATGTGCGAATGGGTTCGCGAGCCTGTTTGCGCATGCAAAAACCTATTGGGCAATGATCATAGCCTATTTCGCGAGTCGCAATTTGTTTGCGACTCTCTAAATAGGTTTTGCAACTTGCTATTTGGAAGGGGCATTCCCTTCCAAATAACGAGTCTCAAAACCATGTACAAATGTTTGCGGTCGCAAAACAGTCACAATTACCACCTATTTCAAGTGGATGGTAATGCATTCGCAAATGGGAAGGGCTCCATGCAAAATTATTTTTTAAGGGCAGGCAGTGGTCCCAGGGACCTCTGCCTGCCCTTAGAAAATGAAAAGAAAACGTTTCATTTTCTTTTTTTTTAAATGCAGGGTAAACAGGCTGCATTTTTTTTTAAACTGCTTTATTTATAAGCAGTCTGAGACATGGTGGCCTGCAGAGCCCAGCAGGCCACTATCGCTGGGAGGGCTGGCATTCCCAATGGGCTTGCAAATTGCGAGAGGCTCATTAATATTAATGAACCTCGCAATTTGCGACCCCATTGGGGGTCCTCGGCTTCCAGTGGTAACTCAATGGGGGTCCTCAGGAGTCAAAAGTTTGGGAACCACTGCCCTATTCTATTGTAATTGGATTCATGCCAGGTAGGTAGTGGTATCCAAGCACAACCGGAGTGTAGTTGGGGATAACTATTGTAGGTTTCACAGGAGAGGGGACCATTGTTCAGACCTCTGGAAATCCCGAACGCATCCCAGGCCAGCACTGTAGCTCTTATGATAGAGGAGGAATGTACAGCTGTATGTGATTTCAAAGAAAAAGGATTTAATGGAATACCATTACTGAGAAACCATTTCATCTAAACCATTTAATGGACTGTTATGTTGTGCTTTCACCTTATTTCATGTGTATTGCTTTAAGGCTCGTGTTAGAGCGAGCCACTCTGTAGAATGCCTTTGCTCCTTGTAAGTTCGAATTCTATGTTGGGGCAGTTGAAGCCTTCCTGAGCTACTGTGCAGCTGTGCTTCCTGGCTCCACCTGTTTTATCCTTTACCTTGAATAAACCTTGAGAGATGAAACCTGCCTCCACCTCTACTTTACAATTGGCGACGATCGGGATCAACACCCTACAACCTACAACTTCGTGAAGATTTTTTTTTTTCCTTCCTTTCACTACCTTCTGACAAGAAGAAACGAGAATCGTTTTTGGACTATCCTCCGAACCATCAACATTTCAACATCTATCAAAGATTGCCTGGTTCATATTTTTTTTAATTAAAACGAAGACTTACTTTGAGGCTTCGGTTGGTTGCGCATGCCGGCATCTTTCAATCGTGAGCTGGATTCTATGCACGATCTCCCGACGCGCGACCACGGAATGCCATACGTCAGTCACGCATTCCTTGTTTGATCGCGTGATGACACAATCGCGCTAGGTCACGTTGCTTGACCCTGCGTGGCGGCCATTTTGGATTGGTCGTGAAGCTTCTCGGTGGTTCCTCAGTCACCGAGACAGATATTTAAAAAAAAAAAAAAGGGAAACGAACATAAACGAACCAGCGCTGACTCAGCCTCTGGCTCATACTATTGAGTGACGTTTGTTTCAAGTAAGGAGGGTGAAGATAAACAGGTGAGACTGTCGGGGCACTTGTTTTTTTTTTTTACAAATTGTATTCTATTGAATATGAGGTGCTATTGAAAAAACCTTTTTACGTACTCTCTATATATGGATTCTGGGGATCAATCCCAAAGTGAAAGCGTTTCTGAAGAAGTAATGGCTCAACAAAGTTTTGTTATTAGTCCCCCACAACCCTTTTGGGCTACTGGTTCACAGCCAGACATGAAGTGGGTGGAATGGAAAGAATATTTTAATAATTACATTTGTGCAATTGATGAGAATGCTAAAATGAAACCGGAGCAAAAGAAAAGAATACTTCTGCATTCTCTAGGTCCTAAAGGATTAAAAACATATTCACGCATGCAGAAGTTAGCTGATGCTGATTTAAGTGAATTTGACAATGCCATTGCTGATATGGACAGATATTTCGCACCTAAAGTGTGTATAGGTGTAGTGAGGCACAAATTCTTCCAAAGAAAACAGAAAAAGGATGAATTGGTTGATGAATGGGTTGATGACCTTAAAAAACTTGCTATTGACTGTAAGTTTGGAGACTTGCATGACGATCTTATTCGAGACCAACTGGTTATGCACAGCGACAATTCTCCGATTCAAGATCGCCTTTGGGTAAATGGCGATGCACCTCTTGACGATGTACTTGCGATAATGAGGAAATCGGAAATGTCGGGGAGATGCGCCACTGTAGTTAAAGATACTGATAAGGATTCAGACAAAGCATCATCTGCTGTCTTCAAAATCCAAGGAACACCAAAATATCAGAATAAGCAAGTTCAAAACAAGAACTTTGGTCAACCTTTCAGGAATCAAGGAATGGATAACAAGGTGGAAGATAAAAGGTGTTACCGTTGTGGTAGCAGAGAACATATGGCTTACTACAAGTCATGCCCTGCCCTACGGAAAAAGTGTAGTGTTTGTGGTCTTATAGGCCACTTTAGCAAAATGTGCCGCAGGCGTACTAATGTCAAATGTATCTGGAATGAGGATGTGTGTGTTAATGAAAGTAGTGAAGATGAGGATGGTTGTGTAAAGAATGTGAGAGGCAATTACATGTTGAACATTACGGAGGAAGGCAATTACATGTTGAACATTACTGATGAAGCTATGGAGGGCAAACCTATCTGTGAAGTCTCTTTAGGTGGTGTTAAAGTTAAGGTATATGCAGATTCGGGATCTCCATATACGATTGTCAACGAAGAGATATGGAAAAAAAAATTTCACACAGAAAATAGGTGACAAGTTAAATGCCTCAGATGTTAGTCCTGTGAGTTATACAGGTGGAAGAATTGACCTTTTGGGTTTCAGATGGCTCACCTTCATTTTTAAAGGTAGGGTGACCAGGGGCAAGTTATACATAGCCAAAAAGGGACCTTCTGTTCTGGGGTGGTATGACCAAAAGAATCTTCACATCATCTTAGACCCTAATAGCAAGGAGAAAGTGCTAGTCGTAGATGAGTGCAGCAAGTTGGAAGATATATTGAAGAGTAAATTTGCCAGTGTGGTAAGCGGACAGTTAGGCAAGCTTAAGGGTTTTGAGCATAGAATCATGCTCAAAGGGAATGCACAACCCAAAGTGCATAAGGTTAGGCCTATTTCCTTGTTGATAAGAGACGAAGTCAGAAAAGAAATTCAGGGTCTATTAGCTAAGGGTGTTATCGAAGAGGTAGACTCTTCGGAGTGGATTAGTCCAGTAGTCGTAGCGAGGAAGCCCAACGGCAAAATCCGTTTATGTATTGATTTACGCCATCTTAATCAAAATATTGTGATTGAACGATTCCCCTTGCCCAAAATTAACGAGATGGTTTCCTCCTTAAGGGGAGCGACTTGGTTTTCCACAATAGACCTTTCTGCTGCCTACCACCAGGTAGTCTTAGAACCTGAGTCAAGGCATCTAACAGCCTTCATCACACCATTTGGTTGTTTTCAATTTATAAGGATGCCTTTCGGCCTTGCATCAGCCGCGGCAGTGTTTCAACGCTTAATGCACAAATTGTTTGGAGATATGGATGGCATTTGTTTTTTTCAGGATGATGTTCTAATTGCTGGCACTGACAAAGAAGATCATGACGCGAAGCTGTGGAAAGTTTTTAACACACTTAGTTCTGCTGGTTTGACTGTCGAATTGTCTAAATGCAAATTTGGTGAAAGAAGTGTCTCATATCTTGGCCATATAATTAGTGAGGAGGGTGTCAGACCAAAAGCTTCACTAATAGAGAGCATTGTTACCTCACCTGCACCCGATTCTAAGGAGGGAATCAAATCCTTTTTGGGAATGGCTGAGTATTGTGCCAAGTTCATCAAGGACTTTGCTTCAAAGGTATATATCATTAGGTCCTTGCTAAAGAAAAATGTGAAATTTGAATGGACTAAAGAATGTGAGAAAGAGTTTTCCGAAATCAAGTGGGAGTTGCAGAAAGTGAGCGCCTTGTCTAGTTTTGACCCTAATTTGGATAGTTCTCTGACAACTGATGCAAGCGACAAAGGTTTGGGCGCGGTCTTGTCACAAGTCGATGAGAATGGTAAAGAAAGAATCATCTTATTTGCATCCAGGGCTTTGTCACCAGCTGAAAGCAGATACCCTATTATAGAGAGGGAAGCCTTGGCTTGCGCTTGGGCCTTAGAACACTTTTGTGCATTTGTTTGGGGGAAAATGGTTCACATCAGGACTGATCACAAACCGTTAGTCCACATTTTATCCACTGATGGCACTGCAACTGCTTCTGCTAGGTTGGCAAGGATCTCTATGCGAATGAAAGAATACATATACAATATCATGTGTATTGCTTTAAGGCTCGTGTTAGAGCGAGCCACTCTGTAGAATGCCTTTGCTCCTTGTAAGTTCGTATTCTATGTTGGGGCAGTTGAAGCCTTCCTGAACTACTGTGCAGCTGTGCTTCCTGGCTCCACCTGTTTTATCCTTTACCTTGAATAAACCTTGAGAGATGAAACCTGCCTCCACCTCTACTTTACATGGACATTTTCAGAATGAATGGCATTTACCTTTTAGTAGAAAACAATTCATGGAATGTCTTTTTGGCCGAAATTGGCCTTTGAATGCATATTGTTTTAGAGTAAATACAATGGTTGCAGGTCTTACTTTCCGCAACAATTTTGTCGGAGATATTTATTTCAATGCATTACTTCAGGGGACATTATTTCATATTTATATCTTTTACATGGTCAAACAATTACTTCAGATGCTTTTAAATCCTGACCCATCACCACCCTATCACAATCAATACCTGCCCCCTACAACCCTTCACTATACCTAAACTACTCTCATCCCATGAAGCCTAAAAGCCCTTTCTACCCCAAAAAATCCACCATGCCCGAACCATAAAATAAGTCACAGCCCTAACTCCACACATTCCTCAACACTAAAAATCTCTTTCCACACCCTAACTCCACCCATCCAAGCCATCCATATCCCAAAGGCACACTAAACTACTCAGCCATGAACCCTAAAAAAACCTTTCTACATCTAAACCCCACCTATCCCTGAATTCTTAAAAAGCTATACCTTACTAAACTCTACCTCATCCTGAACCCAAAAGATTCTTCATCCCCCCAGTGATAAACCCATAATTGAACCTTAAACTAGCCCTAACGTTGCCCATCCATGAACCCATAAAACTCCTCAACACCCTTACACTCCACACATCCCTGAAACCTAAAAACACCCCACACAACCAAACTTCAGTCATCTGTGAACCCTAAAAACCCACACCACCCCCTACACATCACCCATCTCTGAACCTTAAAAACCCCTTTCTATGCCGGAACACCAATTGCTCCTGACCCCTGAAAATCCCTCATCACCCTAAACATTACCCATTCCTGAACTAAACCCCAACAGTAGTCCTGAACTGCACCAAAGCTTAATGCATTTATTTATTTATTTTTAAACCAAAAAAAACCAGCCTCAAGCCATCTGCTCCGGGACCTTTATCAGACGGCATGCTACTAATTACTTGACGCATGTCTTCTACTGTGACCGGCAGGTCTATGTATTCACGGGCCCCATTATTACATCACGCAAGCGCTACCGTGTCTAAGTAATCCGTTATGTTTTCCTCTGATGGGTTCGTGTTTGATGTGTATAGGCACCGATAGTAGCGGGACATAGTGGTCAGAATATCTTGTGGCTTCCTGGCCAAATCTCCATCAGCTGACCTCAGTTCAATGATGTACTCAGCACATCTTAAAGTACGCAATAGGCCTGCCAGCATCTTCCCCGCCCTGTCTCCCTCATCATAGCACCTAGCCTGCATGTATTTATGTAGATAGGCCGTTTCCCGCTCTGCCTCCTCCTGAAATGTTGTAAATTTTGACCTGATCAATGCAGCAGTGGAAGGGGAGGGGTTTGCTTGAAAATCTCTCTCTAATTCCCCGATTTCTTTCTCCAGCCGTCCCAGGGTATGGTGAGGGATATCTTTTAAGACACCAATTTTTAACGCTATGCAATTTCCCCTGATAACCACCTTAAAAGCCTCCCAGAGCACCCCAGGAGAGTCATTTAGCGCAAAATATTCCTCTATTTTCTCCCTTAAGTCTTCTCTGAAAACCTGTCCAGCAATGCGCCCGATGGAAACCTCCAAGCAAATGGCTGTATGTACGGCTCGAGGATTCTCAATGTCAGCACCGTAGGCGCATGATCAGAGAAAGTGCGAGGGTAATGTCTCGCATCTGAGACCCAAGTGTGAATATCTTTCGACACCGGCCACTAATCTAATCTTGACCACGAACCCCTGTGGTGTGTAACGCATGCGCCTTCCCTCACAGTTGGATGTAGTGCCTTTCAAGAATCAATCACATGGAGATCTAGTATAATATCTGATAGTGTCTGTGCGGCTCTAGGATGATGTCTCGGAACACCCCCTGTCTATCAAGTGTGGGTGACAATACTACATTGAAATCTCCATCCGAAAGGATCGCCATCGTTCCTAATGCTTGTATCCATTGACAAACATGTTGGAAGAATTCCGGACTGTCCGTGTTTGGAGCGTATATATTCACTATCAACATCAGGGTATCGTATACCGTGACCAGTAGGAGGACAAATCTACCCTCATGATCTGCGACCATATGGTGTGTTTTCCAATGGAGGCCTCTGCGTATAAGAATGGCCAGCCCCCTAGAGTAGGTCGAATGGCCCGCTACCACTATATCACCCCACCCTGCATTCCAGAGGATACCTGCCGCCGCTGTCGGCAAATGTGTTTCTTGGAGTAGACATATATCAAGCCAGCGTCTCAGGAGATAGGACTGGACCAATCTCACTTTTCTACGATCATTTAGACCCATTATATTCCAGGATATGCATTTGAGTGATGTCGAGTGAGCATTCTGTGCGTTAGAACCCGTAGTACCAGGTAGCTTTCTTGTGCATGCAGAACCAGCTGTTGGGCCGGGGTGACCATGTGGCCCCATTTGTGTCACTCATTCTCTGTAAATTTAGACAATTCGATGCAATATGGGGCAAATCCAACATGTAAAACCTAACATCCCTACCTCCCCCACCCACACGAACCCGCAATCAGGTTGTGACTTCACCCTCCCCATCCCAGAAAACCATAACCTATCAGTCCACAGTTGTGAACTCATGGATTCATCCCGTGGGGGTGAACGTGAGACTGCCGGCAGTTCTCCCCTACACTTTTGGTAGGGTGGCTGAATGTATGACGTGCAGCCTTAGCCCGTTGCGCAACGAGTGTATCTCACCCAGCTACCCCAGCAACATATAACCTATCTTGCTGACCTTTGAGCAGAGCGCCTTCCAATAATCGGACAGTGTAATCACAACTACATAAATACGCCCCCTACTTAACATAACATGTAGAACTATGTGCACACTTATCTGTTTGTCCAGCTATCATGTCCATATACATCAGTCGTTATCGCTCAAAGTCCATTCAGTCTGAGATTCAGTCATTGTTGCTTGTTGTCTGTGCTCTTTCGCCATCTGCTTTGCGTATGTAAGGGCGGCATTAACGTCTGTGAAAAATGTGGGTTTCCGGTGACTCTGAATTCTCAATTTGGCCCGGTAGATTAAGGCATACCTGGTGCTGATCTGTTGGAATATTTTCTTCGCAGGGAGAAACTCTCTGCGGGCGGATTGCACTTGTAACGTGAAATCCGGGTATAAAGCTATGTTGTGGCCCTTGCATTGAATAGCGCCCCTCTCCCTTGCAAGTCGTAAAATCGTTTCTCTGTCTCTATAATTTAGTACTCTTGCTAGAATTGGTCTTGACGGAGCTCCTGGTCGCGAACCCAATGTACGGTATGCTCGTTCTATTAGGAACATGGTGGAGAGGTCCTGTCCGAAGAGATCTTGCATCATCTCCTCAATATACTTCTTTATGTTCTGAATGTCCGTAGTTTCTTCAAACCCTGTAATACGGATGTTGTTCCTCCACGATCTTGCTCCTAAGTCTTCGTTCTTCTGTTTTATTAGCTGCAGTACACCATCCATCCCCGCAGTTTCTTGTCCATTTCCGTCTGGCCCTCCTCCGTTTCCGTGATCCTCATCTCCAGCACGCTCAGGCGTCCCTCCTGCTTCTCTACACGCTGAGTGATTCTGCCCATTCTCTCTGCCAGTGAATCCATTTTGGAATCTATCCCTTGAAGACTAGTTTTCAAGTCTTTAAATATTGCCCTAATATCATCTTCAGGCAGTTGAGTCGTTATTTTCTTTACAGGCTGTTCCTGCTGTCCGACTTCAGTGTCCGCAGCTTTGTTGAATTTCTTATCAAAGTTGATTTTAGGCTGACGAGTTTCTGGTTTCCCCATGTCAGTGCTGCACAATTGCTGGACTATGCGTTATAATGGTGGTAATGGAATTGATATATCCTGTGTGCTCCCGTTCTAATTAGTAGCCACTTTGCTCCGAAGATAATGGTACCAACGCATTCACCGGATTCTCAGTCACTAATGTCTGCCTCTGTCGACCATGTTGCCCACGTCCAGGGTTACACTCCAAGCACATACATCCAGAGAATGAGAGCTAGTTTGTTTGTTCTCTGCTGATCCTACCTTAGCAGCCTCAATCCACGCCCTCAGCAGTCAGTGTTGTCCTTCATGGATTAGTGCTCTATTTACAACATTACGGGTCCCAGGCTTATGACTATGTAGTGTGATCAAAGCAGGGTGTAGGCCATCAGGTCTGGGCTTGTACAGTAGTGGCAGCTGTTAGAATGAAACCGAGGTCAGCCAGCTCTCCATGAAGTATAGTCTCCAGCCCTGCTCCCCACCAGCATGCCCCTTTCGCTCAGGACTCGTCAATCTCCTTGATCAAGGAAAGGGGGGGGGCACCTCTATCAATCCTCCTGCAGGCAAATTTAGCGCTGCATTCACTTTTTTCACTGTATAGTTCTCCAGGCAGCCCAACATGTGCATTTAAACCATTCTGTTGTGACTATTACATGTTCTGTCTTGCATTGCACAACAGTTTGGTAGGGCAGCGATGTCCACGTTAGATTCCCCTGTGCAGTGGAAACACTGGGCCCCAACAGCTATATGATGTCTAGTCAGCGAAGCGCCGATCACCAGCCAGGCCCGCCGTGCGAGGCTCGGCCGCCTTCCACAAAATGGCAGCCGCGTGAGTGCTCTTCTAGCTTTCCCCGGTATGACGCTCGGGGAACGGGCGCCCGCCGCGTCAGCAGTGAGTCTCAGGCGCTCGGAGCCGGAGCGCGCTAATTCCAGTCACCGAACGCCTTCAGTAGCGCCACTCTTGCATTCTGGGTCCGCCTCACCTCATACACGATCCGAGCCTCCAGGCTCTCGCGCACCGAGTTGGCTCCCAGGAACGGCTGCACCACAGGTACCCCGCTCGTTCAATGAGGTTGCCTCAGTCTCTTACAGCCACAATTAATGCGGGTGTCCTGGCTTGAACTCGCTGCCGTTTTTCCTCGCCGATTGCGCAGTTTCGAGCGCCAGTCCACCGTCGTTTTTGTCACGCCCTCTGGGGGCACTCCAAACTCCAGGTCCCGGCTTCGCTTATTCAGATTAGGCAGGAGGCCTAGTATTGGCAATGCCACTTCACTCGTTGCTGTGGTCGGTTTTCTTATAGCTGGCTGAACATGTCATCCAGGTCACTGTCCTCGGCACCCCCGCAGCATCGGACCGCAGTCTAGCACGTCTATGTCGGATATTTGTCTGATGTTTTCAGCTTCGGCCGGCGGAGCCGTTCTAGCAAGCAGCCATTCCGCAGCTCAGCGAAGCCACGCCCCCAAGCTTAATGCATTTTTGATTTTTTTTCCTTAAATCTAACTTTCCTTCAACATGTTTCCTTTAATATTCTTTAAAATTACCTTTCCTTAAGATTTTCTTTCCATGATTTGGTTTTCTTCAACGTGGTTTCTTAGTTTTCGGTTTCTATTAATTTACATACATCAGAAATTTCCACCCAACGGTCTGTGTCACGTGAGTAGCCGCAGCATTTTCCAAATACATATTCCTGTAATCTACTGATCTTTGAAGCACCATTGTTTTTCGGAGGAGAGCCTTTTTCATTCTAGAAGATATCTTAGCTGAGCCGGCAAGCAGTAATTGGAGGAGTTGGGTACACCCAAACCCCCTCTGTTTCGTGGGAAAATGTGATCTTTCTTTCCATGCCTGGATCCCTATCCTCCCACCCCCCAAAATAAATATGTCCAAGAGGTGTTGAAGTTTCTCTATGAGTCGAGGAGGCTGGATGGGAAGGGTTTGCATTATATATATTTATCTTTAGGAGAAAGGATGCCCAGCCTCCTCTCCCATGACAACCAGCCCTGTTGGCAAGAATTAGAAACTATTTTTTTACCATAGGTGAGTAACAGGTTCTGCATCACATATTGGTTGGAAGGTGGTGAACCAATTCTTCCAGGCAGTTCATCCAAAGACATAGGTGAAAATATAAAACAGATGATATAGACTACAATTACTACTGAAAATAAGTACACATATTTCTTTTGACTGACTTATTAAAATGATTACATTCTTCAATCTTATTTCTGACTTTAACTCCATTCCTCAGTCAATAATGATAAGTGGGCTGGAATGTGCTACTTTTGCGTGACTGCCGCCACCAACGCTCTCTCCCTGTTTGCTGGCTACAAGAATATGATCATCAATATGAGACCTTGGAAGAACTACATGAAGTTCTACTAAGACATGCATAACATCATGTTTAAAACCATCAAGAGTTAGAGTGGCCTTGTTTTTACTGTTTTACCCACTGTGCATGAAATCTAAAACAATTTTCACAGAAAAAGATCAAAGAAGCTCTAGTTGAGCATCTAGTAGTATTAGAAACAGCGAGTAAGGATCCGCTCGAAATTTTGTGATCAATCGACCTGCTTTTTTCACATTCCCACTAATAAGATCAGATCTTTGCTGGGAAGCCCCTGGGGAACTAACTCATGGTATAATAAAGAATGTAGGGCAGCGAGAGCGAGATTGACTGTAGCTATCAAAAATACGGATCCTATTAGAATTCGCAACACCAGAAGGGATTATAAACAGGTACAGGGTAAAGCAAAAAAACAATGGGTTGAAAGGAGATGGGAAGATCTAAGGGAGGCCAACACCCTGATTCTCAACAATTTTGGTCGCTTGTGGCAAAAAACAATTTTGAGCGCACACCTCCCCATGCCAATAATATTCCGGCAATAGCATGGCACCAACATTTTAGTGAGCAATACTCCATTGGCAACATCACCGATAGATTCCAGATGCCCCACGATTTGGATACTCCAGCACGTACCATTGTATTCACTAGGGTACAGATCATGAGTTCCCTAGATGCCATCATACCTGCAAAAGCCCCTGGCCCAGGTGGCATCCCAGGGTGATCTCTTTCGTGCAGATAGGGCTAGCTGGACAACCTATTTAATGAATTTGGCCAATGATATTGCTGGAGGAGTGGAGTTCTGGACTTTTTGGTTCCGTCCAGAGGTGTCAGGGAACAACACCCAAAGACCCCGGAGTTCCACCTGCCTTGGTGCGCAAATGAACAGAAACACGGGCTTCTCGATGGTGGCGTCAAAGACCAAAGGTTTATTACTGCAGGGACACAGAAGTCACAGAAACTACGCATGGGCAGTAACCAGGAGCCTGTTCGATTCGTACATAGAGGGTTGCTCCTTATATACTGAAAATTGTGCTCTAGGCAAATATTTCACATGTTAGTACATTCCCAAACCTTTGTGTCTTAAACAATAAATATTTGGCGTTACACAGGAACTGTCGATAATATCTGATGCCAAACATCACGAAGAGGGGTTCCCACTAGTCCATCACAATCCCTTGTCAATATTGCATTCAAGAGCCGGACCGCCTCATCGTAAATTTCGTTACCTCCCCCTAATAAAGGCCCAGAAGGAAAGGAGCAGAGCCAGGTGCAGAAGATAGGAAAGCGGGATAAGAGATGTTTGTGGGTTGTAAATGGGCAAGGCTACCGGCTTCGGCCGCCTAATCATGATCGGGACAATGGACACGAGAACCAGTTCAGGTGAGCTGGCCTCGGGCAGAGGAGGCAGCCTTTGTTGAGTCATGCAGCTACAGCGTGATCTGGTTTAAGGTGCACGTGTCATGAAAGAGGTGAATCTCCGGCTAAGGCTACGTGTCCTTAATCGAAATGAAGTGATCAGAGGTTATTGCGTATGTGAGGGCAAGAAACACGAAATGGCGGCCATGATCTAAGATGGATGCCGTGGGTAGATCAGAAATGTGTTCATAACAGGAGTGCTCTTGCTCGTATCGTAGCGAAAACACCAGGATATGCTAAATGGATCATTTGCGGTTCGCTGATACTAATATTATGTATTTCCGACAATATTGAAAACACGGGTTCAAATCGTCACGGAACCTCAGACCCTCCTTTTGCCCTTACATAGGCAATTACTCAGTCTATATCAGAGTCTAGTTCTATACTCATCAGGTCAGTGACATGTTGTTGTATCATCATCCTTTCTCGTGCCTTTTCTCCAAACGCAGGTGGTTTCCTAAAACAGGTTGCAGCACAAAGACTACACAAAGCGGGACCACACTGGATAATCAGGCAGCATGAGAATAGGAATACTAAGATGACACCGATGATCATTAGAACCTTCCACCCCCACGCTGAGATCAGAGTCCAAAACCACTCCATAAAGGACCAGTTTCCCTTGTCTACATGTATAGAGTCGGAAATCTTGTGTAGCTTAGAGATCGCCTCATAGACCGTCGGAGCATTATTAGGAATAAAGACACAGCAGCTCGATTGGATCATTCTGCATACCCCACCTCGATCTGCAAGTATAACATCTAGAACCATACGGTTCTGCAACGTCATGAGTCTATCCGCCTGAAGCTCAGCTGTCAAATTACTAAGGGCACCAGCAGTTTCAGTAATAGTAGATTCAACTACCCGTGTTAGCTGACGTATGTTTCTACTATTGGCCATAGGCCCCCAGAACGGAAGGAAGCCTTTGAAGAAGTCTCCAGCTTCCTGACCAGCAGTATCTTCCTTGCTGAAGACACCTCTCGCTATTCTGGTTCTGTGGTAATCAGATGAAGCAGTGTATGTTGGAGGCAACAATCGAGCAATATAGCATGAACCTGAAAAGTCAGCAGGTAACCATGTATATGCCCGGTCTCGACAAATGAAGTAGGTACCCCTAGCAGTAAGGAAGGCAGGGGAAGAGTTAGCCGGAAACACATAAGTCTCAACGCACTCACTCCTCCCCAGCTGAGCTCTCGGATTTCTCCCGTTACCTTGCAAACAGACCTGACCTCGTGTGGTACGACCCAGATTGGAGTTGAGCTTTTACGCTTGCTTTCTCCTAAACTAAGGCGATACTCTGAAGTATTCCAACTTAAATACACTCGCAGTTCGTCTCTAGGGTATGATGGAGTATTATTGACATCCTTGATCATGTCAATAATTCCCTGGACTAAAGCTTTGTTGGCAGAGTTATATCTAGTGGAACGTGGTGGACGTGGAGGATAGGTCTCAAGGGCATAAGCAAAGATGGTTTGAAGGGCCTGAAATGATCCATTATAGCTGAAAGGCAAAACCAGATAGGGAATACCTTTATCCATAGTGTGGGGTATCAAGCCACACACCCAGCAGTCTGTAGTGTTAACTACCAGTTGGTGTTGGTGCAAGAGCTGTACAAAAGTGTTGTTCATGAATTCTGAACGTCGGGCTTGCTCATGTTCAGGAAACGAGTGAAAAGAGTGTATAGAAGAAACAGTAGAAGTGGCAGGATCAAGGGGAGGTACTGTAGTAACTGGCACAAAAATCAGATTTATACTAAAGACGATTCCACCCACCAATGTTGCTAAAATAATCAAAAATGTAATGGCACATTGCATCAAAAAGCATTTGCTACGAAGAATTCTGTAAAGTCTGTTTCTGCGAACGTAGATCACATTTTCTCGTTGCAGCGCAGGAAGCTCCATCTTCTACAATCCGCTCGCGACCACTGATGATGTGTACGTAGATGAAAATGCCTCTATCAGCCCTGGGAGTTCCCAGAACCAACAGAAAGATCGACCTTGTGTCAGACCCCTGCAAATTCAACTAGGCACACAGCCACGACCCTACGGCTACCCAGACGGCAAGGCAATTTAAAAAACAATAAACAATAGCAAACTTCCTGGCTGAAGGCAAAAGTTCAAAATTTCAAAAACATCACAGTATGCAGTTGCCTGCTTTATTTGTCCATGTTACGTTTTCTCAAGTTATATCTCTGCTTCGCAGGTACTGTCTGATCGGCAAATAGCGTTTCACTGGTAGTTGTTGCAATGTTCAGGTTCGCAGATGACAGAGTTCCTTCTGATGCAGGTGACAAACGTTCAGTGTTCAAAGGAGTCTTTTCTGAAGGAGAGTCAGGTTTTGAAGTGTCAGTAATCAATTCGGCATCGCTGAAAGAGATGAACTTCGGTGTACTTTCAGATTCGGAGGCACCAATTCCCTTCTTTACCCAGTCGTCGTAAGGGAGCGGCAGGGGTACACGCTTTACATGTGATGCGTGTACCCAGTGCTTGCGGCCAGCTACACGAACTGCTGTCCTCGTTGCCAGTAAGATCTGGAAGGGCCCCACAAATCTCGGTTGAAGGTTCTTCGTCCTCGCGAAGTTCTTGATGACAACGAAGTCTCCCGGTTTCAGCTGATGCCCTGGACTCTCCGGAGGTTTTGGCAAAGCATCGAAAACCTGTTGATGAATAAGACTCAATTTAGCAGTCAAGTCGTAAAGGTAGTCTATCAACATAGGATATTCTAGAGAATTAAATTCCTTAGGCCTTGGCACACCCCAGATATTTGCTGGGCGGCCAAAGACTATTTCATATGGGCTAAGCCCTACTCTAGAATGTACAGTTGCTCTCGTTGATAACAAAGCCAAAGGAAGTGCGTCTGGCCAGGCTAAAACCCGTGGATGCCTGTATTTTAGCTATCTTCAGCTTGAGGGTACCATTGTAACCCTCCACTAAACCAGCTGACTGGGGATGGTTCGCACTGTGGAATTTCTGTTTCAAACCTAGGCCTGCACATACACTCTGCATAACTTTCCCTATAAACTCACTTCCGTTATCCGACCATACAATCCGTGGCATTCCAAATCTAGGGAAATATTCTTTGAGAAGAATTTTGGCAGTCGATAAGGCAGTATTGTCCTTCAGTGGGTATGCTTCTATCCACCTGGAAAAAGCACAAACCACCACTAGGACATATTTTAAATTATTACAGCGGTCCATGTGAATGAAGTCTAACTGTATCACTTCGAAAGGGCAGGAAGGAGGAGCGAAATGACCAGCAGGAGTTGGAGTTCCCTTGCCAGGATTATGCATCAGGCATACCATACAGTTTTTCACCACTCTTTCTGCACACTTACTGATTCCCTCATTTTTCCAGACTGGAGCCAACATCTTACAGATACCTTTAGAACTTATATGTGCTACTCCATGCGCCATCGTCACCACTGCAAGCACATACGCATCGGGCAACATCCAACGCTGCTGTTCTGTCAAATCAATCCAACATCCATTCGAGTCCAACTTGCCCGTACTCTCTCTCCATACACGTTTCTCTTCCTCAGTTGCTTCTTTCTGAATCTCTTTCACACTTTCCATTGTGTCCTCACACATTCCAGACTCAGCGATCCATCTTGCAGTCGTTGCAACATACATTCTACTCATCATGTCTCTAGCTGTCTGTTTAGCAATTTCATCAGCAAAAGCATTCCCACGACCAACATCATCCGTGATTGCTTTATGAGCACTGCACTTTACAATCGCAACTTCAGTCGGCAAGGTTAGAGATTCCAACAAGTCGTTAACTAGCTGACCATGTTGAATCTTAGTCCCATGGGACGTAATGAAACCTCTTTCTCTCCATAAACGGCCAAAACTATGGGCCACGCCAAATGCGTACTGACTATCTGTAAAGACATTCACTCTCTTGCCCTTAGCTAAAACACACGCTCTGGTTAAGGCTATTAATTCTGCAGCCTGGGCAGAATTCTGACTCACTCTTGCAGTCTCCACAATCGTCTTCAAAGTCGTTACTGCGTAAGCAGCAGTCACATCACCATTCTCCAATTTAAAACATGACCCGTCCACATACAGCGTACCATCTGGATCTGATAATGGAGTATCCCTCAAATCAATGCGTCCTTTTGTCTCTTCCTCCGTTTTAAAACAGCAATCATGTGGCTCGGAATCACTCGACTCTTGATTAGCCGGCAACAGTGTCGCTGGATTCAATACATTACATCTTTTGATCTGAATATGACTCGCTAGTAATGTCAGCTCGTAACCAGATAATCTTGCACTAGTAAGGTGTTGTGTCTTCGTTCGGTTCATGAGTGTGTCCACTGCATGAGGAACCATGACCACTAGCATGTTGTTCATTACCAGACCAGCAGATTGTCGAATGGAAGCCGCAGCTGCCGCTGTAGCCCTCAATCAACTAGGTAACGCTCTGGCTACCGGATCCAATGTTGATGAAAAATACGCACAAGGGCGTTGTTTGTCACCAAATTTCTGTGTCAGGACACTCAACGCGCAACCTTCTCTCTCGTGAACGTAGAGCGTGAATGGCTTACTGTAATCAGGTGTACCCAATACAGGAGCTGAACACAATGCTTTTCGTAATTCAGTAAAACTCTCTTGACATTCATCAGACCATGGCACCGGACTCGGAACATTTTTCCCAGTCAAAGCTACCAATGGTTTCGCAAAAAGAGAAAAATTTGGAATCCACTGCCTACAGTAGGAGGTAATACCTAAAAAGGCACGTACTTCTCTCTGTGTGCGTGGAACACTCATTTGCATAATTGCTTTTATTCTTTCTGGGGTCAACTTCCTTCCCTCCTTTGACAAGAGATGACCTAGGTAGGTCACTTCTTGGCAGCAGTATTGCATCTTGGAAGGTGACACCTTGTGATTCAAATCAGACAAATGATGCAATAACGATACTGTAGCTGCTTTGCAAGTTTCCTTGTCATCGGCAGCCACTAGAAGATCGTCTACATACTGTACTAGGGCAGAACCTGGAGGAAGGACAAAAGAATCTAACTGACTTTTTAATGCTTGACTATAAATAGACGGACTTTCACAGTAGCCCTGTGGAGCGCGTTTAAATCTGAAACTTCGACCTCCTAGACAGAAGCCAAAAATATCTCTGCTTTCCTCGGCTATCGGAATGCTGAAAAAGGCATTCTTCAAGTCGATGACTGAGAACCAAGTGGCTGTAGCAGGAATCAATGTTAACAAGGCAGTAATGTCTGGCACTACAGGAAATTGCGGAACCACAATCTTATTAACTTCTCTAAGGTCTATGACAAACCTGTACACTGGAGGTTTCGTAGGATCAGTTCGTTTCAGAATCGGCAATACAGGACTATTACAAACATTTCCTCGAGTTTCTTCAACCACACCTTTCTTAATCAAATCTTGCACAATCAATAAAAGTGCACGTTCTCCTTCACTAGATATTTTATATTGAGGAATTCTTGGAAATTTTACATTTGCTTTCAAAGTGACTACATATGGTGGTATTTCTAAAAGGCCTACATCATTAGGACCAGTCGCCCAAAGAGAATCAGGGAGTGAGCGCAGCTCTGGCGGGAGTGCATCCATTGACAAGTACATTGGAGAAGTGATTCTTTTACCCAACGTAAGCTGTACCCCTTTGGGAGAACAGTACAATGTCGCATATAGTCGTTTTAACAAGTCTAAACCAAGCAGGTTTTCATTACAACCCGTCGTCAAAATCAAGGGTGCTTTCAATTGACACGGTCCAACAGAAATAGACAAAGGACCAGATATCGGGTTGTAAACAGGGGCGCCTGAAAAACCTACAGAAACATTTGTTGAGCCAGACAAAGGTGCGCCAGGGAGTTTCGCATGAATGATAGAACTTTTTGCGGCACCAGTATCCAACAGAAACGGTTCGACTACACCTGATGTTGCTACTGCGACATAAGGCCCACTCTGATCCACTGGAACTGATACTACTCCCTCTCTCTGTCCATGGCTGTCCTAGTACCCATTTTGCTGAAATCCCTCATCCACTTCACAATAGTCTTCAACAAGATATTGCTGAGATCTATTTTGTTGAGCTGACTGTCCATTTCGTTGATCAAAGTGATTGGAGGGACGATCATTCGTTTGCGGAGGCATAGCACCTCGTCCTCGACCTCTAGAATTCTGCACAAAACCACCACGACCTCTCTGAGCTGCTGCTGCATTATTTTGCGCTAAGATCGGACATTCATTTTTGTAGTGACCCTCTTTCTTACAGTACGCACACTGGTTCCACTGATATTGAGGCCTGGTTGAACTATAATCTGTCCTTTGGTACGAATTTTGTTGCATATTAGTCTGATTCGTGCGAGGCGGATACGCCTGCTGTAAAAGAACTTTAGTTTTTAAATCTTTCGTTTTCTTCTCTGATTTCTCCTTTTCCTCTTTATCCCTATTTTCGTAGTACTGTGCAGTCGCAAGTATTTGCGCAGTTGTAGAAACAGCCCACGCACTCTCTGAATCCTTTAATTTATTGCATAACTCAGGTAACAAATTATGCACAAATTTATCGACAAACAGTCTCTGTCCTCCTTCTGTGCTCATATCCTGACCACTATGATCTACAAAAGTCTCTTCGAACCTCGTGAAGAAGTCGGAGACACTTTCATCTTTCTTTTGCTTGCATGCGGATAATTTATCCCAATTAACACGCAACGCAGGCATCAGAGTCTTCATTAAGTCAATTATTCTACCTGGAAGATTAGCAATTAGGGGTTCGGGTTTTGCACCACCTACTTGCTGACCATCCGCTGCAGTGATAGCTGCCCAATCACCACCTAAGGCTACTTGATGATCCTCCCTACGAATTTTAGCCCACACTGGTTGTGGAACTACATTTCCAAATAACATGTCGATGTCCGCTAAGTTCATTATACAAGCCTCAACTGTCTGTGTTAATTCCTTGTAATATCCAGCAGGATTCTTGCGCGGATCTGGCAAGGCCTGTTTCACCGCTAGCACTTCAGCTCGCTTCCACGGAATGTGTATCCACACTCGTTGGAACTGTGCTGGAGCAGCTGCAATACCCGCATTATCATCACGTTGTATTGCTTCGCGCCAGATTGGAGGAACCTCCCTCATAGGATATTGGCGACTTAGCTTCATTTTACCTTTCTCTAAATCTCTCGGCGAACGAAGAGATGGATCATTCCTAAAACTTAAAATCAGTTCCATCGCTTCTTTTATATTATCGCCCACTATCATTCCAGCAGCAAACTCTTTTTGAATTTTAATTAAATCTTCCAAGTCTGATTCAACATCATCTTCCTCTATTTCCTCACGTAACAACGAGCACATCTCATCAAAGACGTACCGTTGCGTTGGTTCCTTCCACTGCATAAACGTATCTAGTACATCTCTCGTACTATATCTTCTACTTTTCGTAATCCATCTGAGAGCCGTGGAATCTAAAATTCCCCGTTCTTCAGTACTTGGTAGCTGACTACGTCTCTGAACTGAATCAGGAGTAGGAGTCTTAATTAAAGATTTATATAAAGGAGACAGTATATTAGCAACAGAATCAGTGATTTTTCGACGTACAGAAAGTGGAGCTAACACACTTGCAGACGTAGAGAACACAGTAGAGGTAAGAACAGATAGCGAGGCAGTAGGAGTATCGAGAAAAATAGTTTGTGAAGTAGTAGGTGTAAGCGAGACAGATACAGGTATAGAAGTCGGCAACCCAGGAAGAGGAGAAGCCGTAGGAATATTCACATTAACCACAGGAGGTACAGGAACTTGATTCTGAGGAACAGGAACACCAGGTTGTCCAGCAACCGGCAATTGAACATTCGGTACAAGTGGAGCCGTAGCACCTTGTGCATACGGTGGAGGTGACCGTAACAGATAAGACAACAGAGGATCGTTTTCGGGGTCCTCCAGTATCTTAGCTGTTTTCGATGGCAAGGCAGGATAGCACTTGTCAATCGCTAAATTATGCTCTCTAATGGCCACCTCAATAGCCTTTTCGCACTCATTATCTTGCAGCTGTTTAGTTACTTGCTCTAGAGTTAACTCTTCTTTCTCTTTCTGTTCTTTCTTAAATTTCTTCATTTCTCTCTGTTTGGATTCCTTTCGCCAGTAACGGAAAGAATCAAACATTGCCGGCCGGGCTTTCTTACTAAACAATTTCGCTTCTAAATTATCAAGAATCTCGGGTTCAAAACTACCATGCAGTGGCCAACTAAGGACACCATCCTTCTTAGTATAGCGGACCCATACCTCATTATAGGATATAGGACCCACACCATGTTTACAACATAAGTCATAAAGGGGAGTCCCAATCGGAGGAACCAGACAGGAATCCTCCAATCGTGAGTCACGGTTGCAACCAAAACAAGACAACATTTTCCGACTTACCATTTTCAATCCGGAACACAAAACAAACAAAACACGGAACAAATATGTGCACTCGAACCAAGAACTTAGGCCTACCAAAACCAAACTAATGTATCGATACCCAAACTGAACCAAATAGATTATCGTAACCAGAACAACTAGTGATAATCTTACAAAACCAAACCAAACCAAGAACCGATCAAGGATTTTAACAATCCTCACAAAGTAACCAGCTAGCTATCACTAAATACTTAACTGAGGCACTGAAGACGTCACCAAGGAGAAACCCGTCACGTTTCGCTGTACTAAGGGCTGCACCTCGGGTCCAAGACAGGGCGACGGTCAAGGCAACGGCCCACTGCAGCCGTCCTGAACGGGAACCCTCGTGGAAGAGAACTTCGGGCCACTTTTGCGATATGCCGGGATCGATGAAGTGGGGCGCCTCCCTCAGGAATCTTCACACGAAGCTTCTCGAACTCTTCAGGCTTTTGGACCGGTACCGAATGACGTCGCCCCACGTTGGGCGCCAATTGGAGTTCTGGACTTTTTGGTTCCGTCCAGAGGTGTCAGGGAACAACACCCAAAGACCCCGGAGTTCCACCTGCCTTGGTGCGCAAATGAACAGAAACACGGGCTTCTCGATGGTGGCGTCAAAGACCAAAGGTTTATTACTGCAGGGACACAGAAGTCACAGAAACTACGCATGGGCAGTAACCAGGAGCCTGTTCGATTCGTACATAGAGGGTTGCTCCTTATATACTGAAAATTGTGCTCTAGGCAAATATTTCACATGTTAGTACATTCCCAAACCTTTGTGTCTTAAACAATAAATATTTGGCGTTACACAGGAACTGTCGATAATATCTGATGCCAAACATCACGAAGAGGGGTTCCCACTAGTCCATCACAATCCCTTGTCAATATTGCATTCAAGAGCCGGACCGCCTCATCGTAAATTTCGTTACCTCCCCCTAATAAAGGCCCAGAAGGAAAGGAGCAGAGCCAGGTGCAGAAGATAGGAAAGCGGGATAAGAGATGTTTGTGGGTTGTAAATGGGCAAGGCTACCGGCTTCGGCCGCCTAATCATGATCGGGACAATGGACACGAGAACCAGTTCAGGTGAGCTGGCCTCGGGCAGAGGAGGCAGCCTTTGTTGAGTCATGCAGCTACAGCGTGATCTGGTTTAAGGTGCACGTGTCATGAAAGAGGTGAATCTCCGGCTAAGGCTACGTGTCCTTAATCGAAATGAAGTGATCAGAGGTTATTGCGTATGTGAGGGCAAGAAACACGAAATGGCGGCCATGATCTAAGATGGATGCCGTGGGTAGATCAGAAATGTGTTCATAACAGGAGTGCTCTTGCTCGTATCGTAGCGAAAACACCAGGATATGCTAAATGGATCATTTGCGGTTCGCTGATACTAATATTATGTATTTCCGACAATATTGAAAACACGGGTTCAAATCGTCACGGAACCTCAGGAGGAAGCATCCCGGACTCGTGGAAGGGGGCCGAAGTGATTCCAATTTTAAAAAAAGGGGTATATGGATTTGCAGGAATATACAGGATATTTGGAGCATGAATTTTGGTAGGGCAGTGGTTTGGCTCGAAGGGCAGGTGGAAATCTGGTCCCGGCTACCGCTTTCGACGGCGGGCAAAGTGGCTCTATTGTCGTAAATAATTAATTTACCGGTGCTTAATTTCTATAATCAATAAGAATAACTCATAATAAAATAAGAGGCAAAATCCGTGATATTTGAGGTTTCTCAAAAGGGTTTTATTCCTATAAAAGGAATTGGGTGATTAGTATATTGGCTCGAGCCAAGGTGGCATACCATTCCGTCACCACATAGGTTCGGGAAGGGACAGACTGACAGAGTCAATGGTAATATGCGGATATGCAAGTATGCGACAATACATAATTGACAGGCATTCATATATATAGTCAATGCATTACAGTAAAGGCATATGCAGGAGGCGTAACAGCTGAGAAGAGAGATAAGAATACATATACGTAATACAAGAGGCGTTACAATAGGCGTGCATGAAGGCGTGGACAAGAACGTCATTGTACATGATGTCACAAAATGGGTGGATCCATAAATGAATCCAGCAGTGTCAGCAGAATTACATGGCAGAGATGCGCGCGCAGCGGGGTGACGTGTAATGTACGTGTAACTTGAGGGGTGAAGGGGGACTTGACATTTAGTCCTACAAGTGTAGACGGATGTCTGGATGTCAGATCAACCTAATCCCCAAATCGTATCTAATATCTCATGTTTAAGGAACTGCATTATCTGGAGGGAAAAGGTCTCTCGGACAAGTGGTTATTTCTATACTGGTTATGAGTGCGTGTATGAGCGTCTGCGTGTCTACATGAGACGCGAGGGGGGCGAGGGAGGGCATGGGCCTACCATGGAAACAGGGCCATGAATTACTTGCATAGAGACAGTGAGGCCTACCCTCTGCCCTGCAGCTGGAAGGATGTTGACGTGAATCTACCAGACAGGAATGTATTTTCAAGGAGTGGAGCAGATAATTCGAAGGTTGAAGGCAGTCTTGGCAGGCAACGGGTTGAGCCGAGCACCGTTAGCCGTGCCAAAAAGTAAGGCAAGGGTCACTGGCACAGAGGCAGCCTGGGCTGAGGTTTTCGAAGTCAGAAGGCAGGAAAGAGGCTCGATGGCAGAATTCAGGCCTACTTCGCCAGAGCTGAAAAACGTGTAAGGTATACCACAAAAAGACGTTGGCATAGCATATTTAGGAACTGAATATCCAATCCGTTCATGGCGGATCGGAAAGAGAACATGTTAACGTTGGACGCAAATGTATTTGCGTCTTCATAACTAGCACAGGAGGGAAGTTACATGTACTTCAAGCTCGTACATGGAGTCGGTGGGGTCTAAGATAGGGGACACAATCGATCATATAATTTATATTACCTCATTCCCTCCTTGTCCCCTACGGACCCTTCATGATATATCGATCTGCATGAATCGATCAATCTGTTCATGTAACATCATTTGCTCTTCTTTCTTCTTTTGACGTTTTGAATGGGATTTTGAACGCGGAATACATGATGTGGCGCACAAGCCGCAAATCGCCGGCCCACATTGTAAACACAGGCAGCAACTGAATACTATGAGAAGGCCAATACCTAGGAAGGATAGGATCTTCCATCCCCAAGCGGTTAACGTTGTCCAGAACCAACCGGACCAAGTCCAGGTGCCTGGATTCTGATGTATCAGACTTGCAATTTTATGGAGACGTGTTATAGCTTTATATACCGTTGGCGCGTTTTCTGGAATGAAAACACAGCAACTTGACCCGATGACCTTACAGGCTCCACCCCTATCAGCTAGGATGACGTCAATAACGAGACGATTTTGAAGAACAACAACCCGCATAGCGGACTGCTCCTCTGTTAAGTTACCTAAAGCTGAGGTAGTTTCGTTCACTACTGCTTCAAGTGTTCTGGTTAATTTGCGTATCAGTTTACTGTTAAAAACAGCACCTAAGTAGGGGAAGAAACCTTTATTAAAATCTGTGTATTGCTCCCATGCTGTTTCAGTGTAGTCGACAATCGGGAGGTCTCTTCGGAGTCTATTGTTTACTAGATTGGTGTTTCTGTGATAGTCAGGAGGGGCTAGAAAAACAGGTGGCAGAAGGAATGCAATGTAACAGGTACCATCCCAATCTGGAGGCAATCGTATGTATGCAGTATGGCCACAGACAAAGTAGGAATGACGCGTAGCTCTAAACGTAGATTTGCCTTGATCACTGAATTCAATTACAGTAGTACATTTACTATGACCTAAGTGTATGGAACCATTTTTCCTGATACATAATTCACCTTTGACTGGTAACACTGACATAGCAGGCAATACTGGTGCAGTTTCGGATTCAACAGTAAGAATCATGAGGTTGATTGTGTAATTACCTAATCCATATACTTCATTTTCTAGATCAGTTCCTGTTCTAGTGGGAAGTCCTTTCCTGTCAGGGTAACAGACTTTAAGTAGAACTGAGTTCAGGTTTCCCCAAACCCAATTCCCATCGTAGACAGCAATATCAGAATTTAAGGAATTAATCAACCTAAACCATGCCCCACAGGAGCCATTGTGAGTGAATGGGTACGGAAAAAGAGGCAGAACTCCCTTGTATTTCTGGTAGGGAGGGAGGCGGCCACATATCCAACAGTTTGTAGCATTGTTAGTCTGATGAGAGTGATGTAACATACTAATGAATGTGTTGTTGCGCAGCGCAAGTCTGTAGGAAAGCTCATGTGGAGGTAATTCGCTAAAAGAATGTTCGGCAGTGACGTTATAAGCAGATTGTACACGCTTGAAAATAGGGTAGTAAATGTGCAGCAGGATACTAGCAGCGATTATCAGAAGACTCAGAAAAAGCATGATTAACAATGTCACTATACAGTGACTATGAAGTGATTTACAATATGCATGTTTCTTCAGTATTCTCTGCCTATCTCTCTCTCTGTCTCGATCTAGGGGATACATGTCAGAAACTAATTTAACCGATTCACCTAGGGGAGGACTTAAACAATTAAACTGTCTGACTTGCTAGATCGTAATTTAAGTCTATATTTTTCAGAGTCTGTTTTCTCAACCAAAGGGAGCTTTGAGTCAGTTTGTGTAGGAGGGCAGGGCTTAGAGTCCAAGTCCGAAGGGAGTCCGTGGAACTTCTTCACGTGGCTGGAATGTAGCCACCCCTTCCTGCCCTCTACTTTGACGGCTGTCCTCGTTGTTAGAAGAACCAATTTCGGGGTTTGCCAGCGGGGCTCCAACGGACTTCTCCGATCAAAGTTGCGGACAAAGACGTAATCACCCGGAACCACCTCGTGGGGCTTCACATCGGCATTGTCGGGAAAGGCTGCAGCTACCTGTGAACGACAAGATTGTAGTGCAGACATCAAGGAGGCAAGGTAATCTGTCAGCATAATACAGTCAACATCTGTAATCTTTCGCGGAACAGGCGTCCCCCACATATTCGGAGGCCTACCAAAGACCACCTCATACGGGGATAGCCCGGTTCGAGAATGGGCAACCATCCTCATATAGAAGAGGGCTACCGGCAAAGCAACTATCCAGTCAACGCCCTTCTCTCTACAGATTTTGGAAAGTCGGATTTTCAGGGTCTGATTATGACGCTCCACAAGACCTGCTGCCTCGGGATGCCGGACACAGTGGAATTTCCACTGATAGCCTAACAAGAGTGTAATGTGTTTCACAAGCTCGGATGAGAATGGCTGACCGTTATCTGAGTACACGATACGGGGCAAACCGTACCGCGGGAAGAACTCGCGAACCAGTTGCTTGGCTGTGGTTGGAGCAGTATAATCTGGGACTGGGTATGCTTCTGTCCATCGGGAAAGTGCACATACAACTACGAGGACATACTTGAAACCTCGGCAGCGGTCCATCTGGATGTAATCCATCTGGAGGACTTCAAAAGGGTGATCGGGTGGCTGAAATCCACCTTGCTCTACAGGGATGCTTTTACCTGGATTAAACTGACAACAAATCATGCAAGTACGCATTTTCTGTTTGGCTGCTGCTCGTAAGTTCTTGTTGTACCATATGTGTTGGATGCTATCTAGCATTGCCTTTTCTCCTAGGTGCGCTGGACTATGTATTGTGTTTATGATGACCTGAACCATAGAGTCGGGGAGAAACCATGTAGATTTTCCCTTCGTCATCCATCCCTGATCTGTTTGGATCCCTCCTAGTTCAGTCCACTTCTGGATTTCGTCTGGTGTGGCATGTGTCTGTATGTCAATTACATCATGGGCGGGATCCCTGACTGTCATGCAGTGTGATGGTGTCGGAACTATTGTCTTTGTCAAGTCAGTTGCATGCATTTGATTCTGAGCCGTTTGCTTAGCTGTTCGGTCTGCCAGGTCGTTACCCTGGGAGATCGTGTCGGTAACCTTTGTGTGTGCTTTACACTTCATTATAGAGATTGCAGTAGGTAGATGTATTGCATCTAATAAACCTTGAATGAGAGGACCGTGCTGGATGTTGGCACCGTGAGAAGTTAAGTAACCTCTCTCTCGCCAGAGGACTCCAAAATCGTGAACGACTCCGAATGCATAACGTGAATCAGTGTATATGTTGACTCTCTTATTCTTGGCTTGAATACATGCTTGTGTCAGAGCGATGAGCTCTGCGGCTTGAGCTGACAAGGTGTCAATACAATTTGTTTCTATAACTTCGGTATCTGTAGTGACTGCGTAGGCTGCCACTAATTCTCCTGTACCTGTTCTCATACATGAACCATCCACATAAAGTGTCAGGTCCGAATCTGGTAATGGGACATCTGTCAAGTCCTGTCTGGGTTTTGTTGTAATAGTAATGACTTCAATGCAATCATGTGCCAAGGGATCTACTCCGTTTACTGGCAACAATGTGGCGGGATTTAATGTGCTACAGCGTCTGATTTCTATGTGTGGTTGAAACAATGTCAATTCATAACCTGTCAGTCTTGCTATGGTCAAGTGTTGGGTCTGTGTGCGATTTAAAAGAACTTCCACGGAATGTGGAACTTGTACTGTCAACTGATGCCCTAATACTATGGTATCGCTCTGTCTGATTGCTAAAGCTGTCGCTGCTACTGATTTCAAACACGCAGGTAAAGCCTGAGCCACCGGATCTAATGTGCTAGAAAAGTAAGCACACGGTTTGTGTGAACCTGCTTGTTCCTGGGTGAGGACTGACAAGGCAGTACCTTCACGTTCTGTGACAAAAAGTGTAAAAGGTTTACTGTAACATGGTGTTGCTAAAACAGGTGCTTGGCATAAGGCTTTCTTTAAGTTATCAAAAGCTTGTGTATGTTCCGGAGTCCAAGGGAGGATAGTCGATGTCGCTGCCTCCTGGGTTGTCAACTGGATGAGTGGCTTTGCTAGAAATGCATATTGGGGAATCCATTGTCTACAGTACGAGGTGAGGCCTATGAAAGCCCGCACCTCCTTTTGTGTCTTTGGTGGTGACATGTTTACAATTAACTGAATGCGATCAGGAGTGAGCTGTCTCCCCACTTTGGACAGCAAGTGACCCAGGTACACAACTTGCTGAACACAGAATTGCAGCTTCGAAGGGGACACCTTGTGCCCCTTGTCGGCCAGGAAATTCAGAACTGTCAGTGATGCATTTTCACATTCGGGTTCGCTCCGTGCGGTGATCAGCAGATCATCGACATACTGGAGTAGGGCGGTGTTCGCTGGCATGTGAATACTGTCGAGTTGTCTTTTCAGTGCTTGACTATAGATGCTGGGGCTTTCTGTGAACCCTTGAGGTGCGCGTGCAAATTTGAAAGATCGTCCATTTAAACTGAATCCGAACAAGTATTGGCTTTCTGGATCAATTGGAACACTGAAGAAGGCGTTCTTGAGGTCAATTACAGTAAAGAACGTCGCTTCTGAATCAATAGCTGTCAGTAATGAAGAGATATCTGGGACCACAGGATACTGTGGTACAATGCATTTATTCAATTCGCGTAAATCGATAACTAATCGATAAACTGGTGGAGCATTTGGATCAGTACGTTTAAGAACTGGTATGATAGGAGAATTACATACATTGGAGTCAGTTTCCACAACCACTCCTTGTGCAATGAGCTCGTCAATAATCCTCAGTAAAGCCACTACAGCATCTGGAGGTAACTTATATTGTCGAATTCGTGGTAGTACCACTCCTGCTTTGAGTGTGACTCGATATGGTGTAATGTGCATACACCCTACATCAGTGGGGCCTTGTGCCCACAAGTGTGCAGGTACATTCTGTAACCGGGGATCCATATCTCTTAACACATAATGACCTTTAAAATCTCGCAAAAATAAACTGACTCCTTCCGGAGAACAGCATATTATAGCTCCTAGAGCTTTTAGTGTCTTTATTCCTAATAAGTTTTCTGGGCATGATTTTGTGAGTAGTAAATCTGTAGTCCGTGTCAGAGGACCTACTGCAAGGGGGAGTGGCTGTGATACCTCATTAATGATAGGTTTTCCTGAAAATCCAAGGGAAACATTCTGTGAGCCTGAGAGGGGTGCCCCTGGAACCTCGTTGTGACTGATTGTGGTCCTGCTTGCCCCTGTATCAATCAAAAACTTTCTGTCTTTTCCTAGCACCTGACTGTGTACATAAGGACCCTCTTGATCTACGGGAACTTCAATAAGGGGCAAGTCAAATTCCCTCTCTAGGCTGTTTCATGTGTATCGTTGATAATCAGGGTAGTCGTTCTGTGCGTATTGGTACATCTGTTGTGTTGTGTTCTGTGTTGCAGTTATAGGTTGTTGTTGTGGGACTGCCACCGTTTGTGATGAAGCTGGCATAGGCGGAATATGTTGTACATTCTGTGGTACTTGTTGCTGGACCTGATCTTGTCTGGGTACGCGCGGTCTCTCCTTGGTCTTACCCGTGGAGATATTGTGTTTCAGAACAGCACAATCGTTTACATAATGACCTGGCTGTTTGCAGTAGTTACACGTCCCTTTAACAGGGGCTGTCGTATTACTAGGCTGGGTCCCACCCTTTTTATGTCCTTCGGCGGGAACTGACTGGGCAACTAGCATTTTCATTTTCGTGTCTTTCATGCGTCTTTGTTCATGTTCTTGTTCTTCTCTAATTCTATTCTGGTGGTACTGTAACATTTGTAACATTTGTGAAGGGGTGTTCGCTTGCCAAGTACTTTCGACTTTCAATACTCTGCTCTTAACCTGAGGCAGTGAATTCTCAACTAATTTCGTTACGAAAAGATGTGGATATGACTCGCTACTTGCTTTCAGACCGCTATTAATGCCAAAACATTTTTCAAATCTGGTATAGAAATCACTGGTATCTTCATCGGGTTTCTGTTTACAAGCTGAAATGGCACCCCAATCTTCCTTTTTAGTACTTAATAAACGTGGCAACACTTGTACTAACAATCCTGGTAATGCTTTAACTTTATCCCCGAGCCCTTGGCCCGGAATTCTAGTACTTTCTTCGTTTTCTAATGCAGCCCAATCAATCTTTTTGTCTCCCACCTCCCACTCTTTTTCTTTGAGTTTCTCGTATATTCCGGGAGGCAGTAACACTTTCAATATTTTCATAATATCGGGATAAGTATAGTCACCCATTAGTATCATGTCTTTTATTTCACGGTGGAAACCTGCCGGATCTTTGTCATGACTAGGTACCAATTTTTTCATTTCCAATAGTTCTATTTTAGTTATGGGGGTGTACACAAACACACGTCTAAAGGTATTGTCTGCGTTCTGTACTGGGTGCACTTCTCGCAACGGATTTTGTCCGTCCATGTAATACATTTTTCTTCCCATGACATGCGCTGCGTCGGTCTGTGGACATAGAAAGGCGCTATATCTGTGTCGGTGTTCTAGAATTACTTTGATTAGATCAGTACCTAGACCTCTCCATTTATTCATGAGTAGTTCTATTAATATATCAGGCAAGGGGCCTGGATCAGAGTGTTGGCTTCTATACAATAAGAGCAGATGTTGTATCATGTATGTACCAGCTAAACGCTGTTCACTCGGTGTCAGGTTCAGGAACGTATGTGCTAACGCATCATCACCATATTTCTCAGAATTGTCAGCCCATTGCACGGCTGACCTGGCTAATTCTTGTTCATCCATAGAATCAAGTACATGGTACCCCATTCGTTCTCGAAGTCTGTTATCAGTAGCTTGGAATAAGTGTTCAGGAGTTCTTGGATTGCACATGGCTTCTTGGAATATTCTTTTACTTTCTGGACGCACTGGGCGCATTGAATTATTGAAGGGTCTTCCCTTACCTACATATGCTATTGTTTCTCTAACTGGTAATTGTGTCTGCTCTGGGGTCTGGTCTGGCTCGTCCTCCTCTTCTGAGGATTCAACTTTGTCTGAATCTATTTCCGGTGGTGGCTGTCTTTTCTCATGCATCTTTATTATTGCATTTCTTATTCTTCGGTACATATTTTCTACACAGGCCTCTTTATCGTGATTCCCGTCTGCAATATTCTGGCCCCACCGGTGGAGTGCTTTCACGTCGTCCGGGTTCATACCCGGCCTATCCACTTCCCTTATGAAACAGTTTATAAGAAACCGTAATATCTTGGCTTTCGTATCCACTTTCTGATAGGCCATGGCCTCCTTAATACTTTCAGGCCCTACTCCTGTCTGTACGAACTGATATATTCGATCTAGATGATCTACCATTCCAGGTAGTGTTAACAAAAAATTCGTAACTCGCCGCAGACGTACTGATGCGAGCAACATTCTTTCGTCATTCTTTTTACCAGGCACTGGATCATATCTACAGTCTGCAAGACGATCTCCATGTAGTGTAATATCGCCTGTTCTAGGTGTACGTTGTTGTGCTAGGTCTCTATAGGTCAGCCGATGGGCCGATGGCGGGGTCTGGTAACCTGTCGCTCCTCCGGACGCGCCTCCTGAGGCGCCAGCTCCGAAGGGGTTCGTTGAGTGAAAAGCGGAGGGAGCAGGCCCAGGAATAGGTGGAAGGACAGCTGGAAGACCAGGAGGAACAGGAGGAGGAGTGGCTTGTCGGGGAGGAAGGAGCTGACCGTCTTGGTCGGCAGGTGGAGGTGTGCGTGGCGGTGCGGTATTTGCGTATGTGGGAGCCACATCATCTAGATAGGACGCAAGAAAAATGTCCTTTGCTGTTTTCTGGTGTATTTTAGTCGGGAGCAGTGGGGGTGGTAGTTCTTTTGGTACCTCCGGGGTGGCTTTAGGCAAACCCTCAGTCAAGAGGGGGTACATGCCGTTCATGAGTGTGTTTCGCTGCCTGTCTACCTGTTCTAATTTTACTCGGATACCTTCCTCAACTAATACGTTTTCCTGGGCTTTCTCTGGATCCTCCCTCCTTTTCTCTTCTTTTCTAAGTGCTTTTTCTGTACGCCTATGTGATTCTTTACGCCATAATTCAATGGCATCCTTCTGTGACTGTCGGGCTTTCTTTTTCCACAATGCTTACTCTACCCTCATGATGCAATCTGCATCCCATGTCCCAGTAGCAGGCCATCTCTGATTCTCGGATAATTCTTTAGTGTAATCCACCCATAAGTCGAGGAATAAAACGGCATCTAGGCCATGTTTGTGGTACATAAAGTACCCTGGGGTGTCCCTAGGTGGAATGGGAACAGCTTCTTCCAATACCCCTTTTCTAGTTTTTATCTGTCTTAATTTGGAGAACAAAGGCATCTTGAAAACTGGCTACTTGGTTCTTACTCAGATATGAACATACTGAACACAATAATCCCAATAATTACGATCGAACAATCACTCATACCACGACATCTTAAGACACATTAAAACATTTTAACATGAATGATGACAATTAAAAGGTAACTTGCTAACTGCATAATACTAGATACACTGCTCAACAGTGTAGACTGGATATACTGCTAAACAGTACAGATACACTGTCTAAAACAGTGCAGACCAGGTCTGTGTACCCACACCTGTCTTGACCGGCACAAACTAATGCGCACGTCTATATGCGTCCCCAGCAACGGTACTCACCGGGAAGCACGAGAACGGAAGGCCTCGGAAACCCTGGACTGGATTCGGACTGGATTCGGACTCGACTCGTGACGCTGATACTTCGGAACGTCGGAACCTGGTGGGCCTCCGTATACCTCGGATCTTGCTCTCTCAGCTAGGCTCTGGTCGGGATCCTCCGCACTTCTCACCGCCTCGTCTGGGTGTCGATCGCAGCCTCAGTCACCTCCGTTGGCCTGAGGGAGATACAGGAAATCCTGCGGGTACGCGTAGTTGTCCGTCCGGCTGTGGCAGGGGGCCAGGCCTGCAACGCACCACCGGCGCGTGAGATGGGGGAGGGGTCCCTGTTCGGGCGCCAAATTGTCGTAAATAATTAATTTACCGGTGCTTAATTTCTATAATCAATAAGAATAACTCATAATAAAATAAGAGGCAAAATCCGTGATATTTGAGGTTTCTCAAAAGGGTTTTATTCCTATAAAAGGAATTGGGTGATTAGTATATTGGCTCGAGCCAAGGTGGCATACCATTCCGTCACCACATAGGTTCGGGAAGGGACAGACTGACAGAGTCAATGGTAATATGCGGATATGCAAGTATGCGACAATACATAATTGACAGGCATTCATATATATAGTCAATGCATTACAGTAAAGGCATATGCAGGAGGCGTAACAGCTGAGAAGAGAGATAAGAATACATATACGTAATACAAGAGGCGTTACAATAGGCGTGCATGAAGGCGTGGACAAGAACGTCATTGTACATGATGTCACAAAATGGGTGGATCCATAAATGAATCCAGCAGTGTCAGCAGAATTACATGGCAGAGATGCGCGCGCAGCGGGGTGACGTGTAATGTACGTGTAACTTGAGGGGTGAAGGGGGACTTGACATTTAGTCCTACAAGTGTAGACGGATGTCTGGATGTCAGATCAACCTAATCCCCAAATCGTATCTAATATCTCATGTTTAAGGAACTGCATTATCTGGAGGGAAAAGGTCTCTCGGACAAGTGGTTATTTCTATACTGGTTATGAGTGCGTGTATGAGCGTCTGCGTGTCTACATGAGACGCGAGGGGGGCGAGGGAGGGCATGGGCCTACCATGGAAACAGGGCCATGAATTACTTGCATAGAGACAGTGAGGCCTACCCTCTGCCCTGCAGCTGGAAGGATGTTGACGTGAATCTACCAGACAGGAATGTATTTTCAAGGAGTGGAGCAGATAATTCGAAGGTTGAAGGCAGTCTTGGCAGGCAACGGGTTGAGCCGAGCACCGTTAGCCGTGCCAAAAAGTAAGGCAAGGGTCACTGGCACAGAGGCAGCCTGGGCTGAGGTTTTCGAAGTCAGAAGGCAGGAAAGAGGCTCGATGGCAGAATTCAGGCCTACTTCGCCAGAGCTGAAAAACGTGTAAGGTATACCACAAAAAGACGTTGGCATAGCATATTTAGGAACTGAATATCCAATCCGTTCATGGCGGATCGAAAAGAGAACATGTTAACGTTGGACGCAAATGTATTTGCGTCTTCATAACTAGCACAGGAGGGAAGTTACATGTACTTCAAGCTCGTACATGGAGTCGGTGGGGTCTAAGATAGGGGACACAATCGATCATATAATTTATATTACCTCACTATCCAAAATGGTGGTGTTGCCAAAATTATTATATCTATTTGCGAATATCCTGATCCCCCTCACGCAACATTTTTTTAAGTGCCTTCGCACTCTCCTGCTGACATTGGTATGGTCCGGTGGACAGGCCAGGGTGTCCTGGGCCCTCTTGACACTGCCACTACGGCAGGGAGGTTCAGGCGCCCCAGATATGCAGCTCTATGCGCTCTGTGCACAGGCTCAATTTTTACATTTTTGGGTACACCGCACGCCATACCAGCCCCATGTAGCGGTGGAAATAGATTCAGTAGCCCCAACTTCGCTAGATGTCGCCCTTTATAAAAGGGCGTCGCGCCCTAGAGTTGATGTGGACACTGCGGATATGCTACGGTGGACTTGGAGAGAGTTGCAGCACAGAGCCCGCCTCCCACTGTTGTTTGCTCCTGCAATCCCCTTGAGAGGAAACCCGATGCTGGCCTGCTTAGAGGATGGTGGTGGAATGTTGGAGTAGGATGGTTTTCAGTTGAGGACATTTTCAGATCCATACCCTGAGGGTCAATTCCGCTCTCCACCTGTAGGAGACCGGGATGGGGAGGTGCAATTTAGAGAGAGGTTTGAATATCATAAATTGAAACTGGCTTGTACTACACTATCAGAGAATTTCCCAGAAGCCCCCCCGACATTAGCTGCACTGCAGGACATACTGGCGAGGGCGTCACAACGAAAGCTGGTCACTAGATTGTACAAAGCTATGCAAGACCAGGCCCCGATTGTGAAACCTAGATCGTTCCAGTTGTGGAATATGGATTTAGACCCCCAGCTGTCGGATAAACAATGGGACTTCTGTTGTAAACAATTGCTTGAGCTTTCCCCGCATTATAGGTTGTGTCTGGTGGATTTCAAGTTTCTGCAAAGATATTATAGAACACCGACTAGTCTGCACCGCATGAATCTTCGTGATGATGCTCGATGTTGGAGGTGTGGGTTTGAAAATGCTAATTTTATACACATGGCATGGAACTGCCCCAAGCTGCAGGAGTTCTGGCAGGCGATTTTTGATGCGATTAACCAAATCTTAGGCAGAGCAGACGACCCCGCCCCACATCAGGGACTATTAGGCCTTGTATGTGATACAGTACCCTCTACGAGGAAGTTACATGCACTCCTGCTGTTATATGCTAAAAGACAGGTCGCTTTAAGTTGGGGGAGGAAAAGGGCTCCTACATTCAAAGGATGGCTGGCAGATGTGGCCTATGGACAGGTACAACTGGAAACGTTCTGGGAACTGATGCCGGCTGCCCCCAGAACCAGGGATATTTCGGAGCCGTTTCTATCTTGGGCTAGGACCAGGGTGGGCTCCCCTACTGCTGAGGGATCCTTGGGACAAACATAACTACTGAGTGGATACTATGTTTGGCTCTGCAGGGTGTTAAAGATGGAGAGGAACCATAAGATTATTGACCTCAAGGTGTGCCTATTTACTGTATGTACGATACCTGCTCAAAATCTTTCATAATGTGTACTCTGACTAAGCTGACTTGTTCCAGGTAAACGAAATGTGTTAATAACATGTCGTCTTTGCGGCTATTGATGCCTCGTTTGTCTACTTTGCTGTTCATCGCTCTGAACCTAAGAGTCCATGACTTATACCATGGCTTAATTTGGATTTTTGCTCATTCTTTCATGTGCTGGATGTAATTGTGGACTTGACCGGTCCTTGTTCTATTGGTTGTATTACTGTTATCTGATCCTATGACCTGATGTAGCTCGTGAGAATTACATTTGGAGAATATATGTCTGTACAATTATATGAGCTGGATTGTTTGAAAATCTCAATAAAGACAAGCTAAAAAAAAACATTTAAAAAGGGGACACCCCGCCAACTACTGCCCAATAAGTTTAATAGACTGCCCAAAAGGTCTTCTGCCGATCGCTCCTATCTAAAATCCAGACCTGGATGGATGAGAATAATATCCTCTCTCCATTACTGGTGGGTTTCCTCCCGGAAGACCAGCACTATTGATCAGGCGTTTCACCTCCTCATGCTGTATTGGAAGGTGGTTGTGCTGGGCAAAGGCAGTTTATACCTCACCTTCATAGACCTCAAAACAGCTTTCGACCTAGTCTCAGGGATCTACTTTGGCAGGTCCTTATGAACATTGGAATGCCTCCGGGAATCCTAGAACTACTGGTTAGGCTACACAATGACAATTTTGCTTGTGTGAGGTGGGGAAACCAGGGGCAACTCACTGACCTGATTTAGATCCGGTGGGGGTACGCCAAGGGTGTGTTCTGACCCCTACCCTTTTTTCCCTTTATGTTAATCAAATTGCTGACCTGTTATGTTCGATTCCGGCTGATGTTCCATCCTTGGCGAACCAGAAAATTGCAACATTGCTGTTTGCCGACTATACCCTTCTGGTATCTAAAACTCCCATGGGCCCCCAAAACCTTTTGGATCAATTTAAGGCCTTATGCGATATGAGGGGTTTGGTCATCAATACCGCTAAAATTAAGCTGATGATGTTGAATCCCTGCAAAACTTTTAAACGAAATTTGGTCTTGGATAATGTTCCATTGGAGAGGGTTAGCTCTTTTGAGTACCTGGGTATAAAGCTGTCTGACAGTATGACATGGAATAATCATTTAGATAAGGCGTTCCTGAAATTTTCACAGCTAACCGGGCCTTGCGGCTGGCGATTGGCCTATCGTACACCAAACCAGCTCTCAAACTCTATAGCGCTAAGGTAGTGAGCAGTGTTCTTTAGGGGGCAGAATTGTGGGGTGTAGTAGACGTAAGCAAGTTAACTGTGGAAAACCATTTCCTTAGGAGCCTGGCACCCCCCTTCTCCCCTTGAAAATGGACCTGGGAGTTAGGTCAATCAATCACCAAGCAAGATTGCGCCCTTTGTTCTTTTGGTACAGACTGGTTACTATCCCTGATTTGGCCCTTTACGCTGCTGCTTTTAATGAAGTTTCTGCCCTAGATAGAAATAAAACAATCGGTGGATTAAATATGTGAATACCATCCGGTCAGCAATTGGTCTCGCAAATGAGTTTGTTGGTCCCCAGTCCCTGCATACGGAGGACCAAATAAATCTCCAATACTGGTCATGGGGAGAGCAGACAAAATATTTGAAAATCCATCATGGTAGTCTAACTGATGTTTTTTTAGACATTAAATCTGTTAAATGTTTTGAGAGCTACTTTGATATTATCAAGGAGCCTGGGGACAGGAAACTGTATAGTCAGTTTATATACGGCTGTTTACCTATTAGTGCTTTTATCAATTGTTGGTAGAACAACAACAGCCAGCATAAGGGCTGTCCCTCTTGCTCAAATCCAAACAAACCCGTTGGCCATGTATTCGTTGCATGTCCAGCGTATGCAAGACCAAGAAGGAACTGGTTGGCTCCTGTATGTAGACAGTTGGGGACCCACAGTCACTATGAAGCTATACGTATCTTAAAATCATATGCGAAACCACTATTTGTAATGCAGTCGCTAAATTTCTTGGCCAGTTTTGGGCTATTAGGCGGAGGCTACTGACTACCCCCTCAAGTGCTAGGATCCAACTGTTAGAATATATTATGACCTGAGGGTGTTTCAATTCCAAAGATAATGTCTACAAAATCTGGTTTTAAGCACTTTTAATGTGTTTTATTATTCTTACTCTTAATGTATAAGGCGCAAAGGGCCACCAACGAACAATATAGAGTTGTTGGGCTGTACAGAATAACAACTGTGACAATAGTTATTTAAACAATTGCACTTGCACTTTAGTCTTTATCCTAGCTATTTTTAATAATGATTTTAAATAGTTATGTTCCTTGTTGATCTTTTTCGTGTTTACATGACTGTATTGTATTTTAGGAAAATTGACTCCTTAGAATCTTGTGTACGGATTTTTTTCTGGGACTAATTCTATTTCGAGCACTATTGATAAAAAACTATATGTTTGTATCTTTTATGGTATTATAAACCGAAATAAAGATTTTATGAACAATTTCAACGGTCACCTTTAGGGATCTAGCTAGCTCGTGACCTATTCTTCATCAGATTCCTCTTAAATACCTAGAATCATTTTCTACACTAAACCCAACCCGTGCCACTAACCCATTTCTGTCTGTTGGTGAATTACATCATATGTCTTGATTAACAGCTGCACCTTTGAAGTTTAATGATCCATTTGTTGAATGGCTTTGCAGGCTGTTTCCTGGTTTTCTTCCCTGTCACCAGTCTAGCTCTCTTTTATTTCTTTAATCAAGTGTTACAAATTTAATGCAAAGTACACTAGGACATCAAGGCGAAGCAGCACCACATATACAACCTAAATAAACACACAAATCTGTATATAATAAAAAGGTAATTTATTAGGAAACAAGGTTTGTTTATTCTGTAACCTAATTATGTGCATTTCTCTGAAACAGAACTAGACTGGATTCCCAACTCCACCTTAAATTACATTGAAACAGACAACGTATTAAAGGTGCTTTAATTGAATCATTTCTGCATCTATTGGTTTCTCTCCTGTGTGTATTTGGGTCTATGGCTCAATGGCAAATCTATTAAGCAGGCATCTGGACCATGTTATATTTACAATATTTAATGCACCATCTCCACATTTGATGATATTTTATAGTGGGCATTTTGCAAAACTCACAGCTCTGAAGAACCATTGTTTACACCCGACACTCTCTCTCTCGATCTCTCTTTTGCGCCCCCTCCCCTCTCTCCGAGTCAGTCTGTGAAAATGTACAGTTCATTGGATAATTATCCTAGGAAGAATGCATTCATAATGTAGACTGTATGTTTTATTCACAGTAAGAACAGGGGATCTTGTATGTACAAAATGCACAAGAATCAAAATAATTGCATGAACATATTTCCCTAACAACATTTGAATTCATGTCCTAACACAATTTATATTTTCTCTAATAATATGGATGTTAAATTAAAAACGTTAACAGCCAATATTACATCTGTAGAAAAAAAATGAAGAATAAGTACAAAACTCTTGAAATGCAGTTTCTCTACACATTCAAATTGTTTAAACTCACTGATTTATGAAGCAACATAAATTAATAAATATATTTAATCTTTTGCAGTTCATCCACTTCTGTATTACTGTTTGCTCAAGTAGGGAGTAGCCTGATTTCTATCATTTATATGCTACATTATTCAAAACATAGCACTTACATGTTCATGCCAATGTTTAAGGGTCAAAGAGAAGATCAAGTACACCATTTACAGAACCTTTATACAACCGTTGGTCCTAATGGCTGAATAGCTTTTCTCTTTGATGTTAACAGACGCTTGCATTTAGTGTTCTTTGAAGGCGTACACTTTCCAAATAATATTTCAAGTCTTCACTGCTTGAATCTGGTCTGATGGTAAAAAAAAAAAAATATTTAGGGACATGCATAAAAATACTAAGTGCGCTGCTGTTAAAAATATTATTACAAAAGTAAAAGACAGAAACTCGGGAGTACGTTAGTAACTTATGTCAGGTACCCAGAAAATATTTGATAATCACAACATAAAATAAAACAGAAAAGAAAAACACAGAAAAACAAAAATGCATTCGCTACTTAACAAATGGCAACACAATTGTGCGCATTACCGCTTGCTAATTTTGAGTATTCATAGGGCCTAAAAGAAATTAAAGATGTTGTGAGCTATTTTGGGATTTCTTATTTAGTCTAGAGGGCCCAGATGTATCAAGCCTTTCTGTGTTCGCAAACGGGCAGATTTGCAGAATCTGCCAGTTAGCAAATGAAAAAATTGCTTTTTCTATGTAGCAAACCAAATTTGCGATTCAGTAACCTGTTACCAAACCACAAAATGGGTTTGTGATTCGGTATTAGGAAGGGGCGTGTTTAGGTCATCTCTTCCTAATACCAAATCTCGTTCGTATGTATGAATGTTTTGTGACCCACATGTGCAGTCGCTAAAATTCGCATTTTACCACCTACTTTAAGTAGGTGTTAACCCATTCGCAAATGGGAAGGAGTCCCCAGGGGACCCCTTCCTCTTTATGAATGTTTGTAAAAACATTTTTAAGAGCAGGCAGTGGTCCCACTGACCACTCCCTGTTCTTAAAAAATGAAAAGAAAACTTTAGATTTTTCGCTTTGTAAAGCTTCTCGTTTTCATTTAAGGAAAACGGGCTGCTTAAACAAAAGATTGCTTTATTTAAAAGCAATCACGGACGTGGTGGTCTGCTGATATCAGCAGGCCACCATCCTCGTGAATTTCGTGATTCCTAGGGGGTCGCAAATTGCAACCTACCTCATTAATATTCATGAGGTAGGTCATTTGCGACCCACTAGGAATCTCAAAAGATGTACTATACACCTTCATACATTGTATTTTGCGACTCCCTAATTGCGTATCCTTGTGATATATCTGGCACGAGATTCACAAAAACATATTTCATCGGTCAATAATAATGACCTGAAAATTGAGACATATCCTCAGGGGCCCCCTATTAATGGCACTGGCATTAAATGTAAATACATTAAATGTAAAAACAAATCACAATCATTTCCAAGAATTAACTCACTATATCTGTCTTTGCCTTTTATCCCTTCTTAATTTTCAATACAATGATTTGTCAAAGATATTTTCTCAAAGGAGACACAACAGATATGATGCGCTACTGAGGAGAAAGAGGGACCAAGCCCCGAGTCACAGGTAACTTTCATTTGCAATTTTATTCTACACATAGGCACAAAGTTAATAGCAGCCTAAATTTGTAGCGCTATGTATGTAGTCTGTGTAGACACAGTGGGTACCGGATGGCTTTTCTTCACATCTGAATGCAAAATCTGCAATGGAGAACTCTTTAGTGATCCTCAAGTTTTTTACCTCATGTTTTATACTTCATGTTTCTAACGAGCATGGCGCATTGCACCGGGAAAAAGCTTTGGTACACACTTCGAGCATTCACTGCAACTCATCTTAACAACTGATCACAAGCACTGAGAAACAGTAACATACCAGATTATGAAAAGGAAGGCAATTCAACGAATAAGAAAAATTGAGAAACGTCTTATTAAATTCAATGACTTTGCTGGACCAGTATCTTACATCTGTAACACAGCTCCACTAAAATCAAAAAGAGTTCGAAAGAAAGTCTTCTTTATTGTTAACCTCCAAGCTGGCAAAATTAAACGTTCATGTAGATGTCTGGAGGTGTAGTGGTGGATATCTAAACTCAAAGATCACCATCACAGGTTAACGACCAAGACAAAGGTTCCTAAAATACATGTATTCCACTGAATATTTATTTCAAGAGAAAACAACGGAGGCATCAAATAACTAATCCTAGAATATATTCGTGGCACAGACATGAGCAAAAGCAGGGTGTTTCTTAATTTGTCCCACTTCTTCTGAGGAAAAAGCAGAAACTTTTAGTAGGCATTCATACAGAAAATACTAGAAATAGGGCATGAAATGGGGCAAGCTACAACCTTAAGTAATTTTTTTATTGAATATTAATGAAATCATCCTAATATAAAAGCTCTAACCCACATCTGCCGCTTTAAAACAAGCTAAACAAGCATTGGAAAAGCATAAGCGAGATCTACTTGGCTTTACCAATGTTTTTTAGCCATGTCTCAAATGGCTAAAAGTGAAGCTAAAAAGATACACTGCCCTGTCTGATTCTCCATACTCCCATTAAGAAGCGAGACAGAGTAAACACAATCGGATGAATTTGATCTAAGGATTCTTGAAACAATCCTAAAATCCCTGATCCCCATGTTCCGACAGAGTGGCAGTAACTTCTTCCTGCGATTGTAATAACACTTGCAGAAGAACAATATGTGATCAATACATTCCTTGATCGGAGGGCAAGAGGGGCAGGACATGTTTTGGCTAGTATCATGGCACCCCCATTTAGCTGTAAAGTAGCGCAACAGTAGGGTTCCAAATCGAAATTTAAAGTACAAAGTTTTTGCCAAAGGGGTTCGAGGGAATCCATATATTCCTCCATAAGGTAAGAATCTTTGAATTCTAGGAAAGCTAGTGCAAGAGGACCCGAACTCCAGTTGCTACTCAATTCTCCATCTATGTATCTCCAGTAAATCCCCTTGAGTGCTGCCTTGGCACAACCAGAAATTGTTCCTGGGTTAGTTCACAAATGTTCGCATTCCAATTTTGCCAAGTAAGTCTTAATGTGCACTAACCAGGAAATCCTAGAAACTCCAGCCTACCTAAGCAGCATCGCGAAAGTAAACCTGTCTGATACAGTGCATGGTCCGCTGAAGCCCACAGCAGTCTCCAGTAGAGCAGAGGTTTGAGGGCTGCTTTATGAGCGATAGACCTGTGGCCTAAATCCAACCACATTGGCAGGAGTGGGGTACTAGTTGGAAGGTTTGCCAAAGATCGCAAAAATGTGTTCTCAACCACCTCCAATGTGGTAGTCCTCTCATGTTTCCACAGTTCTACCCCATACAAGGCCCCGCCTGTAGCTTGTAGGTTAAAGATTTGGATGGCTGCAGATACTGGTCGGAAGCTAGAACCCTTAAACCCCTCAGGATACCCTTTATTCAAATCGCAACCCTAGTGCCAGCAAGGTATGTGCACTTGTGACTGTTTGTTAAGTAGTAAAATACAGCTATAATCGGTGTTCAGTGGGTTTCCTAGAACTTTTGGCCCCAGTGCTACTGCTCTATTCAAATCATTATCCTAGTGCCTGCAAGGTAATTGATATTGATTGCTTGTTTAGCGTAAAATATAGCAATAATCAGTGGGTTTCCTAGACTTTATAGCCCCTGTGCCACTGGACCTTCTGTAACATTCAAACCATAACCCTAGTGTCTGAAAACTAACTGTACTTGTGACAGCATGTTTAGTAGTATAATATAGCAATAGTCGGTGTTCAGTGGGTTTCCTAGAGCGTTTGGCCCCTGTGCCACTTCACCTGCTACACCATTCAAATCATGACCCTAGTACCTGCAAGGTAATTGCACTTGGCTGCTTGCTTAGCTGTAAAATTATGCAATATTGGGTGTCGAGGGGGTTTCCTAGACCTTTCAGCACCTTGCCACAGCATCTACTGCACCATTCAAATCAGGACCTTACTTTCTGTAAGGTAATTACATTTGAGACTGTTAGTTCAGTAGAAAAATACAGCAATAATCGGTGTTCCGCGGGTTTTTAAGAGCTTCTGGCCCCTGTGCCACTGCACCTGCTGAACCATTCAAATCATGACCCTAGTACCTGCAAGGCAATTGCACTTGACTGCTTGTTTAGTAGTAAAATTAAGCAATAATGGGTGTTAAGGGGATTTTAGCCACTGTGCCACTGCACCTGCTGCACCGTTCAAATCATGCCCCTACTGCCTGCAAGGTAACTGCACTTGTGACTGCCAGTTTACATGAAAAATATAGCAATAATCAGTGTTCAGTGGGCTTCCTAAAGCTTTTGGCCCCTGTGCCACTGCTTGTTCATTCGTATAAATATTGAAATAATTGGTGTTCAGTGGGTTTCATTGACATTTTGACTCCTGTGCCACGGCACCATTCAAATCATGACCCTAGTGCCTGCAAGGTAAATGTACCTGGTACTGCTTGTTTAATAGTAAAATATAGCAATAAACAGTGCTCACTGGGTTTCCTAAACCTTATGGCCCCTGTGTCACTGCACCTGCTGCACCATTTAAATCATGACCCTACTGCCTAAAAGGACAAATGAGGAAACCGCTTATATACAGTAATATACATGTTCCAAAAAAGGCACAGTTGCAGACGAAATATATAATTATAGTATAGCTAAATATAAACACAAAAGGTTTCATAAAAAGAGTCTTTAAACTTATTGAACTCTCCAAAACGAGTTGCTACCGATTTCATAAATAAAGCATAGGCTTTACACATCAAAGTGAAAACCAAACACTGTAATTTGCCCCAGATCACTTTAAGTTAGGCTGAAGCTGAGACTGGAATGCGGTTTTGTACTTTGTTCCTAAAAAGGCAGTTTCTTAAATTAAACAGACTCACCAAAGAAGAGGAATTTTGAAAAAAACGTGTTAAATATGAGAAAGTCTCTGCAAAAAAATCAAAAAAGTTATTTCATTCATATGCAGAACGGTTTCATCTCAGGAGTACTAGTACATCATACTAAATCAGTGCACGTTTTTTTTGCAAGTAATAGTTTTCAAACATGATTTTTGAAAAGGTCATGCTTCCAACTACCCTGACAATACCAATAGTGAAGTTTATGTCCAACTAATGAATGCAAATGATTTGTGCAGCTTGAGATGGCTAGGTCTAAAATAAAATACATTTTTTAAAAAGGCACATGCAGGCTCCATGGATAAAATACGCTGCATTCCTCTTTCCTATAAATGCTCTCACTTTGAAGGCAGTGGAAAGCAAAATAAACACCAGGCTCCCTTGAAGACACAGCTTGACATTTGACCTCAGTCTTTGAATGCCCAGCAAATATGACTAGATAAGAATAAGATTTACCGGCCTGTTATTTACAGAAAACAATTGGAGGAAGAATGAATACTGTAAACACAGCTTTGGCATGGGGAGATACAAACTCGAGCTGGGGAGCCGAAAGCAGATAAAGCCAGCAAATGGAAAGCCAAAAAACGTGAGTTACAAAACACAAAGCCAATAGCAAACAACACCTGCTTACCAATACAAAAATATACATATTTAATCAAGTGACACTTCCGCCTTGGATCACTAAAATATTTAAAAATGACCTATTCCAACAAAGGCTTTACTAAGGTGTGAACAATGAGCAGAGAAGACTAAAATATTTCTCCGCTTGAGAACAATTTTATATTTCCAAAATATGTGCCCAATCGTTTACAAGAGTAACTTGTCAAATAATATCCCAGTATTTCCAGTAGAAGTTAAATACGCTCAATTTCCATTGTGGTCGAACAAATTAGAAAAAGAGCTTACAATTTTTTGAACTACCCTCTAGAACAGAGAGAGTGCAATAGGAGTGATTGTAGAGGAACAGCTGGACCCAAAAGTATTTGGCTCTCTTATTTTGGGGGCGTTGTGGAATTTGGACACCGGAGTGGTATCCAGAGAACATGAAGCGCTGTAACCACGTTAGGCTCTTTGGAGAATGTCAACTGATCCTGAATCCTCTATACTGGAAGAGATAGAGGCATTCTTCTCGAAGTTACTTGTCCCCATCTGAATATCAAGGCAGTCGCCTTCTCAAAACTATCAGGAGGCCAAATCCGCAGATTGGTGAAGGAAGGGTTCATAATATTGAGACCCTCAGACACGTTCACTAGATTCTAATTTGAAAAACACTTATTGATGAGACCCAATAAGACTTTGTCAGCAGACTCAGCCAAGGCTTCTTTAGAGGGTATTAAAAATGAGGCATCCCGGGGGGGCGTGGCCTGGCTTGTAGCCAAGCGCAATGGCCGCACATTAGAGGAGCTCCGCGCTCGTAACTGTTTAAAACTCGTTATCCAAAGCGAAATCCGTCCCTGGAGAAGACAAATACATGGGGAAAACAATTGTTACTCCATAGAGATGATAGGAGCCGCTGGAATCCCCTGGGAACGCAGTGTAAAAGTAACGTGAGCGGTGGCCGGCTGAAGACTGCTTGAACGCAGGGTGCAGAAAGAAAGCGAAAGTGTAGGCTGGCCTTGGAGTGTTTCGCCCAGTGGAGAGCTGGGAACTTTACTGAACTTTATCCGGCAATCTCCGGCAGCTGCGGGCTCTAGAATTAAGCCCTGGGACCCAAGTGAGACTGAAACATCAGAGTGCCGGCTGTGGCCGCAGCGCAGGCCCGTTAGTGGCCCGAAGGTAATCCCGCCTCGCACAGAACTCCAGTGTGTAGCTGACTCCAGAACTCGACTGAGACAGGACACTGAGGCAATTGCAGGCCCTTGGGATGTGAAATGCCCACATAGATATCGCTGTTGATACGTCTTTCAAACGTCAGCAGCCCAGACAGGGGAGGCAGGGGAGGCAATCGTGATCACCCAGTGTTAGAAAGGGGAAAAAAACCTTTCTAACACTGGGTGATCACGATACCCACTAGGTTTCATCCTTAGAGGAGTAACCTGTTGGGCATTCATAGGGAGATAGAGAGATTTCGCCTTGCGCATGCACGTGTGTGAGTATTGATCACATTTACAGCACAGAGCGAAATAACATCACACCTCACTATCTAAGTTTGATAGCACTTTATCTCATAGTCACTCCTTTGTTGTTAATTTACTATTGATTGGGGTATAGGAGTGCCTACTCATGCCCTTTCTCTCTTGTTGGTATTTACTGTGACGGGGGTAGCATTCCACCCTTCTAGAGGGAGAAGACATGTTGTTCTAACTATTCCCGGTTAAAGTTAACCAGAGCCTCAGCATCACAAATTGGATGCTGCTGCCACAGACACAAGTCTGACCTCCTGCTGCTGGGAGTCCTTCCAGCGAGGGAGGCTTGGACAATAGGTTTCCTGCCTTGGGAGGTGCTAGCACCACCCCAGACAGGATTTTGTGTATTGGGACAGGGAGGGCTCAAAGGATTGAGACATGCCTGGGGCACACAAGGTGTCCCATGCATAGTCCAGTTCAAACCGGTGCAGGGGCTTTCCTGCCCCAGCTCAGGAGCGAAACTGGAAAAAGGGAAAGGGGTGTAACCGCCCCCTTCCCTGGTCCCACCCATAGGAGGGACCTAGCAGGTAATCCAGCCCCTAAGATCAGTATATAGGTAGGAGCTGAGTCCCTAGGACTTTAGATTATCCTGACTGAAACTTTGAAATGAAACTCTGGACCTTCATCACTCTACTTTGGAAGAAGACGACTGAAGAATCTCCCTTGTTGTCAAGGAGTGACCACCCTACATAAGCAGGCACCATCCAGCGATCGACGACTTGCTTTGCCGCCGCCTCCCGCCGGAGCTGAGCCCAGAGCCTGACAAGAACCGGATTCCCAGACATCCAACATCCCGATCCACAGTCCCTGCAAAGCTGAGACCCGTGGAGGCGACGTGAGACGTGGGACCGGCCATTTTGAAAAGTGTACGACCTGCTAACTGTGCAGCCACCGAGGTCCCCTCGAAGCTGTGCATTGGGGTTTGAGAAGCCCCAGCCCCGAGCAGCATCTGCACTAAAGATCAGCCCTGCACACTCCACGAGTTCTGCGTGGGGCCCTTTTGCATTTTCCTGCCCGAGGCGTCTGCCCAGTCACTTGCCCGTTGGCTAGTGGCCATCTTGGCGACGATCCCGTGAAACTACACCGCTGGTCTGGTTGCTCCAGACTGGCCCTTGCTTCCCTGAAAAGAAGCAGCCCCTCAGACCTTGCTGGTCTGAGTAAGAAGCCTACATCGATTCCTGCGTGGGTTGCCTTTGCCAAGGCTTGTTGCCTCCAATCTTGAAGCCGACACCGCCGACAGCGAGAGCCGTCGTGGGACAGCTCGTGACTCCATCCTGGTTGTGGTCGATGACTCCTGGACCACGTGGCTGCAGAGACAAGCTTTCCATCAGCGCCTGATCGCATCCCGACTTCGCCTGGTTCCATCCTGGTTCCACGCTGGTCACTGGCTAGTGACCCAGACTCTGTCCCCTCTGCTTTCAGGTCCTCTACATCTTCGATCCACTCTTCTCTTCTGGCCGCCTGCAGCATCTTTATTCCAAGGCTCCATAGATCTCCACGACAAAACCCGACACACTTTTGGACCTATGCACCCGCTTCCTCTGGGTTAGGTAACGCAAGTACTACGGTGCTCCTGTAGAGGTTTACATCCCTAGTGTCCTAGTTTCCAGTGGTTAAGTTCTATTCCAGTCGGAAGGCTCCTAATTCTTTAACTTTATAACTTTTACACACCCATTGACTTCAATGTGTACACTTGTGTGCTTTTAGACTCTACACACTCATCCTGTGGGCCTCCTGCTCCCTAACCATTGTTAGCTCAGTGTAGCCCCAGCGATTCCCAAGGCCCTAGGCCTTACCATTGTTCGTATCGTGGTACTTATACCACTTTTTTAATACATGGTTTGACGGGCCACCCCGCCCTATCCACAATTGTGCAACTTTTGTCTATTCTATTGTTACTTGTTTTGCGCTTGTGCTGCTGTGCTCATAAAGAATTCAGGGGTTTGCTTAGAAATAAATACATATATATTTTCAATATATATCTTGTGTGGTGTCCTTTTATTTGGTATTAAAGGGATTTCATATGGTAAAACAGCTGGCTTCACATGCCCTCTTGAGTTTAGCCTAAGACTGCTTTGTCCATGCTACCCCTAGGATAGCTGGTCTATAAGGTTGACTTTACAACCATCACCATGAGGGTTGTTTGGACTGGTGCAAGGTGCTCACTAGAATAGTGAACATCATATACCAGGCCAACTTCTCACACTGCCCACATCAGGTGGGCGAGTTCATCAGTTTTGTTATTAATTATAAGCTCAGAGAAGTGAGGAACAGACACGCACACAGAATCAAGAGGAAGTATAGGCGGGCAGAGGTAGTTTGAGGGCGAAGAGATCACCTCCCAAAATTACGTTAACAATATTGACATGGAATGTCAATGGGTTGGGCAGTAAAGTCAAAAGAACGTTTGTTTTACAGTATTTGAGACCGCATGGCCCAGATGTGGTTTTGCTCCAAGAAACCCACCTGCAGGGTAACCACTGTAAAGCACTTGATGGGTATGGCTATAGGCTCCAGGTGCATGCAGGGTATACAACAGGCTCGAGGGGAGTGGGAGTCCTAATAAGGGCCTCAACACCGTTGATCGGTCAAAGATGCTGGTTTGATACACTGGGGAGGTACGTGGCCATTTAGGCAGGATGCGAAGAGCAGATCGTGAATTTTTGCTCAGTAAATGTCCCCCCACGCCTTCATGCAGATACCTTTGCGCAACTCGGTAAAGTTCTCCTGGAAATGCCACTAGGTACGATGGTGGTTGGGAGCTACATGAACGCAGTGATGGATCCCCAGATAGATAGATTGACGAATGCAACTGGGGCGACAGGGAATGTACCACTGAAGGGGTTCATAGAAGCTATGGGCATGACCGATCAATGGAGGGCACATAACCCAATGGGTCGTCAGTATACACACAAGCCGGCGGTGCATAAAACCCATTCCAGACTGAACTACATCGTCTCCGTGACCTCACAAATAGAACAATTCAGAGATACGACACTTAAAGCACGGGGTATCTCGGATCATGCACCCGTTACGGTTTAACTACAAGGTCCACATAGACATACCACCCTACCTCCCAGACTAGATACATGGCTTTTTAGAAACAAACAATTTGCACATAAGGTACAGGCACACACTGCACAATACTTTGACCTCAACGAGGGCACAGTAGACTCTGCCTCTACACTATGGGAGGCCTATAAAACAGTGATCAGGGGTTTTATCCAGGCCGAAATTGGAATCTATAAGAAAGAGCAAATTAAAGAGTAAAAAACCCTGGAACTTGAAATAACACAATTGGGGGAGGAACTGGGAGAGGAGGGAAGGACCGATTGTGAGGAGGCTTGTCAGCTGGTTTACAAGAGACAGGAACTGAAAGAACTGAGAGGTAATAAAGCAAAAGCACATGCACTAGCAGTCCAGAGGAAAATATATGATGTGGGGGACAAAGCAAATAAGCTAATAGTGTGGTTTGAGCGCAGGGACAGAGATAGGAGCTGGGTCCCAGAAATACAAAACCTTGGGTGAGGAAGTAAACGAGTAGGAAAGGAAATAGCGGAGGAATTACCTAAATACTACGAGGGCATATATACCTCCAGTACAAAGCGGACAAGGGGAGACTGTGATGCTCTGCTGTGCAAAATGAATCTCCTGAGCTTAGAGAAAGATGACAAACAGGCCTTGGACCAAGAAATAACGTGGAAGAGGTCACGAATGCCCCAGCTGAATTACAATATGGGAAGGTAGCCGGTCCTAACGGTTTGCAGATAGAATCTACAAAAGTGTGGCGAGCAAGATAGCTCCACACCTTTTAAATATGTACAAGGATGCAAGGGGAACTCCCAGTAGATTTGCGCACAGCTACTATCGTAGTAATCCCCAAAAAGGGCAAGTCCTGACTGAATGTGGGTCATATAGAGCCATATCGCTTTTGAATGTGGAGGCAAAGGTCCTAGCCAAGGTCCTAGCAAACAGGCTGAGACCAGTGATAGCCACACTGGTCCATCCAGATCAATCAGGAGTCTTGCCCCACCGGAGTATGCAACTGAATCGGAGGCGATTGTACAGGATTTTACACTGGCACAAACAAACGCCGGAGAGGGCCGCAGTCAGGCGCACAACGCCCATTGGACTCAAAGGGCTTCAGCCCCCCCGTTGTGTGTGTCAGCCCGGGTTGAGACAGCTTCCCGGGCACACAAAACAGCCGCACCCGAGTATTTCACAAGTCTTTTAAAGACCTTTTGTGTGTTAATGAGGCTTTGATGTCCCCCCCTGCTTAGAGCCCCTGCAGCTCCACTCTGCATTTTGCTTGAAGAATCATACCCCCTCCCCCGAAATTTTTTCTTAGCGACCCCCCCCCCCCCCCCCCACGAAATTTGACTCTAGTTGCTCCTCTGGCCGCAGTCTTCCTATTGTTAGACACGCATATGGCGTTTGATAGTATAGAGTGGCAGTTTATATTTGCCACCCTGGACAGATTAGGCTTTCGTCCTGAGTTCTGCTCCAGGGTGAAGCTTTTATATTCAAACCCACAGGCTAGAGTGCGAGTGAATGGAGAGGTTTTCCGCTCTTTTTCCCGCAGTAAAGGCACGAGACAGGGATGTCCGCTGTCGCCGATGATTTTTGCCCTCGCATTGGAACCTCTGGTGACATGGATGCGTAATGACGCTGTACTACAGGGGATACCGGGGGGAGGGGACTGGGAAGATAGAATATCTCTATATGAAGATGAGATCCTTGTGCATCTAACTGATCCATATAGGTCGGATCATAGGGTCCTTCAGGTCTTTCGACTGTTCTGCACTAACTCTGGGTACACAATCAACTGGACTAAATCTCATATGTTCCTGCTGGCCAGTGAAATCCCACAGAGACTAGCAACTAATGTTCCCTTACAAATGAAAACTAGATTTGCCTATCTAGGCATGCAGATTTCCACAAATGATGAAGACTTTCTTGTGGAGAATGTACATCCACAGACACAGAGGTTAAGAGAGGACATGGAACATTGGAGGAAACTGCTGGTGTCACTGATGGGAGAGCGGTCCTCTATAAAATGATGTCACTACCCCGGCTATTTTATGTAATACAAAATACTCCTCATGTGATCCCACAGAAAGTATTCAGAGATATAAATAGTGAGGTGCATAAACTCCTCTGGTTCGGCGGTAGCGCCAGAATAGCCCTAGGGAAGCTGCAGAGGGGAGTATTCGCATGGGGATTGGCTGTCCCTGATATCATCAAATACTACTGGGCTACACAATTGATTGTGGTCTATGACTGGACCTTTGAAGAGCGTGGAGACCCAGCATTCAGGGCAGATCACTGGGCGATGGGGACAAGGGGCTACATAGCAGCTTTATATGGCGGACACACAGATAAGTATTTGCCTACGCATACGGGATCAATTATCCAAGTCTGGAAAGAGCCGACAAAACACGTGGGGTGGAAGGGCAAGTTAACAGGGATAACGCCATTGTGGGTCAGTGAACAATTGACAGAACTGAGGGCTCTCGGGGAGACTTTCAAGAAATGGGAAGTGCTTGGGATTGAGAAATTATAGGATATATTAAGGGGCCAGAAACCACTTATATTTATGGAACTCCACGGGAGAGAAGGAGTTGGCGGAAAAGGAAAAATATAAATACTTACAACTCACACATGCATTATACCAGCACATAAGGGAGGGTGATACCCTTCCAGACATTACCCGCTGGAAGATAGATTACTGATGGACCCGATGGAGACTAAAGCCACCTCCTTGACATATAAAATGTTGCTCTATAACTCTCCTAATCCGATAGATCCTCTCCGGGCAGCATGGGAGACGGACTTGGAGCTACTAGAAGATGACGACTGGGAAGAGGAGGTACAAAGCCCCAGAGAAGTGTCAATAAGAGCCAGGTTCCGCCTGGTACAGGTGTGTATATTACATAGGTCATATGCCTCCAGATCACTAATACATAAACTGGGATATGGATTGTCCGAATTCTGTGTTAGGGAATGTGGAGAAATAGGTACCTTTTTCATATTTTGTGGGACTGTAAATATATACATGAATACTGGAAGGGAGTGGCAAAAGGCATGTCAAAAGTCACGGGGATAACAATTCCAGTTGACTCACGCTGGATGATTCTGTGTGTAACAGGGGAAGTGAAATGGCCGACGTACACAACGTACACAAAGTGGCTGCGATGGTGGCAAAACGAAATATAGCCCAAGGGCAGAGAAAGTGATCTACAAAGCCAAAGGTTGTCCACAAAAATAGGATAACATTTGGGGATGATGGCAGAAATACTATGGGTATTAGGTAGAATAGGGGGGAAGTGGCAATTCCAAATTAGGTTAAAACACTCCGAGAGTTCACTAGGGACTCAAGGAGAGGGCTGTGATTGTGGGTATACTGTCAATAACGACTATATGCTCTGTACATGTACCATGGAAATGGAGACACTGTTTTATACTGAGTTTGTTTAATACAAATATTAATAATGTAATGAGGCATTACAGCTAGATTTCTCTACTGGGAATTTACTCTATATGGAGCTTTCATGATTTTCATGCAAGCAGCTGGGAATGTTCTGCAGCTCCTCGTGTTACCTTCTACGTTCTGTCCTATTTCCAAATAACCCTGATTTTCTTCCTTCTCTTTCTCTGAAAACTATTGTTATTTTATTTTTATTTCATCATAGCTTTGCTTTATTCCCTTACTTCCTTTCTACAACCTTTCACTACAGTGATCTTTTGTTTGACCAGAATATTTGGATCACACTTGACTTTGCTAATGATAAAAGTGGTTCAATTTCTTGTTGGCATCAGGCGCCAATTTTTACAGTGATATCTATTTGATTAGACCTATGATATACGTTTCTGCATTGCGTAATTTATTGTTTAATAAATGATTTTAGCTAAAATAATGATGGACTGGACTTGTATATCTATAAATATTTCCAAGCAGCGCAGCTGAGGCTTAGCTAAGTGAATCCCAAAAACCTGAAATAAGTTTTGGCCCTCACAGTCTCTGCTACCCACAGGACATTGATCAAAGGGACCAAGCAAAATGCACAGTTGTGCGATTATTATACTGACTACTTCCCTTGTCAGTGTGTCTTTTTGCGCCACTATACCAGCACAAGCTAATGACACTGGTACAAGATAAAATATAATCCCTATATGAGATGCCAGAACCTTTAAGGATTGTCTTGTGCAAGGGATTAAATGGTTCAAGACAAGTTACGTTACTGCCAACTACGAGGAGTGAGACGACATGGTGCACACAGTGACACGCCATTGTGTCATAAGGCTGGAGCACCTTCACCACTCAACTCAGCCTGAAGCACTTTCTGAAACACTTGGTGAGAGGAGGGAGCCTTAATATTGGCTCTTGGCTAAATTCAAGTTGAGATATAAACACAGCAAGGACGATATCAACTCTGTCAAGAGTGAACAGGAGGCACACAAAGGAATTGAAGAGCAATAAAATCTATTACAAACCTTGGCATAAGTAGGCTGAGTTCATCAAGCAAACTCACTTCATCTTGAAACAAAAGAGTCTCACATTAACCCAGAGCGAGGCTCCAATGATTAACAACAAAAGGGTGAACATAATTTCAGAAAAACATCATGAAGTCAGGGCAGACTAGCTGCACAGCTGTCCAGCTAAAGATCTCCAAGTGGTGCTTACCAGCATTTCTCCTGTGCACTAAAGGCCATTGGCGAGCACAAAGATACCCATGATAGAATCTGTGGGGAAGTCCGAGAAGGTAGTCCCTCAAAGAGTCAGGACCAACTCTCAATGACTATCAAGCAGGAGGTGCGCCCTCAGAAGTGTCTTCAGGGTGGCATAGTATATATGTATTGTGACCCAGATAGGGAACAATATTAAAAACACTCATACAGACTCACTGACACCATGAAAAGATTGTGCTGCACTTTGGAAGCCATAGTTAGAGCCTGGTCTTCAGACAAACTGAGCACTCAAACTGAGATGCTACAAGGACCCTTACAACACCAAAACCAACTTCTGCAATGCCATGACCAACGTGGCAAAATAGATGAGCAGCAGCTGCTTCAAAATCACCTTGGATAAAACAGAGGCACTGATCTTAGGAAGAAACACCACCATATGGGACTACAGTTAGTGGCTGGCAGAACTCTGACCAAAACTCACATTGACAGACCATGCGCGCAACCTCAGCATCATCCCAGACAACCAACTCGCCATACAATGACAAGATAACACAGTTGCCTCCTCCTGCTTACACATCCTCTGAATGCGCAGACTTTTCAGATGGATCCCCATCGATACCAGAATGACCATCACGCAAGTCCTTGTTACCACTCGCCTCGACTGTGGCAATGCTTTCTATTTCGGAATCTCCACCCAGCTCCTGAAAAAACTTCAGACCATACAGAACACTGCGGCCTGACTCATCCTGGACTTCACCAAACAAACTTACATCACTCCTCATCTCAGAAACCTCCACTGGCTCCTCATCCAGAAGAGATGCCAGTTCAAGATCCTCACGCACCCATAAAAGCTCTCCACGATCCAGGACCATTGACTGAACTGCCACCTGCCTGCAAGACACCTGTGTTCCGTCTCACTTGCACACCCCCTGCATCAGTCGCAGCCACAGTGGAGGCTGCTCCTTCGCGTTCATCGCTACCAAACACTGGAACGACCTACTTCTCCACCTCCGAACAGGAGCGCCCTGGCGGACTTCATAAAGAGACTCATGACCTGGCTTTTCAACAGAGACCTAACACCCCCAGCGCCAATAGACCCTTAGGTGGTGACAGTTCTGTGCTATACAAATGCTGAGCAGGATCAGCTAAAGGTGTCAATTTACTGGGCTATTAAACTCAACATCTTTCTCAAACAAATAAGCCTGCATCTGTACCTTTTTCACCCTTGCTAGAAGTAATGCTTCCAATGCAAAAGTCTCTGCATGGTGTACGTGAAGTAATCATAGATATTATGATGGAATGAAAACACACACTGTGCTTTAAAAATCTATAGCTAAGGATATGTGTGTACTAAATTAATGTATGCCTGCTCTGGTAGGGCTAGTGGTACCCCCGCAGCCACCCATCTCCTCAAGAAGTAGTACGAGGAAGCAGAAGAAGGGCAGATAAAGGATTCCTCGCAAAGCTAATCTTCAATTTACACCTTAATTATTCCAATACTCGTTAAGAGATAAGGAGCAATCCAATAATTTATCCGAGGTATACCATATATGGTAGTAGATTCACCAAGGTCCACAAGCATTGTAAATTAATATTGAAATGTAAAACCAAGGGAGCTACAGAAAGAATAGAATAGAAAATAAGAGCATTAGAAGTAAAAATCAGGAAAAGCTTCAAAGATTGCCAAATCTGGGGACAAATAGAAGAGTAGCCCTGTCAAGAAGGATACTAAGTAAATTGAAAAAGAAAGAATGACTAGCAAGTTTTCCATTCACCATTAGAGGGATGAAATCGATGGTTGTAAGGAACCAGGGGAAATGAGGGCACAAACTAACATATATGTAGATCAGCTAGCACCTGTGAAGCCTAAGCTTCAGATGGTTACATCATCTTTAAAAGAGGACAACAGAAATCCAAAAGAGACAAATGTGATCCCCTCTTGTATTTGGATACAGTTCACACGGGTAAGAAAATCCTTAAATGGAAGCCGTTGAATAGCTCTCATCCCCAACAAACTTTTAAAATCTGCACCTCCCTGATGACAATATCCTTCAAAATTTGAAAGAAGTGGCTGTTGTTAGTACCAAGGCAGGGAAAAAGGTGTCTGAAGTAGTTTTTTCTTTCAAAGTTGATCCATAATCTGATACTGGAGGTAGAAAGGGAATTAAAAACCCAGGGGCTTAGAATAATGCAAAATGCGGACGCAATGCAAAGAATGGAGAAGATATTTCTAAATAATTATGCAGGGCTCTGCAATACGCAGATAAATCTATTAGATGCGGATGGCCCTGGGGAGGCGCAGAGTAGTTTTGTTGGGGTCAATAGAGGAAAGCAAAAACGTACTGTCCCTCAAAATAGTAATAACAGCTCAGGTTGTCATCTATGGCTAAGCAACAAATACTCCTGCTTACGTAAGCTTCACACGGAGGACTTCAACTTTAAGCTATATTTATTAGGAAAAATGCCTGCCAGATAATCTAGGAATTCTCTCCTGGAATGTTCATGAGTTAAAGAGATTGTTACATATGGGAAGTCTAAACAAAATGTTGTTTGAAAATCTAATACTTTGTTAACAGGAAGCATGGTTGTCTGGCACTATACCAGTTTTTGATAGGTGTTATACAAAATTGTAGAGAGGTGGAAAAATGGGAACATGGAGCCCAACGAATAAGTTACGTACCTTCCGTAATGCCTTATCTGGTAGAGACTAGATCTAGCTTCACATTTCTTCCCTTAGAATTACTCCTAGGCGCCAGACTGGATCCATTAATGTTTCTATAGTAGTACCTCTGCGCGTCAGTAGAGGGTGTCAAGCGACTCCGTAATGACGCTGTCCTCCGGATAAGACATTGTTAGAATCCATATATGCCCTCCTCTGACATGCTGACGTGAGTTCTGTCCGCGACTACTTTCCGCACTAAAACACAGAGCCACGTATAGAAACTGCCATGAAAACAGTGTGCCCAAAAATGATTCTTTTTTTGAAAGACACGTATATTAAGTATCAGTGGTTGTTTGATATATATATACAAGCAGCCTGTCCCGACGTTGTCCGAGTATGAATTGCTGCCGGCCAGTAGTATATTGTTTTGTAGGATTTCGTTTTGATAGCATTTCTTATCTGTGACAGGCCTGTGAAACGCTCCGATTCACAGTGCACTGCTGATGCACTTAAGAGTGCTTTTTCAGTAGTGTGTGAACTCGAGTTTCCCTACTTTATTTTTCCTTGCAATATTATATAGCGCAAACTTTACAATTACATTACAGAAGAACACATTCATTTGTGGTAGGCATGGGGAGACAAAACGATTTGCCTGGAATCACAGGATGTTGAGCTGATGCAGAGATTCGAATGTAGCTCCCCAGCTCTAAAGTTTGCAATTCTAGAACTTGTGGCAGGAGGTGCGTCTAAAAGTGTATGTCGGTGCTGGCCATCGATGAGAGAGAACTGTCCATTTTTCAAATGGGTGGTGAAAAATTATCAGTATGTTGCTGGAGATGTGGGCCGCCGTGCCAATCACAACACCCAATACAGCGTTGGAAAGGGCAGTTGCAGCAGAAGGACATAGGCTATGCAGACGCCCACCATATACATTTAAAAGGTAAAAGAACCGTGCCAGCAAAGTAGCCCCTTGTGGGTGTGTCTGCGTTGTGCTGTGGGCGTGTGCTGGGGGGCGTGACAAACGCTGGGGGCGTGTGGTACGTTCGGCCCTTCATGCCATGTCTCATATCGTGTGCTAATCCCACCCTGCTCCCTTTAAATACCCCTGCACCCCATAATCATAACCCACCCTTCCTCCTTAAAATACCCCAACACCCTTAAACACTAACCCATCTTAACCCTATAAATACCCCCTGTACCCCAAAACCCAAACTTAGCTCTGAACCCTATACATACTCCTGTACCTCAAAACCCAAACCTACCCCTGAACCCTAAAAATACCAATGCACCCCAAAACCCAAACCTACCCCTGAACCCTAAAATACCCCTGTACCCCAAAACCCAAACCTAGCCCTGAACCCTTAAAATACTCCTGTACCCCAAAACCCAAACCTAGCCCTGAACCCTAAAAATACCCCTGTACCCCAAAACCCAAACCTAGCCCTGAACGCTAAAAATAACCCTGTACCCTAAAACCCAAACCTACCCCTGAACCCTAAAATACCCCTCTACCCCAAAACCCAAACCTAGCCCTGAACCCTAATAATACCCCTACACTTTTAGACACACCTCCTGCCACAAGTTCTAGAATTGCGAACTTTAGAGCTGGGGAGCTACGTTCGAATCTCTGAATCAGCTCAACATCCTGTGATTCCAGGCAAATTGGTTACTTGTTATGCAGTCCGCCATGATAAACCAATTTTGCAGACGCAGATTTAATAATTTTGCCTGAGGCCTGCCACCAGGCTCCCGTAGCTGAGCTGGGGCAAGGCAAGCTGGAACTGCGCAGGTGCAGAATGAAGGCTTCTGGAAAGGCGCAACACAAGGAACAGCAAATTTAAAGTGCGCACTCCTCTCTGCCTAGAAATAAAACTGGCTGGCCATATTCTGCAAATAAACGTAAAGATTATACATCAGTCACAGTGAAATGCACTTAAATTGTGAATTGGAAAAAACTATAAAATGTAAATTAGTACAGCCTGTCAGCTCAGATTGCATATGTAAGAGGAGAAAGTGAAAACATACTACAAAGTGGCCAGGCAAAATACTCACACTTTAGGGATAGTGTGTATCCAAATATATAAAGTCCACCAATTTAACCTTTGGGTAATGCACCATCATAAATCCTCGATGGTGTAAGCACCATTCTATTGTGGGTGTAACAGAAATGTACAGTATATACACAATGAAGCAAATTAAAATACAGAGAATATCTTTACGCTCTCTGATAATAGAGCTGGTAACGCCCAAGTAGGTCTTCACTACCTCAGAAAAAAATGTAAACCATACATGCAGTGTGGTGGAATGCAAATCCACTATAAGGAATCATATCCCAACTCCTAATACATGGACTGATCAAGAGGTCATTATGCTTTTGTACTGAAAAATAAAATAAAATGTAAATAACACACAATAAGATGAGTATGAAACAGTGTGTATTTTCCTATATCTATTCAGCCAGGTTATAAGAGAGACAGAGAGCTAGAGGTGTACTGATAACTCTTCGTTGGAGTTTAACCCCCTGAGCAATCTACAAATTTAACATAAGTATGTATCTTGATTCCAGCCTCCTGAGCTGGAGCTGCCTATTGCCTTCCCTCTGGCTCTTGGGGACAGCGTTGAAGACAAAATAAACTAAATCCTTAGTAATGCCCTGATTGTTTTTTCAAATCTGTTTTATTGTTTGTTTTTGGTGCGACAATGTACAGGGAAACAGTTATTTATGTATTTTCATACATTCGGTATATCCGTATCGGTACATGTTTGTGCATTACTTATTTCAGTATAGCATCAAATGGTGTTTACACTCTACATGACAGACTGTCCATTGAGTCCTGACTGTCGTTTCTTCAACAGAAAAGAGACACATACATTACTAGAGTTTCAGTTATCTCTAAATGTTATGTAGAGCTGTGGCAGCTCGCAGTGAGCTATAAAATGTTACATATGTAGTGCTCTACAACAGTGCTTCCTGTTTCGACATTGTGATCTTATGAACAGATGAATCAAGCATGAACAAAGTAACGAGAAGAACAAGAACAATACCTGCCCATAATATCCTCTCCTTTCCAGCTTAATATTGCCCTGATGACATTGGTTAATGTGTCTGGCTACTGGATAGCTTTTGTCATTATTGGCTATTACCCTGAGGTGTTGCAATACTCTAATGTGGACTTGGTGTATACTGCTTCCCACATATCTCTTTTTGCATGTGCCCTCAAGCACATATACCACAAACTCACTTTTGCAGCTATATGTGTCTCTGATCTCAAATGGTGTGCTTCTGAAAGGTGTCTGTATAGTGTTCACATTGCGGCCATAGCTGCATGCTTTACATTTTGAGCTGGCCTGTGATGGATTGCGGTCCAGCTCACCCAGCATAGATTTCGCTCTCCTAAATTATATGAGAGGGACACGGGGTGCTGCGGGCCTATAACAGGGTCAATCTTAACAATATTCCAATTTTTATAAAGAATATTGTGACGTTTTGCATGGTAACCTGTAATGAGACGCGGTATGCCTGGACTGTCTGTTTTCTTCTTGTTTTTGCTCATGCCAAACAGCATTCCCTCTCTGTTTAAATAAAAAAAAATCGTAAATCCGGTATTTGTAAAGCGCTAACTATTCCCCCTTACGGGTCTCAAGGCACTGGGGGCCGTCATGGAAATTAAGTGAGCTACTGCACAGAGTCACATGGTGCTGAACTGATCTGTCACAGGAGCCGGGGATCGAACCATGAGCCCTGTGCTCCGAAGTCTGCTGCCCTGGCCGCTGCACCACACCACACCCCAGTTTTGTTTTTTGTTTCTGCTGCCATCAGAACCTCCTGACTATAGCTCTTGTGCTCTCAATCTCTTAAAGAGATCCTCTGTCACTTCTCTTAGAGCTTTTTCACCACTACAGTTACGTTTCGTTTCATACGCAAGCATTCAGCTGTTTTTAAGTTTTGTAGGGTGGAAGTTGGTGGCATGTAAGATGGAATTACTGAGGTGGACTTTCTATATGTACTGGTGTTTATTTTGTTGTCCTCTATGTATACCACCAGGTCTAGGCAAGTGTACTTGATTGATGCTGATGTCACAGGTGAATGTGAGGTTCAAATCATTGTTGTTTATCTCATGTGCGAATCTGTTAGCCGACTCAGGTGATCCCCTCCAAAGGATGAACAGATCGTCAATGTATCTGGTCCAAAGGACCACGTTTTTTGTCCATTCCCTGGCATGGCATGTCTGGAGTACCTTCTCCTCCCGCAGATTCGCACAGCTGGAGGCAAAGCGGATTCCCATGGCAGTCCCATGTATTTGCTTATAGATATAATTTAATTTGCGGGTTTCTAACGCGCTAGAATCGACTCCTGAAGGAGTATCTCTGCGCAATAGACCGCTGGGGAACCCGTCCTGGCTTTCCCTGTGAGATGGTCCCTACTGGGTATCTCCAAGGTGAAACCAGGCATCCCCGGCGTATGTGGGGGGCCGTTGTGGAGATGAGGCAAGCTAATGCCCAGAGTTGCCGAGTGTGATCCCTGGTTAGAGTAGGCACCGAGGTGAGAATTATGGAGTCCGCCGACCCTGGTCCACGACCCTGCCGCGTCGGGAATTGAACCCTGGTCCCGGGCCATCCTCTGCTCCCGGGTCTGCCGCCTCTAACCAGTGAGCCACACCACTCCACTTATGTATGCTGGTCATACATAAAAAGATTGTTATCCAGACACCATTCAGCCATACTAAGAAGCACCTGTGTGTGCTGGTGCAAGTATAAAGGTCTGGAACCTAAGTAATGAATCAAGGCTCTGAGCCCGTTGGTGTGCTTAATGCTCGTGTACAGAGCTGTAACATCTAAGGTCATGAGTACACACTGTTCCTCCCATGGCACATTGTATATTTTCAGCAGAAAATCCCCAGTGTCTTTTATGTATGAGGGTAATTTACATACATATTCCTGCAAGAAATGACCTATATATCTTGATGTATTTTCAAATAGCCCTCCTTTGGAGATGATAGGTCTCCCAGGTGGATTGCTTGTGTTTTTGTGCACCTTGGGAATAAGGTACAGTATGGGCGTTACAGGGTAATCCGTTTTTAAGAAATCAAATTCTCCCTTTAAAATCAACCCTAAACCTCTCCACCTGTACAGCTCTGTATGAAATCTTTCTTTTAAGGCTTGAATGCTCAAGGGACCCACCCTACAGTAGCAGGCCCTGTCCCGAAGTTACCTGGATACTTTCTTATTATACATTGTCAAAGGCCAGAGTAAAACATTGCCTCCTTTGTTGGGCCACCTTACGCCAATATCCTGTCTTTCCTTCACTTTGTTAATGACTTGCTTATACAGCATTGTTAAATTATGTTCTGTATGGAGAAATGTGTTACTTAATTCAATGGCAAGTTGTTTTAACTCTTTTATCACATTTTCGCCTAAATGTCCAATGAGTCTCCGGGCATGACAGGTAGAAATATCGATTTGGTTTGGAAAGGGGTTGTACGGATGCTGCCATATATGTCCAATCCCGTTTCTGCTGATAGTTCCTCAACTGGTCTATTGCTTTGCTCGGTTCCTCCTAGTAATCCATCCAGGACTTGCAGTAATGCCATATTCTCAACAGTTAAAAGTTCCACGCCTGAGGTGTTGGTAGTCACGTTTGGCATGCTGCTGGCTTTGTTCTTAAAATATTTTTTTAATTTTAATTTCCTGATGAAATGAAAAAAATCAATACGGGGTTGTGTATAGTCAAAGTTAGTTTTTGAGCAAAAAGTAAGTCCTAATGATACATGTCCTTTCTGTGACAAATTGTTTAAGATTATCAGTCAAATTAAGAGATACTAGAGGGACTTGCTGAGCAAAATATCATCATAATTTTGACCGACAGGCGGGGGGGGGGGGGGCGATGGGCCTAACAAATGAATTGTAGGATTAACAGCTCCTGTATCTCTCTTGTTTTCCTTTTAAATTGCATATCTTGTCATTTTTACATGGTACTTTTATGGCGTTAAATGTAAAATGCCGAATAAAGAACTTGAATTGAAAATTGAAGTCCTAATGATAAAATCTTTTCTTCCTGTTTGTTTAGTTCAATATCTGTGAGATTTATAACTGTGTTGTTGAAGTGTTCATCACTTTCTACTTCCTCGGTATTTGTTTGGCTGCGTTATTTATTGTACTTGACTCCCCAGTGTATGTATGTATGTATGTATGTATATGTATGTATATGTATATATATATATATATATATATATATATATATATATATATATATATATATATATATATATATATATATATTCACCCACCATAAGCTACAGTAAGTAACTCACGAACGGCCACTTCAAGCGTGCTGTTTCAGTTTCTTTTAATGGAGACAGCAGAGCAAAGCATTACGCGTTTCGCCTCCACGAGGCTTAATCATATGCAGCATTGCAGGGGATGGGTTCGTTTAGTATTTGAAGGTAAACGTAGCTTTAAACATTGAAAAGGGACTAGTGTCCAACATTTCGAATTTTAAGGGGACAGCAAGGTTTTCATGATTCGTTGTGCATCACAATGTCAGTAAGTACCAGTAGTTACATCAGGACACTTCCATGAAAATAAAGTATTTCCATAATACCTGTGTTCCGACATTGTGCAAATCTCTAATAATGTTTTACTCTGTGTTGATTGAACCACAGTATCCAGAAAGCACCCTTGCTGTGACTCTTTGTCATTGTAGTCCTTCAATGTAGTCCTTGGCAAAATTATCACTTCAGATCAGCCGACAGCCTCTTTCATCATGCCTTTAATAGGAAAGATTCCATGTGTGGCTTGTATTTCCCGGCGGCGGCGTTTACCAAAGTTCATTTCGCTACCATCCACATTTTGTTGTTTTCATTTTCGTCATCCAAAGAACATTGCTCAGCACGATGGGCTCGGAGACAGTCTCCTTCGCCAACCCTGGCTGTGACCGTGTCCGTCTCTCCAGTCGAGGTGGGCCCCTCAGTGAGGCCACTTCCATTCCCCTGTAGTAGATTTTCACTTCTTCACAGCCGGCGGGCGCTTTTTAAACTGGATACTCTCCAACGTTTCATATCCTGACAATAAAGCGCCTCCACCAAACGAGTCAGAGCCGTATATATATATATATTGCGAGGAGTGCTGTTTTTCATTCAATTCGCGCACATGCCAGAGGTGCGCTGGAGGCTCCGGTTCTACAAAGCGGCAGAAATCAACTGGCACCTGCTTCCAAAGCATCTTTGTTTCCCGTTTCCCGGACCAGTTTCTGCCCGCTTCGAGTGTTGTGTTTGCCTCAGCCTTCTGCCAGCTGGCAGCTTGTTACTTAACGAGGAGTCGGCTGCATTGTCTGTTCGGCTCGACATTTTGGCTTAACTTTTGGCTGCACTGCGCTCGAGGCTTGAACTGAGAGGGATGTGTAGGAGTGCAGGACTTTCTATCTACGTGCATACCCCACTTCACTACTGCATCTTTACCTTCTACTCTGTCTGCCGTCCCCTGGAATACTCGCCAGCAGCACTGTCTTCTGGGAGTTGAAGTTTCATTTGTGCCACCATGGTCGAATCAATATGTGACTTGGGGGCGGGAGCTTACTTACCTTCCAATGAGGGTGGTACTGGACATTTTGAAGATGCAGGTGGGGCCATCACGTGTCAGCAACAGCAACCGAAGAAGGCTTATTGCCGAAATGCATTTTGCTACGCTGTCTTTCAATAAATGGCTCCTGCACAGTTCCCTCGTGTGGCCTCTTCTCCTTTCCTAAACTGCGAGGAGTGCTGTTTTTCATTCAATTCGCGCACATGCCAGAGGTGCGCTGGAGGCTCCGGTTCTACAAAGCGGCAGAAATCAACTGGCACCTGCTTCCAAAGCATCTTTGTTTCCCGTTTCCCGGACCAGTTTCTGCCCGCTTCGACTGTTGTGTTTGCCTCAGCCTTCTGCCAGCTGGCAGCTTGTTACTTAACGAGGGGTCGGCTGCATTGTCTGTTCGGCTCGACATTTTGGCTTAACTTTTGGCTGCACTGCGCTCGAGGCTTGAACTGAGAGGGATGTGTAGGAGTGCAGGACTTTCTATCTACGTGCATACCCCACTTCACTACTGCATCTTTACCTTCTACTCTGTCTGCCGTCCCCTGGAATACTCGCCAGCAGCACTGTCTTCTGGGAGTTGAAGTTTCATTTGTGCCACCATGGTCGAATCAATATGTGACTTGGGGGCGGGAGCTTACTTACCTTCCAATGAGGGTGGTACTGGACATTTTGAAGATGCAGGTGGGGCCATCACGTGTCAGCAACAGCAACCGAAGAAGGCTTATTGCCGAAATGCATTTTGCTACGCTGTCTTTCAATAAACGGCTCCTGCACAGTTCCCTCGTGTGGCCTCTTCTCCTTTCCTAAACTGCGAGGAGTGCTGTTTTTCATTCAATTCGCGCACATGCCAGAGGTGCGCTGGAGGCTCCGGTTCTACAAAGCGGCAGAAATCAACTGGCACCTGCTTCCAAAGCATCTTTGTTTCCCGTTTCCCGGACCAGTTTCTGCCCGCTTCGAGTGTTGTGTTTGCCTCAGCCTTCTGCCAGCTGGCAGCTTGTTACTTAACGAGGAGTCGGCTGCATTGACTGTTCGGCTCGACATTTTGGCTTAACTTTTGGCTGCACTGCGCTCGAGGCTTGAACTGAGAGGGATGTGTAGGAGTGCAGGACTTTCTATCTACGTGCATACCCCACTTCACTACTGCATCTTTACCTTCTACTCTGTCTGCCGTCCCCTGGAATACTCGCCAGCAGCACTGTCTTCTGGGAGTTGAAGTTTCATTTGTGCCACCATGGTCGAATCAATATGTGACTTGGGGGCGGGAGCTTACTTACCTTCCAATGAGGGTGGTACTGGACATTTTGAAGATGCAGGTGGGGCCATCACGTGTCAGCAACAGCAACCGAAGAAGGCTTATTGCCGAAATGCATTTTGCTACGCTGTCTTTCAATAAACGGCTCCTGCACAGTTCCCTCGTGTGGCCTCTTCTCCTTTCCTAAACTGCGAGGAGTGCTGTTTTTCATATATATATATATATATATATATACCAAACAATTCCCACCACTTCCGACCACTTCCGTGTTCCGGCGAAGAAGGAACTCAGACCACCACAGCAGATCAGGCAAGATGTAAGTTTATTTGCGTTTCACCCGCAGCCTGCAACGACGCATTTCGGGCTTCACGAGCCCTTGATCACATTCCACATATATATATATTTACCAACGAAAGCACAAAGGTGCATAGAAGGGATTGGGAAGAAAATGGAGAACTAGTTTGCGGAGCAGGAATGACTGAGTGGGGCAGTAAGGAATCTGCGGCTAGATCTAGTCTCTACCAGTGAAGGCGCTACTGAAGGCAAGCAATGTATTCATCTGATACAGACGTCTAGCCGCAGATTCCTTACCTTAGAATAGATACCCAAGCAATATCATTCTGGAGAAGGGTCTGCAAATTGATTCCAAGACATATCCCAGAAAAGGTATGGCAGACAGGAGGGAAGAACACTCCATATAAACATAGCACTACTGTGCCCCTGGGAAGAGCAACCGGTCCAAGAGACCGAGGAGAAAGGCTAAGGACAACAGCTAAAACTACAGGGCCAAACTCTCAGCCATAGAATAGTGAAAGCAGAGGACTCCACCCAATAGCTGATAAAGCATCACAAACAATAGCAACAATCATGGCCATAAATCACATTAGGCAATGGAAGAACTTCAAGAGATAGAAGGCTCTCCGGGACTATGCAGCGTAGAATCCAGAGAAAAGAAGGAAAAAACACATAGATATATATATATGTGATCAAGGGCTCCAGGGCCCGAAACGCGTCATGGCAATCATGAGGGTGCACAGTGTGAAATAAAGACGCTTTAAAATAACCTCAATGGGTCCGTCTTCGTTATTTGGCCTTTACTGAATATCGAAGTTCCAGTCATATATATATATGTATATATCGTCACACGTTCCCAAGAATTGATGTCAGGAAAGAAAAACGGCCAGCACTCCGATGTCGTGATCTTGTTAATTATTTTATTTCCAAACCCCCCAGCACCCCCGACAGACGCGTTTCGCTCAAGGCTACGTCAGTGTCTACTGCTGATGATATCACATATTACATCATTCATGACATGGTCAGTGACCTATGGTTTTTTCAGTGAATTTCAAAGGTTTTGTAAATGTCAATTTGTAAATGTATTAATTGTTATATTTATTTATTTTTTATACTGCTTTACTACACTTTTTTAAACTATTTTTAGATATTTTATTTTTTAAATTACATTATACATTACATTACAAATATACTTTCTAAGAATGAATTACTTTACTTAAAATACTTTGCAAATAGGCAATAGACTTTTAACTACAGTAGTTACAGTTGTTGCAATGGGCAACACAATTTCAAACACAATGCAACATTTAGCTCAATGGGAATTTCTAGTTAAATGCAATTAGTTACTTTATGGATTACTTTTCTAACCACAGGACTGGATCATAGATTCAGTCCTGGGACATCTCCTGTAAACAGTTGAGTAAAATCGTTTTGCTTACAGTAGTGATTTTTTAAGGAATATTATTGTATTTTAAAAGTTGACACTTAGAAACTTTTTCACCAATGTTATCCTATGGGAGGAAATTCACTTCCCAGGTAAGTAGTGTTATTGTTACTTTTTCTTACTCAGTGGTGGATCCTGGATCGAGCACTGGTGCATCTCCTGTAACCAGTTAAAGAATGTGTTTAAGTTATACAGGCGATTTTTAAGGAATATTTGTAGTTTGCGAAAATTGACGCTTAGAATCTTTTCTTGTGAAAACCAGACAATGGATTCTTATGTAAAGAAATAGAAGTTACTGGTAAGTACGGTTAGAATTACTTTTCAGGGTCAGTGCTGGGCTAAAAGATGCAGCACTGGGTTCTCTCCTGATAACAGGTGAGTAAATCGGAATTCGTTTTTCGAATGATTTTAGGTGAATATTTTAAAGTTCAAAAATTCTACGCTTTGAAGAATCTCCAAGTGAAACCAGTCAATGTTAGCCTATGGAAGGAAATTCAAGTTACTTGTAAGTACGGTTAGAATTACTTTTCAGGATCAGTACTGGGCTCAAAGATGCAGCACTGAGGTATCTCCTGATAATAGGTGAGTAAATCGGAATTCGTAGTTCGGCTGATTTTAGAGGGTCCCTAGGGTCAAAGTAGCCCACTAGGTACCTCCAATAAGCGCCACAGAGCTGTGTTGCAGAGAGGAGAAAAAAGGGGCGTGGCCTCTGAACACCTGTCTGCAACGCAGCCCCCTGGTGCAAACTGAAGATACCTGTTGGGCTATTTTGCCCTCAGGGACCCTCAGTATTGAAAGAGAATGAATTCCCCAACTTAAATCCCGCAACGGGGCACAGTGGTGAAGGAAGGGAACGTGGCCTGAGGTGACATGTCTGCAAACACATCCTGTGGCGTGTTTTAAGTTAGGGAATTCATTTCTCCTCAATCCTGTGGGTCCCTGTGGGTTAACTAGCCCACCAGGTACCCCCAGATGTTCAAAGATGTGGCAATCAACTGTGTATAAGGGAAGGAACTTGCACATCAACAATAATGTATTTATTTTACCCCTTGCATGCTGATGACGGCACCCGTCCGTCATGCATCACGGTGGGCGTGTGCTGATGACGGCTGGGGGCCGTCATGAACCCACCCTTAAATTAAAACGGCCGCACAGCGCAAAAATTCGCCGCGCACGCAAGGGGTAATACTCGAATAAATAAAATAAAACGAATAGCACCTTTAAAAAAAATAAGGATAATAGGGGTTTTGGATTGGGAAGTATATTAAAATTGTGGACAGAAACTGTACACAGTAACCAATAAATATACTTGTTTTAAAAAATAAATACAAAGGTATTTATTTTAATACTCTTATAATAAAAGAGAGAAATAATTAAAATAAAAGAATGAGCGAATACGTATGAGGATATAAAACTAAACTAAAACTGTTTAACAAGTTTCACGTTTACCAAAACACGTGCGCAAGTTAAACAGTGGAAATGTGAGCACGTGTCAACTGAAAAACGTGACAAAAAATGGGAGGAGCACTAAATTGGTTCCATAGTGACTTCAATAACCAAAACGTATATAAACCACACCTGTAGGATGATTAGTTTTGTTTCTGTGATTTAATTACGAGTGACCAAACTACGAGCAAGATGAAGTATACGATCGTCGGATTCATCTTCAGTTTATCGTCCATTTCCTCAGAGAGAACATAAAGTTAATGTATATATTGTAATGTATAAAACATTATGTGCCCTCCAGAGGAGTTGGATGTATGTCGACGGAAGGAGGAAAGAATTTTAAAGAGAGGTAAATTAATGGTATAAGTTTATGCCTTATATATTTTTCTAATGCAAGTAGATTATTATGATTTCTAAATGAAGTATGTAAAAGTATAATTGTACTTAAGAAACTAAATGACGTAAGAACAGTTCATGTATTATCGTCGCAAATTGAAAATACTACGAAGACGCAGAAAAAAGAAGGTTTTAAATATGTAATTCTCTTTTTCTTCTAGAGTAAAAATAGGTTTATCAGTATGTATATTGTGTAGTACTGTGACGTATTTTCACTCATGAAGAACTGGAGGTTTATTGTTGCAAGCAGTAAACATGAAAAAAATATTAATGTCAATTAACAAATAATAAAATAATCCTTTTTAACAGTCACAATGTTTTCATAAAGAGTAGTTGAAAAGAAATGCACAAAAAACAAAAAAGAAAGATGAAGTAGTGAGGGAGTGTTTGTAGTAGCACTTCTATTCTACTTTATCTGAAAGTAAATCATGCCCTCCTATATTAATAAGAATTTGGGGCAACACTTTAAAAAAGATTTGTATAGAAAATAGGGTTTGCGGAGAAAAAAAGGAAGTGTGTGCATATTTCTTGTGAGAAAGCGGCGAAGGCTGCGAAACGCGTTGGGTGTTGTTGTTGCCGAATAAAAGCACTCAAACAAAGCTGAACGGGGCCTCGACTCTCTGTCATTGAACGACTGAAGACGGTAAACTTTGGATTTAACGGGGTGAGGCGAAACCCCGTCGAGGCCCGCCATTAACTAAGAGGCGCAGGCACGAACTTCGCCAAGCTTTTGGAATATATATATATATATATATATATATATATATATATATATATATATATATATATATATATATATATATAGATAGTCAAAAGTTTCTTCAATACCTCTTCAGGAGAAAAACACACGAACACTTAGATCTCCCAACAGCCTTTTAATTCGACAGTTTTAAGGCAATCACTCTACGCGTTTCGGGTCAGTGACCCTTGCTCACGATATATATCTATATATATAAGCCACAAACTGTTCCCAACTTGCCACAGAACAGGAGGAGACACAGCGGGATTTCAGGAAAGGACTTTCTTTCAAAAGAGCAGGCATGACGCGTTTTGGGCATTCCCTTTTTCAAATGCCAGCTCCAACAGAGTTACTCCCATCAGTCCTTTCTAAATACCTCCAGTCATTCTACCATTGGTGGCTGATCTACTGAACAGATCGCCTGACCGCACTGTGCTCGCCGTATTGCTGACGGCGTCCATAACCCAGGCACCCGGTTCAATTACGGAACCGCCCAGGGGTGCATTCCGTCCGGAGCAGTCCGCCCGGACCCGTTTCCTATCCCGCACGGCCTGAACGGGGCTCCGTTCACGCCCCCCCCACGACCCGCCGAGCCTTCCTTGAGGCCACACTACCTTTCCTGCCTCCTCCTTTGTCCTCCGCAGCACCTGCTCTATATCTTCACTCCCCTTGGACCTCACTCATTCCCTGTAAATCCTCTTGTCCCTTGGACCCTTCATTCTCCTTGGACCCTCTCTCCTCCTGCCCCCCACCAGTACGGGGCTCCGTATCTGGACTTGAATGCACACTCACTTCCTCGACTCGGCAACCCGGTCCTGATGAAGATCCTAAATCAATAGGATCGAAACGCCGTCGACCCGCACTACAGCGCACCTCATGGCACATCTCCTACTTCTGGTTCCAAAACTAATTACAATAATCTACTCACAAAGAAGGAACCGATAATTTGCATATACTGTGATCCAATTTACCTGCCTGCGCCATTTCGTTGTTTTTTCACCTTTGTCACTTGAGCCGTCACTGTTTGTTTCACTATCACGTAGTGCACAAAAGCCCCCTTGGGTTGCCACCGCATTACTTGCCACAAGTGCTGTTATACTGTATCTCCCTTAATTGTTTTTGTCTGTAAATATATGATGCAATATGCGCTTTTTGAAAATAAAAAATTGTGAGTCTCTTTTTCCTTTTTCAGGTGTTTTGCAATGTAATGTACATGCAAATATACCTGCTTTCTAATTAAATCCTTCTGGAGAGTGTCAGGGCGACGCATAGTCTCGTTCCTCTTCCTCAGATGTCCCGGGGTCTCATCCACAGGATCGGCATGGGCTCCGTTTCTTCGTGTCCTCTGGTGTTTGCTTTCGCTTCCTCTCTTGGCAGCGCATTATCCTTCCCCTTGCTTACGCTGCTTTCTTTTGATAGGGCTGTTGGAGAAGACGTCATCCGGTACGTCCTACGGGGCTCCCCCCCCAGGACGCTTAGTGAAGAATTAAAGGGACACTCCGTAGCCTGTGTATGGAGCAACAGTATTTCAGTCTCATCGCTTATCGGAAGTAAGGTACCACCTCTCCAAGTCCATCCTCAGCCCCATGACACATATTCAATTGAGTTATCAGTACATTCTGGAAACCTCTCAATATTTGAGCTAGTTTAAGGCTTGTTTTAGTAAGAGTAAGCGCTAGATATTCAAAAGTAGATTCCCTTTCGAGAAGGATACCATTCAGACGGATTGGTGCATGTAGATTTTAGCTGATTAAAGACCATATATTTAGTCTTGGTGATGTTAATTACTGGCCCTCTAGTGTTGCAAAAAGAGTCAAAGCTGTAGAAGATGTTCTGAATACCCATTGGAGATTATGAAAGAAGGGTATCATCAACAAACATCAATGCCTTTGTTTGAAAACATCAAACTTTGAAAACATCAAACATCAAAGTTTGTGTGAAGCAATCTTAGGGCGTCATTATACTTTACAATATTCAATTGATCTACCAGCCACTGATGTATAAGCAAAATAAAGTCAGGCCAGCATGCATCCCTGTCTGGACCTCTGTTAACAGTAAATGGTGCAGTAAGCTCCCCATATTTCCCGTATCTAACCTGGGCAAGATTTCCCTCATGAAGTTTCCTAATCATGTGTGTGACAAAGATATATATGTTTGTATTCTGTGGTGCTACAGCTTCATGTCAGCAGTGTGTGTAAGGCCGTATCTGTCTCTGACACCACATCAGGATCCCCAAGGCGCTGCATACTGCCAAGCGAGGTGGTGCATACATCAAGAATTGCCGTGCGGGGAGATAAAAAATGTGCATAATTCAATGAACTACAGGCTTGATAGACAGTGCGTCAAAAAATCTTATGCCTCTTTCTTCCACAACTCTATACTTTCTGCATCTTTCACTTTTGCATGTTAATTTTCCTCCTTCGTTTCTTCCTTTGTCACTGTTTTCATATCCTATCCAATCCAATTCAATTGATTGATATACTTTGATAAAAAAACAATAAAATCATCCAAACTGCCAACAGTCTAAAATAAAATAGCAACATTAAGAACAAATAAAAGCATACATACAATAAAATAATGCAACAATAGGTAATCCCTACATAAATAAGATATTGCCCCCAACGAGTGTTTCACATGTTTAATTAGCCTGAATTTTCCTTATGTGCCACAAGTAATTTAGAAATTTAAAATTTAGAAACAGCATAAGAACATAGAGATTATTCATTATAATAATAATAATATAGCTCATAGGCATCTCTTGCCCTTCTTACAATAACATCCCTAAACCGAAGCAAGTGAAATTCTGGGTTACCATATAAAACAAGTTACCTACCTGTACACTGTGGGTATCCAGTATTGATATCTTTTATCAATTCACATACTTGAATCTTCCCCGTTGTCATGGTGGGAGTCCCATGGTAACCGTAAAAACAGCAGTACTGAAACATTAGCATAGACCGCCATAGAAAAGAAAAACACAATTTAGTAACCTTTCAACATCCTTTTATAACATTCAGCCAGAGTAGAGACCTCAGAGTATCCTTCTCCTACATGGCCACCGTACCTCAGATTTTGAGTACGAGTGCTTATATAAATAACTCAGAGGTATAACATGGTGAGCTTAATCAGGGAGGAATGAGGGTTGCATGCTTAATCTATAAAAGATATCAATACTTGGTAACCACAGTGTACAGTTAAGCAACTTCTTTTTTTCCAGTATTGTATCTTCTATAGATTCACATGCTTGAATCAGACTAGTAAGCAGTACACCAAAACTAAGAAAATAATGGCGGAGGATAGGCAAACTATCCCACCGTGACATTAAAGAAAATACTGTAAGGCAAATAAAAGATACATAAAATCAGGTATATAGGATGAAAGGATAAAAACAGCAAAAAGAAATACAAAGAAAAAAGGCTAATAGCTGTATACCCTAAGCAAAGAGTTGTCATAGTGCAGCTTGTCCAACTGCTATTTCTGCCTTCTTCCAATCATGAGGCAGTAATGCTTCGTGAACGTGTGAGCGTTCACTCACGTTGCTGCCCTGCAGATGTCAGGTAGAGATGCTCATGCAAACAGGGCTGAAGAAGTTGCAACCATCCTTGTTGAGTGAGCCTGCGTCTTTGCAGGAAGCAGACGTCCACTTTTCATGGCAGAAAATTATCACTGAGGTGACCCAACGAGCAATACTAGCCACTGTCAAGGCTTGTCCTTTTTTAGGTGCAGAGAAAGTTATCAGTAATTGAGACAATTTACGAAAAACCTTTGTTCTTTGCAGATAAACCTTCAAACAATGTTTAATGTCCAGTGAATGCAAAGCTTTTTCCACCACCGAGGATGGATTGGGAAAGAAAGTAGGTAGAACTATAGGTTTGTGGAGGTGATACTTTAGGTATGAATGAAGGATTAGTATGCAGGATTACCCTGTCTGGTAGAAACTGAAGATATGGCTCTTTTATGGTGAACGCCTGGATTTTGCTGATACGTCTAGCTGACTTGATGACCAAGAGAAATGTCACCTTCCAAGAAAGAAGCTTCAACTCGCATTTGTGAACAGGCTCAAATGAAGGCAGCATAAATTGTGACAGAACTGTATTTAGCTGCAAAGTACTTAAGGAGGTTTAACAGACGGGTAAGCCATAAAAAGTCATTTCATAAACTCTTTGATAAATCGACTGGACCATAATGATGATTTATCCAAACATTGCCTATATCTAGATATGGAAGCGAGGGGAACTTTTATGGAATAATGCGGAAGTCCAGCTTTGGCTAGATGCAGAAGATAAGGCACCACCTGCTCAGGTGTGGAAGAAAAAGGGTGATATGTCTGTGTAGTACACCATGTACAGAATCTCTTCAATTGTGCCATGTAACACGAGAGTGGAAGGGGTTCGAGACTTCTGCAGTATATACCTGCATTCCTCTGATAGTTTCAAACTTTCAAATTTAGCGTGGTGAGGAACCAATCTGATAAATGAAGAGAGGGAATTTGTGGATGAACCACTTGGCCCTGGTTCATGCACAGATGATTTTCCTTTGGTGGAAAGACGATTGGAGCACACTGATAGGCAATACAGTCCGGTGTACCAGAATTGCCTCGCCCATCCAGGGGCAATGAGGATGAGACGACATGGTTCTCACTTTATTTTTTTGAGAACTCGAGGGATGAGAGGACACAGGGGAAAGGCATAGGCAAACATCACAGGCCATGAAAACTGGAAGGCGTCTCCCCAAGAAACCGAATGAGGAATTTTGCCTGCAAAAAAAGGTAACTTTTTGTTGAGGGGTGTAGCAAACAGATCTAATGTTGGACAACCAAAAAATTGGAAGACCATTTTCAGCTGTTAGTTGTTGAGCTCCAATTCGTGGAGTTGCTTGGATACTCTGCTGATAGATTCTGCCCATTCGTTGTGGACTTTTGGTATACATATTCCATCTGCCAGGAGACATGGTTGGCAAGACGCCATTCCCAAATCTGCTGAGCTTGAAGTGAAAGCACTCGAGATAGCGTGCCACCTTGCTTTCAAAGGTAGAACGTGGTGGTGGTGTTGTTCGTCATGATGAGGACCGAAGAACCTTGGATCCGAGGTAGGAAGGCTTACTGTCTGAGGAACACCGTTTTAATGTGGCATTACGAATCCTGCTTGGCCAATTGCCAAGAACCTGCAATTCCTGGAGGTGAGCCTCCCATCCTTCCATCGACACATCTGAGGTCATCACCAGCTGCAGCACTAAGTAAAGGTAGGAGAGCCGTTGGGAAAGGTTTTCATTGACCATCCACCAGGACATCGCAGCTCTCATCCCATCCAACTGTACCAGCAGCAGTCGCATGCAGAAATGGCAAATGGGGATTAACTAGGTGCAAGAGGACATCATCCCAGCATGGACTTGTATACTCTCACAGAAACTGACTTTTTTTTTTAAATAGTCTTTTCATTGAAACATAACACATCTGTATAACACAGAGCAGGGCCCTCCCAAATCAAGTGGAAGAATGACCCCATCTCCCCACAACCCCTGTGAAATCTAGAGTTCATACAGCGTCCCATTTTGAACATTGCTGACCTCATGTAATACACTCTGTGTAATATCTTGAGTTGTATCAGGCAGAACCGTGCCCAGATCGCCACTTCGCTTGGGACTTGTAACACTTCTGCCCATTGTTCCTACTCAAGTGCGCCAACATCTTGCTCCCAAACCTCTCTGAGCACGGTAGTGGGGTCTGGTGCGTTATTGATTATCTTTCTGTAGAAAAGGGAAATGGTTTTGCCCCTGATTTGCTCAGCCAAGACCCTATCGTCTAGTGACCAGGCGTCTGGTAGTGTATCACCTTCCCTCAGATATTTCCGAATTGCATGTTCCACCTGGATATATCTCAGCCATTCTCCCTTTTCATCTCGTAATCTCTCTCAAATTTTTTTTATTCTATATACGCTCCCCCCTCCAGATATCTCCCAGTTTTTCCAATCCTATGAGCTCCCATCTAGCAAAGCCCTTCAATTTACTGACTTCTCCAAGGCAGTCCCCCACATATAATGAGGTCATCCCCAATAGTTTATTTTCCCAACCCAAGTACTTTGTGGCTGTCTTCCATATTTTCACTACTGTTTTGGTATGTGTGGGGAGTTGTTTGCCTGTCTGTTTTGTGAATAACAGTCCAAGTGGGCCCTGCGTCCCCATAGTTAGTCTATCAACCCTGTATGCTGGCTCAGCTCTGTCATCGAACATCCAGCCATTCACATTTGCTAGTTGAGATGCCCAGTATTTTCCTCGTACATCTGACACTGCCAGTCCTCCCTCAAATACCCTCCTTTGTAGCTTTTTCAATGCAATTCTAGGGGCAGCCCCACTCCATATCAAGGATCGAATTTCGGAGTCTATTCTGCGAAAAAGGGAGGGAGGGACCTCATACAATGAGTTTTGAAGTACGTAGAGCATGTAGGGGAGAGCCATCATCTTAAACAATGCCGCCCGTCCCATAAATGTCAGCAGGAGTGTGCGCTAATGCTTTACGTCATTAATAAGCCGATCTACCTGTCACCCCAGGTTTTGGGTGTAGAATTCCACTGGGTCACGGGTAATATATATTCCCAAATATTTAAAGTCATTCTCCTGAATGGGCACGTTGCATCTCGATGTTAAAGTTGGGGCCTCTCGAGTCAGAGGGAAAAGCAGGGATTTACCCCAGTGTATCCGATATCCCGAACATTCACTGAATATCCGTAAGATATGCGCCAGCGTAGAGTGATATCCGGTCTTCCCCCTTCTCCCCAATCGGTATCCCCCAGATCAATGGGTCCTGCCTCACCCAAGCCTCCAGTGCAAAGAGGATTGGGGAGAGCGGGCATCCCTGTCTTGTTCCTCTCTGAAGATCAAAATGTTGCGAGACTGTTGCATTGACCCTTACTCTGGCGAGGGGTTGGTTGTATAAAAGGCTGACCCAACCAATGAATTAGGGTCCGAGACCGCAATGTTCAAGGACTGCATATCGGTATGGCCACTCCTCACTGTTGAACGCCATACTCACGTCTAATGATAGTAGTGCTGTCTGCTCCTGTGACTGTGCTTGTGCCTGAGTCATATGGAGAATTCTAAAAAGTCGACGGAGATTTAGCCTTGTGCTCCGATGTGGCATGAAGCCCGACTGGTCCGGATGTATAAGGGACTCTAACGTTTCCCAGCCTCGTAGCCAGGAGTTTGGCCAGCCCCTTTATTAAATAAAATAATTAGGGACATTGGCCTGCATGAGCTGCAGCAAGAGGGGTCCTTCCCCGGCTTTGGAATTACCGCTATTACTGCCGTTCTTTGGTCCGCCGGTAATATTCCGTCATCCAACGCCCGGTTAAACATGTTCTATATGTTTGGCTAAAACTTCAGCCATTGCATTATATAGTTTAACTGGCAGGCTGTTGGGGCCCGCAGCTTTCCCAGATTGAAGTGCTCGTGCCGCGGCACATACCCCGTGACTGACTTTTTTAAGGACAGAAGCTGTGTCGTGTCCTGAAGACGTAAAGGCTTTGCTGAGAGCTGTGTCGATGCATGTCCCTAGAAAAGTCAGAGCTTTGGAAGGGATGAGAGACTATTTTTCCAGATGGAGACAAAGTCCAAGTGACTAGAAGAGATTCTGAAAGGCTTGCGTTGAGATTCTGGCGTCCTGAAAAGTCAGAGCTTTCATTAACCAATCGTCCAGGTAGGAGAACACCTGGTGACCTGAACTTCTTCGGAAAACTGCTATAGGGACCATGCATTTGGTGAAAACTCAGAAGCAGATTTTAAACTGGCAGGAAGCACTTTGATAATGGCACCCTGATTCTTCCAACCTGAGAAATTTGTGATGCTTGGAATGTATGGAAATATGGAAATAAGCATTGAGGAGATCCAGAGAAGACAGATAATCCCCTTTTTCCATGAGAAGAAGGATCTCCTGGATAGAAAGCATCCTGAATGATTGTTTCTTGCTGAACCTGAGGCCCATGACCTGCCTCCATTTCTTGGTCTTCTTCTTGATGAGGAAAAAGTAGGAGTTAAACCCCTGATTGTGTTGGTTGAGGGGTACTTCTTCTATGGCATGCTTGGAAATAAGTGATCTTATTTCTTCTTTAAGATTGGGAAGATGACAGAGAGGAGCTTTGAGCAGTGAAACATTTTTGAGGTTGCTGAACAAACTCCTGGGTATGATTGTGCTGGAAGATGTCTAAAACCCATTTGCTTGCAGAAATGGAATACAATTTTTTACAAATTTGGAGAAGGCAGGAATGAATTAAAGTGGGACTTTGGTGGCAGGACCTGGTGATTCTCATTGCCTTGCCTTCTGTTGGAATTTTGAGATTTTCCGGCAGACTGTTGCTGCTTACGCCCTGTTGCTATTGAAAAAGAGGGTGCTGCATTGGATCCGAACATTTGGTTCTAAAAGAATGGTTGGTAGGTATGCTGTGGATAAGGTTGGTATCGCTGGTGAAATTGTGCCTGAGATAGGTATTGCACCCGAATTCTTCTTCGAAAGGACTAAGTGGCATTGCTGTAGACTGCCTAGTGACTTAGCCATATCTGAGTCTGATTTTATGGACTGTAGTGCTTCAGCTATGCGCTTACCACACAGACACTCCCCATCAAAGGACATATCAAGCACCTTGGCCTGCACTTCTGGACAAAAGGTAGTCGCTCTCAACCAACCCTGTCACCGCAGCACCGCTGCTCCTGCCATCTGTCGAAAAGCAGTGGATGACACATTCATGGCGATCTCGATAAGCTCTGAAGATGCTTTCCCCCCTTCAGACAGAATGTCCTTATCCGCCTTTTTATATGTTCCGGAAGGTATTTCAATAGAGCAGAATTGTCCAGACACATCTGTCGGTCATATCTTACTAGGATGGCCATGGATCGGAGCCTCCAGTAGATGTGGCTGCCACAGCAGGCAACATCTTTCCGATGTTGTCAAGAAGGTGACCTTCCTTTTCAGGTGGAGCCATACATGGAGACAATGGATTTTTGGCTTGCCGCTGTGGTGCCTGCATAATGACCAAATCTGGCCTACGAGGTCCAATGAGAAATGTGGGTGAGTTTTCAGGGACCTTTGGTTCAGCTTTTGTACGACAGCTGGTATGGGAGCAGGTGTTTTATGAGCTTGAGGCCCTCTTGCCACAAAAAATCCCACTGAACACTGAGTGCCTGGTATAAAGTCACCCACAAAACATTCGGCCTGTTTAGCTGGCATAGGTAGATCAGAGTGCTTGGGGGCAAGCTCTATTAACCATAAAAGCCACCAATATCTGCAGGTGGTGAACCTGCAGAAGGTGAGATAGGAGATGGCAGCATGGGATCTATTTAGTCATCTTACTCCTCATGAATGTCCAGATCAGTATGGATCTTACCTTCCTCCATTTGTTGCTGATCTGCATCTTAGGTGTCCTCCGTGATGATGATCGGTGGAGGCAATACCCTTTCTCTGGTGGACTTAGGAGTGCTTTGCCAGCAAGCTCAATAGGAACCTCTTGAGGAGGTGGAGGCCGTTGAGGAGCGTTAGCGTCCAGTAAGCATCTATAATAGTCATCTATCATATGACTTAAGTCTGACACCAAAGAAACCGGAACATTAACTGATGGTTCCCTAAAGTGATGGCAATGCTCCTCTCGGTCATCAAAGGATACTGCTCCTGAAAGGAATCAGGTTGCTGTATAGAAGAAGGATCTCTAGCCATGAAAGAACATTCCCCTGAAAGATAAGCAGATGAATAATGGTCCTCAATGTCCTCCTCATCCAAGACCTGACATCTGTCCTTAACTGGGATTGAATATAAGCAGGGCCAAACAAGCCTTCATCCTCAGACTGAAAATCTAATAGACGAGCTGGAGGTAAAGGGGATATCTTTGAAAAATAATCAAAAACAACAATTCCCTTTGTGTGTATTTGGACAAATCGATAATAAATCATACACCATTCATTCCAAGCATAGCAATATCATCAAAGAGTGCTGACCGTTTGCAAAAATCCATATATATGAATGTTTATTCTGTAAAATCAGTAAAAAAAGTCATATCATTTATTTATTTTGAAGTTTTATATAGCCCTGGCCAGGTCCAAGGGTATCGGAGCGCTTTACAACAGTCGTATTGCACAAGATCAAAACTACAGTAGTAGTATAGAACATGGACGGAGAGTTTCAGCGGGTTATGTCACCAAGGGGCTGTTGAAGGCTTGATTTATAAATACAATTAAATCCTGCTTGAAACTTATGCTTTAGAGAAATCAATCCATCTCCTCTGTGATTTTAATTTTCATCTCGAAGATGGCTTAGACTCACTGTCGCCCTAACTGATCTCATGACTATGGCAGGTTTAAACCAAATAGTTACAGGCCCTACACACCAAGCTGGGCATGCCCTTGATGGCCTCTTCACTAATAGCAAATTCATTACGATCAAGGAAATTCGGCCTTTAATTTGGACAGATCACTCAGCTATTATTTTTGAGTTGCATGATCCTCCCACTGACAAGATCACCTGCCCAAAGCAACTTACTAGGACCTACCGTAGTTGGAAACAGGTTGACAGCAATATGCTCAATGGTCAACTGTCTAAAACTCAAAATAAACGTCCGGAAGATGTGGAAGTAGCTTCACTTCAATTCAATAACTGGCTCTCATAAAAATAAGATAGCCCCATATAAAAAAAAACCTCAGACAAAAGAAAATCACCCACGGGTCCTTGGTTTTCGGAAACCCTCAAGAGCTAAGAAACAAAAGTGTAGGTGACAGTGAAGGCACTGGAGAAATAATTATAACGCCCTCAAACTCTCCATCCACAAATCTATATTGGCTGAATATATAAGCCTGATAACGACACAGAAGCGCTCCTATTTTTCTAAACAAATTAAGGAGGCAAAAAACTACTAGGAAACTTTTTCAAGTAGTCTCTAAATTGTCTGGACCGTTAGAAAAAAATAGAACTGAGCCATCACAAGAGTTTTGTAACTCCTTAGCGCAACACTTTTGTTTAAGAAAGTGGAGCAAATATAGATCATATTTGACACTAATACTCGCACAGCTAAAAGCATCTTAGCCAATGTTGGCTCTCCTGCTGACACAACTTTTTCAGAATTTAAGCCAATTACCAACGAGAAGACCACCACTCTTATTCAGCAGGCCAAATCAGGCTCTCCCCATGACCCTCTTCCCCCCATTGTCTTAAAGCAAGCCCCTGAGACTCTGGTTCCCAGCCTTACCACCATATGTAATTCCATGTTTGCTCAGGGTATATTTCCTACTATTTGGAAAAAGGCATCTATTTTGCCACTACTAAAAAACACACCAACCTTGATCCCACGGAACATAATAATTCTAGACCTATTTCCTGCCTTCCTCTACCTGCAAAACTGGTGGGAAAAGTAATGAATGAACAGCTAACCCACCATCTGCATTACAACAACTGCCTGTACGAACCACAGTTTGGAATTAGGGCAGGACACAGTACGGAATCAGCCCTAGTTCAAGCCACAGATGAAATTAGAACAGTTCTGGATACAGGGGGAGCTGCTGCTCTGATGATTTTGCTCACCTTGTCGGCGGCGTTCGACACGGTAGATCACAATCTCTTACTAAAGCATCTGGATTCCGTTGGCATCTCCGACAAAGCACTCACACTGGTTTCTTCCTTCTTGTCCGGTAGAATACAATCAGTAGCTTTGGGCAGCTACAAGTCTCCTCCCTTTGTCCTCCCATGTGGAGTTCCACAGGGCTCATCCTTGAGCCCCACTCTTTTTAATATTTATGTATCCGAACTGGCGACACTTAATAGATACTTCGGACTAGCTCTGACATTTTATGCAGACGATACACAGTTTGTCTTGTCTGTGTCAAAAAATACTCTACCACCGATGCTAAATTTTAGGGGCTGCATGCTGGCGGTCAGGTCCTGGATGATCTCTCATTGTCTTAGACTGAATTCAGATAAAACTGAAGTAATAATTTTTGGCCATTTTCTGCCAAACTGGTCACAGAGTTGGTGGCCTGACGAATTAGGGACGGCCCAATTCCAGTCACCAAGGCTAAAAACCTTGGCGTGATCATTGACAATAAACTGAACTTTGAGGCACAGGTTAATGGCGTTTCCTCATCGAGTTCTTTTTATGTTAAAATATTCAAAGAAATACTACCTTTTATTCCAACAGACAGCAGGAAAACGGTGATTACCTCACTGATTTTTCCCAACTTAGACTATTTTTTATTTTTATTTTTTTTTTAAGACAAACGGTCCCAAACTTTATTCAGTTTCACAGATAAGCCAGTAGTTATTCATACAGTGTCAGAACAACGGATTATTGCAACAAACATTAACCCAGCAGATAGTACTTGTCGACATATTAGTTACACATGAGTGAAAACAAACAATTGCTGGTGGAAGTGCATCAGTTCATAAATGACGGTGCCAGGAAATGACACATGGTGCAGTGCCTACGGTTCATAGCACTGCAGCAAGGAACTAGCGTGTTCAAAACGAAAAGCCAACAGTCATTGATTGAAATGGAGTTCCCTGGTCAATGTAGCAGGGGATAGAGGCGGCATCACACCCTCCGGTGTCGTGTGGGTCGCTGGGTGCCCGCTTCCTAGACCTGGGCGCATCTAAGCAGCTGTATATGAGATGCAGACGAGGAAGGGTGGTCGGGCGTTATCAAGAGCATAGTATGAACGGCCTCTGTGTCAACCAAAAGAATTAACTGGGTAGTCGAAAACAGGGGGGGGGGGGAGGAACATTTCAATAACCGTTAGACTAGTATTCGTGTGTGTGGTAGTGCATCTAGGATCCTGGCTGTGTGTGGTGCACCCTGTGTGGGTCGTGCAGGGGCGGGGACAATGGAGGAGGCGGCGTCGCCGCGGCTGCAGGGCAACAGGGGGGGGGGCTGAGCGGCGGGGGGGGCGAAGGCGGCAGGGGGCACCTCCATCGCGCAGGGTCCCAGTCATCGGGGGGGGGAGGGGGCGCGCGGGACAGGGGGGGGGGGGACGGGAGGGGGAGGGGGGGGAGAGGGGTGGTGAAGTCTGTGCCAGGTGCGGACAGCAATCAGGTGGGCCCTCCCTGTTCTGCGTCGAGTCGGTACTCTATGCCGGCTTGGGTACACGCGCGGTGATATGTAATCAGGGCAGCGTCCCAGTCTTGGGCGATCGGGTATTTCCGTAGGCCCGCGGTTTCCTCCCTATGGAGTGACACACTCTCCGCGCAGGCCCAGTTGGCAAAAGAGCGACGCCAATCTGCAGGGCGTGGCGGGGTGGGACTCTTCCATCGTCGTGTGATAAGACGCTTGGCCGTAATAAGGCCCAAGTCCCAGAAGCGTGCCCGTAGCTTGGTCTGCTTGGTTCTCTTGTAGAGTCCCAATAGGCATACTTCCCACGTCGTGGGGAGGGTTTCGCCCGTGGCCGCTGTTAGCATACCCGCGACCGCAGACCAGTATGAGGTAAGATGAGTGCAGCTCCAGAGTGCATGTAGGAAGTCCGAGTCCAGGAGGCCGCATCTGGGACATGCCGATGAAGTGAGCCCGAAGTAGCGGTTCAGTTTGTCCGGAGACAGATATGCACGATGGATGATGTAGTATTGGATAATCTTGAATCGTGCGTTACGGGGAATGACCCTTGCGCCTGCTAAGATAGCGTTCCATTGGTTGTCCGTCCAGTCTGAGCCATGGTCGGTCGTCCATTTTTCCCTCAGTTTCTGGGAAGAAAATTGCGTATGGCTGTGTAAGGCTTGTGCGAGCCAGTGCACAATGTGGGACCCGTCTCCCATCACATGCAGATATTGGATGAGTAGGTGAGTGGACGGCTCGTGGCTGAGGTCACCCCACGCCCTTGCCAGCTCATGAAGGAGTCTGGCGTGCGTCAGAAATTGACCCACCGGTAGCCCTGTGTCCGCGGCCAAGGTCTCGAAGGGCAGCAGCTCTCCGTCGCTGTACAGGCCGCCCAGGTCATCCAGGTCTGCTGCAGTCCAGCTGCGCAGCTCGGCCGAGGACAGTGTGCCTGCGCCCAGGGGTGTCCCCAGCAAGGGTAGGTTCGGAGCATAGGGCACCGTATGTTTGGTGAGCCGGAGACTCCGTGCGAAGCACCGCTTTGCCACTGCTACATGGACCTGCGTGGGGGGCCGGCCCAGCGTCAGTGGGTGGAAGAGTGTGAGTGCCTGTACGGGGGATAGGATGGTATCGGTCGTGGCCGTGTCTGCTAGGTTCTTATCGCTCAGCCAATAGGCAACCCACTGCAGCTGCGCTGCCAAGTAATAAAGCTCCTGATTGGGAACCGCCAGGCCTCCAGCGTCTGTGGGTGCATACAAGGTCTTTAGCGCAACCCGGGGTCTCCCCTTATTCCAGATGAGGCGTCTGGTGAGGGTGTCTAGCCCCTTAAATATACGTACCGGTACGTACACTGGTAAATTAGTATAATAATAGAGAAGCCGGGGTAGCATTATCATCTTGGTCAAAGCCACTCTGGCTGGCACATTTAAAGGGAGGGAGTTCCAGAATGTGACCTGGGCCGTGAGCGAGGAGATGGCCCTCACTAGGTTCCCCTCCAGGAGATCCATAGGGTCTCGGTATATTAAGATCCCTAGGTACCTAAATACCGTCGGGTGCCATCGGAGCGTCTCCCCCATCATACGCACATCGCACTGTGGCATCTCGCCATCGAATGCGTAGGTCCCTGATTTGGCCCAGTTGACATGGAGCCCCGACATGTCTCCAAACGTCCGAAAGGTGTCCGAGAGCGCCGCTGGTATGCGCGTGAGGTCTCTGACAAATAGCAACAAGTCGTCGGCGTACAGAGACACCGAGTGAATGCCGTCCGCCAGCGGAATGCCCCAGGTGTCTCCGGAGGTGCGGAGCATCTCCGCCAACGGCTCCATCGCCAAGGCGAATAAGATGGGGGAGAGGGGGCAGCCCTGTCTGGTACCTCTCCCAATACGGATCCTGTCCGAGAACAACCGTCCGGTCCGGACCCGGACCTCGGGTGCTTGATAGAGGAGCCCCACCATCTGGACGTAGGTATCTCCCAGTTCGTACTTCTCAAGGACCCGGAGGAGATACGGCCACTCCACTGAGTCGAATGCCTTTTCCAAGTCAAGCACAATGCATCCTGAGCGTGGTCAGGTCGGGGTTGCGTAACGCTGGACCCTGAAAAACCGGCGTTAGTTGTGGGACGTGCTCCGTGTGGGTACGAAGCCATTCTGATCAGAGTGTACCAGAGTGGGGACCAGTGGTGCAAGCCTCCGGGCCAGGGCCGCTGCAAGTATCTTGTAATCGGTATTGAGGAGCGCTAACGGCCGGTACGAGCCGAGTTCGTTCGCTTCTTTACCTGGTTTCAGCAGGGAGACGACGTTGGCTTCGTTCAGGGACGCCGGGAGTTCAGCGTCTTCCAGCGCCGCCTTGTACACCTTCAGCAGTTCCGGTATTAACACCAGAGAGTAGGCCTTGTAGAACTCCGCCGGGAGTCCGTCGGGGCCCGGCGCCTTGCAATTGGAAAGGGAGAAAATCACCTCTCGCAGTTCCTCACCAGTGAGCGTGGCTCCCAACTCTGCTTGTTGGGCAGCAGTAGCGGTCGGGAGCTGCAGTGCCGCCAGGTAGTCCGTGATCTCCGCTACCGTGGCTCGTAGTCGTGAGCTGTACAGGGATTTGTAATGCGATGTGAACGCATCATGGATTTGTTGCTGGGTATAGACCTCAACGCCCTGGGCCGTGCGGATGGATAGGACCGATGCGGACTGCGTGTCTTGTCGCACCAACCATGACAGGAGCCTGCCAGGCTTATCGCCCGTGCTGTGGGTGCGCGCGGAGTGCGCAGCGAAGTTGATATTCTTGAGGCGCTCCATCAAGGCAGCGTGGTCCGCTCTGGCCGAGATGAGTTGGGAGTCATCGCCCCCCACTGCCCCCGCTCTTTATCCAGCAGTGCCTCTTCCGCCTGAACCAGGTCTCGCTCTACTTGCCTACGCAGACCCGCTTGTACACTGAGGCAGCTTCCCCGGGTCACCGTCTTAAAGGCGTCCCACTCGAGTCTCGGGGAGGAGGTCGAGTCTACATTGTCCTCGAAGTACTGTAAGATCTTCCCGGAGATTTCCTCTCGGAATGGGGTGTCGAGCAGGAGGTCCGGTTGCAGGCGCCACGTTGGTACGGGCGGGCGTGGGCGTTTCCATCCATATACCAGTGTGTGCGGGTTATGGTCCGAGTGGGTCCGACCTAGGTAGTCAGTGTCGGACACAGAGGGGAGCAGGTCGCGGGACAGCATGAATCTGTCCAGCCTGACATGTAGTGAGTGGGCTCCCGAGTAGTAAGAATACACCCGGGCGGTGGGGTTTCTGACGCGCCAGGCATCCTGTAAGTTCCACTGCGTTGCCCAGTCAAGGAGGGCCTTGGAGGTCGCCTGTACCGGGGCGATTGCCGCTGGGAGAGACGAGCGATCAAGGGAGGCATTCAACACGCAATTGTAATCCCCGCCCACCATCAGAGGTACGTCCGGCCATGTCGCTATCGCTGTCGACAGTCGTGTGAAGAATTTCCCCTGTTCTACATTAGGTGCGTATATGGAGGCTATGACAATCTGCTGCCCGTCAAGTCTGCCCTGTATGAAGACGTAGCGTCCCTCAGTGTCAATATTGCTGTGTGTTAGCGCAAACGGGACCCCGGGCCGGACCCAGATCAGGGTCCCCCTCGCAAACGCTGAGAAGGCTGTGGCAAATATCTGTCCCCTCCATTTACGGCGAAGCGTGGCTACCTCAGTGGCAACTAGGTGTGTCTCCTGTAGTAGTGCAATCTGGATCTGATGCCTTTTAAGATAGGAATATACCTGGTATCTACGTGAGGGTGTGTGCATGCCCCTGACATTCCAGGTACAAAATTTAAACGTAGTCATCACAGTGTCGATTGTGGCCAAGCGTCCACCTCCCCCCTCCCGGACCCCCACCCGCCCCGCCCACACCCGTACAGCAGCGGCGAATAGTGAGCATTTTTACCTCACGCCCCCTCCCACAGACCCAAGGATGCACGCAATAGCAAGTCAGTACCAACACTAGTCTCAAAAGAAAGAACTTGAACATAAACATAATACCAAAAGGGCAACAACAAAAACAAGTCGCCGCCCAAACGCTCTATCGAGCTCAATCAATCCGTGAGTTCAATGGGGGGTTGACTAAGTACAGCACTGAAATTAGACAAGGTAGTTCGTTATGCCGAAAGAGCCGGAGCGGCTCCCCTCCACGGGCAGTGGGCCAGAGGAGCACCAAGAGTCAGTGATAGCGTCTGTAGCCAGTTTAGGGTTCCCAGTGTCACTTGACCCGGACAATTGGTCCCATGGCGGGGCCCCATCTTTCACTCCCCCGGGGGAGGGGCACTAACCTCTAGGGGTCCGTCCACCCCTTCAAAGTCATGTAATCCGGAAGGCGGGGGGGGGGGGGGGGGGGGGTTCGGTAGCAAAGCACAGGCCTCGGAGAAGGCGGCATTCTTGTCTGCCAGGGCCTCCAGGAGTATCTATGTGAGTCCTCGATCGGGCCATCGGTGGGGATGAGCTGACCGTTCCTCTGTGCGAGTCGCGTTGGTCCAGCCAGGGCTGGGTTGGGGAGGAGTACTTATGATATCAGATCTGATGTTTGGGGGGTGACGTCTGGCAGGCCCCCTGGGTTCGAGTCGTCTGGTAGACCGTACATGTAGTCGTCGTCCTCGCTCCCGCGCGAACGCGGGCTAGCGTTGGAAAGCAGTAGAGGTGATTGTGACCCGCTGATCACAGCTGTTATGCGGACGGCTTCCAGTTGTTCATTCTGTATTTGCTCCGGGGTTGGGCCTATTTCCGTTTCCACGGACGGCGACCCGGCCCTCGAGGTGCGCCGCTGCCTCCGTCTGCGTGTGCCTCGATTCCGGCGCTGTTCTCTCGGCGCGGGCTCGGGGTTCGTGTCCACTCCCGAATCCAGCCAGGCCATTGCCGCCTCTGGGGTGTCGAAGAAGTGGGTCTTGTCTAATGCCACCACTCTGAGGCGTGCCGGAAACAACAGCGAGTATTTGAGAGCCAAGCGTCTGAGTCGGTGCTTCACCTCGAGAAAGGATTGACGTCTCCGCTGAACTTGTATGGTATAATCGGGGAAGAACATCACCTTGGCGTTGTCTATCTGTATGTTTGATAGTTTCCGCGTCTCGCGGAGGATGGCATCTCGGTCGCGGTAATTCAATACCCGCATGAGCATTGGCCTTGGGTTGGAGCCTTCCGGGGGTGGGCGGGTTGGTACTCTGTGTGCCCGCTCCACTACAAAGTGTGGCGACAGTGTGCCTTCTGGTAATAGTTCTCTGAGCCAGGTCTCCATGTGTTCCGCCGTCTCTCTCCGTTCCCAACGTTCCGGCAGGCCCACTATGCGCACGTTGTTCCGTCTGGCCCGTCCCTCCGCGTCCTCCGCCCTATCCTCAAGGAACTCCACCCGGTTGAGCAGGTCCTGGACGTGCTTGTCCGTCTGCACCAGTTTAGGAGTGGCCTCCGCCATCGTGTGCTCCAGAGTCGTGGTGCGGTCGGACAGTTTCTTGTGGTCCGCCCGGAGGAGTGTCAGATCCACGGCCACCTTGTCGATCCTGTTCTCCAGCGACGTACGGGTCAGCTGCATGGATTCCTCCAGGCGCTCCATGGCCGCCAGCATGGTGTCCAGCTTGGAAGCAGTCTGGTCAGCCTCTGTGTTTTTCACCATTTTCCCTTTGCCGAGGGTCCCTCCTGTGCCAGTCTTTGCCCTGGTCCCCCCTGACATGTGGGAGGCCTTTGCGGCCGGTCAGGCGGGTGGGTATATTCTCGCAATGCGTGGCGGAGGGGCCAGAGCACGTGAGTCTCTCGGTCAGGTTCTCTGTGTCACCTGTTGTGGATGCCGCGTGGTCGTGGGCGGGGGGGGGAGGACCGCCCCACCGCAGGGTTCCGGGGTTCCGTGGTACGTGACCGTCTAGGGAGGACAGGGTGGTTGCGTGGCGGCTGTTGTGAGGATTCTCAATTGTGGCGGTCAGCGCCGTGGAAGTTCTGGTTGCTGTTCGCCTGTGCCACGTGGCGGTCCGGCGGGTCGGAGTAGTAGGTTTCTCCCGATGTGTCCGTCCACCGAGCCTGGGAGGACGCGCTCTGCTGGACGATGCCAGGCGACACCAAGCGCCGCGTGCGGGTCTACCTCGTTCGGTACAAGTCCATTGAACGTGGGGCGTGTGAGCTGCGCAGGCTTCGAGGCGCCAGGGCGGTAGAGTCTCTCAGCGTTGGGCTGGGTGTCAGCGGGGCCGGTGCAACGCGGCCACAGTTCGCGAGTGGCGCGGTTTAGGCCTCTCGGCGCCAGGAGGGTCCGGTGCCGAGCCGTGACGTCTTTTACAAGATGGGCAGGTGCAGAGGCCTGGTAGGATAGGGCCGTGCAGTCTCCGGCGGCGGTCCGCTGGGCCTGGTGGTGGCGATGTCTGTGTGGGCCTCGCGGTGGCCCAGCTTGGCTGCTCACTGGTGTCTGCTCAGCAGGTTCGGGTGACTCCAGCGCTGGTAGGTGCGGAGGGGCGGTGATACAGATCGCCACGGGCCGGCTCTGTGTGGGTGCTCGCAGCGCCTGGGGTCCTCGGGTGGCTGGGTCGCCGAGGGCTTCTGGCACCGTGTCGCGGGTTCCCTTCCTGGGCTGGGCCTATGCTGGGGCGGCAGTTGGGCCCGGGGGGTCCGGTGGGTCGTGCTGATCTGTGTACGTCGTGGGCCGGCAGGGCCCTGGGGCACCGGCGCCAATGTGGGTCTCTGGCCAGGCTTGCGCACTCACCCCCTGGTAGTTTCGGAGCTCGGCGGGGTGCCCCCAGCGGTGGCGGGCGAGGTGTGCTGGTCTCGCGGCCTACCGCGGGCCTTGGTGGTGAATTTTCCGCCGGTGTCCGGGGCCCCTGCAGAGCTTGGTCACTGGTGGGCGTCCGATTCATGGGACGAGGCGCTGTTTCTTTGCTGGGCTGCGCGTTGCAGGGCACTCGTTTTGCGGCCCACCCCGCAGGGCCGGATCCCCGGCCTCAGGTAGTTGGGCCTGCCGGCCGGAAGTGCGCTCCTGGCAGCCAGTCGTCAGGGCCGCTGCCGGTCGGAGGGTCAGTTGCTCCGATTCGCCCGAAAATTGCCCTGGAGGTGGGCCGGGCGTCCGGGTGCACTCGGTCCGAGTTTGGGCTCAGTTCCGTCGGGAATTCAGGATAAATAGCCCGTGGCAGGGGAGCTTCGCTCGGAGCTCAGCCCGGGCACGTCTTTCTACATCGCGTGCTTGGCCACGCCCCCTTCCCAACTTAGACTATTGTAATAGTTTCTATCTTGGTGTGCGTGAGAAACAACTCAATAAGTTGCAAACGATCAAGAATGCGGCTGCTAGGGCTTTGCTGGGAATTCCTAAGTATCATTCAGGTCGGAAACATTTGCAAAAGCTGCACTGCCTCCCAGTCAGGAACCATATTATCTTTAAGGTCCTTTCATTACCTACAAGGCACTTCATGATTCTGGTCCTAAGTTCCTGAGATGCTTGTTATACTGGTATGTCCCTAAAAGGCATCTGCACTCAGAAGGAGCTAAATTGTTAGCAATTCCAAGATTTTTCAAAGCCAGCTGGGGTGGCAGAAGCTTTAGGGTGACAGCCCCAAACTCTGGAATGAACTTCCCTTCTCCATTAGAACACTGCCAACCTTGTTTGCTTTCAGGAGGGTCCTAAAAACTTGGCTGTTTACTAAATAGAGATCTGTGCCTTTCATGAACTTGCTTCTCTAGACCTCAGCGCTAAGACACCTCTGGGTTTTTCGTGAGCTTAATAAATATATTAACATAACACATTGTTACAAAAATCTCAATAAATGAGCATGGGAGAATATCATAGACATTCATTTTTTGTCAGTTAGGATTTGAAACAAGAAAGGGACGATAACATACAAACCTAGGCTAGAGACACCTTAGGAGTGGATAGGACCCTTAATCAAAAATAAGAATGTACCCGTTAATCCTGCAAGTAGGGAAAACCAAAAAAACTAATTTCCTTAAGCAGGAGGAAGCACGGGACGAAAAAGGTAAAAAAGGCAAGGGTCAAAACTATGCAAATTGCAATAGCGAAGATCTGGAATATTTCACAATAATGATTATTCTTTCTTTCTTTACAGCAGCCAGCAATAGGATTACCAGAAAAATAAAGAGAAACCGAAGTTCAAGCAAGGAGTCAGGTAAACCGGGAATCAGAATATCGTGGGAGGCCTGGCGGGATCCGTGCTGGTACAGCAAGCACGTTGCCAGCACGGATCCCGATTTTAAGTACCACTCAAGCTCCCCTCTCGCCTGCTGGCAAGGAATGGCGGGCAGGGCTCTTGTCTCTGTGCTCGAGCATGGAAGCAGCTGGAGTCAGCACGCCCCACTGACCCGACAGTCCCGGAATTGATTTTAACTTGAAGAGGTCTACCTATGTAACCACAGTAAGGAGGAACAATTATTTTGCGATCGTTCAATCCCAGAACTCGAATGACAGAAATATATTCAGAATATATTAAGACTACATTGCATTGAAGGCTCACGGAGAGAGCCCCACATTTATGGGCATACCCTAAAAAAGGATCACTGAAAGAATATCGATGACAAAAATATAGACTTACCAAAATATCGAGTGAAAAATATAGAATGCAAAAATATCGACTCCTTATCTCCAAACAGGTAAGTACAAAAATATCGAATCAAAAATATCGTTGTAAAAAATATAGGTAGTCAAAATATCGAATTTTTTAAATGTCTTAAAAGTAATTGAAAATTAATTAAATAATAAATATAATTAACTTAAACATACTTAAAATACTTAAATAACCTTAAAATTAATAAATAATTAATGTAACTGAAAAAAACATAAATTTTTTAATACATATATATATATATATATATATATATATAGCCACAGATTTCTTCTTTCCACGTTTAGGTAGAGTAAAGACCACGGCACAGCAACAGATGGATTTCAGCGCTTTATTTACACACCAGTGCAAAAGATAACGTGCATCAAATGGACGGTCTACCATATATATATATATACATAATATTAATAAAAAATATACAATATTTTTACCGTAGGAAAGCGAAAGGGTTACATTTACTATTACCACTCCAGTGAGTGGAACAGTAGAGAAAACATTGGATAGCGTAGCAGTAAAAATTACTATTCCCACTACAGTGAGTGCAACAGTAGGGAAAGTGTTGGATAGTGGTAGGGTAAAAATTACTATTCCCACTCCAGAGAGTGCAACAGTAGGGAAAGTATTGGATAGCGTAGGGGTAAAAATTACTATTTCCACTCCAGAGAGTGCAACAGTAGGGAAAGCGTTGGATAGCGTAGGGGTAAAAATTACTATTCCCACTCCAGTGAGTGCAACAGTAGGGAAAGCGTTGGATAGCGTAGGGGTAAAAATTACTATTCCCACTCCAGAGAGTGCAACAGTAGGGAAAGCGCGGGATAGCGTAGACATAAAATTTACTATTCCCACTCCAGTGAGTGCAACAGTAGGGAAAGCATTGGATAGCGGGAGGGTACAAATTACTATTCCCACTTTAGAGAGTGCAACAGTAGGGAAAGGGTTGGATAGCGTGGAGGTAAAAATTACTATTCCCACTCCAGAGAGTACAACAGTAGGGAAAGCGTTGGATAGCGTAGTAGTGAAAAGTACTATTCCCACTCCACAGAGTGCAACAGTAGGGAAAATGTTGGATAGCGTAGGAGTAAAAATTTCTCTTCCCACTCCAGGGAGCTCAACAGTAGGGAAAGCCTTGGATAGCGTAGGCGTAAAAATTACTATTCACACTCCAGAGAGTGCAACAGTAGGGAAAGTAAATACTTCATATATGAATAAAAATAAATTAAATATTAATACCAATTACAAATTAAAAGTAATTAACAATTGTATATAATATAATATTAATCAATTACAAATACAAATAAAAATTAATTATTAAAAATAATTACTTACTAATACAAATTATTTACCAATTAGCAATTAATTATTAATTAAAAAATTACAAATTACAACAAAACAAAACCAATAAATAAAATTAAAATATTTAATTAATTACAATTACATTACTTCCCACCCTATTCCCCTACAAACCCACAACCCGCAACAAAAAATAAATTAATAAAATTAACATAATAATCGACTAATCAATTAATTAAAATAAATTACCAATTATATTTTATTTAATTACCAATTAAAAATTTTAATATCAATTAATTCAAAATAAATACTAATAAATAAATTTAAAAATGTAATTAATTATAATTAAATTACTTCCCACCCTATTCCCCTATAAACTCACAATCCGCTACAGGAAATACATTAATAAAATTAACATAATTTTCAATTAATCCATTAATTAAAATTAATTACCAATTATATTTTAATTAATTACCAATTAAACATTTTAATATCAATTAACTCAAAATAAATACCAATAAATAAATACAAAAATTAATTAATTATAATTAAATTACTTCCCACCCTATTCCCCTATAAACCCACAACCCGCTCCAGAAAATAAAATTTACATAATTATCAATTAATTAAAATTAATTACCAATTATATTTTAATTAGCACCAATTATATTTTAATTAATTACCAATTAATTAATTAACAATGAATTCAAAATAAATACCAATAAATAAATAACATATTTAATTATTTATAATTAAATTACTTCCCATCCTATTCCCCTATAACCCCACAACCCGCTACAGAATTATATTACGCAACAATTAAATACCATAAAATTAATTAATTAAAATAAATTATTAAATAAATATACACTTTTCACACATATACCCACATAAAAAAACACTTAAAAAAATTGGATATTATTAAAAAATGTATATTAACTTACTTACCTCAAATTCAATATTTTTGCTGTCTATATTCTGTCCATTCAATATTTTTGTCGTCTATATTCTGTCCATTCTATATTTTTGTTGACTATATTCTGTCCATTCTATATTTTGTCCATTCTATATTTTGAATTCGATATTACTGCTATTCTATTCGATATTTTTGTTGTCTATATTCTGTCCATTCGATATTGTGTCCATTCTATCGTTTTAATTTGATATTTATGTAAATCGATATTAAAAACTCAATATTTTGAGTGTATACCCCTAAAAACAGATGGGTGGCACTTGATCTTGAGGAGACAGTTCCCAAGAGTGATCATCGAATGATAACACTTCACCAACTCAGATCTGAAGTTGTGGGAGATACCAAGTCTTTTTCCTGAAGAAGGTGGTCAGATCATTTTAACCCACCGAAACGCGTCACACTGGTTCTTCAAAAGCACTAAATCAACCCTATCTTGGCCAAACAAGAAACTGTACAAAATAGTTGTCTGACCAACGAATTTCTTTGCGATTAGTGTATAACAATGACAAAAAAAATTAACGTCTATGATATTCTCCCATGTTCGTTTATTGTGATTTTGTGTAACAATGTGTATGATCTTTGTGAAATTTTGATGTGGCTCTATATTTAGAGAGTTATTTTATCTTGAAACAATCCGTATTTTTATTATATGCACTCTTTATATGACTAACTGATTTTACAGAATAAACGTTCATATATTGGATTTTTGCAAAAGGTCAGCTCTCTTTGGTGATATTGGTGTGCTTGGATGAATGGTGTATGATTTATTATCGGTTTGTCCAAAAACACACAAAGGGAATTGTTGTTTTTGATTATTTGTCAATTTGGTGTCCTGTCCCTTTGTGTAAGGTGGACCCCTCTCTTGTTGTTTGAGATATCTTTGAAAAGCCATGTATTTCTTTCTGTGGATGCAGGGAGCTGGTTTTTCCTCCCATCAAGAGGTTCGACAACAGCGCTGTCACCAAAACAGACGTCTGTGACAACTTCAAAGTTGTGCGGACGATCTTTGTCTGCGGGGCAGCCTTTAGCAGGCCGGTGGAAGGCGTCAAAATCCTCGTCGACAGAGATGGTCTTGTTGCCAAAGTAGTCAAAGTCAGTTGAGAGCACGACGATGCTTCTGCTGTCGACATCGTAGTGGCTGTCGTGCGTAAACGTCAGAATAAGCGTAAGCGGCGGAATCTTCGACGATGAAGCCATTGACGGATGAGATGAATGGTCCCTGACAGGAGTCAGGGGAGCAGAATTTGACGCTGAAGAACATTTTTGAGTCCAGTCTGAGGTTTTTTGAGGTGTTTCCCCTTAGACTTACCTTTTTCTGGGACTTGGATTTTTTTGAGTCCTCATGATAAAAAGAGGAACCGTCTTCCTTTGCCTTTCTAGAGGAAACATTAGCTTTTTCCTCTGGTTCAGACCCAGAGTCTGAGGCAGCCTTCTTCTTTTGGAGCGAGAGGAGCAGCTCACCCTTCCTATCATTGAGGGTTTTGGCTGAAAAAGTGCGACAATATTTGCATTCCCTATGTTTATGGTCAGGGTAGAGGCAATACAGAGACTGTTTGTGGTGGTCTTCTGAGAAATGTCTACACTTCCCACAGGTCTTGCAGGGCCTAGACAGCCCTTTTGTAGGCTCTAGCATTTTCATAAAAGAACATGCAAAGACACAGTTCAATAGTACCTTGAACGTAGCTGAAAAGTTGAAAGCTGGAGGTCAAAAGTTGAAGAAAAGACACTGTCACTGAGCAGAGAGACTCCCTATCACACAACGTGGGGCAAGAAATCTGAGGTATAGTGGCCCTGTAGGGGAAGGATACTCTGAGGTCTCTACTCTGATTTGCTGATCTTTGGGTGTTATAAAATTATGTTGGAAGGTTACTAAATTGTGGCTTTCTTTTTTTGTGAAGGTCTATGCTAATGTTTCAGTACTGCTATGTTTACTGTTGGACCCCCACCATGACGATAGGGAAGATACAAGCATGTAAATCTATAAAATATACAATACTGGAGTAAAGAGTAGAATTGTAAGAAATTGAGGCTGGTTTCAATCGTGTTGTAGTAACAAAAAAAGGTTTCGGACTGGGAGCGATCATTTTTACATTTCTGGGTCAAGTCCCTGATCAATGAAACTCTGAGACTAAGTGTGACATAACGTTAATGTGTGTGGCATTGGGGCTGGGGGGCGGGGGTTGGATTGTCAGGATGTACCCAGTCCCCAACACCTTGCAGAATTATGGGTGAGGTCACTTGCCTCATGATGTTGTTACAAAGGAATTCCTGGTTTAGAGGCTCAGTCCATTCTCTGTACTTCATCTAGGCAACATACCCATCCCTAGAAAATAATGTATAAGGGGAGAGCCTGATTTCAGAGAGGCCTATGTAATAAGACAGTTTTTTTAATGTGCAGAAACCATGGGAGTGAAGCGGTGCCCTCCACTGAAAGGCCATCTCTTGCAAGTATATCTAAATACTGCTCTGTGAGGATTTGTCCCGAGACGTTCTCAGTATAACAGGGGTCTCATATGGGCTTGGTGATAAATACCTAAATACAAAAATACTTGAAGAAGATTGTGTGAGGCTAAATAAGGATTTAAAAAAAAACATTTTTTATAGTAGGCAAATATTTTACATCGCTCTGACTTCATAACTCAGTCCCATATGTTGGACTACTAAAGCACGTTGAGTTGTACACAGCTAGGGTTGCTGAGAAAATGCAACCACCAAACTTCTGCTTGAAAGACTGCAGTCCAGCAACAGTGGTTAAAATATGTTATCTGTTTAGTCAATTTCCCGGATGCAGCTAACGAGGGGCCGGAGTAACTGAAGTCCCTAACTTCCATTCAAGCGAAACCTCTTTCTCGAATTTTTCTTGTGACCTACTGCTACAACTTTAGGCTTTTAGACATTAATGATAAGCTTCGATTCGAAGCAAAATTTCTAAAACCTTGCCAGAAGTGACTCCAAAAATGAATGTAATACTGCGTCAGTGGCTTACAGTAAAAATTACTATAACTTCATTAAAAAGGAAAAGGGCTAGGGTATAGCCTTGCTAAACACTTTTAAGAAGATCAAAGTCCTTGGTCACATTACCATCCTGGCCATGGCAAACATGCTACAGTGTTCAAAAGTAATAATTTTACAAGTTCAACTGGGCCAGGCTCAAACCCCAATCTTTTCATAGTATCAGATAATCAGGGTCTGTCCTCAACATCAAAGACATTTTTCAGATCGTGATATGCAAGATAGACATCTTTTTTAAGCTAGACATATTTTGCTTGGACTATTATTCCAATACCTTTAGAGAATCTGGATGGGCTTTAGTCAATATCTTATGATGTAAGTGATTTAAGGTGATAATTTGCTGGGTCTGTGGTATTTACCTTTTTAGGTCTGGCATTAGCGAAGACCTGATTATACTAAAACGTGTATAATATACTTACATATCGGGGATTTCAGCCACCTCTATTCATCCATTGGTCTGTTGCTGTGTCATTCACATTTTGCTTCCATCCATTGGAGATTAAATCATGGGGCAGTGGGCGAGCCTATATAAGCCACAGGTTAACTTCACCTTGAGTGACTGCATTTTGCTCTCTCACAAAGAGCACATCCACAAACAAGCTAGTTCCCTTCATTGCCAGTGTTTTTGTTTTTACTTTAGTGTTGCCTTTGTGTTTACAGCCTGAAGTGATAGCAGGCCACCTTGATACATATTCCATCTTTATCCAATCCCATCTCTTGCCAATGCTGTAGTAAATTCATTTTGAGGTGTTTAGCTGTTCTGATAGATGCTATTTCATAGCATACTAGATCAGATTGTGTCTATTTGAAACTGCTCTGAAATTTAACTTTTTTCTTTCTTATTCTTTCTTTTCTTTGTTATTTTTCCTTCTTTAGCTTTCATTCTCTCTTGCTTTCCTTCGTTCTTTTTCTTTCCTTCTCTAGCTTTCCTTCTTTCTTTCTTTTTGGTTTCCCTCTTTTTCCATCACTCTTCCCTTCGTTCTTTCTCAAAAGCAAGAGGCTTATAGCCAGCACTAGACTGGCTGACCTTATTTAGGTATGTGTTCGCCAAGACCTTTCGATTTTAATAAAATTAGGAGTATAACAGTTACATATAAGGGTTTCAGTCAGACTACATTCATTTGTCTGTGGCTGGTGTCAGTCTTGTTTTTCTTCCACCCACTCCAGCATGCATTAAGGGGGAATGTAGCCACCCACTTCACCCATTGGCTAACGTGATTATGAGTTTCAGCATGTTGCCCTTTTACAGGGAACACATCAACACACCAAGTAGTTCCCTTCAGTGCTGATGCTAGACCTATTTGCCTTGCCAATGTTTGTTTGAATATTGGGACTATTTCTGCTCCTTGCTATGCCCCTGGAATGTTTTCTGTTACAAGAATTACACTGGCAGTTTTAGTACAAACAGCAACCAACACTGAGGACTTTGGTTATAAAACCACATGGGGACTGTAAGGTCCGGCACTTTTCCGTAATGTTTGCATATCCTTTTCTTCCTTCTTCTCCCTCCTCCCTGTTCTGTCATGTTCTCTATTCCAACGGGTAGGAGTCTGATAATAAAAAATAAATCCAGGTCCTCAAAATGAGAGTACCCACACCTTTCAACCACTGGCACAATTTAAGAACTGGGTACAATAATTATGTTATCAGCAAAAATGTAGGAGAGATGTCAGATTTGAGTAAAAGGTACAGGGCCCTAAGCAATTAAAAATATCCTGTCTTGGTTGTTGTAGGTATTTATTTTTACTGCTGAAAATACTTTTTTAGGTCAGTAAAGGAAATTAGTTTAAAACAGAATTGTTTTAATATAAAGAAGAGGTCTTCAATGTAGAGTTTAAACAAGATATGGCCTAAGCATCTTTGTACTGGTAATACTTTTTCCACACAGGTTTGCTATTGGTAGTTGGTGTGCAATTTGTTTTGAGAACCGATAAAATGGAAATAAATAGTCTCATTAAATGCATAGAAGAAAAAACAATAACTGTTTTGGATAAAAGCCCATATGAATTGACATGAAGAACCTACCTTGAAGCCAATCTACTCCTTCTTGTAACCCCTCACCTTTAAGTCCGTCACTGGCACTGAAACACACATATAGGTGATAAATTAACAAAACTCTTAAAAGTAACAAGATGACCAATCATCCCTTAAATGCATTGGTTAGATTGATCAGTTGTGTATAATAATTTAAATAACAGCAAGATTATTGTTTCACAGTGAAGGAAATGGTAAACAAGTAGAAACTAACTTCCACGAAAATCAAGGTACTAACACTTCTGCCTATTACAGCATCTCATGTTAAATTCACTGAGCCTTTCGAAGACCCACTTTGAAAGAATATTGACACCTTTAGGAAGTGCCACAGACAGTAACTTATGTGCTTCCATGGTGCCTCATTCTCCCTAGGTCTGCGGAGCTGCGAGGAAGGTGAGGTGTGCTCTAAATGGTAGGAGCTTAAAAGAAAATTCACCACATATTTTGTGCCCATCAGTTTCTCTTAGGTGTGCAAAGTGCATAATCAGTGAATTCAAATGCCACATTTTACACTGAGGACCAACACACGTATACGTTCTAGAGGAATGTGAAAACTGGAGACAATACAAGCATGTCCAGGCCAGCGACCCGTAAGAGCGTATGTGCGGCGAGGTAATGTAAAAGAAACTGCAGACCCATGCTAGGGAGGAAAATTAAGCAAGTCAAGGTATCAAATATACTCTTCAGGATTGAGGACATGTGGCCTATACAACAGTTTCAGTTTTACATTTCAGTTTATTAACAATTTGCGTCATGCCTAAACAGGCCATACAAACAGTTCAGATATACACAACTCAAATCATGTCTGAAAACATATACTTTTGCAACTAAGATTTTTTTTTAGTACTAATATACTTTTACATGCCCACCTACAAGCATTTAAAATCAACAAGTACTTGTTTTAACCCCGACCCTTCTATGTCTAATAACAATAAAATCTCTCCTATTTCATAATAAAATGACTGACCTCAGCCTCCTACCACATGAACATTTCTTCCGTATTAATTCCATACAGGGTTAACATTATCTCTGTACAAAATTAAAACCAGTTTGGTGCAGACTAATGCAATCATTTCATGAATGTGAATATTTTTATCTCTTAGGCATGTAATCAAAACATTAGATAAAAGAATCACCAAGTACATAGAACAGTTTCTTATATTAAAAAGGTAATTACATGATAATAGGAGTGAAACTGTAATTCAACAGTCCTCTTTAAACCATATTCCCTTAAATAAAACAGACAAAAGAATGTTTTATTCTAAAAATTATCACTTATGAATCTATAGTGGGTATTTTTTCCTATGTGCAAGATTAGACCGAAAAGTGCATGTTCTATTTCTATTAGGAAAAACTACCCTTCCTCGTGATACCCTTTCTTATATTTGGGGGTATAACTAAAACATAACAACCTCCATATACCCAATCTATCTCCCTACTGCAGGGAGCCTTTTTTCTTAATTAACTGATTGTGAACAACAGCCAAGAATTTCCCTACTACATTACACACGAGCATGCTATCACATCCTACCATCAATTGAAGGAGATCCTTTGTATGTCAAATCTGAATGAATCAATGTAAAGCTCGGTAGCAACAACGTTCAACTCGCTGCGAAACTGGAGGAAATTATAAGTAAATGCAAAAAGGTCAATGGTCCCCTTAATAGAAGGGACAAATGGCTTTCTCCATACAGGGTTGCTGGGCCAGCTTCCACCGTATAAAAACTGTTACTTGCCCCAATCGAACATGTAATTCCCACCTCCTTATGTTTGTGCCCTTTATATCCCGCAAGTATGATTGGATATGCCCTGGTACTTTACATCCTTTAAATGGCGCAGGTTATCTTTCTTACACACATCTTCTAAATCAGTTCTCCTAGCACCCTCCTTCACTAAATGCTTTACTATTTGCTTATGATGTATAACGGACAGCCCTTGGAGTTTCTCCCCTACTGTAACATCTAATGAAGCCTTAATATTGAGTAGAAAGCCACCCACCTGTCAGACTGTTCTCTTGCAGGCTGGAATTTATAATTTGGCAAGTTTTTTCTTTTGTCAATATCTTTAGCACCGTTTGGCGAAATTTTCCAGAAACAAAGGTTAGCTCAGGTCAGCTCCTGTCCTAAAAGTTTCAGGGTGATTCGTCGAGAGGGGGCAGAGAATTTGCATTTCCATAGGAAACTTTAGACATGGCTACAGCCCAAACTGCTGAACGGAATTACACCAAATTTGCCAAATAGGTAGCTCTTGGTTCAGAAAGCGCCCTTTTTTTTAAAAATGGTGTAAATCGGTTCGGTAGTTCTTGAGAAATTCCAAAAATAAAATTATCGATAACTGAGCACCAAGCAACCATATATGTGAGTAAATGGGAATGTGATTGATTCTTTGCATGACTGACTAGGTGTGTGAGTAACTCTATGGATGAGTGGCAGTGTGTGAGTGTCTCTATAGGTGTATAAGTGCATATGATAGTGCTGTATTGATGAATGACTGCATGTATAAGTGACTGTATAGGTGAATAAGTGGATGTGTATGTAGACCTAGGAATCAGTGAGTGGGTATGTAGTAACTGGTATTGGTGTATGTGCATGGTTTCAAAAATGGTACTCTGTATTTTAGAGTGGGTGTATCAAAGGTTATATTAGGTTGTGAGGAGGTGCATCTGATTATCACATGGATGATGTCATCAGTGATGTCATTTGAGATGTCATCAGTGGTGTCATCAGTGATATCACTGACCATGTCATTAATAATGTAATATGTGACGTTATCGGCAGTGCATTGCGGAGGTGCGAGTTATAGTTAGAGGAACTAACTATAACGGCCGAATTTCACTGGTTTTGTACGAGTGAAATGTGTCCAACTAACTATAATGTCTCTGAAACCTATATTTTTTTCAGAGAATTACAAAGGTATTTTTAAATGCTAATTTCTAACTATAAAGTCCTGGAAACCTATGGTTTTTTCAGTGAATTTCAAAGGTTTTTTTAAATGCTAATTTCGAACTATAACGTCCCTGAAACTTATGATTTTTTCAGTGACTATATATATATATATATATATATATATATATATATATATATATATATATATAGGTCAAGGTAGGCTTTATTCGACTGCTGTTATAGCAATCATAAAAGCACAAGAATAATAACATTAAAACATCAATTAATCTTAAAACTGCAGTAATAAAAACCATAAAAATGACAAGAGTCAATTCTACTATAGTTCCTTCATCGTCATGATTTCCCTTTGTGCAAGTACCTTCTTGAACAACATAGTTAAGCACCAGGCAGTTATTTCATTCTCTAAAAACTGTAGCCTAATTAATGCTGGGCGGCATTGCTGCAGTCCCTGTAGTATTAAAATCAGTAAAATCCATGCTTTCCTCAAAACTACATAAAATTTACAAAATAAAACCAGATGACTAGTGGACTGAGAAGAGTGATTGTCTCATGGAAATAAAGGCAATACCTGTAACCAATCATTGGTTTTAGGAAAGGTCACGAGTCTGTAAATAATGTCCAGCCTGAACCAAGTTAATAACCGCCTGTCCCAAGTGCCAGGTACAAAAGTAAAGTAAGGTTCAATTTTAAAGCAGGTTACATTTAACTGATGTTGCCTTACACTGGGTTGAACAATTTCTCCTGTCATTCTTGTTGTGGGCAATAGCTGAAGGCACTTCTTTCTTAGGGCCTTTCTAATAATTGCCTTTATGGACCTAGGATCAGTAAAGTATTCTGGGTGATCAATATCATTCATAGAGTCACGCACTCACTTTAGCCAGGGGATCTTTAAAGCCCCTTCTAGTTTTAGGCAGTCCTGTAGGATCTCCCAATTTAGCTTTGGTTGATCCTTTGTTCACATCCTGTGCCACAGGAAAATTGGTTCTAACTTAATAAGATCAGAAATGAAATGAAAGAAAGACCCAGTTCATTGTGGCAGGCATAAGATGGTGAGCTGGCAGGTAGGGATAAAATATATCATAAAAACGAGTTTTCCACAGTTTGTATGGGGTAGGTATTAACAAAACCCCATAAACCTGCCCTGTATATTATGTTAGCAATGCATTAAGCCTTGTAAATTTGGATGAGCTCCCCTGGCAGCTTCCTTCCCAATTTTCTAGAGATAGATGCCAGGGCGGCCGTTGTCTTAACAAGTGGCAGGTTTTTTTGCAAGAATGGCTAGAGCCCTCAAGTAACCTTGATTGAATAAAATGCTGAGGTAAGAAAAACTCTTAGTCTGCTCTAATTTTTGCCTGTTAACAAACATACTTTTCAACCTCTCATGAACATGAACTATTTGATTGAGGTAACTGCAGGCAGCCCACTGGGGTATTATATTGGAAGACTACCAGTCCCAGCACACATCATGTTGATAATGTTCACTTGTGATGAAAAGTATCAGGTGATTTCTATGGTGCATAATGGCAATAAATAAGGGACTAAGATACTGGTTTGTTTTTTGCTTGCAGTTACTCAATTTGCAGACAGCCTATGAGGAAGAGTGGATAACTCGAAACGCGTCAGGCTCTGCTGGCGCTGATTGCATCTGTAAACCCCCCCTTACTGGAGAAAGCAAGCAGGGAGTGCACTCTGCTTTTGGGCACCTTGTGAAACTGTATATTTACGGCAGGTCCGGCCGGGGAGAGCACCGCCGAACACTGGAGCGGTTCCGCTGCTGGTGCAAACATCGGCAGGGCGGACCTGGTTTGCTGATAATTTGAACAGGGAGGTTATCATGCAAGTGCTTTCGTGAACATGAACTATTTGATTGAGGCAACTGCAGGCAGCCCACTGGGGTATTATATTGGAAGACTACCAGTCCCAGCACACATCATGTTGATAATGTTCACTTGTGATGAAAAGTATCAGGTGATTTCTATGGTGCATAATGGCAATAAATAAGGGACTAAGATACTGGTTTGTTTTTTGCTTGCAGTTACTCAATTTGCAGACAGCCTATGAGGAAGAGTGGATAACTCGAAACGCGTCAGGCTCTGTTGCCGCTGATTGCATCTGCAAACCCCCCCTTACTGGAGAAAGCAAGCAGGGAGTGCACTCTGCTTTTGGGCACCTTGTGAAACTGTATATATATTACCTACTGGCGGTCGCCAGTAGGTAATTATAGTTAGGATTGTTTTCTATAGGAAATCTGCAACATTCTATTGGGAATAACTTTGACGCCGGTTGAGGAATCTGCCTGTAATTTTCCTTAAATTTGCCTCGCTGCGCTCCGCTCCTTCCTTGAAAGTTTGGGGATATTCGTCAAGCGGGGGCCGAGATAAAAGGGGGGTCCCAAAACGTGTTTTCCCCATGTTAATTTCCATATGGCGGTTGGACTCACTTTTAGCCCGAACGGCTGAATGGATTTCCACAAAACTTGGCAAAATTGTAGGGACTGGTAGCCCGATGTGCCTTTGCTATGTCTCAAGATATGTGCTCCAGTGGATTTTGAGTAATTTAGGTTCAAAAAAATATATATATCTGGGCGGAGCCTAACCACACATCTGATCTGATTGGCTGTTAGCACTTCATCCAAGAAGTGTTGGCAGCCATCTTGGGACCAATATATATGATAGCACCTCATTAAAAAGCATTGTAGTTAATAGAGGGTTTTAGGACTTTAGTTACATTATAAATCATTTGTTGATGGTACCATACTCATTTTAGGAATTGTGGTGTGTTCTAAGGTGATTTTACCATGTGAAAAAGCCTTCTGCTGTGATATCATGAATCATGTTTGAAAGAAAACTAATATCTCATGATTTTCCCACAGTGGTTTGGAAGGGGATCTATAAGCTAAACTGAAAGCATATTTTCTGTAAATTCACATTATCTTTCTCAGTCATGTGAGAATGAAGTCTGACATTCTCAGTAAAACATGTACATCCAACAAGGACAGAGACTGTCAGTTGATTCCTTTGTGTTCTACTGCAGCCTCCTAGAGTGTTCTAAAGAATAACTAGAGAGCTAACAGTCCTACTTATTATAAAGGTATAGCACACCTGAAGCCATCGTGATGGGAATAAAGTGGTAACTCTTAAAACATTTAATTTAAAAAGGAACAAAATGAGGGGGTATATTATGCCATAGAAAGTATTATTAGTGCTGCAGAATGAAAAAATAGGGCAAATTTTGAGTGACTTCTCAAATCCTCTTCTATTTCATAAAAAAATTCTGACATGTAGTCTCCCAAGATGGCCACCAGAGATAAAAGAGCCCAAATGTAGCCCAAATATCACCCAGATGTAGCCCAAGTATAGCCCAATGACAGAATGTCCCAGAGTGTTCTAAAGAACAACTAGAGCGCTAACAGTCCTACTTATTACAAAGGTATGGCACACCTGAAGCCATCTTGATTGGAATAAAGTGGTAACTCTTAAAACATTTAATTTAAAAAGGAACAAAATGAGGGGGTATATTTTGCCATAGAAAGTATGATTAGTGCTGCAGAAAGAAAAATTAGGGCACATTTTGAGTGACTTCTCAAATCCTCTTCAATTTCATTAAAACATTCTGACATACAGTCTCCCAAGATGGCCACCAGAGACAAAAGAGCCTAAATGTAGCCCAAATATCCCCCAGATGTAGCCCAAGTATAGCCCAATGACAGAATGTCCCAGAGTGTTCTAAAGAACAACTAGAGCGCTAACAGTCTTACTTATGACAAAAGTATGGCACACCAGAAGCCATCTTGATTGGAATGAAGTGGTAAGTCTGAAAACATTTAATTTAAAAAGGAACAAAAATGAGGGGGTTCATTTTGCCAAAGAAAGTATGATTAGTGCTTCAGAAAGAAAAATCAGGGATCATTTTGAGTGACTTCTCAAATCCTCTTCTATTTCATTAAAAAAAATTCTGACATGCAGACTGAAACATGCACTTTGAATACAAGCAGCAGACTTCCCTGGTGAGCAGTAGCTTTACTACAGTGATCTAATGAGCAACTAGAGTGCTAACATTCAGAATTTATGGCAAATGTGTGACACATCTGAATGCCTTCTTGATGGAACCAAAGTAAACAAGCATTGAAAATGCAATAGATCTCGCCCTCATTTAAGTTAAAGCCATTCTGTTTGTAATGAGGTGGCTTTTTAGCTTTGCTTTTATTAGTGTTTTTAAACGTTCATGTAAATAACATGCATCTGTATGCATATATGTATACGTATGCATGCATTTATATTTGTATTTATATAGATATACAGATTATATATGTTATATGTATATATGCGGGCCACATTTCAACAAGGGTTGCAGTGCAAATGTATCGCCCATCCCGGGCTGCATTACTCATGAATTATAACTGGGCATTTTGCTTTTATATTTGTCTTCGAGCTATATTATGCAAATTTCATTTACAGTTCTCCTAACGATTGTGTAATAATGTAGGCGCTCGTTAATGTATACCGTTCTAATATGGCGGCCATTCATGACCATTTCACTGCAGTCCGTTTTCGCTTGTATTATACCTCATGACGTCCTTTTAAAGAGACAAGTTTTGATACTCTTTGCACAATTTGACAAAGCCCTATGGCGAAACGCGTCGTTGCTGTTTACTTCCCTGAAAATAAACTTGCTGTGGAACTACCCCCTGCGTGTGCTACTTTCCTTTGGATTTATTGTCCGTGGATTCTGGAGCTGTGATTTCGTAACGGGCACACCCCTGTTCTGTGTGCACCCGCTCACAAGTGCATCTGGCTGGTGTTTGGTAGCTGTGGAGATTTTTTACCGGCTGCACCGAGTTTGTCTACTTATATCCCGCATTGCCTATACCTGGAATATATTGCCGAGTGAAGAAACGAAACGCATCAAGGCAACCTCATTCTTTCCGGTAAGGCGCGGTGTGCGCATTCAGTGACTTTGTTATCATTTTTCTTAAAGCGCAGACATTAACTCAGAGCGAAGGGGGAATACAGTCAATTCTTTTTTGGTAGTTGCGGCTGCTCTACCATTTAAGCATGTTTTGCGAGGCAGAGAAAAAGAAGCTGAAAAGGGAATGTTCAAAAACAAGAAAAAACCTGACGGAACACAAAAGGCCGGCACTAGTCAAGCGAGTGGGGGCAGTACTACTCTGAACACGAAACTGGTCTCATTAGAACGCCTATATGAACGTGAGATCAGGAAATGGTGGGAGGCGACATCATTACAAAATTATATTGATGTTGACCGCGTTCCCAGAGGCCTGAGGATTTATACTATCCCAGCGTACGAGAACCCAGACCCCCAACTGCTGGATGCATGGGCAGAACACACTGCAGCATCCTATAAAGGAAGTTTGAAAATACTGGTTCGCTTTGCCTGGAGTGATAGAGAAAAAGCTTTGGCACAGATCAAAGAGTTGGAAGACGAATTACTAAAGGAGGAAGATCAGGTCACTTTAGGAGAAAAACGTGAACAAATTAAAAAACGTCTGAAAAAATACGAACAAAAAATTAAACAGCGCAAGGAGGAAAAATTCGAAAGGGATGAAAATGATTATCAGATGGGAAGAGTGCTTACTTTTGCTAAAAAATATGACTACACAAGGAAGCAATTGAGAGAGAAGGCAAGTGGCCCAGCCACTGTGGAACCTGCCACATCGATATCCGATGCCAATGCAGATGACGTGATCAGCGAAGATGGAAGCGAGGGAGCTTCTTCTTTTCACGTGGAATACAAAGTAATGTGCAACAACCAACTAGAGGGAGGCAGGGGCAAGCCCCCGGAAAACCAAGCGGCAAGAGGAAGACGAGGCGGGGGGCTGCGGGAAGAAATCTACCAGGTTCTCCACCCATCACACGCAGCATGAAGAAGTTCTACAAGAAGAAGAACTAAGCTCTGACCAAGAAAACAAAGATAATCTGACCATCATAAATTTGACCGATAAAGTACTCACGGAAGAAGAAAATTCCATACTGAAACTGGGCTTATCCTTTTGCCCACGAAAAAACTTTGAATTTGCGCAGACTAGAATTGACGTTTTCAAGTTCACGAGAAAATTAAAACTTCATAAATTTTTCAAATTAAAACCACACAGCGAGCATGCTGTTTCTGTTAGTGACACTGAAACTGAGGAACCCAGATGTCGGGATTTGGGAGGCCTCCGAGCCATGGAGGGCCTTTTTCAAGAAATTAACAGGGGAGGAGACGGCGAAGTGACTAATACTCAAACATTGGACAATCTTGAAGTATCACAAAAAAGTGGGAACAGTGCATTCAAACCAGTTTCCACTTTTATGCCCATCATGGGTACTGACGCGATAGATACTTTTTCGGATGCTGTTTTGAGGGATCTTGTAAGGCTTAGGAAAACCAAAACACCCATACCGGTACATGAAAATGTCACCAAATCTCAAAAAACCGCATTACAGACTTTATGCGATGACTCCGGCCTGGTATGCAAGCCTTCAGACAAGGGGGGCAATGTTGTCCTCCTTACAGCTGCCCAATATGAAACTGAGGCTCTTCGTTTATTGGGAGATACCAACACTTATAGTACTGTGAGCGACAAAATATATATTCAGAGCGTGATCGATTATCATGACATGATATTAAAATGGTACAATGTTAATATGTTGAGTACTGATGAATATCTATTTTTACGTTGCCTAAGCCCTGTGATTCCTACTTTTTACTACCTCCCAAAGGTTCATAAGGACATGTGTAATCCCCCGGGGAGGCCTATTGTAGCCTCCAATGGGAGTCTCACAGAGAACCTTTCTATTTATGTGGATTTGTTTCTCTCACCTTTGGTCATGTCGCTACCCTCTTATTTAAGAGACACAAAACATTTTTTGACTTGTATTGACAAAGTCATGTGGAAAGACACTTACTGTATGATGGTACTAGACATCACCAGTTTATACACTTGCATTGCACATGGTGATGGCTTGAGGGCCATGGCGAGTTTTCTTGATAAACGTCCAGTACGCTTTTATGAGCATAACAAAATGTTACTGGAATTCATGAGTTTTAGTCTCAATAACAACATTTTTCTTTTCAGCAAACAATTGTTTAAGCAGATGTCCGGAGTTGCTATGGGAGCCTGCTCCGCTCCCAGTTTTGCTAACCTCTTTGTAGGTTGGTGGGAGGAGCAGGCGTCCTGGAGAAACATTAACCAGGAGTGGGTCAACCGGATAATAGGGTGGTATCGTTACATAGACGATCTTTTCATCATTCTAGAAAGCCCTGTTGAAACTGCTAATGCCTTCATAGACGTACTTAACAACAATGATGTGAACCTTAAATTTTCTGGCAACATCAGCAGGACCACTGTTAACTATCTGGACCTCACTGTATATATTGACAAAGATGGGATGATACAGACCAAACTGTTCAGAAAAGAAACGGCGGGGAACTCCACGCTGTTTGCCACCAGTAGTCATCCTCGCCAATTGATAGAAAGTATCCCTTACGGAGAACTTTTAAGGTTAAGGCGGAACAATTCTAATGATGATGACTTCAAAAAGGCAGCGGATGCTAGCCTTCAGAGATTCAGGATTAGGGGCTACCGAGATGATGTTTTAGCTCGTGCCTACAACAGAGCCAAAAAGATGAAGAGAACAGATCTGTTGAAACCTAAAATAACAACTAAAAAATCTAGTAATGGGGCATTTCGCCTCATCACTACCTTCTCTCAAAATGCGGGACAAATTAAAAAGATATTCAAAAAGAATTCGAATATCCTAATGTCTGACAACATCATCAAAGCTGATTTACCTACCAACCTGCTTATTACTTTTAGGAAGGCTAGATCTCTTAGGGATCATTTGGTTTCTAGCCATTACCTTGCTCCTGAAAGAATCTCAAAATTACCTACACTGAGTGGTTTCTACCCCTGTGGCCGGTGCAAGGCATGTAAATATAGTAAGCGGACGCTTACTTTTAAGATACCAGGTCTGACTGTTCCAAGAAAAATCACGAAATTCTTGACATGTTCCACGCCTTATGCGATTTACTGCCTTACCTGCCCTTGCGGTTTGAACTACATTGGCAGCATGACTAATGCAGTGAAACTGAGGATTTTAGAGCATATGCGTGCCATTGCCAAGAAAGATGAAACCTACCCTGTAGCCAGGCACTTCGAGAGGATGCATAAAAGTAACAGGGATCTGTTATCCTACATTTGTCTCGATAGTGTCCCGGCCAATATCAGGGGAGGTGATCGTCTTCTTAAACTTAGACAGTTGGAATCGAGGTATATCATCGATTTACAGAGCAAAAGTCCTAATGGACTTAACATGCATGAAGAGCTTTCAGTACACTTGGGGTAACAGAGTTGTACAGTTTGCCTGTATCTATAACCTGTCTGAATTCATTGAACCATCTTTTCTGTTTCTTTCACAGTTTTTAATAATCCGTTTTGGACATCCATCTTGGTGTATACATTGACAATGTAGAGATGTCATCTGGTATAGGACTTTCAAGCATTGATTCTTGCCCATTCAGGGCTTAATACTTCCATATCCACACAGAGTGACGACTTTGAAACAGTATTTACAGCATTTATGCTTTTATTTTTATAAATGTTTCATCTTGTATTCTGCATATGTAGAAATGGCACAGGTTTGTCATTTTTGATGACGGGACTATTTCTCTTGTGTGTCATGTCATTACTGTTACTCACCTTTGGATATGTATGTACGAGTGCCCATTGCGGGCCACATTTCAACAAGGGTTGCAGTGCAAATTTATCGCCCATCCCGGGCTGCATTACTCATCAATTATAACTGGGCATTTTGCTTTTATATTTGTCTTCGAGCGATATTATGAAAATTTCATTTACAGTTCTCCTAACGATTGTGTAATAATGTATGCGCTCGTTTATGTATACCGTTCTAATATGGCGGCCATTCATGACCATTTCACTGCAGTCCGTTTTCGCTTGTATTATACCTCATGACGTCCTTTTAAAGAGACGAGTTTTGATACTCTTTGCACAATTTGACAAAGCCCTATGGCGAAACGCGTCGTTGCTGTTTAGTTCCCTGAAAATAAACTTGCTGTGGAACTACCCCCTGCGTGTGCTACTTTCCTTTGGATTTATTGTCCGTGGATTCTGGAGCTGTGATTTCGTAACGGGCACACCCCCGTTCTGTGTGCACCCGCTCACGAGTGCATCTGGCTGGTGTTTGGTAGCTGTGGATATATATATATATATATATATATATATATATATATATATATATATATATATATATAACCTACTGGCGGTCGCCAGTAGATATATATAGTTAGGATTTTTTCCCTATGGGATTTCTGAAAATTCTATGTCTAATAACTTTGGCGTTTGTGGACGGAATCGGCTGAAATTTTCAGGAAAATGGCACATTTTGTTTCTGAGCAGCTCCTGGAAATTTGGGGGGGGTTCGTCAAGGGGGGGCCGAGAAAAAAGGGGGGTCCCAAAACGCGTTTTTCTCATGTTAATTTCCATAGGGCGGTTGGACTCACTTTTAGCCCGAACGGCTGAATGGATTTCCACGAAACTTGGCAAAATTGTAGGGACTGTTAGCCCGATGTGCCTTTGCTAGGTCTCAATATATGTGCTTCAGTGGATTTTGAGAAATTAACGTTTAAATCAAGATATATATCTGTAACAGCGCTCCGGGCAGCGATCCGGTTCGCGTACTTTTCGCGTTTCGGAACTTTGCGCACGGAAAGCTGATTGGCTTTTCGGTGTCTGTCAACATTCTAAACAGTCCGGTGCGGCCGCCATCTTGTCTCTCGGTAGGATCGAGAGACAAGAGGAGGCCAAAACAAAGGGGGAAATTTCGATAAGGGGGCATAGTAGATCCTCCCTGACCCCCTAGGTTTTATGTGGAGGTTGTAAAAGGTCCCTGCAGGGCAAAAAAAACAAAACATATATATATATTTTTGCGTGGTGAGCGCCTAGTACGCGAACCGGGAAGCGTTCTGGGCAGCGTACTATAAGGATAACAGAATGATAGACTTTTCTAATACTGTATGTTAATTATTTGTTGTTTTTGTTGGTTTTTTTTGTTTTCTTTATTTTTAATTTTTTTTTATTATGATTGTGTTTCATACTTTATTAAACTTTCTAACATTTCATTGTCAGAAATGTCAAAATTGAATATAGGGTGTAACTTTTTTTCATTTTGAAGCAGGTTGTCCACTGCTTCAACACATTGTAGAAGTTTGTGGTCTCTACTTTCATCCATAAAGTCATCAATTTTGTCTTGGCTGCTCTCCTTCAGTTCAATTGAAAATGTAACTTGTTGTTCGCCTTCCATTTTGCCTGAAATTTTGAATAAAAAAATATATATTAGTAGAGATTGGGTACTGTTGGGATTAATTTTAGATAGGCAGTTTTTATCAGTGAATTTTTCTTTTGGCAGTGTATAGTATCAGAGTGGAAATATGACTATAAAAAAGTGTATGTAATTTAACGAAGAGAAGCCTAATTCCATTCATAACTATAACAGAGAAGTCTATCTAAATCCATAACTACTACAGAGGGATAGTGTATATCTATCAGAAAAAGTCTACCATATCAAGTTATAGTGCACAATATACTTCAGTTTTAAAAATAACAACTTACCTTCAGAAACAAGTTGAAGTCTTAGGTAAGTATTGAAATGTGATGTACAACAAGAAGTAGTAGTCAAAATGGCTGTGTTTTCTTCTCTTCCTTTATATATATTCAGGTATATAACCAATCAAATATCAGGTAATAAAAGTAGAAAATGAAAGTAACATTTTCATTGGTTGTCAATTCCAACACTTCAGATGTGTTTTGTGAAGTAATTTACCTCAAGGTATTTAGAGAGGTCTACAGGCTTAATGGCTAAATGGAATTTCAATCAAATTTGTGAAAATGAAAGGGATTGTTATGTAGTATAAGCTAATCTATATTTGGTGAGAGTGTCTCCAGTCCTTTTTCTGTGAATTACTTTCCCACCTTTTTTTTGGACCGCTTCCCGGGAAGCGGTTTAGTCCGCGAACTAGAAGCGTAACGGGAGTCCACCATTTTGTGTTTCGCTCGAATTAAGATATAAAATGGAGGTTAAATAATGTTCAGAAAGGGTAGAAGGGGACACGGTACAAGTATTTTGACCCCCCAGGTTTTCTGAGGGTGGCTGAGGAGGACCATATGTGCGGAGAAAAAACATTTTTTAAATAATTTTGGGCGGTTAGCTTCCAGTTCGCGTACCGGGTAGCGCTCTTTGAGCGTAGTTTGTTGAAAATTACAGAAATAAGTTAGAGAAAAGTATTAATTGTGAGTGATCAGATGAAGGGTAGCTCTGAGAAGAGCTTTTGGGTTTATGGTACATTTAGGTACTTATAAGTAGGTACCAATGCACAGTCTTAAATTCAGAATGAAAATTCTGTTGCCCTCATCTAAGAAGTGAACTCCATCTCCTCTGTAGATATCTTGCATGTAGTAACGCAAGTTATTGTTGTACAGGGAGCCCATTCCATGGTCTCTCATGAAAGCTGAAACAGATTTGTTTACATGCTTCCTCGCTTTCTCAATTTGTGGACCAAATTGGTTGGACCACCTCCATTTCTGTCTTTGGCATATATTGGAATATACCAAGGCAGTTTGAGGAAAAAGTGCCATTAATTGCTCAAAGGTGTCCTTTAAAAGCATTTCCAGACCTACTCCTGTTAAAGTGCCCAAATCATTACCTCCACAATGCACTATTAACAGGTCAGGTTTTGGCAAATGCATAAAGGTTTTCACCAATGGTATCAATTGGTGACATTTTAATCCTCTTTGGCCCAACCATTTAATTTCCACATCTTGTAAATTGAGGTTGTGTAAATTTCTGTTGTCAGCATACCTTTGAGCCCAGTGGATGTAACTATGTCCAACAATCCAGACCTTAAACATGGTGGGAGAAGGTTGGGCTGCAGTCAGATGAAGTGTGGTAATGAAAGGGCAGTTGAAACAGTAGGAGTTTGTAAAGAAAAAAAACTGTGGATTTCCAATGCTAATGATTCATTAGCAGTGATTGGTGCATTTCCATTTCTGAAAACAGAAAGTTAGGGTGCATGGATGTGTTCTTTGAAAGATGTAATTTGAATGGTCAAGGAAGAAACTTTTAATGAAAGATTGCACTGGATACGCAGGTGCACTGAGAGTTCAGAGTTCAATTGAAACATTGTTGTGTGAATTTGCAAACATGAGAGGTCTTCCAGGAGGTCGTTGCTATGGAAAAAAGGCAGAGAGGGCAGAGGGGGGAAGGGTTTTGATTTGAAAAAAGTGAGGGAAGAGTTATGATTGGCTAATATGAGAGATATGTGAAATGAATATCTGTATTTCTGTGCTTTCAATAGCTGCAGCCTCTGGAGTGCATCCTTTTTCTTCTGCTGAAGACAATTTGGTGTATTTCTGAGACTGTTTTCAAAACTCAAAAAGTATTTGCTAAGGTGAGAAAAGATTTATTTATTTTAGATAGAGAATAGTATGATTTAAGGAGAAAATGATGAAGAAAGCTGTGTTTTAAAACTGTGGCTTTGTCTGTAGTGATATAGAAATAGATTTTGTTACTTTGAGAAATTGTAATTGCATATTCGGTGTAGCATTCTGGTATGCAGTAACTCAAGTTATTGTTGTATATGAAGCCCATTCCATGGTCTCTTATGTAAGCTGAAACAGATATGTTGTTTTTAAAAACCATTTTATAAATCAATTACATTTCTGGATATGTACTGCTAGAGCTTCATAGGTTGTTTTGGGTCATATTTATAAGGCATTTGAGTGTCTTTGATGTTATTTTTTCCTTTTTAAATGGAAAGCATTCCTCATGGGGCAAGTGTCTTGTAAATACGCTCCCACCTGCGCTTGGCAAATTTAGATTTTGATTATGGGAGTTACATGGTGCTAGGGCATTCCAGAAAACGCTTTCATGTGTCTCAAGGACATTTTCAGTCATTTCCTCTTGAATGCAGGTATACAATTGATTTATATGCTGTGTTTAAAATCGATTATTTTCTATGATGTTATTTTTTCCTTTTTAAATGGAAAGCGTTCCTCATGGGGCCCTGAGCAGTTCTTAGTCATGTTATTTAATGGGAGGTGGATAACATGGCTAAGAGCATTTGCTGCATAATGCATGAATATCGTTGACTTTTCAGCGATATTCATGCATTGCGGCCGTTTTTTTTCGCATTTGCGAGCAGTTCTTAGCTATGTTATCCAATGGGAGGTGGATAACATGGCTAAGAGCATTTGCTGGATAATGCATGAATATCGCTGACTTTTCAGCGTGATATTCATCCATTGCGGCCGTTTTTTATCGCATTTGCGATAAACCTTGCTAAGGAGAAAATGATGAAGAAAGCTGTGTTTTTAAACTGTGGCTTTGTCTGTAGTGATATAGAAATAGATTTTGTTACTTTGCGAAATTGTAATTGCATATTCGGTGTAGCATTCTGGCATGCAGTAACACAAGTGTGCTTGGCAAATTTAGATTTTGATTATGGGAGTTACATAGCCATGTTAATAATGTCCAAAAAATGGTGCTGAGCAGTTCTTAGCCATGTTATCCAATGGGAGGTGGATAACATGGTTAAGAGCATTTGCTGGATAATGCATGAATATCGCTGACTTTTCAGCGATATTCATGCATTGTGGCCGTTTTTTATCGCATTTGCGATAAACCTTGTTAATAGCAATGTTTATCTACGATAAAAATCGCAGATGTGCGGCGATAAATTTTGTCTCTAAACAAGTTATCGCTAGTTGTTGGTAATATGCCCCCGGGTTTTTGTTTGCAGGAATCGGGATGCGGGAGAGTAGCACTGAAATCAGTAGTCTGACGCCTGAATCGGGAGGGTTGGCATGTCTTGATTCTCTACAGCTAGGGCCATAAACTACGGGGCATATTATCAAGCCTGTGCACTAAAATTATCGTCGCTTTATCGGCCGAAAACGGCTGATAAAGCGGCGATAATGGGCTTCATAATATGCTCTGTGGAATTCCAATCGAAGCCCACGTTAGATGTGAAGACATCTAACATGGGCTTCGATTGGAATTCCACAGAGCATATTATGAAGCCCATTATCGCCGCTTTATCGGCCGTTTTCGGCCGATAAAGGGACGATAATTTTAGTGCACAGGCTTGATAATATTTCCCTACATTCGCAGGGCTAGGTGATAGGCTGGGACCAGCCTGGCATGTAAAATGGCTGCCGTGCATGACAAAATTGTGGCATTGTAAAAAAGGCAAGTTGGCGCAGACATTGTTTATCAATAAGGATTCATTTATAACAATGGGGCATATTATCAAGCCTGTGCGCTAAAATTATCGCCGCTTTATCGGCCGAAAACGGCCGATAAAGCGGCGATAATGGGCTTGATAATATGCTCTATGGATTTCCAATCGAAGCACATGCTAGATGTGAAGACATCTAAAATGGGCTTCGATTGGAATTCCACAGAGCATATTATCAAGCCCATTATCGCCGCTTTATCGGCCGTTTTCGGCCGATAAAGCGGCGATAATTTTAGCGCACAGGCTTGATAATATGCCCCAAAATATTTTATCGCACTGAGAAATTGGTGGTCAACACTTCCTGATTTCCTTCGAATCGAACGTTAACAGACGTCACGCAGCAAAAAAAAAAAAAAAGCTCACGCACAGCCGCTGGAACACATGTATCAACATATATGAGACTCCTCAGCCACCCTCAGAAAATATAAGGGATTAGGATACGTCTCCCGCACCTCCTTATACCTAGTAATTTAATTAAAACGAAGCACAAAATGGCGTATTCCCGTGCAGTTTGCGGCCCAGTTCGGTGTTTGGGAAGCGCTTCTACCGTGAAAAATATATTTTTTTTATTTTCCCCAGGGGACCCTTTAAAAATCCCAACAACATTCCTAGGGGGTCAACAGGGGTATACCTTGCCCCCTTTCATTAAATTCCCCCTTCGTTTTTCACCTCTTCTTCTCTCTCGATCCTACCGAGAGATAAGATGGCGGCCGCTCCGGACTGTTCAGAATGTTGACAGACACCGGGGACCCAATCAGCTTCGCATTGCAAAGTTCCGTTTCGCAGGTGGGAGCGTATTTACAAGAAACTTGCACCATGAAGAACGCTTTCCATTTAAAAAAGAAAAATAACATCATACACACTCATATGCCTTATAAATATGACCAAAAACAACCTAAGAAGCTTTAGCAGTACATATCCAGAAATGTAATTGATTTCAAATAATGACTTACTTCATTGGTAGGCCTTCACATGTATTATTTCCTTTGTTTTCTTAAGTGAAAATCTTATCTGCAACCATGTGTTGGCCTTACCTCAAATAAACAAAACAGGCGATGGACTGAATGAGGATCAATGATACACTTTCACCCCAGTCAAAAGATCTGGGCCTAAATAAACCTGTAGATAGGCCACACCTTATCGTTATTCTGAATTAATCATTTAAAATATTAGGGAGAGATTTATGACTGTTGTATGCCTGTTTTGTAGCACTGTGTGTCATTTTTGTGATGCAGTGCTGGTGCAAAAGATTTGCTATGTTAAATAATAAGTAGGGCATTAAGTTTTTGATGACTGTTATTCATTTACTGTTTGGTAATAGTGGTTATTAACATTTTTTATTATATTTTTCAACAGATTCAACTGCAGATTCTTTCATAGTTTGGAAAATGCCTACAAAAAATAGAATTAGAAAGGCTAGAAAACGTCAAAGACAGCACGGTGATGTTTTATTGCAGCAGTCCTCTTCCCTAAATACTTATCAAAACACCAAGAAAGCTCCGGGTAAGAGCACAAAATCTTTCTTAAAAAATATTTGTAGTAAAAAAAGTATTTATCGCCAAAATGTTTCAGTTCAGAAAAAGAAGAGTAATTTAAATGCAAAGGAAAGACCCATGAAAAATGTTACTGGTAGAGGAAGAGATAACTCTGTGCATGATAGTAGAAGGAAAGAACAGTTTAGGGAGATTCGAAAACGAATGTTCCGTAATAGGATAATAGTTAATTTAATAAAAAATATTAAGAAATGCAAACAGAAAGCGGCATTTTATAAGAAGAAGAAAAATGTAGAGAAAATTATTGATCATGCTTTTGAAATTAAGCGAAAGTTGTTTATTTTGGTAATCAATAGAATTAGGAAACTAAGCAAGGTAATTTCTGATTTCAAAACAAACAGTAGATGGAAGAGAGTAGTAAATCGTAGCAACTTTTGTGAAGTTTTTTCCGGAGAATGGATGCATAGTTCAAGTTCTGAGGCATTTTTTAATGAGGAGAGTTATTTTCAGGATAATGATTTGGTGCATGCAGTTGACACCAGTGGTCGAGCTTATGAAGTGAAGGATGGTTGTGCAGTTGAAAAAGAAAAACTTGTGACAACAGAGACAGAAGAGGCGCTAAGTGATGAGGTTTTAGGAAGACGCCCTAAGGGTCCTGTGTACATTTGGAAGTGTAGTTCTATTTGCAGTGTGCGACAGGTTTCCATCAATTTGCTTTGTGATTTTATACGGACATTTAATAAGAAAAGTTTGAAGCAGAAAATGAAGTTGTTGCAAGATTTAGATCCTTGCAGAGTGAGACAAATGACAGGTTTGCGTGGTCATTCACTGGCTTGTCTTTCCAGGAGAGTATGCCAGAGTGTTTTTCATCATTTCAGGATGCTAGCAGTGCATCATAATAAAGTGAGAAAATTAGTGAGAATGTTGTATTATGCAAAGAGTCCAGCAATTATGCTTAAACAATTATGTGCTGCTCTTTTGCATGGTTCTGAAATAGATGTGAAGAATATTTGTGAAGAAATTGAGTTTTGTTACTTTAGTAGTAAAGATGAGAATGTTCAAATTGACCCTGAAGTAGAGAGTAATGTTGAAGATAATGTACAGGTTTACAGTACAGATAATTTTCAGAAAGAAATTGCCACGTTTCAGATGAAATCAAGTGAGAGGCCTAATTTCACTTGTGTATGTTGTCGACGCACTTACTATAAGAATCAGACTAAGGTAGTGGATTTATATGCAAAAAGTGAAAGGGAAAATAATAGTGAATGGAAGGATTTTGCCACATACTTGATGGTAGAAAATTATTTTGATTTGGGATCGGATCAACGTGTGTGTACTTATTGTTGTAATAAATTAAACCAAAACCAGATGCCTGCTAGGGCAGTTCATAATAATCTGGAATTGGTTGAGATTCCTTCTGAATTGAAGGATTTAAATACTTATGAATCTATTTTGATTCAAAGTATCCATCCCTTTCAGGCTATTGTAAGAATGGAGCCAAAGACAGGGAAGTTGCCTCCAGCAGATTTACAGAGAGGATTAAAGGGAAGAGTTGTTTATTTGCCTCTAGATTTGAATAAAAACATTAACACAATTGGAGTAGAAGAAGTGGAAGAGGAACCTCTGGTTATCTTGGTTAATGGGGTTCCGACAAAGAATAAGAAAATATGGCAAGATTTAGTGGATGTTAGGAAAGTGAAAAAGGCAACAGTGTATTTGAAGAAAAATAATAAGTATTATAAGAATGTGTATGTTGCAGAAGAGGAAGTAAGTGATGAAGAGGATAGCGATTTGTGTGCTGGCCAAATTGAGAAAGTAGAGGCCTCTAAAAGTGAAGAAATATATGAACATTATAGTGTTCATCCTTTGCATTCCAAGGAAGTCATGGGGAATGTTATTGAGTTGTTTCAAATGAAACAAGCCAAAGGGAGTCCCATTAGTGTTTGGGAGGAAAGTTTGGAAGCTCGGTGTTTCCCACAGCTATTTCCCACAGGTCGAGGAGGAAGATATGATGAGCGATCTCATCAAATTCCTGCGTCTGAATACCGGACTTTACGATTGTATGCAGAAGATCCTAGGTTTCGTCAATGCATTCCCTATTTGTTTCATCTCCTGTTTGAAAGCGATCTGTCTGGACTGTCATATGCAGTGAACCACATCTTAAAAAGTGGTTTACAGATGCGAAATATCTCGGCAAGGGACTTTATGCATAAAGTCAATGTCCAAGATAGTATTTTGGATTCTCACTTAATTAATCTCATGGCGTGTCAGCGTGGTACTAATGAGTACTGGTACCGTCGTCATGGTGATTTAAAATGTATGCTGAGGAACTTAGGAACTCCGACATGGTTCCTCACTCTGAGCTGTGCCGAGTATGGCTGGGAAGACTTACTTGAATTTCTACGAGAAGCAAATGGAAATATTGAAAACATTGAATTCAAGACACCTGGAGAACTGTGTTCTTTGGATCCTGTGAATGTATGCAGGTACTTCAATCATAAATTTGAAGCTATGATGTCTTTCATCACAAATAAGAAGAATCCACCTCTTGGAGAGGTGTTGGATTTCTTCTGGAGAAAGGAGTACCAAGCAAGAGGTGCTCCTCATATACATATGTTGTTGTGGATCAAGGATGCACCTAAATTTGGAACAGATCCGGATCACTTAGTGATGAATTTCATAGAACAGTATTCTACGTGTGCTGTCCAAACGCAACGGAGAAGAAAAGCCTAAGAGAACAAGTTCTACGTTTCCAAAGCCATCGTTGTGGAAAGTACTGTCGTCGTAAATTCAGAAACAAGGACAAGTTCTACACCAAATGTCGTTTCAACTTTCCACGACCGGTGATTTCTAAAGGAAAAGTGAACAGTTTGATGTCTTCACTACGACATAATGTGACGAGGAAATCACCCAAAAATACATACAATTTGAAAAGGAACGAAGAGTCCAAGTACATCAACGACTACAACCCAGTGATTTTGTCCATGTGGAATGCTAACATGGATATACAGTTTGTGGGTGACAACTGTATGGCTGTGGCTCGGTATGTGACATCTTACATCACCAAAAAAGAAAAGACAGAACTGAAGGATATGTGGGAGGACATTTCCCATGAAAAGAGCCTCAGCAAGAAGTTGTACAGTTTCAGTCTGAAGATGTTGTCGCATCGAGAAATCGGAGCTTACGAATGTTCAGATCGATTGTCTTCAGCAAGTCTCTATGCCAAATCCAGGAGTATTGTTTGGGCGAGTCTTGGTCTTGCTGCAACGCGAAATCGGGTTCTAAAACCTGTCCGGGAAATTGAATATTTGGCAGAAAAGGAACCAAACAGTACCGACATTTTGAAGACCAACATGTTGGATACATATTATCCAAATCGAAGCAGTCACCTTGAGAATGTTTGTCTATATGAGGTTCTACAAAATTATATATTCAAGAGGAACATCAAAGAAGATATTGAGAAAGGAGTGTATGCTGTAATTGGAAGTGAGGGATGCCTGGTCAAGCAAAGAAAATGCCAATTAGTAAACCATCGAAAATTGAGTGGCGAATCTCCAGAAAAAAAGGAGTTTTTCTATTTAGCACTTTTGCAACTTTTCAAGCCTTGGCGTGCAGAAGAGGAACTGCTTGGAGATTTCCTCTGTTACGAAGACTCTTTCACTGCTGCTAAGGAGACCATAGAATGTCCTGCTTTTCACAAATATCAAGAAATGCTAACTTTGGAAATTGAGCAGGAAGCAACGATTGCAGCCGAGATTGCCAGAGACAGTTCTCAGGACAGTCAGAGTTCTGTTTCATTGAGTCAAGATCCACTTGGAGGACCTATTATCGAAAATGAAGCTGCCACTGCTATGAATGAAGTGGAAAGAGCCATGGCACATGCTCAGGAGGATTCAGTTAAGTTAGAAGACTTGGAAAAACAACTCAACGTTGAGCAGAGGAAAATATATGATGAAGTTACCAAGCAAATTGAGCATGGATTAAGTCATGAGAAGAAAGAGTGCTCATGTACATCGTTGAAGCCTGTCCGACTGTATGTGAGTGGAGAAGCGGGAACTGGAAAAAGTTTCCTCATTAAAGCAATTTCATGCTATCTGCAGGAAAGGACTGAGTCATCGCTGTCTTGTGTTGTCACCGCTCCTACTGGACTTGCAGCACATAACATTAAAGGTATTACTTTGCATCGTCTACTGATGCTGCCGGTGAAGCATGACAACAAATTACAATACAACAAGTTATCTGGGGATGCTTGCTGTGAAGTTTCAAGAGTCTTGAGGAAAATGAAGCTACTTATCATTGACGAAGTAAGCATGGTTTCCAATGTCATGCTTGCCTTTGTGCATTTGAGAATGCAAGAAGTACTTAAAACTGAATATGATGTGTTATTTGGTGGCAAACACATCATTGTTTTCGGAGATCTGCTGCAGCTGACACCAGTAAAAGGACAACCTGTGTTCAAAATACTCACGCATGAAGATACCAGGAAGTGCTTAGGGAGCATTGGCAACGTCAATATATGGTTAAACTTCAATTATGCTGAACTGCATGAAAATATGCGTCAGGCAAAAGATGAAGATTACAAGAATATTCTACAAGATATTAGAATTGGAAAAGTGACCGAGCATGGAAAAGAAGCTTTAAATGCACGATTACTTTCAAATTTATATCCCGGACAAGAGATTGTGGCAGAGAATATTTTTCAGAAAATTACTGAGAAGAAATCCGGAATATGTTTGATGCCAACTCTTGCAGAATGTGCCATCTTCAACAACAAAATGTTGAATTTAGAAAAGCAAGAGATTGTGAAACTTGAAGCTATTGACAAAATAGAGCATATGGGATCAACAATTATTTTGTCAGAGAATTTGAAATCAAAATTGGATTCATTAGAGAAGACTATATCTAAAACAGCGGGTTTTGAAAAGACTCTGAATGTGTGTTTAAATTGCCGAATCATTTTGAGAAGGAATTTACATGTTGAAAGAGGTCTGGTAAATGGATCAATGGGTAATGTTGTTGATTTTGAGAAATACAAAAGTAGAGATGGAATTGAATTTTTTAAAATTAAATTTGATGGCATTGAGGAAGTACAGGTAATTGGTCGTTGTTCTGCTAGGTTTTTGCTTGTTAAAGACTTATATGTTCGCCGTAAACAGTTTCCTGTTTGCTTGGCATATGCGGTAACAATCCATAAATCGCAAGGTTTAAGTGTAGACAGTGCATTGGTGAATATTGGCAGTTCTGTGTTCAAGGAGGGTATGGCATATGTGGCATTGTCACAAGTTAGAACTTTATCGGGATTGTACTTGATTGACTGTGATGTCACAAACATTTGTGCGGATCTAGATTGTGTTAAGGAATACAATAGGTTAAGAAGAGAGTATGCGCCACATTTGCCTCAATATCCTTTGTTTGAGAAACGTGTGGTAGGCCGGAAACGTAGAAATATCAGTAATAGTAGGGAGGTTGTAGCAAAAAGACCAAAAGTCGATGAACCGAAAATTGTTAGCAGAAAGAAAGTGGATTCTGTTGAAGATGTTGTCGGTTTTCAATTTGAAAACAGTTCTGGTGTCAACTGCTATGCAAATGTAGTGGTTAATGTTCTCTTTTCACTAGAGAGTTTAAAAGAACAGATTCTGTTGAATTCAGAACAAATTTTATGCTGTTTGTTGAATTCTGTTTTCGAGAAATGTAGCACTGATCGTACAAAAGTAGAAAGTGTGTCTGAAGTTCGTTATCTGTTAGATGAATGTTCAGGTCAAACAGACTTCTCTGAAAATAATCAGCAAGATTGTCAGGAGTTTTTAATGTATATGCTTGATGTATTGCAAGATGAGGGTGTAGATGTAGATCACCTGTTTGGGGTTTCTTATCAATGGCAGTACTACTAGTGTAGACTCAGAAAGATTTATATATTTAACTTTGCCAGACAGTAAATCAGTCTCCTTTAATAAGCTAGTAAATGCAGCGGATCACAACATGGAGTGTAGCCAATGTAAATCTGAAATGATGTCAACATTATTTATACGTAGATATGGACAGTATGTCATTTTAATGATCCAACGATGTAGGCCTGATGGGTCAAAATTGTCAACTTTAATAAAACATTTTGTGGCTTCTCAGCTTTCAATAAACAGTGTTATCCTGAGCACTCAATCAATGTTTTAAATTGAAATTAGAAAATAAGTTCAGGTTGGTGCCCACGTCGTCGCACGTAGCCAGAGCGTGCCTTAATGAAACTATCGAAGTGGTGAGGATAGGAAGCTTACCTCTAGACTGAGCACCAAATTTACAATGAAAACGATGTTTTCTATTTTGAGTTCATGATGTTTTATTCAATTTCTCTGAATTATGAATCATAAGGCTTTTCCAATGTTATGTAGTTCAATTCACCAACATAATCATCATCTTGTCAAACTGAGTTTAGTGCATTAATCCACTTAGTAACAACACCCAATGCATTTCGGGTCGTATGAGAACCATGACCCTTCGTCAGGGGTCTGCAACAAATGGAAATCAAACAGGACCAAAGTTAGTCACTCACAAACTGAAATCGACTCGAGAAAGCTACGTGCCATACATTTACAGTGCTAACTCTAGAAACGGAAAACGGAAAAAACCGTGCGCAATAAAAGATCCCAATACACCAAAGGAAAGTGGTCGCTACACTTTAAAACAAAAGTAGTAAGCAGAAGGCGCTTCACCATAGTGTCAAACCAAAAAACACACTGGTTCTTTACATCTAACAAAATCAAACGGTCAATGCGGGGCACTTACGAGAACATACACGCATCCGCGCTTCTGTGGATTCAAAGGTTACTGAGCATACCAGCTACAAGAAATCTAATAGGATACGCAATAGATCATGTGACCGCGACCACAACCAATGAGGAGATGGTTCCCCAGTCACATGACACGAGTATAGAAGCTTCACAACAAATCGCGCGAACAATGCCTCAGCAAATACATGCAGATTAAACAAACGTAAAGACATAATGAAAAATACATTGATGGAAAATTGCGAATAAAGGCTCAACTACATAAGCAAAATAAATACAATATCAGCAAAAGGAGGAATGATTTCTATGGGAGCAGGATATTGCGAAAGTCAAAGCTGTGGATAAAGATGTTATAGGACCCACGAATGTTCAATGCGATCATTTAAACCCACAGGGTGGGTCGAGTTAAGTTTTTTGATCCAATAAAATTCAGCTTTAAGTCGTTGTTTTATGGGATCCATGTCAGGACGCTGATGGAGTACCTCAACCACCATGAATTTTAGTTGAGAAATTTGATGGTTCATCTCTTTCCAGTGACAAGCCACTGATGACTTAAGATTATTGAGCCTGATATTACTTTTGTGCTCAGTGATGCGCACTTTGATTTTACGTTCTGTTTGTCCAATGTATATCTTGCCACAAGGGCATTTAATGAGATATATACAGTTAGCAGTGTCACAAGTACTCGTGTGTTGTAGTTCAATGGGAAAACCTTTGGTGGGATGCATCAATGTTTTGCCACTCATAACGTTGTTGCAATGGGTACAATTAAAACATTTGGACATACCTTTCCATGTTTTCTTCTCCATGACTGGAGTATTCAGCAATTCTTTAAGATTTTTCGATCTCTGGTATGCAAACGTGATTCGCTCATTATATAGATCCTTTAAGTCAGGTTCTGATTGTACCAAATGCCAGTGCTTGTTGATGGCTTTTTTGATCTTTCCTGCATCAGATGAGTATTTGAGTACGCATACCGTTTTTTCTGTGCTTTGTTTGGTTTTGAAGGATAATAAATCAATCCTTTTCATTTTATCTACCTTCATCATGGCTTGTATGAGGATGTCTTCAGGATATCCCCTCTGTTTATATTTCACGGTTTGTTGTGAGATAGACTCTCTTGCTTGATCTTCGTTTGATGTGATTCTTTTAAGTCTGATGTATTGAGATACGGGCAAATGTTTTTTCAATGCCTCAGGGTGGAAACTTTGAAAAAGGAGACAAGAATTCCTGTCAGTCGGCTTATGGAACACTCTCGTGTTGATTTCTTGATTACAAATATTGATTTGCACGTCTAGAAACGATATGGTGTCTTTACAGATAGTGTGTGTGAACTTTATCCTTTCGTTCAAACCATTAAGAATCTTGATATTATCTTCCAGTTTTTCTTTCTCACCACACCATATCAAGAAAATGTCATCAATAAACCGCTTGAACATGATGAGACCTTCAATCCAACTTTCATTCTTCAAGATGTGATCCATTTCGAATTTTTGCATAAAAATATTAGCATATGAGGGGGCCCCCCCAAAACCCATAGATGTTCCGTTGATTTGGTTGAAAAATTGTCCGTTCCATTCGAAATAACTATGATACAGGGCAAACTGCATCAATTCTAATATCAAAATTCTTTGATATTCTTCCAAGTCGCTGTGAAGAAGACTCCATTCAAGTGCCTCTATGCCTTCCCTGTGCGGGATAGAGGTATACAGTGCAACCACGTCTATGGTACACAACCAATATGTCTTACCTGGTAATAGATTTACTTTACCCAACATGTTCAAAAAGTCAGTAGTATCCTTTATATGTGTCTCACTCCTTTGGACTAAAGGTTGTAGATATTTGTCCACAAATTTGCCCACTGGTTCTGAGATAGATCCACAGGTCGAGACAATGGGTCTAAATGGTGGTCTAATGGGATCCTTATGTATCTTAGGCAACATGTAGAGTTGCGGTCTCCTGGGATATTTTAAATGAAAGTAAGCATGGGTCTTTTGACTTATCCATTTCATAGTTAGAGCGTGATCCAAAATTTGATACAGAACCTTCTGAAACTCCTGTGTAGGATCTGTTGTTAGTGGTAAATATGTTCCTTGATCATTCACATGATTGTTTACACTTGAGGTGTAAAATTCTGTGTCCATTACTATAAGGGCACCGCCCTTATCTGCTTTTTGAAAAGTTAAATCTTTATCTTGGCTTAGATTTTTGAGAGTATTCCATTCTTTGGAATTCAAGTTGTTTCTCTGAGGTTTATTGAAAGGAATCTTTTGAATATCCGACATTACTGAACGTTCAAATGCCTCTAAGGTCTTATGCGTAATAGGTGCACAAAAGGTACTTGGTGGTTTGAATTCATGATCCCATGTGGGAATGTCAGTCGTTTGGCTGATGTCTTTAAAGAAATATCTTAACTTCAAGTTCCTGAAAAACTTAAAAAGAGTGATTTCAGTTTCTCCAGCATTAGATCTATAGGTAGGAACGAATGTAGTGCCTTTGTTCAATACTGCAAGCTGCATATTGGTGAGTGGTTTCGCAGAAATATTGATCACTAGGTTATCTTCTGCACTTGACTCCGTGTTCGCCTGGCGATTTCTTCCTCTGTTTCTTTTTCTCTTAGCCCTTCTTGTTGTGACAAACCTGGTGGCGCATTCGCTGCTGGACTTATGTCTAAAAAAGCCGGTTGTTGACCAATTGATTGACTGGTAGATGGTGTCGCACTTGGTTTGGTGGTCTTTGTAAGTGGTGGTCTGTTATGTGCGATATCTGATTCCGATACAACACTTTCTGTTGAAGATGTGGCTGTTGGTTGTTTTTTCTGGGATTGATTTTGCCATTTGCGTTGATTATAAATTTCAGCCCACGAGTACACCTCTTCAAGCTTGTAGTCTAAAGTATCACGACGATACTTTCGAATTTTCCTCTCATTGACCTCTTTAGCGTAACGATCAAGTTTTTGGTTGATCTCCTCTAACAATTTGTCAAGGTCTGGGATTTTATCTAGCTCTTCTTTTATGGTTTTGATCTCTTCTTCAATCTCTTGTAATACTTTCACTTTAAAACATTGATTGAGTGCTCAGGATAACACTGTTTTTTGACATAGGATTTCAGCCTCCACTAATCCTTCGAGCACCGCCTACCAATATGCAACTGGATGAAATAGCACAGTCGACAACCAATAGAGCTGAAACATTAGTATACTCCACAGATGCAGCTAAGGAAATCTATGGGCTCATCCAGGAGACCAAACGAACCACTCCTCACAAAACGACTACAGCACAAATTCTAAGGCAATTTGAATACATCAGTAAAAAAGAAATCAACCAAAGGTTGCATGCAACCACTTTGATACATTATCATCGGAACCAAAGGATCCCCAGGGGGCTCAGGATTGCGCTGAAGCCAATGCTATGCGCCAACAATAAACGATTTTTAGAGAAGTGGTATCAAATTCTGAACAAATGTTCTCTTGATCTTATTTTGTTGATAGTAGAAGAACTGTCCAAAGTATTACAAGAGATTGAAGAAGAGATCAAAACCATAAAAGAAGAGCTAGATAAAATCCCAGACCTTGACAAATTGTTAGAGGAGATCAACCAAAAACTTGATCGTTACGCTAAAGAGGTCAATGAGAGGAAAATTCGAAAGTATCGTCGTGATACTTTAGACTACAAGCTTGAAGAGGTGTACTCGTGGGCTGAAATTTATAATCAACGCAAATGGCAAAATCAATCCCAGAAAAAACAACCAACAGCCACATCTTCAACAGAAAGTGTTGTATCGGAATCAGATATCGCACAAAACAGACCACCACTTACAAAGACCACCAAACCAAGTGCGACACCATCTACCAGTCAATCAATTGGTCAACAACCGGCTTTTTTAGACATAAGTCCAGCAGCGAATGCGCCACCAGGTTTGTCACAACAAGAAGGGCTAAGAGAAAAAGAAACAGAGGAAGAAATCGCCAGGCGAACATGGAGTCAAGTGCAGAAGATAACCTAGTGATCAATATTTCTGCGAAACCACTCACCAATATGCAGCTTGCAGTATTGAACAAAGGCACTACATTCGTTCCTACCTATAGATCTAATTCTGGAGAAACTGAAATCACTCTTTTTAAGTTTTTCAGGAACTTGAAGTTAAGATATTTCTTTAAAGACATCAGCCAAACGACTGACATTCCCACATGGGATCATGAATTCAAACCACCAAGTACCTTTTGTGCACCTATTACGCATAAGACCTTAGAGGCATTTGAACGTTCAGTAATGTCGGATATTCAAAAGATTCCTTTCAATAAACCTCAGAGAAACAACTTGAATACCAAAGAATGGAATACTCTCAAAAATCTAAGCCAAGATAAAGATTTAACTTTTCAAAAAGCAGATAAGGGCGGTGCCCTTATAGTAATGGACACAGAATTTTACACCTCAAGTGTAAACAATCATGTGAATGATCAAGGAACATATTTACCACTAACAACAGATCCTACACAGGAGTTTCAGAAGGTTCTGTATCAAATTTTGGATCACGCTCTAACTATGAAATGGATAAGTCAAAAGACCCATGCTTACTTTCATTTAAAATATCCCAGGAGACCGCAACTCTACATGTTGCCTAAGATACATAAGGATCCCATTAGACCACCATTTAGACCCATTGTCTCGACCTGTGGATCTATCTCAGAACCAGTGGGCAAATTTGTGGACAAATATCTACAACCTTTAGTCCAAAGGAGTGAGACACATATAAAGGATACTACTGACTTTTTGAACATGTTGGGTAAAGTAAATCTATTACCAGGTAAGACATATTGGTTGTGTACCATAGACGTGGTTGCACTGTATACCTCTATCCCGCACAGGGAAGGCATAGAGGCACTTGAATGGAGTCTTCTTCACAGCGACTTGGAAGAATATCAAAGAATTTTGATATTAGAATTGATGCAGTTTGCCCTGTATCATAGTTATTTCGAATGGAACGGACAATTTTTCAACCAAATCAACGGAACATCTATGGGTTTTGGGGGGGCCCCCTCATATGCTAATATTTTTATGCAAAAATTCGAAATGGATCACATCTTGAAGAATGAAAGTTGGATTGAAGGTCTCATCATGTTCAAGCGGTTTATTGATGACATTTTCTTGATATGGTGTGGTGAGAAAGAAAAACTGTAGATAATATCAAGATTCTTAATGGTTTGAACGAAAGGATAAAGTTCACACACACTATCTGTAAAGACACCATATCGTTTCTAGACGTGCAAATCAATATTTGTAATCAAGAAATCAACACAAGAGTGTTCCATAAGCCGACTGACAGGAATTCTTGTCTCCTTTTTCAAAGTTTCCACCCTGAGGCATTGAAAAAACATTTGCCCGTATCTCAATACATCAGACTTAAAAGAATCACATCAAACGAAGATCAAGCAAGAGAGTCTATCTCACAACAAACCGTGAAATATAAACAGAGGGGATATCCTGAAGACATCCTCATACAAGCCATGATGAAGGTAGATAAAATGAAAAGGATTGATTTATTATCCTTCAAAACCAAACAAAGCACAGAAAAAACGGTATGCGTACTCAAATACTCATCTGATGCAGGAAAGATCAAAAAAGCCATCAACAAGCACTGGCATTTGGTACAATCAGAACCTGACTTAAAGGATCTATATAATGAGCGAATCACGTTTGCATACCAGAGATCGAAAAATCTTAAAGAATTGCTGAATACTCCAGTCATGGAGAAGAAAACATGGAAAGGTATGTCCAAATGTTTTAATTGTACCCATTGCAACAACGTTATGAGTGGCAAAACATTGATGCATCCCACCAAAGGTTTTCCCATTGAACTACAACACACAAGTACTTGTGACACTGCTAACTGTATATATCTCATTAAATGCCCTTGTGGCAAGATATACATTGGACAAACAGAACGTAAAATCAAAGTGCGCATCACTGAGCACAAAAGTAATATCAGGCTCAATAATCTTAAGTCATCAGTGGCTTGTCACTGGAAAGAGATGAACCATCAAATTTCTCAACTAAAATTCATGGTGGTTGAGGTACTCCATCAGCGTCCTGACATGGATCCCATAAAACAACGACTTAAAGCTGAATTTTATTGGATCAAAAAACTTAACTCGACCCACCCTGTGGGTTTAAATGATCGCATTGAACATTCGTGGGTCCTATAACATCTTTATCCACAGCTTTGACTTTCGCAATATCCTGCTCCCATAGAAATCATTCCTCCTTTTGCTGATATTGTATTTATTTTGCTTATGTAGTTGAGCCTTTATTCGCAATTTTCCATCAATGTATTTTTCATTATGTCTTTACGTTTGTTTAATCTGCATGTATTTGCTGAGGCATTGTTCGCGCGATTTGTTGTGAAGCTTCTATACTCGTGTCATGTGACTGGGGAACCATCTCCTCATTGGTTGTGGTCGCGGTCACATGATCTATTGCGTATCCTATTAGATTTCTTGTAGCTGGTATGCTCAGTAACCTTTGAATCCACAGAAGCGCGGATGCGTGTATGTTCTCGTAAGTGCCCCGCATTGACCGTTTGATTTTGTTAGATGTAAAGAACCAGTGTGTTTTTTGGTTTGACACTATGGTGAAGCGCCTTCTGCTTACTACTTTAGTTTTAAAGTGTAGCGACCACTTTCCTTTGGTGTATTGGGATCTTTTATTGCGCACGGTTTTTTCCGTTTTCCGTTTCTAGAGTTAGCACTGTAAATGTATGGCACGTAGCTTTCTCGAGTCGATTTCAGTTTGTGAGTGACTAACTTTGGTCCTGTTTGATTTCCATTTGTTGCAGACCCCTGACGAAGGGTCATGGTTCTCATACGACCCGAAATGCATTGGGTGTTGTTACTAAGTGGATTAATGCACTAAACTCAGTTTGACAAGATGATGATTATGTTGGTGAATTGAACTACATAACATTGGAAAAGCCTTATGATTCATAATTCAGAGAAATTGAATAAAACATCATGAACTCAAAATAGAAAACATCGTTTTCATTGTAAATTTGGTGCTCAGTCTAGAGGTTAGCTTCCTATCCTCACCACTTCGATAGTTTCATTAAGGCACGCTCTGGCTACGTGCGACGACGTGGGCACCAACCTGAACTTATTTTCTAATTTCAATTTAAAACATTGATTGAGTGCTCAGGATAACACTGTTTTTTGACATAGGATTTCAGCCTCCACTAATCCTTCGAGCACCGCCTACCAATATGCAACTGGATGAAATAGCACAGTCGACAACCAATAGAGCTGAAACATTAGTATACTCCACAGATGCAGCTAAGGAAATCTATGGGCTCATCCAGGAGACCAAACGAACCACTCCTCACAAAACGACTACAGCACAAATTCTAAGGCAATTTGAATACATCAGTAAAAAAGAAATCAACCAAAGGTTGCATGCAACCACTTTGATACATTATCATCGGAACCAAAGGATCCCCAGGGGGCTCAGGATTGCGCTGAAGCCAATGCTATGCGCCAACAATAAACGATTTTTAGAGAAGTGGTATCAAATTCTGAACAAATGTTCTCTTGATCTTATTTTGTTGATAGTAGAAGAACTGTCCAAAGTATTACAAGAGATTGAAGAAGAGATCAAAACCATAAAAGAAGAGCTAGATAAAATCCCAGACCTTGACAAATTGTTAGAGGAGATCAACCAAAAACTTGATCGTTACGCTAAAGAGGTCAATGAGAGGAAAATTCGAAAGTATCGTCGTGATACTTTAGACTACAAGCTTGAAGAGGTGTACTCGTGGGCTGAAATTTATAATCAACGCAAATGGCAAAATCAATCCCAGAAAAAACAACCAACAGCCACATCTTCAACAGAAAGTGTTGTATCGGAATCAGATATCGCACAAAACAGACCACCACTTACAAAGACCACCAAACCAAGTGCGACACCATCTACCAGTCAATCAATTGGTCAACAACCGGCTTTTTTAGACATAAGTCCAGCAGCGAATGCGCCACCAGGTTTGTCACAACAAGAAGGGCTAAGAGAAAAAGAAACAGAGGAAGAAATCGCCAGGCGAACACGGAGTCAAGTGCAGAAGATAACCTAGTGATCAATATTTCTGCGAAACCACTCACCAATATGCAGCTTGCAGTATTGAACAAAGGTACTACATTCGTTCCTACCTATAGATCTAATGCTGGAGAAACTGAAATCACTCTTTTTAAGTTTTTCAGGAACTTGAAGTTAAGATATTTCTTTAAAGACATCAGCCAAACGACTGACATTCCCACATGGGATCATGAATTCAAACCACCAAGTACCTTTTGTGCACCTATTACGCATAAGACCTTAGAGGCATTTGAACGTTCAGTAATGTCGGATATTCAAAAGATTCCTTTCAATAAACCTCAGAGAAACAACTTGAATTCCAAAGAATGGAATACTCTCAAAAATCTAAGCCAAGATAAAGATTTAACTTTTCAAAAAGCAGATAAGGGCGGTGCCCTTATAGTAATGGACACAGAATTTTACACCTCAAGTGTAAACAATCATGTGAATGATCAAGGAACATATTTACCACTAACAACAGATCCTACACAGGAGTTTCAGAAGGTTCTGTATCAAATTTTGGATCACGCTCTAACTATGAAATGGATAAGTCAAAAGACCCATGCTTACTTTCATTTAAAATATCCCAGGAGACCGCAACTCTACATGTTGCCTAAGATACATAAGGATCCCATTAGACCACCATTTAGACCCATTGTCTCGACCTGTGGATCTATCTCAGAACCAGTGGGCAAATTTGTGGACAAATATCTACAACCTTTAGTCCAAAGGAGTGAGACACATATAAAGGATACTACTGACTTTTTGAACATGTTGGGTAAAGTAAATCTATTACCAGGTAAGACATATTGGTTGTGTACCATAGACGTGGTTGCACTGTATACCTCTATCCCGCACAGGGAAGGCATAGAGGCACTTGAATGGAGTCTTCTTCACAGCGACTTGGAAGAATATCAAAGAATTTTGATATTAGAATTGATGCAGTTTGCCCTGTATCATAGTTATTTCGAATGGAACGGACAATTTTTCAACCAAATCAACGGAACATCTATGGGTTTTGGGGGGGCCCCCTCATATGCTAATATTTTTATGCAAAAATTCGAAATGGATCACATCTTGAAGAATGAAAGTTGGATTGAAGGTCTCATCATGTTCAAGCGGTTTATTGATGACATTTTCTTGATATGGTGTGGTGAGAAAGAAAAACTGGAAGATAATATCAAGATTCTTAATGGTTTGAACGAAAGGATAAAGTTCACACACACTATCTGTAAAGACACCATATCGTTTCTAGACGTGCAAATCAATATTTGTAATCAAGAAATCAACACGAGAGTGTTCCATAAGCCGACTGACAGGAATTCTTGTCTCCTTTTTCAAAGTTTCCACCCTGAGGCATTGAAAAAACATTTGCCCGTATCTCAATACATCAGACTTAAAAGAATCACATCAAACGAAGATCAAGCAAGAGAGTCTATCTCACAACAAACCGTGAAATATAAACAGAGGGGATATCCTGAAGACATCCTCATACAAGCCATGATGAAGGTAGATAAAATGAAAAGGATTGATTTATTATCCTTCAAAACCAAACAAAGCACAGAAAAAACGGTATGCGTACTCAAATACTCATCTGATGCAGGAAAGATCAAAAAAGCCATCAACAAGCACTGGCATTTGGTACAATCAGAACCTGACTTAAAGGATCTATATAATGAGCGAATCACGTTTGCATACCAGAGATCGAAAAATCTTAAAGAATTGCTGAATACTCCAGTCATGGAGAAGAAAACATGGAAAGGTATGTCCAAATGTTTTAATTGTACCCATTGCAACAACGTTATGAGTGGCAAAACATTGATGCATCCCACCAAAGGTTTTCCCATTGAACTACAACACACGAGTACTTGTGACACTGCTAACTGTATATATCTCATTAAATGCCCTTGTGGCAAGATATACATTGGACAAACAGAACGTAAAATCAAAGTGCGCATCACTGAGCACAAAAGTAATATCAGGCTCAATAATCTTAAGTCATCAGTGGCTTGTCACTGGAAAGAGATGAACCATCAAATTTCTCAACTAAAATTCATGGTGGTTGAGGTACTCCATCAGCGTCCTGACATGGATCCCATAAAACAACGACTTAAAGCTGAATTTTATTGGATCAAAAAACTTAACTCGACCCACCCTGTGGGTTTAAATGATCGCATTGAACATTCGTGGGTCCTATAACATCTTTATCCACAGCTTTGACTTTCGCAATATCCTGCTCCCATAGAAATCATTCCTCCTTTTGCTGATATTGTATTTATTTTGCTTATGTAGTTGAGCCTTTATTCGCAATTTTCCATCAATGTATTTTTCATTATGTCTTTACGTTTGTTTAATCTGCATGTATTTGCTGAGGCATTGTTCGCGCGATTTGTTGTGAAGCTTCTATACTCGTGTCATGTGACTGGGGAACCATCTCCTCATTGGTTGTGGTCGCGGTCACATGATCTATTGCGTATCCTATTAGATTTCTTGTAGCTGGTATGCTCAGTAACCTTTGAATCCACAGAAGCGCGGATGCGTGTATGTTCTCGTAAGTGCCCCGCATTGACCGTTTGATTTTGTTAGATGTAAAGAACCAGTGTGTTTTTTGGTTTGACACTATGGTGAAGCGCCTTCTGCTTACTACTTTTGTTTTAAAGTGTAGCGACCACTTTCCTTTGGTGTATTGGGATCTTTTATTGCGCACGGTTTTTTCCGTTTTCCGTTTCTAGAGTTAGCACTGTAAATGTATGGCACGTAGCTTTCTCGAGTCGATTTCAGTTTGTGAGTGACTAACTTTGGTCCTGTTTGATTTCCATTTGTTGCAGACCCCTGACGAAGGGTCATGGTTCTCATACGACCCGAAATGCATTGGGTGTTGTTACTAAGTGGATTAATGCACTAAACTCAGTTTGACAAGATGATGATTATGTTGGTGAATTGAACTACATAACATTGGAAAAGCCTTATGATTCATAATTCAGAGAAATTGAATAAAACATCATGAACTCAAAATAGAAAACATCGTTTTCATTGTAAATTTGGTGCTCAGTCTAGAGGTTAGCTTCCTATCCTCACCACTTCGATAGTTCTCAGCTTTCAATATCAGGAAGGACTTTTGTAACTCTAGCAATTATCTATCACGATGGTCCTTCAACAACATCAGGACATTATACAGCTTATTTAAAGGCTCGAAACGGCTGGTCATTCTGCAATGATTCCGTTGTAACTTTCAAAAAAAAATTGCCGTTTGACCTTAAAAATTCTTACCTGTTGTTTTTAAAACCAAAATTTTAATGAAAGAATCTCGGGATTTCCTGTGAAGAATTGCAAAAGATTCATGAAGTAGAGGGAATGTAAGTCTGCAATGCTGTCTAGATTATTGGTGCAAAAGTTTTAATTATAATGTCAATTTAAAAATCCAACTATATAAACCTGATGCAAGTAAGTCTGCTTCATAGTAAGCAGTATCAATGTCATAGGAAAAGGAGAACATGAGTGACAAAGAAGGGTAAGATATTAGTAGTCCTGGATTGTGAAAATAATCTTAAATGTTTTCTTTTTGAAAGTTGCGAAAACAGAAAATGTCGGGATTTGATTGGAAGAATTACAAGACTTGCGAATCGCGGCAACATGATTTGGCCTAGTGGAAACATGTGATAGAATGAGAGAAGTCTTTTCTTGTATGTAACATATTTTTCGAATCGATCGAGGTTTTCTTTCAGAAAGTGGCGGGCTGAAAATATTTATAGCACAACAGAGTGGAAGCTCTTCATAGGAGATCCTTCGACGTCATTGAAAGTAAGTTAATTTTAAGGAGTTTTGAATTCAGATTTCTTAGGTTGTATGGGTTTTTTAAACACAATCATTTTGATTGTGTTTTTTTTTCCCCGCTGTTACATGATGAATACCTTCAAGTCACTGATTTAAGTGAAATTTGATACATTCTGAGAACAGCAAAAATAAACCATTTAACATGTATAATTAATATTCTGCTTTTTGTACTTATGAAATACATTTAGAAATGTGAGGTAGATATGGAGAAACTGAGTCTTCTGTAAGTGTCAATTTTAATGCTTACAGTGCTGTACTTCTGTGTACTGTTTTTTTTGAAAACTGAATAGGCCTCACCTTAAAGAAACCTCTTGAAAGGACACATCTTATTTGCATCCTGAAACAATCATTTAAAATGTTAGACACAATTTTATGATAGCTTTACATCTCTTTTGTGCTGCTATTGCATCACTATTGTGAGACATTAGCAATGCAAAAGAAGCACCATGTTCCAAAATAGGCCTCATTTCTTCAGCATGAAGATACTGTTACTTTAAAATATATATCTTTAGGATTGTGTACGGGGCGTAGAGAAGCAGAGGCTTCTGTCAGTGTCAAAGTTGTTTAAAAACTGTTTCTTCTTGATCCTTTTCCCTTCTTTTTTCTAATTTTTAAATACATGTTCTAATATTTTTGGAAATGTTTGTTCTCTCTTTTACAGATTGAAAGTATGAAAAATTTTCTTTTACAGTTAACAAGAATTATAAGGTAAATGTTTTGTACTTTTTTAACCTTCATTCCACTGCTGCTGATGTCACTGACTATGTTATGAATGATGTAAGAAGTAGGCATGTTTTACTACAATGGTAGGCCTTGACAGCTATTATCTCCTCTGTATTCTTCAACAAGCATTAATTTTGATATGCAACCCTGAGTACGGTTCACTTTAAACAAACTTTTAGAGAGGACACACCTTATCGTGACCCTCAATCAATCATTTAGTCTATCACATTTAACATCTATCAGTTCTCCTGCTTCATTTCTTTAATCTTTACTTTCCTGTGTTTGCTACTTCTCTCATTCCTTTCTCTATTACTTAATTATTCTACTCCTTCCAGTATTTTTTTCACTCCCTCTCTTCTCATACTTCTTCATTATTATTCACTAATTCTGTCTCTATTAATGTTACTGTTTCTGAATGATCTCCAAAAATTTTTAAAACAAGAACAGTAAGTATAAGGATAGGAAACAGACATTTATGTTACAAGAAAGACAGCTATAGGAAGTAAACAAAAGATACTGTTACTCGCAATCCACTCCTGATGATGTCACTGACTATGTCAAAAATTATGTAATATATGACATGATCAGAAGTGAATTGCGGGTAACAGTATGTTTTCTTTACTCCCTATAGCTGTCTTTTTTGTAACATAACTGTCTGTTTCCTTTCCTTATACTTACTGTTCTTTTTTAAAAAAAATTTTTTTGGTTCGCTCATAGTTCGCGTACCGGAGTGCGAACTAGGAGCGAACTAAAAGAAATAGAGCTTGGCAGAGTTCAAAGACTTCTACCAATTTTTTTTTATAATGGGAAGGTAGTTCTGAAAAGAACTTTTTTTGGCTTTTTGTTATTTTAAATTTTTTTTATTATTTTTCTGAACATTTATTATATTTTTTTGATTTTTTCAGAACATTTTTTTATTTTTTATTTTTTGGGGGTAGGGGGGAAACAAAAATTATTCATCGAAGAGGGCTCAACAGGAGCAACAAAAAAAAGAAGAATTTATTTTTGGGGGCGTTTTGGACATACATGATTTTTGATTGCTCTATTTATAAGAGTTATGCTACTTTCTCGGTAGCATAATATTTGATTGCACCACACGCACATTTGTTTCACTTCCCCCATGTCCATTTGAATATTCGGGATCAACTCCCTTGCTTCTGGTCCCGAAACTTCTGGCACGACCGATCTTCTGGCTATTGCTGGGGAATTTTGTTGTTCGTCCCGAAGCTGAGCAGCACTATAATTATTTGGGTGCCACCTACTCATGTGCCTGTGCGTTGTAAAATTCCCAAAACTATATTTTTTGTCCGTCCCCCTTGAAAGGCGATCATCACAGATACGGCAGAAGACATATCTGGCGTTCACTTTCTTTTGCCCTGGTGGAATTTAAAAAAATTGCCAGATGAAATTTTCCTTCCTATTGTACCTCCTGGGCTCCTCTGGCAAATATTCAGGCTCTTCCTCCTCTTCCTGATCTTCCTCTTCTTGAAAGATTGGTTGAGTAGGTGGTCCTTTTTTTCCATGAGGAGGTGGAGGTGGTGGTGGGGGAACACTACCAGAAGCAACAACTGAAGCCATTTCTCTGGAATGTAAAAGGGTCTTTCTCTCACCAAGATGAAAGTCAGAGTGAGGAAAGAAGGAGGGGTTTTCATCATTTGGGAAAAGCCAAAGTTCTAAACCAATGAAAAGTGTTAATTTTAGATCACATGACCTAGTATTACATCATTAGGAAACCAAAAGTGAAATGAACTAATGAAAAGTGTTATTACCGAGTCACATGACCTGCTGTCTTTACGTTTCGCGCTTTGCGCCGCTATCCAATCCGCTTCCGGGTCCGCTAACTTGGCGCGTCGGATAACGTATTACGCGACAATGCAAAACGTCATGATAACGTAACAGTTACGCTTAAGGAACGATTACCGGCTCGCGCACCAAGTCGCGGCTTTGAATTGAGCTAACGGGAAGCTGACCGGTTCGCGGACTAAGAGCGGAACAATATTTTTTATTTTTAACAAATGTATAAAAGACATGTACAATATATTTTATGATTTAAAGAAGAATACATTTTACAGATACAAATATTAGCTTTCAAAAAACCATTGAAATTCAATGAAAAAACCATAGGTTATAGTCCATATATAGTTAGAATTTGCATTTACAAAACCTTATTTTACTCGCATAAAACCATTGAAATTCCATATATAGTTAGATGCGCTAACTATATATCGCGCACCCGCAATCCACTGCTGATGATGTCACATATTACATCATTCATGACATGGTCAGTGACATCACTGATGACATCACTGATGACATCTCAAATGACATCACTGATGACATCTCAAATGACATCACTGATGACATCACTGATGACATCTCAAATGACATCACTGATGACATCACTGATGACATCTCAAATGAAATCACTGGTGACATCACTCATGATATCATTCATGTGCTAATACAATGAACCTCTTCAGACTCTAATATAACCTTAGATACAATCAGTGTAAACAGACACTCACAGACTGTCACTCATCCATGGAGTTACTCACACAACTAGTCAGTCATGCAAACAATCAATCACACCTCCATTTCCTCAACTATACAGTTATACAAACTTTACTTATTCAAACATATACTAACACATATTTTCTCTCTTCTACAATCCCTGATACAAGTTCACAATGATCCATACAGCCACTCACACATTCACTAGCTCTTATGCACAGTTATTTATATATGTCAACTCTCACATGTACTGTGTTTTACATATGTACTTACTTTGACATGTAGCACTGAGATATCCATTCACTCACCAATACACTCATGCACACAGTTAACCTCCCATAGAGCTGTTTCCACATGCACTTTTGAAACCATACATGTAGTGAATCCACTGCTCACACATTTATGCACAGAGTCATACACCTCCCAGCCACCCACACACACACTCAGTGTCCCATACAAATACTTGGCCAACTAATGAATAACCCATATAGTTACTCATATAGCTACTGATCAACACATGCAGCAGTTTATAGAACAACAGACATAATGATGCACAAATTAAGACAGTTTAGTCACTAACCCATGCACTCAGTGAGACACATTTAATCACTCACTCATACAGTCAGTCATGCACCTACTAAATCCTTCATCCAGACACTTATACATCCACTCATTCTTCAATATGTAAGACATATTTTAACTTTACAGAAACATACAGTCACTGGATGTTGTGATCAGTGATGTCATCAGTGATGTCACTGACCATGTCATGAATGATGTAATATGTGACATCATCAGCAGTGGATTGCGGGTGCGCGATATATAGTTAGCGCATCTAACTATATATGGAATTTCAATGGTTTTATGCGAGTAAAATAAGGTTTTGTAAATGCAAATTCCTAACTATATATGGACTATAACCTATGGTTTTTTCATTGAATATATATATATACACATACACATACATATATATAAATGCATATGCATATATATATGTGTTTATGTGTGCGTGTAGAGAGAGGTAGAGGTGTAGAGGTAGAGAGGTAGAGGTAGAGAGGTAGCGGTAGAGAGGTAGAGACTAGTAGAGAGAGAGGTAGAGAGAGGTAGAGAGTAGAGAGTGAGTAATAGAGAGTAGAGAGTGAGTAGTAGAGAGTAGTAGAGAGCAGTAGAGAGAGTAGCAGAGAGTGAGTAGTAGAGAGTAGTAGAGTGAATAGTAGAGTAGTAGAGAGTAGTAGAGAGTGAGTAGTAGAGAGTAGTAGAGAGTAAGTAGTAGAGTGAGTATTAGAGAGAGCAGTAGAGAGTGAGTAGTAGAGAGTAGTAAAGAGGGAGTAGTAGAGTGAGAAGTAGAGAGTGAGTAGTAGAGAGTAGTAGAGAGTGAGTAGCAGAGAGAGAATAGTAGAGAGTAGTAGAGTGAGTAGTAGAGACTAGTAGAGAGAGTAGTAGAGTGAGTAATAGAGAGTAGTAGAGAGTGAGTAGTACAGTGAGTAGTAGAGAATGAGTAGTAGAGAGAGTAGTAGAGTGAGTAGTAGAGAGTGAGTAGTAGAGAGTAGTAGAGAGTGAGTAGTAAAGAGTGAGTAGTAGAGAGAGAGTAGGAGAGTAGGAGAGAGTAGTAGATAGTGAGTAGTAGGGAGTGAGTAGTAGAGAGAGAGTAGTAGAGAGTAGTAGAGTAGTAGAGAATAAGTAGTAGAGAGTGAGTATTTGAGAGTAGTGGAGTAGGAGAGAGTAAGTAGTAGAGAGTAGTGGAGAATATTCCAAAGTTTGGCACAGCACCACTTGCACAATAAGTCCAATCAAATCATATCACTTAGAGTCCTTATTGAAGTGCTGAATCTTGGTGTATATTCAAATGATTTTATTTTCCTTAAGTTTATGTACCACAGCCAGCCGAAACGTTTCATTCTGTACAACAGAACTTCTTCAGGGCGTTCTTATTTCCTTCAAGTTATGTCGGTATCCTGTTGTCATATAACTAGATATTTCTTCCAAATGTTAGACGAGACGCAAGTACATTCTTATTCAAAGTGACTAGGTATCAATTTTCCCCACACAATTCGAGCAGACTTGAGTAATTTATAGCATCCTCAAAGTCAGTCTTTCAAAAATTCCAAAGTATAGGACATGATAATCCAAATCCAAATGTTTCTCAAGAAAGGTCATTTTCAATCGTTCGGAATATCGGTGTTTGGGCAGATATGACCCAGGGACCCCCAGTATGCAAGGGGAATTAGTCTCCCCTCTGCAAACGCGCCAGTGGCCTGCGTTGCAGAGAGGTGTAAAAAGGGGCATAGCCTCATTACACCTCTGTGCAATGCAGCCCCCTGGCGCATACTGGAGGTTCCAGGTGGGCTAGTTGGCCCACAGGGGCCCCCAGTATGCAAGGGGAATTAGTTCCCCCTCTTCAAACATGCACCGGGGCTGCGTTGCAGAGAGGTGTAAAAAGGGGCGTGGCTTCATTACACCTCTCTGCAATGCAGTCCCCTGGTGCATACTGGAGATTCCTGGTGGGCTTTCAGGTCTTATATAGTTAGGAATTAGCATTTAAAAAACCCATAAAAATTCACTGAAAAAACCATAGGTTTCACACCAGTTATAGTTAGGAATTAGCATTTAAAAACCTATTAAAGTCACTGAAAAAACCATAGGTTTGACACCAGTTATAGTTATCTGGAAATTTTACTGACATAAAACCATTGAAATTCCCACGTTATAGTTAGTTGGACTCACTATAACTTGCGCGCCTGCAATGCACTGCTGATGACGTCACATATTACATCACTCATGACATGGTCAGTGACATCACTCATGACATCACTGATGACATCATCCTTGTGACAGAGTGACAGACCTCCTTTCAGTGTAATGTAACCCTTGAAACACATTTTCAAAAATAGAAACTAAAATTTTCAAAAAAATAGAGATACCCATACCAGTTACAACAACCAATTCAGTAATACCACCATCTATATACACATCCACTCATTCACCAACAGTTCTATATAGTCACTCATACATATATTCACTCATCATATGTAGTGAAACACCTATACATCCTGTTACACACCGACAGTCATCCAAAAGTTACTCACACACATAATCACACATGCAAATAAACTATTGAACATCCATTTATTTGCATATACAGCTATACACACTACCACCTTACTTCTAAGGAAACATACACATACTTACTCTCTTAAACAATCACTTATAGAAACACATACTTATTTAAACAAGACCTCTTTCAATCTCTCACTCTCACATATACTCACTTATATACATCAATACTCACATATACTAGATTAAAACATATGTAGTTACTGATAAAGACACTAGTGAGACAGTCATTCACTCACTCACTAGCACACACATATACACACTTATCCACCCATACAGTCCTGCACATATGCTGTCTTCGAATCACATACAAACATTGAGTCAGTCATTGATGCATCTATGTGCTAAGTAACACCCCCACCAAACCATACAGACACTCATACTGATACTAAAAAAACATCTAATAACCCATATACACACACATGTAGATACTCACCAACCCATGCAGCCACTTATACACAAAGTGAAACACTGATACAAAGATGTAAATATTTAAACAATACTTGCTAATATATGTATTCACTAAGATACACTTAATAAGCCAGTTAACTAATCAATTAAAAAAAAAAAACATCCATTAAGACACTTATTTAAACATTTATTCTTCCATCGACCTTTACATATACATATATAAAACATATTTCTTTTTCAGAAAGACACACATTCACTGGATGGTGTCATCAGTGATGTCATGAGTGATGTCACTGACCATGTCATGAGTGATGTAATATGCGACGTCATCAGCAGTGCATTGCAGGCGCGCAAGTTATAGTGAGTCCAACTAACTAGAACGTGGGAATTTCAATGGTTTTATGTCAGTAAAATTTCCAGCTAACTATAACTGGTGTCAAACCTATGGTTTTTTCAGTGAATATATATATATATATATATATATATATATATATATATATATATATATATATATATATATATATATATATATATATATATATATATATATATATATATATATATATATATATATATATATCCTACTGGGGGTCGCCAGTAGGTAGTTATAGTAAGGACCTATTTTCCATAGGAAATCCACAACATTCTATTTGGAATAACTTTGGCACCGGTGGACGAATCAACGTGAATTTCTCCAAGAAAATGGCCTGCTCGGTTCCGCTCCTTCCCTGAAACTTTGGGGGTGATTCATCAAGTGGGGGCCGAGAAAAAAGGGGGGTCCCAAAACGTGTTTTCTCCATGCAATTTTCCATAAATGTAAATGTACATGTATTTATATAGCGCAAATCGCCCACATCGCAGGCATCTATGCGCTTGCTTAGGGAACCCGTCCTGGTATTCCCCTGTGAGATACCCCGGCAGGGTATACACAAGGTGAAAGCCAGGCATCCCGCCGCGAGGGGCCGTTGTGGAGATTAAGCAAGCTATTGCCCAGAGTCGCAGAGTGTGAACCCGTGAGTCGAGTAGGCACCGGAGCGAGAATTATCGAGTCTGTGGAAATATTGAGCCCAACCCCCTTCGGGGCGGGGAATTGAACCCTGGTCCAGGGCCGATCTCAGCTTCTGGGTCTGCCGCCTCTAACCCCTGAGCCACTTTAGCCAGGGCTACAGCCCGAACGGCTGAACAGGATTACACGAAATTTGGCAGAGAGGTAGAGTTCGGTTCGCAGATGCTTTTGGTTAAATGGTGTAAATCCGTTCAGTAGTTTTTGAGAAAATTGCAAGTAAAGTCATAGCGATATCTAGGGACGGAGTTCAGCACGCGTATGGAAATCCGTTCAATTACGAGCGCGAGCTGCATGCTGATTGGCTGTCAACTATCTGTCAACACTCGAAACCAGGAAGTGTTGGCGGCCATCTTGTGCCTCGGTAGAACCGAGTCACAAGAAAACAGTAAAACAAAGTTGAGAAATAAGGGAAGGGGGCAGGCTAGAAACATTCTGAAACTCTAAGCTTGCTCAGGGGGTCGTACATTGATGTTTAGGCTCTATTTTTTTTTTTAAAGAAAAATCGCGGTGTACGTATACGGAAATCCGTACAATTACGAGCAGGAGCTGGATGCTGATTGGCTGTCAATACTCCAAACCAGGAAGTGTTGTCAGCCATCTTATTTGTCACGAGAGCCGAGTCACAAGAAAACAGTAAAACAAAGTTGAGAAATAAGAAAAGGGAGCACAGTAGAAACATTCTGAACCTATAGTGTTGGTCAGGGGGTGGTACATGGATCTTTAGGCTCAATTTTTTTTTTTTAAATAAAAAATCGTGGGGTACTCGTCCAGTACTCGTACGCGGTGGAAAAGGTGGGAAAAAAAACTAGAAGTCCGTTTTATTCATTAGGTCCCGGGGGGCAAATTACGGGGTCAAATATTTTGCATAATGGGGGCTTGTAAGGTACCTCGAGCACTGGGGAACGGCACTGCTGTGATTTTCTTTTGAAGTATGCGGGGGGTTACGGTCCTACTCCCAGCAGTCTCGGGGAGCGGCACCACTCAGGTCTTTTTAAAAAAAATATGTTTTGAGTTCTCCCTCCCTCTATCCCCGTACACATCGCGGGGAACGCCACATTTTAAGGGCAGTAATATGTAAAATGATCTTCCAGCTACGGGTATCTGCACTGTCTGGAGTTTTTTATTAATGTTGGGAGGGTGGGCTTGATAATACGTCCTTGTTAATTCCCATAGAAGCCCATGTTCTGGTGTTAACATGGGTTTCTATGGGAAATAACAAGGCCGTAATATCAAGCTCATTATCGCCGTTTTATCCGCAGTTTCCTGCCAATAAAACAGCGATAATTTTTACACCGGTCTTTGATAATATGCACCTAAGTTTACTGGTCAAAAAAAGAGCAATGGGCCATATTATCAACAAAAGTACATTATCGCCGCTTTTATCAGCAGGAGACGGCCGATATAGCGGCGATAAAGGGCTTGATAATAGGCCCTTGTGAATTCCCATAACAGCCCAAGTTAACACCAGAACCTGGGCTGCTGTGGGAATTTCCAAGGCCCTATTATCAAGCCCATTATCGCCGCTTTATTGGCAGTTTCCTGCCGATAAAAGCGGCGATAATGTATCGCCTTTTGTTGATAATATGCCCCTTCGTTCCGTGCCCTGCATCGCATTTTGCGATGCAGGGCGCAGGATACGAAATTCATTTTATTAATTTGATTGTTTACTTACCTGCAATCATCCAGATTCCGCTGTTTATAACCCCCCACCCTGCCCCTCCCCTGTGTACCCTTCCACAACTCCTCCCACAGGTCGCGGCTGAGTCAGTTACTTGTACTTACCTTAAGCATAATAAATAATAAAACAAATATAAATTATAAAATGATCACCTGTGGAAGATACAAAAAAACAGTTACAATATATATTTTACAACACAAAATAATTTGTAAAACATTTCATTTGCCTTTTTTGCTGTTCTTAGAATATATTGAATTTCACTACAAACAGTGGGTTCAATAGTACTCATCACATAACAGTGGGCAAAAAAAAGACAATCCATAAGAATATCTAAAAAAAACCCAGTCAAGATTCTCAATAACAATATAAAAAATAGAAGTAAAACATATCTTAAATGTTTTTTCTAAGAGCAATTACTTTCGTAAATATAACACATCTCAAATAATCATAAAATAACAAAACATTATGATAAATTTTCTTACACTGTAAATGTTACTTACAAATATATGCTGACAAAATACACAGCAAAAAGTCCTTAATGGTTTCACACACGTTTCTTTACAGCCAAATAGTATGCATCAAGTCCTTTGTTTGGAAGTTGTTCAATAGTAATCCTCAACGTCCGCCTCCCAGCCTTCTGATCCAAAACCACCAACATCATCTACGGGTCCCCCAGGACTCATCCATCAGTCCAACGCTGTTCAAAATCTATATGGCCATCCTAACACAAGTAGCCCACCACCACAACTTCAACAACATCTCCTAGACAAAGAATACCCAGCTCATTCTCTTCCTCACCAAGAAGCCACATACCATCAAAAGCAACCTCCACGACACAATGAAGGACGTAACCAACTACATAAAGAGCAGCACTGTAAACACAAACTGGCACAAGATGAAGGCACTCATCCTCAGACCCACCCCCTCAGCCTCAGACAACTCCTGCTACCTGACTGCACTGTGAACAGTACCAACACCTACCAACCATGTCCACAACATAGGATTCAACCTCAACTCCTCCCTCTCCATGTGTAACCAAGTCTACACCGTCTCCGCGTACTGCTATAACACCCTCCACATGCTCCGCAACATTTACATGTGGATCCTAACCAAAAGAAGAAGAACAGTGACACAGGCCCTCATCAGCAGCAGACTGCACTGTGGCAAAACACTCTACACATGAATTCCAGCCAAACACCTACAACAACTACAAAAAATCCAAAAGACCTCCACCTGAGTGATCATCAATGTCCCCGGCTGCATCCACATCACCCACCACCTGATACACCTACACTGCCTCAATATCAACAAAAGGATCACCTTCAACCTCCTCACCCTCACTTACCAAATACTCTACAACACCAGACTACTCTACCTTAACAGCACTAATCCTGAAGGGAAAACTTTGATCTTAAAATTTTGCCTTTAAAAATATTAGGTAAGAATTTGGTAACTCTTTGGGCAAACATTGCTTAAAAACTAATTGAGTATCATTACAATGTATCCAACCTTTCAGACATTTTAAATAAACAATGTGATGTCCAGATGTGGTAGAAGGTCCATCATGAAAAATAATAGCAACAGCTACAAAAGTTCTTCCTGATATTGAACCTTGACCAGCTACAACATCTTTTATTAAAGTTTTCAATTTTCTTCCATCAGCTCTACAACGTTGCAGCATTAAAAAAACATACTGTCCATATCTTTGTATAAGTAATGTTGATGACATTTCTGATTTACATTGGCTACACTCCATTGTTTTACTTGCTACTCTAATTAGATTGTTAAAGGACACTGATTCACAGTCAGGTAAAGTCAAATATATGAATCTCTCAGTGTCTATGTCAGTGCTACATGTAAACAAACAATTTCGACAGTCATGACGCCATTTATAAGAAAGGCCAAAAAGGTTTTCAACATCTATACCTTCATCTTCCAGGACACCAGGCATAAACATTAAAAATTCCTGACAATCTTGCTGAATATTCTGCGTAAATTGAGTACAACCAGAACATATGTCCAAAACATTTAGAATATCAGAAACACTTTGTATTTTACTTTTATCACTACTACATTTCTCATAAACAGAATTCAACAATGAACAGAATCTTTTGTCCCGATTTTCTACAATTTGCTGTTGCAAACTTTCAAGAAAAAAAACAACATTAACAACTACATTAGCATAGCAGTTGACACCACAACTATTTTCAAACCGATAACCAACATTCTCTTCAACACTGTCCTTTTTGCTTGCAAGCGCAACTTCAGCTTGTTTTTTTTTCTTTCTCTACAGTTTCACAACAGATATTCTCAAATCTTCTTTTTCTACCTACCACACGCTTTTCAACTACTGAATATTGACCTAAATTGGGTGCATATTCTCTTCTTAACCTATTATGCTCTTTCACACAATTTGCATCTGCACAAACCTTTGTCTCATCAAAATCAATCAAGTACAATCAGATAAAGTTCTGACTCGAGACAAAGCAACATATGCCATACCTTCTTTAAACACAGTACTTCCAATATTCACTAAAGCACAATCTACACTTAAACCTTGAGATTTATGAATGGTCACCAAATATGCCAAACAAACAGGAAACTGTTTTCCGCAGACATACAAATCTTTTACAAGCAAAAAACGAGTTGCACAATGACTAACTTGTTGTACTTCAGCAATTTCATCGAATTTGATTTTCTAAAATTCAATCCCACCTCTATTTAAATAATTAACAAAATCAATCACGCAGTTTTGGCATTAAGCAGATTACAGATTTGTTTTCTGCAATTCTCATGTATATTTTCTCTAGGACAATATTTGCATTTGGAAACAAATTGGAAAGTAATCGTCTCTGTAAAGCTTGTTTGCCATGTTTGGTCAATTTTCCAATTCTTATATCTTGAAGAATAGTTCCATAATCAACATCATTTGCCTGTCGCATATTTGTAGTAAGTTCCTTATACTGAAAATATGACCACATGTTTACATTGCCAATACTCCCCAAAGACTTTCTAGTATCTTCATGCACCAGGGTTTTAAACACTGGCTGTCCTTTTACAGGAGTAAGTTGTAGAAGATCTCCAAAAACTATGACGTGTTTTCCTCCAAATAATACGTCATACTCTGTTTTAAGAATTTGCTGCATTCTTAAATGCACAAAGGCAAGCATTAAGTTTGAGACCATGCTTACCTCATCAATAATGAGAAGCTTAATTTTCCTCAATACTCTTGAAATGTCACAAGAAGCTTCTCCAGATAGCTTGTGGTATTCTAATTTGTTGTCATGCTCTACTGGTAGCATTAATAAACGATGTAAAGTAATTCCTTTAATATTGTGAGCTGCTAATCCAGTTGGAGCAGTGACAACACAAGACAAATGCGACATAGTTCTTTTCTGTAGAAAACTTGTGATTACTTTAATTAAAAAATGTTTTCCTGTTCCAGCTTGTCCACTCACATACATACGGATAGGTTCAAATGATGAGCAAGAGCACTCTTTCTTCTCATGAAGTAATCCATGGTCAATCTGTTCTCTCACTTGCTCATATATTTCTTTCTGCTCAAGATTTAGTTGTTCTTCCAAGTTTCCTAAGTTTCTTAGATCTTCTTGACCTTGATACATTACTGTTTCCACCTCTTCCATAGCAGTTGCTGCTTCATTTAAAACAATTGGTTCTCCTAATGGGCCCTGACTCATTGGAGTAGAAGTTTGACTGTCTTGAGAACTGTCTCTAGCAATCTCAGCTGCAATTGTAGCTTCTTGCTCAATTTCGTCATTCGACATTTTCACATAATTAGCAAAAAGAGGACATTCTATAGTATCTTTAGTTGCATTGAAGGAATCTTCATAGCTCTCAAAATCTCCAACTAATTCCAATTCTGAAAGCCATGGCTTGAAAAGGTGCAAAAGAGCTAAATAATTAAAATTCCCTTTTGTCAGGTGTTTTGCAACTCAGTTTACGGTGATTAATCAAATATCCCTTTCTTTGTTTCACCAGACATCCTTCACGACCAATAACGGCAAATATACCATTATTAATGTTTTCGGTAATATTCTGTTTAAAAATATAGTTTTGCAGCACTTCATAGAGACAAATGTTCTCAAGATGATGACTTCTATTTGGATAATATGTATCCAACATATTTGTTTTCACAATATCAGTACTTTCTGGCTCTTTTTCAGCTAAATATTCAATTTCTTGTACAGATTTAGGAACTTGGTGTCGTGTTGCAGCAAGACCTAGACTCACCCAAAAGATTCTTCTAGATTTAGAGTACAGACTTGCAGATGACAAGCGATCCGAGCATTCATACGCTCCAATTTCTCGATGAGAACATCTTCAAACTGTAACTCTATAAATTCTTAGACTCTTCTCATGGGAAATTTCTTCCCACATTTCCTTCAATTCCGTCTTTTCTGACTTTGTTATGTACGATGTCACATATCGAGCAACAGCAATGGAATTGTCTGCAACATATTGAATATCCATATTAGCATTCCACATAGACAAAATGACTGAGTTACAGTCATTTGTGTATTTTGACTCTTCATTTCTTCTTAAGTTGTAGGTATTTTTTGAGACTTTCTTGTGATATTATGTCGAAAAAATGACACAAAACTGTTCACTCTTCCTTTCGATATTACAGGTCGAGGAAATGCAAAACAGCATTTGTTGTAGAATTTGTCCTTAGATTTGTACTTTCGACGACAGTATTTCCTACAACGATGGCTTTGGAATCGTAAGACTTGTTGTCTTAAGTCCTTATAACTTGTGTACTTTTGGGTACTTCACATGTAGCATATTCTTCAATAAAAGACAACACAGTATCATCTGAGTCTGTTCCAAATTTGATCCATAATAGCATATGTATGTGAGGAGCACCTCTCGCTTGATACTCCTTTCTCCAAAAGAAATCCAGAACCTCTCCAAGAGGAGGATTTTTTTTTATTGGTGATAAAAGACATCATAGCCTCGAATCTATGATTGAAATACCTGCATACATTAACAGGATCCAAAGAGCACAATTCTCCAGGTGTCTAGTATTCAATATTTAGTATATTTGGATATGCCTCTCGAAGAAATTGAAGTAAACCATCCCAAGCATATTCAGCACAGCTTAGAGTAAGGAACCATGTAGGAGTTCCTAAGTTCCTTAGCATACATTTGAGTTCTCTGTGACGATGGTACCAGTACTCATTAGTACCACGCTGACATGCCATCAGATTAATCAGCTGGGATTCTAAAACATTATCTTTCTGCTGTACTTTATCCATAAATTCCTTTGCCGAAACATTTTGCAGATATACACCTGTTTTCAATATATGGTTTACTGCCTAAGAAAGTCCAGACAAATCACTCTAAAACAAAAGATGAAACAAATACGGAATGCATTGTCGAAATCTTGGATCTTCTGCATATAATCTTGATGTCCGGTATTCAGATGCAGGAATCTGCACAGGTCGTTCATCATACCGTCCTCCTTTTCCTGTAGGAAACCACTGAGGGAAACAACGAGCTTCCAAGCTATTTTCCCATACACTAATGGGACTTCCTTTTGCTTCTTTCATTTGAAATAACTCTATAGCATTCCCCATCATTTCTTTGGAATGCAGTGGATGAACACTGTAATGTTCGTAGATTTCTTCAGTTCTGAACACATCCACTTTTTCAATTTGTCCAGATGGCAAGTCACTATCTTCTTGTACAGATAGTTCTTCTTCTCCCACATACACATTTTTGTTATATTGATTATTTTTTACCAGATACAACGTTGCCTTTTTCACTTTCCTAACATCCACTAATTCTTGCCAGATTTTCCTACTCTTAGTAGGAACGCCATTAACAAGAATAACTAAAGGTTCATCCTCTACATTTTCTACACCAATAGTTTCAATATTTTTCTTTAAATCTAGAGGCAAATATACAACTCTTCCCTTTTATCCTCTCTGTAAATCAGAGGGAGGCAATTTTCCTGTCTTAGGCTCCATACGAACAATAGCTTGAAATGGATGCACACATTGAATAAGAATAGACTCATAGGTATTTAAATCCATCAGTTCCGAAGGAATATTTACCAACTCAAGATTATTATGCACAGCTCCAGCAGGCATTTTGTTCTCATCTAATTTGTTATAACAATATTTACAAATATGCTGATCAGAACCCAAATCAAAACAATTCTCTACCAACAAATAAGTTGCAAAATCCTTCCACTCATTATTATTTTCCTTTTCACTTTTTAAATACAGATTAACAGTCCTGGTCTGATTTTTATAATGAATTCGTCGACAACAGATACATGAATAATTTGTCCTTTCACCTGAAATCACCTTAAACTGTATAATTCCTTGCTCAACATTTTCTACACTGCACTGTCCTACTTTCTCTTCCACGTTTTCTTCTATTAATCTCTCACTTTCTCCACTGTCTTCCTGAGGACCAAAGTAACTAATCTGAATTTCATCACAAACATTTGTTACATCTGATACAGATCCACGCAAAAGAGCACTGTTCAACTTTTTTAACATTAGTGCTGGACTTTTTGCATAATACAATGTTCTGACTAATTTCCTCATCTGAGTATGATGAACTTCTAACATCCTGAAATGGTGGAAAACACTTCGACATACTTTTTTAGAAACACAAGGCAGAGAATGACCTTGCAAACCAGTATTTTCTCTCACGCTGCAAGGGTCTAGTCCTTGCAACATCTTAATCTTTTGTTTAACACTTTTCTTAGTATAATTACGTAAGAAATTGGGTAAAAAAATCAATAGATTCTTGCCGTAGACTGCAAATACTGTTACAATTCCAAGTGTACACTGGAGCTTTAGGACGTCTCCCTAAAACTTCACCAGCTAACACCTCTACTGCATTTCTAGAAACAATTTTCTCTGTCTCAATAGGACAATCATTTTTAACCTCATAAGCACGACCACTGGTGTCAACTGCATGCAACAAATCATTACTCTGAAGATAACTTTCTTCATTGAAAAAAGGCTCAGAACTTGAACTATGTTTCATTTCACCCCAAGAAAAACTCACAAAAATTACTTCTGTTAATTAATCTTCTCCACCTACTTTTGGCCTTCATTAAATGGATTGGCTTATCTAGTGATCTAACTCTATTGATTACTAAAATAAACAATTTTCTTTTCAATTCCAAAGCTTTCTCAACTACATTTTCTTTGTCTTTCTACTTCTTATAAAATACTGTTTTTTTCTTACATAATTTATTTCTTTAATTAAATTTGTCATAAATCTATTATAAAACATTTGTTTCCTAATTTCTATAAATTGATTTTTCCTCCTTTTACTATACACAGTTTTGTCTGCACTTGATTTTCCATTATTCTTCTCTGTATTAGTATTTTTTTTTAGTTGCTGATACTCTAAAAACATTTTTCTCTTTCTGAACACTACTCTTAGTCTTTAATTTTTTCCTCAAAAAAGTGCTCTTGCTCTTACCAGGACTTTCTTTCTGTTTGTTAAGACATCTCTCTTCATGTAAATCTTCTTGATGACTTCTCTTCAAATACACACTTTTCTTTCGTTGCTTTCGCTTTTGGTACTTCGTTGGCATCATAGAGTATTTTCACTATCGATAAACACAACCTATAATAAAAAAATATATATAACATTTAAAAAAAAAATATATCAAATATTCTATTATATTATTTACAAGAACAGAGGGGCATATTACCAACAAGTAGCGATATTTATCGCTAAATAGGCTTAGCGACAATTTTTTTTTATCGCTGCCTATCGCTGGATATGTTAGCGGAGAAAACATGCTATTAGCATAGTTTTCTCCATTGTGCTAAAATATGCAGCGGTAGCGGCAAAATACGTGAATATCGCTGAGAATACAGCGATATTCTCGCATTAGCGACGAAATGCTCTTAGCCATGTTATCCACCTCGCATTGGATAACATGGCTAAGAACTGGTCTGGGAAGGTGTTAGCATTTGGAGATATTCGCGCTTAGAGCTAATATTTCCAACGCTACGCCTGCCTTGCTAATAGGCGATAGCGACGTTAGCGACTGCTTTCAGGCGCTAACTGGTTAGGTACACGCACTTTGCATGTCATTAGCGATAAACATCGCTGACATGCAAAGCGGGCCCCAAACTGCTCGCTATCGCCTAAAAGCTGTCGCCAACATCAGTTAGCGACAGCTTGCTAATAGGGCGATAGAATTATCGCCACTTAGCAGCCGAAAACGGCCGCTAAATCGGCAATAATTGCCTATCGCCCCCCTTGGAAATATGCACCAGAGGGAAGAGTATGAGGACAGACCTCGGACAATAAAAATAAAAGGACTTACGACAAAAGAACAAGGAGTATGAAACAAGGATAATATAATAAAAAATCAGAGAATAAATAGACACTGCAAAATAACGGAATAAAGAAACAGCTGCGGCCCGTGGAGGGAGTTGCGATGGGGCAGGCAGGCGGGGCGGGGGAGGGGCAGGGTGAGGAGTGATAAACAACGGAATCTGGATCATTGCAGGTAAGTAAACAATTAAATTAATAAAATGAATTTCGGGACATATTATCAACAAAAGGCGATAGATTATCGCTGCTTTTATCAGCAGGAAAATTCTGATAAAGCGACAATAATGAGCTTGATAATATGCCCTTGAGAATTCCCATACCATCCCAGGTTAACACCAGAACCTGGGCTCCTATAGCAATTTACAAGAACCTATTATCAAGCCCATTTTCGCAGTTTTATCGGTAGTTTCCTGCCCATAAAACATTGATAATTTTAACACCGGTCCCTAATAATATGCCCGTCAGTGCCATATTATCAGTAAAGGGCGATACATTATCGCAGCTTTTACCGGCAGGAAACTGCCACTAAAGCGGCGATAATGGTCTTGATAATATATCCTTGTGAATTCCCATAGAAGCCCAGGTTAACACCATAACCTGGGCTGCTATGGGAATTCACAAGGATATATTATCAAGACCATTATCACCGCTTTACCGGCAGTTTCTTACCGATAAAAGCGGTGATAATGTATCGTCCTTTATTGATAATATGGTCCATAATCCCTAAATGTACAGAGACGCACAAAATGATATTAAACAAAAAACATAACAGCATGCATTATAGCAAAACACATTCACTACTATAAAACGTTTGACAACGGACGAATATAAAAGCATATTATCAATAGAGGTGATAACATTATCAACATTTTATCTGCAGTTTCCTGCCGATAAAGTGGCGATAATTGTATCACCGAGTCGTGATAATATACCCCATAATTCCTTAATGTACAAAGATACACCGCACACACGCACTCCCATACAACTTTTCAACTCACCTTTCAAATTGAATTCTAGATTAACAACAATACCACTCACACAGTGGAAATTCTTCTACAAAATCTCTTTAGTTCAGTGTTTGCAGCACAACCGTGAAATTTAACATTTTCCCTCTCATTTTACACATACATATATATAAATAACCAATTACAATCCTGTACACATTAATTCAAAAGAACACACACATTTCTATTGGTTTAACATTCCAAAGCTTTCCAACTAACAAAACTTTCAACCCTTCCCCCATTCCACAATCTGCCAGTTACCATAGAAACACTTCAGGGAACACCTAACTCAGCACACAGGTGAAACGTTCATCATACATTGTTGCAAATTGAAACAGCAAGTATGCTTGACTGGAGAATATACCAGCTTATTTTATGTAAAGTTATTTTCTATCACTTTTTCCTAACCAATAAAAATAAGGCTTTTAAAAAACAGAAACATGCAACCTAGTTTTCTGTCAAATGTTGTCAAACAACCAATCATTTCTTTTGTTTTTTCAAAACGGCATGCTGTCCAGCATTTTAGAAAAATCTTACTTTTCAAACTACCATTTCATTTACAGACGCCATCAGAGTGCATCCAGACCTCTCTTCAAAATGCTTACAGTGTGGCTTGTGGGACACAGCTATATTTTCTGGAGCCAAAGGTACGCACAACAGAAACAAATTCACAAGAACCTAGGTTTACCAAATGTGGACATTAAATGGATCGGACAGAGAGGATTAAAGTGGCACCAATTGATGCCATTGGTGAAATCTTTTATGCATCTCCAACACCCTGACCTCATAATTGTGCACTGTAGTGGCAATGACCTAGGCACTTTGACTGGGGTAGCTCTGGAAATGCTTATGAAGGACACCTTTGCACAATTGATGACACTGTTCCTCAAAACTGCCTTTGTATATTCTAATATATGCCAAAGCCAGAAATGGAAGCTGTCCAACCACAATAGTCCACAGTTTGAAAAAGCTAGGAAACATGTGAATAAATATGTTTCTGCCTTTCTCCGAGACTACCGAATGGGGTCCATTTACAACAACAATCTGCGTTTCAATATGCATGGCATCTATAGGAGAGATGGTGTACATTTTACAGATGAGGGGAACAAAGTCTTCCTCATAAACTTAAGACTCTGCATCGGTACTTACTTGTAGGTACTAAAATTTCCCAATAAACACAACAGCTCTTTTTAGAGCCACACAACACATAAACAAATACACTTCATAAATATCTAAAATTATTTTTATTTTTCTTGCTTACGTACGCTTACGTGACGACTTTCAACATTCCAGCTGTACGTCGTCCATACGTGCTTGGTATTACCACCCCCTGAGCAACACTATAGGATCAGAATGTTTCTACCCTATGCCCTTTCCTTATTTCTCAACTTTGTTTTACTGTTTCCTTGTGACTCGGCTGTCGTGACAAATAAGATGGCTGCCAACACTTACTAGTTTGGAGTATGGACAGCCAATCAGCATTCAGCTCCTGCTCGTAATTGTACGGATTTCCGTACGTGTACGGCGCGATTTTTCTTTTTAAAAAAAAAAAGAGCCTAAACATCCATATATGACCCCCTGAGCAACCTTAAAGGATCAGAATGTTTCTACCCTGCCACCTTCCCTTATTTCTCAACTTTGTTTTACTGTTTTCTTGTGACTCGGTGCTACTGAGGCACAAGATGGCTGCCAACACTTCCTGGTTTCGAGTGTTGATATTATCAAACCCATTATTGCCACTTTAGCAGCACTTTCCTGCCGATAAAGTGGCGATAATTTTGTCACCAAGGCTTGATAATATGGTCCAGAGTGCGTAGTGTACAGCAGCTTCTCTGTAAAATCTATAATTACCTTCGAGCAGTGACAACAGATACCTTACAACAGTCTGACAAACAGATCCACAACCTTATTACACCACTTTTGAGTCACTTTTAACGTGGGTAAAGTGACACAAGGAGCTTGTAAATCTACGTCTCACTTTTCAAGAAAAAATCTCAACTCCAGACTCGGCGAGACAGTTTTAATGTTCTTTTCTGTCTCTTTCTCTCTCTCACTCTCTGTGACATCATTTCTCTTTCACTCTTAAACTTTTAGACACTGCTGTCTACTTGCACATGTAAAAGAACAGCCCAACTGAAGTTTTGAATTCCACTGGCTGAAGTCTTTGGCCGCAGTGTTTATACAACGGTAAGCACAGAGGCCTAGATCTACAAAGCCTTTATAGCATTGCATTAGAAATAAGTCGACATATTTACAATCCCGTTATGCCACTTTTGTGTCAGTAACGTAGTAGGCACTTCCATATAGACACCACTTGAACGCGGCATTATAACAAGTGAAATGTACGAGGCACACTGCACACGTAAAACCATAGTTACCTTGACTTGTAATGCTTCAGCTCATTTACTCACATCTACATAATTCTAAACTCTAATTTTTTTTTTGTTTTCCAGATTACCAATCGGACATCTTATGAAGTCCATTTAACAATTTGCTTATAATATTGTTTGTTATTAAACTTATTTTTCTACTTGTTTGCAATATAGTTATAATTAAGTTTTGTTTAGTTATTGTTTAATTAAAAGTTAATTTAAAAAAAGTACATCCTTCTTTTATTTTAGGGGGGGGGGGTGTATGACGGTCCACAATAGAAATAATGTTGAAATAGTATAGTAAGATATTTAAGACTAGGATTGAAAACTAATGACTTCTATTTCCTCTGAATAGACTACAACTTAGAAAAGAAATCAAAATAATACGAAACAATGTGTACCACATTTACAAACCTCTTGCAACATTTTCCCATGCAAACTTACCCCCCTACAAAATTAAATGTTTGGGCCTCAATCACAGCCCTCAAACCACGTAAACAATCACCCCACAAAGATTTCTATATTCCCCTGTTGAGAGAACTACATTGGCTCCCAATACGCCAACGGGTTAAATTTAAGATCTGCTGTACTGTACACAAATGTCTACTCGGAAACGGTCCCAACTACCTAGCCCAATTACTACAGCCTTACAAACCGGACCGAGATCTACGGTCAAGCAACCAACTCCTGCTTAAACCACCTTTTATCAAAAAGACCAGACAAGGTGGCCGAGCCCTCTCCTCAGTGGGGCCGACTTTGTGGAACAACCTGCCCCTTAGCCTCAGACAGACCTCCAATCACCTTACATTTAGGAAAATGTTAAAAACTAATCTGTTCATGGAAATATAACTAACTGCTGTCCTTTTTGCAATCTCAGGTTATCTATAAAGTAGTTTTTTACCACCTTTGTTGCAGTCAAAGCGCGGAGATAACCCAACCGGGCTCGATTCTTGCGCTATAGAAGCAAATAAATAAAATAAATAAATATTGTACGAGGAGCTGCGTGGCCCTCCGCCTACTGCCCTGGAGTCCACGACGCCCAGACCAGGTTGCTGCAGTGTCCTGGGGGGAAACAGCCATTACAACGCGGTCATAACCACACGTGATCGTCACCACGAAGTCATTAGCATGCATTTCGGGCCATATTATCAACAAAACAAGATAGATTATTGCCGCTTTATCGCCACTTTCCCGCTGATAAAAGCGGGGATAATGTATCGCCTTTTGTTGATATCGCGTTTTGTTGATAATATGGCTCGAAATTCGTTTTATTAATGTAATTGTTTACTTAGGTGCAATCATCCAAATTTCGTTGTTTATCGCCCCTCACCCTGCCCCTCCCCCGCCCCCCTGCCTGCCCCATCAAGTCCCTCCACGGGCCGCGGCTGAAAGACGCGGTTGCGATCTAGTAATTTACCACAGAGTTGTGGGGAATCCTTGGTGAGGCGCGCACTTCACCGAAGACATTCCGGAGTTCAGACTCGTTTTCAGTTGCTCCTTAGACATTCCTGAAGAGAAAGTGCAAATATTTCTGAGAGAGTTAAAGAACATTGTATGTCAAGTTAGTGAGTAAGTAAACTTACCTGACATTATAGACAATAATGAATGTACTCAGTCGATGTATTTTCTCTAACTTAAAACAAGAAACAATAAAATTTGTGTAAAGCAAGGTCTTAAGGGAAAAGAACACATTGAGTTAGGAATAGAAGGAAGACTTTTGAATTAAGAAGGAACATTAATGAAAAACACAAGATATTGAAGGATTGAGAGAATAGATAACAAGCAAATGCATAAAGAAAAGGACTCTCAAGGCAGCATGGTCACCTAGACACAGTAGACCTCGGCGGTCACTTCAGGCCCTGTCCGGGTGGGCTCAGGCGGAACTTTAAGTATGGCTGATCCCTCTTTGGAGTGTGATACATCTACACAAGATCAACTGGTGCCCCCTACATGACTCCAAATGAATGTATCCTTAAGGGTCTTAGGAGAGAAAAAGACTTCTCATAGTCACAGATAAGTCATGTGGGTTCTGTTGCGAGGGGGTTAGCTGCAAAGGGAAGGTTTATTATGCCATATGTCTACTGCCGGAGGAGGTGGACACGCTCCTATCAGATGTTGAGGTACGTACCAGGAGCTGGAGAATTATTTCTTGCACCTAGACAATGGCCTGACCACTGGCAAACCACTTTAATTCTGAAACTTCAAAGTTTTATTGCACAAAGCTAGCTGGTTTAGAGAGTGTTATTGTTTGTACTAAACTGTCTGACTATTGTATTGGAAGAAATTAGGAGGGATTGTATGGAGCGGGGGAGGCGGCTCCTGACACCTTGACCAGGGCGACTGGGGATCGCACCACTGCCCAAGGGTTGGGGGGTAAGAGTATGGGGTTTAAAAGGGAAAGGTCACGAAGGGAGGGGGAGGGACTTTAAGCTTATTAATGGTTTAGTTGTATCAGCAGCACTCTTTGATGAGGATTCGGATGTGGGAACAATGGATAAAAGAAAAGAAGTTCCTGATATGGCAACTGTGGTTCCCTCAATTATTAAGCTAATTACTTGGAATGTGCAGGGACTGGCAATGTTAAACAAGCGGAGACTGGTGTTTTCTTACGTTATAAGATTGCTGTTGCATGTTTGCAGGAAACTCATGTATGGGGGGATGCAATATCATGTATAAAACAAAGGTGGAGGGGGAAGCTCTATGCAACGTCCCATTCTGGGTTCTCCTGGGTGCTCTTATTTGTGTAATCCCTGGGTGCCGTTCCAGGATCTACATCATGTTGTAGACCCAGATGGTCAATTTGTTATCCTGCATGGAAGGTTGGATGGGCGGGAGATTTGTATTATTAATGTGTATGCCCTTGTCCGGGAAAACCCCGGGTCCGGATGGGCTACCGTCCGAGTACTAAAAAGCCTACCGGCCCTCCCTGGTGCCACATCTCAATGCGGTACTTGCAGCGGCCCTAGATACAGGACAGCTTCCTCCCTCAATGCGTGAAGTGCATCTGGTGTCACTGTTGAAGCTGGGCAAAGACCCAGAGAACATGGGCTCCTTCCGACCCCTGGCTCTGCTCAACACCGACTATAAGATACTTGCGAAGATACTTGCAAAGATACTGGCAGACAGACTGGCACAGGTCGTTCCGGGGCTGGTCCACACGGATCAAAATGGCTTTGTGCCTGTACGTAGTACCTCGCTCAATTTACGTTGGTTCTTCAGAGTGGCCACCTATGCAGCGGAGGAATGGCCCAGGGCAGGCTGCCTTGAGCTAGATCTCGAGAAAGCCTTTGACTCCTTGGAGTAGCCCTACCTGTTTGCGGTGCTCGAGAAATGTAACCTTGGTCCGGAGTTTATTCTACTAGTATGCCTTCTCTTTACTGGCCCCACTGTGAGAGTCAAGGTAGGCCCCTACATTTCAGACCCCCTTCCCATACAAAGAGGCACTCGTGAGGGGTGTCCCCTATCCCCGCGTCTATTTGCGCTCATGATGGAGTCGTTGGCGGAAGTGCTGCGCACCCAACCGGAGGATGGGTTGCTTCTGGGAGACGCTACCCACCAAGTCTCGCTTTACGCGGATGACCTCCTCATTTATATCAGAGATATTAATCGTGTTCCCGCCCAAATAGTACAGTTACTGGAGGACTTTGCAGCACTTTCCAGATTGACAGTCAGTGTAGCTAAATCATGTCTCTACCCTTTCAAATATGGGCTGCATGAACTGGGCTACACTATAGGTGGCAATCTGTTGCAATGGGCGCCCACTCCGTTTCGCTACCTGGGAGTCCAGATTTACCACCCCCGCAGGACCTCTTCGAGGGGAATCTCGGCAAAGCGGTGACATCTATCAAGTCGCAGATGCGATTCTGGAGTACGTTGCCGCTGGCTGCGACGGGTAGGATAGCACTCAGTATGTCAAGGTTCCAGACCCAATCCTCGGGAGCGAAGAAGGATCTCGACTCTCCCTCAGGGCACCACCAGATTCGTTTTAGTCCCGGGATACTAGTAACTACCCTTAAGGGAGAGAAGAGACAGCTCAGGACCACCAAGTTGAAGGAGAACACAATACACTCAGGTTCTGCAGACTTATGGAGTCAGCTCTGAAGTCCTATCTAGAGGCAAACAAAAATAATAACAAATTAAGTCTGACAGCAATTATTAATGATAATGTATATATCCCCCATACGCTATGTCCCGTCTCAGGTTGTGTAACCCACTAGACTCACCATCTTCAATAACGAGGATGCGTAGAATGAGGTCAAAATTCCACTCTGGAATATGCATCAATGTTCTGCGTAGAATCCAGTTGAAGTCAGAAAACACTCATGAGGGAAAAGGATCCTTACACCGAAGTCCCAGGATATTGAAGAGAAGAACTGCTCTCCTATTGAAAGTGTAACCTTGTACGTTTCAGAACTTCCATAAAAGTACTTTGCTGGCATACGAAAACCGGTAACACTGCTGTGAAGGAAGGCAACACACTCAAAAAGTTCCTGCCACCACAGAAGGAAGTGGCCAGGTTCGTAATTGACCAGAACAAATAACAAGGCGGCCGCGAGGGAAGCGGTAATGCTGCAGCAAGGGAAGTGACAATGCCCTCCAGGACAAAAAATAAGGCAGCCGCGAGGGAAGCGGTAATGCTTCAGCGAGGGTTGCGGCCCGAATCAAAAGAGGTAAATGCGGCAAGATGAAAGCTTTCAAAAATAAATGCTGCTAAGAAAACCAATGCCAAATTAGGCATAAGCAAAAACAGTAGTGGGCGTGTGCAGCACTATAAACAAAATACGAGATGGAATAATAAGAAGGTTCCCAAAACTCAGTAGTAAAAAAAAAATAACAGAAAGACAAACCAAAGTACAATAAACTTATCACCTAGAAAGTGTGCAGTCCAATCCAGGAATCCAAAAATGTTAAGAAGGAAATCCAAATGGGAACAAGGATCCAAACAGACACCAAAGCAAGGTAGAAAGGCGTGGTCCAACAGGAAGTCAGTTGCCAAGCACCTGTACTTGGGAGCAGGCTTCTTTTAAATGTTAGGTCATGTGACAAGTCATGTGACAGGTCATGTGACAGGGTTTAGGAGAGCACACAACCATATTCCTAAATGATGCATTCTGGTACATGTAGTATCTTTGTACTTCAATCAGGGGCAATACTAATTTGTAACTGTTCTCCCCCCCTAAAGGCCTTCCCACATGTCTAGGTGTGGAGGGATAAACTGCACGAAACTTCCTTACTAATGAAGGGGCATGTACATTCGTAGCTGGTTCCCATGTTCTATCTTCCGGGCCGTATTCCACCCAATCCACTAAATATTGCAATTTTCCTAGATATCTTCGAGAGTCTTTGATGTGTTTCAGTTCGAACTCTTCCTCCTCGCCATTTATAATAACAGGAGGGGGTGGAGTTTCAAGACATGAAGGGTTCACATATTGATTGAGTAGCTAGGTGTGAAAGACTGGGCGAATTTGTGTTTCTGGTGGTAAATTTATTTTTACGGCTATGGGGTTGATAATTTTCAGCACAGTAAAAGGCCCAATATACCTAGGTTGTAATTTTCTAGGACCTGCTAATCTCAGATTTTTTGTAGCTAGCCAGACTTGATCCCCTATCTGGTAATCAGGAGCAGGTTGTCTATGAGTATCTGCTTGTTTTTTCATTCTCAGTTGGGCTTCTGTCAGTTCTTGTTTAGCTTGATTCCAGATATGTGTGAGTTGTGCATGATGTTCTGAAACAGCAGGGATTTGTGAGATGGAAGGGGGTAAGTAGAGAGGCAGGAATCTAGGATGATAACCATAGGAGAAAAAGAAAGGAGAGATCTTGGAGGAGTGATTTGAGTTATTGTAAGCAAATTCTGCTAACAGGATTGCTTGTAACAAATCTCCTGTCACTGTACTTAAAAGGCACATAAGATATTGTTCTAGTGTCTGGTTAGTTCTTTCTGTTTGCCCGTCTGTTTGTGGGTGGAATGCAGAGGAAAGACGATAATCCATGTGAAGTGTTGTGCACACTCCTTGACAGAACTTCAACACAAATTGAGGGCCTCTATAGGGCACTATCATAGAAGGTAACCCATGTAGCCGTATGATATATGTTATGAATACTTCTACCAGGTCTTTGGCAGTAGGTAATTTTTTGAGGGGAATGACGTGTTCCATTTTAGACAGCATATCTACTACAACTAAGATAGTAGTGTAACCTCGTGACGCAGGTAAGTCAGTAATAAAATCCATACTAATCAAAGACCATGGAGTATGAGGTATAGGTAAGGGATGCAAAAGACCAGCAGGTGCACAATGTATTGCCTTTTGCCTTGCACATACAGGGCAAGCTTTAATAAATTAATGTATTTCTTGAGGCATGTTCTGCCACCAAAACCATCTCTTGCACAATTATAGAGTCTTCTCACTTCCTGGATGTCCTACTAAGGGTAGAGCATGACACCATTTAATGATTTTAACCTGCAGATCTTTAGAAGGGATATATAGGCGATTATCGTGAAAATAGTGACCGTTCTGTATTTTGTTCAAGGGGTTAGCCAACCACTCTTCTGCGTTAAGTGCCTGGTATATATCAATCAGTTCTTCATAAAATGATTCTTCTGTAAGGGTCTTTTTCACTCCAATTGCAACTATCTTATCAGGGGAGATTATGGGTGGTGGGGTGTCGATTACCATTTTGATTTGTTTTCCTAATCGTGATAATACATCCGCTTGTACTTGTTGTGCCCCTGGTCGGAAGGCAATGACAAAATCGGATTCACAAAATAAAAAAACCCATCTCAACTGCCTAGGAGTAAGAGCCTTTGCTGATTTAAAAAAAACTGAAGGTTTCTGTGATCTGAATAGATAGTGATAACAGGAGGGGATCCCAAGAGATATGTTTCCATTCCTGGAACGCTAACTTTATCGCTAAAAGTTCTCGTACCCCAATAGTGTATTTTGTTCAGCAGGAGAAAAAGTCTTTGAAAAACAAGCCACTGGATGGAGAGTTCCTGTCTTGATATCTCTTTGTAATAAAACTGCTCCTTCTGCGTATTGAGATGCATCTACTTTAACATAATAAGGCTGTGTTTCATCTGCGTGTCTCATGATAGGAGTGGAAGTAAATGTGTCTTTTAAATCTTGGAATGCTTGTTCTGCTGTTGCATCCCATTCAAAAGTTACTCCTTTCTTTAATAGTCTGGATATTGGAGCAATGAGGTTTGAAAAATGGTCTATAAGGAGTAGTTTCTGTCCTGTAACTCCAGTTCTGTAGTAGGGGTATCTCTGTTATAGTCATAATCTAGTGAATAGTCCCGCCCATGTGCGTGGACCCCGGCAATCAAAAATAATCTCTTAAGTTGTCAAAATAATGCAGAAACTGCAAAGACACTTAAGAGAGAATTTAAAGACAAATAATGCAGCCTATATCCACAGGCTACACTGTCCAGTACTTCAACTAGAAATTCCACCAAAAAAACACCACACACAGTACAGCTTGCTAGTTTCTACCATAGAGAAACCTGCCTCCCCCAGTCAAAGACTCAGGAATGATAGAGAGGAAGGTAGGGACAGACAAGCCCCATAGGCTGCCATTATGTAGCTTAAATAGGATACTGTGCCTTTAAGAGAACTTTCCAGAACTTCTCCCAGTATCCCAGAATGCATAGCAGGTCCCTCTACTTTCAGTTCTTTTTGAAGGCGAAGCACGCCAGACCTGTCGCATTCCTTACATGATGAGAAATCTCCACCGGGGAGGAGGGCAGGCGCTTATGACTATAACAGAGATACCCCTACTACAGAACTGGAGTTACAGGACAGAAACGACTCCTTCTGTAGTAGGGGATCTCTGTGTATAGTCATAATCTAGTGAATAGAATGGCAAGCCCATCCCCACAACAAAGCGGCGGTGGAGAATAAATACATAATGCCACTATTGTGCGAACAAATTCCGCAGCGAAGCCTGTCCAACCTGAGCGTCTGCCCTGGCGTCAGTGTCCAGGCAGTAATGCTTAGCAAAGGTATGAACCGACTTCCACGTGGCTGCCTTGCAGATTTCAGCAATCGGCACGTTACGGAGCAGAGCCGTCGTGGCAGCTTTGCCCCTGGTGGAATGAGCCCTAGGTCTTATTAGCCTTCTGATAACACAATTGTATGCAGGACACAATCCACCTAGAGATGGACTGCTTAGAGGTCGCAAGACCCGTCCTGACCGATCCATAATTGAGAAACAACTGGTCAGACCTACGAATATCTTTGGTTTTATCCAGATAAAATTTCAACACCCTCCTAACATCCAGAGAATGGAGAGACCTCTCCGCTGGGGATGAAGGGTTCTGAAAAAACGTAGGCAAAGTTATAGTCTGGTTGACATGAAAATCCGAAATAACCTTGGGAAGAACTTTAGGGTGAGTACGCATAACAACCTTAGCAGCATGAAATACAGTATAAGGTTCATTACAACACAACGCCTGAATTTCACTCACCCCGCGGGCCGATGTAATGGCCACGAGGAACGCCGCCTTCCAGGACAGGTGCTGCAACAAAGCCTTATGAATAGGTTCAAAAGGTTCCTTCATCAATCTGGACAGCACCACATTCAATTCCCATGAAGGCGAGGGAAGCCTGACAGGAGGGAATACTTTCTTCAATCCTTCCAGAAAATCTTTGATCACGGGGATCTGGAAAAAGGAAGTCTGTGAAGGGCATTTCCTGTAGGCAGTCAATGCAGCCAGATGAACCTTAATGGAATGCACATTAAGGCCAGACTGCGCCAAATGTAAAAGGTAAGGAAGGATGACATCTTCCTTACAGGTCGTAGGATCATGGTTCTTAGACTGGCACCAGATACAAAACCTCTTCCACTTGTAAGCATATGAAGTCCGAGTGGAAGGTCTCTTGGTCTCCTTCAGTATGTCCATGCAATCGTCAGGCAGATTCAGATGGCCATATTGCACTATCTTAGGAGCCATGCCGCCAAACTCAAAGACGAGAGGTTGGGGTGTAACATCCGTCCCCCGAACTTCGTGAGAAGGTCCGGCCTGCACGGCAACCGAATGTGAGGAAGGAGAGACCGGTGAAGTAGGTCCGTGAACCACCACTGCCTGGGCCACTCCGGGGCGATGAGTATCATCCGAGCCCTGGACCGGGCCAGCTTGATGAGCACCGCCGGAATCAGGGGAATGGGAGGAAAGGCGTACAGAAAGCTGTTCGTCCAGTCGATCCATAACGCATTCCCCAGCGTCCCTTGCTGGAAGTACCTGGAGGCGAAGTCTCTGCACTTGCTGTTTTCGGCGGTGGCGAACAAATCTACGTCTGGAGTTCCCCACCTTGCGAAGACTTCTCCTAGTACTTCGTCGTTTATGACCCATTCGTGGTTTTCCTGAACCAGTCTGCTCAGTGCATCTGCCTGAACATTCTGCACACCTGGCAGATGGGTGGCCGTTATCGTCAGTCCTCTGGCCAGGAGCCAGTGCCAGATCGTCTGCGCCTCCTGTGACAGAGTGCGCGATCTCGAGCCCCCCTGCTTGTTGAGGTAATACATCGTGGTGGTATTGTCCGTCTGTACAAGCAGAGAGTTGGTCTGGAAGGACGGAAGAAAGGCCTTCAGCGCCAAGTGAACAGCCCTGAGTTCCAGGAAATTGATGTGATACGTGGCCTCCATCGGGGACCACGTGCCTTGAATCTGTAGAGTCCCGGAGTGCGCTCCCCATCCCAGAAGAGACGCATCCGTCACGACAGTCTGCGTGGGAATGTCCTTGTGAAAGGGAACCCCTTTGAGGAGATTCTCCGCCGAACACCACCACTTCAGAGACTGAAGAGCATGCAGTGACAGGCGAATCTTGTCGTCCCAAGATCCTCTCCTCTGATCCCACTGGTCCTCCAAGCACTCCTGCAGCGGTCTCATGTGCAGCCGTGCGTGTGGCGTCAGGAAGATACAAGAGGCCATCGATCCCAGTAGAGAAGACACCGTCCTCACTGTTGTAGATGGAGTCGTCATAAGAGCCTGAGCCTTCCGAAGGAGTGATAATCGTCGCTCTTCCGAAGGAGACACGCTTGCTGACAGCGTATTGATGGAGGCTCCCAAGTACTGTATGCATTGGACCGGAGTCGGAACAGACTTGGCCATGTTGATGTGCAGCCCCAGCTTGTTCAAGAGAACGCACGTCTTCTGGAAGTGTGCTCGCGCTTCCGAGAAGGAGGATGCCTTGATCAACCAATCGTCCAAGTACGGGTAGACGAACACCTTGTTCTTCCTCAGGTGTGCTGCTACCACCGCCATGCATTTCGAGAATGTTCTCGGCGCAGACTTCAGTCCGAATGGGAGTACTGTGTATTGATAGTGATTGGTGCCGACTTGGAACCGCAGGAACTTCCTGTGTTTGTGTGCAATGGGCACATGGAAGTAAGCATCCTGTAGGTCTATAGCGCGTAGCCAGTCTCCCTGTTGCAACTGAGGGTAAATCTGATGCAACGACAGCATGCGAAACCTTTCTCTGCGAATCCATTTGTTTGCCTGTCGAAGGTCCAGAATGGGCCTGAACTCGTTCTTGTCCTTCTTGCGAACCAGAAAGAACCGGGAGTACAGACCTCTTCCTCTCTGAGACCGAGGTACGTCTTCTATCGCTCTTTTCCTCAACAGGATATCCGCTTCCGCCTGAAGCTCGCGCAGCTGAAACTGCGAGCTGACCGGGGGAATAGCTGGAGGAGCGCTGGTGAACCGAAGACTGTATCCATTGCAAACAATATTCAGCACCCACTTGTCCTGAGTAATTTTTCTCCACTCTGCCAGAAAAAATTGAATGCTTCCCCCTACCGGAGTGGGTAACAGATCCGGGGGAAGTAGGTTCCTAGGGCCTAGACCCCGCCTGGCCCTTGGGCGCTTGGGCCGACTGCTGGCCTCCCCTGCCCTTCTGGCGCTTCTGGAACGGCTTACGGAACTGGTGTTGCTGTTGTGATTGTCCCGAAGCCTGTCCCCGTCCTCGGCCTTGTCCGCCGAACCGCCGTTGGAATGGGCGGTACTGCTTCTTGGTCTCCTTATGCTTCTCCAGGCCTACAGCCGTCAGCGTCTCGGCCTCCGCCTTCGTGCGGGCCATCTCGTCGTCCGCATGCTTCCCGAAGAGGGTCTCACCGGAGAACGGTAGATTGGCTACCCTCTGCTGAGCATCCGGCTTCAGGGACGTAAGCCGGAGCCATGCGTGGCGCCGTTGGTTGACTCTGTGGCAAAATCCGTGAGTAGCCAACAGGGAAGAGTCCGCTGCCGCGCTGATAATCTGGTTTGCAACCAGCATCCCCTCACTCAGTACTTCCACGAAGTCTTCCCGCTGCTCCCGAGGTAAATGCTCCGCAAAGCGCTCGAGGGAGTCCCAGAGGGCACGGTCGTATTGGCCCAACAGTGCCGTGGCACTCGCCGCTTTCATGGAGGTAGCGGAAGTGCCACAGACTTTCCTCCCCGCCGAATCCATCCACCTTGACTCCTTATCCGGGGGAACCGTGGAGGACGGAGTGGTGGCATGCTGCTTGCGGGCCGCCGTCACAATGACCGAGTCAGGAGGAGGTTCCGTTCTTAAAAAGGCCGGATCCGAATCGGGGGCCCGGTACTTCTTCAGTAATCTTGAAGGGGCCGCCTTCGTCACCGCAGGGGTGAGAAACAGGGCCATCGCCGGTTCTTCCAGGCCCGGCACCAGGGGCAGGAGAGGACGAGACAGATGTTTCTGATGTAAAGTCTCAAAAATGACTGATGTCTTCGAAGTGGGCACCGTCAGGGATATGCCCAACTTCGCCGCGCCCCGTAAAAGGACGTCATGGAACGCCACCAGGTCATCTATCGGGGACACTCTCGTGTCCGGTGACCCCGATAGGGTGAGAGAATAGTCCCTGGTCCCCGAGGACCTCGTGTGTGAGCGAGACTCGCGCCTCCTACGGCGGTGTCTCGACCTCGTGGATGATCTGCGTCGCGATCTCTCCTTCCTCCCAGAGCGAGAACGAGATCTGCCTGCACGTGGACGCTCCTTCGGTTTACGTGGAGGGGTCTTCCTCGGTTCCTCACGGGGTTTCGTCGGTTCCTCACGGGGTTTCGGTTTTGGGGTCCCCTTAGGAGGAACAGGTAGGGACGGCAGGGAAGTGGACCTCGGAGGAGGAACCTTCGGCTGCGGGGTGGGCCCATGTGGAGGGACCGGAGGCGGAGGAGGGTCTCCTGAAGGCAGCGGTGGTTTGGGCGGAGGATCCTCCTTAGGAACAGGAGGAGGAGGCGGAGTCCTGGGCCGAGAAGGTGTGTATACCTCCGAGTACACCGAGCCCGGTGACCCTTTCGGCAAAGGGTGCGGAGAGCCAATCCCATCAGCAGGCGACCGCTTCCTCTTGCGTCCTCCGCTCGAAGCAGCGTGACTCCTGGGACTAGAATCCCTCTTGCGTCGTTTTGGAGAGGCTGACCGACTCCTAGACGCTGACCGCTGTCTGCTGTGCGCAGAGCGACGCTTCTCCGGCGTCGAACGACGCTTCCTTGACTCCGGCGTCGATCGCCGTCTCTTCGGCGTCGACCCTCTCGTCCTCGGCGTCGACCGTCGACTCCTTGACGTCGACCTCCTCTTCCGTGACGTCGTACGCCGTCTTCTCGACGTCGAGCGTTCCGTCTTCGACGACGAACGTCGCCGTCTTCTCGATGCTCTCGACGTCGAGGAGCCCCTCGACGTCGACCGGTGCCTTGACGTCGATCGACGGTGTCGCCTCGACGGCGAGCGTCGGTGCCGCTTTGACGGCGAGCGTCGGTGCCGCTTCGACGGCGAGCGCCGATGCCTGTCACTTTGCCTTCGACGTCGGTATGAAGACCTCGACGTCGACGAAGACGATGACGTCGACGGCGGCTTCGACGGCGGCTTCTCCTTCGACGTCGAGTCATCACGTCGTCTCGACCCGGAGCCCCGGGGAGAAGGGGAGCACACCGCCGTCATCCCTCTCGACGTCGTCGTCGATGCAATCGACGTCGACGGAGACCGGGACCGTTTGCCGGACTTCCTGCCCCTGGGGAGCCCCCCAGGGGCCTCGGCAGAGGCAGAGGGAACCTTCCCAGCCTGCCCAGACCCACCTGCAGCCTGCAGACGCCTCTCCTCCAGGCCAACCAGCCTGATCTTCAATCTGTCCCTCAGAGTCCGAGCAGAAAGCTGCTTGCAGATGACGCAATCCTCAGGGACATGATCTTCTGGGAGGCACACGATGCAGACATCATGATGGTCAGTCTTAGCCTTCTTCCTCTCACATGCTGGGCACTTAACAAAAAGGCAAGGCATTTTAGAGCCCTAAAACGCCTAAAACAGCACAAAACAGGAGAAGAGAACACCAAGAAGTAAACTGCAACACTTTTAGAAGTCAAAAGTGCCAAAAAATTCCAATAAACCCTTGAAAAAGGGAGAGCTCAATGCCAGGGTCCTGTAAGCAGGAGCCGGAAAAAAGAACTGAAAGTAGAGGGACCTGCTATGCATTCTGGGATACTCGAGAAGTTCTGGAAAGTTCTCTTAAAGGCACAGTATCCTATTTAAGCCACATAATGGCAGCCTATGGGGCTTGTCTGTCCCTACCTTCCTCTCTATCATTCCTGAGTCTTTGACTGGGGGAGGCAAGTTTCTCTATGGTAGAAACTAGCAGGATGTACTGTGTGTGGTGTTTTTTTGGTGGAATTTCTAGTTGAAGTACTGGACAGTGTAGCCTGTGGATATAGGCTGCATTATTTGTCTTTAAATTCTCTCTTAAGTGTCTTTGCAGTTTCTGCATTATTTTGACAATTTAAGAGATTATTTTTGATTGCCGGGGTCCACGCACATGGGCGGGACTATTCACTAGATTATGACTATACACAGAGATCCCCTACTACAGAACGTGCCTATAGAAATTAGCGAATCCTAGAAAGGATTGCACCTCCTTCACAGAAGTAGTGCTAGACCACTTGGTAATAGCAGACACCTTAGCAGGGTCCATGTGAATATACTCCGGAGGGATTACAAACCCAAGGAATTCAACTTTCTGCGAGTGAAAGACGCACTTATAAAATTTGGCAAAAAGATGGTTCTCATGTAATCGCTGGAGAATTAACTTAACATGTTTGACATGTTCTTGTTCATTCTGTTAGTAAACCAAGATATTGTCTATATAGACAATAACAAATGCATCAAGATACTCTCTTAATACCTCGTTGATAAAAAATTGGAATGCTGCAGGGGGCGTTGCACAATCCAAACGGCATTACACAATACTCGTAAAGGCCGAATTGTGTGCGGAATGCCGTTTTCCATTCATCACCCTCCCTAACGCGAATCCGGTGGTAATCTCCCCGCAGATCAAGCTTAGTGAAAATCTTTGCTTTGCGAACTTGATCCAAAAGACTTGAGATGAGTGGTAGAGGATACTTGTTTTTTATGGTGACCTTGTTCAAGGCTCTATAATCCAGACAGGCTCTCAAACCACCTTCATGTTTAGGAATAAAAAAAAGAGGGGACGAGACAGGAGAAGTCTAATGACATATAAACCCTTTTTAAAAAAATGTCTTGTAGATATTCATATAAATACTGGGTCTCGGGTCTGTTTGTACATACATCCTACTGACAGGTAAATCTGCACCTGGTACAAGGTCAATCCTACAATCATACTTTCTGTGTGGTGGTAATGCCACTGCTTTCACCTCATCGAAGACTTCTGCAAACTCTTGATTTTCTGATGGTAAGGCAGAAAAACTAGTATCAGTGAGTGTGCAACTAACAGAAGGGTTTATGAGTGAGGTGTCACGGTAACAATGCAACAGACAATAAGGGGAGCGGAGAGTGACTCTTCTGCTGGTCCAGTCAATGTGAGGGTTGTGCATTTGTAACCAGGGCACCCCTAAGATGGCGTCGAAGTTGGGAGCGTCTATCAGATCGAACTGAATCTTTTCAGTATGACCATTATCACAAATCATGCCAATAGCAGGAGTTTGATATGCTATTAACCCAGAAGATAGTTCTGTAACATCCACCGCTCTGACTTTTTCAGGGTGGGTTTTAGGTATAAAGTATATCCCTAAAGATCTAGCTAGGCTAATATCCAAGAAATTTCTGGTTGCCCCAGAGTCCAACATAACAGATAGGGTGGTTCTAAACTGACATGAAAGTAAGAATACCACAGATATAGTTAAATGTTTGGGTACTACGGTCGTGGTGTTAGCTAAAAATTGAGAGACCCGTAAAGCCTCAAGACTTGGGGAATCGGTTTTAGAGTTCTCCAAGTCTAACAGTTTTCCGAATGGACAGAGGATCCCATCTTAACAACAGGAGATCTTATTACTCCTTTTGGTTTAACAGTGCAATCTTTGGCATAGTGTCCTCCTTTACCACAATACAAACAAAAATCAAGTCGTCTACGTTTATCACGTTCTTCTTTTGACAACGGGCCTCAAATACTGCATAGGTTCCACATTATCTTTTATTTCTTTCTTCACATTTCAGGTTACAAGAAAGAGAGGGAAGTTGTTTTTGTTTCGTTCCGCCTTCCGTTCACTTAAGCGATGATCTGATTTGACCACTATATCAATAAACGAAGGACAGTCCTCTGGAGGGTTCACTATTTGTGATAGAATATCTTTCAACTCATCTCGCAGTCCTCTGTAAAACAGGGATGTTCGTTTCTCTTCTGGCCATGGCGTTTTGGCTACAAGATGGTTGAAAATAGTAATGTAAGTTACCAGATCTTTTGACCCCCGTTTCAGTCCCAAGAGTTCGTTGTCACTAGCCTGCATGTAGGAATGACGTGCAAACAGATTTTTCATGCTCTCTTTAAAACGGGATAAATCATACAAGATGGGGTCATCTTTTTCTACAAGAGGTGCTGCCCATAAAGCCGCATTACCTGTTAAGTATGATATGATGAAGGCGACCTTAGCGGCGTCATCAGGAAAGGAAGATGATCTACACAGAAATTGAAATTGACACAGATTCATAAATACGGCGTATTTGCTACTGTCTCTATTAAATCTCTCAGGCATAGCTAAAGGCTTTTGTGGGGTTGTAACAACTGTGAGATTAACAGGCGAAGATGGTACACCAGAAGGAGAAGTAGAAGAAGGGGATGGTACTAGAAAATGAGCAGGTTGAATATAGGTTTTCTTGGATTTGACATCTGCTGTGCTAGTGTCTGACTGTCGTTGGGTTTTCAACATATTTAATTCTGAGGCTAATCTCAAATTATCTGACTTCACAGTTCTGAGTTCGTTTTGTAAACTGGTTACGACTGCAACCAGTTCGTTCATAGTTAGGTTTTGAGTCTCCGGAGACATAGCCCCACCCATAAATGCACCAAAGGCATCATCCTTATCTATCTTCGCTCAGGGGATTAAATAAACGTGGGCTTGGCAAACTGTCAAGGTACCAGACCCAATCCTCGGGAGCGAAGAAGGATCTCGACTCTCCCTCAGGGCACCGCCAGATTCGTTTTAGTCCCGGGATACTAGTAACTACCCTTAAGGGAGAAAAGAGACAGCTCAGGACCACCAAGTTGAAGGACAACACAATACACTCAGGTTCTGAAGACTTATGGAGTCAGCGCTGAAGTCTTATCTAGAGGCAAACAAAAATAATAACAAATTAACTCTGACAGCAATTATTAATTATAATGTATATATCCTCCATACGCTATGTCCCGTCTCAGGTTGTATACCCCACTAGACTCACCATCTTCAGTAACGAGGATGCGTAGAAATGAGGGCAAAATTCCACTCAGGAATATGCATAAATGTTCTGCGTAGAATCCAGTTGAAGTCAGAAAACACTCATGAGGGAAAAGGATCCTTACACCGAAGTCCCAGAATATTGAAGGGAAGAGCTGCTCTAATATTGAAAGTGTAACCTTATATGTCACATCAGAACTGCAGACACATCTCACCATGCAGTACTTACACTTCATGGGACGGGGCAGACACTTGACACAGTGGTTTGCGGCCTCGCTACGAGCTCATGCAGCAGTCAGCCTCACAACGCTTCGCCACAAGTGGGAACAAGATCTGGATGCCCAGCTCACGGACAAGGAATGGGCCCAGATACTTGAAAGCGCCACATGCATCCCTCGGAAAATGCGCTTTAGGCAGATACAGACCTACATCATCCACAGAGCATACCTCATGCCGGCAAACATCAACAAACACTTTAATCGAGAGGATGCCACATGCCCGAGATGTGAGGAGAAAGGGGCTGATTTGCTACACATGTTTTGGCTTGCCCAAGGGTGGGTACATATTGGAGAGAAGTGGCCACCCTCCTACAAGAATGCACTGACCGGGAACTGCCTTTCATTTGGCCCACATATTTGCTGCATAAATTTCGCAGAAACCCTAACGCAAAAGATACATCCAGATTTATAGATCTGGGAATGATAGTGACCAAGCAGCTGATCAGCAAAAGATGGAAGGCACCAGACCCTCCCTCCCTACAAGCTTGGCGACACTCTATCCTTGCATGGGCCAAAGCGGAAGGTTTAGCCATTAAACAAGAGGAAACCCTGGGATTGCGGAAAACCCCTATTGCCACATATTGGGACACTATCTACTATGTGCTGCATCGCAGCCTTGACACACCACTCTCTGACCCCCCTGGCACGCAAGCCTTGGACAACGAGCGGCCTGGCAGGCAACTGTAGCGTATGAGCCACAACACTCTCTAGCAGATATGGACAGATTATCTGTGACACTCAATAGGAGCACATCCTGGGTAAGAGATGGTAGCTGGACGTTGTTAGCTGCATGAGCTGTAGGCAATTCTGCACATAGAAATGAGGAGGGGAGATACCGGTTGTTCATTTGGTTACATGTGTAGCGCATTCCCTCTCCTTTATTTTTCTTTTTTTCCCCTTCCCTGTCATGCGCACAGTTTTCAGTTTTTGTTCTCTTATTATCTATCGAATCTATGATGGACACTCAATTACGGCTGAACACCAGCATCCCTGCAGGATCTATGAGACAATACATGCAGTGACATATGGTAATAGACGTTAGCCAGTGGTCCTGCTCCGAAGGACTCTTAATGTTCAGGATCATTGTGTGTACTTACCCACTTGCATTATTACATTTTTTCCTTCATGCACCTGGTTGCTACTGTCAATTCGCAGAAGTGAATGTAACCTCTGTCCCTGATTATTTTGCCTACAGCACTAGGCATAAACTGTTTCTCTAATGTATGTATGCACTGAACCAAATATGCTGGATGTCTCCCCCAAATAGTTCTTGATCCTGTATACCTAATGCTATACCGTAACTTAAAACTCAATAAAATAGATTTAAAAAAAATAATAATGTGTATGCCCTTAACTCTTACTGTTCGCTTTTTCCTGCAGTGGTAGCAGCAGCGACCCCATACCTAGGATACAGAGTGATTCTGATGGGTGACGTTAACTGTATGGTTGATGGGGAATTAGATCTGGAGCCCCCCAGACAGAACACCAAACCAAGAATCACAGGCACACTGAGACACATTGCTGGGATTGGGGCTGAGAGATGTTTGGAAAAGTAGGAATCCGATGGGGAGGGCTTTTTCCTGGTATACGCCTGCATCAAACACTCATAGCTGAATAGATCAGTGTTTTTGTAACCGATGAGATGACACCGGAAGTTCAAGATATATCCTATTTACCCAGATATATTTTGGATCATTCCCCAGGGCTACTTACGCTGGATTTAAGACGACCACGAGCAACGATACCGACATGGAGGCTGCAGGTGGAGGCATTATCAGACCCACCATTTGCCAAGACAATTGAGGAAGGACTTACTTATTATTTTAGGGAGAGCTGGGGGACGGTGGCCAGAGGGGCCACAAATGGAAAGCGATGACGGTAGTGGTGAGGGGTGTGTGTATAAAAAATTCCTATGGAGTGAGACAGCAATTGGAAAGAGATGTGAAACTGCAGGAAAGAGAATTACAGAGGGTCGAGTCCCTGCTTCATTCACATCCTCAACATTTAGTGGCCTGGAGTAAGGCTCGCAGGGTCCTGATGGAATCCTTTCAGCGCCTAGGTAAATAAAACTGAGTGGCATATAGACAGCGACTCCACATGGAGGGGGACAGATCAGTTGCGTTGCTTGCGAAACTGATGAAAACCGAGAAATCACCCCCATTGTACAAATGATGGATTCACATGGAACAGGCAGCAATATTAGAGGTGCTAACTGCACATATGGAACAGGTATATGCCTCTGGGGTCTCTCCTCCATTGGAGAGAATAAATGAGTTACATGCGACGGTGGACCTGCCATGCCCGGATGGTGAGGCGGGAAACAGACTTGAAGACCCATTCACTAGAGAAGAAATCCTGAGTGCGATTCAAAGATTGAAACCCGCAAGCTTTTGATTCTGTAGATTGGGGGTATGTCTGGGCAACAATGAGGGCAATGGGGCTGGGACCAAAGTTCTGAAATTGTCTCCAACAAATTTATGCGGACCTACGAGCTAGGTTACGACAAGGGGGATTGATATCCTGAGCTTTTGAGCTGGTGAGGGGTACTAGGCAGGGGTGTCCCTTGTCGCCTCTATTACTTGGGACAGCTATGGAGCCACTGGTGGAGGCCTTACAACGTCGATTGGAGATATGGGGGATAAGATTAGGAGATACAAATCACGTGGTGTCTATGTACGCAGATGACACTTTAGTATATTTGCGTCAACCAGCCGAGACAGTCCTGAAAATGCAGGACATATTATACCAATTTGGGGAGGTTTCAGGCCTGCAAACTAATACCAATAAATCCAGGTTGCTGCCAGTTGATTGTTGGCACAATGCCCACGGATGGCACTCCAGGAGGATGGGCTTCCGTAGGTGGATTCTGACCCTAACTACCCTGGATCGATATTTGGACCTCAATATAGGGCAGGTGATAGAAGGGATAAAAGTTGTGATTCGCTTCAGGCAAAAGCTACCACTGTCCTTCATGGGCAGAATTGCAATTATTAAAATGATAATACTTCCTCGGTGTCTGTGTGCACTACAGCATTCCCTATACGAAGTACCGGCACACTTCTTTAAGTCTCTGAATGCATTACTAATAGAACTACTGTGGGGACCCAAAAGGAAAAGAGTGAGTCTTGAGACGTTGCACAGGACATGGCAGACATGTGGATTAGAAGTCCCACACTTAGAGCTATATTACATGGCGTCCCAGCTCCAGCATTCAATACATTGGCTAGTTGTGAATGACAACTGGGAGAAAAGATTACTAGCAGGCACATATGGAGGGCACTCATTAGCAGCGGATATAGGAACGAGTAGTTTAAAAAGTTGTGAGACACGCCCCTTATGCCCCAGACATGCCCCTATGGGTAGTACAACCATTTGCCAAAACAGAGGCCTCAATGTCGGTCCGAAGATGGAAGGAGGGTGGGTGCCTGACGATGGGGGATCTCTTCCACAACAAACAGTTCATTACTAGGGAAGATGCAGAGTCAATGTTTGAGCTGGGCACAGGGCAATTCTTCCAATATGAAAAGATACATCAAGTCGTCAGAGAGATCTGGACCTCCGAAAAGTGTGTCTGTATCTACCCACTGGATGAAAACCCTTGGAGTAAGTGTTTTTCATGGAGGGTGGGGGTGAAAACTCTCGCTCTCAAACTCCCTTTTGTGGGTCAGGGAGGGTTTCTGTGGATAGATCCTCAGAAGGTTCATGGATTTAATCCTGTGCCCATGTCGGCGACTTTATCTCCGCTCCCTTTGCCCCTCTCTCCAGGGCCCCTCTTCAGCTGCTCCGATAGCGCTGTAGATGTGGCACTTGTTGCTGAGAAGTGTAATTTGTTTCTCCGAGAGTGCAATACTGCTGCTGGGGACCATTCACGTAGCTTCAAGCCTGGGGTGTCCAAAGGCGGCCTGTGGTGCTCCACGCGCCTCTCTACCGTGCATGATGATACCCGGGGTTACGAAAACGAAACTCTTAAAAGTCCACATGATAAACTGACTTCGATCTGTACATAACGGTGAATTACGATATATTCCTCGTATTTGAGGGCTGGTTTTGCGGGGGATGCCGTTAGTTTTAAAAACCTAACGTAATTATGTGTGTTATGTGGGTACATGTTAACGAACAGCCCCCCCCTCCATCTCCAGTAAGGAGTACGTTGAGCCAGTCTGATCTTAGAATGTCCTAGCGATCGACCAACCCCCTGTCATAAGGAATACATGCAGGCGTGTTTTTATGTAACACAAAGCATTCTGGTACTTGCAGTGCCCTAATAATGAGAATGGTCCCAAGGTTGATGGTAGAAACCCAGAACAGGCTCAGACAGCCTCAAACCATGGGAGCTGTTCATATTGCCTTTGTGTGGTTTTTTAATGATTAAATGTAAAGGGCCACCTACTTGAGACTTCAACAAGCGTTTACCTGGCAGTGCTAACCTGTTAGTTGTACTGTATCTACTGTTGCAAATGTGCAGAATAAAAGTAGGGAAAATGTTGCTTTAAAATAGTAGCCCTGTTGCTCGGAAACACAATGTCTGAAAGCAGGAAATTAAGAATGATAAACAACCCCCCCCCCCCTCCTTTTAAGTAGACGTGATCTGCAAAATGCCAGGCCTGCAGTGCCAATGGTAATGCCTGCGATGTATGTTGTGAACAAAGGCACAATGTAATTGAGACGCTTACCGACTGTGGGCTAGACCCCAAAACTACAGAATCCATGGCCTGTGGCAGTGCCGCTTCCAGGAGGGTGGGAGGGTTCCTGAGCCCCTGCAGTGGTGCACAGGTGACCTTTGTAATAATCGCAGTGGTTGGGTGCCCACTATCCGGTGCTGTCCAATGCCAGGGTTGATTAATACCAGGGCTGCCCAGTCTAGATTCTGTTCGTGCCTTTCATCCACCCCCCCCCACACATTTCCTTATCTCACCCTCGCCATCCTTGTTTAACTTGGTAACACTGTTTGGGCTTTGATTGCACCTCGTTAGTATCAGTTTAACACTCAAGTATATGGTGACCAGTCCAGTTATGCAGAGGGCCTTCCAGCACAAGGTGACACTTGTCTTTGCATTTTTAACTCATTTTAAATCCTTTGAGCTAAAAACATTTATTTTTTAAATCGGCACATTATGCAACAGATGAAAGATTATGTGGCAAATGCGGAAGATCTATAATTGTGCGAAAATTGCAGCACAATTGCATGATTTAAGTGGCCCTAGATGGAAGCAGGCATGCGTCTCACATGCTGCTAACTCTGGAAGGACAGAGTGCTGGAGCTGAAACGTCAGGGGTGCTTGGTGAAGCGGAGGTTGCAGTGGGAATGCATCCTATCACATGTCACTGCCTTTGTGAGGCAGAAAGTACTGAGACAGACTTTTACTTCCAAACTAGCCGTCCTCTCTGGAAGGCTGTGTCTCTGTACAGGGAAACGCCCCTCATTTCCAGAATTAAAGGGCCTCTAGGGCCGGAGTAGTTGTAGACACATCTCAGTAACCTGTGACCACTTATCTATCTTAATAGAATGTCGCATACTTTAAACTTCCCAAGAGCAGTGAAAAGAGCTCAACCCTGTTGCTGGAATGTAAACTTTCTTTTGGGTTTTGTTTTTCTCAAGCGCCGGCTACTGTCTTGGGACCTTCAACCTTCTGTGCGAAGAACGGATCAGAGAGACGGGATATTCTCAGCCTAAAGTAAGAGTGCTTGGCGAACATATCTGCACAGTGAACATATTTTCCCACTGTATTTCGTGAGAGCTTGTTTTACTCAGTAGAGATTTTGTGAATATCCTTTTGTGAGCACACAACATAGTAATGTATTGCCCATCCAACAAAGGGGATTGACTCTTGAGGCAGAAGTTACTGAAATCCAACTGGCTATGTGACACTCCTTTCAACAACCTTGGAAGGATGAAAGGTTGAGATGTGCATGAAAGGTTTCCACTTTCTGCTTCATATTCCCAACCCACCGAGTTATCACTCTCATTTCCTCTTGGCTGCTCTCATGTTGTCTGGGAGGTGCGACTATTCAAAAAATCTTTTTTAAATGACTGTGTGAACTGTTTGTGCCCCCTTCTAGACACCAGTTATGAGCAGGAGGATAGAGTAAATGTGCAGAGAGGCGGCAGACCTGCCAACTCACATGATACCAGCCTGTGTCACACTATATTGGCTCCCCTCACATGGTCACACGGCGAGGAGCAGCTATCACGCGGTGGGAGGTAAAACAGCCGGAAACATGAGATGGGGGAAACTAAAGGGCACACAAGAGACAGCCATGGAAGCTGCCTGGTAAAAGAGGAAGAGAAAGAGGAGAGTAAGCATAGACAAGATAGATAGAGATGGAATCGTGTCTTAACTTCCATTTTTATTGAAAATGATGCCATGCTGCAAAGTAATGGATCTTGCCAATTAGTGCAACTGAAAATGTTTGCCTTTGTGAGACCAGAGATTCTACTCTGGAGAAGTTCCACTGCCAGGAACTTAAATATGCTGCTGACAAACTCTCCAATGAACTTCACATCTTCATGGCAGGAGTGGATGGCTTTCCATTCAGCGTGAACTGTTTAGATATATGATAAAGTTAATTATGAGTTTGGATCATATTAGCAACCGTATCACTACATTTATTTATTTTATTTATTTTGAAAGTTTTATATAGCACGAACAAGACCCTTGCGGGTATCAGAGCGCTTTACAAGGTAAGTGTCTAAGATACATAGGTACACGGTAAATAACAAAGTTCAATGCTAGTCAATGATAGTGTAAACACCCTATCGTAGATACATAGGTATATGGTGCAAAACAAAACGTTCCATGAAGAACTTTTCTCTAGGCTCCAGATATTGCAAAATACTGCCGCAAGAATGGCTCTGAATAAGCCCAGACGTACCCCGTCCCGTCCCCTGCTGCAGTCCCTGCACTGGATGCCCATTAGGAAGAGAGCAACCGTAAAACTTCTTATCTTGGTGTTCACATATTGCATTATAAATGCTATAGGTGTCACATTTGCGAAAGTTATAACTATTGGCATTGTAAATGACAAAGCTATTAATTTCGCTATTTTCAAAACCAACACATAAAAAAAAAATTGTCATTTACAATACCAATAGCTCAAACTTTCCCAATGCGAGACCTATTGCATTGCAAATGCTTGTTATTCAAGGGCTGTATATATTACATACACAAGAGAATGTGAAATGAAAATAATAAAATATTTAAAAAAGACTTAACCTTAAATTACACCATGAATGACAACTATAGGAAGTCATTGAAGTTTCAAAGTCTATAAAGACAGAGATGGCATTCAACAAATGATGAAAGTGCCCTTTGAGCAGAACTCATATGTGCAATCATGATAGTGTGATGGTTAAGATAACCATCAGATGGGGGACTAATAGAGTCCACTAATTAATACGAAAATGAGTTGACTTAGTACCTGAATGTGCAATGATAAATGTAAAATGTAATGCTGAAATGACACGCATTTCAAATGTGCTAATTTGCAATGGGCAGTCATAGTTATCTGTATAGGCCAAAGAAAAGCTAAGAAGCAAGTTTTCTATAACTGGGAGCAAATTTAATGCTGAAATGTGCATAACGTGAATTACAAGGTGGATGTTAAAGTGGCATGATTAGAAAAGCTTGTCATAACTGCCGGATGTTACGCTTTAACAAATACATTACTTTTCAAAAGCAACATTTGTATTTACTAATGACAAAGAACATCCTATTCCCTTATGTTTCATAGAATGTTTGAATAGAATAACTTGTGTATTTTCAAGAACGTTTCTTGAACCAATTAAATGGAATGCATTAGCTAACAGTGACTTTGCCTTTTAGTTAGTAGTTCATTGTTCTCGCAGTGAAAGAAATTGAGATGTAGATTGTCGACCTACACTCACTCACTACACTCAAGTGCCCATGGGAACTATGGGCCAGATGTAGGTAAATGGCATTTACCTATTCGTAAATACTAAATTTTACCGATTCAGTATTTACAAATCGGTAAATGCTATGTAGGCATTTTTACCGATTAATTTACCGAATCTGTAGAATTCGCTGATTACCGAATCGTTATTTACCGATTCGGTAATTGTCATTGATTCCTATGGGCTTTGAGGCCCATAGGAACCAATGGCAATTAGCGAATCAGTAAATACTGATTCGGTAAAATTACCGAATTGACAAGGGGGAAAGGGTGTCACTTTGACATCCTGTTGCACCCCTGATTCAGGCTTGTGTGCCATGTGCCACATGGCACAGGTGTACATGCACAGATGTGCATGTACACAGGAATTCGTTATTTACCATGCAATAGTATTACATGGTAAATAACGAATTCTTAGGGGCCTGTGGCACTGTTTGCCGTGCCACCTACATATAGATTTACTGATTCAGTAAATTTACCGAATCTGTATTTTACAGAATCAGTATTTTACAGAATCGGTAAATTTACAGAATCGGTAAATTTACCGATTCTGTAAAATGTAGGCCCCCTACATCTCAATCACCAAATTCCGGTCGGTAACGTCAGAAATCGGCCGTTACCGACCGGTATTTGGTGACCTACATCTGGCCCTATGTCTTATGTTTCCAGAATCTAACTAAGCAATACTGTCTGAGGCTAACCTGGTGATAAAGTTTTCAAGCTGCATGTATTTTTGTGGGAATGAAGAAGCTGAACCTGCTTACCCAAAAATGCTTCCCTCCTAATGGTCCACAGTTGAAGAAACCCGATACAATGTTTTCGACATGTATTCCTGACTTTTCTATTAGTGCATTTTCCTAGTTAGGCGCAATGCTTATCTATTTTCCCATGCCAGACTATTGACAGTTGTGGCTACTGCCTCTGCTGTTACTCCTTTATTTTACTTTCCTATTTTGCTGTTTAACAGATAGCTAATGTAACTGCACGCCAATTTACTTGGAGGTATTGAAACTCGGCTGAGTTTTATGAACTACTCTTTATGAGAAGTACTGCCGCTCTAATTTGGCTTCGAACCTTAATGCCCCTCTGAGCACACTCTTTTTTTTCCTAAATTCGAACACTTCATGGGATCTGCAAATCTAAAACTATGAGCCTGATCTTTCGAATAGGGAATTATTCCTTTATGGAACGCGATTAAGGCAATATTTGATGCTTTATTTTAACCATTTTTTTCAAAGATATTTCTATAAACATATTTGATTTATGGACTGATTGAAATAAAAACAACAAAAATAAAAGAACTTTACTAATCTCTTAACGAGAATAAAGGTTTTGAAATCATACTTCAACTTTCATCATTTATTGAACTTAAAACTGCTGATGCAATTTAAATTTGCGATGTTTTATTTGCTCCTTGACTTATAATACAATATTCAAAGAGCCATCACGGAAAAAAAGTGGAGGAAACGGGGCTTAACCCTGAAAGGGATGGTAAATTGGTAAAGGAACCAAATCTCACTTGTTTATGTAAGATTAGTTTGGGGCCTAGTCCATGTTATCAGTGGTAAAGGGGTGTTTGTGCCACCCTTAGTGACCCAAGTAAACTACTGACAGAAGGCCTGCCATTGCAGACTGCAGGAGCAGTGCAAACTGCTCAAAGTCGACTTTGTCTACACTATATGTGGCTAAGTCAATGCCAGTCACCACTAAGAAGGCCGCTTAAAGCCCAGGATGCAGTGTGCCTTTTATCAAATGTGTGTAAATGTGGGTTTGTATGACCCTATACTGCCTTTACCATTAAAGGACGCTATAAATGATAGACGGCCCATAGGATAACATAGGCTGAGACCCGGCACACCTGAGGCTGGCAGCTCCATTATGGCACTGCCTAAATATGTAGTGTTTGGCTTCAAACAACGTGCTTTCTCACCCCTGACACAAATGACATGTCGAGGGTGATGTGGCATGTACCCAGATGGCTACCTTAGAGGTTGCCTGCCTGGTTGCACAAGCGTCTGTGCCCTGTCTGGCAATCCTGCGTTTCCTGCATGTGTAGCTGCCAAGACAGGATTCTGCCCTCCTGCAAGGTAGTGTGAACAGGCCCAGGAGTCAGCAGCAGAAGCTTGGGCAGGAAGGAGGTCACACCTCCCTCCTACCAAGCAGACTAGTGAAGTGGCACCTCAAGGAGGTGAGCTTCAAAGGCTGCACTGCCTTTGATATGCATTTGGTCTGACTCCCAGAGGAGGAAAGAATCCGTCCCCCGTCCCAGGCACATTTGCACCCAGACAGGTGGGAGTCAAGGAGTTGTACAGACTAAGAAGGCTAGGCACACCTCCAGGGTGAGCAGCATTAGGAGTGGCAGAATGGAGGGTTCTGGGTAGAAAAGTTGACCTCATCCCTAGATGTGGTCATCTTAGGGGAGGATTAGCTGCAGGAAGTAGCAGCCCATTGGCTACTTGCTCCCACACCCCTAACTCTCCTTAATTTAGGTTTTAAGGGACACTCCTGACACCAGAACTTCAGTTCTGAACAACCTGCATTAAAGAGTACCGAAGAGGAGACTTCTGCCAGAGACAACATGACTTGCCCCAAGCAAAAATGGGATACCCTGCACATGTGGCAACACTCCTTGAAGGGCCTGATTGAGACTCATCCTAGGCTATCGCTTGGTTTGCCCAGACAGAGGGACCACTGCGAAACCCTTAAGCACCCTCAGACTCGGCTGGACTAGTGGCACTGGTCCCCAGCAAACTGCAGGTAAAACAATGCTCCGGATTCGCGGAATCGCTGGCAATTGGGCCACCAAGGGATCGTCCAAATCCAGATGTGTAGTGCATTGTGGGAACTGTAGTCTTGCCTTCCACAAAGTTACAAGCAGCTACCGCGTTTCCGGAACCACCGGACGTCTAAGTGATTTTCAGCTCCACTTACCTCTGCCAAAGCTTGTTGGTCGTCAGTCCGGCAATCAACCCCTGCATTCGATGCTGCACCTAGAAGGTATCCCATCCGACATCCTTCAGACATCAGCAGGGACCCCTTAGCTGTATTTTTGCATTCTTGTTTCCTGCAGCACTGTTTTAGGAGTAAAAGCAACTCTCTCGTGGCTCCCGTTCAGTACCAGGCACAGTCAGGACAACTCTGCAACCGGGCTCCATGGGCCAGGTAAAATTGAACTGAATGTCGTGGCTTGGTCCTGGGACCCGCATCCCCTTTACCCTGCAAGGGTACAATGCAGCTGGACCAACAAGTGACTGATTGTCACTAGGGGTTTTTAGGTCTCGGACCGGAAATGCTGGCTTGCCAGCTTCCGGTCAGAGAATTAATGATTTTGAGTACGGAGCTTGAACCCGCCTCTGTACTCGAACTCTCCTCAATTGGCTGGCTTCCTAAACGGAGGCCAGCCATTGGAGGAGAGATCCATCACTCCGATGTAGCCCCGTCCTTTTCGGATTTGGTGGCGTAATTTTTGCTGTTCTTTAGACAGTGACGTCATCCGTCACTCAGCACAGCAAAACACGCCCCCAAATCCGAAAATGGCCGTGCGTTTCTCCAAGGCATTTTCTCCTTGCCTCGGAGAAACGTGGTGGCGTTTTCGGAGCTGCTCGCCTCCTTAGGAGCTGCTCGGCTTCGCTCGCCTCCTCCCTTCCCTCTGCCCTCCTCGTTGCGCTCTCGCCTCCCTTCCCCCCCCCCCTGCAGCTCTCCTCCGTCGTGCTAAAGATCACATCGGACCGCATTTGGTCCACTTCTTCACTCCTCCCTAGGAGCTGCTCGGCTCCGCTCACCTCCTCCCTTCCCTCTGCCCTCCTCCGTCGCGCTCTCGCCTCCCCCTCCCTCAGCTCTCCTCCGTCGTGCTAAAGATCACATCGGACCGCATTTGGTCCACTTCTTCACTCCTCCCTAGGAGCTGCTCGGCTCCGCTCGCCTCCTCCCTTCCCTCTGCCCTCCTCCGTCGCGCTCTCGCCTCCCCTCCCCCTCCCTCTGCTGCAGCTCTCCTCCGTCGTGCTAAAGATCACATCGGACCGCATTTGGTCCACTTCTTCACGGAGAGGCTAAGTTTGGGTCCAAGCCAGAAGACTTTCAGCAGGTCAGGGAACCCGCAGTCCACTCATCTGTCAGGCGCTGTGCCCCACTAGAGGTACGCCGGAGGCGCGCTGTCCAGCGATGCGGTATAGGAGCAGGTGTCCCATGCAATGTGTGCCCTGGACTCCTCCTGCCAGGTGCGCACAACTCTCAAACACAGTGCCCAGGAAAGTTCGGCTCAAAATGGTCCAGACAGGGCCACTCCGGTACCTGCATCCTCCGACCGTCGCGCTCTCGCCTCCGGCCTCCCCCTCCCTCTCCCTCCCCCTCCCTCTGCTGCAGCTCTCCTCCATCGTGCTCTGCCGCTTCCTGGCCCCCGCCCTCAAATCCAAAAGCAAACAAAAAAACGGCCCACTTTAAGATAGGAGTTTTTTACCTGAGCTATGTTACTCCCTACAGCAGGCGCCTTCGCCTCTTGAGCTATGTTCTGCATCCCAGGGCTTTTGGTTAACAGGCTTCGCGGTTGAAGGGGAGCATTTAAAGTACAGCGCGGTTTTACTGAGAGCTGAAGCGGGGTCATGCCGGCTGTGCAAGCTGCGCTGTAGTTAACACGTGCAGGAGAGACGCCGCACTCGGCGTTACCAGGACATTAGTCGGTGATATAATGTCCCTTCCAGGCAGAGGGATTACCGACATCCTTTGTAATCTCACGCGGATGTGGCGCATTCTGCAAGTCCTCAGAGCTGCAGCTCGGTCTTCAGATTCCAATGCAAAAAATACGCGGGGCCATGTCAGCATGTGTGACGATTCAGGGCACAAGCAGGCAGCACCGCAGCAGCATACAGTGCCTTGAAACAGAACACCTGCAGAAACCACTTTTTCAATAAGACTCGTCTACCCTTTCGTGACAGCAGGAGATATGCCTTTCACACCGTCCCTCTCACCGCCCCCTCTTTCTCTCAATGTTCTCCTTATCTCTGCTTTCTTGACAGAAAGGCGCGAGGCGCGGATGTAACAAGGCAGGGGGGAGAGGGCAGGTGCAGAGGAAGGCAGAACAATGGGAAAAGTCAAGTGACTAGGGAGAGAGAGAGAATAAAAGCAAAAAAGAGAAAGCCCCAGCGGCTGTTAGGTAATGAGAAAGTTCACAAGATACGGGGGCTGAAAGAAACCCAGAAACAGGAAGAGACTACAGATAGGAAGAGGAGAAAAAACGTACGAAGGAGAGAAAAAAGCATGGGAGGAGGGATCAGGGGATGGGTGAATAGGTATACGGAGGACCGGACAGAGGAAAAACAGAATTTGAATGATGCCTTCCTATTCAAAGCACCCTTATCCTCGACCGGGTCTGTCTGGTGCTATGTAAGCCACACACACGAATATAGCACGCACAAACCATCAACACTACCCTCCAGCTGCTGTGAGCATAGTGCAACAGCTTTTATGAAAGGCCCAACGAGCTCCACCAGCCGAGCGGGTCCCCCATGGTTCCCTACACACAGCTGCCCTTTGCTCCGATTATGTCCCGGGCCAAACCTCATGTCTCCTATTTAATTATCTATGTGTCCCAGGTAGGCGCGAGACTTCTGCAGGCAGCTCCTGCACCCAGCTGGAGGTCGGCGCCCTGGGCGTGGGCACAACTTGCACCTGCTAAAGGCCGGCCAAGTTCCTGCAGGTCATGTGGCGCCAGTGTCTGACCTCAATACACTGACAGAGTCTGAGACAGACCACCACCCTCCCGCCTATATGTGCAGACACACACACACATATATATATTGGTATTGGCGATTGGTGCCTCGAAGTCCTGTGTCCAGTCGGCTGCTTCCCAGGATGACCCCACAGAATAGATGTGCGTTGTCTTGCCGGGACCCAGAAAGAATGGAGTGCAAGTAAATTGAATGAATCTTGCTTTTCTGAGAGGTTCTCGTGTTGGATGGTAAACTTGATTTTTTTTTGTCTATGCATGAAGATTGAACATTGGCTTCCATGTTCGGAAACTGCAAAAATACACTTAACCTGTGTTTAATTCAAAAGGTGGGGTCATGTCTTCTGTAACTGGCGCACGGGAGGGTGGCAGATCTGTATGTTACACATGCCAAGTTTATCTGGGTGTTTCCACTCTGCAAACATGCCTCCTCAGGGACAAAACTAGACAGAGCATTTCAGACTGGACAACCCAGTGCAGTAGACAGCGTACTAGACTATGATCAAAAGAAATATCATAACGGGACCTGCAGAGCAGCTCAAAGCTGCCAGCTTCCTGAAAACATAAACTGGGGTTTAACAGGTCATGCATTTGCGAGCTATTAAGCTATTGGCATTGTAAATGACACTGCCATTTATTTATGATTTAAAAAAAAAATGTTATGAGCAATGCCAATAGCTCTACCTTTAATAATGCCGAGACCATTGCATTGTAAATGCTTGTTCCTATTGACAGCACTGTTACATTTTAACAGTATTATTTTGCACTGATTTTATATTGGTTCAAAAATCTATAACTCCGGTTATATGTATGCTATTCCGTTCATTTTGGTGTCTAAATTGAAATAAAAATACACTCTATTTGTATAAATTAGTGTCGGATTTCTCTCGAGTTGTGTCACATACTTATCATCCATTTTTGGTACTCTGAAATGCTTAACAACACGTTTCTCTAGTAAAGCCTGACTGTTCTTTGCCACACTACCAGGACTGAGCTCAGGATCTATTAGTGTGAATCAAAGGATCATTTTTGGGATATCATGATAGTATTAGGTGGTGAGGTCTAACAATTACATCACATAATTCTCCATCTTCCTACAAACAGTGCTCTAGAAAGTTGTCCTTTAGATCCAGGGGCCTATTTTAGACACTTATGGCCAGATGTAGGTAATCCCAGTTTACCGACTCTTAAATACCGAATCATAGCGATACGGTATTTAAGAACAGGTAAATGGGATGTAGGATATTTTTCGTTAAAAATTACCGAATCAGTAAGTTTCGGTAATTACCGAATCGGTAATTGCCATTCATTCCTATGGGCCTGGAGGCCCATAGGAATGAATGTCAATTACTGAATCGGTAAATACCGATTCGGTAAAAGGGGGAAACATTGAAGGGTGGCAGGGTGTCACTTTGACACCCTGTTGCACCCCTGAATTGTGTATGGGTGCACATGTTGCAGACATACATGCCCTAAGGCAGGGGTACTCATAGTACGGCCTGCGGGCCAGTGGCGGCCCGGCAAGCCTTCCCTGGCGGCCCGCGGACCTTGCACACATCATACCAGTGTTTGATTTTTTTTTTTTAAAAGAGTGTCTGCAAACTAAGTTACAGCAGCGCGACTCCTAGACTCTGCTGCTCTGTGGGGGCCGGCCGGGGGATTCCTGCCATAGTTGGAGTGGAGCTGCAGGGGCAGAGGTGAACAACACAGCCTCATTTACATGCTAATGGTCTTTTAAAGACCTGTTAATGCGCTCGGTGCATCTGTGTGTGTGTGTGTGCTCCGAAGCTGTCTCAGCCCGGGCTGACACAGAGGCAGGGTGAGAAAAGAGGGAGAGGGAAAGAAAAGGAGACTAAGTGAGGAAGGGAAAGGGAGAACGGGTGAGGAATTAAGAGAGGGAAGGAGGGAAAGGGAGGGTGGAAGCAGGGCTCAAGTCAAGGTTCCACGCGGGTGGACAGCGTCGCCCCACTTATTTTACCGGGAGCTCGATAACTGGAGCACATGGAGCAGCACATTCACTATTTGGCCTCTCTGGGGTGAGATTGGAGCTCATTCAGAATGCTGCTCACGCACTGGCTTCTCTGATGCAATCGCATTTAAGGGGCGAGCAAGAGGAGGCAATGAATCTGAAGGTGCAAGCCACCTTTCGTGACATCACTTCTTGTTGTGACGTCAGCGTCCCCCTACTTCTTTTTTTATTTATTTATTTATTTATAAAGTTTTATATAGCGCGAACTTGATCCCGAAGGATATCAGAGCGCTTTACAATTTGAGGCAAAGGTAACAAGATGAACAATAATGGATGGTACAATTATATGCTCGGCCATCCATCATTCACCTATTACCCATCTACCTATAAAATCATCCAAGCATCCTCGCCAGCCTCTTCCCATTCATCAGTTCTTGTGTCCATCCCTGCCTCCATCCATCTATCGATCCATCCCTGCCTCCATCCAGCCATCCATCCATCTATCTATCCCTGCCTCCATCCATCTATCCCTACCTCCATCCATCATCCCTGCGTCCATCTAGGACTTGTGCCCTGGGTGGAAGGGAAAGGGAGGGTAAGGGGGGGGAAAGGGAGTGACAGAGAGGGAGTGAGGGAGGGGAATGGAGATCGGGTGAGGGAGCGAGAGAGTGAAAGGGTAGGGGGGAAAGGGAGGGAGGAAGGGAAAGGGAGGGGGAGGGAAAGGGAGTGACAGTGAGGGAGGGAAAGGAAGACCGGGTGAGGGAGGGAAAGGGAGACAGAGTGGGGGAGGGAAAGGGAGTCACAGATTGAGGGAGTAATGGAGGAAGAGAGTAAGGGAGGGAAAGGGAGACCGAGCGACGGAGGGAAAGGGAGACAGTGAGGGAGTGAGGGAGGGAAAGGGAGACAGAGTGAGGGAGGGAAAGGGAGACAGAGCGAGGGAGGGAAAGGGAGACAGAGTGAGGGAGTGAGAGAGGGAAATGGATGCAGGGAAAGGGAGGGAGGGTAAGGGAGGGAGGGTAAGGGATGGAGGGAAAGGGAGGGAGGGAAAGGGAGGGAGAGAAAGGGAGTGACAGAGTGAGGGAGTGAGGGAGGGAAAGGGAGACGGAGAGAGGGAGGGAAAGGGAGACAGAGTGAGGGAGGGAAAGGGAGACAGAGCGAGGGAGGGAAAGGGAGACAGAGTGAGGGAGTGAGAGAGGGAAATGGATGCAGAGGGAGGGAGGGTAAGGGAGGGAGGGTAAGGGATGGAGGGAAAGGGAGGGAGGGAAAGGGAGGGAGGGAAAGGGAGGGAGAGAAAGGGAGTGACAGAGTGAGGGAGTAAGGGAGACAGAGTGAGGGAGTGAGGTAGGGAAAGAGAGACAGAGTGAGGGCGGGAAAGGGAGACAGAGTGAATGAGGGAGTGAGAGAGGGAAAGGGAGGGAGAGAAAGGAAGGGAGGGAAAGGGAGTGAGAGAGGGAAAGGGAGGGAGGGAAAGGAAGGGAGTGACAGAGTGAGGGAGTGAGAGAGGGAAAGGGAGACAGAGTGAGGGAGTGAGAGAGGGAAAGGGAGACAGAGGGAGGGAGACATAGGGAGGGGGACAGAGGGAGGGGGACAGAGCAAGGGAGAGTGAGAGGGAGGGAGGGAGACAGAGAGAGCAAGAGAGAGAGATGTGTGTATGCCGGGTCTGGTGGCTCAGTGCATGAAGGTGTCCGCTGCAGGGACCAGTGACCAACCTCATGGTCAGTTTTTTTTTTATTGCTCTAGCCCCGCCCCCTCCCCCACTGACCCCGCCCCCACTGGGGCGGCCCTCGGACACAATTCACAGTGTAAATTTGGCCCCCGAGAGAAAGTTTGTGAGTACCCATGCCCTAAGGGCATGTATGTCTGCAACATGGCACTGTTGGAAAAGCAAAAACATGCTTTTTCAAAGGTTTTGATTATTTACCACCAACTTCTAGTTGGTGGTAAATAACGAATCCTTAACTGAGGATTGCACTAACTTGAGTGCTCCCTACATCCTGGATTCGGTAATTTACCGGATCGGTATGTTAAGAATTCGGTATTTAACCGAATCCTTAAATTACCGATTCGGTAAAATACCGAATCCTACAAAAATGCCACCTACATCTAAAAAGCCCAATACCGGTCGGTAACGGACGAAACTCGGTAATTTCGGCCGTTACCGACCGGTATTGTGCGACCTACATCTGGCCCTAAGACTGTATCTTCATCCACTGCAATCTCCATAGCATCTAATGGCAGTAATGTCTAGAGGCCCAGGGCATCACAAGCGGACCAAACTTATTACATAGCAGGAATAGATTGTGGGACGAGAATAAAAACACCCAACCCTCGAAGTAGACAAGAGATTGGACGTTGTCCAGCAAAGGCAGTGGTACGAGGTTGTGTTGGGAAGGGAGACACTTGGCGCTGATATACTGGGGCGGAGATTGCATTCTGCTATATTCTTGTCCATATCTACATAAAACCAGATAGCCAAAGCATAGCTGCAAGGAAGCTAAGGAGTAATAGGACAGACCGGCTTGTTTAAAAGTCTGACACACTGCCTCTCAAAACATCTAAGCAGCATTCACCTAAGAAGAGAAATAATAGGTCACTGAGTCCACAAACATCTTGCGATTCCTGTGAGCTGAACATAGAAATGTCTGTGGTTGAAGGTGAGAACATTACACGGGGAGAAGCTTTGCTGCTCGTCTTAAGAAAGACTTACAGGGTGAAATCTGCTACCAAGTGAAGAAAGTGAACTATATGGAAGATGTGTTAAAGATGGTACTCAGTGTTGCATCACTCAGACAGAGATAGATGTTACATCCCTGGAATCCCTGTACAATCAATGGAGATACAAAACAGAAAGCAGAGGTTCAGGGGTGCAATAAGTTTGAGGGCTGCATAGTCACTTCAATCATACCTTAATCCAAAGGTACAAAATTATCAGTAACCTATTTGATACAGGTCTTATTACATCATTCAAAAAGTGAGCTTTGATAAGCTATTTTCAACTTGACAAAGTGTAATCACATCATTCACACAGTTCCGGCTGCTGCTTCAAAATAATTTTGTCTCTGGTTGCACTATTCTAAAAATATACAGGCAATTGTTGTCAGATGGCAACATTCATCTCACCTGGAGTATTGGATGATGATGTTGGAATTGGTGGGAGGAGACCGTGATGCCCAACCAGGGTGAGGGATCACCACCACAAAAGAGAAGCTAAATAAACATATTTCACCATGCCAGGAATGCACAGTAGTCTCTCCTGGAGCAGAGAAAGAAAGCAATCAAAGGTTCTCCCATGAGGGCCAGACATGAGAGGGAGGAGCTGGAGGCAAGGAGAAAGAAAAAGGGTTGTGGGGAGTATTTTCCTAGCTTTAGCTAGGTCATGTGGTGCTTGGGTAGGTGGACTCACCTTCAGTAAGGACTGATAGGAGAAAAGGTTGAAAGAACAAGTTACTTACCTTCGGTAACGCTTTTTCTGGTGGATACAGTATCTGCCCATGGATTCCTCACCTTGTGATTCCTCACCTTGTGAATATCCCCTGCACCAGCAGCATTCAGAATGTTTTTGTAGCTCTCCACGCCGGCGAGGACGATGTCGTAGAACATTGGCTCCGCTCGCGACTCCGCTGACGTCACTGGAGCCATAAAGGAGCCTCGTTGGCGTGATGTCAGTTCTGCCCTTTTTTTCCGTGCCTTCGAGGCACACGGACGGACCAACATAAATATATATAGTATACATAGTATACAGAATTCAACCAACACACACAGAGTGAAAACAATGCTGTAAAACACTTACATTGAAAATAAAATAGACAATATTAACATTGTAGGTATAAAAAGGTGGACAACCGGGAGGAGGATGGGTCAGTGAGGAATCCACAGGCAGATACTGTATCCACCAGAAAAAGCGTTACCGAAGGTAAGTAACTTGTTCTTCTGATGGATACATCTGCCAGTGGATTCCTCACCTTGTGAATAGAGTCCCACAGCAGTCTCCACTCCCTTTTATACCAGAAAATCTTGAAGGACAAAAAGCGCAAAGTGACCGTCCCTCCTCATTTCTAAATCTAAGCAATAATGCTTCGCGAAAGTGTGGAGGGAGGCCCAAGTTGCTGCCCTAAAAATGTCCTCAACAGGAACACCTCTAGATAAGGCAGATGTAGAAGACTTTGCCCTGGTAGAGCTCTTAAACCCTCTGGAGGTTCCTTACTGGCCAAAGAGTAACAAATCTTGATGCAAAAGACAATCCATCTAGAAAGTGTGCGCTTGTGCACCGCTCTGCCCTTCCTGCAGCCAGCAAAGCCCAAGAAGAGCTGGTTATCCACACGATAGTCTTTAGTTCTATCAAAGTAGAAGCTCACCATCCTCTTTGGGTCCAAGCGGTGGAGCCGCTCCTCCTCCATGGAAGGGTGAGGGGGAGGATAGAAAGATGGAAGGGTAATGGACTGTCCCAAATGAAAGAGAGTTACCACTTTAGGTAGAAAAGCAGCCCTGGTCCTGAGAACCATTCTATCAGCAAGAATAGTCAAGAAGAACAGAAGTTACTTACCTGTAAACTGTGGTTCTCCAGTATTAATGTATTTCATAGATTCACATGCTTGAATAATTCCCCGTCTTCGAAGTGGGAGTCCCACGGTACATAACATAGTAGTAAAAGCATATATACATAACCATATACATGATATATACATATATATATACATAAAATAATATTCCATAATATGTATATTCTTTTCAAAAAATAAAATCTTAAAGTACCATAGAACAAAATAGGCCCATAGAAAGCATTGAGGGAGAGCTCACTTTAGTAACATATCAATGTCATTATAATAGTCCACTTCCCAGCCAATCAGGCTGTAGCACCCTCTAGAACCTTCTCCTCAGAAGCTCAAGCCCTCAGATTATCGTAGCACAGGAGTGACCAAGAGTGCATGAGGAGAAGAGAGCCTCTGACTGGAGGAAGGGCGGGTCGCATGTGAATCTATGAAAGACACAAATACTGGAGAACCATAGTTTACAGGTAAGTAACTTCTGTTCTTCTCCAGTATTAGGGGTGTCTTTCATAGATTCACATGCTTGAATAAGAGTAGAAAGCAGTAAGCCACAATAAGATCATAAAAGGCAATAAAGAAAGTTGCATCACATAAGCATATACAGGCAACAGTGCATAACCATATGAAAAAACCTTTTATGATAGGAGGCGGGAAGCAACAGAGGCTTACCTTATTTGAAGAGTTTTCGAAGCACCGCTTGGCCCACAGCAGTGTCCGCAGCATTGACTGTCTCCAGACAGTAGTACCCCGTAAACGTGTGCCGACTGGACCACGTTGCCACCCTACAGATCTGATGCAGAGGCACTCCTGCAAACAGGGCAGTAGAGGAAGCAACTGCTCACGTCGAGTGCACTCACACAGGAGCTGAAAGAGGCTTGCCAGCTCGTTGATGGCAGAAGGAGATGGCAGAAGAAATCCAACGAGTGATTGTTTGCTTAGTGACCGGATGACCCTTACGCATCCTTCCATAGGCCACAAAGAGTTGGTCAGACTTTCGAAATGCAGCAGTGCGTTGGATGTAGAATTTGAGGCATCGGTTCAGGTCAAGGGAATGAAGAGTACGCTCAGCTGGGGACTGAGGATTAGGGAAGAAAAGTCTTGAGAATGATTGGTTCATTAAGGTGGAAGTCCGATGGAACTTCGGAATAAACTTAGGGTTTGTACGATGAGTAACAGCGTCCTTCGAGAATTGGAGAAAGGGCCGCTGTATGGTAAAAGCGTGGATATCAATCACTCTCCTGGATGATGTAAGTGCGAGGAGGAGGGAAGCCTTCCAAGTAAGGAATTTCAATTCCGCTGAGTGAATAGGTTCAAAAGGAGGTTTGAGAAGTTGGGCTAGGACCAGATTCAGACGCCAAGCCCGTGGAGGACACCGGATAGGTGGAAACTTCCGAAACAGACCTTTAAAGAACTGGCGAATGATCCAAGAAGAGTACAGAGACGAAAACGGGAAAGTGCCGCCAAGAAAACCTTGAGGGAGGAATGTGAAAGTCCCGATTTTGCCAAAAGGAGGAAGAAAGGCAAGATCTGCTCAGGAATAGCGAGCATAGGATCAATGTTTTCTGAATGGCACCAGACACAAAACAGTTTCCACTTTAATTTATAGGTCTTAATGGTGGAAGGAGCACGTGCTTGAGCAAGGACCTCTCTGCAGTCCGGATCAAGATTCAGATGGGCGAACTCATGGTGTTCAGGTTCCAAGCGTGAAGCTGGAGAGATGCCGGGTCTGGATGGCAAATCTGACTCCGAGACATGGTGAGAAGGTGAGGCAGCGGATGAAGAGGGATCGGATCGTACTGAGAAAGAAGAAGTAGATCCGTGAACCACGGTCATCGTGGCCACCTGGGTGCTATCAAACTCATTCTGTGCAGCAGGGGAGGTACAAGAGGGATCGGCGGAAAGGCGTACATGAATTCGTTTGACCAGTTGATCGAAAATGCATTCCCGCTCGATCCTTTGTGGGGATGCCAACTTGCGTAGCGTGGGCATTTTTGGTTGACTGGAGTCGCCAATAGATCTATATCTGGCGGCCCCACCTGCGAAACACATACTCCAGAGCTGACTGATGGAGTTCCCACTCGTGGTTGTCTGTGGTCGATCTGCTGAGAGAGTCTGCAAGGGCGTTGGAAATGCCCAGGACATGAACAGCAGTCAAGTGAACACGATGTTGTATTGCCCACTTCCAGATCTGTTGTTCCAGTTTGGAGAGCAGAAGAGACCTTGTACCCCCTTGCTTGTTGAGGTAGTGCATACTGTTGGTGTTGTCTGTATGCACCAACAAAGACTTTCCTTCCACCAGTAGTTAAAATGATTTTAGGGTGAGAAAAATGGCCAGGAGCTCCAGTCGATTGATGTGCCACTTGCGCTGGTCGACTGTCCCTTTGCCCTTGATTGACATCTCCTCGAGGTGTGCACCCCAACCATCTAAGGAAGCGTCCGTCGTAAGGGTAAGGGATGTGGCCGGCTCTTGAAACAGACACCCTGTTGTGATGTTTGGAAGGTGAGCCCACCATTCCAATGCGCCCTGGATGCGAGGGATCAGGAAGACTTTGTCGTTGAACGACCCTGACACTTGCTGCCATTGCTTGTCCAGTTCTTCTTGAAGGACTCACATGTGCAATCTGCAATTGGGGATCAGTGCTATGCAGGACGACGTCATGCCCAGAAAGGATTTGAACATCCAGACAGAAAAAGACCTCTTTGAGCGTAACAGAGCCACCAGTTTGATGATGCGATCTAGGCGTTCTTGCGAAACAAACACTTTCGCTAGACGTGTATCTATCAATGCTCCCAGAAAGACTCTCTGTTGGGAGGGATGGATATGTGACTTTTCGTGGTTGATGGAAAGACCCAAGCTTTGGAACAGTGAAAGGCAAGTCTGAGTGTGTTGTTTTGCTGCTTGGAAGGTTGATGCCTTTATTAAGCAGTCGTCCAAGTAAGGGTAAATTTGTATGCCTTGTAGGCGTAGATAAGCCGCAACCGGGGCCATGATTTTTGTGAAGACCCTCAGCGCTGAGCGAAGTCCAAAAGGTAGAACATTGAATTGGTAGTGCTTTGATCCCACTTTGAAACGGAGGTATTTCCTGTGTCTTTGATTTTGATGGATTGACACATGGAAGTATGCGTCCTGGAGGTCGATTGTAGAGAGGAATTCTTCTGGATTCAGGAACTGAAAGATTTCCAGCAAGGTCAGCATACGAAATGTCTGGACAAATTTGTTGAGGGCTCTGAGGTCTAAGATCGGGCGCCACTCTCCCGACTTTTTTCTGATCAGAATAAAGCAGGAATAAAAGCCCATTCCCAGTTGTTTTCGAGGAACCACTTCGGCTGCACCCTTCTGGATCATAACGGCAACTTGTGCAAACAGTTCCTTTAGATGTTTTGGCGGAGGACCAGATGGCGGGCGGTTGGGTGGGAACTTGATGAATTCCAGAGCGTGACATCTTTGGATGACTTCCAAAACCCAACAGTCGGAAGTTATTGCTGACCAATCTAAAAATCTTTGGGAGATTCGACCTCCAATTTGCAGAATTGGAAAACACTTGAAGTTGCGAAAGTCATTTTTTATTGGTGGAGTTACCACCTCTGTAAGTGGTTTTCCGTCTGTATGGTCTGTGTTCGGTCTGTCGAGATTGCGTTTGATTTGAATAACGCTGCCTGTTGTCGCTGTAGGAGCAGTACTGGGAGGAGCCACGAAATTTAGAGGATGTACCTCTACCACGTGCGCCACAAAATTGCCTCTTCCGGTAGTGCAAAGAACCGAGGGCGCGAGCATTGTCTGTGTCCTTTTTAATAGATTCCAATGCGTTGTCCACATGTATACCGAAGAGGGACTCACCATCGAAGGGCAAATCAAGTATCTTCGCTTGCACCTCCGGTCGAAAAGACGTAGACTTGAGCCAGCCTTGTCTCCGTAAAACTGCAGCGCCAGTTAACTGCCGGAAACCAGTCGAGGAAATATCGACTGAACAGTCGATAATTTCAGAGGAAATTTACTCACCCTCTTGCACGATTCTTTGTGCTTCAGCTCTGGATGCTTCAGGGAGGAGGTCAACCAATGCAGCAATTTCCAACCACATTTGTCTGTCGTAACGGCCGAGGATGGCCAAGGAATTTGCAGCCCGTACAGTGGTTGCAGCCATGGTTGACATTTTTTTTCCAATGGTGTCCAGACGGTGACCATCCTGGTCCGGTGGTGATGTCAAGGAAGATGAAGGATTCCGTGACCTCTTTTGAGCTGCCTGAGTAATGACAGAATCAGGTTTTGGCTGGGAAACTAAACAGGCAGGCGAATCCACAGGAGCCCTGTACTTTTTGTCGATACGTGGAAGTACAACTGGCACAGAATTGGGCCATTCCATCAGTTTAAGTCCTTCTTTCCATATAAAGTCTATGATTGGGATGGAATGCACCTGCTGCAATGGCTGGTCTTTAAAATCATAGAGGAAGCAGTCCTCTTGCCGGACCTCCATCGGTAAGTGGAAGTGTTTGGCAGCCCTTGACATCAAAAGATGGAAACCCCCAATGTCAACTGGAGGCGACGCCAGAGGAGAAGTAGGTGGAAGCGACAGAGTCTGCGCCTGGTAATTGTCCCAATCTGCCATTGCAGCGTCATCATCTGGGTCTGTGTCCGTATTATTGCCAGTATCCACCTGAATTGTATGCTGTGGAATAGGAGATTGGACTGGTGCAAGAGAAACAGACGGCTGTGTGGATGCGGGCGGCGGTGAAGCCGGCGTGGAAGGTGGGAAACGACGGTTGTAGTCGAAGAGCATGTGTTGCAGATTGGAGATCAAGTACAGAGGCAACTGTGCCTTAGGAACATCAGGCGAATCTTCTGGAGCTAAGATACGCAAGTCTTGCTCCCGTCATCATCATAGTCCTGATACTTAATCTGTAACTCTGATGGGCTAGTGGCAGCCCTAAAATTATCGTCCACATAGTAGCCCTCGGAATCGCCCTCATCATAAGACGTGAATAGTTGAGGTGGTGGACCTATGCGAGGTTGCAACGGGCTCAAATCCAAAGGAACTGGACACTTGACCGTAGTAGCCGTGACAACTGTGCAGCTGGTTGCAGTTGCCAGTGAAAATGTTGTAGTCGCCGGTTCCGTCGACGAGGACTTCGATTCTGTTGTCATCGAGTGCCTAGCCGAAGACTTTCCTAACGTCGACGACAATGGCAATGTTTTCGACGACGAGACCACTGTTTTCGTCATCGTCGACACTGCCGTCGACGAAATTTTTGACGTGAACGAAGGTGTCGTCGACGAGGAGCTCGCCGTCGACGGGATGAAGGCCGTCGTCAATGAAGTTGAAGGCGTCGACCATGAGTGACTCGTCGACGAAGTCTTCGTCGACGAATGGTGTTTTGACTGGTTCATCGATGAGGCAGATTTCTTCGCCGTCGACGAGATCTTGATAATGGAAGCAATAGGCCGGGCCTCCTGGACCAGCGTCGACGAAGCGGTAGTCGTCGACATAGAGCAAGATGGCGCTCGTTTTGGAGGACGAGGGCACAGAGTGTATCTGCGACGCCAGAGAACTAAGTCCCGTAGGCGTAGAGGCCGGCATATCCCGTGGGGAGTCTGATTTTGAAGCGTCCACAAGCTTCTTTTTCTTAAGGAAAGGAGAAGGAACATCAGACTCAGACCCACGCTTGAGAGATGCCACAGATTGATGAGAAGACACACTCTCCATATCAGATGCAGGATTGTCTGAGGTCTTCAACTTCTGTAGCCACAGAAGGAGACGGGCCTCTCAATCTTTTAAGGTCTTATTAGAAAATGTCCTGCAAAATTTACAACTCCTCACCTCATGGTCCGGGTACAAGCAATAAATGCATTTCTTATGAGGGTCCTCAGAGAAAAGACAAAGTTTTCCACGGACTGAACAGGGCCTGAATAAAGATTTCTTTGTAGTAGACATACTTGAAGGTTGAAACTTGAAGTTGAGGAAAAAACTGAGTAGAGCTCAGGGAGACTCCCTTCACACGACGTCCGGTAGAAAGTCTGAGGGCTTGAGCTTCTGAGGAGAAGTTTCTAGAGGGTGCTACAGCCTGATTGGCTGGAAAGTGGACTATTATAATGACATTGATATGTTACTAAAGTGAGCTCTCCCTCAATGCTTTCTATGGGCCTATTTTGTTCTATGGTACTTTAAGATTTTATTTTTTGAAAAGAATATACATATTATGGAATATTATTTTATGTATATATATATATGTATATATTATGTATATATTTATGTATATATGCTTTTACTACTATGGTATGTACCGTGGGACTCCCACTTCGACGACGACGACGGGGAATTATTCAAGCATGTGAATCTATGAAAGACACCCCTAATACTGGAGAATAAGGGTTTTGAACTCAGAGCTTGAAGCTCACTTACCCTCCTTGCCGAGGTAATGGCAACAAGAAAAACTGTTTTTAATGACAATAACCTCAAGCGACACTTATGTAAGGGCTCGAAGGTAGAACCCATCAAATAGGTTAAGACAGGATTTAAGTCCCATTGAGGCACAATAAAAGGAGTAATAAAAGGAGTATGAGTTAAGGAAGGGGTAAGCTCTCAAGACTCATGGACCTGGGTCAATATGTAAGTACAAGAAAAGGGTGGTCCGAGTTGGGTAGATATATTTTACAATTATTTTACATTGGTATGTACTTGTAAACACCACAGTGGTGTTTACAAGTACATACCAATGTAAAATAATTGTAAAATATATCTACCCAACTTGGACCACCCTTTTCTTGTACTTACAATAAAAGGAGTTGGCGAATATTTGTTGGTAAGGCCCTTAATGAATTGTAACACAATGGGTGATTTAAACAAGGACGGCTGGTCCGGCAAGCAAAGGAACGCAGACAAAGCCGATAAATAGCCTTTCACAGTAACCACAGCAAAACCCTGCTGACCCAGAGACAGAGCAAATTGAAGAATGTCAGATAAGCGAGCTCTTAAAGGATCAATAGACTTCTCCCCACACCAATGAACAAATTTGGACCACCTATATGAATAAATTGACTTGGTGGAAAGACGTCTGGCGGACAAAATAACGTCCACCACGTCAGAAGGAAGAGAAAAAGAATTCAGGTTGCCCCGTTCAATCTCCAGGCATGAAGGTGTAAGGTCTGGAGGTGGGGTTGTAGAACTTGCCCCTGCGACTGCGAGAAGAGGTCTGCCCTTAGAGGGAGACGGTGCGGAGGGCACGTGCAGAGGTGAAGGTCTGTATACCACACCCTTCTTAGCCAATCCAGGGCGATCAATATGCCTTGGGCCCAGTCTTGACGAATCTTCCTCAGAACTCGAGGAATCAAGGGTATGGGAGGAAAAGCGTAAAGGAGATGTGAGACCCAACTCAACTGAAACGCGCCCCCCAAATCTCCCTGCATCGGAAACTGGAGACTGCAGAATGACGGGCAGTGAGCGTTCTTGTGAGTGGCAAACAGGTCCACCCTAGGAGTTCCCCACGACTTGAAGATAAGACGAACCACCTCTGGATGAAGCCTCAACTCGAGGTCGGCTGAAAACTGCCGACTGAGACTGTCTGTACGCACATTTAGAACTCCGACCAGATGATTTGCCATCAGACAAATCTGATTGTCCTGAACCCAGGACCAGAGACGCAGAGCCTCTCTGCAAAGGCAATCCGATCCCACTCCTCTCGGTTTGTTGACATACCACATCGCGGTAGTGTTATCCGTTAGGACTCGAACCGACTGACCGCGAAGGGAAGGGAAGAAAGGCCTTGAGTGCTAAACGTATCACCCAGTAACTCCAGAAGGTTGATGTGAAGCAACCTTTCCTCTGGAGGCCAAAGACCCTTGATCTCCAGGACCCCCAGATGAGCACCCCACCCTACAGTGGATGCATCCGTTATCACTGTGGCCACCGATGGAGGGAGATGGAAGGGCTTTCCTTGGGACAGATTGCCCTCCGCGCTCCACCAAGACAGATCCGCTGCAGCTTCTCTGGAGATCCCCACAGATTCCATGAGATCTGCGTTGTGCTGATACCACTGCCTGCGGAGACACCACTGGAGCGCCCTCATGTGCCAGCTTGCATGGTTGACCAACACAATGCAGGAAGCAAACAGACCGAGCAGGCGAAGGACCTTCAGGACTGGAACAACCGCTCCATTGTAAACACAAGGGAATAATTTCCTGAATGTCGAGAATCCTTTGTGGAGGTGGGAATGCTCGACAGACAGTAGTGTCTAGTACAGCCCTATAAACAGGTTGCGGTGAGCAGGCACTAGGTGAGACTTGGGCACATTTATCGAAAAACTCAAATTGTACAACAGCTGCGTTGTCACTTGCAGATGATGACACACCCTCTCCTGCGACCCTGCTTTCATCAGCCAGTCGTCTAGATAGGGGAAAACCGAAATCCCTGACCTACTGAGATGGGCTGCCACCACTGCCATCACCTTGGTGAAGACTCGAGGTGCAGTAGTAAGACCAAACGGAAGGACCGCAAACTGATAATGTTGCGACCCTACCGTGAAACGGAGATACTTCCTGTGCGACTTCAGGATCGGGGTATGAAAATACGCGTCCTGCAAGTCGATCGACACCATCAAATCCTCCTGTTGCAGCGCTTGAATAACCTGAAGAAGGGTGATCATCTTGAATTTTTCCTGCTTCAGAAAAAGGTTCAAGATTCTGAGATCCAGGATTGGACGTAACCTGCCATCCTCCTTGGGTATCAGGAAATACCGGGAGTAGCATCCCTGACCCCTTTCGTGCTCTGGAACCACCTCTATCGCACCTTTTTTTAGTAATGTTAGAACCTCCACATGCAGGAGAAGAAGGTGGTCCTTCGAGAAAACTCCTTGGCAAGGAGGGTAATTTGGAGGGAATTCCCGAAAGGGAAGAGCATACCCATTCAATCAATCAATCAATCAATCAAAACATTTATATAGCGCGCTACTCACCCGGAGGGTCTCAAGGCGCTTGGGGAGGGGGGGTCTGCTACTGCTCGAACAGCCCGGTCTTGAGCTGCTTCCTGAAGGCGAGGTGGTCTTGGGTCAGGCGGAGGTGGATCGGGAGGGAGTTCCAAGTCTTGGCGGCCAGGTAGGAGAAGGACCTTCCTCCTGCTGTGGCTCTTTGGATGCGGGGGATGGCGGCGAGGGCGTGGCTGGTCGATCGGAGCTGGCGGGTGGGAGTGTAGAAGTTGAGGCGGCTGTTGAGGTATCTTGGGCCTTGGTTGTGTAGGGCCTTGTGTGCGTGCGTGAGGAGACGGAAGGTGATTCTCTTGTTGACCGGGAGCCAGTGCAGGTCTCAGGTGTCCGGAGATGCGGCTGTGTCGGGGGATGGCGAGGATGAGTCTTGCTGAGGCGTTCTGGATCCGCTGAAGTCTCTTCAGGAGCTTGGCGGTGGTTCCGGCGTAGAGGGCGTAGCCGTAGTCCAGTCGGCTTGTGACGAGGGCCTGGGTGACATTCTTCCTGGTCTCGGTGGGGATCCACCGGAAGATCTTGCGTAGCATGCGCAGGATATTGAAGCAGGACGAGGAGACGGCGTTGACTTGTCTGGTCATGGAGAGGGAGGAGTCCTGGATGAAGCCCAGGTTGCGTGCGTGGTCTGTCGGTTTGGTTGCGCTGCCCAGGGCGGGGGGCCACCAGGAGACGTCCCAGGCGGAGGGCGAGGGGCCCAGGATGAGAACTTCCGTCTTGTCTGAGTTCAGTTTCAGGCGGCTGGTCATCATCCACTCGGCTACGTCTGTCAGCCCTTCGTGTAGGTTGGCTCTGGCGGTGGCTGGGTCGTTAGTGAGGGAGAGGATCAGCTGAGTGTCGTCGGCGTAAGAGATGATGTTGAGGTTGTGTTGGCGTGCATGGCTGCGAGGGGGCTCATGTAGACGTTGAAGAGGGTGGGGCTGAGCGATGATTCCTGTGGCACGCCGCAGATGACTTCTGATCTGAACGGAGGAAGGCGGACTCTCTGAGTCCTTCCGGCGAGGAAGGAGATGATCCACTCCAGTGCCTTCTCCTGGATTCCGACGTTGCTGAGGCGCTGCACTAGGGTGCGATGGCAGACAGTGTTGAATGCTGCGGAGAGGTCCAGGAGGATGAGGGCCGCAGTCTCTCCGTTGTCGATCAGGGCTCGGATGTCATCGGTGGCTGCGATGAGGGCGGTCTCGGTGCTGTGGTTGGCCCGGAAGCCAGACTGCGAGAGCTCGAGGGACCCTTTCATCTCGAGGAAGGCGGCCAGCTGCTTGTTGACGGTCTTCTCGATGACTTTGGCTGGAAACGGGAGCAGCGAGATGGGGCGGTAGTTTTTAAGTTCGGTGGGGCCCTCTGATGGTTTCTTCAGTAGAGCGCTGAGTTCGGCGTGCTTCCAGCTCTCCGGGAAGGTGGCGGTGTTGAAGGAGGTGTTGATGATGTCCCGCAGGTGCGGAGCGATGACAGCGCCGGCCTTGTAGAAGACGTGGTGGGGGCAGGGGTCGGTTGGAGATCCGGAGTGGATGGAGTTCATCGTACGGATAGTGTCTTCGGTGGTGATTGGGGTCCAGGCGCGGATTGAAGTGGTGAGGGGCGTTGGTGCGGTCGTGGGGAGCGTTGATTGCGTGCTGAAGCTGTTGTGTATGTCTGCGATCTTGTTGTGGAAGTAGGAGGCGAGGGAGTTGCAGAGGTCTTGCGATGGGGTGATGTCGTTGTTTCCGGCGTTGGGGTTGGAGAGCTCTTTAACGATGTTGAAGAGTTCCTTGCTGTTGTGTGCATTGTTGTCCAGTCGTTCCTTGAATGTAGTTTTCTTGGTGGCGCGGATCAGTTGATGGTGTTTTCAAGTGGCGAGCTTGAGGGTGGTCATGTTATCTGGTGTAGGGTTTCTGCGCCAGGCTCTTTCGAGGGTTCGGCAGTTCTTCTTGGAGCTCTTGAGTTCGTCGGTGAACCATGGTGCTTTCTTACTACCGGGTCTGCTAGGCGGGGTCCTCAGTGGGGCGAGGTCGTCTGCGCAGGTGCTGATCAACTTCGTGAGGTTGTCGGCTGCCTGGCTGGGGTTCGCTGAGCTGGTGGGAGGGTGCTGGCTCAGGGATGCGACGAGCTGGTCGGCAGTGATCTTGTTCCAGCTCCTGCGTACAGCCTGTTGTTGGTGATGGTGGGTCGTGGTTCTTCTGAAGCTGAAGTGGATGCAGCTGTGGTCCGTCCAGTGAAGTCCGGTGGTGTGGCTGAAGACAATGTCCTTGCTGGAAGAGAAGACGGGGTCGAGTGTGTGTCCGGCGTAGTGGGTGGGAGTGGTCACCAGCTGCTTGAGACCGAGGTTGGCGAGGTTGTCCAGCAGGGTGGTGGTGTTGCGGTCATTGTTGTTCTCCAGGTGGAAGTTGAGGTCCCCGAGGAGGATGTAGTCAGCGAAGGGGAGGGCGTGCGGGCAGATGAAGTCGGCGATGTCTTCGCTGAATTGTGTGCGTGGTCCCGGGGGTCTGTAGATGAGGGTGCCTCTGAGGGTGGTCTTGGGGTCAGTGTGGATCTGGAAGTGTATGTGTTCGGCGGTTGTGAGGGTGTCGTCGGTGTTGGTCGTGATGCGGATAGTGTTCCTGTGGACGATGGCGATGCCTCCTCCGGTCTGGTTGCCGCGGTCCCTCCGGGTGATCTTGTATCCGTCCGGGATGGCGATGGCGGGCGCTGAGGAGGCGTTCATCCAGGTTTCCGTGAGGAAGGCGACATCTGGAGATGTGGTGTCGAGGAGATTCCACAGTTCGATGGCGTGTCTGTGGACGGAGCGAGTGTTGAGCAGGATGCACTTCAGGTGGTTGCTGCTGGTGGTCGGCCTGGTGGGTGATCGAGTAGTGCAGGTCCGGATGCAGGTGAACTTGCAGGAGTGGCAGCTGAAGGGTCCGTGGGTGCGTTTCGGGGTGGCTTGGTAGCATCCCGGGATCCGCCCGGTGTTGAGTGCGTTGAGATCGGAGGAATCGTAGGTCCGGCGGGTGGGCTGGGATCTGCAGGGGCCAGGGGGTCTGGCACTGGGCGCGGTCCAGGCGCGGACGGGCTTACCTTTGGCGCGCTTTCGGCGCACAATCGGCGCGCCCGCTGCGCGTCAACGCTGCGCGTCAACGCTGCGCGTATGCCCGGTCTCCATTTATGGCGAAGTGGGATGGAGGGAGGAGCTGGGAGGCGGGAGCGGGGAGGGTACAGAAGAAAAAGGGGGCGTGGCCGCGAACACGGCGGCGGGGAGCGGGGCGGGGGGCACAGGGGCACAAGTTAAAACAAAACGACACGGATGATACAAGTACAACAAAGCAGAATCCCAAGGGGGGAAAACGGCAGTAAATACAGGGGTGGAACTAAGTGTTAGCACGAGGGGAGACAAAGAAACAAACAGTCAATGCAGTCAATGCGATCCCGCTAGGGCAGCGGGGGCGGGGTCGTGGCGGCAGGCTCAGCGAGACTGAGTGCAGCAGCGGGATGGAGGGGCACACTCTGCAGCTGGTGGCCGTGCGGTGCGGGGGTGTCCTGGGAGCAGGTCACCCATTCTCCATAAGATTGAGAACCCAAAGGTCTGTAGTGACCAATTCCCAATCTTGCAGAAAATAAGTAAGCCAACCCCCTACAGGATCAACATGATCCTGAATGGCGGATTTAGAGCTGCTTTGGTGTGGTAACAGGAGGGGAGATAGAGGAGGAGGAGGAGGAGGAAGAGGGCTGACGACCTCGTGGGCGACCTCTATTCTTGCCCCTGTAGGTTCTATACAAGGTGTTTTGCTGCTGCTGTTGCTGCTGCTGGGGTTGTTTGTAGGAGCGAAAGGACGATCTCCCAAAGCCTCTATACCTTCTAAAAGATGAACCCCTAGGCTGAGATTGAAGGCCCAAACACTTGGCCGTTGCCTTACTCTCTTTAAATCTTTCCAGGGCCGCATCAGCCTTCTTGCCAAAGAGACCAGAGCCATCGAAAGGTAGATCCTAAAGTGTTGCCTGTACATCAGGGGAGACCTCTGAAGATTTTAGCCAGGCACTTCTACTTGTAGCCACAGAAGATCCCATGATACTGGTGACAGAGTCTGCTGTATCCAAACCACTCTGAATCACCTGACGAGCAGCCGCTTCAGTGTCCTGTAACAGCTCATTAAAAATGTTTCTGTCATCTTCGAGCAATTTTGGGGCAAGTTGTTTCGCTGATTCCATAAGGGCATGGATATAGTGGACCATAAGACAGGTGGCATTAGTTGACTTAAGGGCGATGCTAGCTGAAGAAAACACCTTCTTAGCGGACTGGTCGCTAAGAAGGTGTCGTTTTTGACTGTGGGAAGGCACCAGTAAACTTCTTTGAACAGTCTGCCTGGACTACTAGACTCTCGGGAGAAGGGTGTGATGATAAAATACAGGATTGGTAATTGCCTCATTAAATGGTAGCAGAGGTTCTACAACAGAAGTAGGAGAGTGGAGAACTTCCGTCAGTAAGTTAGACTTAAATCAACAGAAGGAGGCTGAAGGTCCAAAAGTTATGCTGCCGTTTTAATAACTGAATGGTAGGGAGCAACATCCTTTGATGGAGCATCCGAAAGAGGAGAAAGTTCCTATTCAGGAGACATATCAAGTCCACTTGCCTCTTTTAACTCCATAAAACAGTCATCAGAGTCCTCAACCTCACCTTCCTCCATTTCCTCTAGATGAAATCTCTGCTCTTCCAAAACTCTCTGAGCCTCTCTCCTAGATCTTATTCTAGGGGCCAAAGCCGGTGGAGCCGAGACTGACTCCGAAGGACCTGGATCTGGCGTCGTACACGGATCTGTCGGCACAGCCTGCGCCGATCGAGGTCGAGCTGACGGCACCGGAGAGGATGGAAACGGCATCGACGTCCTCGGCACCGGGAAATGCCAAACACGGCGCCGTCGAGAGAAATGGCATGAATGGAGCCTCGGCATAGGCCTGAGGCACTCCCAAATTAAATGTTAATGGACCCATAGGACCCCCAGGTGCTCCAAAGGGGTACATAGCTCTATGGAATACTCCATACATCGCATTTAGATAATGCGAAGGATCTTGTCCTAAGCTCGGAAAAGTATATGCCCCAGGGACAGACCCAAATGCAGGCGTTACTGTGTTCGGGCCAACCGGCGCCAACAGCGGATCCGATGAATCGCCTGCTCATCCGGCACAGGAACCTCTTCTACCGGAGCTGGAGAATGTCCCGAAGTCAGTGAAAGAACCGGCGTCGGAGATCAAACAGGAGAAACTGCAGGTGATGCCAATTTCTCCAGAGAAGCTGGAATTGAGGGAGAAACTGGATTCGAGGGAGAAGCTGGATTCGAAGTAGAAGGAGACACGAAGTTCTTTTGGCGCCAATGGAATGTAGAAGCCAACTTCGGCGCCGTCTCTCTATCAGAATGATGTTTCGGAGAGTGCCTCTTCTTCTTCTTATGCTTCTTGACTCTTGAAGCATGCCCCGACGTCGATCGAGCCCGACCTCGACCTGGAGCGAGACCTCGACCTCGATCTTCTTCTTCCTCTTTTTTCTTTCATTTTTGCCATGAAGAGCTTCGCTTCTCTTTCTTTCAAGGCCTTTGGATTCATTTTCCTGCAACAGGCATATCCCTCGACGTCGTGATCCGACGATAGGCACCAGACGCAGTCTTCATGTGGATCAGTAATGGACATATGTCCTTGGCATTCCCTGCAGGGCTTGAACCCGGACTTCCTCGACGACATCCTTGAGAAGAAACAAGAAGAAGCACAGGAATACAGCCAGAAACACAAAGTATCAAGCCAAACAACGGAGAGTCCCAGAAAAACCGTTAGCGTCGACGGCACGGAAAAAAGGGAACTGACGTCATCAATCTGACGAGGCTCCTTTATGGCTCCAGTGACGTTAGCGGAGTCGCGAGCGGAGCCAAGGTTCTACGACGTCTTCCTCGTCGGCGTGGAGAGCTACAAAAAAATTCCGAATGCTGCTGGCACAGGGGATATTCACAAGGTGAGAAATCACAAGGTGAGAAATCCACTGGCAGATGTATCCATCAGAAAGGTAAAGCTTCATTTATCTGCAGCTGGCACCACTATCAACTATTCCATTCAGTTCAACCCCAGTTTCCTTTCATTTGAGGTAGCAACTCCTGTTTGGGGTGGTACCTGGAAAGTTTTTCCAATTTGCAAAAATATCTAAAATGGAAAGGAAATTTCGCAGAGGTTTCCGTCTGCCCCCACAGCTTCTGCGGTTACAACCACACTTTTGGAACTGGGTCACACTGCACATGCTATCCCTCATTTCTACAGGGTACTGAAGGCTGACAGACAAAAAATTGATCCCTTTGTTCGTTGGATATAGGACATCGACCTAGAGTCGCCACTAACAGATAAAGAATATAGCTCAACTCATGAGCAAGTGAAGCAGATTACGAGAAATGCCAAATTTTGGCTGACACATTATATTTACCTCCGCCACATTTACATGACCCTTCTGCAAATGCATGGGATTTACTCTAGCAGATCATCGACATGTCTAAAATGCAGAGGGAGGGCGTGGCTTGGATGCCGAGGAGGTAGGCAGCGTGAGCTCGGAGCTCCGCGCCCGATCCCGGAAAATATCCTGAAAATCTGATCGGACCCCGACGTGATTGATATCATCCGACACTGGAAGGTACCACGGAGGGTCCGGTGCCCACGGAGGACGACACCGGGCCATTCCAAGCCAGTTATCCGACTCTGAAAGTTGGACTCAGGCGCGAAGTCCTCGACCTAAAATGGCGGCGGTGGCATGAGACACGGAGACGACGGAGTCGCCGGGCTGGAGCCCTCCTAGGAGCTGCTACCCCTACAGGTCGGAGGAGCTAGCGGTTGCATCGCACCCCTCCCTGGGTGTTGGAGTGGACCTTGGGCGAACCCCGGGCGGTTGAGATCCGCCCCTTGGTAGTGGAGGCGACAGGGTGGCTGTGAACCAGTGACGGTGACCCCGGGCCTCTGAGCACGACTGGCGCCATCCGGGCTAGCGGTTGATCGGAGGCTTTGATCCCTAGATACAGCCTTGGATCCGGAGGCCTGAGCAGCGCCCCGGGCACGAAAAGGACAGGCTTTTCCGCTGCGGCTGCAGGGACCCATCCTGAGGGCTGAGCCCGGCGACGTGCGGAGGGAGAGCAGGGACAGAGTTGGAGACCACCGCTCGAGCCGGCCCAGATGGGGAAGCCAAATAAGAAGGGAGAAGGTGCGACCGATACAGAGGCTGCGGAAGGAGCGGATCGAGACCAATCGGCATTACAGCGGATGCAGGACCGTATCCTGGAGGCCATCGCCACCACAAGGGACGCTTTGCAACAAGATATAGCTCAGGTGGCGACGGGATTGGGCCTCCTGAAGGCCGACCATGATAAACTTAAGGACAGAGTGAAGTCCGTGGAGATCACGGTTAAGGAATTAGCCCCGGGCCATGCAGCGGTGAAGGCGCAGATGTCGGAGGTGATGGACCGCTTGAAGGTGCTGGAACGGAGGGCCGAAGATGCGGAAAACCAGAATAGGCGCAACAACGTACGCCTCGTGGGCCTGCCGGAAAAAATTGAAGGCGACGATATGGTGGGCTACCTCGATAACTGGTTGCGAACGGAGGTGGCACCGGAGGGACTGTCCCCCTTCTTCTCACTGGAACGGGCGCATAGGGTTCCGGCGCGCCCGCCGGCCTCAGGCCTCCCACCTCGCCCAGTGGTGTTCAAGTTGCTCCATTACCGGGACAGGGACTGGCTTTTGCAGAGGGCGAGAGAGGCAGGGCCCTTTCAAGTGGACAACAGCAGGGTCACTATGTTCCCGGACTATACGTTTGAGACGCAGCGGCTCAGGGCGAACTTTCTGTCCCTTAAGCGGGAGCTCCGCGATGAAGGCATCAAGTACTCTCTGCTGTTCCCCGCCAAGCTGAGAGTGGTGGTGGATGAACAATCTCTCTTCTTCACGTCCTCTGCGGACGCTTGGACCTGGTGGGACACCTATAAAGCGGGAACGGACGGTGCTAAGGCCAGGGAGGAGGAGGCCAAGGTGGCGCAACCGGTCAGGAAATCCCAACGGATCAGGAGGAACCGCAGGAGGACCGGCAAACCTTCGGTGTCGCAGACTGAGGCGGAGAGGCAGGCGGCCCTACAGGCGGTAGTGGACTTATCCAGGACTACCAGAAGCCAGTCCGGGAAGGGTACGGGCTCAGAGGACCCGGGCACGGGCTCGGAGACGGGACAATCGGAATTTGGTGGAGCCCGGGGCCCTATTGTGACGCCGCAGACTTCGGAGGAGATACTTGAGGCGTGTTGAACTGAACTAGTGGAGTGGACTCGCTGGTTGGACACCGGGGCACTGGGCCCGTGGCAGTGGGACGCTGTTACTTGAGGTCTTGGGGCGCTGTAATGTGGGGATTGTGGGGTGGAGTGCGCGGGGTTGATTTGCTTTGAGGAACTAGCGCATCGAGCCACGCCTTACTGGCCCCTAAGGTCACCGCAGTGGAGACTGCGGCCATTACTGCCTTTCTTTGAGGGGTGGTTGGGAGTGTTGGTTTGGATGGGGGTACTTCCAGTTGCGGGGGGGCCTGTCCTGGGGGGGTGGGTGTTGCGAGCAGTTGGGGTTGCTCAGGGGGTAGTTGTTGTTGGTGGGGTTTGGCTTCCTGTTTGGAGAGGGTGGGTGGGGTGGCCCGTGGTCGCGGAACATGCGGGGACATTGTTCTTTGTTGTCTGGTCCAGTTGTGTGGGGAGGGATGGCTAGTACCGGGGCATTGAAATGTGTGTCCTGGAATGTGCGGGGTATGCAGTCAATGACACGCAGGCATAAAGTTCAGGCATACCTCAAGCGTAGGGGGGTTCATATAGCGTTCCTGCAAGAAACGCATCTTAATAAGCAAGAGGGGGCTGCTCCGCAGAGACGCTGGAGGGGGCAGCTGTTTTACACGACGTTCTCAGCTTTTGCAAGGGGGACACTGATTTGGATACGGGCGGGGGTCCCCTTCCAGGTGACGAAAGCATTGGTGGACCCGGAGGGCAGGTATGTGGCGGTGGAGGGGAGGCTGAGAGGCAGGGTAATATCTCTCTGCAATGTGTACGCCCCTAATGTAGATCTGCCCGCATTTCTGTCTACAATCTCGGGCAAACTGGCGGGTTATTTAGCAGGGCCGGTCCTCCTGGGGGGGGATTTCAACTCAGTCGAGGATGTGTTATTGGATAGGTCCCATCCCCCACTGCGCGCGTCCCCAGTGTATAGAGTCGCCAAGCGCAGGTTGGAATGGCAGGAGAGCTGGGCCCTCAGGGATGCGTGGAGGGCGTTACACCCCACTACTAGGGACTACTCTTTTCACTCGTACCTGCATGATCTGCACGTAAGGCTAGATGCGTTTCTTTGTTCGCCTTGCGTGCTCCCTGCAGTGGGTGGGGCGGAATACTTGGCCAGGACGCTGTCGAACCACAACCCATTGTTGATATCTCTGAACTGGATGGTGACTGTTAACTGCGTGCCAACATGGCGCCTGCAACCCGACACCCTGGATGATCTGCTGTTTAGGGAGGCTCTGGGAGAACGCATTGAGAGTTACTTTGAGGAGAACAGTGGCTCGGCCTCCACGAGGGCGGTAGAGTGGGATGCGTTTAAGGTGGTGGTGCGGGGACACTGTATTGGGCACACGGCTGGGGCTCGCAAGACTTTGATGGACGATTTGGATAAGGCTGAAACGCGGCTGAGGGAACTGGAGAAGAGTCGCCCGAATCACCCTGAGTTGCAGGAGGGGCTTAGTGGTGCACGGGAGGGGCTGGCTGTAGAACTGGAACGGCTGCGCAGCTTTGACCATAAGGCGTACATGACGAGGGCACATGCGGAGGGCGATAAGGCGGGGTCTATGCTGGCATGGCTCGCTAACCCAGTCAGGAGGGGCATGCCGATCATGATGATCCAGGAGGTGGGGGAGGAGCCCTGCCATACTCAACCCGGGATCCTGAATAAGTTTCGTACTTATTACGAGGGGCTCTATGAAAGTGGTGAGACAGGAGGGGCGGATGAGCTAGGAGAGTTCTTGGACGGCTTACAACTGCCAAGGGTGGAGGACTCAGAGGCGGAAGAGCTGGGCCGGCCCATCACTCTTGGAGAGATAGGGTGTGCAGTAAAGCAAATGGCCAGGAACAAGACCCCGGGACTTGACGGGCTCCCGATCGAATTCTACAGTAAATATCTAGAGTACCTTGCTCCGCGGCTGCGCGAGGTATACAATGAAGCTCAAACGAAGGGTAGGCTCCCGACCTCCATGAGTGAGGCCCTCATGATCCCGCTCTTAAAACCGGGCAGAGAGGGGGCGGCTCTGTCCTCGTACCGTCCGCTGTCCATGTTGACGACGGACTACAAGATCCTGAGTAAAATTCTTGCCAACAGACTGCTGGTGCACATGACGGGCCTTGTTCATAGGGACCAGTGCGGTTTTATTCCGACACGCAACACTACCCACAATATTCGTAGACTTACGAGACTGATGGGTGCGGACTGGCCGAGCGCCGTTTCCCCATTTGTCCTTTCTATTGACATAGAGAAGGCCTTTGACAGCCTTGAGTGGGGTTACCTGTATGAAGTGATGCGACGCTTCGGACTGGGGGACGGATACATAAACTGGACTAAGGTCCTGTACACTGACGCGGTAGCGAGAGTTCGAGTGGGTACTCTGATCTCGAGGCAATTCCAGGTCAGGCGTGGCACCAGACAAGGATGTTCCCTATCCCCGCTCCTGTTCGCTTTGGCGATGGAACCCTTCGCTGTGGAAGCCAGGCTGGGCCGCCACTATGCCGGTTTATCGTTTAGGGGCAAACCGCACTTCATTTCTTTATACGCAGACGACCTGTTGATGTTTCTGGCCGACGCGGGCCCCGAGCTCGAGGGGGCACGGCGGCTACTAGGGCGGTTCGGCCGGTTGTCGGGCCTGAGGGTCAATTGGCCTAAATCCTGCCTGTTCCCCCTGAGGTCGGGAGAACCGTGCCCACTCACTGCGCAAGAACTTAGATGGGAGTCGCGCTGTCTGCATTATTTGGGGGTCTATGTTTATCATACCCCGGCTGATTTACTGGAAGGCAACATCACCCGCTGTATTAATGCCCTGCGGGGGTCCATGGACTTCTGGTCGACCCTGCCGTTATCCCTGGCTGGTAGGATCTCCCTGCTCAAAATGGTGGCCCTGCCCAGGCTTTTGTATTATTTTAGGACGCTTCCGGTGTGGATCCCGAGCTCTATCTTTAAACGCCTGAGATCTCTGGTCATAGCGTTCTTGTGGGGCACGGGAAGGAGGCGCATAGCGCTCGACACTCTGCTGCGCCCCAAGGATGAAGGAGGGATGGCGGTGCCGGACTTTGAAGGGTATTACCTGGCTGCGCAGCTGCAGATTTTTACTCAGGAGGTTGCGAGAGTGTATAGAGGCCCTGAAGACGCGAGAGTAGATGGCACCCCGCGGCATGTTCTGGCGTACATCATGCTGCACCAGAAGCTCCGGGTGGGAGACTTGACGGTCGAGGAGCAGACGTTTCGACTCTGCTGGGACCGGGCCCGTAAGCGGGCGGGAGTCCGCCTTATGTATGCCCCTGAAATTCCGTTGGGAATGGTCACGGCCCTCCCGCATGGAGGGGACTGGTCGCGCTTGCTAGGCTGGGAGGAGGCGGGGATACAAATGTTGGGTGATCTATATGAGGATGGGGTGTTGCTGCAGTTTCAGGACTTGCAGGAGCGTTTCGACCTGCCGAGGGGCGACTACTTGTTGCATGCAGCGGTAACAGGCGCTATGCAAGCCCGACGGGGGGGAAGGGTTGCAGGAGCCGGGCATCTCTATGGCCTGTCAATATACGATGATGGCAGCGGGGACCTATAGGGCTGTCACCTGCTTGTACTCTAGGATGCAGCGGGAAGCCTTGCAACCATTGACGGCCCTGAAGGCCAAGTGGGAGCTGGACCTGCAAGTGGAGATACCTGACACGACCTGGGGCCAGTTACTAAGGCGAGCACGGAAGAGCTCGAGAAACGCCAGGTTTCAATTAATCCACTTCTATGTCATTCACAGGGCATACCTCACACCGGGGAAAATACAACAGTATTTTGGGGTAGACAACGCTGCCTGCCCCAGATGTAACACAGTCGGGGCGGACCTGGGTCACATGTTATGGGATTGCCCCTCTCTGGGAGACTACTGGCAGGAAGTTGGGCGGGCCCTTAACAGCGCGACGGACAGAGATATCCAGTACACTAAAGCGGTTGGCATCCTCCATTGGTTCCCGCACACGCCCAGAAACAAGACTACTAGCAAATTTATAGACTTGGGACTTATTCTGGCCAAGCGGGAGATTACGAGGAACTGGAAGTCGAGAGTGGGGCCCACATATAAAAGATGGTATGGGGAATGCCTGAGGTGGGCCGCATGTGAAAGTACCTTGAGATACCAGGTGGCATGGAGGATGAATGACGAGAAGGCTCTGGAGAGGGCAACTGCATGGGAAATGATGGTGCAGGCGCTCCGTGACATGGACGCTGAGGAGTTGGAGGGCGAGGGTGAGCTAGATGGAGCAGGCCCTGTCACTGTATAGGAGAGCACACCTTAGCGAATGTCTGTTCCTCCTACAACGCACCAGGCACTTTTATACTACTGATACGGCGCAGAGCGACCACGGGGGAGGGTGGGAAGGAAGCTGGAATTGGCGGGCTGTTGGGGTACCGAAATCGGGGGAGGGGGAGGGGTGAAAATCATAAAAGCAACCCAGAAATGCTTGTCTACTACCACTGACAGACAATGTAAGATGCTACGAGAAGCACTCATGGATAAGGCCACCCACACCGGAGGAAGGGTGGGCCTCCCGGATAACTGAAAGACTAGTTAATACTACTCTTGTACACAGTGAATTATTATTGCTGCTTATCTTGACTGTACAATTATAAGGGTGTTGCAATAAAAATGATGTTACAAAAAAAAAAAAATGTCTAAAATGCAGAGAACAGAGTAATGACTTTCTTCACATGACATGGAGTTGTACGCATCTGCAAACATTCTGGCGAGTCGTGTTGCCTGAATTAATGGACATTATAAATATTCCTCCTAAGCTCGCAGTGCGACATTGCTTGTTTAATCTTAAACACAGGGATTAGTGCAGGAACACTGTGTGTTGCTATTCAAATGATGAGGTAGCTTGGTCCGTTACCACATCCTGGGCGAGAGATATGGGGAAGGGGGCTATCAGAGATGGCATTCGAATGAAGACGGTTATGACAGATACTAAACTCCTTGAAGATCTATAATTATGGTAGTGCTTGATACGCTGATACGCTGATACTAGAAAATGGAATGGAGCCAGTGGAAAAGTGATGTTGTGGTTGAATGATTTGCATTGGGAACTACAGATGACACCTGTGATTATTACTATGGTCCTAATTTATGTTTCCACTCATGTCGCCTGTACCATGGTTTATATTGAACTATATCAAGGTAAAACAAAACATAACAGTTAACATATTCCCTAATAAAGTTTATGCTCCCTGTAATGAAGTCCAGTAGTGACTGACTCATTCCAAATAGTGGGTTAGAGATTAAATGTTCTTCAAGTCTAGTCAGACTTTTGACCTGTCAAGTTTCTTTAGAACCCGCTGTTTCGTTTCAAACATTACTTGATGCCTTTAATTCATGAGCAGGAATAGGTAGTAAGTACATTCGTAACAGTAAATGGTAATCACGTTCAATACTACAAATACCATACAAAAGCAAATCTCAACAATTACCAGATGTGCCAAGGTTTATCCTTAATGTTTTCCAAAGACAGCAGCTGGGATACTTTCACAGATGACAGGGCATCCCTCAGGTCCATCTTGTTAGCGAAGAATAAAATGGGTATTCTTTTATGTTTTATGTCTGGGGATCAGAACAGATTAACAAGAGTGTCAAGTATGATTATGTAACAAACATAAAAGAAATGTAAAAAAGGAGGCCCTCAAGAAAATAATGGCCATATTTATCATTTCATGCAAAGCAGTAAGACACCTTGCTGTGCTACGCTGCTTGAAAGGGAGAGGGTGGGAAGGCTCCATATATATATAAAGATATGGCACATTCCGGCTCTCTGCTTGCACTGGAGCACAAACGCTGTCTAGCGCCAACACAGGCACTCTTTTAAAAAAAAAATGTTTTAATATATATTTTTATTGAAAGAAGAAAAACAAGAGGAAATATTACACATATCAGGTGTCATACAATAGAATATATTACAACGGTGAGTAGGCGAATAAGCGTGTGGAACGTCAACATGAACAGGTATATGAAAAAGGAGAAACAGTACGATCCACAACCCCGTTAAGCTGACGCCAGCAAGGTCCGTCCACCCACGATTCAGGATAATTAAGACCAGAGTAGACACCTAGATATGTGAGAAAGATCGACTCAGGATAAGCAACCCACCTCTCATAAAAAGGGCAAAGGAAAGAAAAAGGCCATAGAACTAAACAAAGACAAAATAAAACCCCTCCCCCCCTTCCCCTCTCAGTGCACCCCTGCAATAGCTACGGCCTAACCCCACTAGCAGCGTGCCTGTCGCCCAACAACTAATACCTAAAAGAAGGAAAAGAGTGGAGGAGGAGATGTCATACAGGCTCCCGGTCCCCCTCACTCCCCGCTAGAAGCAAACCACCCCTAAATATAGTCAACACATTGTGAAGCAGCAATTACAAAACAACCGGGGCAGTTTGTGAAAACCGCCCGACTCCCGCATAATTATAGGCTGCAAGTCCCGTATCAAATGAAGCCTTTTTATCAAACCCAGACAATCAAACTCAACCCTGGCCATCTGATTTTTCGTGCGAGCTCTCTCCAGTCGAACCGCTATCTCAACAGGAGAATCAAAACGTTCAAGAAAGTCAAAGTCAGTACGGTAGGATCGAACCCAAAGTATTAGTACTCGAAGTCCACAAGTCAAACGGAGATATCTGTCCACCAACAGTAAGTCACGAGAACGTAATTGAACCAACTGGGAGGAAAAGAATGATAAATCAATCCGATAGTCACTGAAGAAATTATCCTGGAGTATAAGATCAGCTGTGTCCATCTTGGGCGGTATCGGCATTGAGTATGATGAGCTTTTGGTAGTTCCAGGCTCGCTAGCTGTTGTTCGGGAGCCGACAAAAAACACCAGATCTGGTTTCCGCACGGGGCCCTCTGTCTCAGGCAACACAACGTGTTTCAAATCTATCGAAGGGTCGTAGTCCGGTCCCAGACACATATTTTCCGCTGTTACGACCATTTTATGGATGATGGTGGTGACCTGCGAGTGAAGCGCCCCAATGGCGGCCATTACGGTCTGCAACGACGGCGCACATTCCACCCGCTCCATATCCTCTCGTGAAGCGACAGATCAGATATTTGACCCCAGAGGTCGACTACTCCGGGGTAACAGGCACAAGCGGGGCCGACGTTAACGGTGGGCACCAGTCATTCTCACGGTCTAAACACCGTCGCCGCCAGAAAGGATCCAGGCCCGTCGACCCCGGGGGCTCTGCAGGGTCTTCGGGCGACGGACCCCCGTCCACAGCAACCGGTGCGTCTTGCCGCCGTATCCTCACAGGCACCCTTTTAACATGGTGCAAGTGTGCCCGAATTACAGGCAGGATTGATTTTGTGCAGGAAGGGGCAAATTCCTGAACAAAAACAATCTGAGACTTTTTTCCCTCTTTCCATGCAGAAAGAGTAAAACAATAGGAAGAAAAAGATATTTTGCAACGTTACGCCTCTGCTGGGAAGGTCCCAGGTCTACAAGTTTTGATAAATCTGGGAATGCGTCTGAATCCATGGGTGGATGCTTGGGAGGACCCACGCTCCACTCCTGGAATGCAAATCAGCAACTTTAGCTGCATTGTATTACTTCAGATTTACCAAACCATGCAGGGCCAAGCAAGGTGGCCTTGCATGGCCTGGTAAATCTCATTATATGTTTTGCTTTGCCCTGCGTCTTCTAGCGTGGGGCAAAAGCGACAAAAAACCCTCGATAAATACGCCCCAAGCAGTATATCAGTGCATGATATTTGAAGTTGCACTAACTGCCTGGGCTGTCAGTTCTAGTTTAAAAAGGCATTGGTCATCGGCAATCGAGGCACTTTTACAGCCAGCAGTACATCGAAGGCTATGCAGTACTTTGAGGAAAAATGAATTCAGGGAAGACAATATGATGCATTTGGAAAGCTAATGTCAACAAATTAATATCACTGTATTTCAAAAGTATATTTTGAAACTTGTGACTAGAATTAATATTTCAATGAATCCTACCTACCAGAATAAACTGATCTCATACTTCGGTGTATGATAACAGTAGAAGGGTTCATTTTCATTTTCTTTATGCAGGAGCTGTAGGCAAAATGCTAAAAGTGTTTACTCGTAGTGTAGAGTCAAAGACTTAAAAATTGCACTTGTCAAGCAACAAATAACAGTTTTTTCATGAGAAAGCAAAGTACACATGAAGATCATCCCACCATCACAGAAGAACAAGGTATTTGGTAACGCCTTATCTGGTAAAGACTCTATCTAACCGAAGATTCCTTACCTTAGGATATTCCCCTGGCATCAGGCTGGATCCAGAAATTTTCAAGCAGTAACTCTGTGCACCAGTAGGTAGGTGGTTTGTTTGGCTCTGTGTTAGGGTAGTCCGTACCGAAGTGACATGTGTGGTGCTACCCCAGCACCCTGACTTCAGTTTCTTTTCACGACTTTCCACGCCAGGAGTGTGGAGTCACAAGGAAAACTAACAACTGGTGTGAATGTCTAAGGTCCTTAGAAGGGTGTAATCAGTTTGCAGAGTGCAGGGGATCAGTAAGGTATCAGTGACTAGAGTCTCTACCAGATAAAGCGTTACTGAAGGTAAGTAACTCACTCATCTGATAAAGACTTCTAGGTGCAGACACCTTACCTTTGTTATAGATACCCAAGCAATACCTACCAGGGGGTGGGTCTGTAAACAGATTAGACCAAAATGTCCTGTGACTGAATAGGCAAAATGCCCATCATGAGGGACCTGACTGTCCAGACTGTAGTACCTGGTGAACGTGTGTAGTGATGCTCAAGTTGCTGCCTGACAGATTTCCAGGACAGGGGCTCTGCTAGTTAACGTAGTGGTCGTGGCATTGGCTCTGCTGGAGTAAGCTTGCAAACCCTGGAGGTTGCTTTTTGGCCAATGTGTAGCAGATCTTTATGCAGTACACAAGCCATCGCGAGATGGTCTGTTTCTGCACTGCCTTCCCTTTCTTAGCTCCGACATAACCTAGAGTTGATCGTCTACCCGGAATGTGATCGATGTGGTACAACATTGCTCTTTTTGGAAGCTGACGGTGGAGTCTCTCCTCTTCCTTAGAAGGATGAGGCGGGGAAAAGAAGGTAGGCAAGGTGATGTTCTGGCCTACATGAAAGTTTGTCACAACCTTAAGAATAAAGGAGGTACGAGTCCTCAGAACCAGCTTGTCTGGGTAAAAGACGGTACAAGGAGGGTGAACAGAGGCTTTTACTGACCCTCCTGGTCGATGTAATGGCCACTAAGAAAGCCGTCTTGGGGTTACCAGAAGTAATGTCTTGTTGTGCAGTGGCTTCAAAGGCGCACAGATGAGTCACAACCAGACTGAAGTCCCACGGGGGCATGATAAATGGTGTTAATGGAAACAAATATTGGGGACCTATCAGGGTCCTAGTCACAACAGGTGACTTGAACAAAGAAGGGTGGTCCTGCAACCATAGAAAAGTCAAAATGGCTGATACATAGCGTTTAACTGAGACCATAGCAGAGCAATACTAGGCCAAAGACAGCACAACAAGTAAAACTGGGAATGGAGGTGCAGAGAGAGAGTCGATATTCCTGAATGCACACCTTGTTACAAATTTGTGAGAACTGCAGGCGTTGACCATTGTACATGCATGCCTGGCTACCAGAATAGCATCGCAGATTTCAGGAGAAAGATTGAAACCTGGCAACTATTGCTGCTCAATCTACACGCAAGAAGGCAGAGGGTGCGCAGGTTTGGGTGCAGGACCATCCCCTGTTGCTGCAACAGAAGATCCGCCCAAAGAGACAGTCTGAACAGTCAATCAATCAATCATCAGAATTTGTAGAGCGCACTACTCACCCGTAAGGGTCTCAAGGCGCTGAGGGGGGAGGGGGGGGGGGGGGGTCGCCACTGCTCGAACAGCCAGGTCTTGAGTTGTTTCCTGAAGGAGAGATTGTCCTGGGTCAGCCGAAGGTGAGTGGGGAGGGAGTTCCATGTCTTGGCTGCCAGGTAGGAGAAGGATCTTCCTCTGACGGTGGATTTCCCAAATCGTGGGACGGAGGCGAGGGCGAGGCTGGCGGATCAGAGCTGGCGGGTGGGTGTGTAGAATGTGAGACGGCTGTTGAGGTACTTAGGGCCCGTGTCGTGGAGAGCCTTGTGTGCGTGGGTGAGGAGTCTGAATGTGATCCTCTTGTTGACGGGGAGCCAGTGAAGGTCTTTCAGGTGGGCAGAGATGTGGCTGCGGCGAGGGATGTCCAGGATGACTCGTGCTGAGGCGTTCTGGATGCGTTGGAGTCTTTTCTGAAGTTTGACTGTGGCACCAGCGTAGAGGGTGTTCCCGTAGTCCAGACGGCTGGTGATGAGGGCCTGGGTGACCGTCTTCTTGGTTTTGGTGGGGATCCATCGGAAGATCTTTCGGAGCATGCACAGGGTGTTGAAAGTAGGATGAGGAGACGGCGTTCGCTTGCTTGGTCATGGCGAGGGAGGAGTCCAGGATGAAGCCTAGGTTGCATGCGTGGTCCATTGGTTTGGGTGCGCAGCCCAGGGCTGGTGGCCACCAGGAGCCGTCCCAGGTGGAGGGAGATGGTCCGAGGATGAGGACTTCCATCTTGTCTGAGTTCAGTTTCAGACGGCTGATCTTCATCCATTCTGCGACGTCTCTCATTCCTTCCTGGAGGTTGGCTTTGGCGGTGGCGGGGTCGTTGGTGAGGGACCGTGGTTGCGCTCAATAACTCAGGATACCAGATTCTCCGTGCCCAATCCAGAGCCAAAAGAATATATCGGACTCTGTTGTTCCTGATCTTCTTGAGAACTCTGGGCAGGAATAGAATTGGTGTAAAGTCATAGAGGAGGCCAGACTTCCACTCGAGGCAAAAAGCGTGTCTTGGTGATGCTGCCTTGAAAACTCCAGCATGCAAAACTGCTGACACTGCGCATTCTCAGCAGCGCTGAACAGGTATAACCAATGCCCTTTCCACTCTTGGAAGAGACCTTGCGATACTGTCGGATAGAGACGTAATTCGTGATCCACTAGGTATTGACGACTGCATTCACCACCAACAGCTGGATCCTCTTCCCGCGTGAACCGCGCCCCCTTCCAGTGCCACGCCTCCCCTCTGCTAATTTGAACTTAAGCAAGCCCAGCAACGCGCACCGCGGGACGCGCGGGTCGGAGCCCGGGGCGAAGACCGGGCAAAGAGCGGGCCGTTAGAGGCCGTTCAATGACGTAAGAGACTGGACTGGGCCACCTTTCTTATTTCCCCATCTGGTTGTACCCCCCTCCATCTTGCTATTACCATTATCATAGTTTAGCAATAATGGTCGTTACTAGGGGAACCAAAACCAAAGCTCCGGGTAGCGTGGGCAAATTGCTTGGTCCTATGGACGACTTCATTACGAAGGCGAATACGTTCATAGACCAAAGCATTTCACTAATAGAAGAAAGGGTCTCCTTAGACCTGGCATTCGCCAAAAGATCCTCTTTGGGGAACTTGGCGGAGGCTAGATCACCTGCTGTAGGAGCCCCGAACGCTGAGGTAAACCAGAGTCGAGAGAGACGCAGTTTACCTAATACAGTTGACTTATCAGTGTTCCACCTTGGAGACTCACAGCTTAGCTTTGACCTAGAAAAAACACCGGACCTAGTCCCACAAACCTTACCACAAATCTCGTCCATAGACAAAATGATAGAAAGGGGAAGGAGGGAGGGGGCGATAAGTAAGAAAAGGGTTCCCCTTAATCACCCAATACCAAACAACCCGACCCACATACCTAGCGCCCCACAACATCGAGCGGATAGAGTAGAACAAATAGGAGTCCCAGTGTTAGTCCATCACTCAGAGAATGAAACACCTATCCTGGTAATCTTGGATTCTCCAACCACCACACAAACACATAAGGGTCCACGTGATACGGAGGACTCCCAGCTACTACTAAATAAGATAGCTAACATATTTAAACAATCTTTGCAACCCCTAGAACAACGATTAGCGCACTTGGAGTCACAGATCCTAAAACTCGTAAAAACCCAACAACCCAATCATCTTGCAGGGCCACAAAAAACAGGGGGAAATAATAATAAAAAACCACATTCCATAAAAACAACAAATGTTAATCCGAATCCATCTAACCCCCAAAAGAAGACTCTTCAGATAACACTCCCCAGTCCCACCCCTACCAACAATACACCAAAGCCAGCTAACATATCACATCCAACTACTACATCGACTATACCTAACAATCCAACAAACACTACCTTACTGACCTCGCCAGGACCACCAATCACACCTGCCCCAAATGTTGAGGTATCTAACAAAACTGCCAATAAAACTATAAACAAATCATCTATCAAAACTCCGGTCCCTCAGATTTCAGTTCCAAACCCCTCGTCCGTCAGGCCCAGGAGAAACACTGCCAAAAATCTAGGCCAGTCAAGAGCTCCAGCAGATTTTCCACCTGAGGCCTCACCGTACGTAGTGGTTATGGCCGGCGTTCCCGAGTTAACAGACCATAACTCGGAACCTGGCTGGTCTTTAAAAAAAAACAAGGCACAGCATTGGTTGCAGACCAATCGTCCGATCCCTTCAACCTGGCATGGAAGGATTAGATCTATTTCCAGGGTTCCATGGGTGGGCAACACCAGAAAAACGATCCCAGGGGACTGTATAGTGATAACTTTCGAGGACCCACGCATAGCAGACTATATTTGCTCCTGGGAAGACATCTCTTCAAACGGAGGTATTAAAATTAAGTCACTTTCTTTTTTTCTACCCTTTTAGACAAATAAACGGACCTCCCCAGGAACAAGAGCCTCCTTGGCCCATCCCACTCCCTCGACAGGATGATTTAGTGAACACCAGATATTATGGTCCCCCTAGACTCTACGATCCAGATTATTCCTGGCACACAGTGGGACCACGTTACCAGGGGGGAGGTTGGGCAGATAGGAGACCATACACACAAAGGCAGGTGACCAGAGATCAGCCCCGGTGGGACCCTTGGCATAATATCCCGCTGTTCAACAGGTATAGTGGACTTGAAATGGTCGATTGACCATCAAAAGAAAGCGTACCCACCAATTTGCATGTACTTTCTAGCCCTGGGAATCTGAATGTCTCTTCGGCACCCACGGACGCCGAAGCTACACCCAGAGCAGAACAACTAAAAGACGTGAGTCCTCCGATCTATATACTCTATTGGAACATAGCAGGCCTTCGTTCCAAAATTGAGGACGGGACCGCACAAAATTTTCTAAAACCTCATCAAATAATCTGTCTCCAGGAGACATGGTCAATACAAGAGCTACATTTACAAGGATATAAAACCTACTTTGTCCCAGCACTAAGTAGCACAATGGGAAGACCCAAAGGTGGGTTAGTAACCTATATAGCGAACACCTTACCCCACCTAAAAGTAGCCAGAATTTCTCAGGATTCTAATTATCAAATCCTTTCTCTCTCCTTTGCAAATAAGGAGACCATCTTCTTAATCAATTTATATAATAACCTTGAGGAAGACCAATTCATAAATCTCCTCAGTAATCTACACAAGAGATTAAAACAATCTTATCAATGGAGATTTAATCAGGGGATAACCCACTTAATATGGGGAGGAGATTTCAATCTCCATCCATGTCTAACGACTAATCCACTCTGTTGTGGGATGGTGGATGAATTTGATGCCCCATTAGTACACTTCACACATAATAAAGCGGGGAATATTCTAAACGCTGTCCTCTCGGACTTGGATCTGCAAATTGCTAACCGCCAAAATGCAGATTCTAACCTACTTAATCCGACCTATATGGGTAGAGGCCATCACACAACAGTTGACTATATCTTTTTATCTCCGGGTTTGACAGGCATAGTGAAGGATTTTCGGGTCATTGATAATCTACTTAGTGACCATTCAGCCTTAAGGATTAATCTTCAATTACCTGAACTCAAACCCCTAAACTCGGACATAGCAATCACGCTTGCACAGAATAAATTAGAGATTGGTAAACAGAACGGTTTCACAATCAAATGGGGAAAAATCAATCCTACTGAACTCACAAAAAAACTGATAATCCAGGCATACCCAAACATCTTAAAATGCCTGGATCTCTCCTCAAGCTATGAGGAAGTTCTAACGAACTTCAATCACATCTTAGAGTACATTAAGGATTTACTTCTGCTAAAACCCAGAACAAATCACCCTGCAAAGAAAAGATGGTTTAACCATAACTGCGCAACCGCTCTAACCAAACTAAAATCAGCACTTCATAATAAACCGAGGGACGCAGCCCAAATCCAACTCTTAAGGCGTCAATACATAGGGGAACGAAAATTGAGAATTGCACAATTAAAGCAGAAACTCTGGGACGATCTTCACAAGAGTGCTGTATCAAAAAACAGTGAGCTTTTCTGGCGTACTGTCAGAACCCCATTTCTCTCTGACACCGGCACCCCTAGAATAGAAGTTGCCATAGATGAGCACACATGGGTTGCACACTTCTCCAAGATCTTTAAAAGTACTCTACCCACAGACTTATTGCCCCCAAAAGTACAGTATCCCATTCCGCTCCTGTTCGATATTCCTGATCTTTTGGTAGCATTGCACAAAAGCAAACTGGGCACAAGCTCCAGGCCCCGATGGGGTCCCAGTGGACTTTTTTAAAAACAACCTAGATCTCTGAGCCCCCACCCTAACAAGAGTGTGCATAGCGGTGGCGAATGAGGGAGTTCTAAATTCCTGGACTAAGCCAATAATGGTCCCCATTTTTAAAAAAGGGGACCGCCAAGATGTGCTATCGGCCCATCTCTCTGCTGGACTCGCTCGGGAAAGTAGTGGGGAGAGTTATCCTAGAGAGTCTCCAGCAGTGGAGCGAGGATCGAGGCATTATCTCCGATATCCAATTTGGCTTCCGGGAGGGTTTCGGAACAGTAGAACAGGCCCTCAATCTCACCCTAATAATGGGAAAATATATACAGGCCAAGGTTACCAAGATCTACATGGTCTTTGTCGACCTCTCCGCGGCGTTTGACTGCGTATCGCATGCAAAACTGTGGACGGTCCTAGCACAAATGGGTGTAGAATCATCTCTTTTGGACTTTTTGAGGGAACTCTATTCCGGCGCAACGGCCAGAGTGCGATTCGGCCTGAATGGCGAGTTGACGGACCCGTTTACCGTAGGGCGTGGAGTCAGGCAGGGATGTGTCCTGGCCCCCTTCCTCTTCTCACTCTACACTAATGGTCTGGAGGGGGAGATGTTGAGGGGGGCTCAGGACCTCCCACGCATAAACCAGCGCCTGATTCCCTCCCTGCTCTACGCGGATGACGCCGTCATTCTCGCGCGCACACCACGCGAGCTCCAACTCTCACTGAATAGGTACACGACCTTCATGGGCAATCTGGATATGCGGGTGAATGTGAAGAAAACTTTTGTCATGACAGCAGGAAGGGGGAAAAAAAGAACAAAGGCCATCTACCTCGATAACCAAAAGCTTGAGGTCACCCCCCAATACCCTTACCTGGGCATCATGATAGATGATCATTTGACATGGAAGCCAGCAGTAGATTCAAGGGGACATCTCTTTAAGAGATCAATAGCCGCTCTAACGAGCTTTTCTCAGAGATTGGGAAAAAGGCCCCCAGTGGAGCTATTGAAAATTTATAATGCTAAATGCCAGGCTATCGCCCTATACGGAGCGGGAGTATGGGGATACACCGACACTAGCTCCATTCAGAAGGCTGAAAATGTTTTTCTTAGACTTCTCCTAGCCACCCCGAAAGGTACTTCAACCTATGCCATGCACCTGGAATTAGGAATACCCTATATAGAGGATATAATCAAAACTGAACCAGTGATGCTGTGGCGGCGCATCTGGACATCTGATAAAAATGCGCTGACCCAGTCCATCATTGCTGATTCGATGGCCCTCGACAAATCCTCTAAAGTAAAATGGCTCTCTTATGTAAGAAACTTCTTCAAAGATCTAGGGTTAGTGAACTACTTCCTTGAACCAGAATCTATAATGGACATCTCGAAGAGAGACCTTAAACAATTAGCACTAAGACACTTGGAGTCTCTAAGACTGGCATCTGAATCATTAAAAACTGCGGTAGTCCATGCAAACATGGTACAAATAGCCCCAGGAATTCACCCGTATCTGACACTCCAAATATCAACGTATGAGAGAATGTTAATAACCAGATTTAGGCTAAATACTTTTTTTAGATTGGTTACGTTTCCATCGAAAAACTGTTGGGAAGTTATTCTCCCACCTTGTCCGTGTGATGGACTATCAATACAATCCAATCTACATGTGAATATGCTCTGCGAATTCCATCAACCGCATAGAAAAATCTGGTTACTACCAATATTGAGGAACTGGGGACTGAGACAATGCAGGCCCGCTCTTCTTAGACTCCAAATGCTGGAAACTGAAAATGTCTGTTATTTTGTAAGTAACTTTTTAAAATGCATCATGAAGCACAGGAAAAATTTATAAATGCCCTCATTAAGGATATTCTGAGCTGATTTCCGATGACATTTTTATAATCAATCTTCTTCTATTGTATTAGCTCTCTGTATGAATTTTTTCTAAAATCGTGCGTCTCGACTACATTAGTTATGTAAAAATGTAATGTGTTTTATTAATTGTCTCTTTTATGGTTTTTCCTTTGTGAATAAGCCGAATAAAGAATTTTATATATATATATATATATATATATTGACAACTGAGTTTGTCCACCCTGGCGTTCAGTGAGCACGCCAGGTGTTCAACCACCAGAGAAATGCCCTGATGTTCTCGCCATGTCCAGAGGTGCAGGGCCTTTTGAAAAAGGGTGCACGACCCCACTACGTCCGGTTTGTTGCAAGTACTACCTGACGGTGGTGTTGTCCATGAACACCTGCACTAACCTTTCCTTGAACAAAGAAAGAAATGCTTTCAATGCCAACTGGATCATCCGGAGCTCCAACAGGTTGATATGAAGCAGGACTCAGCCGGAGACTTGAGTCCTCTTATAGCCACCTCTCTTAGAAGGCCGCCCCAGACTAGGAGTGGCACATCTGTCACTACAGTCAGCTTTGGTTGGGGAAGGGAGAATGGTCTACATTGACCCAATCGTGGTTCATCAGCCACCACTGCAGATTTTTTGCAGTTCCCTCAGAGATCTGAAACATGTTGGGGAGGTTCCCCATATGCTGTTCTCAGATTCAACTGCTGAACCCTGATAAGCCAAAGGGCATGTATCACAAGAAGGATGCAGGAGACAAGGAGGCCAAACAGCTGCAGAGTCAGTCTCTTCCAAAATCCAGGATAGAGGCTGAAACATCAGTTCTTAGCCTGAATATCCTGGACTCACTGCACAGTAGGATAGGATCGAAGCTGAACTGTGTTAGGAACAACCCAGATAAAAAAAAGGGAGCATCTGATAGGTGTGACTTTGGCATCTTTATAATGAATTCCTGCAGGAGGTCAGCCATAGTGTGAAGTTGGGGGAGTTCGCCTTCAATCGTTGAGGTAGGGGAAGATTGGAACCCATGACCTCTTCAGACGTGCTGCAACCACCACCATCACCATGGTGAACATTTGAGGTGCACAGGTAAGACCAAAAGGGAGCATGGTGAACTGAAAGTGCTAGTGGCCCACTGAGAACCACAGGTAACGTCTGGGCAAGCAGGAGGGGGGATCTGGAATTAGGTGTCCTGCAAGTCAAACGTTACCATCCAGCCTCTAGGATCCTTGGCAGAAAGGACTTGAGCTAAGGTGATCATTTTGAACTTCTCCTTTGTCAGTAGAGAAGATAAGTAATCGCACGCCTCATCTTTCTATGGCACCAGAAATTTGCAAAAATAACAACCAGAACCTACTTCTGATGCCAGCACCCTCTCGATGGCTCCTTTAGCCAAGACAGCAAACACTTCCTGACAGAGCAAGGAGAGATGGTCCTTGGTCAGCCAGACGTACATGGGTGGCATGGGTGGAGCGGTGTCTAGAAGGGGATGGAGTAGCCCCTTTGGACTATCTGCAAAACCCACTTGTTGAATGTTATATACTGCTAGTGATGCAGGTGATGGCGTATCCTGCACCCCACTGGATGCCTTTGTCGTATGAGGGCAAAGTAAAGGGGTTTGGAGGCTGCAGCTGCTGCTGGGGAGTGGGGACTGGCCCAACTTCTGGCTAGTTATCCCACGTGGTCTATGGGAACCGTGTCCTTGGCCACGAAAAGGCTGAGAAGCCTACTGACCTTGCTGCTGGGAGGAAAAGAATGCAGTAAGCACTTTCCGTAGCCACTAAAGGGGTGAAAGGCAGACTGGGGTTGTTAAGGACCAGGTATAGGCCCAATGACCTGGCTGTAGCTCTGCTATCCGCGTTCCAGCGCTGAGTCCTCTTTCTCACCAAAAAAGGGAGTGCCGTCAAAGGTCATATCCATGAGCGAAGCGTGGACATCTCCCGAAAAGCCAGTGGCTCTCGGCGAGGGCAACCAACAAGGAAATTGCTCTGCCCTGCGAATCTGTCGTATCTAGTCCACATCTGAAGATGAACCTCACCGTGTATCTGCCGTCTGCAATTGCCTGTAACCGTATGGTTCAGGCCTCCTACAAGAACATCAGCAGCACTTGCGCAACAGAGTCTCAGATTGTATTGGTATATCGGTCTAAAAAGCACACAGCGTTCACGGACCACAGTGCTAGGCTGACAGATGAGAACATCGTCTTACCAAAGGTATCCACCCTCTTGGATTCTCTATTCGGTGGAGTGGTAGGGAATGTGCCAGAGTTGAATCGGGAGTTGGAGGGTTGGACCACCAAGCTCTCTAGGGTGGGGTACTGCTTGAGGAAACTGGGGTCTCCTGGAGGGTGGCAATGGCGGCGGGCAATTTTTCTGTGCACTGGAGCCCCTGCCCCTGAGCAGGGCTTGTACCAGGCCCGACTATGACAGCGGTAAAGGCGTCATTAAATAGGAGTAAATGTTCGGAAGGGGCAACTCCCAGTTGAAGCCCCTCTGTTAACACTTTCCTTTTGAGTGCCACCAAGGATATGTGAAGGTCCAAGACATCATGTGACCTTAGCACCACCATGGCGAATGAGGCACTCTCCTCAATAGCCACGGTAGGGGGAGAACAAGCCAGTATTCAGTGAGGTGTCTAACCCACTCGCATCTGCCAGTTCCTCATACCAGTTGTCCTATGTGTCATCTAGGGGATGGATGCTGGGATCCATAAGGGTCATCAGACCTCTCCATTTAGTCTCCCAAGTTTGGAAGGACAATGGGGATGGCGCTGCTATGGGGCGTCAGTGGCACCGGGAGTGCTGGTATGGGATCAGGTGCCAAGGAAGGTTGCGGTGGGTAAAAAACAGGGGAATGATTCAATTCAGGACAAATCAGAGGTGGGAATCCTAATACATGTGAGAAAACAAAGTACCTCTGACACCATAAATCAAGAATTCACTTATTCCCAAAAGATTTTTTAATTATCCCTGGGTTATAATCATATATATTATATTACTTTGTGTTCATTTGTTTTACAAAACCTGAAATCCCATCACGAGACAAGCTAGAACATGACCCACTTGCCTTCTTTTATATACATCAAAAAAGAAAATGTTTAAAAAAAATTGTGATCAACAGTTATATACAGTGCAATCAAAGAAACTTAAACATACAGTGCTTTTTCAATGAAGATATATAAAACAAACACAGTGTTGCCAGACAAAAAATTCAAATTCCATATAACATCCTGAAAGTTACATCAGGCGAAAGGTAGTCCTACTGAATTCTATCAAATGAAAGAGTGCGAAGTGCAAATGCTACTTACCAGTATGCATCTGTTCTTGGCATGTAGGGCTGCTGACATTCATATCTGTGCATAGATCGCCGCCTAGTGTTGGGTCCGGATGATTGCACATTGTTGTCCTGGAAGAGTCTTCGAAGTATCACGAGATAGGTGGCTCCTCCCCTGGACTACAGTGCGCATGGGCATCGCCTCCATCCCCAGATTGTTTTTTAGCCATTGGCAGAGATGGAGTGAAGTATGTGAGTGATGACCATGCTATGAGCATATATATATATATGAATGGATACTGCAGCTGCTACAGGCGCCGGGGAGGAGGGTGGGCGATATGAATGTCAGCAGCCCTACATGCCAAGAACAGATGCATACTGGTAAGTAGCATTTGCAGTTCGAGGCATGTGGGCTGCTGAATTCATATCTGTGCATAGAATACATAGCAGTCCCTCCATTAGTGGCGGCTGCCCGTGCCAGCTGCAGCAGTCTGAAAAAGTGTTTTGAGAACAGCCTGACCCACAGCTGCCTGCTGTTTGGAGTGCACGTCTACACAGTAGTGTTTAGTGAAAGTATGTGTGGTAGACCATGTGGCTGCTCTACAGATATCTTCTAAGGGAATGTTACCTAGGAAAGCCATAGAGGCCCCCAACTTCCTGGTGGAGTGGGCCCTCGGTGGGATAGTGAGAGTGCGCTTAGCTTTAGCGTAACAGATTTGAATGCATTTCACGATCCACCTAGCGATCCCAGCTTTGGAGATAGCGTTTCCCTTGTGGTGTGTGGCAAAAGCAACGAAAAGCTGCTTGGTTTTGCGAAAATCTTTTGTCCTGTCTACATAGTACATCAAGGCTCTCTTAACGTCAAGGGTGTGGAGCATCCGCTCCGCCAGCGTCTCTGGGTTTTGGAAAAACACCGGCAACTCAATTGTTTGGTTGATATGGAATTGAGATACAACCTTGGGTAAGAATTTAGGGTTAGTGCGGAGCACAACCCTGTTAGCATGTACCTGGAAGAAAGGTTCTTGGATGGTGAGCGCCTGCAGCTCGCTAACCCTCCGTAGCGATGTAATTGCTACTAAGAACGCAACCTTCCAAGTCAGAAACTGAAGCTCACAAGAGTGCAGTGGCTCGAAGGGAGGACCCATCAGTCTTGTAAGAACCACATTGAGGTTCCATTCTGGAGCTGGTGGGGTCCTAGGTGGGATGACTCTCTTGAGTCCTTCCAAAAAACCCTTGATAGCAGGGACCTTAAAGAGTGACAGGTGTTGCCTATTCTGGAGGTATGCTGCCATAGCAGACAGGTGAATGCGGATGGAAGAGTACGCTAAATTGAATTGATACAGGTGGAAAAGGTAACAAATGATGTTTTGAATGGAAGCATCTAGCGGGTCAATATTGTGGTTAGCACAGTAGATGACAAACCTCTTCCATTTAGCCGCATAACAAGCTCTAGTAGTGGGCTTCCTTGCCTCCCGAATGATGTTCATGCAATCGGGAGGAAGATTGAGGTAGCCAAACTCTAGGACTTCAGGAGCCAGATCGCCAGGTTGAGCTGTTACGGATCTGGGTGCTGAATGTCGCCATGGCTCTGCGTCAGAAGGCTGGGAGTGAGATGAAGCCTTTGATGCGGTACCACGGAGAGTTCCAGAAACGTGGTGTACCATGGTTGGCGAGCCCATGTAGGAGCAACCAGGATGAGAGTCATCGAGTGCTGCCTGAGCTTGCGTGCCACCAGCGGTATCAGAGGTGCTGGGGGGAAAGCGTACGCAAATCTGCCTGACCAGTTCATCCACATCGCATTGCCCTGTGATTGCGGGTGTGGGAACCTGGCGGCGAAGCTTTGGCATTTTGCGTTCTCCTTTGTGGCGAACAGGTCTATCTCTGGATGACCCCACTTCTGGAAGTACGGTTGGAGTACTGATGGATGTATCTCCCACTCGTGCATTTGATGGCTGTGCCTGCTGAGCAGATCCGCCATCTGGTTGTCCTTGCCCGAGAGATGCTCTGCCATGAGGAAGATGTTCCTCTGAATGGCCCACTTCCACATGCTCTGAGCCAGATGAGACAGCTGTGGAGAGTGTGTGCCTCCCTGCTTCTGAATGTAGTACATGGCCGTCATGTTGTCCGTCCGGATCAACACGACTTTGTTGCACAGATGTACTTTGAACGCCTTTAAGGCCATGAAGATTGCCATCAGTTCCAACACATTGATGTGCATCTTCCTTTGCTGTAGTGTCCATAGTCCCTGCACAGTGTAATGGAGTACATGCGCTCCCCATCCCTGGAGAGAGGCGTCCGTTGTCAGGATAATCTGTGGGACAGGCTCTTGGAATGGTCGGCCCTTGCAAAGGTTTTGTGGATTCCACCAATGCAGAGAGTTGTATGCCCGACCGCTCACCAACACTAGGTCTGTCAGTTGCCCATGAGCCTGAGTCCACTGACGTGCTAGGCACTCCTGAAGCGGACACATATGTAGTCTCGCGTGCGGGACAATGGAGATGCAGGAGGCCATCATGCCTATCAACTGCATGAACACCTTCGCTGGAAGCGAGTATTGGGGTCTGAATCGTTGGATCAGCGCCTGGATACTGGCGATTCTCACTGAATTCGGCTGCGCAGTGGCTGCCAGAGTGTTGATTGTCGCGCCCAGATACTGTCGCACGTGGGCGGGCTGGAGATGGGACTTTGGGTAGTTCAGAGAGAATCCCAGATCGTGCAGGAGATGAATGGTGCGTGACACATGGTCGACGCACTGTTGTTCTGTTTTTGCTTGAATGAGACAGTCGTCCAGGTAGGGGTAGACGTGGACGTTCTGGCGACGGAGATGCGCCGCCACAGTCGCTAGGCACTTTGTAAATACCCTTGGCGCCGTGGTGACCCCGAACGGCAGAACCCTGAACTGGTAATGCTGGTCTTGAATCGTGAATCTGAGATACTTCCTGTGGGAAGGATGCAGGGGGATATGAAAATATGCATCTTTCAGATCCAGCGTAGCCAGGAAGTCCCCCTGCTGAAGCAGAGGGAGTACTTGCTGTAACATGAGCATATGGAAGTGCTCCGAGAGAATGTACCAGTTGAGGGGCCTGAGGTCCAGGATGGGCCTGAGGGATCCGTCCTTTTTTGGGATCAGAAAATACAGGGAGTAAACCCCTGTTCCCCTTTCCTGCAATGGAACGAGCTCTATTGCCCCTTTTTGCAGCATGACTAGAACTTCCTGCTGCAACAAGGTCAAGTGCTCGCCGGACATAGGACGGCTCCTTGGGGGTATGTTTGGTGGAATGGAAGTAAGTTCCAGACAGTAACCGTACTGGATAAGAGACTTGACCCACCTGTCCGTGGTGATGGATTTCCACGCGGGCAGGAACTGCTGGAGTCTCCCCCCGACCGGTGTTGTATGGTCGGGGGGCAGTGACAAGACGTCACTGCTTGTTGGCGGTGGTGGACCTGGAGCTGTTGTTTCCACGTCCCCTGCCCTTGACGTTATTGCCTCTGTAGCCACCTCTACCCTTGTTGTTGTATGAGGTTTGGGTGTTACTTTTGTAATACTGTGTGGACTGCGATGCCTGACCCCTTGAGGTGCCTCTGGAGTTGGAGCGGCGAAAGGAACCACTCCGAAACTGCTGAGACTGGAGGGCCCCCATAGACTTGGCAGTGTCTGTATCTTTTTTCATCTTTTCCAGCGTCGCATCCACCTCAGGGCCAAACAGGTGGTCATGATTAACTGTTTGGTTCAGTATTGTTTGAATATCGGGCTTGAACCCTGAAATTCTAAGCCAAGCATGCCGTCTAAGCAACACACTGGTGTTGATTGCCCTGGAGGCTGTATCGGCCACATCCAGCGCACATTTTATGGATGCGTTTGTGATGAGCTTTCCTTCCTGAATCAGCATTTCTCCTGCCTCCTTGTACTGGTCAGGCAAGTGTTGCAGTAGTGACTCTAAGGTGTCATAATGAGCCCTATCATAGCGTGCAAGTAGGGCCTGTGTGTTTGAGATTCTCCAAATATTAGCTGCCTATGCAGCAATTCGCTTCCCTGAGGCCTCGAAGATTTTGGACTCTTTGTCTGGGGGAGGAGCGTCACCAGTGGTCTGCGAGTTCGCCCTCTTCCGAGCATTGGATACAACCAACGAGTCCAGTGGCAAGTGTCCCTTGATGTATGTTGGATCCGAGGGCGCTGCCTTATATTTTTTGTCAATGCGAGGGTTGATGACACGCGCCCGGGTGGGCTCTTTGAAGACCTCCGTTGCGTGTTTCAGCACCCCCTTAAGCATTGGCAGTGTTTTGACTGACTTTTCGGCTACTGAGAAAGTGTCAAATAAAAAATCCACATCCACAGGGTCTGAGTGCAGCTCGACATCGTGGTTAGCCGCAGCTCTCTCGATTAGAGCGTTAAAGGCCGCCGAGTCCTCCGTCGGCGATGTCATGGCCGCAAAAAGCTGCGTGTCCTGGCTCGACTGCGGGTCCTCTGGGTCGCCTCCGGCCGACCAAGGTTGGTGTTCCTCCTCCGGATCCGAGTACGCCGGGTAGTTGTACTCGACGTCCTCATCATCAGCATCGCCTGCGGTGGAACGCGTTGGCGAGTGTTGTAGGGCTTGTAGAGACAGAGGCTCTATAGGAGCCGACGATCCCGCAGAGTCCCTCTTATTCTTCAGAGGGATCCGAAAATGTTCCAACACCGGCTTCGTGGTGATTTTCCTCTTGAGGAGAGACAGTTTTCCAGTATTGGCGTCGATGATGACCTCCCGACGCTCCTCATCAGCAAGTGGCTGGAGCCGAAGCTTCGACACCACCACGGCTGCTTTTGGTGTCAAGACCTCCTTCGATGGCTCGCCCTGTTTCGGCGCGAAAGCCTTCGGCGTCGACTTCGGCGGCAGGGTAAAGCGGATAGGCGTTTGCGCCTTCGCAGGCTTCGGCGTGTGCTTCGGCGCCACGTCGTCCGATTCGGGAACCACATCGTCCTTCCGTATCCGCTGCAGGGATTCCCCTACCTTCTTCGTTAAGGCCGGAGAGGGCTTGACCGGCTCGAGCGATCTCCCCGAGTCGGGAGTCGGTTCGATGAAAGGCACCTTCTTCGGGGCCGACACTTGACGCGCCTTGTCTCCAAGGGCCGGCGCCGGCCGTGCCTGGGTTGCGGCGTCGCCTTGACGCTTCTTCGGAGCCGTCTTCGGGTTTTCGACCCCGACCGTCGTCGGCGCTGACGCAGCCGCGTCAGACAACTTCGCCTTCGGCGTCGACCCCGATGTTTTCGGGTCGGCCATTTTGGCATGGCTCTTCAAGTCGGCCATTTTGAATTGTTTGGAAGTCGACGCCTCCAGACCCTTCTGCACCACCGCACCTTTCACTTTCGGTTTTGAAACCAAGGAAGCGTGGCCCGATGGCTTCACTTTCGTTTTCCTGGACGTGAGTGTTGCCTTAGAAATGTCCGTGACCGGGCCCGGAGGCGGGGCTGCTGGACTTATAACAAGGTCTTGGGTAAGGCCCGAAGGCGATCCCTCGACCTGGGCCGCATGAAGGGGATTGACCCCTGAGTCTGGTTGGGGATGCTCCTCCTCCGAGCTATCCCCCACGGTGGCAATAGCCCGATCGTCGTCCCCTACCTCGTCGGCGACTTCGTCAAAGTCCTCATCACCCGCGTCGTAGGCATCCCCTTCGGACGCGGGACTAGAGTCCGAAACTTGTACGTCGTCGTCGTCTCCAACAGATTCTTCGAATATGTTGTCTGGTGGGGGTGCCGGGGTAGCCGATAACTGGGCCTGGAGTCTAGCGGCCCGACGAATCTTGAGAGTTTTCTTGCACCGGAATTTCGAACACGCCATGCAGCTGTCTTCGTCATGGGCCGTGACAAGCATTTATTGCACACGGGGTGCACGTCGAGGTGTGGATATTCGGAGTTACACACCGGACACTTCTTGAACGGAGTCCGCTCCATAGCAGAAGTGTAGAGTAGGCCCGTCCGCGCCGAGAGCACGCGGAAGGGCAGCAAGAGTTCGGAGCTGAGAGTCAGACAAGAAACCCGAACGAAACTATACCGACGCTCAGCCTAAAGACCTTTTGGTCTCGAGTAGAAAAGTTGAACAACTATCGGTTCCGACAGAGGGAACCGAAACACATCCGAACCCAATGGCGGAAAAAAACAATCTGGGGATGGAGGCGATGCCCATGCGCACTGTAGTCCAGGGGAGGAGCCACCTATCTCGTGATACTTCGAAGACTCTTCCAGGACAACAATGTGCAATCATCCGGACCCAACACTAGGCGGCGATCTATGCACAGATATGAATTCAGCAGCCCACATGCCTCGAACACCGGTTTTACTTTCCTGTCCTCAACATAAATTACTCTCTAAGCCAAGGAGAGGTCAAAAATGATAATCAGAACTCAATGATATAGCCCTACTTAACGGGCTCTATTGTGTCCAATTTTAGGACCTAGCTTCTACTCGGTTCTGTATGGAGCCTCTCTAAGGATAGAACCAACACGTTTCGACCTGCTAAATGGCACGTCTTTATGGGAAGGTCTTCATCAGGGATGGAAAGTTTTCAAAAAGGACTTATATACCTAGGTGAATTAAAAACATGAAATTAAAACTACCGTTATTATCAGTGTCATGTGCACTATTTTACAAATGTGAATCTATTGTGAAATGTGAACTAACACATACCATGTATGTATCTTGTAGAGCGAAGCAGGGGAATTCCTTTGTCTTTGTTGTTTTCGCACCAATGTGGCATATGCTGGAAAAGGCAAATGACTACGTGTTAACTAAAAGGACAAATCCTATTCTTGGTGTTATGAGCGATTTACTAATATTCTTTAGATGTGGATTATTCTGATTGTATCGGGGGAAAGGCAGTGACATTATCGAGTCAACAGTGACTATCAGAGATATACTTAACTGAGAGCAGTGCAACCCTTTCGCTTCAGCGTTTTATTACACCGAGGGCATCTTTGGCTGCAAAGTGATTGGGTAGAAGCACCCGTGCCGCCACACAAGTGCTGCATGCACTGTGCGCATTACATGGTTTTTAAACAAGTTTTCCCTTATCTCGTTTGCTCCTTCAAATACGGTAAATTGTTAGGCCTCCGCCAGGGTTCCAATTCCAATGGAAGAAATCCAGGTTCTCAATTTATTACGCCGGCGTGCAGCGTGTTCCTGTTGTCTTCAATCTCCTCTAGCAGACGGGCTTCTGTATTCTCGGCTCGTTGTTTAACAGCAAGACACCACATGTCTGTCTTCTGTTCAATTATTACCCAGCATGGGAGCTGGTATAGCACTTCCGCTTTCGGGGCCGGAACTCGGGTTGCCTGACCTTGTCCCGTTTCCGGTTATTAATTTCCATATTTCCTGACATCTCGAACCGAATTGCCGGTTCGATCCTGCTGTGTGACTTGAAAGTTATATTAACTACAATCAAATAAAATAAAACTGATCTTGCATAGTAAACATTTCACCTGCAGTAGTACTGTTGTTCACTTGTTTTAGATATGAATCATTAAGTTGGAATATTAGTGAAAAGAGCAGTCCACAAGGATATACCAACTTGCTGGTTTTGCCCAATTCCAAAGTTGGATGTTTTATTGACTTGTAATGCTTAGCCACTGGTGGCGTTTCTTGAGGAATAGATCAGGAGGAGGAAAGAGGGTCCAACAGCCTTTCATAACCCATGGTTGATCTCACTCATCTCATTAAGCCCATTATCAAATGTGTTTAGATACATGATAGTTTTTGGCTCAAATCTTGATAGGAGGGTGTCAATGTTGTTGCCCGACACATGCTTCAAAATAGTCCATTTTATTTTGTCGGTCCATGATGGTATTCTAAGCAATGTGCTACTATTGGTGCTCTTGTGACGCTGCATCTTATTTTGGAGCAATGTAGCATTATTCTTTTTTTGATTGCCTGGGTAGTTTTTCCAATGTATGCTTTAGGGCAAGGACACACTATGCAATATATTACATTATGGGTATTACAGTTTGCAAACACCTCATGCTTTACAAACGTCTTGCCATATGTAAATATGGAACCTTCTATAGTGCTTGCGCAAGATGAACAGTTCCCTCATCTTTTATGCCCTTTGATTGGTGGTAACAACAGTAAATTCCGAATTGGCTGGCTGTTCTTTTTTTTCATAGTGTTTGCCCGAACCAATCTGTCTTTTATGCTCCTATTTTTCTTAATTGCAAAGATCAGAGCCTCTGCCAGTGGTTCCAGTGCTTTCACTCTGTTCCAATTCTTCCGTCCAATTTTCTTGACATCATTTGTACTGCCAGAGAAGGTGGTTAAACATACTAGGGGTAGACAGTCGCTTTTTTCTTTTCGTACAAGCAATGACTCCCTTGGCGTGTACCAAGCTCTCTCCATCGCCCTTTTGAGGAGTTTTCTTCGATATTGGCGTTCAACAAGTGTTTCCAAAAGTATTTTGGCATAACAGAAATAATTGTCCTTCATAGTGCAGTTTCGTCTTGTCCTCAAGAATTGGCTAAATGGCAGGTTTTCACGAAGGTTCCTTTGGTGAAAACTCGAGAAATGGAGTAGAGTGTTTTTATCCGTTTTCTTTGTGTATAAAGTTGTACACAGGATACCATCTTCGTGTTTTATTAGGAGGTCCAAAAAGTTCATCTCCACATTATTGACATTGATCGTAAACTGGGTGTCTCTATTCCTGTTATTCAGCCAGGTTTGGAACTCCATCAGTTGTTCTCGTGTCCCTCTCCACAACATAAAACATTGTCAATATAACGATACCACATTTTTAAGTGGCCGTCGTATGGATTATGGTTGTAAAAAGTAATGCCCCAGTGGGCTGCAGAACCAGCGCGGCACGTCGTCATCTCTCCTTCGCTGCAGTGCCAAATAAAAGTCCCGACTACGTGCTGCCCAGGTTCTGCAGCCCACTGGGGCGATACTTTTTACAATAACAGAGCAGTTTGACTGGGCCCACTGGGGGTAAAGTTGCTCCTTAAACAGGACTACAGGTACCAGCATGCTGTGTATTTACTCACCTGGGAACCCATGTGGGACTAATTGATGGGCGGTGCGCATGCAGTCAAATGGTGCCTGGGAGCGGTTACTAGTCTGCTGTATTTGCTTTCCACTGAAGAAGGAGCTGTGATGGCTCTGAAACGCGTCTGGAATCGATTTTAAAACTGACAGGGGAGGCATGTCTTTCCTGAATAAATGGTGAAAACCAGCTTGCAGTCGGTGTATCCTTGCCTTAGGGCACTTTGTTTTGGAGATATATATATATATATATATATATATATATATATCTCAGGAACACTCCAATCTTCACAATATAAGAAAGGCACTGACTCCGTGAAATTTCGAATTCCAAATAAGTTTTATTCCACTTTAGGCTGCTTTGACGCGTTTCGGCGGTTAGGTCCCGCCTTGTTCACTATATTTCTGCATTCTGTGACTCAATTTATACCCCTGTGACATTATATTACATCATGAATGTTTGACTCTTTTTTCACGGTATATTGCAGCTTGTTTCACATTTTGACTGCCCTGTTGCCATGACTGTGCTAGCAACGCTTGGTTTTGACAGACATAGAAGAGTTCTTGAGGCATGCACATTCCTACATAACGTCATCATTGCTTGCACGTTTTGCAGTTACTATAGAAACCTCCCCGCAATGACAGCCTAGTGATTCCTTAATTCCTTCCAAAGCGCCTGGCTGGTGTGGTTCGGCGGTCCCTGTGTGCGGAGTTTTTCTAACAGTGAGTTTTGCCGTGTGTGTTTCACAATTAAACGGGCTCCTTGAATTACGCGCAGTTAATTGGCGCTTGTGTCCCGTCATGTATTGTGAATAATCACTATGTATGGAACAATATCTTGTGGTTTGGTTAAAATATTAAACTGTGGAGTGGGTTTGGGGACTAGTGCCTAGGGTGATTCCGGTGCGTCATGTATCGGGCCCATAAAAATGCGGAGGCCCCAGGTTTATACCCGTGTGTAGTGTAATAGCCTAACTATGTGTATCGCATGCTTATAGTGCTTGGCTATTTCAAAGTACCGCTGGCGCTTATCCCTCTTCTCCAAGTGGACTAAACTGGGAAACTCTGATAGTTATGGTATGGTATAATTCTAGAATAGTGGTAGATTGTACTAGGTTAACGGCGCCACTGGGAGAGTTACACTTTTCTTGTATGTAAGTAATTGGGTAATGATTTTAACGGTGCTAAAAGGAGAAGAGAACCACTTCCCTCTTCTGGTTAGGCTATGCCACAGACGTTTGTTACTCCCTAGCACACGTGTGGTATTTTAAACAGTTAAATACAGGTGTTTTCACATTTCACTTCATACAGCAATCAAAATAAATTTCTAGATCCTTTTGTTCAGGGTTTTGTCGTTGTTTAATGAAGGAGACGTCACAGCCAACACGTGTTTCGTCGTACTGGGGAATGTAACCCCCGACTTTTTCAAGGCTATTCTTCGTTGCTGTAGTTCGTTGTTGATTGAGGTGATACTTCCAACCCTCAATGGGGTTCTGGTATGGCTATCGTTGTTTTTTATTGTTCCAGCTTCTTTGATGTGAACACCATATAGTGGTTCACTCTCTGCTAGCTTTTCGTCAGGTTCCTCGCGGGGATTATAATACGTCCCTTCTGCTTCGCGTAAGAGGCACTGCCTCTTACGCGAACAACGATAGCCATACCAGAACCCCATTGAGGGTTGGAAGTATCACCTCAATCAACAACGAACTACAGCAACGAAGAATAGCCTTGAAAAAGTCGGGGGTACATTCCCCAGTACGAAAAAATAGTTATGGTATGGTACCCTAATGGATGTGCGCTATGAATGTAACTATGATTTTTTACTCCACCTGTGTTTGTCACACGGAATCTTTCTTTTACTCCTCATTTAGATTAAAATGCATACAAATATACATATTTTTTAACTCCATATAGGTTTCCCATTGTCAAAAATCGAGAACAATGTTCAAAATTGAGTACACACGGCCAAATGCAATGATATTTAAATGATGAGACGACATGCCTGTCCGTAATAGCTTAAACTACCATTTGAAAATCTCCAGAGTCTAGGGGTGGTGGTTGTGCTCATATGTACAAAGTGATGTGAGGTTAAAATGCGAACAGCAGATGTTTACTGGAATGGAGAACGGGAACTGGGAAGAGGAAAGGAACTATTATTAATGCTCCTACGGCGACTTACAGATGTACGCTAAGAGCCTCATCTGCATTGAGGCCGTTAGGTATCTTGGAGTTTAAGAGGATTATATATCTTGACTCCAATCTCCTAAGTGTTTGGAGACGGTTCCCCCCCCTGATGTTTTTAGGGACACTGTCGATGACAAAGTACGACAGTACCTCAATGTCACCTGCGTGGACCGTATTGATGTGTCTGGCCACAGGATAGGCCGGATCATCATTTGTCACTGCTCGAAGGTGCTGGAGAACTCTCACATGTACAGGGTGAATTGTACTCCCCACGTACCGCTTCCCACAAACACAAACCAAAACGTATACCGCGTATTCCGTTTTACAGGTGTATTTGTCTCTAATGGAATATGGTTTTTGTCTGAAAGGCACATCCACCTTACTTGTGTTTATACCATGCTTGAATGCCTTACATTTTACACATTTTTTGAAACCCTTTTGGTTGGTAAGCCAATCTACAGGTTTTTTGAGGATTGGGGCGTTGCAGACCAGATGATTTCTCATCGATTTGGCTTTTCTGAAAGCAATAGAGGGTCTTTTTCCACATATTTCCCCGATGGCAGGGTCATTTTTGACCAACGGCCAGTGTTTAGTGAGTATTTTCCTGACCTGGGTGTGGTAGGCATTAAAGCCTGTGATTAGTCTAGGAGGCTCTTTGGTTGGTTGGTGATTGTGTGGCAGGGACCTGTTTTTGTGTAAACAGAAGATCTTTTCTGTTTAATGTTCTGCATTTGGTATCTGCTTTCTTGCATGTTTCTTTGCTGTACCCTCTTTATTTCAATCTAGAAAAAAGATTTTCTTTTGCCTCAGTGAGCCCTGTTTTAGTGCTGCAATTTCTAGTCATGCATAAGCATTCTGCATAAGGGATGGATTCTTTCAGATTGTGGGGGTGGAAGCTTTGTGCGTGTAGCACAGAGTTTCCCGCAGTAGGCTTGCGGTAGGTTTGTGTTTGGATTTTATTGTGTTCAGTGTAGAGTTCTAGGTAAAGGAATTGTATGGAGGTGGTATTGGTGGTGCATGCGAATTTTAAGTTCAGTGCATTGTCATTTAGCTGTGCAGCAAATGATTCAGCCTCCTCTTTTGGTCTTTGCCACAGTATAAAAATATCATCAATGTAGCGTTTATACATGACTACATTCTTGGTTAATGTGGCTGCGTGTTTGACTCCTAGTACCTGTTCCTCCCACCAGCCCATGTGTAAATTCGCATAGCTGGGAGAGAAACAGGTACCCATAGCTGATCCTTGTAGTTGTTTATAGTGGAGTCTGTTGAAAAGGAAGGTGTTGTTGGTTAGGCACCATTCTGTCATTTCTAATAACATTTTAGTGTGGTTGTACAATGTTATAGGTCTCTGCCCCAGAAAATGGTTGACGGCTCGTAGTCCGTCGTGGTGTCTGATACTAGTGTACAGAGACTGCACATCCAAAGTCATAAATACATAATCAGTTTCCCATTTGACATCGAAGATTATATATATATATATTCACATGTATAGCAAGTTACTGTATCGCCAATTACAAGGGGTGGCCATGGGGGCCAGCTTCTCCCCAAACTTCGCATGTTTACACATGGGAGCATGGGGGGCGCTGGTCCTCAAAACCACACACAAGCAGGCATATCTGAAGAATGTAGCAGGATGGTATCGATTTATCGATGATTTGCTTTTAGTATGGAGAGGCAGCAAAGAGGATGCTATAAGATTCATCCAAGATATCAATCAAAATGAACTCAACTTAAAATTTACTGCCTCATTTAGTCAGAGTTCAGTAACATTTTTGGGAACTGAACTATATATAGCTAATGGTCGATTGGAAACCAAATTATACCGCAAAACCACCGCGGGTAACAGCATTTTACATGCGGCCAGTGCACACCCCGCACACCTTGTTTACAGTATCCCTATGGGGAGATGCTGCGCATGAGAAGGGTGTGCGGCAATCCCATTGACCTAGAGAGGGCTCAACAGCAAAGCAAAGCTCGTTTTCTAGAAAGGGGCTATACAGAACAGTCAATTGAGAGGGCCAGAATCAAATCTTTGACAAGGACTAGAGAGGATCTGCTAACATAAAATGGCAACAGTGTTCAGAGTGATGTTGAGCCAGCTGAGGGTATTAGACAAACTGAAAAAGAAAAAACCTTCAGAATAATCACTGGCTACAGCAAACAACACAGAGATTTACAAAATGATAAATAAAAATTGGCCTATTGTAACAAGTGATCCAATTATTGGAACCAATTTACCTAAGAGGGTGTCATTAACATTCAGTAGGGCACCCTCTCTTAAAGACCAATTAGTTGACACTAACCTGAGCCAATTGAAAAAAGTACGTGGTGGCAGAATAACAAGGGATTCTTCAGGTGTAAAGCCTGTAAGGCTTGTAACCACGGCGTAAATGTCAAATCAAACACAGATGGGTTCAGTGGCTTACAACACCCTATATCTCAGGTTTTAACATGCAAAACTGAGTTTGCAATATATGTATTGCAGTGTCCCTGCTCACTGAAATATGTGGGAAGTATCAAGCTACCAGTACACAAACGTATCCTCCAGCATTTGAGGGCCATCACCAATGGAGATAATACGTATCCGGTAGCTAGGCACTTCCGTGATTTTCATCAAAGTGTAAACACTTAATTGAAATATTTTGTCATTGACGCGGTCAAGGCTACTAGACGTGGCGGAGACAGAGAAGCCAAATTACGAAGATTGGAAACCCGCTATATCCTCCTACTCGACACTAAGGTCCCTGGAGGATTAAATGTCACTGAAGATATGTATACATGCCTCCCATAACTTAAGCGACCTAACTGTTCTATTTTGGCCCCTTCACAGTTATTAATATCATGAGCCTGGTTCCTACTATTTTTCCCGGCTGGGAAAATAGCAGTATTCTAAATTGGGGATATAGCATTATGCTGATTGAATATATGCTTTCAATATTCTGTGATGATTTGAAGTAGATCTATTTAGCACTTTAGTTGCTGCTGTTTATATGAATTATGTTTCCTAAAAGAAGGGCTAATATCATCTTTTAGACCATAAGGGTCCTCATGCCTTATTAGTCTACAATAAGATGATCTTATTTATAGTTTTATTCACACTAAGGAATTTTTTCACTTGTAGGACAATCAAAGAGGATATTTATAATGACATATTTGTGGATTTGTAGATTTTATGCATATGGGCTTTTTTTAAAACTTAGAATTGTGATAAAACAATGATTTTATAATGTTTTATCAATACTTAGATAAAGAATTGTGGCTGTTTCTAATGTATTTTTTATCTATTAGAAAATGTGTTAGTACGATTGCAGTAACAAGTGAGATTCGCATTCTTTCCACATATTTATTACTATATGAACTTTAATTGTTCATATGAGTAGAACAAATTATTTGCACAGCTGCGTATTTTGCACAGAAATCCAAAGAGACTATTATCTGAGGATATGAATTTTGCACTATTGCGTAATTTGCAGTCAGCCTAAAATGTAGCAACATAATTTCACTGTACTGCCAACCAAATAGACATAACTGTATAGAATAATCCACGTCAAACAGCGTTTCTCTAATTGAATCAAATGATACATATATGATGGGGTATTTGACCGTGATTTATTTTTTTGTTGTTTGGAAAATTGCCCTTATTATTGCTTTTAATCCACAATATTTGGCTTTATTAATGCAGAGATTGAGATCACAGTATTTAACCGCAATTGATTTTACATTGTATTTATTCTCTGTAAAAAAACGATACTGACTCATATAATACCTCTGCTATGTCATCATAACTCCAGTATTTTGTCTATGTTTATTATCAGCCCGATCAGGTGACGTTGTTTTAACTAATTGCTGGCACTTTAAATGAGCGTTCTCTATACTAGAATGTTGTCATGTGAGCAAGGCTCCTCGGAGCCGAAACGTCATGCGGCTGAATTTGCACAAATAAAATCTTCAGCACTTACTTGGTCCATGTCCGTGCTGTCTCTATCGCGGCGCAGGAGATTGTTACTGGTTGGAAACTCGGTTTACCGGATATATATACATACATAAACATGCAGCCAAAAACCATTCAACAGGCTAAGATGCCAAGATTGCATTGGATTTTTCATTTAAAATAAAAATACGTTTATATAGTATATCTGTAAAATAGAACATGCAATTCTCTGGTGTTCTAATATAGCCTTTTATTTTCAAAGAAAAAGACAAGTAATAGCAGGCAATTAGCCAATAGGCTGCATAGATAAAACCACAACAGTAATTAATTGGCGCCATGCCCTTAAGACCTCCCTTCTCTCATCGTGTCCCACAGGTGACAGTTAGGTCAGGTCTTTTTTATGGCGTAACACCATGTGTAGGAATCAAGAAGAAGGAAAATGCTACTATAACAAAAGGTATTAGTCCGGGGAGGCGGGTGGGTTACTTATGACTTTGATGAGTATTCTCCTGGATGAGAACCAGGATTACAGGTAACTACTTAGCCTTCTCTGCCAGGGGATACTCAGCAGTATTCATAAGCACTGGATAGAATAGCCAGCCAATCCCCACAATCCTTTGAAAGAACACCAGTACAGTTACAGAAACTCTAGGGATACTTTATCCAAGCAGGTTCCTTAAAGAGGCTTGCCCAAAGTGAGCATCTGCCTGAGTTTTAAAGTCTAAACAATAGTGGTGAGAAAATGTGTGTACAGATTTCTGTAATTGGAATATTTTTGAAGAAGGCCGTAGTAGAGGCCTTTCCCTTGGTGGAGTGAGACTTTGGTTTACCAGTTAGTTGTCTATTAGCCAGGTGGTAAGACAATGTAATGCATGAAACTATCCATCAAGAGATGGACTGTTTGAAAGATGAAAATCCAGTATGCACAGAACGATAGTTCACAAACAAGTGGTCTGATTTTTTTAGCTCTTTGGTGCTGTCTGGATAGAATTTGAGATCCCTTTTGAAGTCTAGAGAATATAGAGCCCTTTAAGGGTGACTGGAACGGTTTGGAAAAAAGGTAGGAAGAGTAATAGATTGGTTAATATGAAAGTCCGAGACCACATTAGGTAAAAAACTAGGATGAGTGCTAAGACCACCCTGCTTGCATGAAAAATGAGATAAGGTTCTTTACAACACAGAGCTTGAATCTCACTCACTCTGCAAGCAGAGATCATTGCCCCTAAGAAAGCAGTCTTCCATGACAAATGTTGCAGGTACGCTTTATAAATGGGTTCGAACGGGGGGCCCATCAACTTAGAAAGAACCACATTAGCTCCCATGGGGAGAAGGAGATCTAATTGGTGGATACACTATCTTCAAGCCTTCAGGGAAGTGCTTACCCACGGGTATCTGGAAGAAAGAGACCTGTGTGGGAGATTTTCTGTATGCTGTAATAGCAGCCCAATGCTCGTGGATTGTCTCTTAGTCTCTTTCAGAATGATCATACAGTCTGAAGACAAGCCTCGATGTCCATACTGGAGGACCTCAGGAGCAATGCCGGCAATCTCAGAGATGGAAGGCTGCGCTGGAACACCGTCCCTCCGAATTTGGATAGTCGGTCCGGACGGCATCGTAAACTCCTGTGTTGGGTCTCAGATAGCTGAAGAAGGTTCGGGTACCACCACTGGCAGGGCTACTGTAGTGTGATCAGGATCATCCTGGTCTTGGCTCTGTAGAATTTGTTAATCATCAGAGGAATGTGCCGAATTGGTGGAAAAGCGTAAAGTAATGTCACTGACCATTCGATCAAAAGCGCATTCCCTCTGGAGTCTGGTAGATGGAATCTGGATGCGAAGATGCAGCATTGTGCATTGTTGCATCCGCAAACAGGTTGATGTCCGGCAATCCCCATCGCTGGAAGATGTCTTCCGCAACTTCGTTGTTTAACACCCACAGTGTTTGCATGAACGTTGATAGTGCCTGGTAGGTGAATCGCAGAAATGGTTAGCTTCCTTGCAAGCAGCCACTTCCATATATTGAGACTCCTGAGAGGGGGCTCTTGATCTGGCCCCTCTCACTTTGTTCAGATAATACATGGCTGGGGTGTTGTTTGTCTGAATCAACAGGGAGTTTGTCTGGATGGAAGGGAAGAATGCCTTGAGTGCAAGATGTACGGCTCTCAGCTCTAACATACTGATATGATATTTCTTTTCCGCCTCTGGCCACAATCCCTGTACATAGAAAGGGCCCATGTGAGCTCACCAACCCTGGAGGGAGGCGTCCGTGATGATCATCTGCTGGGAAGGTAATGATGGAGCGGCACTCCGTTCAGCAGGTGAGTATGTTTTGTCCACCATCTGAGTGAATCCTTGGCTACCTGAGGTAGAGCCACTGTGTCTTCCAAGCGGTTCGAGGTCTATGACCACTGATCCTCCACAGCCTGCTAGAGAGGGCGCATTTCCTGCCTGGCATTGGGGACAATGAAGATGCAGGACGCCATTGAGCCCAGAAGAGAGGACACTTGTCTGGCTGTGGAGGGGTGTGTGCGGAGGAGAGTGTGGCACTTGTTGGTTATTGAGGATGACCTCTCCTCCAAAGGACACACGCTTGTGCTTACGGTATCCAGAGTAGCCCCCAGGTAATAGATCTTTTGTGTTGGATTGAAAATAGACTTCATGTAGTTGATTTGTAGACTTAGACGGCCCAACACTCAAATGCAGCATTGGAGGTGTCTCTGCAGCGGACCGGGTGACAAACTTTTCAGCAGCCAGTCGTCCAGATACGGATAGATGAAGATTTTCTGCTTGCGTAAAGAAGCAGCTACTACTGCCATGCATTATGAGAAAGTGCGGGCGCTGTTTTTAACCCAAACGGGAGGACTTTGTACTGGAAGTGCTTCGATGCCACCTGAAAACAAAGGAATTTTTGATGCGTTATGAAAACTGAAACATGAAAGTATGCGTCCTGAAGATCTATGGAGCACATCCAGTCCCGTTGAAGGAGTTGAGGAAAAATTTGGTGCAGTGCTAGCATCCAAAATCTTTCTTTGCAGATGAATTTGTTTAAGCGCCTTAAATCGAGTATGGGTCTGTACTCCGGAGTTGGACCTTTATTTACAACCAGGAAGTAACAGGAGTAAATTCCTTGTTGTTATTGGGATAAAGGAACTTTCTCTATAGCGTCTTTTTGTAGTAGAGTATTCACCTCTGGCTGAAGTAAATGGCGTTGATGGACAGACACTCCCCAAGGTCGTATTGGTGTTGGAGGGGACTTCAATATGGGTAAATAGACATTCTGCACAATGTTGAGCACCCATTTGTCTTTTGTGATTTTTCTCCACTCGTCCAAGTGAAACCTTATACTTCCACTCACCGGAGTGTGCAACAGGGATGGGGGAAGCATGTGCTCATTGCTTTGCCCGCTGTTTTGATGAGGAGGGTGTTGATCTAAAGGCCCCTCTTCCTCGTCGACGTTGGTGCTAATGCATCCTGGATTGTTGCTGTTGTGACGACCATTGAGGGGTTTGAACGCTCTCCTGGAAATGCAGACGATCATAAGGCCGGTATCTGCGCCTGAACTCTTTATGTTTTTCAAAGCTGACTGCCTTCAGCATGTCCAATTCTGATTTTACTTTGGACATCTCATCATCGGCATGGGTGCCGAACAGGGAGTTTCCGCTGAAGGGGAGGTTCATGATCCTCCGCTTCACTTCAGGCTTGAGACCTTTAAGCTGCAGCCAGGCCGAGCGCCTGATACAGATGCCGTGCGAGTATCCATGAGCCGCAAAAACGGAAGCGTCAGCTGGCGCGCTGATCACCTGGTTTTGCCACAAGGTTACCTTCCTGTAAGATCTCTTGGAAGTCTTGTTGGTCATCCTTGGGCAGCTTATGGTGAACAATGCAAGAGAATCCCACAGCGAACTGTCGTATCTCCCTAGGAGCATGGAGGGACTAGCCACCTTCATATAACACGCATAAGTGTTGCACATCTTCTTCCCTAGGGAGTCCATATGTTTGCTTTCCTTCTCAGGTGGAACCGAAGAGGAGGCAGCCCATGGACGCGCCTTCTTAGCTGCTGCCACTATTAAGAATCCGGTGGTGGATCTGTTCTAAGAAACAGAGGGTCCCGTTCAGGAGCTTTGTACTTTTTAATAATGTGTGGTGGAGCCGATCCTACCGTGGCTGGAGTAAAAAGAATTGTAGAGCTGGTACAAGCAGCCCCAGAACCAGAGGGAGCAGAGCCCTTGCTGAGGACCTGTGATGGACTGTCTCAAACATTACTGATGAAGAGGTAGCCGGTGTAGGCATTTCAAAGTTCAGCTTATTGGCTCCCCTGCTTAGGACTTCATTGAAGGTGGTCATGCCATCCACTGGAGACACTCTAACTGGCGGTGTAGGAAATAGAGTCGGTGAAAAGTCCCGAACCGAAGACAGAGAGGACGCTGTAGACCAAGAAGGTGATCACAGAAATGCTATATAAACTTATTTTTATTTTAACTGAAAAATTCAATGCAATCTTGGCATTTTAGCCTGTTGAATGGTTACAGGCTGCATGTTTATGTATGTATATGTATATACATGTATATATTTGTATGTTTGAAGGTAAAACTTACATGTTTTTAGCTAGCAATAAAATTAAACTTGTAGTCTGTGAATACCAAAAAAACAGTAAACTTGCATCAAAGTATAAGTTTAACGCTATGAATCAGGACCCCAGTTTGCTTCAACAAACCAGGTGTGTATGATCCTCCCGCTTTTGAACGGTGGGCTAGAGCAGGATCTTGGGATTCAGGCACAGATATTATCAGATTAACTTAACAGCAGAGTGTGATTAAAATCGGGCTAGTCGTGCTTATTCTTTATAGCCTAATGGGTTGTTGGTCACAGAGTGAGGTAGGATATCTATGTTTTCAGGGAAGGTATATGCCCAGGTAGATGAAAACGGTCAGGTGTATTATGAGATAGTTTGACAGAGTCTGGAGGTCTCAACTGAGAATAATAGCCCCTTTCAGTGTGTTCAAGAGGAAGTGTTGTACTGTGAGCATATGTCTTCATGCCAACCCTAGAGAACAAATTGGGTGGTACCTGAGATTGCGCAATTATAAAAATTCAAGGGCCATTTTGATAACTGCTCTATGTATAGACTGGGATTAATTTGATCTTGTCATCTAATGTGGGGCAAGTCTCTAGCCTCAAAAACTACTTTATAAGGAGGCAAGGAGGTCTAGGCGGTTATGACTGAACAATGGCCATACTTACTAAGACTCTTTAATGGAAGGCACAACAAAGAAATGTTTGTCTTTGTTATGAGACAATAGAAGAAGACTTTGAATATGTTCTTAAATCGGGGCACTGAGAAAAAGACAGTGCCCAAGAAGACAACATGTTGAATACATTTCTTAGGGAACTGTGTAGAAACTTAAGTTATCCCCGAGGAAAACAATTCCAAACTTAGATTTAGCTATTTAAACGTGAGCCTAATTTTATTGTCAGCTACATTAAAACAACAGTTAAGAAATGTTGCCTCACCATGACTTTTGTGAGATTATTTCTTGCCTCTTAAGTGTAAGGCAGGAACTGGAAATCCGTGCTTAGAAGGGAATTGGCATCCATTTCCTGGCACTAGAAGCACAAATGTCTATTCTTACATTTTGTAAATGCAGAGATTGATATACATATTTTGTCTATGTTCATCAAGATTGGAGGGATGAGGAAAATTAGTGTCCGTTTCTTTCCCCTAAGTACTAGACGAGGTTAATCAGAAGTGAAAAAGGACACTTGTTACACCTTCTAACCTTCGGTTTAAAGGATGAAGAGTACCCTCAAAAACTCAATGCAATCGGAGGTGCGGTATATATGTTTCATCCGCCCCGCATTGTAGTTGTGGCAGTTATCATCGGGTTATCTTCTGTGCGTAAACTGCCAGCCTCACCCGAGGCACCTCTGGGTTATTTGGTGCAGTGTCCAGAGATATGAGGGTTTCCCCACTATGCAAAGTGCAAAAAGAAAAAGAGAAAAAAGTGATGTGCAAAAAATTGGTTTAAAAAGGGGAAATAGCCCCGGAGATTTATTAAGGGGTGTATTTCCACTGTTTTTTAAAAAAAAGAACTGTACTTTATGTAGACCGAGTTACTTGGTCTATAAGTATTTGTGGAAAAAACGTCGACATGTTTCAGCTCCTTCGGCCCTAGGGGTCTATGGAGCCTTCGTCAGGACTTATACAAACAAAAAACATAGAGATTATACTCACACTATTTGTGCAGTATCAGTTTATCATTTTTCGATTTCTGAAAAAGAGTTACATGTTAGTATAAAAATACATACTTGTAATCACAGTACAATTTCTTTGCATTGGGGGGAACGTAAATAAACATTGTCCTATTGTGGAACAAGGTTAAGTCATGCTCTACTTTCAAAGCAAGGTAGCAAGGGGGAGGGGTTCAGTTGTTGCAGATGGCAGGGAGATTTTGAAATACTCGGCAGGTGTTATGAGTAAGTATATCTTAGGTTAATGCATCAGACCAACGAATAAGTTTGTGTGTGTTGGCTGGTAAAATAGAGGAAAATCACTAAAGATGGATTTACCAGATCCTATAGGTGCAGAAAATTTCATATGTATAAGTGAAATGAGGTGACCCCCGCAGAGTGCAATTGTATATTGTATTGTATTTAGGATGCTTATATTTAGGCATGATGGATGTTTCTGCCGTCCATTCTTGTTATTAAATATGGCTTTGTAACAAACCATGGCCACGGGACGCAAAGAAAACAAATTGCGTAGTTTTTTAACAAGGCATTAGACGATAAGCATAATGCGTGGCGCGGAAAGTAGTTTGTTGAGAGCAAGCGTCCTGTCCAGATTAATCGAGCGCTTTGCCATATACTGAAAAAGTACTTCATGGTATTTTTTTATAGCGTGCAGACTAATCCGTAAGCGTCCTACCTTAATTACTCGAGCGCTTTGCCGCTTCAGGGGAGTTGGCTTTTTAAAGCCCAGAGCTGTTAAAAAAGAAAGGGATAAGTGCTGTGAGGAAGCGCGGCTTTAAAACGTACCTTACCGATATAGCGGGTGGTTCTCCCTCAGTCGCCATTACCCGCGTGTGGGAAGTATCCTGACTTGTGCTGGCTCTGCCCCCGGATACCATTGGTGTTCCGGTAGCTCTGTTTTTAAAGGAGCAAGGTTACAGATTGCAAAGTATTTAAAGGGGCCTCATTATTTACGGAAAAGTACGCCGTATGGGTTCTGGAAATACGGATATGCTTGTATACTCGTAAAAAGGGGGCCTCATTATTTACGGGAAAGTACGCCGTCTGGTTTCTGGGAATACGGATATGCTTGTGTATTCGTAAGAGGAATGCGCATTAACATTTGTTACGTTGGACACACGGTTATAGACAGAATTGTGTGTACAGGGGTGTACTTACAGTTGTTGATGGTTGATTTGACGGAGGATCTACCGTGCAAAATGGTGCCATGCAATGTCATCATTTAAACCATGCTAACAAGTACGTAATCGGTCAACCCACCGCTGCTCTTTTTCATATAGCACCTTTTCTGCATTGTTTGACTTGTCGGTCAACATCTCGATCACTGTCCAGTGTATGTCATCACAGGAATGATTCATTTCTATAAAGTGTGAACACAATTTGGTGGTATTTTTCTTCAGCCTGATGTTACTTTTGTGTTCGCTGATTCTTGTTTTAATTTTGCAGCATGTCATCCCTATATACTGTTTTTTACAGGGGCAGCTCACCATGTATATAACATGGGAAGAATTGCATGTAGTGTGCTGTTTTTGTGTCCATGTGAGACTTTCAGATAGCTGTAGTGTTTTGGAAGCAGACGTTGTCTTGCAGGCTGCACAACTCCCACAAGGGTAATGTCCTGTTACTGGCATCATTGTGGCATCTCTTATTTCTGTTATTAGTTTTGGTTTTTGGGGGCGTGTGTGCACTAGAGTGTCCTTTAAGTTCTTTGATCTGCGGTTTGCAAACCTGGGTCTTGGCCAATCAAATTTGCCTGTGTTCACAATATGCCAATTTTTATTTACAAGTTTCTGTATGGCATATGTTGCTGGATTAAAGGTTGTCACACAGGTTGTAAGGTCAGGTATTGGTTCCTTTTGGTGAGTTTGTAGGAGGCACTCTCTGGGTTGGTTGCCAGCTCTTTTCTTGCATTTCCTGATTGTTTTTTCAGTATAGTCTCTGTTTTTCAATTTTAAGCTGAGCTCCTCTGATTGAATTTTATAATCCTCACTTTTACTGCAATTTCTTTTAAGCCTTAAAAATTGGCTATACGGTAAATTGTCCCTAAGGGGTTTAGGGTGAAAGCTTTTATACGATAAAAGGCTATTTTTAGCCGTTGGTTTCGTATAGGTCTTGGTTTGCAGTATGTTGTTTTCGGTGAAGATGGTGAGATCCAGGAAATCCAGTTTTTGATTATTGCAGGTATAGGTGAAATTGAGCCAAGGGTCCAAGCTGTTAAGCCAAATTATGAAGTTGGGCAGGTCTTTTTTGATATCCCAAATCATAAAAATGTCATCTATATATCTCTTCCAGTATATAATACTGGAAGAGAATGGGTTGGTTTCATTGAGGACATGTTGGGATTCAAATTGGCTAACATACAACCCGGCCACCGAAGGCGCAAAAGCGCTGCCCATGGAAGTTCCATGGACTTGCATGTACAGATCGCCATCATATTCAAAGAAGTTCTCTTTTAAAGCCATTTTGCAACATTGTAGGATAAAGTGTCTTGGTGTGCTGTAGTGCCATTCTTCCATGTAGAGTACATCCTCCAGCATCTGTAAAGTTTCGTCCTGTGGTAGACTTGTGAATAATGACTCGACGTCTAGTCCTACCATAGTCATAGTGTTCGGATCAAAAGGAGTATCCATGATCTGCACTAAAAGATCCCTTTTCCTCACAGCACTTATCCCTTTCTTTTTTAACAGCTCTGGGCTTTAAAAAGCCAACTCCCTGAAGCGGCAAAGCGCTCGAGTAATTAAGGTAGGACGCTTACGGATTAGTCTGCACGCTATGCATAATGGCCATCACCCAGCACCTTGCCGAGCATGCCTAAAAAAATACCACAAAGTACTTTTTCAGTATATGGCAAAGCGCTCGATTAATCTGGACAGGACGCTTGCTCTCAACAAACTACTTTCCGCGCCACGCATTATGCTTATCGTCTAATGCCTTGTTAAAAAACTACGCAATTTGTTTTCTTTGCGTCCCGTGGCCATGGTTTGTTACAAAGCCATATTTAATAACAAGAATGGACGGCAGAAACATCCATCATGCCTAAATATAAGCATCCTAAATACAATACAATATACAATTGCACTCTGCGGGGGTCACCTCATTTCACTTATACATATGAAATTTTCTGCACCTATAGGATCTGGTAAATCCATCTTTAGTGATTTTCCTCTATTTTACCAGCCAACACACACAAACTTATTCGTTGGTCTGATGCATTAACCTAAGATATACTTACTCATAACACCTGCCGAGTATTTCAAAATCTCCCTGCCATCTGCAACAACTGAACCCCTCCCCCTTGCTACCTTGCTTTGAAAGTAGAGCATGACTTAACCTTGTTCCACAATAGGACAATGTTTATTTACGTTCCCCCCAATGCAAAGAAATTGTACTGTGATTACAAGTATGTATTTTTATACTAACATGTAACTCTTTTTCAGAAATCGAAAAATGATAAACCGATACTGCACAAATAGTGTGAGTATAATCTCTATGTTTTTTGTTTGTATAAGTCCTGACGAAGGCTCCATAGACCCCTAGGGCCGAAGGAGCTGAAACATGTCGACGTTTTTTCAACAAATACTTATAGACCAAGTAACTCGGTCTACATAAAGTACAGTTCTTTTTTAAAAAAACAGTGGAAATACACCCCTTAATAAATCTCCGGGGCTATTTCCCCTTTTTAAACCAATTTTTTGCACATCACTTTTTTCTCTTTTTCTTTTTGCACTGTGCATAGTGGGGAAACCCTCATATCTCTGGACACTGCACCAAATAACCCAGAGGTGCCTCGGGTGAGGCTGGCAGTTTACGCACAGAAGATAACCCGATGATAACTGCCACAACTACAATGCGGGGCGGATGAAACATATATACCGCACCTCCGATTGCATTGAGTTTTTGAGGGTACTCACCATCCTTTAAACCGAAGGTTAGAAGGTGTAACAAGTGTCCTTTTTCACTTCTGATTAACCTCGTCTAATACATATTTTGTCATCATAGTATCCCCACTTTGCGTTTAAAGAGGGAATCTTGTGTGTCTTTAGCTGGTAAGGGACACGGCTGCAATTGCTCCAGATAAAAAGCGCAACATGTGAACTAATGACATGTCTAACAATAGAAGTTTAGCCCAATCAATTGACACCCAGCATCTTATTATTAAGATTAATTATTGTCCAATCACTAACCCAAGGGAAAGGATAATCAAACAATCTCACCTGCATGGTTAAGGAGGGTATCAAGTTCTTCTTTGGCCACAACCATTCTTAGCCTGTCACTGCTGTCAATGACAAAGATAATTGCCTGCCCTTCTCTGCAAAAAAAATACATATTTAAGAGTTACTCAATAAATAGTACTGATTAATTGTAACAATGTATTGTACTTTCCTGTGATAGTGTTTTGCTGGTGGTACTACACACTTCCGCTAAGAGTTGCAATATGTAACGTTTTGCACAGTGGATACTACATGCCTTTGCACAACTTGCTTCAGCGCCTCATATTGCACACTGTGCTGCATCCGGTTCTCTTGTAGAGCTGGTCATTAATAAGACCAGCAGCGCATGTAGGAAGTGGTGGGTCAGTAGATAGTGGTAACAAAAGGGATGCTAGGACTAGGGGAGAAGTAGAGTATTTATGTTTCTTGGGGTTTGACACTGTCCTGTCCCCAATTTGGAAGAACAGTTTACAAATGTATGGAAAAGACAAGAGGGGACAGGCTTCAAGTCAACATGTTCAAAAAATGTACTATGCAGGGTTTAGTCTCTGCAAGAATTTCAGTCACTTGAAGATTAGCTTAGCTTACTTGATGCTGTGTGCCAATGTGTGCACTTGCTCAGAGATTCTTAAATGTAAGTTTTGCTAACATAAATGCTGCCAAGAAATTTCACAGGAAGCAAGAAATATTACGTGAGTTATCTTTACGTAGTTATCAGACTAAGGTTAGCAATCTTACCTGGAGGACAGGAAACCCTGATATGTATAAGCAAATACATTTTTGATGCGAACAGAAGCCTTAGCTAGGGACTTTGTAACTCTCACCAGTTTTTTTAGGACACGAAGAGAAGACAAACATCTGATTCATATGGACAAACAGCCAAAACACTGGAGCTTGCAACAACGAGCATGAATACATTAAAGTCTCCCCATTTGATCAAAGAGAAAGATTTCCAACTCATTAGCTTTAAAGGGCTGTATCACCGGACCCATGCAAAACTTCAACGCAAAGTAGTGTATATTGCTGTGTCTCCCGAACACTGCTCTCCTTCTACGGTGCTGCTTTTTGAAAAAAGCCAGCCAGGGGTTTCCGGCATTGCTTTACAGTAATGGAAAGTCTTTAACTGTTATGTCTGCACTCCCATGTCACTGATTGTCTAGACTTTGAATGTATGCAATGTTTTGGGAAATCAGCTTTGTTTCTATTATAGTGCTAATATTCAAAGAATTATTGCAGGAATTCATTAAATTACTTGGTGTGGGTGTTTCTGCTGTTTTCCGAATGGTTGTTCCCATTTGCCAGCCTGCAAATTTACATGCTACCCGAGCACACCTGTCCAAGACCACAAGCCAACTGGCCATTCTGAACATCATGCTAGAGCAGAACAGAGGGGTGTGAAATAGGAACGGAGGAAGACGTCCATGACAGATGAGCCCTTTAATTATGTTTGGACACGCTGACAGATTAGTATTTTATGGCCCCGAAGCTGTGTTTGGCTGGGAAACCGTTGCCCCTCTATTTTCTGATGCTGCTTAACTCCAGACATTCTTAATTATTTATGGCACTGACAGAATTCTCACATACTACACAGGTGGCGTTCTCTATTACAGCACAGCAGTCTTTAGTGCTTCAGTACAACTTATTCGAAAATACCTCTTCCTGGGCCAGAGTTTGACACTTTAGGGGGCGCTTGCTCCATTTATAAAGTGCTTATGCAATTGCAGCGGAAACACTTTGATCAAAACAGAAGGTTGAGTAGGGTACAAACTTGCTATGGCAAACTCAACATTTTTAGGTCTCACCTAGACAGCGCCTGCACTGTTTCTACGAGACATGCTGTATTCAGGATATGGGCTTTATACTCCGCCCATGTTCCACCTATGTATTTTACTGTCTCCTTTCAGTGCCTTTCAGACTTGTTGGTATTTCATTGGTTTATATCTTTAATAGTTCTTAGCGCTGCATCAGCCTCGCTCTTGCTCGTTAATAATTATTTAGGTATGTGGGCTTCAAGTTTAAGTTTCATTTTATATATTTATTTTAATAGATATTGGCTTTAAGTTTATGTTTTTTACAATAAATTAATTTTATTAGCATTTACAACACGCTGCGCTTTAGCTTTACATGTTGAAAGCTAAGCCGCGGCATGCTGCGATTGCTACTAAAGTAAATAAATGGGAAAAAAGGTGGGCCGCTGCCTTTCTTTTCTATTTATTTACTTTGGTAGCAATCGCCAAACACGCCTCTTTAGCTTCACACGTTTAAAGCTAAAGCGCTGTGTGCTGCGATTGCTACAGAAGTAGTCAAGTCAAGTCAAAATAAGCTTTATTTGAATTCCCACGTTAATCACAAAAGCTACATTATTGCATCCATAACAAAGTTGAATAAAAATCAGTATAAAAGATAAAATAATTTAAAAAGGTTTAAATACTACAGTACATAGATGAAAATACAATATTCCAGTACATTGTCAATTTAAATTTTAATTACAGCTGTAGACTGTAGCCTATAGATGTTTCCTACAATTGAGGACGGCACACAGAAATCAAGCATTTGCAGGTACAAGTAGGCTGGACGGCATTGTTTAAGGCACAGCTGCAGTAACAAGGGTTTGCTATGTTTCTTCCTCATCTCAGAAAAATGTTCACACAATAGGACAGTGTGCATAGTGATCTGCAAAGAGATGTCGTCACAAGTGCATTTCCCCAGGTCAGATGACCAGTTATCAACGATGGGGAAGCTGATTAATTGATGGAAAATATCCAAATGGAACTGAATCAGCATAACCTGTGGCGCGCGTTGAACACATTGGGTAGATAAAATTGCAAATTAAAACTAGTCAATATAATCTGATTCCTCAAAATTTCGGAATTTCAGATGCTAATCTTGTTTCCTCTAATAATGATAAGCATTTCTTTTTGAGTACTTTTCTTTGGAGGAAAACCAAGCTCTCAGGATGGTCGAAGTACTCAGGATGACCAATGTCTGCCAGAAGGTTGTGCACAAATTTGAGCCAGGGAACTTTGAAGGTGAGTGATGATCTAAGACAGTCAGTTATAATAGATCGGTTCAGTGTAGTATGCTCAGATGATCAAATGTTGTGCCATAATAACACTGGTTGTATCCTTATCAGGTCTGAGATATAAGGAACTCCTAATTCTGTATAACAGACATAAGTTGCACTACTTTTCGGAACAGCAAGGTTTCTTAGAAAAGCATTTTCTTCTGATTGAAGACTATTACTCTGCCCATGCCCCCCATAGTTCAGACTCATACATGGCAGTGGGTCTACATTTCCCTGGGATGTTTCAATCTTTGAGTACTAGCAAACTGCAGTAGTGCTCTTGTATTTTTAACGAAATGGAGGTGCCTAGATTTTACTGCCCGTTGCCGTTTCCCAGTATGACTGAATACTATCCCCAGGTAAGAGAAAGTAGTAGTGTACTAAATGTATACGCCCTCAATAAATATGTCACGACAAAGAGGGACTGTGTGCCGAAGTTTCATGGCAAAGGTTTTACTGGTGTTAATTTTTGGGCTGGGGTCCCACATAAAATTCACAAATTCATCGACTAGGCCTTGCAGTTCGAGAGGAGTATGAGCCATTAAAACGGTATAGTCGGCGTAAAGCAGAGCCGGGATTGGACGATGGCCTACTTGGGGTAAATCAGCGCACTTGCTTGCCAAGGTATCACTTCCACTGTTGAGACAGAGATTAAACAGGAAGGGGGCAAGTATGCAACCTTGTCGTACTCCTCTTCTTTTATTAAACGGCTGAGTACAGTTACTGTTGAGGCCATAGCGTACTCTGCCACAACCTAGAGCATATAAATCTCTGAGGAAATTTACAATGGTGCACTCAACTCCCAGGCTAGTCATTATGGACCATAGTTTCTCGTGGACCATAAAATTAAAAGCAGAAGATACGTCCTCAAAAACTAAAAACAGGTTCCCTTCCTTAATGTGCGTGTATTTATCAATGAGAAAATCCAAGTTAATGGCCTGTTCTACGGTCCCCAACCCAGACCTAAAGCCGTACTGCAGGTCCGAGAGAATATTATTAGACTCTGCCCAGTCCTGTAGGCGATCGAGAAGAATGCGCCGGCCACCTTCACCATGGATTCTAAAAGGGAAATTGGGCAAAATTGTGTCAGACTATTACAGTCACCCTTCTCATATATAGGGAAAATGGGAGACTCAGGCCAGGTTTGCAGAAATCCCTTTTCCCAACAGGCTCTGAAGAGAAGGGTAATGATGGGGCCCCACATGTCAGTGTTGAACTTGAACAAATCAATGGGGATCCCATCCGGGCTTGAGGCTTTGCCACCCTTGCTTGTCTTCAGTGCTACAACTACTTCATCCAAAGTGAAAACCGCGTAACTCCTTTGGTTGGGGGTTACAGATAGTGGCAGACTCACTAGTGAAGGGTGCAATGGGCAGGGGATTCGCAATGTCGTTCGTGGAGGAATATAAATCTGTGAAGTGGAAAAGCCAAGCAGCCCGAGTAATGGCTATCTCAGCTCGGGGGCAGTCCGCAGGGTCGTAAGATGGAGTATTAATAATATGACAGAACATAATGTTGTCATTAGGCAGACTGGTTTCAAGTAAACGATTCCAGGTATCCTCCTTTAGGCTTTTTGTCGGTTGGAAAATTGACAATTTATATGCAGATCTGCATTCTTGTACCTCCAAGACCTGTCTCAGTTTTTTTGCTAGAGCGAGTTTTACATCTCTAGGTGTTTTTGAACATGCTGAGTCAAACCAGCCAGGATGGGAAGCCCTAGGTTTACTCCGGTTGACGTTGAACCCTTCGCCAATGCCCTTTTTTATGTGGTCGAACGCTAGTATAAACTCGTCTGCCTCCGTGTTCTCATCGAGGCACAGTTCAAAAGCCTCCCTCTCTTTCCAAATTAATTTAGCTAATAAGTTGGGTGGGTCCACCAGGGACCATCTTAATACATACCCATTTCAACAGGAAATATTAATGTTCTGCAAGGTGGTGGCTCTATGTGCGTCACCCCTTATAGTCAAAATATTGATGTTCAGGGCAACACTTTGGGGAAAATGATCGCTAATTGCAATGTCATGTATAGAAAATCCTAAAACCAACTCAGAATAGCACTGGGAGTAAAGTAGAAAATCAATCACGCTGTTCTCACCTCTGCCATTGTAAGTGCAACTCACTGAAAATGGAGTACTAAGAAGCTTGTTACAAAAAGCCAGGTTATGTTTAAAAAGAAAATCATCTAGGGAGTCCCCATAGGCTGAATGGGAGAAGAGAGTAATATCATTATTATTGGGAGACGTCATGCCACAGACCCTATTAGATGGATGCAGGCAGGCGCGAATGTTAAAATCACTGCTCCATAGGATAATTGGGCTCTTGCAATCACCAGGAAAAGCTGTCTCTAAGTCATGATCTAAACGGTTAAGAGCTAGAGTAAATTCCTGAGTACAAGCGTTGTTAATAGCGATAGAAGAGTGTGCAGACATTTGTAGAATGACAATTTGATAAAAATGCACTGGTAGCAATCACAGTTGTGTTCAAAGGAGACAACAAATTCGAAATGTAAATACGCAAGCTCCCTTTGGGATGTTCACTGTTTGATTGAATCGCTGGACAATGATATGTTTTGAAGCCAGTTAGATGTATTGGGTCCAGTGACCAAGGTTCCTGTAGGCATAGGAATGTAAAATCGGGGGGGGGGGGGGGGCTGGCGTGGCTTAGTAAAATGGCCGGCTAGACGTGTTCTCGTTCAGCTCCTGCCCAATGCCTCCATAATCCTTCAAACTCCTGGCACTTTGGAACTTTTTAGCACAGCTCCTGGGGTGAGAAGCCACCCTGGACCTCCGCAGCACCGCAGCAGTGTGGTAATCTGCACCCCGATAGAGCTACGCCCAGTCGCCCGCGGCGGACCCGCCGGAGCCTGCAAATGGTGGCCGCCGTGTTGAGGAGCGAGTGAGGGGCGCCGGAGCAATCGCAGAAGCCCCGAGGGTCGTCGGAGTCCCTGCGTGAGGGGACAGAGCGGAGTGCAGGCCCCAGGCAGGGAAGTGCGGCCGGCCGGCGGAGATGAAGCGGGACCGTTGGGCGGATCGCCGCGGTCCCTTGGCGTCCGCACCTACGTGAGGCCGGTGTGGAGCGGCCTACTCGCGTCCTGGCTGCGGCTGCTGGAGGACACCGGGAGAGCCCGCGGTAAGAACAGTACCAGCTAGGACCGGACTGCCTGGGTGTCGTTTGTCCCCCCTCGTCCCCTGGGGGACGGCTGGACCCGGTGGAACTTCAGGGGTGAGATAATCCTGGACTGCTGGCTCTTGGAGGGGGGCGATTGGAAGAGATAGGCCCTGCACGGCTGGTGAGGTGTGGTCAGCCGATGCCACGGCTCCTGCTGCTTGGGGGAGACGTGAAAGCCCGCAAGTTTGATTACCCATATTGAGGAGAGACCCCCCCTGCCCGTCCTTGCAGCGCGGTGCCACGGAGGTCCCCGATTCAGTGACGGGGTGGACCGGTGGGTAGAGGATCCGCGGTTGCCCAGAGAGCGAGACTTTGGAGCCTGGGAGTGGGATCCCCGCAGGGCCGGGGTGTGGAGTGCGGCACCACGGCGGACAGTATATTCCTGACGAGCGCGATCATACCATAGGGCTGCAGCCGTGTGTTGATGCAACATCCGCCGGCGGCGCCTGGAGACGGTGTGATAGTTGGCCTGGACGGCGTGGACGCTGATTTGTGGCCGACACCGACGGAATCTGCGTGGCTGCCTCCGGGGTCTGGCCGAGACTTGCGAGGTTGTCACAGCTGTGGTTGCGCTGGACACTCGCGACCCCCCCCCCCCCCCTGCGAGCTGCCCTTTGAGACGCCCTCGGGCAGTCGCGCCACTATGGGAATGGACCGGCAGACAAGGGGAGCCCAGGTGAATAAGATTGTGCAATACACAGTCCCAGGCCCCACAACGGCGGAACGCCCCAGAGTAGACCGAGAGATGGAGGCCCACCAGGATACAGCAGCCCGGGACAAAGCCGATATCTTAGCTGCAATTCGCGACTCCAGGGTGGCGTTGGAAACCAAAATGGACGGGATGGCCATGGACATTAACCATCTGCGCCTAGACCTCAGGAAGGTGGCGGACAGGGTTACCACCACGGAGGGAGACTTGAGTGTATTACAAGCTGTGGTCCGTCAGCTGAGGGAGATGGTCGTGGCTCTCCAGGATCATACGGCCCGGTTGGAGGATCGGGCGGAGGATGCAGAGGGGCAGTCCCGGAGGAACAACCTTTGTTCCTGGGATTTCCGTAGCAGACAGAAGGGCCAGCGGCGGACCTGTTCCTTGAGGACTGGATTGGCAAGGTTTTTCCGACTCTGCAATTATCCAAATTGTTTGCAGTGGAGAGGGCTCACAGGACTCTGGGACCGCCACCGAAGCCGGGCTCCCCACCTAGGGCCATCATAGCCCGGTTCTTTAACTTCAGGGACACATTTGCAGTACAGGTCCGCCTAAATTTGACAATCATGACATCCATATATTCCCGGATTATACGAGGAAGGTTCAGGATCTCCGGAACGACTTTCTACAAGTTAAGAGACGGATGCATTAAATATAGCCTGCCCTTCCCGGCCAGGCTTAGAGTGCAACACGGCGACAAGACGCATTTCTGCGACCGTCCGTCGGATGCGGATGGACTCGCTGGGCCTGGCGGGCCACGACCACATGCAGGACTGGCAGGAGCAGAGACGTCGAAGCGGATGACGGCGGAGCCAACGGCACGGAGGGGAGGTTAGCCCATGGGAAGAAGTGCTATCGCAGAAAGCAGGCGTATCACAGTGGGCCCAGACGGTACTCTTCGGACGGAACTGGAGGCGATCCCAATCCAGAACCAGTTCTCCCCATTGTGTCTGGTACAAGAAGCACAGTCGGATTCGGGGGGTGCCCCTAACCCGGCTGTTGACACTGCAAGTGACAAATGACTGATGGACCTGGTGGCCAGAGCCAAATGCATGAGGTCTTGGGCTATGTGAGTACCTTTATTCTCCGACCCGGGGGGAGCTGTACAGGCCCGAATGACTTATGGAAGGGGCTGTTCTACTGGGGATGGGGGGGGGACAAGAAGAGGAGGGGTGCTGGAAACCTGGGGGTTTTCTTTTACAGTGGCTACACTATTGTGCCGAGCATAGAATTAACTGACCGGCTGTAGAGTGCTGAGTCGGCCGGCTAGACCATTGGTCGGGCAGGGCTGCATAGCACTAGTCAGTTGGCTGAACATCAAAGTAAGGGGAGGGAGACCCTTCTGGACTGCTACACATATCATTGTTGTGTTTTTCCTTCTTTCTATTCATTGAGTACAAGTTGAGGGGGATGGTTTAAAGGGGAGGCTGGAGCTTTGGGGCAGGGTTCAGAGTTTTCTGACCAGGATCGGATTAGGAGATGCAGTACTACCGCCTGCGGGTGGGGGGTGTTGGAGATCCATGTTTTGGTTGTGGGGGGAATGCTGCCGGGCCGGAGTGTAACCTTGCTTGGGGATGTATAGGTTGTCCGTTTTTAATTCGGAGGGTCAGTGGCACTGTGGTGGGGGGGTCATCTGTATGCGAGCTGGGTACTGCGATATCATGGACTACTGACTCAGGGCAGGTGATTAGTACAAATTTGTTAACATGGAATGTTAGTGGGCTCAATAATATGATTACGCGAATTAGGGTGGCTACCTACCTCCGGCGCTACGGCGTCAGCATTGCATTCCTACAGGAGACACACCTTTTAAGAGACTGTCTTAAGTATGTCCAGCGTAGGTGGCGGGGGCAATTTTTCGCCACGTCTTACTCCGGGTTCGCCAGGGGTGCATTGATATGGGTGGCACCGGGAGTCCCTTTTAAGACCCTGCACACTACACTGGATCCGGAGGACAGGTTTGCGATAGTAGTGGGGATGTTAGATGGTCGCAGTGTATGCTTGGTGAATGTTTATGCCCCGAACAGCAATGAAAGGGAGTTTCTGGGTCGGTGCTGGGACGGTTGGATATGGTCCCCGACACGGAGCTACTTGTCACAGGGGACTTTAACTGTGCCCTTGATGGAGAACTAGATAGATTTCCCCCTAAATTAGACGCCAAGCCTAAGATGAGGGAGGCGATGAACCATATGCTCCAGAGTTATGGCGTGTTATGTATGGAGGCACCGCAACCCGGCCCAACAGGTGTATTTGTGTTACACACCTGATGCCAATACCCATAGTAGATTGGATTACTTCTTCCTCCAGGGAACGGCAATGTATAACGTAGCGGAGATTCAATATTTGTCTTGCTACTTGTCCGACCACACCCGCACCTGCTCACGTATTCGATCGGCAGACCACGGCCCAAGATCACGCTCTGGAGACTCAACACAGAAGCCTTGAGTGACCCTACCTATAAAGAAGCTATTTCGCAGGGGCTCGAGAGGTATCTGAAGGTGAATTGGGGCTCAGCTAGCACCAGGGCGAATGATTGTGGTGCCATGAAAGTGGTTCTTCGGGGGATCTGTTTGTCTACGTAAGTAGGGGTAAAAAGGGTGCTAGAACTGGACCTCCGCAAATATGAGGACCGTCTGGCAGTGCTGGAAAAAGACTTTCCCACAGAACGGCAGCCGGAGTGGATGGCCAAACGCAACAGTTGGGGGACACATGGGCCTCACTCGGCAAATTTACTAAAACAGCCAGTAGACGGAGATGGTATTCGGAGGGCGATAAGGCTGGGAGGCTGTTGACGCGTCTAATTCGGGTGGAAACCCAGCCTCACCCAATTCTGGCACTGAAGAATGAGATGAGCCATTTGGTGTATACTCAACAGGCGATAAATAATGTCTTTCAGTCCCATCTATGTCAAATTTACCTAGAGTCTCAGTCCTCAGCGGACCCCTAGGGTGTGGAAAAATTTCCTGAGGGGGTGCAGCTGCTCTGTGTGGATGCGGAAAGTCAGGAGGAATTGGGGGGGTCCCTCCAGGAAGAGGAATTATGAGCTGCAATAGCCCAACTGCAGGCGTCGAAATCCCTGGGAATGGACGGCTTAGCTGCTGAACTATATAAAGAGTTTAAGGGGGTTTTGGTCCCGAAACTCCTTGAAATTGCGACGGAGGCTTACGACCGAGGCTCGCTCCCAGACTCTATGCGGGCAGCGACGATAGTCGTGATCCCCAAGCCGGGCAAAGATCCTCTTCTTCCCGGAACGTATAGGCCTATATCCATGCTGAACGTGGACTTAAAAATTATCAGTCAGGTGCCGGCCAGCAGACTCCTCCCCTACCTTAGGCGACTGGTCCATGAGGACCAATCGGGTTTTATTCCGGGCAGGAGGGGGTTGTTTCAGATGGAGACGGAGCTTCCCTTGCAGACGCCCGACGCCCTGGGTCTCTTGTTTTGCTGCTTTTTCTTGCCGGGAATCCTGTTTGCCGCCACTCAGCCCAGTTGCCGTTCTCCCCCGCCGCAGGCGCCGCAGGTCACCAGGCGCAGCCGCAGAGCGGGGGGAACCGAGCACTGAACACTACATCACCCAGGAGCCCTCATCTTGGCCACACCCCTAAACGCGCCCGGAAGCGCTTGAAAAAGGCGCCCCATCAGCTGGCGAGCGGGTTGTTTCAGACGGAGACGGAGCTTACCTTGCAGACGCCGGACGCCCTGGGTCTCTTGTTTTGCCACTTTTTCTTGCCGGGAATCCTGTTTGCCGCCACTCTGCCCAGTTGCCGTTCCCCCCCGCCGCAGGTCACCAGGCACAGCCACAGAGCGGGGGGAACTGAGCACTGAACACTACATCACCCAGGAGCCCTCATCTTGGCCACCCCCCTAAACGCGCCCGGAGGCGCTTCAAAAAGGCGTCCCATCTCCCGCCTCGTGGGACGTGCGCGGGCGACGCCGGGCTGAGCCCGGGCAGAGGGCGGGCCGTCTGTGGCCGTGAGGGGCCAGAAGAGGCCGGGCCTGGCCACTCCCCTAAATCCTTGGACTTTGCATGGAACATAGATCGGATGATTTTGATCCGGTTTCGTACCAAACGGACTAACTAACCACTCACTGTTGGACATTGTTATTATTGTTTTTCCCAAGCCTATAAACCCCCTTAGAGTAAATCATGCCCCGACGTAAAGAAAATGGGGGTTCACTTCCGCCTAAACCTAGTGGGGGAAGCCTTACTGGCACACTAGATAGTTTCTTCACCAGGGCAGTAGCTGTCCTGGAATGAGAAATAGCAATTACTGAGGAAAGGTTATCATCAGAGTTCCTCAGCGCCAAAATATCATCTTTGGGTAGTATTTCAAGCAGTGTAACCTCCGAGAGGCGAGTCAGCCAACGCCTCATAGACCTAGGGATACCAGAAAATAGTACTGTTTCGAAAGAGCAAAGCATTATCAAAATGGGGAACAGCACACAGGATAGCATAACCTGTAATGATGATAAAAAACAGGGTAACACACTCCCTATAAAGATCAACGTTTGCCCCACAGTAGAGAAAACTTCCATCTGTAGCAAACAACCAGGGAATAGAAAATGGTGTGGGGGTGGCCCAAGAGCTAAACGGGCAAAAATTTCCAAGCTTGCGGCTAAAAAGATTAACCCCCCAGGAACCCATAGCCAAACACAAGCTCCTGTCCAGCATAATAGCGCCCCAGCAACGCTTAATATTAGGCACCATCCCCTGCCCAAAAGATCATCACTGACCGCACAGGGAGAAGGTAACCTGATTGGTCAAGTAGAACAGCTGGTAAGGTCGTTTACACTCTCCCTCATAGAGAGACTTAGAGTGGTTAGTGCAAATGTAGAAAAGTTACAGCAAACCACCACAGATAACAATCACTTGCTTCAAGAGTTAGTAGGTAGCAAGAGGTCGTTAGGATATGAACTACATCCAAGCACAGGGAATGGTACTAATAATTCAATCACACTTACCACCAGCCAACCCCCCACAGCACAACTTAGCGGAAACCTGGACACGAGGGACAAAAGTCGAGTGGACAGAAAGGGTAGCCCCAAAAACCCTGGAGGCTGCTGTAGTGTACTGGGGGCCCCCCAAATTCCTTCTAGAAGAAGACCCTAAATCGGCCGGACAGCCCAACGGGCCCATATACCCTAGCAGTATGGCCCAAGGCCTGGGTAACCGTTCCATCCTGCACCTGCCCCCTCAGAGTACCCCACTAGTAATAGTATTGGGGAATGTTCCACCATTGCCCTTGGAGGGGAGGGAGGACTTTTTTCAGATCAAAAACAAAGTCACCCACTGGCTAGCAAATAATACCGATAGTGGACAAAATATTGGGCACAACATAATTATGGCACGTCGAGTAGCTTGGCTGGGGCGTACTAGGAAATGTAGAGAAGGTGACTGCATAGTAGTAAATTTTAACAGCACGATACCTGTAGAAAAGATTCTGAAGGAAGCAGAGACATGTACCGCTCCGAGGGGACAAGGCATAAAAATTCTACCTCTGGGGTTCTTTTATATGCCAGTGAAAGACTGTGCTATTAACAATAGGAACAGGATGCACCCTAACACGCACAGAAAAGGAAAAGATGGGTGGAATACAATACCTGTCAAGTCGTTCAGGGGACAAACGGGGGGGGGATTGGAAACCATCTCACATATGGAGGTCACAAATAGATTCAACATTCTCTCAGGTCTAAACGACTGTGATTGACTGAATGGTCCCGTTGCTAATCCCACTTCCTTCCACGGCCTTGGTCTTCAGCTCGACTGTCCCGTATTACCCAGGGGTAGTACGGCATTAACCGCTGCTACTACAACGGATAATGTTGGCTCAACGGGTCTATCAATAATGGTTGGAGACTGTGAGGATCACAATACTGGAATAACACGGCTTGGCACATTTAGTGCGAGCACTGGGGTGGCCATAGATGGCAATTTAGAACATAACATCTTCTCTTGGAATATAGCGGGGTTTGCAAGTAAGGCCTCAGATCCTTTATGGGTGCAGACTGCAAAGCATTACTCTATCATCTGTCTTCAGGAGACATGGGCAACCAATAGTAATATTGCACTTGAGGACTACAAATCATTTTGTGTTCCGGCAACAAGTTCCAGAAGTGGGCGGGCTTCGGGCGGCTTAGTCATCTTTTTTTCTCTGACACTAAGATGCAGCGTTAGGGTTCTTCCCTCAGGCAATAAAAAGTTCCAGGCCATCATTTTGGGGAAAGAAGAGAACAGTATGTGTGTGATTAATTTTTACAACGCAAACAGTCAGGGTGAGGGCTGTAGGATCACAGAATTGCACAACTTTATCACCCAATGTCGGGGACCTGCTAGAAGGAACTTGATGATTGCTGGGGATTTTAATGTCTACCTATGTGGTGACCCCATGTTATATACCATAGCGGACATGGGCTGTCCCCTGTCATCGGGACTTCATTTTGAACACACAACCCAGGGTAATGTCCTGAACCATCTAGTAGACGAGCAAGACCTTCTATTCTCTATGAACATTGCCCCACCAATGACAACACAAAAAGAACCCACCTTCAAAGGAGGAAGTCACGGAACCTTCATTGATTTTATCCTAGTCGACAGAAACCTTATGACACTCCTACTAGGTTTTCAAATAGCCCCCAGCGCTTACAGTGATCACAACCCAGTTTGTGTCTTGTTAGGAGGGAACCTCATGAAAAAACTAAAAAGGATAACACAATAAGAGATAACGTGCTGCAACCCATTAATGGCGGGCGACGCTTAAAATGGAACAAGGTGATACCGACCGAATTCCATGAAAAATTAAAAAAGGATTGTGAAAAGGACTTTTTAACTTGTCTTAGCTCTAACCCCGAGAGCGAAGGAGTCCTTACAGCCTTTGAGAACATTGCCCGAAATGTAGGAAAGATGTTGGAGGTACGGGGGGTAAAACCACCTCTGGTGGACCCAAGTGGTACTGCAACAATTGTTCCAAAGCAGAAAGAGATCTGAAAGAGGCCCTCAAAATACTTCCCCGAGATAAAGTCTTGATCAGCTCACTCCGACTAAATTATAAAAAGGTGCTGACAAAAGGGAAGACTGAGCTGAAGAATGTGTTATGGGAGGAACTCAAATCCCTTGACCCTATCTAACAGCTCTAGATTCTGGTGCACAATCAACCAATCACCTCTAGTATCGACAGGGGCTACTGAAGTGGGGTCAAATATCACGGAGGATGAATGGGTGAACCATTTTGTTACCATCTTCGAGGATAAAAATGTACAACCAGCATCCTTACACGAGAGGTTAGGGCAGGACGCGATGGTATTTTCAGTAGGTGAATTAATGGAGGGAATAAGTAACCTTTCCAACAAAAAGGCCCCAGGCCCTGACGGCATCCCTCCTGACCTTTATAAATCAGACCCAACATTTTGGGCCCAAATCCTCACAGCCGTGGGAAACGCTGCAGCAGAAAAGGCTTGTCCAGCTTTATGGGGTCTCTCAACAATAGTCCCCGTATTTAAAAAGGGAGGCCGAAATTGCACACTAAATAATAGGCCTATATCCCTGATAGACTCCATCGTAAAAGTCCTAGGGGGCGTTATCCTGAAGAGGCTGTCCACTTGGGCAGAGAAGAACCAGATCATCTCCGATATACAGTATGGGTTCCGCGCGGGTCATTCTACCATGGCCCAATGCCTCAATCTCTACCTAATCCTGGGTAAATACACCATCGCACAACCAGGAACCGTCTAAATGGCCTTCATGGACCTTTCCTCGGCTTTTGACTGTGTCAACCGGGGAAAGTTTTGGGAGTCCATGGAGGCCATGGAGGTAGAGCAACATCTGGTGAATTTCCTAATGGACCTACATAGTGACACAAAGGCTAACGTCAGATATACTAGGGACCTCAAGGTCACACAAAGCTTTAGTACCAGTCAGGCAAGGGTGTATCCTGGCCTCCCTTCTTTTTTTTCACAACCGTATTTATTGAGAGTTCAAGCATGATTTGGCACAGCCCTCCACAGTCAGGAGGAGACTGACAGCAACCGACAAATAGAAAGCATAGCAATGAACCCAGAATTTTAGAAAAACATACCCTAATCCCCTCCCATCCCTCCCAACCCCAGAAACACCCTCTAACACCCCCCTCAACTACCCACCCCTTATCCCACCCTAACCCAGTGCACGTGTTCACAGTGTAGCAACCGGAGATGGAAAGCAAAGGTGGCGTCAGTCAGCTGCCTAAGGTGTGGGGTCTGCATCAGGGGGCAGTACATCGTCTACAGCAGCCGGGGGATCTAAGGCCAGACCCCTGTAGTCCGCCCATCGTTTCCAAATTCTATAGTGTTTCCGGGGACACCCTCTGGCTTCAAAGACAGGTAGTTCCAGGCCCATAAGAAAGTCCAGGCCCGCTTTCCATGCACTGAGGGGGAAGCACGCTCGCTCTTCCAGGCCTGGGCCAGGTCTCGCTTGGCCACCACTAGTCCCAATAGCAGCAAATGACGTTTGTAGGCGTTGCCCCCAACATTCTCCAGGACATGAAGGAGACCCAGTCTAGGGGTACGGGGCAGGTCCCACCCCAGCACCTCCGACAGGCAATTCCAAACCCCCGCCCAAAATCTGGTCAGCCTCCCACAGGACCACACTGTATGGAGAAGCGTCCCTCTTTCAACACCGCACCTCAGACACTCCGGAGCGGCAATAAGACCCGCCCGCCACAGCCGCTCCCTAGTATAATAAGCCCTGTGAAGGTATTTGAACTGAATGAATCTAAGACGGACGGCTATAGCAGCACCCCGGGGGGATTCAAGGGCCTCACGCCAATCATCATCATCCAAGGGGCCAACATCATTCTCCCAGGAGGCCTTCAATGTCGAGAGAGAAGGGGAACAGTGCGTCACCAAGGAGCGGTATATCTGAGAGACCTTCTTGTCGCCTAGATCACCCATGAACAGTTTTGCCTCGATGGGACTGAAGTCGGGGAGTTGCTCCAAGTCCGCCAGGCTAGGGCCGAGGGCGTGGCGGAACTGAAGGTACCGAAAGAATTGGGACTTAGGCATATTGAACTCAGAACTAAGGTCTTGAAAGGATTTAAGTGTAGTTCCAGTGAGAACATGACCGAGGGACGAAATCCCAATCGCGTCCCAGCCGCTAAACCCGGACAGGGAAGCCAGTGCCGGAAGCAGGCCATTATGCCACAACGGCGTCTCGGCCGTCAGCCTGCCCCACCACCCCATACGGTGCAAAGCCTGCCGCCAGACCGCAAAGACCACCTGAGTGACCCTGGGCAACATCCTCCTCCGCCTGGCCGAGTACAGCAACGTGTGAAGTGTGGCACCACCCATCAATGAATGTTCCAGGGCATACGCCGGATCAGTACGGTCCCCATACCACCACTCGTTAAGCACCAGGAGATGAGAGGCCTGGTAATAAGACAACATATCCACGGACGCCAAGCCGCCGCAGTATGTAGAGAGAAAGCAAGTACGCAGCGCCACCCTAGGGGCACCTCCGGCCCACAAGAACCTACCCAACACCGAGTTGACACTCCGGAACCATCGCGGGTCGATTCTGTGTGGATGATTCTGCAGTTGGTAGAGAAGGCGAGGCAGGGCCACCATTTTGAAAATGGCCGACCAACCATAGATATTAAGGGGCATACGTGTCCAAGCCTTAACGTCCATCTGGACCCTGTCCCACACCGGCTGAATATTGCGATCCCATGCCACTGTGGCCGAGGCCGAGAGTAAGACACCCAAGTATTTTATACCATCCACCGCCATCTGAAGGGACGCAGCCCACGGGTAGCGCACCGAGTCACTCCCCAACACCCACAGGGTTGACTTGCGCGGGTTAAGAAATAGTCCCGACGCCCGACCAAACTCATGCATTATCTCAAGAACGCGGGGGCCCGTGTGATGCAGATCGGTCATAAAGAAGAGCACGTCGTCGGCATATAGAGCTATGCGGTCCGAGTGGTCTGCCCCCCACACAAAGCCCCGATAGAGCGCGTCTTGGCGCACCCGGGCGGCCATGGGTTCCATGGCCAGCGCGAAAAGGTACGGGGAGAGGGGGCATCCCTGCCGAGTACCCCTGGCCACAGGAAATCGCACGGAGATCGCTCCCGAGAGGCGCACCGATGCGGTGATATCAGTATAGAGCAACTTAACATAGGAGATGAAAATCGGACCCAGGTTTAGTAGCGGCAGAAGGGCAAAAAGGTAAGTCCAGCTAACCGAATCAAAAGCACTGTCGATGTCAGCCAACAACAGTGCCGCTTGGTCCCCGGTCTCCCCTATCGCGTCCAGCGCGGCCTGTGCCCGCCGAATGTTGTGCCGTGTCGCTCGGTGTGGCATAAAACCGGCCTGATCCGGGTGGACAAGGGCTGAGATGTGCGGAAGTAGGCGGTTCGCGAGCGCCTTGGCCAGGAGTTTGGCCTCAAAATTAATGAGGGATATGGGACGGTACGATTCATGACGATCAGGGGGTCTGCCCGGTTTTTGAAAGACCACAATTTCAGCATGACGCCAGTCCGGGGGAAGGCTACCATGCTCCCGCGCCAGCTCCAACGCCCGCCTGTAATGTGGCCCAAGCTGTAGGTGAAATTTCCGATAGAATTCGCTGGGGAACCCGCTCGGCCCCGGTGCTTTACCCACATTAAGCTGGCCCAGCGCGTCGCCCAGTTCCTCCGCCGTAACGGGGAGCTCCAACGCATCACGCACATCATCGGAAACCGCACTCGGGTGAACCGCCGCGAGGTATCCCTCAATGCCATCAGAGGGAAGACTTTCCCGAGGGGCATACTGACGCTCATAATAGCGTGCAAAGCTCGCCGCGAGGATCACGGGGTCCGTAATTGCCACCCCCGCGTCATCAACAAGCTCAGGTAAAGTGAGTGGTTGCAGAATCTGCTGACAAAGCCTGTGGAGCATGGTACAGGACTTGTCACCCCACTGATACACCCTGCTACGCGTGGCTAGCCACGCCTGGCGAGCCTCATCCAGCAGGACCGAGGAGTAAGACTGCTGCGCTTGTAAAAGCAGCCGCAGTGTCACATCCGCGGCCGCCTCCCTATGTCGTGTCTCCAGCGCCTCTACTCGCTCCGCGGCCGTAACGATGCTTTCCTGACGAGCCCGACGTGCGGATACGCACCAGGCTATATCCACACTTCTCAAGGTGGGCTTCATAGCCTCCCATACCGTCACCGCGTCCACACCAACCGTGAGGTTGTCCTGCCAGTAGCGGGCAATCGCCCCGCGCAGATGTTGGGAGTAGTCCGGTCGCTGTAGATGCCACGTAGACATCCGCCACCGGAACGGCTGGCGCGGTTTACATAGGTCAATTAGAACCGCCACAGGGGAGTGGTCAGACAGTCCGCGAGGCCGGATCGCCGCCCCCTGTACTCTGTCAAGGAAGGCCCCGGGTACAAACACACAATCTAGGCGCGAGAGGGAGCCATGCACAGCAGACACATACGTGTATTCCCGCCTCCCCGCATGCAAGTGCCTCCAAGCATCCACCCATCCAAGACCATCCATCAGGGCATTCAGCCGTGTAGGGGAGGCCACAGCCGCGACCCCCCGTCCCCTCTGCCTATCCAAAGCCACGTCTAACACATCATTCCAGTCACCTCCAATCACAGCCAGGGAACGGGGAAGCTCGGTCCATAATGCAAACAGCCGCTCCGCAAGGGTCCACTGCAGCGGGGGAGGGGCATACACACTACCGAACACCACCGGCTCCACACCAACCCTCCCCTGCACAAACACAAACCGGCCCTGGGGATCTAGCCATTGACGCTCATGTGTATAAGCCAACCGTCTGTGGACCAAAATCGCCATGCCCCTCGACCCCCTAGTAAACCCAGCGTGAAACACTTGGTGAAAGCCAAACCTCTGCAAACTCAGTGCCTTGGTACCCAACATGTGCGTTTCCTGAAGAAAGAGCACATCTGCCAGGTCCCTTTTCGCCCAGCGAAGTACAGCCCCCCGCTTGATCTTGTCCAGGAGCCCCCGGACATTCCAGCTCAGTATACGCATGGTAGTGCCCGAAGACACAATCTGTGGAGCATCAACCATTGTCTCGATGGGCCAGTTCCTGCCGCCCCTGGGATCTGACCCAGGCCTCCAACACCCCAGCCGCCAACATCATAAGAAACACGTGCACCCCCTTGAACACAGCCCCAGACCCAACTACCCCTCCAAACCCGACCCAACCCACAAGAGACCAAACACCTGAGTACCCCCCTCCCCCACCCCCATACCTCAATGAACAATGAAGTATCTGTCGCGGTATACGGTACTTCAGGCCCAAAACACAGCGCCCAAAGCCAGCCATACCAATGGATCCCAACCAGTCCCCCCCCCCGAACTAAACAGACACGCTCTCAGAACCACCCCCCAGTCCCAACAGGAGGAGGCAGCCCATAGTACGTGCCCCGAACCCCATCAAACATATGGCAAAGTCACAAGCAAAGCACCACAGGGAGGCACCAGACCACAAGGGCCCAAGTATACGCCAAAGAAGAGGTCAATACTGCACCAGCCAATGTCCGTTCCACCGACCAGGGCTCAGCAGCCGCAGTGCACAGTCACAGAAGCAGGCAATCAGCAGATAATCCTAGCGAATGGCGATCAGGAGTCTTTGCCAGATTGGTCCGTATCGGGCTGTGTGTCCCCCAGAAGGGGATCCCGGGACAAGGACCTCCGCCGGGAGCGGGACTTGCGGTGTCGTTTTCCTTTGCCTGACGGGTTGCTCCGGTCCTGTGATGAGCCACGCGACGACCCGGAGTGCAACCCCGGCTGGACATGCGGTTGAAGTCTGACCGCCTCATCGGTCCAGTTGAAGACGGCCTTCGGTGTATCAAAGAAAAGAGTCTTGGAGTTGAAGATCACCCGGAGGCGAGCAGGATAGAGCAGCGAGTATTGAATCTTCAGGCCACGCAGCTTGGCCTTAGCTGCCAGGAAGGAGTGCCTCTGCTGGTGGACCAGTTTGGTATAGTCTGGGAATATCATGATCTTGTGATTGTCGTAAAGCAGAGTGTCTTGAAGCCGTGCCTCCCGGAGGATAACGTCCCGGTCATGGAAGTTGAGGAACCTGGCAATGATCGGGCGAGGCCGCTCCCCGGCCGGCGGTTTCTGCGTCAGGGCGCGGTGTGCACGCTCCACTACGAAGCAGCGCGACAGGGTGTCCGGGGGTAGCCAGCCCTCCAGCCATCGGGATAGGAAAGCATCCATGGGCCCTTTCTCACAGTCCTCCGGAAAGCCAACAAAACGTAGGTTGTTTCGCCGCGCCCGCCCTTCGGCATCCTCCACACGAAGCGCCAGGCCCCGTTGAGTCTGCTCCATGTCGGCAACCTTCCGCTTGAGAGCGCCAACATCCCCTTCCATCGCCGCGACCCTGGTCTCCGTTTCAGTAATGCGGGCGACCGCATTGCGAAGATCCTGGCGCAGCAGCATCACATCGGCACCCACCGCGCCAATCTTCGCGTCCAGCATGTCGCGGGACTGAGTAATGGCTGCCAGCAACGCCGCGTTGTCCGGTCCAACATTTTGGCTCCCACCAGCCGCTCCAGCCCCTCCACCAGGGCCGGTAAATTTATCAATGGGTCCAGTCTTAGTGGCGGCTGACCCCCTGGTCATGGCGGTCGCAGGGATAACAGATCAGCAGCACGCACCTGAACGGGGGTCGCACCGTGCGGTAGTCCTCTCCTCAGGTCCCGTGCGGGGCGTCCAGAGCACACCAAGCCGCTCGGCATCCCTTCGCCAGCAGCCCGCAGATCACAGGTAGGCCCCCAGGTAGCACCGCTCACCAGCGCACAGCAGGTCGCTGCCGTCGACCCCCGCAGGGCAGGTCCCCAAGTGTCCACCCCTGCCGTCCGCTCCTGTGCACCCCCCAGGCCCAGGGCACCGCAGGGGACACCTCCGGTCCGATCGGCTGTTTAGGGCCCACAGAGAACTCCCGGGGCCCCACGTCCCACAACAGGTCCCGTAGCACGAGGTGGGAGGGAGGGGGGGGCAGCACTCACTGTTCGATGGACCCCCTCCGCAGGTCGGCGCCAGGCCCACACCGGGCCCACCAGTACTCCCGGCACAGCGCCGAAATGGGTCACTCCAGGTCAGTCCACAAGCTCTCCGGCCACTGCTCCGGGGACCACAGGGATAGGACAGGGCAACAGTCCAGGCCCAGCGCCCGACCGACCCCTCAGCCCCCGGGGGCGCCGATGCGTCTGCACTCCCGGTCCAGAAGATAGGGCCGACGACTCCGGGTGGGGAACCACCAAACTCGAGGTCACGGCTCCACCAAGGCCGAGTAGGCCGCAGGTCTTCCACGGCCCCCACTAGGCTCAAGCCCCCCACCGCTGGTATGGTGGGGAGAGGCGGGGGATTCTGCAGCCGGTCGCTGGCAGCAGGCAGCTCCTAATCACGGCCAAAGAACAGCGCCGCAGGCTCCGGGTCGAGACTCCCAGTCCGGGTGCGCCAAAATTGAGGCTCCGGCTCGTCCGACTGGCACCAGGCCGCTCACCGCTCTGGATCGCCGCAGCGCCGAGGAAGGTCCCAGCGCGTCACTCTCAGCACCGGATTGCTCCTCGTGTCATCCGACGCCGGTACCCCGGACTAAATACACAATTCGGGTCCGGGGGCCAGGAGAAATCACAGGATAAGTATCGGGCCGGCGGGAGCTCTAGCAAGCTACGTCCGCCATGATCGCCCGCCAAGCCACGCCCCCGCCTCCCTTCTTTTTAACTTATATAATAATGACCTAGAAGATCATTTGGTTAAGACGGGTAACTGACTACCCGTATGTGGGACGTCGGGGCCTGCCAGCCCTACTGTATGCCGACGATGCTGTCCTCCTAGCCCGTACCCCTAAAGGGCTACAAACACTATTGAACGCCTTTTATGGATTTATGTTAACACGAAATTTACATATAAACACTAAATCCTACGTGCTGCAGGTGGGGAAGGCAGCCAGAAAACAGCACCCATTCAGGGTAAATGGAATTAGGGTGCCTACATGCACTTCCTTTTCTTACCTGGGGGTACTTTTAGACCTCAATAGATCAAGAGGAGAGAGAGGACCAGGTAAGCTGGTCCGAATCCCCAGGGTTATATGTTCTATCAAGAAGGACCAGTACCATGTATGTATTTAGAAGGTGAAGAGACTCAGAGTTGTACGTTTTCCGAAGAAAAGGAACCGCTTGGATTTTTTCATGAAGCCCTCACCCACCGACCTAGTCGGTGACATGCTTCATCATCGGGCCCACCACAGTGACACTGAATGTGTCCCGGGTGTGCTGCGACGCCAGATGTTACTGCGGAGCTGGTATTCGTGCTGAGTGTGCAGTGAAAAGGTGAAGGAAGTGAAAGTTAAAATGCCATACAGGAAGTCCCAGTACCCGAGGGATCAATTAAATTTAATTTCTGGGCCCCTGTTAGCGGTTAAAAGACAATCGGATGCAGTGGAGTTAATTTATGAACTCCTGCATCCCGTGTGGTCGACATGTTTCAGCCAGGCCTTTTTATTAAAACTGGCTTTCCTCAGGACCAAATGATATGTGAAGAAGTGCAATTTAAATAATGAAACTAAATTATAGTGATTGTGTTAAATGATAACAATGTGTTGCACGCCCTAAAGTGCGTATATGTGTTAGAGGGGGATTCCCTCTGGTATTGATAGGCTTTATCTGTTGAAGCCTTCTTGGGTCACCTGGCAGAGATAGAGACCGGTAATGCCGGTCTAGATCCTCCTTGGAACCTACGTCCTTCTGCGGTGCCCGGTACAGTTGAACTGGGTTGCACTTATGAACAGGAAAAGGGGAGAAGTAGCCAGGGCCAACGCTGCGTTCTTTGATTTTGCAGCCAGAATGGGCAACAGACCGGTGGCGGCCATGCTAAAGGTCTATCGCTCCTAGAGTCCCGCGATAGCTACCTATGGGAGCGAACTCTGGGGAAACAGCAATAACGAGTGTTTACAAGTCGTTGAAAACAAATTTTTAAAACAACTCTTGTGTGTCCCACAGGGAACCCCCAACACATCAGTGTACGAAGAAACTGGCCTGCCTTTCATCAGTGATACTCTGTCATTGCGCCCCCTCATGTTCTGGTTGCAATGTTGGCTCAACAAACACCTTGGGCTAACACACAGCTTGCTAAAAGAAACCCTGAGCCTAGAACACATGTCTAAAATACCTTGGCTGAGATATCTTAGTGATAGTTTTGGCAAAGAGGGGCGACCAGACTTATTTCTAAACCCGGCAGGAATATCAAGAAAAGATCTTACATTCATAAAACAGTCATTTATTACTCGCAAGAAATTAGACAGAGAGGAAAGGGATTTGTTGAAGCCCAACCTGCGCCTCCATTTAATGTTAATAACTTCACCCGCCGAGGAGCAATACTTACTCTGACCATTACCAGCATATGAGCGTTTTCTTTTAATCAGGTTTAGGTTTAACCTGTTTCATATTTTACTGGCAGTCCCTAGAGGATTTCACAAGGGGACGGTGTTAGCACCCTGTGGCTGCGACAAACTGTCTCCACAGGATCTGCTCCACTTTATGTTCTTTTGTAAATACTACGAATTCCCCAGGGCTTTTTACCTTAAACCTATTTTAAAAAGAATGAATTTTGTACAAGCTCGCCCTGCGTTATTTTATTTACAAATGCTGAACCCAGAAAGTATACCTCATGTGGCTGGTTTTTTAAAATGCACTATGAAGTATAGGAAATGTATGGATATGTAAGACCGCTAAGAGTAAAACCTTGTGTCTTCTGTTCCCCTCTGACTGTGCAACAGTTTAACATCTTATGTTACGAACAGCCGGACTTTTTAAACTGTATTTTGCCTTGTATATTTTTATCTGATAGCTTGGAATGCTAGTTTTAATGTTATATGAACTTTTATGGTTTTGTACTAAAAAAAAACGAATAAAGTACTTTTGAATTTGAATTTTATTCCGGGCAGGAATACGTTGTGGAATATTTGTCGCCTGGCCCATGTCATGCAGGCCCTGGGGGAACGGGCCCAGCAAAAAACACTTGTATTTCTTGATATCAAACAAGTGTTCGACTCGATCCGGTGGGCATACCTCTGAAAGGTGCTTCTGAAACTGGGACTGGTGGAGGGGTTTGTAAAGTGGATACAACTGCTTTACACCCGACCGGTGGCCAGGGTCCGTACAGGGCGATACATAAATTGAGCCGTTTGGAGTTTGCAATAAAACTAACAAACACAGGTTTTTGCCAATAAACAACAACAACAACGTTTTTGGGCTTTAGTTAACGAGTCTCATCGAGCGGGTGAGTTTGGCATCAGGGTTCTTACCATGTCTGTAATTTTGTAAGTTTGTATGTTTTGTTTTTTTGGAATTGTTTGGGGGGTTTACGTTGTTTCGTTTTTTGTAGAATCTGTGGATTCAATACCTCTTGAAATCTCACGTCATTGAAGGACAGTGATATCGTTTTCATTAAATTGAAGGTTGGAGCACACCATTAATTGGTGAGTGCCTCTCTGTTTCTTCATGATTTTTTCATGATTTTGGGATATTTTGTTTTGTGCCCTCATTTGTTATGTGGGCAGTTAGGCCTTATGCGTTTCTCTTTATCTATAGGTGGCCAACCTCCTTGATTGGGGTGCTGTTTTACCATTATATAGGTAATGTACCCTAACCCATTTATTGGGCAACGTCTTCAGACATTTTACACCAATTTTAGTTGTTTTGCCTGATGCTCTATTTGGTTTCTCGTAGGTTCCCTCCCATTCCCCGTCCTGAGGAAGACCCGTAGCTGAGGTGTTGATCCTCCCACCAATGCGCAAGGGTCGAAACGTCGACAATCTCCCCCAATTGTGAAGCCTGAACCCCTTCTTCCCCTTCCCCTTCCTTAGATAACGTATATTTTGATCATTTTTGACTAACTACGTGTGTCAGGCTCCTACGAAGGGATTTGTACCTTTGTTTTTTCTTGAATTATTGACTTCTCTTTCAGAATTCAGTTTTCCTTTTCCTATCACTTGAGCACCACTTTTTTGCACTTTCTACTGCACCTGGCAGCATCCCTTAGATTTTCATAACTTCCTTGTTTTAATGAACATATTTATATAAATGTATAATAAATTGAGAAATAATATATCTCTATGCAAAGTTGTTCTCTGAATTAATTATGGGTACTATTTTCTTGCTTTACATTTGAAACGCATTTGGTCTTTTTCATGTGCTTTTCGTTTTTAGGATTAAGTCATATTAAGTAATTTTGATTGATTATCTGGTTAAACTTATGAATAAGAGTCTAGGACCATTTCTTAACTGTACCAATCGATACCCAGGTCCTGTGGCCTTACTGGGTGATACCCCATTTTCTTAATTGTGCAGCGCCATCAACACTTCCCAGAGGTGGTGCAGATGTTCCTCTCAACTGGCGCTGAACACTGCAATATCATCCAGGTAGGCAGCACTGAAATCCTCCAGTCCAGCCAACACTGGTTGACCAACCTCTGAAAGGTGGCAGGGGCATTCTTCATCCCAAAGGGCATAACCCGGAATTGGTAGTGCCCTTCTGGTGTGGAGAATGCTGACCTCTCTTTAGCCCCATCAGTCAAGGCGATCTGCCAGTATCCAGACATCAAATCAAACGTGCTGAGGTACCGTGCAGCCCCTAACCGATCAATGAGCTCATCAGCTCTGGGGATGGGGTGTGCGTCAGTCCTGGTGACTGAATTGAGCCCTCTGTAGTCCACACAGAACCGGAGTTCAGGTGTGGCACCCGGCGAGGCAGCCTTTGGGACCAAGACCAATGGCCTGGCCCAAGGACTGTGTGAGGACTCAATAACCCCTAAAGCAAACATCTTGGAGATTTCCTCCTTAATGTAAGCCCTAACCTTGTCAGTCACTCTGTAAGCCTTGTGCATCACAGGAGGACTGTCTCCACTGTCCACATCATGGACGCACCACTCTGTGACACCAGGAACCAAGGAAAATAGATGAAATGCGTTACTTACCTGTAACAGCAGTTATCCAGTATTGGTGTCTTTCATAGATTCACATGCCTGAATCATTCCCCGTCGTCGAGACGGGAGCCTCCGGTACATAAAAAAGTAATGTCCTATAGACATACATAGAGAAAATAGGCCTAAGGACCTCTCCTTAGTAGCCTTTCTTTGTCCTTATGTAAAAAGGACCAAACTCTCACAGTCAGCCAATCAGCTCCGACCTCCCTCTAGAACCTTCCTGGGAGGAGCCTCAGTCCCTCAGATTTTCGTACGCACCCAGCTAGGTTGGCGTAATATTGTCAGAGAGGGATGTGAGTCCTTCCAGGGGAGGCGGGAGGGTTGCATGTGAATCTATGAAAGACACCAATACTGGATAACTGCTGTTACAGGTAAGTAACGCATTTCTTATCCAGTATTAGGGGTGTCTTTCATAGATTCACATGCCTGAATCAGAGTAGCTAGCAATCAGATATGCACATGTGTGATGTAAAGTCGTCCTGCAGACATGTTAGACAATGCATATATTATCATATAACATGGGGACAGCATAATTGGAACATCACAAGAGCAAAGAATGTGCATACCTGGATGGCGGGATGTAGGAAGGCTCACCTCACTGAAAGAGATGGCGAAGCACCGCCTGGCCCACTGCCGCATCCTTCTGAAGTTCGATATCCAGGCAGTAGTGTCTGGAGAAAGTGTGCGGTGACTTCCAGGTCGCCGCTCTGCATATGTCCAAGATTGGCACCCCAGCGAACAGTGCTGCTGACGTGGACATTGCCCCGGTGGAATGAGCAGTAACATGATCAGTCAAAGGCCGTCCGGCCTTGTCGTGGCAGAATGCAATCGCCGAGGAGATCCATCTCGAGATGCTTTGCTTCGTAAGAGGCAGGCCCATTCTTGGTCTGCTGTACGCCACGAACAGTTGTGAAGACTTCCTGAGAGCCTTGGTTTTATCCAGGTAGAACTTTAGGCATCTCTTGAGATCCAAAGAATGCAGTGCTCTTTCTGCTGCTGTGGAAGGGTTCGCAAAGAAGGACCTAAGGACAATTGGTTCATTGAGATGAAAGTCCGAAGGCACCTTTGGTATGAATTTAGGGTTCGGTCTCAGCACCACCCTGTCCTGTCTGAACTGCATATATGGTTCCTGAATGGACAAAGCTTGTAGCTCGCTAACTCTCCTGTCCGATGTTAAAGCGAGCAAGAGCGCCGTTTTCCAGGAGATGTATTTGATAGATGCTCGATGAATGGGTTCAAACGGATGTCTCATGAGTTGGTGGAGTACCAGCTTCAGTTGCCATGTCGGAGGGACTTTCTGAGGCCTCGGAAAGGATCTGTAGAGCCCCTTCAGGAATTGCTTGACCAGCCTACTTGACCACAGAGAAGGTCCCGTGAAGGTTCTGGTGAACCTAGAGATAGCTGCCAGGTGAACCTTAATGGATGCATGTGCCAGTCCTGACTGTGCCAAATGTAGGAGGTATGGTAATATCTGTTCAGTGGTGACAGCGAGCGGTCGCAGGCCCTGGTCTGAACACCAAATGCAGAACCTTTTCCACTTGAGAGAGTAGGTTTTGTTTGTACTGTCCGCTCTCGCTTTTGCCAGGACATCTCTGCAGTCCTGTGGGATATTTAGGTCACAGAACTCTGTGCTCAGGAGCCAGGCCGATAACTTGAGTGATCGGAGGTTCGGGTGCTGTATCTGTCCGTTGGACATAGTTATGAGGTTCGGGTGCTGCCTCAGACGAATCGGTGTCCTGATGGAGAGGCGATGAAGATCCGAGAACCAGTGCTGCCTCGGCCAGAACGGGGCAATTAGGATCAGGGTACAAGGCTCCGCCTTCATCTTCCTGAGAACCCTGGGAATCATCAGAAATGGTGGAAAAGCGTACGCAAATACGCTGAACCAACCGATGGAAAAAGCATTTCCGAGTGACCTTGGTTGGGGACGCCAGCTTGCATAGTTTGGGCATTTGGCGTTCTCCTTGGTGGCAAACAGGTCGATTCCTGGGGCCCCCCATTCTGAGAATATGTGATCCAGCGTACTCTTGTCGAGCTCCCATTCGTGGGAGAGGGATTTCTGTCTGCCTAGGGCGTCGGCAATGGTGTTGACCTTGCCCGGGACATAGTCCGCCCTGAGCGTGATCCCGTGGAGTACAAGCCAGTGCCAGATCTTTTGCGACTCGCGTGATAGAGTGAGCGAACGCGTTCCTCCCTGTTTGTTGAGATAGTGCATCGTCGTGGTGTTGTCCGTTCTGCCGAGCACCTGGGAGTTCTGGATGCGTGGTAAAAAGGCATGTAGTGCTAGATACACAGCCCTTAGTTCCCGAAGATTGATATGGAGTTGCTTCTCCTGAATTGTCCATTTGCCGCTTATTTGGAGATCCTGGAGGACAGCTCTCCAGCCTTCCAGGGATGCATCCGTGGTGATCACCAGAGGTGCTGTTGGAAGTAGGAATGGCAGTCCTATAGACAAATTCCTGTGATTTCTCCACCATTCCAGGTTTGTAGGTTCGAACTCTTAGGGACTTCCTTGATGCCACAGCCGTGGCCAGAGATATTATCCTGTTTTTCCTGTCCTTTGAAGGAAATGCCCTTGCGCATTCCGTGTTCAAGGTCGCCCCGAGGAAGGTGATGTTTCTTGTTGGGGTCATGCAGGATTTCTCGTGATTGAGAGTCAATCCTAGCTGCTGAAAGAGATTGGTGCAGGCGTTGGAGGATTTGGTCGCGCCTGCAGCTGAAGGTGCCTTGACCAGCCAGTCGTCGAGGTAGGGGAAGACTTGGTGACCCATTTGACGCAGGAAAGCTGCCACAGGTGAAAGGCACTTGGTGAAAATCCGCGGTGCGGATTTGAGGCCAAACGGTAGGACTTTGAATTGGTAGTGCTGCCCTGCCACCTCGAATCTCAGGAATTTTCTGTGCCCCTTGAGTATCGGGATGTGGTAGTAGGCATCCTGGAGATCCAAAGATGTCATAAAATCTCCTTTTTCCAGTATGCCTAGTATTTCTTGGATCGTCACCATCCTGAACGACTGACTCTTCAGGAAAGAGTTTAGTGCCCTGAGGTCTAGTATGGGCCTCCACTTTTTCTCATTCTTGCGTATAAGAAAGAAGCGGGAATAGAATCCTTTCCCTATTTGAGACGAATGAACTGGCTCGATCGCATCGCTCCTTTCTTCAACATCGCAGATATTTCCTGGAGCAGCAGGCGTAGATGTTTGTGCGGAAGCCTGCGGGGAGGGGTTGCTCCAGCCAACTGGCGGAACCTTGTCATCGCGATATCCATCGCGCAGTCTATAGTTTCTGACGCCGATTCTTCACCATCTAGCAGAATCCTCTTTGGATGAATCTGGCAATTCCGACAGGTATGGGGCTATGTGTGCCCACAATTGTCTATGATAGCGTCCCAAGAGCGCTAGGGCGTTCGCGGCCTTTACCATCATTGCCGACATTGAGGAAAACCAGTTCCCAATGTTGTCCACTCTTTTCCCCCCTTATCAGGAGGAAGCGACAAAGGGGCCGAAGGATTCCTGGAGTTCTTCTGGGTCGCCTATGTCACTACGGAGTCCGGCTTAGGATATCCTGTTAAACACGCCGGTGCTGTATCTGGCGCCCTATACCCCTTCTGACTATAGGTAATCGATAATCGGTAATGACCTTAATGCTTTCTTGAGAGGTTCTATGAAGTCATACAAGAAGCAGTCCTGTTCTTGAGAGGCCATTGAGATCTTAAAACGTTGATCAGCCTTCTCTACCACCTTGTAATAGATTCCAGAATTGTCGGAATGTCCCTCGTCGACGAGCCAGTCGAAGAGATCGCAGTCATAGACTATGCCGTCGTAGACGAGCAGTCATAGACGAGGCCGTCGTAGACGATGCCATAGACAAGCCATCTTAGATGAGGCCGTCGTAGACCAGGCCATCATAGACCAGGCCATCATAGATGAGGCCATCATGGACGAGGCCATCATAGACGAGGCCATCATAGACGAGGCCATCATAGACGAGGCCATCATAGACGAGGCCATCATAGACGAGGCCACCATAGACTAGGCCACCATAGACGAGGCCACCATAGACGAGGCCACCATAGACGAGGCCACCATAGACGAGGCCACCATAGACGAGGCCACCATAGACGAGGCCATCTTAGACTAGGCCATCATAGACGAGGCCATCGTAGACAAGCCATCGTAGAAGAGGCCATAGTAGACAAGCCATCATAGATGAGGCCATCATAGATGAGGCCATCATAGATGAGGCCCTCATAGATGAGGCCCCCCTAGATGAGGCCCTCATAGACGAGCAGTCATAGACGAGCAGTCATAGACGCTCTCGTCGTCGACGCTCTCATCGTCGTCGAGCCGTCGTCGAGCCGTCGTAGACGAGCCGTCGTAGACGAGCCATCGTAGATGAGGCCATCATAGATGAGGCCATCATAGATGAGGCCATCATAGATGAGGCCATCATAGATGAGGTCATCATAGATGAGGCCATTATAGATGAGGCCATCATAGATGAGGCCATCATAGATGAGGCCATCGTAGATGAGACCATCGTAGATGAGGCCGTCGTAGACGAGCCGTCGTAGACGAGCCATCGTAGACGAGCCATCGTAGACGAGCCATCGTAGATGAGGCCATCGTATACGAGCCATCGTAGATGAGGCCATCGTAGATGAGGCCATCATAGATGAGGCCATCCTAGATGAGGCCATCATAGATGAGGCCATTATAGATGAGGCCATCATAGATGAGGCCATCATAGATGAGGCCATCATAGATGAGGACATCATAGATGAGGACATCGTAGATGAGACCTTCGTAGACGAGGCGTCGTAGATGAGCCATCGTAGATGAGGCCATCGTAGATGAGGCCATCGTAGATGAGGCCATCATAGATGAGACCATCGTAGATGAGGCCGTCGTAGACGAGCCCTCGTAGACGAGCCGTCGTAGACGAGCCGTCGTAGACGAGCTGTCGTAGACGAGCCGTCGTAGATGAGCAATCGTAGACGAGCCATCGTAGATGAGCCATCGTAGATGAGCCATCGTAGATGAGGCCATCGTAGATGAGGCCATCGTAGGTGAGGCCACCATAGATGAGGCCATCATAGACAAGGCCATCGTAGATGAGGCCGTCGTAGACGAGGCCGTCGTAGACGAGCCGTCGTAGACGAGCCGTCATAGACGAGCCATCGTAGACGAGCCGTCGTAGACGAGCCGTCGTAGACGAGCCATCGTAGATGAGCCATCGTAGACGAGCCGTCGTAGACGAGCTGTCGTAGACGAGCCGTCGTAGATGAGCAATCGTAGACGAGCCATTGTAGATGAGCCATCGTAGATGAGCCATCGTAGATGAGCCATCGTAGATGAGGCCATCGTAGATGAGGCCATCGTAGGTGAGGCCATCATAGATGAGGCCATCATAGACAAGGCCATCGTAGATGAGGCCATCGTAGATGAGGCCGTCGTAGATGAGGCCGTCGTAGACGAGCCGTCGTAGACGAGCCATCGTAGACGAGCCATCGTAGACGAGCCGTCGTAGACGAGCTGTCGTAGATGAGCCGTCGTAGACGAGCCGTCGTAGACGAGCCATCGTAGATGAGCCGTCGTAGACGAGCCATCGTAGACGAGCCATTGTAGATGAGCCATCGTAGACGAGGCCATCGTAGACGAGGTTGGCTTCTTAGTCTTTACCTCAGACGGTATAGAAGACGCCCTTCTGAAGGGTCCCATGACCAGAGGAGGTGATTTTGACGGCTCAGAAGTCGTCTTTTTTACATGATTTTTCTCCAAAAGCCAGGCCTTTACTCTCCTTTTCCACAGAGTGAGGAGATTTTGAAGGACTGTGCCCAGAAGACCCATGAGTGGTCTTTTTGAGGGCCTTCTCAGGACGTTCCCCTGAGGAATGAGTCTGAGGAGATTCTCTTCTCTTTTGAGGTCTCCTAGACGTTGAGGACAACGCCTCATCTCGGTCACTGGAGAAAATAAAAAACCTCCTTTCTGGTCTTAGTGACTCAAAAACTTACTTGAGAAAGTGCGACAGACTTAGTCTTTGGCCTGCGGTATAGACAGTAAATGCAGTCGGTGAGAGGATCAGAGCAGAGCAACCTCTTCCTTACCAGACCTTCTTTAAAGAATGTATTTGAAGATAATCCATAGTAGAAAAGAATCCTTGACAACAATGTCATTTAATGAAGTGAAAAAACACAGAATCTGAGCAGAGCTCAGAGGAGACTCCCTTAGCACAACGTGCGGTAGAAAATCTGAGGGACTGAGGCTCCTCCCAGGAAGGTTCTAGAGGGAGGTCGGAGCTGATTGGCTGACTGTGAGAGTTTGGTCCTTTTTACATAAGGACAAAGAAAGGCTACTAAGGAGAGGTCCTTAGGCCTATTTTCTCTATGTATGTCTATAGGACATTACTTTTTTATGTACCGGAGGCTCCCGTCTCGACGACGGGGAATGATTCAGGCATGTGAATCTATGAAAGACACCCCTAATACTGGATAACAGAGAATTGCCCCAACAGCTGGCGACAATCTTGCTGCTGATCAGGGGTCAGTGTGGCAGAGAGGCTGACACCATCCACTGACCCATCTTGCTCTGTCGCAGACTAGAGGTCAGGAAGAGACTCCGTCTCCTCCTCCATTCCATCATCCGTTGCTAGGAGCATGCCCACTTCAGACGTTTCTAAGTGGGGCTTCAGGCGGTTAACATGTAGGACCCGCAAAGGGTTCCTTGGAGACCGCAAGTTCACCAGATAGGTGACATCACTCTTGCGCTCCACCACCTCATATGGACCGGTCAACCTATCCTGGAGCGCACAAGGCTCCACAGGGGCCATGACCCAAATTTTCTGTCCAGGTTGAAGCTCAATCAGAGTGGCATTCTGATCGTACCACCGCTTCATCTCTTCCTGGCTGGCTTCCAGATTCGCCTGAGCGAGATCTGTGAATCGCCGAGTCTGGTTCCTGAAGACCAGCATGTAACTATATACATCCTGAGGAAGTTTCCTGGGAGATCTTTCCCAGCCTTCCTTGACCAGACTCAGGTCCTCCTACAGGGTGACCATACAAATGCTCAAAGGGGCTGAACCCTAGGGACTTTTGTGGCACCTCTCGGTAGGCAAACAGAAGGCATGGCAAGAGGACGTCCCACTCACGCCTCATTGGTTCTTCAAGACCCATGATCATGCCCTTAAGGGTCGGTTGAATCTTTCAACCAGCCCATTACCTTGTGGGTGGTAAGGAGTGGTGAACTTATAGGTAACACCACACTCCTTCCACAGAGACTTCATATAATTAGGAATGAAGTTTGTACCTCGGTCAGACACCACCTCTCTGGGGAACCCCACACAGGAGACGATCCCCATCAGTGCATGTCCCACCACGGGGGCCGTCACTGTCCTGAGCGGAATGGCTTTCGGGTACCGGGTAGCATGGGCCACCAAGACCAGGATAAACCTGTTGCCCATGGCTGTCTTGGGGTCCAGTGGTCCCACAATGTCAATGCCCACCCGTTCAAAGGGGTACTGACAACAGGGAAAGGTTGGAGAGAAGCCTTGTGCTTCCTTCCACTTTTCCCACTTGCCTGGCAAGTTTGACAAGTCCAACAATGAGTATCTGAACACTTCCGCATCTGGGGCCACTAAAAGTGGGAGACAAGCCTTTCAAAGGTCTTGTTCTGCCCCAGATGTCCAGCTAAAGGATCGTCATGAGCCAACCCCAGTAGGAAGGCTCTGAAGCGCTGGGGTACCACCAGCACACGGGCTGACCCAGGCTCAGCAACCTTAGGCTCGCTATACAGGAGACCATTCTCCAAGTAGAGCATGGACGATGGTGTGATGAGAAGGGCAGATGTGTTGGTGGTTCCGCTGAAGATGTAGGGTAAGATTTTGGCGTTGGCTCATGAGGGCATGTAGGAATGACATCCATGAAGGAGAGGAGTTGTTCTGGTGGCCAGGAATGGATTGGGTGTGGAGCATTATGTCAGGGATAATGTGGCATGTACAGTGAGTTTAAGTTGGGTTTGGACATCATTGGACCCATGTATGTTTTGAACGAATGGAATAGGAATGGGTTGGTTCCGGTGGATTATGACACACAGTGGCCAAAGGTACAGTTCGTGAGGTCAGCCAATACAGAAGAGGTGTTGGAGTTTTTGCAAACCTTGTTCTTTAGGGAGGGCGCTCCAGCTGAACTTGTCACGGACCATGGTGTGCAATTTACATCCAAAGAGTTTCAGGTGTTCATGTCTCATTTGGGGATAAAGCACATAACAACATCTCTTTACCATCCTCATAGTAATTGTCTAGTGGAATGCAGCAACAGGGCCATCAAGCATAACATGGTCATTGGGTTGAATTGGGAGAGAGAACTTATCGATTTGTTGTGGGCAATGAGCACCACTCCATGTGCTACCACCAATGTTTCACCTTTTGTTCTGTTGAAGGGAAGGATGGCAGACACCAAACTGGTCAGACCTTGGATGAATGATTTGAAGGTGTTACGTGTTAAACTATAGCAGGTCACGGACAGTTTATGAAGGCTCAGGAGAAGTATGCTGGCACAAAATTGATGAAGAGAAGACGGCAATCTGTTTTTAACAAAGGTGATTGGATAAAAGTAAAACTACCAGGCATTGTGGCAAAGGGTCTTTCCAAGTTCTCCAAGCCCATGAAGACTAAGGTGGTCAAGGACAGGATGGCGAAGCTAAGCGATGAGAAATGGTGGAACAAACAGAAATTGTCCAAGCAAAAAGGAACAACCCCAGCCGGGTCTGGTGACTTAGTGGACTAAAGCAGCCACTGTAGGGGCCTGTGCTTGACCTAATGGTCACAGGTTCAAATCCTAGCAGGTCCACTCAGCCTTTCATCCTTTTGAGGTCAATAAAATGAGTACCATTGAGTTGGGTAGCAATAAACATCTGTTATTCAGCATCAAGATACCCTTCTGGGTGAACATGCGCTTGCATATGCATGTTATGTTATGTTATGTTAAATGTAGTGAGGGGCATTGTAAAGTAGAGAAGGAGGCTTTGTATCTCATAAGGTTTATTGAGATAAAGGATGAAACAGGTGGAGCCAGGTAGCACAACTTACAGCTGTAGAGGAAAGCTTCAACTGAACACTCATGGAACAAGAATGCAAGAACAGTAATAGACATTCTACAAGGTGCCACGCTCTATAGCGAGCCTTAAAGCAATATACAAGTAATAAGGGAAAAACACAACATAACACATCCCCCCCCGTCACAATGAAGGAAAAAGGGGAACAGCAGGGGAAAGGTAAGGGACAAGGGAAAGAAGGTAAGGGAATAAATAATTACTTCACATAATCCTTAAGCCAATAAGGCAACACTCGTGTCCTATTAGAAACCTTAACTGAAGGTTGTGTGGGTGCTGACACGGCATCATTACCAACAGCAGGAGAAGTTACAATTGGGGAGGAAGGTACATTGTCCTGTACGTGACCAGAATCGACCAAGTTGGGTTGACCATCATGAGAAACAGGAGAAACGGTTACCCCATCCCCCTCCCTTACTTGAGGCAAAGATCCATTAGGCGCAAGTTGAGATTGCAAACTGCTGCCCTGGAAGTAATCCTCAACCCAATCAAAGTCAGTCGGTTGGTCTCTTCCACTCTCCACTGCACCATGGTTTGGACAAATATCCAAGGCCACATCCTTCAAGTTCCAAACTTTCCCGTCACTTAACCTGACTGAGTTCCTGAGAACCTCCAGAACTTGTTTAGGTGAATCAAATTTGTTCTCCCCCTTCAAAACTCTGTACGGTTTCTTAATCCTGACCCAGTCACCACATTTAATAATGATATTTTTCACGCCATGGCGCTGATCATAGTAGGCTTTACTCTTGTCATGCACCAATTCTAAACTTTTCTTGACCTCAATAGGTGACCACTGCTGGACATTATCTTTGAAAACCCAAGACGGGTTGAATTTACACCTAGGTAATCTACCACGCATCATCACAAAAGGGGAAACACCAGTACTGTTATTTAAAGTCACCTTGTAGGACCATACAGCTTTTTGTATTTCCAGTTTCCAATCTAAACCTTTGTAGTTTGCAGCTTGCAAAATCCCCTTAATAACTCTATTGAAACGCTCAACGGTTCCGTTCCCACTGGGATTGTACAAGGAGGTCGTTTTGTGTGTGATACCACACTTTGCAAAATAATTCTGGGCAACCTTGGACAAGAATTGTACACCATTGTCCGTCAGGATGTTAACAGGTAGGCCCTCCATAATAAAAATTTTATCCAAAAACTTTAACACAGTCTGAGTATCCACACAGTCCACAAACTTCACTACCGGCCACTTGGTGAACAGATCAATGGCAACAAGCCCATATTCCTTTGGGTCACCTACAGGGCCAAAAATATCCACTGCGATGGTTTCCCAAGGCATGTTAGGAATGAGTCCCTCACTCATGGCTGGTCTAAGGGTCCTCAAAGACTTGTCTGCAGAATTGCAAACCGAGCAACCTCTGACAAATGTTTCCACCTCACTGTCAACTTTGGGCCACCAAAACAAACTTTTGACTGCCAGTTTAGTCCTTACAATACCGAAATGTCCCTCGTGACATAACTCTAAGACTTTTTTCCTCAGCCCAGAGGGTGGAACAATCCTGTCCCCCCGCATAAGAACCTCCTTTTCAAATGATAATTCAGAACGTACCTCCCAAAATGGCTTCACAGTGCTCGTCAAAAATCCCTCTTTCGGCCAGCCGTGACAGATGAACTTGGTAACCTCCATTAAATCCTTGTCAGCATTATGTCCACTTAACCAATCTTCCCTGCTAATAGCTGGAAACCCGGAATCATGAATGAAAGCTATACTAACATCGCCCCAAGGATCATCAACGCACTCTTCTAAGGGAGAAGGGAGTCTAGATAAACAATCAGCGACAACATTGTCTTTACCAGGTACATATGTGATCTTGTAAATGTATTCCTTCATCCTCATAGAGATTCTTGCCAACCTGGCCGAAGCAGTAGCTGTGCCATCAGTGGATAAGATGTGGACCAGCGGTCTGTGATCAGTCCTAATGTGAACCATTTTCCCCCAAACAAATGCACGAAAATGTTCTAAGGCCCAAGCACAGGCCAAGGCTTCCCTTTCTATAATAGGGTATCTGCTTTCAGCGGGTGACAGAGCCCTAGATGCAAACAAAATTATTTTGTCTTTACCCATGTCATCCACCTGCGACAAGACTGCACCTAAACCCTTGTCACTTGCGTCCGTTGTCAGATAACAATCTAAATTAGGATCAAAGCTAGACAAGGCGCTTACATTTTGTAAATCCCGCTTGATTTCAACAAACTCATTTTCACATTCTATAGACCATTCAAATTTTACATTTTTCTTCAAAAGGGACCTGATGTTGTATACCTTTGAAGCAAAACCTTTGATGAACTTGGCACAATACTCAGCCATACCCAAAAAAGATTTGATTCCTTCCTTGGAATCGGGTGCAGGTGAGTTGATAATGCATTCTATTAGTGAAGTTTTTGGTCTGACGCCCTCCTCACTAATTATGTGACCTAGATATGAGACATTTCTTTCTCCAAACTTGCACTTAGACAGTTCAACAGTCAAACCAGCCGAACTAAGTGTGGTAAAAACTTCCCACAACTTGGTGTCATGATCCTCTTTATCATTGCCAGCAATTAGAATATCATCCTGAAAGAAACTAATACCATTCATGTTACCAAACAATCTGTGCATTAGGCGTTGGAAAACAGCCGCGGCTGATGCAAGACCGAATGGCATCCTTATAAATTGGAAACAGCCAAATGGTGTAATGAAGGCTGTTAGGTGCCTAGACTCAGGATCTAAAACTACCTGGTGGTATGCAGCGGAAAGGTCCACTGTGGAAAACCAAGTCGCTCCCCTTAAGGAAGAAACCATTTCATTTATTTTGGGCAAGGGAAAACGTTCAATCACAATATTTTGATTTAGATGGCGTAAATCAATACACAAACGGATTTTTCCGTTGGGCTTCCTCGCTACGACTATTGGACTAATCCACTCCGAAGAGTCTACCTCCTCGATGACACCTTTGGCTAAAAGACCCTGAATTTCCTTCTTAACTTCCTCTCTTATCAAGAGAGGAATAGGCCTAACCCTATGCACTTTAGGCTGTGCGTTGTGTTTGAGCATAATTCTATGCTCAAAGCCCTTAAGCTTGCCTAGCTGACCACTTACAACATTGGTGAATTTATGTCTTAAAATATCTTCTAATTTGCTGCCCTCATCTACAACTAGTACCTTCTCTTTGCTATTCGGATCCAAAATGATATGGAGACTTTTCTGGTCATACCACCCCAGAACAGAAGGTCCTTTTCTTGCAATGTATAATTTGCCTCTGGCCGTTCTGCCTTTAAATATAAAGGTAAGCCATCTGAACCCTAAAAGTTCAATTTTACCACCAGTATAACTTACTGGACTAACATCTGAGGCATTTAATTTATCTCCTATTTTCCGTGTAAAGCTCTTTTTCCATATCTCTTCGTTGACAATCGTATATGGAGACCCCGAGTCCGCATATACCTTAACTTTAACACCACCAAAAGAGACTTCACAGATAGGTTTGCCCACCATCGCTTCATCAGTAAGGTTTAACATGTAATTGCCTTCCTCAGTAATGTTCAACATATAATTCCCTCTAATGTTCTTTACACAACCACTTTCATCATCACTACTTCCATCAACACATTCATCCTCATTCCAAATACATTTGACATTAGTACGTCTGCGACACATTTTGCTGAAATGGCCAATGAGACCACAAATACCACACTTTTTCCGTAAGGCAGGGCATGACTTGTAGTAAGCCATATGCTCTTTGCTACCACAGCGGTAACACTTTTTGTCCTCCAACTTATTATCCATTCCTTGGTTCTTGTAAGGTTGATTAAACCCTTTGTTAAAAGATTGTTTGTTCTGATACTTGGGTGTTCCTTGGATTTTGAAGACAGCCGATGACGCCTTATCAGAATCCTTAACAGTGTCTTTAATCACAGTAGCACATCTTCCCGACATCTCTGATTTCCTCATTATCGCGAGTACATCGTCGAGAGGTGCATCTCCATTAACCCAAAGGCGATCCTGAATAGGAGAATTATCGTTGTGCATCACAAGCTGATCTCGAATAAGTTCGTCGTGTAGATTCCCAAACTTGCAGTCAATGGCCAGTTTTTTAAGGTCATCAATCCATTCGTCTACTAATTCACCCTTTTTTTGTGTTCTTTGGAAGAATTTGTGTCTCACCACACCTATACACACTTTAGGTGCGAAGTATCTATCCATATCAGCAATGGCATTGTCAAATTCATTTGAATCAGCATCAACTAATTTTTGCATACGTGAATATGTTTTTAATCCTTTAGGGCCCAGTGAATGTAAAAGTATTCTTTTCTTTTGCTCTGGTTTCATTTTGGCATTTTCATCAATAGCACAGATGTAATTATTAAAATACTCCTTCCATTCTACCCACTTCATGTCTGGTTGTGATCCAGTAGCCCAAAAGGGTTGTGGGGGGCTAATGACAAAACTTTGTTGAGCCATTATTGTTTCAGAACTATCTTCACTGTGGAGTTGATCCCCAGAATTCATATATGTATATACACAATGCAAGTATTTGAGCAGTAATGTCTTTTAAACCACAACCACAACACTTGGTTGATCAAAAATAGTAAGTGCCCCGACAGTCTCACCTGTTTATCCTTGTCCTTCTCTGTAGATGGAAACGTTATCCAAAGGTGTGAGCCAAAGATGAATAGCGCTGGTTCAATAAAGTTCGTTTTCCTTTTTTTTTTTTTAACTGTCTCGGTGACTGAGCTTCGGTAATAGCGTTTCCCGAGATACTTTCGACCAATCCAAAATGGCCGCCACGCAGGGTCACGCAACGTGACCTAGCGCGATTGCGTCATCACGCGATTATCCATGCGTGCGTGATTGACGTAAGGCATTCCGTGTTGGTCGCGCGTAGTTAGAAAGCGCTTGGAACTCGGCTACTCAATTGAAAGATGCCGGCATGCGCGACCAACCGGAACAAGTAAGTTAATAATTTCTTAAACACAAGGAAAAGAAAAATACATACGAACTAGTCTTTGAATCCGTTCCGCTGAAGGCTCAGGTGAAAGTAGATATAACTCTTCCAAGCAATTTTCTCCTTCTTTTTTTTTTTTTAAAAAAAAAAAAAATAAATAAATCCGAGGTTTTAGATTGCAGGGTGTCGATCCCGATCGTCGCCAATTGTAAAGTAGAGAAGGAGGCTTTGTATCTCATAAGGTTTATTGAGATAAAGGATGAAACAGGTGGAGCCAGGTAGCACAACTTACAGCTGTAGAGGAAAGCTTCAACTGAACACTCATGGAACAAGAATGCAAGAACAGTAATAGACATTCTACAAGGTGCCACGCTCTATAGCGAGCCTTAAAGCAATATACAAGTAATAAGGGAAAAACACAACATAACAGGCATGAGGAGTCCAAAAACGCTCCTGGACATTCAGAGGATCAGAAAGATTCTGGATCAGGAAGGTCTGTTAAAATGAGGAAAGCACCTACTTGTTTCAAGGATTATGTGAGGTTCCCTTTTTAAGTCTGGTATATTTGCTTTTTTTTGCATGTTTGGGGGTTTTGGTGTAATTAAAGATGCAAAGTGCTCACTTTAACGAGAATGCCATTATTCTCTATTCAGTACAGTTTCTACTGCGCATATTTGTAAGGTGATATTACTTACAGATATGCATTATCTGGTTATCATACTTGATTGCATTTTCTTTTTGTATTAGTTTTGTTTATAAGGTGAAAGATGTGTTAGGTTCTGGGTTTAGAACTTTGGGCACATGAGCCACCTTGGCAACCACAGTGTAGGTGGAATGAGAATGTTGGGGAACAGTCTGGAAGTAGCTTGTTGTTGTTTGCTCTGCCGGTCGTATACATGCTACTTCTGCAATACATTGTGAATAACCTACTTAGGAGTCCTGTGTGATTTGGTGATTTTTCAATAGTGTATTGAATTTGGGAAATAGGACGCTATTATTCAAATAATATAGGTGGATATGGCCAATGTTGTCCATTGGTGGCAAGTTTGTTATGTATAGACTATTCTCACATATTTTCAGTTCTGAATTATATATATTTTTTAATATTACTTGTCAATGTAACTAAAAGGCTAGAAAGGATGTTACAATGCATCAAGTATCTATGACACCCCTTCCGTTTGTTATCTTTTTCATGAGCTCACGATAAAAGGGAGGAAGATCAATGGGAGCAATGTTAAGGAGCGGGACACTAACTAAAATGTCACAGATCATAAAAATATATTTTTTCCTCCAGGATTCAAGACCCAAAAAAGTGAACTAGTATTCACACTTGCTGAAAATTATGTCAGTAGTTTGCAAAACAACTGGTCCCAAAGTTAACATCTCAAAGCCTAGTTAATGGGGCCATTAGGCATCTGAAACAGTTACTTTTCCAATTATTCTCCAACGTTAAAGACCAAACATGGGCTACCACTGCTGGGAAAGGACTGTCAAAAACATAAGTCCTTGGGTGAAAGATAAAAAATCCTCATGTTTCTCTTGGGGTGGAAAAGAGATGACACAAGTTCACACAGAGTATTTGCCAGATCAGGGTGATAAAGTTTCAGCATACATTTAGCCGTTTAATGTCACCATTTTGTGACCTGGAAAGCAGATGTTTGATTCTGGAAAGTTGGGCTACAGTTTAACTAAGGTTCCTGTCCATTTTACGCCCTTACAATGACCTTCATGTACACCCCTGTCTAGAAGGCGCTGCTTCTTGCTATGTGGTGTAAATGGCTAGGGAGTGGGGCCACTGTCATCTCCATGCTAAGCAATACAGCTTCAGCTTCCTCCACAACTGGTCACAACAGCACAGGAAAAATATATGGGTACAAAAACAAGTCACAATGGAAGTAGTGATTACAGACTCCTAAGCACTGAAATGTGACTATCCTGTCAAGGAAAAAAGTTGCTACTGTCTCTAACTTCACCTTTACCATCCAGATTTCCGATATGCCAACTGAAGGAGGATCCATATTTCCACAACTCTCATTGCGCTTGTTAACGCTTGAAGGTTACCATTTGACCTTTAGAACAATAAGATTTGTGTATGGACCTTGACAGTGAATGGACAAAGTTATATTGTTAAGAAATGCGAGCTAGAAAAAGCAAGCACTACAATGGTTAACCCAGCATAGTTCCCTAAAATAGGTGCATATATGTGAAAACTTTCAAGGGACCAGAGGAGACATTTCTCAGAGCAAGGTTATCTTAGCAATGGCATGGAGACATCAAAATAAAGTACTGATTTATGTATCCCAGGAGATGGACTATATGATTTTCTACATGTATCTGTTTTATCCAAATCACTTGTTACAGCTCAGTGCATTTCAAAGGGGTCAGGCCTATTACTGCGAACAAGAAACTGCATCAGAGAAGGTCAAAGGAGGTCCAGAGACTTGCACGCTTACAGGAGAGGTACAGCTCTCACCTTTTAACATAGTGAACTGATGCTTGTAGAAACTAGGCATACATTGATTCTCTTCAAGGCAACTTACTTCCTTTATAGTGGAATGCCGTCAAGCAGAAGGCCTTATTGCAGGCCAGCTGTTTATCAAGTTTCAATAGCAGATTTGGGAGACTTTCTCATCTTCCATTATTAAGGGTCTATAAGGGGAGATACCTTCACTGGGTTTATCCGTATACCTCCACTGGGTTTATCTCCTCCGTAGGAGAGGGTTTCTCGCTTGACCCGACATATGAATGGGACAGATTAGAAGGGGTAGTGCTTAGAAGGCTTCTATCCCTCCCCTAGGGTACTATGGTTCACACGATAAGGAGAGAGTCCAATCTGGACTCTTGGAGCCTGATGGTCTTTACTCTAGCCCTGATACATTTCAATATTTTGTAGAGAATGATGAGGTGTTAAAAGTCTTGAAATTGTGTTGGGGGGAGATTCGATGCAGCGAAAGAACTTGGGCAAAGGCTGTTAGAAATAGATTAATTACTCTTAGGAACCTCCATTATATAGAGGTACAATTACATCTCCGTCCCCCTTCCCAGGCAAGCGCGCCTTAAATGAATCAGTTGCTTCGGTGTCCGAATTGAATTACCTTATCTGCGCAAGAAACCCTCCATCAGTTTCACAATCCCTACCTACACTGGGCCAGGACACTGTTTTTCCTTATTTATTGCAGCTACCAGACCTAGGGCTGCGAAATGAAATATTAAGTGTCATGGTGGGTTGCAATCCAATTTATTAATCCCGCCTATACTGGTTCATGGCCAGGATGAGCGAGGTCTCTGCCCCTGCACCCTGAAAGTTAAATGTTCCCTACTGCATATATTGATGGATTGTATCTTTTATCTTGTAAATCGAATTACGTTTTTAAGACCTCTGTTTTTTAAATACGGTGTTGTCCATTGGAGGAAAGCTGTTGACAGAAATGCGTTAACTAGATGTAGCTGTTGGAACTGCTCGGTTTTTACGGTCTGTTAAACAGAGTTTTAATGATGAACTGTAGTGGGTCGGGGTGTTGGGTAGTTAGGATGGGACGTTTTTATGATCTTAATTATCATTTGTTTTTTAGAATGTTTTATGGACAACTGTCTAAATAAATAAACTTACTTTATAGTGCAAATGTATTAAGCAAAGGTGCTCCCAGTTCCCTCTTACTCCCTACTGTGCTGCAAGATCCAGAAAAACAAACATGGCTACAACAACTGAAAAGAAGACAAAGCAGATAGTGGGCTGGACCGGAAATATCACCGTCAGTTTTTCATAAAGCATTCAGAAGCATTTTGTCTGCATGTCCTCATTACAACCGAAATAATATTTGTTATGGTACGGTATTAACACTTACTGACCCTGACGAGATGCTGACGTTTTTTTGCCGATGGGTAACACACTACTCCAAGGATGTTCATCCATGCAAGGGATTGTCATGCGTAACGAAATACAGGCTATCATGCTGTTTATCACACAGTTGTAATTTGGTTTTTAATAATGTATCGTGCAGTTCTGATGTCCAATTGGCATTTATAGGAATTTATAGGAATTTAAGGCAATTTGAATTTTATGGGATGCTTAGGCTATAAGGAACGTGATTAAGTTTTAGGAAATTACAATTAATTATTAGAACATATTGTCTCTCAGTTTTACGACATTTGCAAACATTCGGCAAAAGCAATTGTCGTGAGATTTTATTATATATGGATGTAACAAACGGTCATTCCGTCAAACTGTAAAATAAACTTCATTCACAATTAACTGTATTTCCAACACAGATCAAAAGAATAGAAAATTATGCAGTTACAATTCATGCACTGTGTAGCGGATATGAACATGTCATGAATGGGCATAACACATGTAATATTAATTCCCGATTACCCAAGAGAGTCACTAAGAAGTTTATTACATTTCAGTAACAATAAGGGTATTCTTGTGATGGGGGATCAATATTTGTGGATATCCACTTGGTTATGTTATTGTGAGTTGACTGATTCTGATTCTTAGTTTCAACCATATCAGGTGTTGTTCCTTCAGTTGCTCTTTAAGGGAGATTAGTTATTGGATTATATGAAACTTTGTTGCCTTTTTGGTTCTGAGGGCTAAATGATATTGGAGGATGGAAGGATATGAGTTGCACAGCTATCGCAAATACTGATATATGACACTATTGTTCTTATCATTATGGAGTGGTATTTAGGTAGGTCTAGTCTGCCCTTTCCTATGGTTTCAGGTAGGAATCGCCAGGTCTTCATTATTTTCCAAAGTCTTGCAGCTTGCAATGAGAAGAAGGTACCACTTATAGCAGTTTTGCAAGGTGGTATAATTAGCTTAGGAGGTCAACTAGATTGCAGGTCTCTTATTTGAGTATATCTTAAGTGTCAGATGTAGGAAAGCTGAATCAGAGCTGCTTATTGCCTACCACATAATCCAAGACTCTAGAAAGTAAATGTTCTGGCAATGTGCAGCAAGTGAATGGCTTTTAAAGCAGAGGAGATCTCGCCTCATAGGTTAATGTATAGTTTTCACACTACTATTTTCTGAATTCTTTGTAGGAGTTTCATAAGGAAACCCAGTTATATACACAGTTGGGACATAATAAGAATATGGCTGCCTAGACCTTCTGCCGGAGTTCTAAATGCACGAAGGTACGATTGGTCGATGTGTATGCATGGTAAGAAATTCATGCTTTGTTACTTGGTTAATTTGAGGGTTCATTGAATGGGCAGAGTCCATGATGACTCCAAAGTTTCTTACTTTTGTTGCTATTGATAGATCCCCACATTCCTGGGGCCAAGCTGTCAATTGAAAAAGGATCATAGTCTTTTAAAACTCCATATAAGAAAATATCATTTTTTTATGCAAAACGTTTACGGTGAATTGATTTTATTAGGTATTTAATCACACAGTCTGTCACCTAGTCTTCACCTTTCGCGATTTCTAGGATTTTCCAGTTCTAGGACGGTATGTGTACCATCATCATTTTTATACCATGTGAGATTAAATGATTTCATGTATTCTGGCAGGGAACCAAGGTACACTTTGAAGTGAAATGGGGAATTGATCAGTTGAAATGATCAACCATTGAGGTACTACTGCCTTAATGTTGCATAGTGGGGAAGTGGATGTAGGTTGGTCATGATTTGTCCTAAAGTAGGAGGAGATCCAGTCCATGATGCATCATTTAAAGCCTCTTTCTTTCCAGCTGTTTAGTCTGAAGTTGTGATGCATGGCGATGAAGACTGCAAATAGGTCAAGAAGTAATAGTAATAGTGCTGCGACATGTTGCTATCTATAGTGGTTTTCTGACCATTCCAGAGGGAGAGCATTACATTTTCAGTACATCTTCTTGGGCAAAAAGAGACTTTTGCTGGTCAGATTGCAGGATCTTCCCTTCAAGGAAGTTTGAGATATAGGTGCGCACAAGACACTGTATGGTACTGTGCCAGTTTACATTAAGGAACGTCTGAGACACTATTTGCCCAGGAGCTGCCTACTGTCTTCCGAGGTGAATCTGCTGACCTGTCCACACTTTAGGAAACCAACCTTGAGCGGCACGGACTTTTCAGTCTTGATACCTCAGATTTGGAATGGATTGCCAGAGAGTCTGAGGAAAGAAACCACCCTCCTTGCCTTTCTTCGGAAAAGTCTGAAAACTCTTCTCTTTATACAAGCTTGGCAGTAGCATGTTATTACAGCCCTCAGGTAAGTGTCAAGAGACCAGTGGTAATGGCACGCTATATAAGTGTTATTAAAATAATATAACAGGTGAAGACTGCCCTTCGTAACAGATACAAGGAGTGGGACATTTGAGTTTGACCTGTACTTGTTTGAGTATGCCATGTCAATGTTGCTTTTTTTGTTTTTATAGAGTGACTTGAGCTCGACTGGAAATGTGGCTGTGAATAAGGAATTGTTGATTATGTTCATTGCAGGTATTGAGAAATGTTGTAAGAGTAGGATACATTTTCTTGATGTTTGTAGATCCTATTTAGTGTTTAAAAGCGGATTTTCGCTAGCGGATCTCCCTATTCATATAACTGAAGTTGAAGGATAGACAGTTAAGTCTTTTTCTTCCTTATTATGTCATTACTCGATGGCTCCTTCCATTTTAGTTTTGGGTGTGTGAAAGTTTTGAACAGATCATTTTGTTTAAAGTTTTGCTCGACCAATTGTTCTGCTTGATGATTATTATTTCTTTTAGATTTAACATTGCAGCCAGGTGAGATTCTTGTTATTCCATGTTTAGTTTATTCCAATGCTTTTATGTTGCAACGGACAGTCTACATGTGATAATAAGTTTCACAGGTCACGGGTGAAAGCAATGAGAAGAGTGAGGTTGCATGTTAATGGGTTACATTCTTTTGATCATTACAGTGTCTGGAACCCTGAACATTATTTCCAGTGCATATCCTGGCGTGTGTAGCCATGGAAACGAGTTGACAGAGAATGTGCCCTTCAACACTTGTTATCAAATTTCTCAGTTGGTCTGTCAAACCAAAAATACAGGTAACCAAAGATGCACAGGTTAACATATTTGGTGGATATACCTGATAATGAATCTTGGAGGGTACCTATGAAGGCTCCACTGGTTGCATCTCACGAGCAGCGATACATAGCCTGAAGGTTGCATATCTTAAGTTTTGAAGTTACTTTCAATTCTTTAAATATCAGTGCTCGGACTCATCCCGCCTTCTCATGGCAAATATGTATATTGATTCGACATTCTGGTGTGATTGCATTAAGGAATAGCTGTGTCATCATTAAGCCATGTTTCAGTGATGAAAAACGGACAGGTCTTGAGTCACTTATTAGGGCAAAGACATTTAGTCTATTCTTTACGGTAGAAACACATTAGGAGTCTGTTTGGAAAAGCTTTTAGTTACATCTAAAGACAAAGGCCAGAAAATGCTCTAGACTAGGAGAATGTTGTAATCCCATTCTTCTGGATAATCTTTCAGTTCAGTTTCAGAAATGTTTTCCTGTCGTACCATTATCATATTTTAAATTAAATTCTATGTCAGGACCGGAGGCGAGGATTATGCTATTTTTTCTTCACTTTATTGAATAGCAGCCATTCAAAGAGCTTCACAAAATCACTATTCCCAGAAACCCTAGGGAATAACAAGATTTAAACAATAGAGTGTCCCAGTACAGAATGTCCACATAAGTCCGCCAATCACAGGCCTCCGTGGTAACAATAGTCCTCTGTCAACTTCCATTCCCCCTCTTTCTTCTTAAGTCATGGTTCTTTGTTCTCTAGCTGTAATGCTGTAGTGATTATATTGCTTGCTTTATGCTGTTGTGCTTTATGTTAGCATTGTAATAGAGTCTATCGTGGTCACGTGTTGGCGGTTTGTCTGCCGTTGCGACTGCGGTTTTCCTGCCTCTGCCACCGCATTGAGTTTCACTCAGGTGGTTGTGGCAGGCAGCGCCGCTTCTTGCATTTCCTGGCACGCACCGGCCGTCGGCTGCCGCTCGCCTCATTGGTTTTTTTGTCAGAGAGTAGCCAGTATTTGTTCGGAAGTACTGTTTTCGCCTTACTTCTACCGCATTGTAAATCTTTCGATTTTCCCTCAGCGCGAGTCCGCATCTCGGAGGCGGACTCGCACGCGGCCGTGGGAGTGCTTGCCCTAACGGCCATGACGTAGTGCGGCTCACGGCATTCCTCCGGCTGCTAGAGGTCGCATTGCGTCCTCGGCGGGGGGGAATTTCTGGGATTCCGCGCTGCACTCCCGGAGCTGTCAGCTGTGTCGGAGCCTGCCTTGCCAGCTTCTCACACCCGGTGGGCCTGTGTTATTTTGCGCGCATGTAACGATAGTGAACGCTCTCATTGGAGTCTGTATCTCCAGTCATTAGACAGTGAGTGGCCTTTATTTTGCCACTTGAGGTCTGTTTTCCTGCAGCGCTTAAAACGATCCCGGCGAATCTGTACAGCAGAATTTCCTGCTAGGGCCCAAGAAGCAGGCCACCCTCCTAGAGTTGTTTGGGGCTGTTTGGGCCCAGGGCTTGCCCTTCTCTGGAAAACTGCTCCCCTTGATTTTGGCTGAGACCCAGCCTCCCACAGCCGAGGTAACCCCTCTTCTAGTAGCCCACTTACCTTTGTTGTGTCATCACCGTCTGGCATGGACTCTTACCAGGACAATGACTATGCTGATGACCAGTGGGAGGAGGACCCACTAACGGCACTCCAGTGGGATGAGGACTTTTATGACAAAGTTGATGAGTCCATTTACAAAGCGGTGACACAGGCTCTGGGTCCGTTAGAGGACTGCCTCTCTCGGCACATTGAGCAGGTCTGTGAGAAGTTAGCCAGGATTGCACAGCCCACCCCGGCCATCCCGGTCCCGAGCGTCTCCACCGCCACTCCTGAGACTAACGCCACCAACGCTGACCCGCAGGCCCCCCCAGCCAAACACCCTGAGGAGGCAGGGGTTGAAGGCGTTGGGTCGCTTATTTCCCCAGACAACCTCTCCGCCTGGGCCCAGCGCGTGATAGTGTTCCTTGGGAAAGTGAACTGTGTTATCAACACGGAGCGGCGACGGTCCCTGTTGATTAAGGTGGACCCAAAGCTTGGGGATCTTGCCAACTCTGAGGCTGGCGCCGTTGCTAGGGGCGGCCTCTTTAGGGATCCTTTTCTCCGAAAGCTTGGACGTTTCGTAAACACCTTTACATCTTTAGATAAGGCTCAGCCCTCCATTAAGAAGGTTTTTCACCCCTGGGTTTTCAGAGGGGCTGGCCGAGGCAGGGGCCGCTCGTCCGGCGGTCCAAATCAGACTAGAGGACAAGGCTCCAGGGGCGGGCAATACCAGGGTCAAGCAAGCTTCGGAAACTTCTATCCGACAAGAGGACGTCGTGGGAAGAACAGAGGCAGATTGCAGAACTTTCCACCTCAGAAATGTGAGGAAAATGTGTTTTTTGGACAGTTTTTTAGGTTTGCAAGGGATTCTGGGTAACAGAACCTGGTGAAAGCCAGTCAAGTCACCCCATCCTGGATTCCCCAGGGTGTCTAGTTTTCAAAAGTGTATAGGTTTGCTAGGTTTCTCTAGGTGCCGGCAGAGCTAGGGTTCAAAAACTACAGCTAGGCACAAAATAGGGTAATTTTTCATTGTGAAATTGTGATGTGTATCCGTTGCGTTTTGAGCCGTTTCCTGTCGTGGGCACTATGCCCACCCACACTAGTGAGGTACCATTTTTATCGGGAGACTTAGGGTAATTCAGATTTGTAAAGTAAATGTTATTACCTATTGACTATCGATGCATTTCTGCCTTCCAAATGAAAGACTATGTGTAAAAAAGAAGGCATTTTGAAAAACGACCGATAATTCTCATGCTAGTATGAGTATTTCCAATTTCGGAAATGTGCAAATATCTACTGTTTCTTAACTCTATATTTTTTTCCCATTTCAGAAATCCATAGGTGTCTTTCATACCGATTTTTAGATGTATACACTTTCCCAGAATAATTGCTATGTACCCGGTACATAATAAAAAAACAATGCAAGTCGCTGCTCAGTTTTTGGCGCTGGGTTCGTCGGGTTCTTGGTCAACCTACAAGTCCTATATATCCTAACAACCAGTAAGGTTCAGTGGATGTAACGGTATATTGCTTTTAAATAGCTGTCATAATTAGAAGAAGTTACAAGTGCAAACGTAGACACAAAAGGCTGTTTTTTTCAATTTTTCCTATATTTAACTGTTAGTTTCTATAAAGAAACCTTGAAGGATCTACATAAATGACCCATTGCTGAATTCAGAATGTTGTCTACTTTTTAAACATGTATAGCTTTCCAGGATCCATAATTGCTTTCATACCCATTTCTACCAATAACTGGAAGGAGGTTGAATAGCAACAATAGGCTATGCCCCAGAAAAATGCCAAACCTGTGTAAAAAATGTTGGTTTTCTGACAAAAGTTTGTAATGCCCTAAAAGCTGGTAAAATGGTGATTTCAGCCTCACAAGCCCTTTTTTGATACCATTTGCAGGGAAAAAACAGACGCTTTCATTTTGAGCAGTTTTTTCCCATTTTTCCCCCCAAAAACAAACATTTAGCTGTATTTTGTCTAATATCCCGGTCCCCTCCAGGGGAATCCACAAACCCTGGGTACCTTTAGAATCTCCATGATGTTGGAAGAAAAGGACGCAAATTTGGTGTGGATACCTATGTAGACAAAAAGTTACAGGGGCCTAAGCGTGAACTCCCCCAAGTAGCCCAAAGAAGGCTTAGCACAGGTGTGGAGGGGGGGGGGGTGGACTAGCAGCGAAGGGGTTAGTTCACTCACTGGTGTATGTTGTACTAATAAACAGTGTGGATTCCAAAAATTGTTGCAATAACTACCATCCATTTATCCTCACTTTGTAGTCCTTTTCCTTTTCCCATCTACTGCACAAACGAGCACTACTCTTTCACACCCCTTTCTTTTCAGCAACCTCTTGATTGATATACACTGGGTAATGTCTTTACCTTTTCTATTTATTTATGAAAAAGACACGATGTACCCTAAAGAAAAACAGTAAGCGTCTTTTCCTTTTCCAGGTGCATATTTGATTGTTATTTTGTCATGTATTAATTACCATGTGCTGATTCCTTCATGTATTAAATTGTATTTGAATTCTAAACCTCATTTGCTTGATGCACGCTAAAGGAGTCTAGAACCATCTGGTATTTATATTAACTTAGTTACTGCAGCATGGATTATTGGAACGATTGTCCCACCTCAGTATCTCCTTGAAAAGTGTTTGAAGGCTCCTGATGTATTAAACCTTTTTGTTGCTATTTGTGTACCAGGCGCATTCCAAAAGTCGCCCTTGCTGAGAGATGAGAGCACTTATACCACGTGTACTTACCTCACCTCTCGGCGCTCATTTTCTATCCCTTTCTCTGCTTGCTTCTGTCTCCTGGTTAATGATAGGAGGAGAGAGCAGGAAGCTCTCAAGAGGCAATGGACTGCATGGTGAGAGGAGCGATGAAGCAGTAAGGTCAAAAAGGTAGATGGGATGTCCTGGTACATTTCGCCTCGAATCTGGAGATAGTTGTGGGTCATGTTTGTTCACTGCAAGGCCCTGTTATATCTTGTGAGAACAAGCCTGTTGCCTGTAGAAAGTGGAAAGTTCTGATATGAAGCTAATAGAATAGCGGGTGGAAACAGAGAAAAAGTGAGACTGAGGTCAACAGTGTTGCCATCACCGTTTTTGATCTTGGTTAAAACTAATGCTCAAGCAAAGAAATTCTGTGGATATTTTCTTGCGAACCTTTGAAGGTTGTTTGCAGTATAATGGTAATATAGCATTCCCAAGTCTGTTGACTACTTAGCCACATGCTTTCTTAACCAAATGGACAAAAATAATGTTTTAGAGTCTACAATGTCTGTATGAATGAGCAGCATGTTTGCTGGTAAAAGTGGCAATGTACACAGAAATAAATAAACAAAAAACGCTTTGATCGCAAGGTCCAATGTAACCAACCCTCTTTTCAAATGCATTCTCAAGAAGTAATGAAAGTGTAGAAAATGTATTTAGCAATTATTTTTATTTATTAAAGACAAGCCCGTGTTATTTCCAATTTGCATGAAAACAATCATTTATACTATTCTTGTTTCATGGACCACCATTTTACTGTGAGGCTTATTTATGTAAACTATACTTCACACGTACATTACAACATCTGCACAAAGAAACTTCAAACATATAACCAAAATGCTTACTTGTAGTAGTGTTCCCAAAGACTTCTGTATCTGCCTTGACCAGACATATCAAACACTGTAAAAGACAAACTGTACAAGAGAAAAGATATCAGATTTGTATAAAAAGAGGCTCTTCGCCCAAATAATAGGTTCAGCTGTCACAAACAAGTTGATCAGTGATATCTACAACTGAACCTAAATGTGTTTTAGTACAAATCACATGCATTATACAACTTCTGTGATAAAATGTTACACCTTCTCCATAAAGGCATGTTTAGTGTTCCATAAAAAAGAAAAATATATAATATTCCTAAACAATAATTTTCAATAGATAAACGGAACTAGGTTGGTGCTACTGTGCTAACAAATATATTGTAGAAAGGTTTGTTCTTCGGACAGGTACAATTGTTCGAGCAAATCTTGGTGAACTTTAAATATCTTTTAAATAGGACGCACATTTTTAGGATTTACTTAACTATGTCCCAGATTGAAGCCCAATCAGCTTGGGAAAGGAGTGGCAGTATAGCAGAATATATATAAATTATAGGACCAGGTATTAAAACTCCAGTACATCAAAATGACACCATTATCAGCTAAATTGCACATTATAAAATGCCTCAAATATTGGATTCATCACAAATAAAAAAAAGAAGGCCTCAATTCAAACAGTAGTCTTTAAGGTCCAGCTAAAAAAAACATGAGTTGTGCTTGCCAACATAAAGAAAGAGAACGGTTGCAAGAAATGTTTGCTATGGCTGGTGATCTAGGACTTCGAAACAAGAGTGGTGCTTCAATATGTACTCGGGAGCTTCGTCTAATGAGACAGGGTAATGACTTCTATATGGGGTCTGCATCCGAGCCTCAATAATTGGCTTAGTTTTCAATTTCGTTTTCGAAAGAACCCAGCTCATCACACTGTAATATGCCGTAAATATAACCCCAGCCCACTGCACTTCACTGCACAGACACAGGGACACTGACATACTGAATCTTAGGGACTCTTACCCAAAACCACTGCACTGCACCCGAAGTTAACTGTAACTGAGAGCAATGCATCATAGGAACACTAGTCCAACACACAGCTCTCCGTCATAGTGACATCAACCCTGCAAGATGTACTCCTAATCTACAGATTTGAGTCAGAACTTATTTTAACAAGCATTGACAAAGCCAATAGGTCTCACCTATGTGAGATCTAATTGCTTTTTTGGAGTGCAGTGGTGTGGGATTGTGTGGCATAATGTGCGGTGGAGTGGAGTCGCATTGTGTGGTGTGGAGTGTTATTGAGTGGGCGCACAGATAGATGTAAATGTGGCTACTATTAGTGAGCATAGAAAGGTTGTATTTGACCCGACAGAGCTGAAATTGGGCTGTGGTATCTTTTTTCTGCAGCATTATCTAGCACCTGAAAAACACATGTTATTTCTTTATTTACAGTTTCTTAAATAGTACCACACTGCTCTGTAAGGAGCCAGTGGTCTTTAGGAAATGAGATAATGGAGGGGGAGATTGCTTTGCGAGACGAGTCTCTGTGGTAAAACTGCTGACTCCCCTTCCAGGAGTTAGGGTTGTGACCCCAATGCCTCCACACCACAACACATTGTGATCCAGGGCTAACTGGCTTACTTTAATTTGCCTCAGTTCCCATATACATTTAAGAGCACTTACAAAAAGATAGATGCGTGCATGAAGAGGTTATAATAAACAACTTACATTTTATTATATCCAAAAGCTATGTGAAAAGCAGAAAGCCTGCATACTGAGACGACGTGCTGCTCACTTTTGGGTCCAGATAAAATGGGCTGTGTTGAGCAGTCATCCAGCGAGGGCCGGATGAGAGCAGAAATGGGGTATTGAAGAACAAAAAGCAGCAGTAATGCAAGACACGCCTTTCGCCACTGTGAATTTACAAAGCCCATCCCTGGCAGCCCTGGGAGGAGTAGATGAATTCTTCAAGCCGCTTTAAATAGTTTTCTGACTGAGGCTGACGTGGGAAGTCGGGGATGTGCTGTAACCTGCAGGTTCAAGGCCGCAAACATGATTGTGTATAGAATAGAATATTTTAAATATATTCATTCACAACACAGAATGGTCTGTCGTCCGTCTTACAGAATTGCTTTTAATTTACCCTTTTTAGGTTTCGACCTGGCCGTAGGCCTGCGAAGCAGGGCTACGCCCAGGCGAAAACTTTTGTTTACAGTATGGGGGACTTGAATCCGCCCCTTCTACCATTGGCTAGCTCCATAAATGGAGGCTAGCCATTGGAAGACATCAGTGTCAATCACTTTCTCCCGGTCAGAACGCGAATCGTGGGCGTTTCTGATTCTTTTTTTAAGTCCCGCCCCTTGATGACGTGTGTCCCGGGCCGCGCTGTGATTGGCTGCCAGCCCGGGACACCCCCGTGACGTCATTCCCCGGGCCGCGCTGTGATTGGCTGCCGGCCCGGGACCTGACTTGTCTATCCGTGGCTGCCAGCTGGTAATTTCAGGATTTTGACAGGTTAGTATTGGTTTTCTGGGGGTGTAGAAAGCACCGGGTATAGAGGTGTAGAGGGTACCGTAGCGAAGCAGAGCATCCCCGAGAGGGAAGCAGGAGGCGGGAGGCTTGGTGCAAGATATTGCTGGCAAAAGAGTAAGGGCTCAGACTCGGGCTGGAGATAGGGGCGAATAGCGAAGAAGCCGTACTCACAGTTGCTCCCGGCCGCCCCCAGCTTCTCCAGTCTCAGGTCCGGTTTCCTAAATCGCTGTTCAAGGCACCCAGAGTTCTCATTTACTAGCCATCGTGTTCCGCTTGGTACGGCACTCCTGTGACTGCGACTATGAATCGATGAAGCTGTCCGTGGCCCTTTTTCACCCTCCCACCAGCCAGAGCACCTTCACATCCGAACGCTCCTCTCGCCCGTTGTCCGTGGCCCTCTCCCTCCCGCCCGCCCACTGTCCGTGGCCCTCTCCCTCCCACCCGCCCACTGTCCGTGGCCCTCTCCCTCCCACCCGCCCACTGTCCGTGGCCCTTTCCCTCGCGCCCGCCCACTGTCCGTGGCCCTTTCCCTCCCGCCCGCCCACTGTCCGTGGCCCTTTCCCTCCCGCCCGCCCAATGTCCGTGGCCCTTTCCCTCCCGCCCGCCCAATGTCCGTGGCCCTTTCCCTCCCGCCCGCCTACTGTCCGTGGCCCTTTTTCACCCTCCCACCCGCCCTATCCCAACCCCAGCCAGAGCACCTTCACATCAAACGCTCCTCTCGCCCGTTGTCCGTGGCCCTTTCCCTCCCGCCCGCCCACTGTCCGTGGCCCTTTCCCTCCCGCCCGCCTACTGTCCGTGGTCCTTTTTCACCCTCCCACCCGCCCTATCCCAACTCCAGCCAGAGCACCTTCACATCAAACGCTCCTCTCGCCCGTTGTCCGTGGCCCTCTCTCTCCCGCCCGCACACTGTCCGTGGCCCTCTCCCTCCCGCCCGCACACTGTCCATGGCCCTTTTTCACCCGCCCTATCCCAACCCCAGCCAGAGCACCTTCACATCAAACCCTCCTCTCGCCCGCACACTGTCCGTGGCCCTCTCCCTCCCGCCCGCACACTGTCCGTGGCCCCCTCCCGCCCGCACACTGTCCGTGGCCCTCTCCCTCCCGCCCGCACACTGTCCGTGGCCCTCTCCCTCCCGCCCGCACACTGTCCGTGGCCCTTTTTCACCCGCCCTATCCCAACCCCAACCAGAGCACCTTCACATCAAACGCTGCCTTATCTGGGTTTAAAATGCGGCAGGGGAGGGCGTGGCCAAGATGGCGGGGTGAGCGGACGCTTCTTCCCGCAGCTCCTCCGGCCCGACTAGGCCCGAGCCCTTTTTTGTTAGCTTCTCTCCCCCCGCTGAAGCTCAGCGGCTGAGAGACGGGCAGCGGAGACCCTGGGGCACACATTGATGCTACTTTGGCCCCGATCGCTCCGGCAGGAGCACGCTAAGAGACCGATAGCCGGACAGTGGAGCGCCTTGGAGGCGGAGCAGAACGGAGCGCTGTCCGGATGCCTCGGCTGGGGCCTGGTGCTGATGTCTGGCGATCTGGAGTGGAGCTCGCCCCGGTACTCGACGGGGATCGTCAGAGAGACAATTGCTGTGACATTGCTGTGACATCGCTGAGCGAGGACCCTGCCGTGTGATCGTGGTGGGGCTTGGACTTGCGGTGGTGGCCTCTCACGTTGTGTGGGCCCCGGCCCCTGGCCAATTGGCGACAGTGCTTAGGATTGGAGCCAGGTCTACTGTTTCTCTTCGCTAGCTGGACGGCCCTGGATAGAACTTTCCTCTGTGTACCTGGCTCTTGGAGTGGCCCTGGTGGCATCGCCGGGCCTGGACGATCTGCCCGGCCCTGCCCAACCGCCATCTTGTCTTCACGGCGACAGTGACGCAGCCCTCCTTCGGTGTCGCTTGAGGCCGTCTCCTGCACTTCTGCCCTTGCACGGCTCTCCCTTCCTGCGGGACGCGCCTGCCGGGGTCCCCCTGCGGGGGTCTCTGTTGAAATCTTGGCTGGGCGCTGTACGGCATACGGCCCTCTGTGACTAGACTGGCCCGCCATTTTGTCATCTATGGCGCAGGTCCCCCGGTGTCTTTATCTGGCCGGGCGTTCCCTCTGGAGGGGCTCTACCTACGGTTGGAGACTCATCGAGGGCCGAGCCTACTGCAGGTGGCCGAGACCGGTGTCCCTGCCTCAGTTGAGTGCGACAGTATACGGAGCACGAATGTCCGGGAAAGGAGGATCGAGGAAGGGAGATCGCACCCAGCCGGACATGCTTAGCAGGGCCCAGCAACAGCGAGACAGAGCGCAACCGTCTCCGGGTTCTTCCAGGGCGGCTGCGGATCCGACCGGAGGTGAGCCCCCCGTCACGAGGTCCTTCATGGAGGAACTGTTCAGCTCGCTTAAGGCTGACTTCCAGACGCTGAAGCAGGAGGTGGCCAGTGAAGTACGCGAGGTCCGCAGGGAGGTGGAGGGCCTCGGCGAACGGATGGAGACGGTGGAGGCGGCGGCCCAACGTCGGGACGACGAGATTGTCCATTTGCAACAGGACGTTCTCCGTCTCAGGGAGCAACACATTGAACTCCAGGCCCACAACGAGGACCTGGAGAACAGGTCGAGGAGGAATAATATACGGGTACGGGGTGTACCGTCTACAGATGAGGGAACAGACCTGGTGGGCTACCTGCAGGACTTGTTCCGGGAGGTTCTGGGAGAGGCCGCGGACTTCCCGATCCGCATCGACAGGGCCCACAGAGTCGGCCGACAGCGGCAGTTGACGGCACCCCCGCCGGACATCTTGGCCTAACTCCCTGACTTTCCGGTGAAGGAGCGCATCATGTCCGAGGCCCGCAGAAAACAACCGTTGACGTTCCGAGAGCGACCTGTGGCGCTGTATCAGGACCTGTCCGCCATCACGCTACAGAAGCGCAGGTCCTTCAAGATCGCAACCGATTTCCTACGTGAACACGAGACACCGTACTCCTGGGGGCATCCCTTTCGTTTGATATTCCGCTGGAACGGGGTACTGCATCAGCTGCGCTCCTTGCAGGATTTCAGCGGGGTCTTGGGTCTCGCGGCTGCGGAGGAGGATGGAGCAACACCGTCCTGGAGGCGCTCGGATAGAGGAGGACGACGGCGGTCGGCGAGGAGGAGATCAGCGGCGAGCGCTGGGCGACCTGACTCACCCACCATCAGAGCGGACATGGCCAGCGCTCTGAGAGAAGCCGCCAGGGACTCGGCCGCCACGAACGGTGTGGCCTTGACGGCGTAGACTCACTCCGGGGGGAGATGGACATAGCTTCTTCGGTGCCAGGTTTGGGGGTCGGAGGGGGGGAGCGGGGAGAACGAGTGGCCGGACGTCCACTTTTGGTACTTTCTGCAGACTTGTCCGTTTTGGGACTTGACTGGGACAATGGGTTGTTTGTGTTTGAGTGGGAACTTGGCTAGTTGCCTTTGGTTCGTTTTGGGTGGGGTTGAGGGTTGTTCAGGGGTTGGGAGGGAACCGTCCGGTATTTCATATGTTCACGCTTGGTCCTATTTTGCCTGTCCTGCGCTGCTGCCCTGCGCCCCTCCCCCGCCAGCTGCCTACCCGCGGCATAGCGTCTCCGGACCCTGGGAGATATGTCGTCCCTGAAGGTGGTGACCCTTAATGTTAAGGGTCTGAATAACCCTGTAAAGCGAAGGGCGATTTTGTCTCTGCTGGAGGGGACACAGGCTGATATATGCCTCCTGCAAGAAACCCACTTGCTGTCCAGTGATTGTCACAGAATGCGCTCTGCCAAGTTTCCCACCCAGTTTTTCTCCTCTGCTGCGTCCAAAACTGCGGGGGTGGCTATTCTGCTGTCGAGCTCCTTCAGGGGGGAGGTGTTGTATAAATTTGCTGAACAGAAGGGGAGGCTTTTGGCATACCGCCTCCGCCTGGGGGGCACGTCGTTTACTGTTGGCTCCTTGTATAGCCCAAATGACCATCAGGAACGCTTTTTGGATTCAGTGCTGGTGGACGTACCTGCCTCCCCTGATCATCATGTCCTACTAGGGGGTGACTTAAATATTGTCTTTGATTCTGCATTAGACAGGTCAGCGCAGCGATTCCCGCAGACTGGGGAACTTTCCCAGGCCGGGAAGGCGAGAATCACCGACATGGACTTGCATGACCTCTGGCGCACCCTCCACCCTACAGATAGGGATTATTCCTATTACTCGCATGCGCACCGGACCTACGCACGGTTGGACTACTTTTTGGTTAGTGGACCGATGCGTGCCGCTGCTACGGCAGCGGACATTGGGGTCCTGACACTGTCTGATCATGCGCCGGTCGTGGGCACGTTCGCGTGGCCGGCGTCCTCCCCCCCTCGGGGGTGTGGCGCCTTAGGGACACCCTTCTGCACAAAAAACAGTTGTAAAACATATTGAGGAGGCGATCCGGGAATACCAGGCACACAACAGTAACTCAGACACTTCATTGGCGACACAGTGGGCGGCGCTGAAGGCGGTTCTCAGGGGGGAGTTCATCTCCATCTCCTCGGCAGAAAACAGGGAGCGGCAGCGTAAGAGGGAGGAGCTGACCTCCCAGGTCCGGGAGCTGGAACAGGTCCACCGTCGTACGGGAGCCCCGAGGGTTTGGAGGCAGTTGAAGGCTGCCAGGAAGCTCCTGTCGGCGCTGGACATGGACAGGGCGGAATACGCGGCGCTGCGTCTGAAACATGCATTCTACACAGGGGGCGATAGGTGTGGCAAACTCTTGGCACATAGGCTTCGTGTCGCGCACCAGCGTAACGTAGTGAAGGAACTCTTGGGTGCTGACGGGGTGGCGGTTTCTGGTGATGCGGCGGTGGCGGAAACTTTTTGTAGTTTCTATGAGGCGCTGTACGCCGGGGAGCCCCCCTCGTCGCGGGATGCCGTGGAATATCTGGAATCCGTGGCCCTTCCGGCACTGGACTCCGCTCAGGCGGAATACCTTGAGCGCGACATCCACGTTGAGGAGGTGATTTCCGCGATCGCCAGACTTAAGCACGGGAAAGCCCCGGGCCCGGACGGTTACACGTCCCTGTTTTACAAAACCTTCTGCCCGGTTGTGGCCCCTATCCTCGCCCGGCTGTTTAACTCTTTCTCCGAATCAGGAGCCATCCCGCCGGATCTCCTGGGAGCGACGGTCTCAGTGATCCCGAAGCCTGGGAAGGACCGGGCCTTATGTGGCTCATATAGGCCCATCTCGCTCCTGAATGTCGACCTCAAGTTGTACACGGGGATTTTAGCTTCCAGGCTGGCCCTGCACCTCCCGGGTCTAGTTGAGGCCGACCAGGCTGGCTTTGTACCTGGCAGACAAACTGTCGACAATACTAAACGGGTAGTGCACATTCTGGAGAAGGCCTCGCGGACCCCTGGCGAGCGGATGCTGCTGGCGGTGGATGCCGAGAAAGCCTTCGACAGGGTTCACTGGTCTTACCTCGAGCAGGTGCTCAAGAAACTGGGCATCGGTGATAAATTTTGCTCGATGGTTTTCAATTGTTACAGGAACCCTTCAGCAACGGTGAGGGTCAATGGGTGCAGCTCCCGTAGTTTTGCAATCGAGCGGGGCACTAGGCAGGGGTGCCCGCTTTCCCCACTCCTCTTTGCTCTATACATGGAGCCGTTTGCCCAGAGGATTCGCCAAAACCCGGATGTGATCGGGGTCAAGATGGGGCGGTATGTTCACATGGTCAGTCTTTATACGGATGATGTCCTGCTGACCCTGGACGATCCCAGGAAGTCCCTTCCTGCCAGTATCCACGAGTTGGATGCTTTTTCGCGTGTGGCCGGTTTTAAAATGAACATGGGTAAATCGGTGGCTCTAGATGTGTCTCTGGCCACGGATACTAGGCGGGACCTTCAGCGGCTCTTTCCCATGCAGTGGTCATCATCCCTGGTGCCATACCTGGGGATTCTGCTGGCGCCGACGTTGCCAGAGATGGTAACGGCTAATTACGCCTCTCTTAGTAAAAAGATCAAGGAGGAACTTGGCCGCTGGAGCAAAGGTCTTTTGTCCTGGCTTGGCAGGATTGCTGCGGTCAAGATGACGGTTCTGCCCCAGATTCTATATCTTTTCCGAGCCTTGCCGCTCCAGCCTCCAGCGGGTTGGAACAGGCAGACGCAATCTGACATCGCACGCTTTGTCTGGCAAGGCCGAAAGCCGCGGATGAAGAGGGTTCTCTCCACGCTCGCCCCGGAGGCGGGGGGCCTCGGTATTCCGGACCTCCGGAAATATTTTCAGGCGGCGCAGTTGCGCTACCTTGTGGAGTGGAGCAGGTGGGAATCCGATAAGCACTGGCTCTTTCAGGACCAGGCGGTGGCAGGGCGTACCCTCCAGGAAGTTCCATTCTTGCGCCGGGTTCACCGCCCCCCCAACCTTTATGCTTCCTTTGTCACGCGGGTTCCCCTGAGGGTGTGGGACACAGTTTGTGAGGTTCGGGAGCTCACCACGTTCCCTTCGCCTTTTACGCCAATAGCGGGTAATCCTGACTTCTCCCCTGGGATGGAGCCGGGCGCTTTCTCCCACTGGAGGACGGCGGGCTGCCGAGTGCTCTTTCAGATTTATGGGCCGGAGGGAGTGGTCCCCTTTCAGCAACTTCGCCAGGAGTTCCAATTGCCGGAGTCGGGTAGACTACGATATATGCAGGTCCCGCACTGGGCGCTTCAACCCCAGGTGCGGGACACCGCTGATCGTCAGATAACACCATATGAGCGGTGGCTGGTGACCCGCGCCTCCGATGCTAAACTGATCACCGATCTATACAAGTTCTTACAGCCCCCTTCGTTTCACTACTATAACCCGGGCAGGGAACGATGGCACAGGGAATTGGGTAGGACACTTAGCCATAAGGAGTGGGACCAGATTGCACACCGTGCGAGACACTCGGCATATCACACTGGCCTCACTGAAACATTCACCAAGGTGTCCACGTACTGGTATTACACCCCAGAAAGACTGCACGAGATGAACAGACATATCGAGAGGGAGTGCTGGAGAGGTTGTGGTCAGGTGGGGACCCTTTCACATATTCTTTGGGATTGTCCCTTGTTGGCCGCTTATTGGAAGGAAGTTCTTGATGAGGTTGATATGCATTTTGAGATCGAATTACCGCGCTTTCCGGCGTACGTATTGCTGGGCCTTCCTAATGGCCTGATGTACCCGTTGAAGTCCCGCAGGGGCAGGCAAATCGCGATAGCGCTGGGCTCAGCGGTTCAGAACATCCTAATCCACTGGCGCACCACCACAGTCCCCTCCATCACTGGCTGGTTGCACAGGCTCTGGCATGTGCTGGGTATGGAAAAATTGTCACTCACGGTAGCGGGGGAGGTGGACCAATTTGATGAGCTGTGGCAACCCTTTCATGCGCTTTTAACTACGGAATTTAGGGAACTCACCTGTCCGAGGTACCTCAGGCTTCTAAGGTTGACGCCCCCGGTGGTTTCAGCTGACTAGGAGGGGCAACGGGGCTAGGCTCATGGGGGGGGGGGGGCGTGGTGGGAGGGCAGGTAGTGTTATTAGCGGTACATTGGACGGGGGGGTGGGGGGGAGTTGGGGTGCGTTGGGGTGTTTGGGGGGGGGTCCTAGGGGAAGGTGGGTTGGGTTTCTTTGTATTATTGCTTATTTCTCTTTGCTCGGACTGATGGTGTTGACTATGCTCAGATTGGAGATGTTGCTTATAATCAGCTTTTCTCATTTGCTGTTGCTTCCTTTTCCACAGCGGACTAGTCCACCGTCACACTTATGGTATCATGCTTATCTTCTTCGCTTGAATGTATGTAACCCTAACCTCCTATTCCCTCTCCCTATGTTTTTGTCTTAATAAAATGCTTTAAACCTAAAATGCGGCAGGACAGCGGCCGGCGGCCTTTGTCACAGAAATCAATGTTTATATTGGGATAATTCATTTAAATAAAATTGGACTGCATGTAGGATCATTATTTCAAGAGTGGCATTAATAAAGCATTGTTTTTTATAAACTGTTATGTCGTCTAGCATATTTTTGCATAGAAATAAAAAATGAGTGTGGTGGTCAAAAGGCTCACTGTGCAGCGGAGTCAGAACTCTCCTGTGCCATTTGTGTATGCAATTCTTTGACCAGATGTATTTTAATTTATTATGAAAAGGACTCTATATATTTTGAAAATCATAATTTCGTAGTGAATGTGCCACTGATAGCGTGTATAGACACAGAGTGCCAGGGAGTCCTCAGCCCCACTTTTCAAGAAATTGCTTCTAACCTTAATAGCCTAATGTTCTCTTCCAAAAGTAGTTTTCGAATCCCCAAAGCTACCTGAAAGCAGAACACTGCAAAGACAACAGTAAGAGATGATAGCGGAGCTTATCACATGCCTTACGGCCTCCTTGGAAGGTATTAAATGCAGAGAATCCACGCACTTGTGTGGTCCTGAGTCAGTTGCCTTTTTTCTCCTCATGCCACGTGGTACCAATGCTTGCATTATATCCCTGGGAGATTCCGAAGAGATTTTCCTGGAAACTGCCTACTGTCAGAGCATGTCTTCCTGAGGTTTGGGTTTCTTATGTTTAGATTTTGCAGAAAGTTCAGAAAAATTGTTACTAAAGCTCCTTGAAGCGCTTTCTTCCCAGTGGGCGAATACCACGCAGCTCCTTCAAGCCGGTGCTGCAGAAATATCCCAGGCCACTGAGGCTCCTCGAAGATCGTGCACAGGCCGTTCAGCTCGTTCACGCCTATGCTGACCCAGGGCACAGACAGTACAGCGCCTTGAAGCCAGACAGAGAACACAGGCAGCTGCTACTCATTGAATCCATTACTGCTTAGAAATCAAATCACCTGCCGCCGCCGGGCAGCACAGGTCGCTGAAGCCCCCTGAAGCCCTTGCGACCAGGAGAGCACAAACCACTACAGCTCATTGAAGCCCTTGCTGTCTAAAGTGCTTTACCGTCTAGAAATCGTCCGCCCCGGCCGGACAGCGCAGGCCATGCAGCTCCTTGAAGTCTACCAGGAGGGCACACACGATAACAGCTCCTTGTAGCCCTGCCTGCCTAGATAATTTTTGGTCTGAACCCCCTTCTAGCCCTTATGCCAGAAACAGCACAGGCCTCTGTGACACTTTAAAGCAGCGCTGCAAAGGAAGCAAAGGCGGCCCAAAGCGTACATGATGCTGCAGCTCCTTGAAGCCAGAATGCCTAGAGAACATAGCGCTGCTGGACAACGAGTAGCTTAGAGCACACATGCCATCTGCTGTCTTTGAAGGCCCAGCGGCCTAGTGAGCACCGGCTGCAGCAGCTCCTTGAACCCTGTACTGCTCATTGACACCCGTTGCCGCCTTCTAAACTCAGGCCCCGTAGCTCATTGAACCCCCTGCTGCCTAGAGCGCTTCAGGACGCCGCATCTCATTGAAGCTGCTGCCACACAATGAAGGTAGGCCGCTCCAGCTCTTCCACTCCTCCCGAGGCCCTGTGAATAAATGCAGGCCGCTGCAGCACTTTGTAGCAGACACTACCTGCCTACAAAACACAAGGCGCTTGCTGCAGCGCCTTGAAGTCTCCGCTGGCCAAATAGAACTTCTGTAGCTCTTCCGCTCTCGGATGGCTCAACAGCACAGACGGCTAAGACCGGTCCATCCCGCGGTGAACCGGAGAAAAAGCGCTATGCTTTAGCACCTTGAAGCCTGTTGCTCGTGGTGCTCCTCCCACTGTGTATCTGGATTCTGGGACCAGCCTTCAGTTTTTGGCTCGGGAACAGCCCGAACCTGCACCGCCTGCCGCCCCGCAGCCTCGCACGGCTATAATTATGCCGGTAATTACAGGGGCGAATTAAACCTTCACTTCTGTTCTTTCATATGATAGGTCTGAGAGCGGACATTTACTTGTGAGAGGGGGGGGTGGGGGCTCGCAGTGTGTGGGAGGGCTCTGTGTGGGGGGGCTCGCAGTGTGTGGGTGGGCTCTGTCTGGGTTTGTGTGGGGGAGGGGCTCTGTGTGGGTGTGTGGGGGGGCTCTGTGTGGGGGGGCTCTGTGTGGGTGTGTGGGAGGGGCTCGCAGTGTGTGGGGGGGTTCTGTGTGGGTGTGTGGGGAGGGGCTCACAGTGTGTGGGCGGCTCTGTATGGGTGTGTGGGGTGGATCTGTGGGGGGCTCTGTGTGGGTGTGTGTGTGTGGGGAGGGCTCTGTGTGTGTGGGGGGGCTCTCTGTGGGTGTGTGTGTGTGGCATTTGCGAGAGATTAAGCTATTGGCATTGTAAATGACAATGCCATTTATTTATCTGTTTTCAAAACCAACACATAAATAAAAATGTTGTCATTTACAATGCCAATAGCTCTAACTTTTGCAAAGGCGAAACCGTTGCATTGTAAATGCTTGTTTATTTTATTTTTGCTTTTAAAATATTGCAAAATACGGCTCACTGCCTTCTTTGTGTGGTGACGGCCTTCAAAGACCGGAATTGCATTGATGCTACTTAAAAACAAGCATCAGAAATGCAAGAGTCTCGCATTTTTTGGAAGGGTTACAGATATTGGCGTTGTAAATGGCAATGTCTTTTACCAGTGTGTTATAGAGTGGATGTATGTGGTTTCAGTGGAATTATGTGTGTTGGATTGGAATTGTTAGTTGTGTAATCGTGCGGCGAGGAACTGTGTGGTGTCCAGTGGAATTGTGTGGTGTGTATTGGATTTGTGTAGTGTAAATATGTGGTATGGTCCGCAGTGGAATTATGTGTATAGTAATTAAGTGATGTAGAGAGCAGTGATGTAGAGTAAAGTTGTGTACTGTATAGTGGCATGGAGTGGTGCTGCGTATATTGCAGTGGAATAGGAGTGCTAGACATAGTTGTATCATAAGCCATTACGATTAGTTTATCTTAAAGTTCTAAGTTTAAATAGGTTTATGTATTAATTTCCTGATAATTGTTCTGTAATAAAATGATGCTCCCGTTAATTCATTTATTAGGTATACCCCCACCCCATCAGTCAAATATTAAGATTTGCTAATCTTTCTATTGGAAACTGTTCATGTTTTCCAATATATATCTATCTATATATATATATATATCTATATATATATATATATATATCTATATATATATATATATATATATATATATATATATATATATATATATATATATACACATATATATATATATATATACACATATATATATCTATATATATATATATATATATATATATATATTACCTACTGGCGGTCGCCAGTAGGTAGTTATAGTTAGGATTTTTTTCAATGTTAAATCTCAAAATTCTATCTGGAATAACTTTGGCGCCGGTTGACGAATCTGCCAGAAAATTTCCTCAAAATGGCCTCGCGGCGTTCCGGTCCTTCCCTGAAAGTTTGGGGGGGATTCGTCAAGCGGGGGCCGAGATAAAAGGGGGGTCCCAAAACGTGTTTTCCCCATGTTAATTTCCATAGGGCGGTCGATTTCACTTTTAGCCCGAACGGCTGAATGGATTTCAACCAAATTTGGCAAAATTGTAGGGACTGGTAGCCCGATGTGCCTTTGCTATGTCTCAAGATATGTGCTCCAGTGGATTTTGAGTAATTTAGGTTTAAAAAAATATATATATCTGTAGGCGCGCCCCGGTACGCACTCCGGGGAGCGCCCCGGGCACGACACGCGAGGTGCGCACGGAAATCTGATTGGCTCTTGGGTGTCTGTAAACATTCGAAACAGTCCGGAGCGGCCGCCATCTTGTGTCTCGGTAGTATCGAGACACAAGAGGTGGCCAAAACAAAGGGGGAATTGACCATAAGGGGGCAGGGTAGATCCCCCCTGACCCCCTAGGTTTGATGTGGGGCTTAAAAAGGGCCCCGCGAGGCAAAAAATTATTTTTTTTTTGTTTGGCGCGGGGGCGTGCCCGGAACGCGCACAGGGGAGCGGACCGGGGAGCGTACCATGAGGAAAAATGAATGATAGAGTTTTTTAAAAAATGTTGCCTTTTTTTAGAAATTGGAGGTAGTTCTAAAAAGAACTGTTTTTTTTCTTCTTTTTGTTGTTTTATATTTTTTATATTGTTTTTTGAACATTTTGTACCTTTTTTGGATTTTCTGAACAGTTTTAGATTTTTTTGTATTTTTCATGGGGAAAAACGAAAAAACAGGGAATTAAAAATGGCTCAACTGGAGCAAAAAACTAAAAGAAAATAAAAAATTAGGATTGATTGGGGCATTTATGGTTGTCCCCAGCAAGGACGATGAGCTTTACGCTCTGTTCTCCGTAGGAGATGGTCTTCCCACAATATTTACAGATAATTCTGAAATCTGCAAATCGGGGCTGAATGCACAGCATCGTCTCACTTTCCTCTGGTGCAGACGCAGTGGGTGTTTCCTTTTTGAGCTGGTTCTTGTTGATCGGGGAGGGTTACTGGCCAGTTCCCTCATTTCTGCAGCAGAATAGTTTATAGGATGTTTGCGCTGCATGTGGCGTATCATTGTGTAGTTCCCAAATGAATATTTTTTATTTGGGTTTCCCCTGGAAAGTTCCATGCCACAAATTTTGCAACTGACCTTGGGTGCATTTACTTTTTTTTCCCCCTCTGGGAGAGTAAAAAACTCCCAAATAATGTGTGGTCTTGGCTGGTATGGGGTATTGTGTTCTTCCAGCCATCTTGAAGTCCCCTCCTCCTCCTCCTCCTCTTCCTCTTCTTGAAGACCACCAATGATATCTTGAGGAGGTCCTTTTGATGGTTGTGGTGGTGGTGGTGGTGGTGGTGCAGATGCACCAGCTGCTGTTACTACTGAAGCCATTATTTATGAGCAAAAAAGTAGAGAGAGCTACAAACAGGTCTTCCTAAGTCAAAGGACAAAGTCAGAATAAGGAAAAAAGGTGGGGTCTTTCATCCTTTTGAAAAAAAAAATGAATTGAACCAATGAAAAGTGTTATTTTCAGGTCACATGACCAGGGGCTTCATCATTATGAAACCAAAACTGTTATGAACCAATGAAAATTGTAATTTTCAGGTCACATGACCCGACGCGCTTACGCTACGCGCCCCGGGGCTCGTCGCGTAAGCGCGTCGGATGTTTACGTTGCGCGATCGTATTCGCTCGAGTACTTCCGGGTGCGCTTACGCCGCGCGTATCACGCGGACGCGGCTACGCGATACGTCACGATCATGTTTTCGTTCGCGATATTGGCGCTTACAGGACGCTCCCCGGAGCGCGCCCCGGGGCACTTTATAAAAGTACGCTTTTCGGGGCGCTTCCCGGGGCGCGCACCGGGAGCACTCCAAAGCAAAAAATAAAAAATAAAAATTTGGGAAAAATTGTAGGGACTGGTAGCCCTATTCTTAAGTGGTTTTACGAAAATTAACTTTGAAAAAATATATATTGTGCTACATTGGGCTATATATATGTTAGAGCCAAAATGTAGCCCAATGTAGCCCAAAGATGGCCACCAGAGACAAAAAAAAAAATAGCCCAAATATAGCCCAACTGTAGCCCAATGACAGAATGTACCACAGTGTTCTAAACAACTAGAGCGCTAACAGTCTTACTTATAAAGTGAGACTTATAGTTAGGAATTAGCATTAAAAAAACCTATGAAATTCATTGAAAAAACCATAGGTTTCAGACCAGTTATAGTAAGAAATTAGCATTTAAAAAACCTATGAAATTCACTGAAAAACCATAGGTTTCACACCAGTTATAGTTAGGAATTAGCATTTAAAAAACCTATTAAATTCACTAAAAAAAACATAGGTTTCACATCAGTTTTAGTTAGCTGGAAATTTTACTGACATAAAACCATTGAAATTCCACGTTATAGTTAGTTGGACTCACTATAACTTGCGCGTGTAATGCACTGCTGATGATGTCACATATTACATCACTCATGACATGGTCAGTGACATCACTCATGACATCACTGATGACATCATCCTTGGGACAGAGTGACAGACCTCCTTTCACTGTAATGTAACCCATGAAACACATATTGAAAAATATAAATTAAATTTTTTTTTAAAAATGGAGATACCCATACCAGTTACAACAACCAATTCAATAATTCCACCATCTATATACACATTCACTCATTCACCAACAGTTCTATATAGTCACTCATACATATACTCACTCATCATATGTAGTGATACACCTATACATCCTGTTACACACCGACAGTCATCCAAAAGTTACTCACACACATACTCACACATGCAAATAAACTATTGAACATCCATTTATTTGCATATACAGCTATACACACACTACCACCTTACTTCTAAGGAAACTTACACATACTTACTCTCTTAAACAATCACTTATAGAAACACATACTTATTTAAACAAGAACTCTTTCAATCTCTCACTCTCACATATACTCACTCATATACATCAATACTCACATATACTAGATTAAAACATATGTAGTTACTGATAAAGACACTAATGAGACAGTCATTCACTCACTAACACACGCATATACACACTCATCCACCCATACGGTCCTGCACATATGCCGTCTTCAAAACACATACAAACAGTGAGTCAGTCATTGATACACCTATGTGTTAAGTAACACTCCCACCAAACCATACAGACACTCATACTGATACTAAAAAAAAATCTAATAACCCATATACACACACAAGTAGCTACTCTCCAACCCATGCAGCCATTTATACACAAAGTGAAACACTGATACATATATTTAAACATTACTCGTTAATATATGTATTCACTAAGATACACTTAATAAGCCAGTTAACCAATCATTTTTTTTTTTTAAAAACATCCATTTACACACTTATTTAAACATTTATTCTTCCATCGAACTTTACACATACATATATAAAACATATTTATTTTTCAGAAAGGCACACATTCACTGGATGGTGTCATCAGTGATGTCATGAGTGATGTCACTGACCATGTCATGAGTGATGTAATATGTGACGTCATCAGCAGTGCATTACACGCGCAAGTTATAGTGAGTCCAACTAACTATAACGTGGAATTTCAATGGTTTTATGTCAGTAAAATTTCCAGCTAACTATAACTGATGTGAAACCTAAGGTTTTTTTAGTGAATTTAATAGGTTTTTTAAATGCTAATTCCTAACTATAACTGGTGTGAAACCTATGGTTTTTTCAGTGAATATATATATATATATAGATATATATATATGCATTAGCAACCCCTACAAATTAAGAAATGCTTCGGGGGTGATATGGGCATGAGAGTTTTTACCAATTGATACACAACTGGGTTATGTTCACATATGAAAAGTTTGCACTAGATCAACTTTTTAATATGCATTTTATCCAGAATTGTGGTTTTAATTCTCGTTTGCATTTTGACTTATATATTATGCAATGCCTATTTTAAATAAATAAATATTTATTTATATATTTATAAATATTTATAACATCGTTATTGACACCTATAAATGTGAATGAAAAAAGCATTTTAGTATCGATGGGATATACAGTTCAGACTACAATGTTTATTTCTTCCATGTCTATGATAAGATGTTACATCACGATTCAGAGCACCGTCACTTTAAAAATGTGAAGACACTCAACATGCGCGTCATGTTATCAATGCCTCCTGAATGCCGAAACGCGCTATGGCAGTGGTTCAGGGCATGAAATAAAACTTATTGCACTAGAACCTGTTTCCGCATTTGTCTGTTCCTGTCTGAAAGGAGTGTGAGAGGCGAAGTAAGAGATATGATTTACCGAGTTGGCTTCCTCGGTAGTAGCGCAACCCCTCCTTCAATGTAAGTGCCGTGCAGCAGGAAGCAGTTTTTTCTGCGGTGACCGGAACACACCAGTTTCTCCCACAGGGAGCAGCCGCGGTAGCCCCCCGGACAGCGGAATATGCCCAACATCGGAGCAAAAGGCAAAGCCTGTGTCGGAGGACTGGAGCAGCGCCTGACAACTCACGGAGGCAGGGACTCGTTAATAGTCCGGTGAAGGAGTGTGCGCGATACAATCACCTGTATTTATCCACCCGGTTTGTTTCTTAATCTAATTTGCCCTAAAGAAATACGCCATGTCCGCCAAAGCACTGAGGAGTCATGAGGCAGCAGCAAGCCAAATGTTTGACAATTCCCCAATCGGCGATATGGTAATCACTGCGCAAGCTAACAGCTCATCAAAAGGGAATCCTAATGCCAGAGCGCTTTTTAAATGGCTGGAAAAGCTTATGAAGGCGGAGCAATCCAAATGGTGGGAGCACCGATCCCTCAAAAGATATCTAGAGGTGGGGAGAATTCCAAGGGGGTTACGGATAATGCTGGCCCCCAGTTATGAAAACCCAGACCCGCGCATGCTCGCAGAATGGGCCGATTGTAATCTAGATTCATCACGCAAACTAGTTGAAATCCTCATTAAATATGGCAAGAGTGATCGTGCTGCACTTCAAGTGAAGATAGATGAAGTGAATGAGGACATTGAAAAATTGGAAGTCACGGGGGTGACCAACAAATTTCGTGAGGAGATGATGATACCATTACAGCGGGAGGAGGAAGTCATAAAGAAGCTAAAGGCTTTTAAATTCCAACGGGACAAGTTGGATTATGAACATGGCCTAGTGTTCACCTTTGCTAAAAAGTATGATACAGTAAAGGCATCACATAAGGTGGAACCCATCCTCACCACACCACCAAATACAAGTAGCTCTGTGCCCATATTCACCTCAGGGTCAGATCTTAGTTCAGCGCCAGAGAGTAAATCAGACAACGAACAAGCGAGGTCCCAAAGGTCAGGGTTTCCAAAACTCTCCCTGGCCCAGGAAGTAGACTGCCTTCGGCAGGACAGAAGACATATGTTGCGTCTACGTGCACCAAGTGCAAACACCAACAGAAACGCAACCAGAAACATCGGGAGAGACGAAAGTGTAGCAACCACCGGCAAGCAAACAGATGGAAGCACAAGCAGAATCAAAAGGAATGAGTAGTGACTCTCAAACAGTCATAAATCTGTCTAAAGTACCACGTAGTGAAAATTAACGGAAGATACTGGCGCTGGGACTCTCTTACATCCCAAAATGTAATTTCAACTATGCCAAACAAGCATAGACATGTACAGATTCGTCGGCAAGCTCTAATTGCCTAAGTACCATCTTCTGCAAGGATCACCAAGCCACAAACAAATTGATGTGCAGACAAGTGAGATCGAAAGCCCGTCAGTATTAACAGCGGGTGATCTTGAATTACTACAAGATCTTCAACAACTTCAGTATGAAAACCATACTGCTGAACCCAGCTGTAGCCAAGACATGACACCGTATGGGGGAGCTATAAGGACTCACTTCAAACCTAAGTCTACTTTCTGTCCAATTATGTTACGGGACAACATTGACATGTTTAGTGACAAGGTGACACAAGAACTCAAAAACCTAGACTTGAAAAATGCAGGCGCTCAAAGAAAATATACCAGACAAGACAATTCATATTTTCAACTTATGAAAAAATTGCAAACAAATGAGGATATAATAATTCGCCAGCCTGACAAGGGCGGTAACGTGTTGCTGTGGCCGCATGATCTGTATGTTATGTTATGTTATGTTAATTGATTTTATTCAGCGCAACAGCTACCCGCAGGTTTCCCGACGCTATAAAACCTAAAAACAGAGATAAGAATATAACCGGTGCAGACAATCTATTGGTTAAAGAGCCAGGTCTTTAAGTCCCTGCGGAACTTCTGGTACTGAGGTTCGATACGCAACGAGAAAGGCATAGAGTTCCAAAGTACTGGGGCCAAGTAGGAGAAAGATCGCCCCCCTATCCTAGTTCTTTTGATCCTCGGAACTTGAAAGTTGTGCTGGTTTGCAGATCGAAGGGATCGTGAGGGACGATATTGATGCACTAGCGCCTGAAGGTAGTGTGGTGCTATTCCTGCGTTAATCCTATGCATATAGCAGAGAGTTTTGAACTTAATGCGATTCTCAATCTTCAACCAATGAAGATCGCATAATGCAGCTGAGGCTGAGGTTCTTGCTGGGAGATTGCAGAGCATTCTGGCGGCAGCATTTTGGACTATTTGTAGCCCGTGTAACACCTCCTTTCCCACTCCTAGATACAGAATGTTACCGTAGTCAAGCCTAGATGTAATAAGTGCTTGGACTACCGTTCTTTGAGTGGGCAAAGGAATCATCCTGAGTATTTTTTTCAGCCATTTCAATATGACAAAACAAACAGAGGTTACTTTTCCTGCTTGCTGCCTCATGGTTAGTTGGTCATCAACCATAAAACCCAGATTCCGGGCAAATTGTACCGGAGTTGGGAGAAGCCCAATTTGGGGGGGGCAATGTTGGGGGCTACAAAGGGTTTTATCTTTGCCAAAGAGCAGAAGCTCCGTTTTATCCCCATTAAGGATACATGGAGGAGGCGCTTAAACAGCTGAATGACAGAGAGTGCTACAGACGCAGTACAATGCAAACAGTCAAGAACTCATGGAATAATTTTTACACAAAACTACTGGCATGCAAGAGTGCAGGGCTGTTAACCACAGAGGAGTTTAAGTTCTTAAAGAAAGACAATCCTGTTATGCCTGTAATTTATTTTATACCGAAAATACACAAGATGTGTCTAATCCACCAGGAAGGCCAATAACATCTGCCTGCATCACCATAATGCCTCGAGAGACGTTGACTTTTTTCTTCAAGAACATATGAAAAAACGTCCTTCTTTCGTTCAAGACACAGGTGACTTGTTAAGAAAAATAAGCTATGTCAAGTGGGACTCGGAATGCATACTCATTTCACTTGATGTCTCTTCCCTATATACTAGTATTCATCACAACGATGGGGTCAAGGCAGTCGAGCACTATTTGAATATAAGACCCATGTGTTTCTTTCTGCATAACAAAATGTTGCTCACTATGATTTCAACCTGTTTAGAGAATAACTTTGTCCTTTTCCAGAATCAGGTGTTCCAGCAAGTGAGAGGCGTAGCTATGGGGGCTTGTTTCTCCCCTAGCTATGCGTGTTTGCATATGGGACTATGGGAGGAACAAGTCCTCGGGTTGACCTATGGTGAAATAATGTCTAACCATGTTGAACGTTGGTACAGGCATATTGATGATTTGCTAATAATCTGGAGAGGTATGTAGGAAAGTGCCCTCCATTTTATTGAGCAGATCAACAGCAATAACCTGAACTTACAATTTACAGCCCAGTTAAGTAAGAGGTCTATTTGTTTCTTGGATGTAGAAATCATAGCTGCACAGGATAGGCTAGAAACAAGGTTACATAGAAAACCAACTGCAGGTAACACCTTGCTACATGCCACCAGCCATCATCCTCTACACTTGATTCGCAGCATCCCCTTTGGGGAGATGCTGAGGATTCGGAGGGTATGCAGATTAGATGAGGACTGTGAGATTGCAAAAAGAGAGAGTCGAGATAAGTTCCTGGCGAGGAGCTATTCTCAGATTGAGATCGATAAAGCCATTGAAAAAATGAACAAAATGGGTAGATCTCAAGCTCTGGCTTGTAGAGCTGACACCAAAAACCAGCATCAACCACAGTCAGAACTACCATCCCAATAGATCCTGACATATAGTAACCAACACAGAACACTGCGCAGGAAAGTCAATAAGAATTGGGTCCTGATAAAGAATGATTCAGTCTTCTGGGCCAAATTGACTAGAACACCTAACATCATCTTCAGAAAAGCACGCTCAATGAATAGTTCATTAGTCAAGAGCAGCCCGGAAGTAAAAACGAACAGTTCCTGGTTGTATTCTAGTAGAGGGTTTGTTAGATGTGGGACATGTAAGGCCTGTAAGCCTGGGGTGAGCAAATCAGAGTACACCATACCATTCAAGACAGATCCCTTGCCCATCAAAAAAAAAATTACCTGCAAAACAGAATATGCAGTGTATGTGTTGGAGTGTCCCTGTGGCCTGCGGTACGTAGGAAGTATGAAGCTGCGCTCAACAAGAGGATACTCCAGCACATAAAAGCCATGAACAATAGCGACATGTCGTACCTGGTTGCGAGGTATTTTAAGGAGCACCACAGCAACAATGTGAGCAATCTGAAATATTTTGTTGTGGACACGGTCCCCCCTTTAAGGCGGGGAGGCAACCGGGAAGCTCTCCTGAGGAAACTAGAGACCAGATATATACTGGAGTTGGATTGTAAAACGCCACATGGCCTCAACTCCAGTGAGGATTTTTATACTTGCCTTTGATAGCACAGCGATATGTATATGAATTCTCTTTTCACCACTGCCTCAGCATTATTTTTAGTCTTCACTATATGTACTGTATGCACTTTTGAACTTTAAGAACCAATTGGTGGTTCTGTAGGTGGCACCATATTTAGTAAGCACTAGCACTTTTTTATGCATGGCCATGGAAAACAGTCTAGACCCACTGGGGCAATATTGTTTAACACTGTATATGATTGCATTAGCAACCCTCACAAATCAAGAAATGCTTTCGGGGTGGGGGTGCTAGGTGGCGCACATATGGAATGGCCGCGCTTTTGTGAGGCTCCCGTAGTCCGGTCATTTTATTCTTCATTTATCCTGTGATCCTGCTAAAAGAGGGAAATAAGGTGACTTGCAGCGGGTTTGGAGGACAGTTGTGGTGCTGGCGGTGCTTTTCTCGCTGATCGCGGATGAGCGGATACCGAATGCCGACCGCTAATGAGATACGAGCAGTGTGACCCCTGGGCTGCCCTGGAACAGTGCCTGGGAGTGAGCAGCAACGGAAGCGCCGCGGCGGACATGAGGTGTGAGGGTCGCGCGCGTACATGCTGGGAAGAACGAAACTGTAAATGCGTTGATCGCGTGCTGGTAGGCAGAGGCACAAACTATTTTTGAAGTGAAATCCTCCTTGTGGCAGCACTCCCGGAGGAAGCTGAACGAACTGGGTGAGTGCAGAATATTCTACTGCTCTATGGGACACAACATGGTGGCTTGACGCGGTGAGGCGTGAGAGGCCGGTACAAGATGGTGACCGGGTTGCTGGCTGCAGCAGGGATATATCATTAGACGCGGCAGAGTGCTGGAGGTGCACTGCAATATAAATTATCAAGGAGCAAGACAGTAATGGCGATGGGCAGCGATGGGGGTGCAGGACTGGGATATTAATCAGGAGCCATGTACTCGCTGCTAATGCATTGGGTTTCCTAGCGATGCTGTGAGCGCATGGTGCACAGCCTACAGTGGAGCACTTTTAGGAGCACCTTCAGAGCCAAGAACCAAGGAATATAGAGCCAAGCGCCATTTAAGTTGCTCTAAGGAATTGAGGCTGGATAGTTTCATAGGAACAATTGCAGGTCGTATATGACAACGTTATTAGAGGGGGGCCCTGTCTGCATTAGCCCAGCTCTCAGGGAGTTCTGACCAGATATTGAAGTGACCAGGTGCTACACAGCTGTGAGCTGCAGAGTGTGGCATAGGAGCCTGCATTGAAGGGGTGTAAGCTACGTTGCAGTGATCTGTGGCACTGACAGCTGGGATTCGTGGCTGGACTGGGGCACTCTGTAGGACACTGTGGTTGCAGCTGCTGCCGTAGACGCTGTTATCGACTAGAGTATCTGCAAGAAGGGGAAGTGCGTCTGCTATCTGCATGATGGGGAGGACAGATGCGCGCCAATCGTGCCTCACGTTTGAAACCAAAAAGAACGGGTGCCAGCCACTACGGAGCCGGAGCAGGGTGTAGGAGATTCATCCACTGAGACAGATGCTGACATGACCAACGACATGCGCACAATCCTTTCTGAGATGCGCCAAGGGTTCGCAACAATGGCGGACAAGATGGATACCATCACGACGCGAATGGACGCCATTGCTCACAAGTTGGAAGGGCTTGACACGCACCTGAAGGAAGCGGAGCAAAGGATTTCGGACACGGAAGATGTCACTGCGCAGCTGAAAACCTCAGTGTCCCGGATGGACAAATTGATGACAATTATAAATGCTAAAAATGAGGATATTAAAGCCTGAAGTAGACGAAATAACATCCGAATTTTGGGCGTGCCTGAGAGCACAAACACTGGCAGGTTGGAGGGCTATGTTGAGAAGATGCTGGAAATGGTGCTTGGCAAAGACATACTGTCCCCACAATTTGTTGTTGAACGGGCACATAGATCCCTTGGCCCTAGACCGCTGCCCGGTAGCACACCTAGGCCCATCATAGCACGTCTCCTTAATTATAGGGATAGGGATGCTGTGCTGAGGGTGGCTAGGGAGAAACATCAACTGAACTATAACGGAGTGGCCTTTACCAACTTTCCTGATTTTACACCACTTGTGCAGGAAGAGAGACGCAAGTTCAACGCAGTGAAGCAGAAGATGAGACAGGCGCAAGTGGAATATGCCCTGTTGTATCCGTGCGCTTACGGATCACATATCAAGGTACTCAAACGATTTATACGAAACCACAAGTAGAAGAATTTCTAAAGAAACGGAAAGATACGGTTTTGGAGCAAGACGACGCCTGTGAAGCACACCTCTCGGATGTGGAATGACATACCTCCAGTAATACAAAACGCTGTCTTGAAGTACAGGGAGTGATTAACTGTAACACAGAGTGGTCTGACACTGTATTTCACACTTATTGTGCCACACCTGTTGTGGATAAATAAATGAACTGTAGAAGAGCAGGACAATGCGGAGGAGACAAACTGGACCCCCTCGCTGCCTAAACGGAGACGGCCTGGCTGCCGTAGGTCTCCTGTACTGGGGCGAGGTACACGTGAGCCACCTGGAGGGTTTCCCCAAATGGGAGGGCCCCCACTAAGTTGTGTTTCTTTGATGTTGGGGGGTGAGGGATACTGGCATGATTGGGATGCTTCAGTGGGTGAGGAGGTTGGAGGAAGGGAGGTTGCAATGTTGATGACAGTACATGTTATTATGCAGTGAAGGCATGGAACGTACAGGTTCGATTAGTGATACTTTATATCAAGGGGCTGGATTATCGATATAGGGGGTTGAGACATCACGGTAGGGGAGGGTAGTGACTCAGATCTGAGGATCTTGTCCTGGAATGTCAGAGGATTGAACAATACACGGAAATGCAGGCAAGTTCTGGCGTATCTAAACAGGCAGCAGACTCAGGTAGCAATGCTGAAGGAGACACATATACCTCCACAGTCACATAACACATTTGCTACTAAATGGGCGTTCTTCCGGGCGTTCTCTTCTTACTCCTCATATGCAAGGGGTATTGCCATCTTAATTAAACAACGTGTTCCCTTTGGGCTGGCAGGTACAATATCAGACCCTCAAGGACGATATGTTATTGTATGGGGGAGAATGGGTAGGGACTCTGTGACGTTGGCAAACTGCTATGCTCCAAATGTGGATACACCCCGATTTTTTCGAAACTCTATGGGGACAGATAGTAAACATAGGGTCTATGCATGTCGTATGGGGAGGTGATTTTAATGTTGCTTTGGTTCCTACCCTAGATAGGGCTGATGGTACAATGCTCTATCATAATAAATCGCGAGAGGTGATGGCTGGCATAATGGAAGATGGGAGCCTGGTGGATCGCTGGCGGCAATTGCACCCGATGGGGAGGGAGGGAACGCATTTTACCTCACACACGGGACGTGGGCAAGGTTAGACTATTGTTTACTTTCTAGAGGATTAGGCATGGGTCTTAGACATGCTGCACATCTCCCTCGAACATAATCCGATCATTGCCCTGTGAGTATCACGATCACTGTGCCTGGGTATGATAGGCCGAGGCCAACGTGGCGGATGCAGCCGAATGCCTTGCTTGACTTAGTATTTAGGACTGAATTGGAGGAGGAAATAAAGGACTTCTTCACACAGAATACGGGCTCTGTGGATAGTGTAGAGACTATATGGGAGGCCTTAAAAGTCACAATACGTGGGTATTGTATATCCAAGAGCTTTGGGTTTTGAGAGATAGTCAACGTACATTACAGACTCTAGAACAGGATCTGAGGCGCCTAGCAGACCGCATGGTAGAGTGAGAGTCTGGGCAGGTGCAGAGGGAGTTTAGGGTCAAACTGTCTACATATGAGGAAGAAGCGGCCAGGGAAGTCAAATTTAGAGGGCGACACTGGGTGGCACGTAGGTATGGGGAAGGGGAGCATCCGGGGAAAGCCTTAGCTGAGATCACCCGATGCCCGAGATTCAACAACACTGTCTTGGAGATAGAAACACAGGGGGAGTGCTACGTCATGATACGGGAGGCATCTTGGACACTTTTAAGACACACTACACTGCTTTGTACACCCCACAAAGAAATGATGACGTGAAGCTTGATGACTTCTTGGGTGATGTGGCAATATGCTGGCTTATTGATGTACATAGGCAATTCTTCAGTGCTCCATTAGAAATGGATGAGATCAGGGAGGCCATATTGTCACTGAAGAATGGGAAGGCGCCGGGCCTGGATGGTCTGCCTGCTGAATTTTATAAGTGTTATGTTTATATTATGGCGCCTGTCCTGCGGGAAATATTCCAGGAATCCTTGGAAATTGGGGTCCTCCCTCCCTCGATGCAGGAAGTGGTCATTACATCCTTTTTAAAGCCCGATAAACCTCCTAGGAAGCCTGACTCTTATAGGCCTTTGTCACTAATTAATTGCGACACAAAAATATTGGCAAAGGTCTTGGCTGCCTGACTAACATTACTCATGGGGAAGATTGTTCTCCCTGATCAATCGGGGTTTGTTCCGGGGAGGGCCACTACCCACAATTTACACACTCTGTTCTCCTTGATACAAACGGTGGCGCCGGAATTTCCGGTTGCGGCTGTCTTTCTAGATGCATCTAAGGCATTTGACTCTCTGGAGTGGAGTTATTTGTTCAAAGTGTTGCAACGGATGGGTTTCCCGACACTATTTGTGTCCTGGATCAAATTGCTATACTGTCGACCGTCTGGCAGAGTATTAATCAATGGACATATGTCTACTGCCATATGTATATCTGGGGGTACACGCCAGGAATACCCACTATCCCCATTGCTTTTTGCAATAACGATTGAACCATTATCATCCAGGTTGCATCAGATTCATCGTGATGGAGCATTTCAATGTTTTTCGCTGCAAATTTTGATATCGCTATATGCTGATGATATCACGTTATATGTTAGGGAACCTGAGCAAAATCTTAACCCCCCTCTTGAGGGAATTTTTGGTGTTCGGACAGCTCTCAGGTGTCAATATTAATTATGGAAAATCACAGTTTTTCCCGCTTACGCCTGCTGTCTCTAAATTCCCCATTAGATTATCCTATTGGATGGTGTGAATCTGATCTTAGATACTTAGGTATACAAATATCTAGGGATAGGGAGGAAACTCTCCGATTGAATTATGGCACAGCAATAACGAAGCTGGTGAATAAGATCACCTGGTGGATATCTTTGCAGTTATCGTTGGCAGGACGAGCTTCTCTTGTGAAGATGGTGGTGCTCCCCCAATTTTTATATTTATTTCTCAATATTCCATATTACCCTGGAGCCTTTTTTTCAGGACGCTTCGCACTGAATTGATACTATTAGTGTGGGGTGGTAAACAGCCTCGACTTAAATGGTCAGTCCTCATGCAGCCATATGATAGGGGAGAATTTGATATTCCTGATTTTGAGATTTACTATATTAGTGCGCAAGCTCACTATGCCAATCACTGGATGGCGCCTACGCCATTCATGCCCCAGATAGCCGTTGAAGACTGGGTGGCACGGCCTCTCCCTCTGTGGCATTATCCATGGACCTTTAATGCTGTTGAGACGCCTTTTATAACAGTTACCTGCACAATAGACGCCTGGAGGTGTATAGCACACCTTCTGGGAACGCATCTCTTATATTCACCACGACTTCTGCTCACATACCACCCAGACGTGGTCCTTCCATAGGAAGCGGGCTTCCGCGCTATGTGTAAGCGGTTGCGGGTAGGTACATGGGGGGACTTGTTTCGTGAGGGAAGGTTTCGAACAAAGGAACAATGGAACAATTATTCCAGGATACGCACCCCACACCACTGGAGTTTTTTCTATATGTAAGATTACGACAGGGACTGAGGGCGCTACTTCCGGACTTTCCATGCAAGCCGGAAACCTTCGACCCATTGCATCTCATTCTTAGCTCTCCTGATGGGAAACACCTAGTATCGGGACTATATCGCACAATACGGGCACATAAGGCAGGAGTAGATAGTTCGGCTCGTGCCTATTGGAATGAAGACTTGGACCAAGGGATATCGGTTGATCAATGGAGGTACTGTTGTAGTGTTACGGAAAGTGTTTCATCCAGTTGTAGATTTAAGGTCATACATTACAAATTTTTGCAACGTGTATATTACACTCCCGCCAAAAAACATCGCTTTCATCTCTCGGATCATGACAGATGTGACAGGTGTTGGAGAGATGGGGCGGGATTCATACATCTGGCGTGGGAATGTCCAGCTATTTGGGAGTACTGGACGCAGGTACATGAGGCCTTGGAACAAATGTTGGGCACTGGAGTGACACCCCTTGATGATGTTATTGGGATATACAGCACACATACCCAAACAAAGTAGGAAGTTTTTAGACATTGCTCTATTATTGGCAAAACGTAGAGTTGCTTGCCGCTGGGGACGGGGGAGAGCTCCGAAATTCAAAGAATGGATACGGGATATTATATACTGTCAGGGGTAAGCTTCTGTATATGCAGAGATGTTACCGATGGCCTCTCGGCCGAAGGATATCTGGGGGCCCTTACAAACTTATTTGCTACGTGGGGAGGGGGAGACTCTGATGAGCCTGCATTGCAAGGAGAGTTGGGGACTGAGGGCCGGGGTGAACCGTCCTGACTACATGACCACTTTCCATGACCAAAACACTGTTCCTGTACCTGAAAGCTGCAGACACATTCTATGTATGTTCTTCCCTTGTACTGTGGCATAGGGTGTGGACGGGCTGAAAAATGATGTTATGCTTATTGCTCTGCTGTGTGTTGCTACCTCTATGTTTCCATGAACCTGATTCCTGAGAAGTCCTACTAGTTGTCGAAATTTTGCCTCACAGAGGAGGACTAATTGGAGACCAGCTGTCGCAGATGAGTTTACTGATGGATATGAATTGAATATGAATCCAGTACCTATGCTAATGAATGAACTTTACATCACACTGTATGAATATGTATGATTGTTCTTGTTTGCAAAATGATATAAATAAACTTAATAATAATTTTTTTTTAAAAATGCTTTCGGGGGTGAAATGGGCATGAGAGTTTTTACCATTTGATACAAGATTGGGTTATGTTCACACATGAAAAGTTTGCACTAGATTAACTTTTAAATATGCATTTTATCCAGAATTGTGGTTTTAATTCTCATTTGTATTTTGAATTATATATTATGCAATGCCTATTTTCAATAAAAAATATTTATTTATATATTTATAAATATTTATAGCTTCGTTATTGACACCTATAAATGTGATTACAAAAAGCATTTTAGTATCGATGGGATATACAGTTCAGACTACAATGTTTATTTCTTCCATGTCTATGATAAGATGTTACGTCACGATTCAGAGCACTGTCACTTTAAAAATGTGAAGGCACTCCACATGCGCGTCATTTGATCAAGGCCTCCTGAAGGCCGAAACGCGTTATGGCGGCGGTGCAGGGCGTGAAATAAAACTTATTGCACCAGAACCTGGGTCCGCATTTGTCTGTTCCTATCTGAAAGGAGTGTGAGAGGCGAAGTAATATATATATATATATATATATATATATATATATATATATGTATATGTATGTATGTGTGTGTGTGTGTGTGCGCGCGCGTGTGTGTGCGTGCTGAAGATACCATTTGTTTATGTGGTTTTATGCTCTGTTACTATGTTACACCCTCATGTCACATCTGCACAATAAATAAAACAAGCATTTGCAATGCAAGCGGTCTCGTATTTGTGAGAGTTTAAGCTATTGGCATTTTAAATGACAGTGCCTTGTATTAATCTGTTTTTATAATTAACACATAAATAAAATGCATTGTCAATTACAATGCCTATAGCTCAAACTCTTGTAAATGCGAGACCAAATTAATCTTAAAGGAGCGGCCATCATTATCCCGGGCTACTTGGAAAGTGAAAGCACGCATGGTGTGCTGAATTTTGCAGGAAAGCACATTGTGCCTGCAGTAGGAACAAGCATTGAAAATGCAATAGGTCTCGCCTTTTATTAAGTTAAAGCCATTTGCTTTGCTAATGGTATCGTATAGCAAAGCAAATGGCTTTACCTTATGAAAGGCGAGACATAATGCATTTTTTTTTTTTTTTTGTAAAATTTTTATTTTGCAAAACACAGAGAAAAAACAATAAACAAAAGTTACCGCATCGGGTGCACAGATGATCCCACACAGTGGGAAAGCAATAAGGCAAGACGAGGCAATAATGCAATGCAAGAGAAGTGAGCAGATTCTAGGCTCCATCATCCGCAAGAAAGATGTAGTCTCATACGTAACCCCAAGGCGGGGAATTCTTCTAGTCCAGCCGGTAGGAATTCCAGAGTCACAAAGCCGTTAAACTAAGCCTCGTCCCAGCGGCACAGATGCCCCGATAGCGGAACACAAACTCAACTTCCCTCAACCCACCCCCCCCCCCTCCCGTGACGGCGCCTCATTCATTCCCCACTCATCCATCACACATACTTAGAGCTGAAATAGATGTAGTGTCCTCAACGATGCCGGGCACACTGCCGAGGGCAAACCAGTAGAGAGAAAGGACACCAGGGGACCCCATATGTGCTTAAAGTTTTTGTAGTTGCCTAGGAAGATGTCCGCCATTCTCTCAAGACTCAGGAGCCTCCACAGTCTAGCGTGCCAAAGTGAGATCGCCGGCGCCTCCTTCCGCTTCCAGGCTGCCGCCAGCGTGAGCTTGGCAGCGCCGAGGCAGAGCCATAGAATCTTCTTGTCCGCGCGTGTCTGGTGCTCAAGGCCAGGATCCCGCAGGCCCAGGAGTACGGATGCCAAAGAGTTATCGATGGGATACTGCAAGATATCTTTAATATGGGATAGGATCTCGTCCCAGAAGGGTTTGATGATCGGGCAATCCCACCAGATGTGGCGGAAGTCCCCCAGTAGGCCACAACCCCTCCAACATCTATCCGGGACGGCCGGGTAAATACGGTGAAGCCGGGCGGGGACCATATACCATTGTGTGAGAGTTTTTAAGTGCGCCTCCCTCAGGAGAATTGAGTGGTTAAATTGCGTCATGTCCCTCCACAACGCCGACCATTCGCCATCGGCGATGTCCCTCCCCACCATCTCCTCCCATTGTTCCATGTAGCGCGGTCTAGGGGAAAGGGCAGATCGAAGCAACAGTTGGTATAGAAAGGAGATGGCCCCCTTCATGGTAGATGTTTTCAGCAGGAAGGCCTCAAAGTCGGAGGGAGGCCTCGTGGCAGCCTCCCGTACTCCCGGTGACGTGGCCCAGTGAAGCAGTTGTAAATGCCTGTATTTTTCAGTTGGCTGCACATGGTAATCCCGCATGCAATTCTCAAAAGTCAGGGGGTCAGGGCCGTGGAACAGATGGAGCAGTGCACGGCATTCTCCCTCTCTCCAAGTATCAAAGGGGCCCTTGGCGAGTGCCGGCGGAAACGCCGGATTGAAATGCAATGGGGTGAATGGAGACGGGAAGGTCGTCCATCGCTCATCCCCCGCCAAGGTGTCCCATACTTTCAGCGTAGTCCCTGTGGGCGTACTGATGTACGCATTCACCGGGCGGTCACGCTTGGGCTTCCAGGCCAGATCCCAGACGGACCGGCCAGCCACGCTCCGGTCCATATGCAACCAGTGTTTTTCGGAAAATTGCTGTGACCATTCCACCATGACTCTCAGTTGGGCAGCTTTATAATAGAGGTGTAGATCCGGGAGGCCGACCCCCCCGTCAGCCCGTAACCGCCGCAGGAGTGCAAACGAAAGCCGTGCCCGACCTCCCTGCCAGACAAATTTTAAGATCAATGTTTTGAGCTGTCTAAAAAATGAAGTGTTCAGTGGAATCGGTAGGGCCTGAAAAAGATACAAGTATTTGGGGAGAAGGACCATTTTAATGGCATGCACCCTTCCGAGCCATGACAGGAATTTGGGCTTCCACTTCTCCAGTTCGGCCCGCGTCTTGGCCAGCAGGGATGGGAAGTTGGCTGCAAATAAGCCACCCACCGTGGGAGTGAGGCGGACTCCTAAGTAAAGTATCGAGCCCGAAGTCCAGGCCAGTGGCGTCGACGCGCTCACCCGAGCAACGTCGGCCTGTGATAAGGTTAAATTCAGGACATAAGACTTGCCGTAGTTCACCTTGAAGCCGGCCACTCCCTCGAATTCCAGCAAGATATCCCGAACGTATGGGAAGAGCTAGCGGGGTCGGCCACCGACAGCAGAACATCATCCGCAAAGAGAGAGATTTTGTGCTGCTCCCCTGTGAATGGTATGCCCTTCACCCCCTCATGCTCCCGGACCGCCATCGCCAAAGGTTCAATGCTGAGCGCAAACAACAAGGGAGAGAGGGGGCACCCCTGTCTGGTACCTCGCGAGTGCTGGAAGAAGGCCGATAGGTGGCCGTTCACCGCCACCCTCGAGCGTGGGCTACAGAAGTTAGCCCTCACCATGGTGATGAATCTGTCGGAGAACCCAAACGCCCGCATCGTGTGAAATAGAAAGCTCCAGTCCACTCGATCGAAGGCCTTCTCCGCATCTAGGCCCACCAATACCGCCGGAATGCGGAACCTGTCCGCCTTCTCAATGAGATGAATCACCCTGCGTGTATTGTCGTGCGTCTGGCGGCCTTTGATAAAGCCGGACTGATCCGGATGAACAATGGCCGGTAGCAAGTCCTGGAGGCGGCTCGCTAGAATCGCCGAATACAGCTTCGCGTCAATATTAAGTAAGGCTATGGGGCGGAAGGAGGTACAGTGCTCTGGATCCTTCCCTGGCTTCGGCAGGAACGTAATCACCGCCTCCGCCAGAGTCCCGGTATTCACTCCGGACGTAGCCATGTCATTAAAGAGGGCAACTAGGAAGTCGCACACCTCAGTTGCGTAGGTTTTATAGAAGACTGCAGTGTACCCGTCCGGGCCGGGGGCTTTATGTAATTTCAAGTTTTTAATGGCGGAGAGGACTTCCTCCCTCGAGATCGGAGCCTCTAACAGGTCGTTCCACGCCCTGGAGACCTGCGGGAGCGGCAAGCGCTGCAGGAACTCCCGCTGCGCTGTCGCATCCAGCTCCTCGCCCGTATACAAATCGGCATAGAAGCGGCCAAATATGTCCGCCTTCGCCCCGTCACGATGATAGAGAACTCCTGCGGGGTCCCTGATCCCCCCTATGTATTCACGTTCCCTCTTGTCCCGCAGTTGCCGGGCCAAGTGTCTGCCAATCTTATTACCACTAGAGTATGAATGCCGCCCCAGTCGCAGGAGAGTAAGCTCGGCTCTGTTTGCATAGTGTGCCTTCAGTTTGCCCCTAACCGCCGTCAGCGGACGCAGGGTCACCCTCGAGGGATTGAGCTTATGAGCCCTCTCGAGTTCAAGCACCTCGGCTTCCAGTGCGTCCCGTTCCTTCCTACGCAGAGTGTTAAGTTGCGAATTGAGGCCCAAGCACGTCCCTCTGATCGTCGCCTTAAAGGCGTCCCACGTAGTCGTCAGAGAAGTATCCGACGGGGGATTGCAGTCGAAAAATTCACGGATGGCCAGGCGCAAGGCTTGGTTGGAAACCTCGTCTCTAACCACCGACGCCGGGAAGTACCACTTTAAGTACCACGGTAAATTATATATATATAGCAGTGCCTAAAAATCATTAGTAGTAGGCTAGAAAAAAATATAGGCCCAACTAGGCCCAAAACTTAGCAGCCTATCTACCTCATTATGTAAAAAGAACTGAAAATGTAGCCTCAGCCAATCAGCTAACCTCACCCTCTAGAACCTTCCCAGCCCAGGCAGTTCTCCTCAGATTTTCCCAGCACAAGTGAGAAGTAGTATCCATAATAAGAACTGCCCAGCCGGGGAGGAGGGTGGGTGCATGTGAATCTATGAAAGATACCAATACTGGATAACTGTAGTTACAGGTAAGTAACTTGTTTTCTTATCCAGTATTGGGGTATCTTTCATAGATTCACATGCCTGAATCAGAGTAGCAAGCAGTAATAACCATAACTGTCGGTAGAGGAAGGTGGGAGACAATCCAAACCATATATCCCCACACAACCTGGAAGGTACTAGAGCAATAACATATTTCAATACATATGCAAAATCATGACAATACCTTCATATAAAATATATCTATATATAGAGCATTAAAACAGTATATTAGCACACATGTAGCAATAGAAACAAGAAAAACCATAACAGGCTGACCTCAGTGAAGAAGATGCTGCAACACTGCTTCTCCCACTGACGTATCTTCATGTAGCACCGGCTGCAGGCAATAGTGCTTGGTAAAAGTATGCACACTTTTCCATGTAGCAGCACGGCAGATGTTTTCCAGGGTGACCCCTGCAAATAGGGCTGTAGACGCTGACATCATCCTGGTGGAATGCGCCTTAACCGTTCTTGTCAGGGGCTTGTTCGCTTTCTCATGACAGAAGACAATGACAGAGGAAAGCCATCTGGCTATAGTTGCCTTCGTCACTGCCTGACCACGTGTAGCTTGTCCATAAGCTACAAACAGTTGGGTAGATTTGCGCAAATCTTTTGTCTTTTGTAAATAGAATTTGAGGCATCTTTGGACATCCAAGGAATGCAGCATCCGTTCAGCTGGAGTCTTGGGGTCTGGAAAGAAAGTTTTTAGTTTCACCGGTTGATTGATGTGAAACTGGGTCGGAACTTTGGGAATAAACTTAGGATGAGTTCTAAGTGTCACACAATCTTTTGAAAAATGTAGGAAAGGTTCTGATATAGTGAACGCTTGTATCTCACTTACTCTCCGGGCTGAAGTGAGGGCTAACAGAATAGCCACTTTCCAAGTCAAGAATTTAAGTTCTGATTTATGAATTGGTTCAAAAGGCCTTTTCAGCAATTGAGATAACACAATATTGAGATCCCACTCAGGAGGAGGAGGCCGCACTGGAGGGAAAACTCGAAATAATCCTTTAAGGAACTGTTTAATTAAAGAGGAAGAGCACAAAGATGGTTTGTTGTAACTCTTTCTGAATCTGGATATGGCAGCAAGGTGAACTTTGATAGAAGAAAAAGCGAGACCTGATCTGGCTAGAGACAGCAGATAAGGCAGAATCTTCTCTGGAGGAGCCTGTAGTGGATGGACGTCATGCTCCCCGCACCATAAACAGAATCTCTTCCATTTGAAGCGATAGGTTCTGATGGTAGACTGTGCACGAGCCTGAGATAGAACAGCTCTACAGTCTGGAGAAATCTCCAGGTCCTTAAACTCTAAGAAATCAGGAGCCAGGCGTGCAAGTGCAGCGACTGAGGATCTGGATGAAGTATTTGTCCTTCCTCCCTTGTCAGCATTGAAAGTGTTGGCTTGAGGCGCAGTGGAGGTTGATGGGAGAGTATCAGAAGCTCCTGGAACCAATACTGTCTCGGCCAGCGAGGAGCAATTAGGATTAGAGAGCAACGCTCTCTCTTCATTTTCTGTAGAACCTTTGGGATGAGAGGAATCGGTGGGAAGGCATATGCAAAGATTCCGGTCCACCTCATCAACAGGGCATTTCCTCTCGATCCTTGCTGGTGGAACCTGCTGGCAAAGTATATGCATTTGCTGTTCTGTTGCGTGGCAAACAGGTCCAGTGTTGGTGTGCCCCAGAGCTGAAAAATTGTTTCCACTTGGCGTTGTTCGAGTTCCCACTCGTGACATCCTGTGAACGATCTGCTGAGATCGTCGGCCAGAGAATTCTGAATTCCCTGAACATGCTCCGCTCTGAGGGAAATTTTGTGATGGAGTAACCATTCCCACATTTCCTGCGCTTGAAGAGACAGGGCTAGAGATTTTGTGCCCCCTTGCTTGTTTACGTAAAACATGCTGGTGGTGTTGTCCGTGCGCACCAGCACTGCAGAGCCTGCAATTCTTGGCAGGAAGGCTCGCAAGGACAGGAAAATGGCCCTCAACTCGAGGCAGTTGATGTGTTTGTGCTTGTACTGATGGGACCACCGTCCCTGCACTTGAAGGTCTTGGAGATGACCTCCCCAACCCTCCATGGAGGCATCTGTCGTTAGAGTAAATTCCGGTAGGGTCTGAAGAAAAGTGAGCCCCGGAGACAAATTGTTCTTTGCCGCCCACCATAGAAGAGCTTGTTTCATCTTGGGCGTGACCTTGATACGGTCCTCGAAAGATCCGTCTATCTGCCGCCACTGTCGATGCAATTCCTCTTGGAGAGGCCTCATTCTGAGTCGAGCCAGTGGAACTAGATGGAGTGCGGAGGAACACATCCCTAGCAGGGAAACAAACTGTCGGACCGAAAGAGACTTTTTTGACCGTATTTGACTTGCCAGCTTTGTGATCTTGTCCTGACGAATTTGGGTCAAGAAGGCCTTGCACTGAGAAGTGTCTAGTACTGCTCCTAGGAACGTCAGAATTTGTTTGGGTTGAAGTTGAGATTTTTTGACGTTGAGGGTCAGGCCCAGATTCGAGAACATTGATAGAGCACTTTTGACCGATTGCCTCGTTGAAGTCTTCGTTGGACTCTTTATTAACCAATCGTCGAGGTACGGGAATACTTGGATTCCCTGTGACCTCAACGCAGCTGCAACTGGGACTAGAGTCTTGGTAAAGATTCTTGGTGCAGACTTCAGGCCGAAAGGGAGCACCTTGAATTGAAAATGGACACCAGCCACTGTGAATCTCAGATACTTGCGGTGGTTTGGATGAATTGGAATGTGGAAGTAAGCGTCTTCCATATCCAGGGAAGCCATGAAATCGCCTTCCATGAGGCAATTGAGGACATCCGTGAGCGTCACCATGCGGAAACTCTGCTTTTTCAGATATTTGTTTAAGTTTCGTAGATCCAAAATTGGACGCCACTCTCCTGAAACCTTTTCCACAAGGAAGAAGCGAGAGTAAAACCCCAGATTTTTCTGGGATGTTGGGACTTTCTCTATCGCATTTTTGTGTAGCATTTTCATGGCTTCCATGTATAACAAATGAAGACGAGGAGGGGAGGGACCCCTGGGCGGTGATGTTGGAGGTTTCTGCAAGAACTCCAGAGTGTGTCCGTGTTTGACTATGTCCAGAACCCACTGATCTGAAGTTATCTTCCGCCACTGTTGATAAAAGGCGGAGATCTTGGCGCCCACGGGGAGGGAAGGAAGGGAGGATGGTGTCCGGCAAAACTCACTGGCGTTTATTTGAATCGCGTCCCTGGTAGTTAGAACGTCGTTTCCCTCCTTGACGAGAGAAATCCGCTGACGATGACTGCCGATAGGACTGTTGGTAGTACGGCTTATTCTGAGGTTGATACTGGCGGTTTTGCTGATTTTGATAATGTCCTCTGGAAGAAAAACCACGGCCTCTTGCTCCTCTGAAAAAACCTCGCTTATACTGTAGTGTACCAAGCGATTTGGCCGTATCAGTATCCGTTTTGATCGCAAGCAATGCTTCATCTATGTGCTTGCCAAACAATAACTCGCCATTATAGGCCATGTCAAGTATTTTGGTCTGGACTTCAGGTCTGAAAGAAGTCGCCTTGAGCCATCCCTGCCGTCTGAGAACTGCCGCTCCGGCCAATTGTCTAAAGGCTGTATTAGATACATCGAGGGCGCAATCGATAATCTCAGAAGCTGCCCGCTCGCCTTCCATGACAACCTTCCTGACCTCTTCAACACGGTCATCGGGAACCAAGTTGATGAACTCCGACAGATCTGACCACATTTGTCTGTCATAACGTGCTAAAATTGCCAAAGAATTAGCAATCTTGACAGTAGCAGCGGCATTAGCTGAGAACTTCTTCCCAATCGCATCCAATCTCCTGCCCTCTTTGTCTGGAGGCGTTGAAATTGGTGCAACCGGATTCTTGGATCGTTGTTGAGCCGCTTGTGAAATCACTGAGTCAGGACGCGGATGACCAATCAAACATGAAGGAGTATCCGGTGGTGCTCGGTACTTTTTGTCGACTCTTGGAAGAACCGCCGGGATGGAAGCTGGCGTCTTCATAATATTAATCCCTTCTTTCCAAATATAGTCAATGATAGGGATAGATCTGGACACCCTTCTATACCCTTCTTTGAAATCATGAAGAAAACAGTCAGTCTGCTCAACCGAAACTGTAATTGCAAATCGAGCAGCTGCCCGGTGCATGATGTTATGAAAACCTCCTATGTCTTCTGGCGGAGAATCTGAAGGTTGTGGCAAATTAGGAGAGGGCATAGGAATGATGTAATCATTCCATGGTTCCGTAGGCGTGGAATCCGGAAGTTCCCCATCCTCTCTTTCATCCTCATCTGGAGAGGAGACGTCAACATCCTGACCTCCAGTCCCGGGGTCAACATCCTGCCTTGGAGAGTGCGAAGGATGTGGCGGGGAATTTACTGGCATGTCTACTGGCACAGGATTTGAAGTAGGCAGAGTTGATGGAAACCTCTGACGATAATCAGCCAGCATGGCCTGCAAATCCTGAATTAGAAAAGACGGAAGATGAGTCGTGTCTTCTGTGTGTTGTTGCTCCTGATGATAAGGAGTAGTTAAATTTTCCTGATAGTAATGAACCTCATCATCATCCTCATCCTCTTGATATTTTATGTGTAACTGGGAAGGGTGATGGGCCACTCCAAAAGGATCGTCATCATCCCCTTCATTATCAGAATCTGCCTCCACGTAGTTTTCCAAAATATGCGAAGGCAAGAGGGGAGACAAATGAGAGTAACTCTGTCTCTGAAATGATTTCATCTGAAAATGGGTATACTGTACCCTTACCGGAGATGTGGGCAATAAATGCGTAGACGGCACATTCAAAGATGCCAGCGCTGCTGTCGATGGTAGAAGTGAGACAGATGTGTGAGTTGCCGGTACTGTCGTCGACGGTATCGTCATTGGTGTTGTAATCGTGGACGAGGACTTGTTTGAAGGCGTCCTAGTAGACGGATCCGTCGACGGACTCTTCGTCGTCGAGCTTGTCGTCGACGGTGCTGAAACCTACGTCGACGGGTTTGTCGTCGACGGGCCTGTCGTCGACAGGGTCTTCGTCGACGGGCTCTCCGTCGACGGGCTCTCCGTCGACGGGCTCTCCGTCGACGGGCCCTTCGTCGACGGGGTCTTCGTCGACGGGATCTTCGTCGACGGGGTCTTCGTCGACGGGGTCTTCGTCGACGGGGTCTTCGCCGACTGGATAGTGGAAGCCTTCGTCGACGGGGGAGCTGTCGACGAGAGCGTCGACGGAAGCGATGACGAACGCTTCGTAGATGGTGATTTGGTCGTCGACGGAAGACTCGTCGACGACGAGCTTTTCTTCGATGATTTTTTCTCAGAAGAAGAAACCATGACGGACATCACAGGAGAAGTAATTGCCGAGGTGGTAACAGTACTTGAAGAAGTAGAGGACGTAGAATAGGTGGTGACAGTGAGAGAGGACACCAAAGAGACAGCTTTAGTGCGGACTGTACTCACAGTAGAAGACTCTGTTGACGCAGCACTCCTTGTGGACTCAGAGGGTTTATGAGAGAATTTAGGTTTTTTCAATCTCTCAGGAGAACACCTCTCTTTGGAACTGGCTCTCTTACTTGAGGTAGAGGCTCTGTCCTCGTCATCTGTGGCAGACAACTTTAGCCACAAAAGAACTCTTGCCTCTCTATCCCTGGTGGTCTTAGGAGGGAAGGTTCGACATATCCTGCAATCCTTCACCACATGTGAAGGATGCAAACAATAAATACAGTCCGAGTGCTGGTCGTCCACATGGACCCTCTTCTTGAAGCATGAAGCACAAACCTTGAATAAAGCCTTCTTTTCCGACATCTTGAGAGAATAGAAGAAATTTTGAAGAAAAACTGAGTAGGCACTCAGGGAGACTCCCTTACACACGAAGTGCGGTGAAAATCTGAGGAGAACTGCCTGGGCTGGGAAGGTTCTAGAGGGTGAGGTTAGCTGATTGGCTGAGGCTACATTTTCAGTTCTTTTTACATAATGAGGTAGATAGGCTGCTAAGTTTTGGGCCTAGTTGGGCCTATATTCTTTTCTAGCCTACTACTAATGATTTTTAGGCACTGCTATATATATATAATTTACCGTGGGACTCCCGCCTCGACAACGGGGAATGATTCAGGCATGTGAATCTATGAAAGATACCCCAATACTGGATAAGAAAACAAGTTACTTACCTGTAACTACAGTTATCCAGTATTGGTATCTTTCATAGATTCACATGCCTGAATCATTCCCCGTCGTCGAGGCGGGAGTCCCACGGTAAATTATATATATATAGCAGTGCCTAAAAATCATTAGTAGTAGGCTAGAAAAGAATATAGGCCCAACTAGGCCCAAAACTTAGCAGCCTATCTACCTCATTATGTAAAAAGAACTGAAAATGTAGCCTCAGCCAATCAGCTAACCTCACCCTCTAGAACCTTCCCAGCCCAGGCAGTTCTCCTCAGATTTTCCCAGCACAAGTGAGAAGTAGTATCCATAATAAGAACTGCCCAGCCGGGGAGGAGGGTGGGTGCATGTGAATCTATGAAAGATACCAATACTGGATAACTGTAGTTACAGGTAAGTAACTTGTTTTCTTATCCAGTATTGGGGTATCTTTCATAGATTCACATGCCTGAATCAGAGTAGCAAGCAGTAATAACCATAACTGTCGGTAGAGGAAGGTGGGAGACAATCCAAACCATATATCCCCACACAACCTGGAAGGTACTAGAGCAATAACATATTTCAATACATATGCAAAATCATGACAATACCTTCATATAAAATATATCTATATATAGAGCATTAAAACAGTATATTAGCACACATGTAGCAATAGAAACAAGAAAAACCATAACAGGCTGACCTCAGTGAAGAAGATGCTGCAACACTGCTTCTCCCACTGACGTATCTTCATGTAGCACCGGCTGCAGGCAATAGTGCTTGGTAAAAGTATGCACACTTTTCCATGTAGCAGCACGGCAGATGTTTTCCAGGGTGACCCCTGCAAATAGGGCTGTAGACGCTGACATCATCCTGGTGGAATGCGCCTTAACCGTTCTTGTCAGGGGCTTGTTCGCTTTCTCATGACAGAAGACAATGACAGAGGAAAGCCATCTGGCTATAGTTGCCTTCGTCACTGCCTGACCACGTGTAGCTTGTCCATAAGCTACAAACAGTTGGGTAGATTTGCGCAAATCTTTTGTCTTTTGTAAATAGAATTTGAGGCATCTTTGGACATCCAAGGAATGCAGCATCCGTTCAGCTGGAGTCTTGGGGTCTGGAAAGAAAGTTTTTAGTTTCACCGGTTGATTGATGTGAAACTGGGTCGGAACTTTGGGAATAAACTTAGGATGAGTTCTAAGTGTCACACAATCTTTTGAAAAATGTTGGAAAAGGTTCTGATATAGTGAACGCTTGTATCTCACTTACTCTCCGGGCTGAAGTGAGGGCTAACAGAATAGCCACTTTCCAAGTCAAGAATTTAAGTTCTGATTTATGAATTGGTTCAAAAGGCCTTTTCAGCAATTGAGATAACACAATATTGAGATCCCACTCAGGAGGAGGAGGCCGCACTGGAGGGAAAACTCGAAATAATCCTTTAAGGAACTGTTTAATTAAAGAGGAAGAGCACAAAGATGGTTTGTTGTAACTCTTTCTGAATCTGGATATGGCAGCAAGGTGAACTTTGATAGAAGAAAAAGCGAGACCTGATCTGGCTAGAGACAGCAGATAAGGCAGAATCTTCTCTGGAGGAGCCTGTAGTGGATGGACGTCATGCTCCCCGCACCATAAACAGAATCTCTTCCATTTGAAGCGATAGGTTCTGATGGTAGACTGTGCACGAGCCTGAGATAGAACAGCTCTACAGTCTGGAGAAATCTCCAGGTCCTTAAACTCTAAGAAATCAGGAGCCAGGCGTGCAAGTGCAGCGACTGAGGATCTGGATGAAGTATTTGTCCTTCCTCCCTTGTCAGCATTGAAAGTGTTGGCTTGAGGCGCAGTGGAGGTTGATGGGAGAGTATCAGAAGCTCCTGGAACCAATACTGTCTCGGCCAGCGAGGAGCAATTAGGATTAGAGAGCAACGCTCTCTCTTCATTTTCTGTAGAACCTTTGGGATCAGAGGAATCGGTGGGAAGGCATATGCAAAGATTCCGGTCCACCTCATCAACAGGGCATTTCCTCTCGATCCTTGCTGGTGGAACCTGCTGGCAAAGTATATGCATTTGCTGTTCTGTTGCGTGGCAAACAGGTCCAGTGTTGGTGTGCCCCAGAGCTGAAAAATTGTTTCCACTTGGCGTTGTTCGAGTTCCCACTCGTGACATCCTGTGAACGATCTGCTGAGATCGTCGGCCAGAGAATTCTGAATTCCCTGAACATGCTCCGCTCTGAGGGAAATTTTGTGATGGAGTAACCATTCCCACATTTCCTGCGCTTGAAGAGACAGGGCTAGAGATTTTGTGCCCCCTTGCTTGTTTACATAAAACATGCTGGTGGTGTTGTCCGTGCGCACCAGCACTGCAGAGCCTGGAATTCTTGGCAGGAAGGCTCGCAAGGACAGGAAAATGGCCCTCAACTCGAGGCAGTTGATGTGTTTGTGCTTGTACTGATGGGACCACCGTCCCTGCACTTGAAGGTCTTGGAGATGACCTCCCCAACCCTCCATGGAGGCATCTGTCGTTAGAGTAAATTCCGGTAGGGTCTGAAGAAAAGTGAGCCCCGGAGACAAATTGTTCTTTGCCGCCCACCATAGAAGAGCTTGTTTCATCTTGGGCGTGACCTTGATACGGTCCTCGAAAGATCCGTCTATCTGCCGCCACTGTCGATGCAATTCCTCTTGGAGAGGCCTCATTCTGAGTCGAGCCAGTGGAACTAGATGGAGTGCGGAGGAACACATCCCTAGCAGGGAAACAAACTGTCGGACCGAAAGAGACTTTTTTGACCGTATTTGACTTGCCAGCTTTGTGATCTTGTCCTGACGAATTTGGGTCAAGAAGGCCTTGCACTGAGAAGTGTCTAGTACTGCTCCTAGGAACGTCAGAATTTGTTTGGGTTGAAGTTGAGATTTTTTGACGTTGAGGGTCAGGCCCAGATTCGAGAACATTGATAGAGCACTTTTGACCGATTGCCTCGTTGAAGTCTTCGTTGGACTCTTTATTAACCAATCGTCGAGGTACGGGAATACTTGGATTCCCTGTGACCTCAACGCAGCTGCAACTGGGACTAGAGTCTTGGTAAAGATTCTTGGTGCAGACTTCAGGCCGAAAGGGAGCACCTTGAATTGAAAATGGACACCAGCCACTGTGAATCTCAGATACTTGCGGTGGTTTGGATGAATTGGAATGTGGAAGTAAGCGTCTTCCATATCCAGGGAAGCCATGAAATCGCCTTCCATGAGGCAATTGAGGACATCCGTGAGCGTCACCATGCGGAAACTCTGCTTTTTCAGATATTTCTTTAAGTTTCGCAGATCCAAAATTGGATGCCACTCTCCTGAAACCTTTTCCACAAGGAAGAAGCGAGAGTAAAACCCCAGATTTTTCTGGGATGTTGGGACTTTCTCTATCGCACTTTTGTGTAGCATTTTCATGGCTTCCATGTATAACAAATGAAGACGAGGAGGGGAGGGACCCCTGGGCGGTGATGTTGGAGGTTTCTGCAAGAACTCCAGAGTGTGTCCGTGTTTGACTATGTCCAGAACCCACTGATCTGAAGTTATCTTCCGCCACTGTTGATAAAAGGCGGAGATCTTGGCGCCCACGGGGAGGGAAGGAAGGGAGGATGGTGTCCGGCAAAACTCACTGGCGTTTATTTGAATCGCGTCCCTGGTAGTTAGAACGTCGTTTCCCTCCTTGACGAGAGAAACCCGCTGACGATGACTGCCGATAGGACTGTTGGTAGTACGGCTTATTCTGAGGTTGATACTGGCGGTTTTGCTGATTTTGATAATGTCCTCTGGAAGAAAAACCACGGCCTCTTGCTCCTCTGAAAAAACCTCGCTTATACTGTAGTGTACCAAGCGATTTGGCCGTATCAGTATCCGTTTTGATCGCAAGCAATGCTTCATCTATGTGCTTGCCAAACAATAACTCGCCATTATAGGCCATGTCAAGTATTTTGGTCTGGACTTCAGGTCTGAAAGAAGTCGCCTTGAGCCATCCCTGCCGTCTGAGAACTGCCGCTCCGGCCAATTGTCTAAAGGCTGTATTAGATACATCGAGGGCGCAATCGATAATCTCAGAAGCTGCCCGCTCGCCTTCCATGACAACCTTCCTGACCTCTTCAACACGGTCATCGGGAACCAAGTTGATGAACTCCGACAGATCTGACCACATTTGTCTGTCATAACGTGCTAAAATTGCCAAAGAATTAGCAATCTTGACAGTAGCAGCGGCATTAGCTGAGAACTTCTTCCCAATCGCATCCAATCTCCTGCCCTCTTTGTCTGGAGGCGTTGAAATTGGTGCAACCGGATTCTTGGATCGTTGTTGAGCCGCTTGTGAAATCACTGAGTCAGGACGCGGATGACCAATCAAACATGAAGGAGTATCCGGTGGTGCTCGGTACTTTTTGTCGACTCTTGGAAGAACCGCCGGGATGGAAGCTGGCGTCTTCATAATATTAATCCCTTCTTTCCAAATATAGTCAATGATAGGGATAGATCTGGACACCCTTCTATACCCTTCTTTGAAATCATGAAGAAAACAGTCAGTCTGCTCAACCGAAACTGTAATTGCAAATCGAGCAGCTGCCCGGTGCATGATGTTATGAAAACCTCCTATGTCTTCTGGCGGAGAATCTGAAGGTTGTGGCAAATTAGGAGAGGGCATAGGAATGATGTAATCATTCCATGGTTCCGTAGGCGTGGAATCCGGAAGTTCCCCATCCTCTCTTTCATCCTCATCTGGAGAGGAGACGTCAACATCCTGACCTCCAGTCCCGGGGTCAACATCCTGCCTTGGAGAGTGCGAAGGATGTGGCGGGGAATTTACTGGCATGTCTACTGGCACAGGATTTGAAGTAGGCAGAGTTGATGGAAACCTCTGACGATAATCAGCCAGCATGGCCTGCAAATCCTGAATTAGAAAAGACGGAAGATGAGTCGTGTCTTCTGTGTGTTGTTGCTCCTGATGATAAGGAGTAGTTAAATTTTCCTGATAGTAATGAACCTCATCATCATCCTCATCCTCTTGATATTTTATGTGTAACTGGGAAGGGTGATGGGCCACTCCAAAAGGATCGTCATCATCCCCTTCATTATCAGAATCTGCCTCCACGTAGTTTTCCAAAATATGCGAAGGCAAGAGGGGAGACAAATGAGAGTAACTCTGTCTCTGAAATGATTTCATCTGAAAATGGGTATACTGTACCCTTACCGGAGATGTGGGCACTAAATGCGTAGACGGCACATTCAAAGATGCCAGCGCTGCTGTCGATGGTAGAAGTGAGACAGATGTGTGAGTTGCCGGTACTGTCGTCGACGGTATCGTCATTGGTGTTGTAATCGTGGACGAGGACTTGTTTGAAGGCGTCCTAGTAGACGGATCCGTCGACGGACTCTTCGTCGTCGAGCTTGTCGTCGACGGTGCTGAAACCTTCGTCGACGGGTTTGTCGTCGACGGGCCTGTCGTCGACAGGGTCTTCGTCGACGGGCTCTCCGTCGACGGGCTCTCCGTCGACGGGCTCTCCGTCGACGGGCCCTTCGTCGACGGGGTCTTCGTCGACGGGATCTTCGTCGACGGGATCTTCGTCGACGGGGTCTTCGTCGACGGGGTCTTCGCCGACTGGATAGTGGAAGCCTTCGTCGACGGGGGAGCCGTCGACGAGAGCGTCGACGGAAGCGATGACGAACGCTTCGTAGATGGTGATTTGGTCGTCGACGGAAGACTCGTCGACGACGAGCTTTTCTTCGATGATTTTTTCTCAGAAGAAGAAACCATGACGGACATCACAGGAGAAGTAATTGCCGAGGTGGTAACAGTACTTGAAGAAGTAGAGGACGTAGAATAGGTGGTGACAGTGAGAGAGGACACCAAAGAGACAGCTTTAGTGCGGACTGTACTCACAGTAGAAGACTCTGTTGACGCAGCACTCCTTGTGGACTCAGAGGGTTTATGAGAGAATTTAGGTTTTTTCAATCTCTCAGGAGAACACCTCTCTTTGGAACTGGCTCTCTTACTTGAGGTAGAGGCTCTGTCCTCGTCATCTGTGGCAGACGACTTTAGCCACAAAAGAACTCTTGCCTCTCTATCCCTGGTGGTCTTAGGAGGGAAGGTTCGACATATCCTGCAATCCTTCACCACATGTGAAGGATGCAAACAATAAATACAGTCCGAGTGCTGGTCGTCCACATGGACCCTCTTCTTGAAGCATGAAGCACAAGCCTTGAATAAAGCCTTCTTTTCCGACATCTTGAGAGAATAGAAGAAATTTTGAAGAAAAACTGAGTAGGCACTCAGGGAGACTCCCTTACACACGAAGTGCGGTGAAAATCTGAGGAGAACTGCCTGGGCTGGGAAGGTTCTAGAGGGTGAGGTTAGCTGATTGGCTGAGGCTACATTTTCAGTTCTTTTTACATAATGAGGTAGATAGGCTGCTAAGTTTTGGGCCTAGTTGGGCCTATATTCTTTTCTAGCCTACTACTAATGATTTTTAGGCACTGCTATATATATATAATTTACCGTGGGACTCCCGCCTCGACGGCGGGGAATGATTCAGGCATGTGAATCTATGAAAGATACCCCAATACTGGATAAAGATGTGATCCAAGCGAGAGTAGGAGTGGTGCACATGTGAAAAGAATGTGTAGTCTTTCATGGCAGGGTGGAAAAATCGCCATCCGTCTACTAGACCCAACTCCCCCACCCCTTGCTGCGTGGAATCAGAAAAGACCCCTGTGTCCGCCCTACGCCCCCCCGAGCTGTCCAAGTCCCTGTCCCACACCAAATTGAAATCGCCCAACAGGAACAAGAGCCCCTCCGCAAAGTCCCCAATCTTCACCAGCAATTCTTGCAGATACTTGTTCTGACCTGCATTGGGCAGATATACCACCACAAACGTACACAACCTGCCCTGAATGTGCCCCTTAACCATCAGCCAACGACCCTCCCTGTCGTGTCGGACCTCCACTGGTTGAAAATGCAACGTAGCCCTGAACAGAAGCGCCACCCCCCGGTGCTTCGTGACAGCAGAGGACCTGTAAACAATGGGGTACGCCCTATGGCGGAGCCTCAACTCATCCTTCCGTGCCAAGTGGGTTTCTTGCAGACCAACTACATCGAGTTGATGATCCATCACATACTTCAGTACTCTCTGCCGCTTCTGTGGCGAATTCATGCCCTTAACATTCCACGTCCCTACACTAAGCGGCATAGCGGATATAAAACCCAGAAACCGCTCTCAGCATGCCAAGTGCCACCCACCCCGCATTCAGCCCAGCCCTCAGGCAGTAGACAACCAGTAGCTTCCAGAACATTCGCGGCACGACATCGCCTACAGTAAAGTACGTACTCAGCAGCAGACACACCACAAACACCCCCTTCGGCCCTCCGTCACGGGTCCCCCCCCACCGTCCCCAACAACCCCCATCCCAACCCCACCCCAAGAGATATGCAAACCAAACATAGCACAAATCATGGAACCCCCCCGACCCCAAACCCCCAAACTCCCCAACACCCAACCCTACCCGTAGAGGAAAGAACAACAAGCAAAAGAAGCGGAAATCATAAAGGATAAAGAGAATACTCATCAGCTCCAGTAGTCCAAAGTACGTGAGGGGCCTTCCCAACCGGAAGTGGAGCAGGGGTGCCAGTTGGTCAACCCCCGCGGCCATGGTCCGGGGTGTCTTCCCAAAAAGTACATCCATACCCCAGACCGAGGCACCGAAGCCCCTCCGGCGCCGATCCAGGTCAGTTCAAATCGGTGGTCATGCCGCTCCAGAGCTGTGTTGCGTAGCCGCCAGAGTGGCCGAGGCCACCGAAGCCACTGCGTCGTCCCTTTCCTGCAGACTAGAGGCACGATCCGGCCGCCGCCGGTCTGGGGAAGCCCCCACCCTGTGCCAAGAGGACGAGCGGTGACGTCTCCGAGATGGCGAGGCATTCGCCTCCTGTGAAGAAGGGACATCCTGCAGACCCAAGAGGTCCTTTGCTGCTTGGAGAGAATTAATCTGTGCCAGCCGATTCTGCCATCGGAAGATGATCCTGAAGGGGTGTCCCCATGAGTAGGAGATGTTGCGTTCTCTCAAGAAGGAAGTCACCGGACGAAACTCCCTCCTCTTCCGCAGTGTGGAGGCTGCCAAGTCCTGGTATAGTTGAGGGGCATGGCCCCTGAATTGCAGTGACGGGATGTTCCTGGCCTTGCGGAGAATGCGTTCTTTGATTTGGAAATCATGAACACAGACGAGGATGTCAGGAGGGGGACCCCCTCCGCGCCTAGGCAGACCCACTCTGTGTACTCTGTCCATCTCGATTTCCCTCACCTCCTCCTCGTCCAGAATCTGTAAAAACAAATCCCGGACGTAGCCACGCAGGTCGCCCGCCTCGCCGTCCCATGGCACCGCCCGAATGCGGATGTTGTTCCTCCTGGAACGGTTTTCCAGGTCCTCCGTGTGCAACTGTAGGTCCAGATTCTGTTTGGTGAGGCGGATGATATCCTGTTGCAGCAAGTGCACATCGTTAGCCATGCTCAAATCATGGTCTTCCAGGGTCGCCACTCTTTCGCCAATGCCGTCCACGTCCCTGCGCACTTCCCTCAGGTCAGAGGCCAATTGAGCCCGGAGCTCAGAAATATCCTCCTTGATGGATGCAAAGAGTTCAGACATGAAGGCCTTAGTAGCAGGCGCCTCGTCGTCCGACACCTTCTGTGAGCCACTGGCCCCCGGGGACGCCGGCTGCTGAGATGACTTGGAAGCTCCATCCTTACCCTGTCGACCCCCCTTTCGTAGCACGGTGGACATCTTGGCTGGTAGCACGCAGACCGGGGGAACAGACCTCCCCAGTCAGACAGGGATCAGGTGCTATGGGAGCTCGTGGAGCCCGTGAGTCGCAACGCTTCCTCCCAGGCAGCTCAAATGGAACCCCCTCACTGTCCAGGGATCACCGGAAGGCAGATCTGAAGCAGGCGACCCAAATGCCGGGGGTCAGGGGTACCCACCACCAACTATGTGCGATCAGGAGGTAGGGCTTGTTAGGACAATGTAGTAACAGTCCACTCCGTGGTCAGCGCTATCCACGCCGTGGCCTCCGGGAAGCAACTGAAATGGAACTGCGTCAGACTCAGATGAGGCGTGGTCCCAGGGGCAAGGGTGCAGCAGTCCGGCCCCAGCAATCTGTCCCCCTAACGGGTTCCGTGATCCCAACGACCCTACACTGCTCACACGGGGCCGTGGATCTTGACGCCGGTCGCCCTGGCACCACGTGGCAAATGCAGTCGTCCAGCCAGCCCACGCCTATAGGCCAAATGCAGCGTCACAGCGGTTGTAGGTAGCGCCAGGGCCCGCCGCTCCAGGTATCATGGCCGCTCCCGCCCCTTCCTGGGGAGTCAATCACCCTGCCAACGAGCCCGCGCTCGGACCGGCACTGCCGCCGGGACCTTTCCTCGTCTCTGCACTGCCTGCTCCACTATCAGCACTGGGCCCCGCGTGATTCCACTCCCCTCCAACGGCCCTGGTCTGCACAGCCCGCCGGTAATCCGCCGGCTCTGGACGTTCCGGTGTGTGCTTACCGCACCTCCTCTGTCCGGTCGCTGCTGGAGTCACCTCCACGTTCCGGCTGTCCCCGCCGTCCTCTGCAACAGGGCTCCGATGCCCAGGCTCGTTCCCCTGCCGGCAGGACCTCTGCCCCTACCTCCGGCAGGCGCTGACTATGTACAGGCGGCACCTCTCCAATTACCGCGAGTGCCGCAGGTCACCACGCCGGCCCCCCGACCACGCGAGGCCGGTGCTTCACAGGCCCCAGAGGCCAGTTGTCCCCGCGGACGTTCCCAGGGTCACTCCGCTCCTCTGATGGCACCGCTGCACTCCGCTGCGTTGGGGGCACTTCCGCCACCCCTCTGGACCCGGGCAGCTACACCAGGACCGTGCTATCAGTAGCTTTTTCGGATCGGCGCCGGAGGGACCTGGAAAAGCGTCCTACTCCGACGCCATCCTGGCCACGCCCCCCATTGCATTTTTTTTTATAGCGGTAACCTCTACCGGAGTTATGAAAGTGCTGCAATGTCAGATCATGCTGGTACCCGATTCACTGTCACTCTTATCATGCCATCAGACAGTAGAGAGTGAGTAGTAGAGAGCAGAGTGAGTAGTAGAGAGTGTGTAGTGATTAGTAGAGAGTGTGTAGTAGTGTGTAGTAGAGTGAGTAGTAGAGAGTGTGTACTAGAGAGTGTGTAGTAGAGTGAGTAGTAGAGAGTGAGTAGTAGAGTGTGTAGTAGAGAGTGTATAGTAGAGTAGTGAGTGTGTAGTAGAGAATGTGTAGTAGAGTGTGCAGTAGAGAGTGTGTAGTAGAGTGTGTAGTAGAGAGTAGTAGAGAGTGAGTAGTAGAGGACCCCACTCACCTCAGTTTGAGCTTCTGCAGGTCATCGGTCAGGTTGTCCCGCTCCACCTTCATGCGAGAGCGTTGGTTGGTCACCATGTCCACCTGCCGCCTCAGCTCGCGCATCTCCTCCTCAGTAGATCTCGCTGATGCGGGTGAGCTCCTTGCCCTTTAGCCGGTTGTCCTCTTTGACCAAGACCTGGTTCTGCTGCTCCAGGAAGCGCACCTTCTCGATGTAGCTGGCGAAGCGGTCGTTGAGGTCCTGCAGCTCCACCTTCTCGTTGGTCGTGGTCTACAGGAACTCCTGGTTCATGGCGTCGGCCAGATTGAAGTCCAGCATGTCTGTGTCGGCGTAGGCAGAGAAGCAGGGCCGCCCAACTGGCCAGGAAGCTGGAGTATGAAGGGGCAGCCGAGCTCCTGGACAACTGGTAGACCCTGGAGGACAGGCTGCTGGTGGAGCTCCCCTTGGAGCCCAGGGAAGCGCGGGCCACCGAGGGCGAGGAGGCCCCCGAAGGCCCTGCGGTAGGTGGACGCCCTCTGGCTGGAGGAGTAGGACTGGCTCATGGTGGGGGCTGGTGGTAGTCCTGGAGGATGTGCTGGGTCCTGTGGCTGCTGAGGGCTCCCTTAGGTTGGCCGGTATTAGGTAAGGTGGAGTGAGAAAGATCTGGCCGGCCCAGAGACTATTTGTACTCTTGCTGACGTCAGCAGCGTCCCAGGACCACCCAGCTCCAGCATCCCCCCTCTCATTCCGATGCCTGAGCTGACAGTAACCTCACAACAGCTGTCAGGCTTTTTTGGGATACGAGGAAGTTAATGGACAGGGACACGCAGCGGGGAGGTGGGGGTGGCACGGTTTGGCCAATGCCAACCAGGACCGCTGCTCTGTGGGGGCTGGGAGCAGCCCTGCAGCCCAAGAGGCTTGTAGGGGCATGTGGAGATTGTCAGCAATGGCACAAAGGTTTACCAACAGGGAGGGGTCTCGGACAGGCTGGGAGGGCTGGGGCAGACTCTGGCACCTGTCTGACAGACAGCTCACTCGGGCCCCATCCATACCGGCCTGATTACGTCACAGCTGTGACCTGTGTTTGACCAGGGACCGGCTCCTCCCTCAACCCAGCCAGACTTCCAGAGGTGTCCTCGAGTAGCTTGTCCTGCCCCAGCCCTGTTGGCTGGCCACAAGCACAAGCCCATGGCTGCTTCTATCCCATAACAAACAGAAAGGAGCCTCGCCCATAGGTTGATAGGGGTCATGGAGTCCCAGAATACAACCGTGCATTTAATCTAGCGCCTGGATACCCTATCGAGTGATTTGCAGCGCTATATAAATCTCGATTGATTGACTGATTGAATCACGCGTCGAAGAAACTGCTGAAAATCCCGATTGAAAATGAAATTTAACTTCTGTGAAGAGCAGGATGCTTGAAGCTAGAATGGACCAGTGCAGGGGGCGGCCCCTTCCTCTCTAGGAGCTCCCGGGGCTTCTGTGTGCGAGGTTCAGCAGTATCTCGTGGTCTGCCTTCCATGCGACTCCCGGGGGTGTTGTGTTACTCTGTGCGGCGATGAGGTGCATGGATACATTAACATACAGCAGACGCATTAACCCGCAGAGCTATCTTGATATCAAATCCAGTGACCTACATTCCCCACACATATCGCTTGCAGAAGCTTTACCCCACAGACCGGATCGAATCAACTTACCTGCATTTGACCCTGTGACCCACAGTTTCCGCACAGGTGCATTCACCCACTGCACTATCTTTGCAGTTTGTAGAACTCTGCTTTTAACTCCGCCGGGAAGGAGTCAAGAGGAGCGGAGACAGAAGAGGGCCCGATAAAGACGGGCGCATTCCGAAGCGGATACCAATAGCGCAGCAGAAGAACTCCCTCAGGCCACGTGGTGTGAGTGTAAATCAGGGGCCCAAGAGATAGTGAAACACAGACCACGCGAGGACAAGTAGGGACTGAGTGAGAAGCACCAGCACAAAAGTTCCATGAGACGGGAGCGTGAAGCACAGGTTACAAGAGGACGAGTACAGACGGAGTGTGCAGACATCATTAAGCGCGTACCTTCATAGGACCCGCACCCTCCAGTTCTGCCCCCGCCATAACCCCAACTGAATACAACATGCAACACTCCACATCACATTTTATAATAACCAGCAGATTTCTGTGGGGTAAAAAAGGCCATGTTTAATTCTCAACATTGAATAAACATGACAAGCATCCATTATGCATATTGATATTCATATTTACATTTTAAAACAACTCTTGTACATTTCCTGTTCCCCCAGCCCTAAGGGAGGAGCCCCATCTGGTTCGCATCTCGCGCTGGGGTATCCTACGCCAGGTGCCGTGCACCTGCCCCCTAGAGTGGTAGGCCCGCACTCCTGTTCCTTGTCCGTGATTACCGGGGCCCACCCCTCTACCACCAGGCTGCCCTGGGACGGCCAGGAGGCTCGAAATCTGTCGCCCTAGCCTCCCCAGCCGGTGGTGACTTCCTCCCCGCGGAGAGCTTACCATATCCCCCCTCAGAGCTGGCCTATGGAGTCCGCCAGGCGGCCTCCCATCAATCACTGTTTAGTGCTCGCAGGTCTCTTTACCGCAACAACGCCCCCTCCAACCACTAATCTCAGGGACGGGTGGGTGGGAGTTTCAAGAAGGTTTGATCCAGTGACGGCGGGCAGCTGCGGGGCACACACGGTCCAGTAGTGGTGCAGGGAACAGAGACCTCGGTCAAGGGAGTTTGACCTTAAGTAGGCCCGAGGTCTCCGCCCTCCCACCACACCGGATGTGCGTCACCCGCGACCCGGAAGGACTCGGGGCGGCCGGCTGCCTATTGGCTGCCAGGCCACCCAACCAGCAGAACGGATGGCGGGGCCCGGAGGGGGCGTGCCCTAAGGGCGCGCCTCGTGATATTCGTCGCTTGGCATAGGACCCGCACCCTCCAGTTCTGCCCCCGCCATAACCCCAACTGAATACAACATGCAATACCCCACATCACATTTTATAATAACCAGGAGATTTCTGTGGGGTAAAAAAGGCCATGTTTAATTCTCAACATTGAATAAACATGACAAGCATCCACTATGCATATTGATATTCATATTTACATTTTAAAACAACTCTTGTACATTTCCTGTTCCCCCAGCCCTAAGGGAGGAGCCCCATCTGGTTCGCATCTCGCGCTGGGGTATCCTACGCCAGGTGCCATGCACCTGCCCCCTAGAGTGGTAGGCCCGCACTCCTGTTCCTTGTCCGTGATTACCGGGGCCCACCCCTCTACCACCAGGCTGCCCTGGGACGCCCAGGAGGCTCGAAATCTGTCGCCCTAGCCTCCCCAGCCGGTGGGGACTTCCTCCCCGCGGAGAGCTTACCATATCCCCCTCAGAGCTGGCCTATGGAGTCCGCCAGGCGGCCTCCCATCAATCACTGTTTATTGCTCGCAGGTCTCTTTACCGCCACAAGGGTGGCCAAGGCCCTCAGGTCTGACACCCTCCCCACCTGCGTTCGCAATGAATGACCAAAGTTCTCTTATGAAAGTGTCTGTTCCTAAGTCCGACAGGTGTACCCCGTCCTGGTGGTACATTGCTTCTCCACTGATCAACCTGTGTTGTAAGTAGCGCAAGCGGCCCTTCGCTGAGCACAACCTTGCCACTTCACCATTTAGTCTCCTCACTGAAACGCTCAAAGACCTGACCCGGACTCCTGGGCCCCATGTCCTGCGCGAGAACATGCCTGACCAAACAATCTTTGCTGCCGGGAACGTGTGCCCTAGCCAGGCAAATTCTGCCAGCAATGCCTCCTTGACGGCCAAGCGTCCTCTGTCGACCATGTCGTTGCCTCCCAAATGTATCACGATCCAATCCGGAGACTTGTGACGCCTCTGAGCTCTGAGTTCCTCGACTGTCCGCCTCAAATGTCGGATCCGCATCCCGCCGACACCATGCCATACAAATTCGGTGTCGCCCAAGTCTGCCGGCTTCACCACTTGACGTTGCTGCAAGCGCACCGCCGCACGACGCACGAAGAAGTGCCCCAGAACCCATACCACCGATTCGGGCATACTAATCAGAAGGAGAGAGAAGACATTGTTAAACATCGACCAGCATGAGGAGGACAATTCCAATTCTGGTCATACCAGATCTGGCCTAACGTATCTTTTGTAGCAGCCGGACGACCAACGCCCGACCCCCTTTACTGCGTCAGGAGAGAGGCCTGCCCCGGCCGCTAAGGTTGCCGCCCCAATTCTGAAGGAGTGAGAGGAAAACCCGGCAGACCCCAGACCCAGGTCCCCCAAGGCCAACCTGAACACGGCCTTGAATTGAAACTGTGACAAGCAGTGGCCGTTCTTGTGTACAAACAGGGCCCGGCCCCCTTCCGCTGGACGTACGGCTAAGTAGGCTTGCATCCGTGCTACCGGGCAAGCCGCCACCCCCGGGGCGGGGCGAAGGCGGATGGTGCTACCTTTCCCCCCCTGATCCGTCTTGGAACGCCTCAGTAGGACTACCAAAAACAACAAGTGATGGACTGAATGTGGATCAATGTCACACACTCCCCCAGTCAAAAGATCTGGGCCCAAATCCATCGTTTTTTTGCACTCCACACCACCCTGGGTTAGACAATGGCGATATGCAAATCAGCTCTGACCCTGTTGCCCCATGGGAACAGTCCAGTCCGAACTACAAAAGCCATGTCCTTCCCAGAACGGAATCAAGCATCCGAGGACCGGACCGGTTTCGAGGTAACACCTCTCATCAGCCCGGCTAGCTTGACTCCAAGTGGTGTGGAGTGCCTGGGACCCACGTCTGGGCATCCCCAGCGCACTTAGGGCGGCAATTGCAAAAACAACAAGTGATGGACTGAACTTATCGCCATTGTCTAACCCAGGGTGGTGTGGAGTGCAAAATAACGATGGATTTGGGCCCAGATCTTTGGACTGGGTTGAGTGTGTGACATTGATCCACATTCGGTCCATCACCTGTTGTGTTTGCATATTCCGCCCTAAGTGCGCTGGGGATGCCCAGACGTGGGTCCCAGGCACTCCACACCACTGGAGTCAAGCTAGCCGGGCTGATGAGAGGTGTTACCTCGAAACCGGTCCGGTCCTCGGATGCTTGATTCCGTTCTGGGAAGGACATGGCTTTTGTAGTTCGGACTGGACTGTTCCCATGGGGCACAGGGTCAGAGCTGATTTGCATATCGCCATTGTCTAACCCAGGGTGGTGTGGAGTGCAAAATAACGATGGATTTGGGCCCAGATCTTTGGACTGGGTTGAGTGTGTGACATTGATCCACATTCGGTCCATCACCTGTTGTGTTTGCATATTCCGCCCTAAGTGCGCTGGGGATGCCCAGACGTGGGTCCCAGGCACTCCACACCACTGGAGTCAAGCTAGCCGGGCTGATGAGAGGTGTTACCTCGAAACCGGTCCGGTCCTCGGATGCTTGATTCCGTTCTGGGAAGGACATGGCTTTTGTAGTTCGGACTGGACTGTTCCCATGGGGCACAGGGTCAGAGCTGATTTGCATATCGCCATTGTCTAACCCAGGGTGGTGTGGAGTGCAAAATAACGATGGATTTGGGCCCAGATCTTTGGACTGGGTTGAGTGTGTGACATTGATCCACATTCGGTCCATCACCTGTTGTGTTTGCATATTCCGCCCTAAGTGCGCTGGGGATGCCCAGACGTGGGTCCCAGGCACTCCACACCACTGGAGTCAAGCTAGCCGGGCTGATGAGAGGTGTTACCTCGAAACCGGTCCGGTCCTCGGATGCTTGATTCCGTTCTGGGAAGGACATGGCTTTTGTAGTTCGGACTGGACTGTTCCCATGGGGCACAGGGTCAGAGCTGATTTGCATATCGCCATTGTCTAACCCAGGGTGGTGTGGAGTGCAAAATAACGATGGATTTGGGCCCAGATCTTTGGACTGGGTTGAGTGTGTGACATTGATCCACATTCGGTCCATCACCTGTTGTGTTTTCAGTAGGACTACCAGGCCACTCGGGGAAAGAACCATGTCCCGGAACCGCAGGCCCCCCCATGGTCCAGTCTGGAGGCCCCGACCAACTCCCCCAAGCGGAACGCCACGTAAAAGGCTAAGCAGAAGGCTGCTCCCATCAAGGCCCCCTCAAACGGTGAGACACATACAGATGGCAAGACCCCCAGGATGTCAATCAAGGTCGGGAGATCCAGAGGCCTACGGCAGTCCCGCCTCGGCCCCTCAAGTCTAGCCCACCCAGTCAAGGCCTTTCTGATGAGGAAGGAGGTCCCTGGGTCCTGCACCCCCGCTACCTTGGCAAAGAAACCGATCGCCGATAAGTTGGCCCTGGCATAGGCAACGGCCCTGCCTTGCTCCCTTAACACCTGAGGAAAGCCATGTATTGAGTCTGGGGAAAACATTTTTGCCGCCCCTGCCCGCTCTGTGAAAGACCTGTACACGTTAAAATGCTGTTGATAAGCCCGCCTTGTACGGTCACTCAGGGAGGCACCTACCAGCCCCGCTAAAGCGGGGCTCCAATTGTCCACAGTGATGTAGGGAATGTAGTCATTCGCTCCTCCGCCTGTGGGTGGAACCTCCGGAACTCCTGCAACTTGGAACGAGACAAAGCATCAGCAGCATGATTATCAACACCAGGTATATGCGCCGCCTTGAAGGTTAAGTTCAATTTCAAGCAAGCCAGCACCAACAATTTTAGCAAGCGCAGTACATGCGGGCAGGTAGCCCCCTGCCTATTGATAACCTGGACAACGGCCATGTTGTCAGACCAGAAAGTCACAGCCCTGTCCCTGAAGCGCTCCGCCCAGATAGTCACGGCCACCGAGATAGGGAAGAGTTCCAGGAAGGCTATATTCTTTGTCAGGCCCCTCTCGTGCCAGGCAGGTGGCCACACAGCACCACACCATGCGGTCCCCAGGATGGCGCCGAAGCCAATGCTACCTGCTGAGTCAGTAAACAGGCCAAGTTCCGCACTGGACACCGGAGGGGCAGGCCACACCACCCGCCCGTTGAAGTCTCTAAGGAAACTACGCCATACCCTCAGGTCCTCCTTCACTCCCGCCCTCAACCGCACCCTGTGGTGCTTTTGGGTGAGACCCACCATAGCCCGGGCGATAGACCTGGAGAAGGGGTGACCCATCGGGATGATACGCAGCACAAAATTCAGCTGCCCTACCAGGACCTGGAGCTGGTGCAGGGTCACCTTGGGGCCTGCCAGCGCCGCTTCTATCGCCTGAGAGAACGCACGCACCTTATCCATGGGCAACCTGCACTCCCCTGCTACAGTATCAATTTCAATCCCCAAAAAGGACATGCAAGCCTCAGGGCCCACAGTCTTGTTGGGTGCCAGGGGGACCCCGACTCCTGAAACATGTGTACCAGGTCACTGAGGGCCTGGGCGCACCTGCCTGATGCAGCTGGGCCCATTACCATGAAATCGTCTAAGTAGTGTACCACATCCAAGCAACCAGACCTGTATGAAAAGACCCACTGCAACATGGAACTGAAGGTTTCAAAGTACTTACACGACACGGCGCATCCCATAGGCATACATTTATCATAGTAAAACTGATGATGCACCTGGAAGCCTAGCAAATGGTGATCCTCTGGGTGTACTGGCAACAAGCGGAAGGCCGCTTCAATGTCTGTTTTTGCTAACAGGGCCCCCTGCCCAAGGTCCCTCACTTTCTGTACAGCATAATCAAAAGACGAGTACGTCACTGTGCAAAGGGCAGGGTCAATGGAATCATTCACGGAAGATCCCTTCGGGGCAGAGAGGTTGTGGATCATCCTAAACTGCCCTGGCTTCTTTTTTGGTACCACCCCCAGAGGGGAGCAAACATAGTTGTCCCAGGGAGGGGCAGGGAATGGCCCAGCCACCCGACCCAGGGAGCGCTCTTTCTCCACCTTCGCTACTACCACTGATGAGTGAGTCCTGGCTGACAATAGGTTATTGCAATGGCTAACGGGAGTGACATGTAAAGCAGGGATGCGGAAACCTTCAGAGAAACCCTCACACAAAACTCTGGCCGCCACCCTATCAGGGTAAAGGTCCAGCCAGTAAATCAGTTGTTCAATATCAACCGGGGTAGGCAACTTAAGCCTGGGGGGTTTGATGTCCTTCGGGGCAGCACCTCCCCCCCGCTCCTTTGCTTTTTTATTGCACTTGAACTCAGGGTGGGAGGCGTGACCGCAGTATGAACATGCATGTTTAAACTTGCATTGTCCGGGAGGCCACGTGCGCCCTTTGCTATTGAAGGCCCAACAAGTACCTCTTTTTTCCCCTGGGCCCCCCCTGAGATGTCCGAAAGGGCTGCCTAGCGGGCTGGTCCCTTCTGCTAACACTCTCCAGCCAAGCATTCACCTCCACCTGGTCCCAGCCAATACTTGGGTTCTGCTCCTTGGCCCACCGGAAATCTCTGTCATAATTCTACCACACTGAACCCCCATGCGTCGCATGCGCTTTCACAATTTTGTTAGTGTAGAATACCAAAGGGATAGCTAGATCCGGGCTCTTCTCCAAAAGCACTGTTACAAAGACATGGAAACCAAAAAGCCAGTTGGTTAAAGTCTCCTCCACCCTTGGCCTCCTCTCCTTAAAAGATCCTTCTTTGCCCTCTCTCTCCTTGAAATCTATATCCCTCCTATTGGGCCTAATTAAAGAAAAGATGTCCACGTAAGCGCCTTTCCACATTTTTTCCCGCATCTCCTGGGTCACATGTGTCGCTAGCATGCCTGATTGTGATAATACATTACCCTGCATTCCCCCAAGCGACCCGCCAATTGCGCTGGCCCTCCCTGTATCGCTAGCTGGCTTACCTCCTGAAATACACGGTGCCAGCAGAGTTGCCGGGGGTTGTGATCCGCTCGCTCCAGAAGTACCCGCCCTGCGCGACTCTACCACCTGCGCAAGTTGTCTCTGGATGTCCTGCAGCGCCCCCTGCCCAACGGCCTGCTGAGGAGCCCATGGCGCTGTCGCCCCTGTGCTCACTCGCTCTCCCCCCCCACTTGGGGACGACAATTGTCCTACCAGGGTAGACAACGATGCTAGGAGGCCCTCCAACGGATCCTGCACCACCACCGGCTGCGGTGGGGGCAGAACCAACGAGCCCCCCCCGGGGCCAATGCATGTAAAGCCTCCCTGATTTCAGACAACAATGACCCCACCGGATCTGCTGGGGGGGGGGGGCAATAGGTGTCACGAGTGGTACTGGGGGGGGGGACCACTACTACTTCGGGTATGAGTGGTAGAGTATGGACGGGACCTACTGATCCCTCGCCCTCCTCCTCCGATACCGGGGTATGCCTACGCTTTTGGCTCTTGTCCCCCCCTTTGCCCTTCGGGTGTGCTTTGCCCTTCTTCTTCAGTGGGGGAAAAGCTGCTCTAGGTGGTACCCCTTCCCTGCGTGGCCTCTCTGGTAGTGGCTCTGGCTCTGTCTCCTCCTCGCTCCCTGTATCAATATCTGGGGTGTCCTCACCCAACTTGCGCAGCAACAGTTTCATTATTTGTGCCAACTCTGGGTCGGTGCCCTTCCTTTTCTGCCCTCCCTTTTTGGGCGCCATCTCGACACTGCCCCTTTAACGCGCGTGCTGTTAGCGTCTCCCTGATTTCCCCGGAGCGCGTCTGCGTCGCCTAGCGACCCTACCCAGCGCACTGCCTAGCAACCTTGCCGCGTGCTGCCACAGAGTTCCCCGCTCCCCGCACCCGGTCACCCCAGAGCCACCGCCCACACCGCCCGGCAGGAGCCCGCCCCCAAGAGACCCCGCGTGCAGCCGCAACACAACAAAGCGGGAAAGCAAGTACCTCTTTAACCCAACACTTCCCCCCCGCGCACTACGGCTGCCCACGAGGCCCCCTGAGGCCCGACCCCTCACCTGGCAACGTGCACGGTACCCTGTGCTCGATCTCTGCCGCCGATACCGACATCAGCTGGCCACCGCACTCCCTCGATCGTCCCACGGGAGCTGCAGGCTTAAGGGCCCCGACGCCTGCCTCGATCAGGATCCCCACAGACACCGCCCGCTCTCCCTCGACAATCCAACGGGAGACGCGGGAAAGTTTCAAGAAGGTTTGATCCAGTGACGGCGGGCAGCTGCGGGGCACACACGGTCCAGTAGTGGTGCAGGGAACAGAGACCTCCGTCAAGGGAGTTTGACCTTAAGTAGGCCCGAGGTCTCCGCCCTCCCACCACACCGGATGTGCGTCACCCGCGACCCTGAAGGACTCGGGGCGGCCGGCTGCCTATTGGCTGCCAGGCCACCCAACCAGCAGAACGGATGGCGGGGCCCGGAGGGGCGTGCCCTAAGGGCGCGCCTCGTGATATTTGTCGCTTGGCAATGCATTTCCAGTATAGTAGACAAATCTTTTTAATCATGCATTTCCGGTATAGTAGACAAATCTTTTTAATCAATGTCGCCGCATTGCAGGTCGCACGAAAGACACCTCTGTTGCCTCGATCAGGGAGGTAACCTTGGGGAAGAGTATTTTTATTTATGTGTTGGTTTTGAAAATAGCTAAATTAATAGCTTTGTCATTTACAATGCCAATAGTTATAACTTTCGCAAATGTGACACCTATAACCTGGGGTTGCGCTGAGTGATGCTGTGGTGGTGCTGAGTGATGCTGTGGTGGTGCTGAGTGGTGCTGTGGTGCTGCTGAGTGATGCTGTGGTGGTGCTGAGTGGTGCTGTGGTGGTGCTGAGTGATAATATGGTGGTGCTGAGTGGTGCTGTGGTGGTGCTGAGTGATGCTGTGGTGGTGCTGAGTGATGCTGTGGTGGTGCTGAGTGATGCTGTGGTGGTGCTGAGTGGTGCTGAGTGATGCTGTGGTGGTGCTGAGGAATATGTGACGTTATTCCGCAAACTATAATCCCGCATACCAGGATTCCGCATTTATTACAACGCATGAGCCATTACTCCGCAGTACTATCACTCCTCAATCTTTTACCCCGCATATAACTTTACCACGCATGCCTTTACAACGCAAAGGCATGTGTGGTGAAGTTATAAACTTAGTAAATGTACTTACCACATATATATCCATACTAATATAATAAAGAGATAGCCCAAACATTTGAGGCGGGTAATCTCACGAACCACAGCACCAATCACAACACCCAATACAGCGTTGGAAAGGGCAGTTGCAGCAGAAGGACATAGGCTATGCAGACGCCCACCATATACATTTAAAAGGTAAAAGAACCGTGTCAGCAAAGTAGTCACTTGCGGGCGTGTCTGCGTTGTGCTGTGGGCGTGTGCTGGGGGCGTGACAAACGTTGGGGGCGTGTGGTACGTTCCGCCCTTCATGCCATGTCTCATTCCATGTGCTAATCCCACCCTGCTCCCTTTAAATACCCCTGCCCCCCATAATCATACCCACCCTTACTCCTTAAAATACCCCAGCACCTTTAAACACTAACCCATCTTAACCCTATAAATATACCCTGTACCCCAAAACCCAAACCTATCCCTAAACCCTAAAAATACCCCTGTACCCCAAAACTACCCCTGAACCCTAAATATACCCCTGTACCCCAAAACTCAAACCTAGCCCTGAACCCTAAAAATACCACTGTACCCCAAAGCCCAAACCTACCCCTGAACCCTAAAAATACCCCTTTACCCCAAAACCAGCCCTGAACCCTAAAAATAACCCTGCACCCCAAAACCCAAACCTACCCCTGAACCCTAAAATACCCCTGTACCCCAAAACCCAAACCTAGCCCTGAAGCCTAAAAATACTCCTGTACCCCAAACCTAGCCCTGAACCCTTAAAATACCCCTGTACCCCAAAACCCAAACCTACCCCTGAACCCTAAAAATACCCCTATACCCCAAAACCCAAACCTAGCCCTGAACCCTTAAAAATACCCCTGTACCCAAAAACCCATACCTATTCCTAAACCCTAAAGCTACCCCTGTACCCCTCAACCCAAAACTATATCTGAACCCTTAAAATACACAAACACCCCAAAACATATACCTTAGTACCCCAAAACATATACCCCTATACCCATACTTACCTTATCCAAACATTTAAAAAAAACATGCTTTTTCCATTCATGCATTTACAACGAATTTCGTTGTAAATGTATGTGTGGTAAAAGCATATAAAATGTAATGCAATGCGTTATAATGGCATTGCGGAGTCATGGTACTTTCGTGATGAAAGTATGCAGAGTGATGGTATGCGGAAAGAAACTTGCAGAATAATGGGTGTTTACCCTCCCCTGGTAAGTACATTGGTGGCACGGCGGCCCACATCTCCAGCAACATACTTATATTTTTTCACTACCCATTTAAAAAAATTCACAGGTCTCTCTCATTGATGGCCAGCACCGACATACAATTTTAGACACACCTCCCCCCACAACTTCTAGAATACCGAACTTTAGAGCTGGGGAGCTACGTTCGAATCTCGGCATCAGCTCAACATCCTGTGATTCCAGGCAAATCGCTTTGTCTCCCCGTGCCTACCACAAATGAATGTGTTCTTCTGTAATGTAAATTGTGCTCATGCCATGTTGTCGAGTTCGCGCTATATAATATTGCAAGGAAAAATAAAGTAGGGAAACTCGAGTTCACACACTACTGAGTGAACGCACACTCTTAAGTGCATCAGCAGTGCACTGTAAATCGGAGCGTTTCACAGGCCTGTCACAGATAAGAAATGCTATCTGAAAGAAATCCTACAAAACAATATACTACTAGCCGGCAGCAATTCATACCCGGACAACGTCGGGACGGGCTGCTAGTATATATATATATATATATGCACAGGGCAACTTGGGGAAGATGTTTAAGCACAAGGCAGCCCGGCCGTGGGAGGATGCACCGCCCGTGTGAAGGAACGACGGGTCTACATGCCGGTACCTTACCGGCAATGGAAGCACGAGGATTGCTTTGAATGTACAGACAGCGTTTAAAATAGTGGCCCACTAGAGGGCTTTAAAAAGACAATTGAACAAGCATTATTGTAGTTTAATGTTCGGCGAATCATCAGAGACTACGAAATTGATACAACGACACCCAGCATGCCGATGGAAAGCCCATGTGGGAGTGGCTTGCAGAATTGGGAATAAAGAGGTCTGTAGTACATGGCCGCCGCTAAACTTGCTTTGCCCTATGAAGAAGAAGCTTGCCGCCTCGAAACGCGTCAGGGCTTCTTTGAACAATTTCTGTTTGTGAAGCTGCCTGTTGCCAATAAAGGTTTGTTGACCGAATCCCTGTGGAGTGGCGTCCTCTATGCACAGGGCAACTTGGGGAAGATGTTTAAGCACACGGCAGCCCGGCCGTGGGAGGATGCACCGCCCGTGTGAAGGAACGACGGGTCTACATGCCGGTACCTTACCGGCAATGGAAGCACGAGGATTGCTTTGAATGTACAGACAGCGTTTCAAATAGTGGCCCACTGGAGGGCTTTAAAAAGACAATTGAACAAGCATTATTGTAGTTTAATGTTCGGCGAATCATCAGAGACTACGAAATTGATACTACGACACCCAGCATGCCGATGGAAAGCCCATGTGGGAGTGGCTTGCAGAATTGGGAATAAAGAGGTCTGTAGTACATGGCCGCGCACTAAACTTGCTTTGCCCTATGAAGAAGAGGCTTGCCGCCTCGAAACGCGTCAGGGCTTCTTTGAACAATTTCTGTTTGTGAAGCTGCCTGTTGCCAATAAAGGTTTGTTGACCGAATCCCTGTGGAGTGGCGTCCTCTATGCACAGGGCAACTTGGGGAAGATATATATATATATATATATATATATATGTGCAGGAACTCCAAAAATGCCACCTCCACTCTTAAAGAACTGGCGAAGCAGGAGACAGACCACAGGTTTCAGGAAACTGGTTTTTATTTGCAGGTTTTTCTAGTACAACCGACCATGACGCGTTTCGGGCTTTGCAGCCCTTGTTCACATGCAAGGAGTAGCTGCATTAGGTGATTTTTAAAGTGCATTGTGCTCCGCCCTTAGGCCGCCTCCCACTAGGTCACATGGTCTATTGGCATAAACAACAGACTTAATGCGCCTGAATACACAGTTAAGCAACAGATTTGATGCAATGATGCAATTTTGTTGATGGTGTATTCATATTCATTAACCATAATGGAAATTGTTTATAGGCCAATTAATATATTAGTCCAATTTCTGCATAAATGCATTTACAGACTATAAACATCATTTTCTATGTACATTAACATAGGGTTCAAACCCACAAATGAAAAGAGAAAAATAACCGGGTAAATCCGATATGTCACCATAAATAGGGATGAACAACCTAGGAAACTAGAACAATGTCCTTTATAATGAATTCCAAAGGACCTATGTACATATGTGTGAGGGAATGGGCGGTTGGATGTGCAAATGAGCAAAAAAAGTGCTGTAGTGTCAAACACCTGAAGCTAAGACAACCTTGTCTAGTGTGCAAAGAGGCTAAATCTAAAGTGCAAATAAATATATATTTTACATTTTTATTTTTTAGCAAATATTTTTTATATATATATATATATATATATATATATAATATTTTTTAAATTACTCTTTTCGCCCTAACAACTAATTCCACCCTGCTCCCTTAAAATACCCCAGCACCCCAAAATCCTAACCCATCCTTACTCCCTAAAATACCCCAGCACCCTTAAACACTAACCCATCCTGACCCTAGAAATACCCCTGTACCCCAAAACCAAAACCTAGCCCTGAACCCTAAAAATCCTCCTGTACCCCAAAACCCAAACCTAGCCCTGAAGCCTAAAAATACCCCTGTACCTCAAAACCTAGCCCTGAACCCTAAAAATACCCATGTACCCCAAAACCCAAACCTAGCCCTGAACCCTAAAAATACCCATGTACCCCAAAACCCAAACCTAGCCCTGAAACCTAAAATACCCCTATACCCCCAAACTCAAACCTAGCCCTGAACCCTAAAATACCCCTGTACCCCAAACTCAAACCTAGCCCTGAACCCTAAAAATACCCCTGTACCCCAAAAACCAAACATAGCCCTGAACCCTAAAAATACCCCTGAGTGGTGCTGTGGTGGTGCTGAGTGATGCTGTGGTGCTGCTGAGTGGTGCTGTGGTGCTGCTGAGTGATGCTGTGGTGGTACTGAGTGGTGCTGTGGTGGTGCTGAGTGGTGCTGTGGTGCTGCTGAGTGATGCTGGGGTGGCGCTGAGTGATGCTGTGGTGGTGCTGAGTGATAATGTGGTGGTGCTGAGTGATGCTGTGGTGGTGCTGTGGTGATGCTGAGTGATAATGTGGTGGTGCTGAGTGATGTGGTGGTGCTGAGTGATGCTGTGGTGGTGCTGGGGTGGTGCTGAGTGATGCTGTGGTGGTGCTGAGTGGTGCTGTTAGGTGCTGAGTGATGCTGTGGTGGTGCTGAGTGATGCTGTGGTGGTGCTGAGTGATGCTGTGGTGGTGCTGAGTGGTGCTGTGGTGGTGCTGAGTGATGCTGTGGTTGTGCTGGGGTGGCGCTGAGTGATGTGGTGGTGCTGAGTGATGCTGTGGTGGTGCTGGGGTGGCGCTGAGCGATGCTGTGGTGGTGCTGAGTGGTGCTGTGGTGGTGCTGAGTGATGCTGTGGTGGTGCTGAGTGATGCTGTGGTGGTGCTGAGTGATGCTGTTGTGGTGCTGAGTGGTGCTGTGGTGGTGCTGAGTGATGCTGTGGTGGTGCTGAGTGGTACTGTGGTGGTGCTAAGTGATGCTGAGTGATGCTGTGGTGGTGCTGAGTGATAATGTGGTGGTGCTGAGTGATAATGTGGTGGTGCTGAGTGATAATGTGGTGGTGCTGAGTGGTGCTGTGTTGATGCTGAGTAGTGCTGTGGTGGTGCTGAGTGATGCTGTGGTGGTGCTGAGTGGTGCTGGGGTGGTGCTGAGTGCTAATGTTGTGGTGCTGAGTGATAATGTGGTGGTGATGAGTGATGCTGGGGTAGCGCTGAGTGATGATGTGGTGATGCTGAGTGGTGCTGTGGTGGTGCTGAGTGATGCTGGGGTGGCGCTGAGTGGTGCTGTGGTGGTGCTGAGTGATGCTGTGGTGGTGCTGAGTGGTGCTGTGGTGGCGCTGAGTGGTGCTGTGGTGGTGCTGAGTGATGCTGGGGTGGCGCTGAGTGATGCTGTGGTGGTGCTGAGTGGTGCTGTGCTGGTGCTGTGGTGGCACTGTGGTGGCACTGAGTGATGCTGGGGTGGTGCTGAGTGATGCTGTGGTGGTGCTGAGGGGTGCTGTGCTGGTGCTGAGTGATGCTGTGGTGGTGCTGAGTGATGCTGTGGTGGTGCTGAGTGATAATGTGGTGGTGCAGTGGTGGTGTTGAGTGATAATGTGGTGGTGCTGAGTGATAATGTGGTGGTGCTGAGTGGTGCTGTGTTGGTGCTGAGTGGTGCTGTGGTGGTGCTGAGTGATGCTGTGGTGGTGCTGAGTGGTGTTGTGGTGGTGCTGTGTGATAATGTGGTGGTGCTGAGTGATAATGTGGTGGTGCTGAGTGATGCTGGGGTAGCGCTGAGTGATGATGCTGAGTGATGCTGGGGTGGGACTGAGTGGTGCTGTGGTGGTGCTGAGTGATGCTGGAGTGGCGCTGAGTGATGCTGTTGTGGCGCTGAGTGGTGCTGTGGTGGTGCTGAGGTGGTGCTGAGTGATTCTGGGGTGGCGCTGAGTGATGCTGGGGTGGTGCTGAGTGGTGCTGTGGTGGCGCTGAGTGATGCTGGGGTGGCACTGAGTAATGCTGTGGTGGTGCTGAGTGGTGCTGTGGTGGTGCTGAGTGATGCTGGGGTAGCGCTGAGTAATGATGGGGTAGCGCTGAGTGATGATGTGGTGGTGCTGTTTGATGCTGGAGTGGTGCTGAGTGATGCTGTGGTGGTGCTGAGTGATGCTGTTGTGGTGCTGAGTGATGCTGTGGTGGTGCTGAGTGATAATGTGGTGGTGCTGAGTGGTGCTGTGGTGGTGTTGAGTGATAATGTGGTGGTGCTGAGTGGTGCTGTGTTGGTGCTGAGTGGTGCTGTGTTGGTGCTGAGTGGTGCTGTGGTGGTGCTGAGTGATGCTGTGGTGGTGCTGAGTGGTGTTGTGGTGGTGCTGTGCGATAATGTGGTGGTGCTGAGTGATAATGTGGTGGTGCTGAGTGACGCTGGGGTAGCGCTGAGTGATGATGCTGAGTGGTGCTGTGGTGGTGCTGAGTGATGCTGGGGTGGCGCTGAGTGGTGCTGTGTTGGTGCTGAGTGATGCTGTTGTGGCGCTGAGTGGTGCTGTGGTGATGCTGTGTGATGCTGGGGTGGCGCTGAGTGATGCTGGGGTGGTGCTGAGTGGTGGTGCTGTGGTGGCGCTGAGTGATGCTGGGGTGGCGCTGAGTAATGCTGTGGTGGTGCTGAGTGGTGCTGTGGTGGTGCTGAGTGATGCTGGGGTAGCGCTGAGTAATGATGGGGTAGCGCTGAGTGATGATGTGGTGGTGCTGTTTGATGCTGGAGTGGCGCTAAGTGATGCTGGAGTGGCGCTAAGTGATGCTGGGGTGGCGCTGAGTGATGCTATGGTGGTGCTGAGTGGTGCTGTGGTGATGCTGAGTGATAATGTGGAAGGCAAGGGAAGAAAGAAAGAAAGAACGAAAGAAAGAAGGAAGAAGGGAGGAAGGAAAGAAAGAAAGGAATGAAAGGGAGGGAGGAAAGGAAGGAAGGAATGGAAGAAAGAAAAGGAAGGCAAGAAAGGATGGAAAGGAAGTAAGGAAAGAAAGGAAGGAAAGAAAAGAAGGAAAGGAAGGATGAAAGGAAAGAAAGAAAGGATTCTAATTGCAAGTGTCAACATGAACAGACTTGTTTTGAAGATGTAGTCCTGAAATTTGAGATTCCACAACAGAGATGGGCTGTGAAGGACGGAGAGGCGACAGGCAGAGGCCACGCGCGGTGGACATCAAAGGAAGGGTGGGAGGGGAAAAAACGCATTAGCGAGCGAGAAAACCCATAAATACCAGGGGGCGGGAAGCAGATTGCCTTCAAGCTTTCAAGCCTTTGCGAGGCCAAACGCGCGCCTGGGGAAGCTTCATGGTTGAGTGCACAACATGCATTGCACGAAATCCGGCTGGTTTCATAGCTTTTCGTTTAGTAGTAATAGGTTCAGAGTTATAAATAACTGAACCTAAAAATGGTGTGCTGCAGGCAAACAGAGCGCCAACGCAGCCTCCGCAGAGCGGACGTTCCTGCCCCGTGGAGTCCGTTCCAAGGAGAACGGCAATAAGACTCTCGGCCAGTTGTGAAATGCACAGACAACTGCGCGGCATGGACCAGGCTACAAAGGGGAAGGAAGCACTGATTCACTCAGCTGAGACTGAAAGCGCGAAGGTTCCACAGCTTTTTAGGACTCAAGCGTTTTAACTTAATGATAATTGTAAAGAAAGGACACCACAGGCTGATGAGCGTCACGTAAACATTAAAGAACGCATCAAGTTGTGTGTGGGCTCAGAGTCTCATATATTCGAACCTCTATGTGTTTATAATACGCATGAGCACTACAATGAAAAGGAAACATCTAAATCCCCCCCCCCCGACCCTAGGATGAGTTGAAAGAAGGAAAACAACCACGAGAGAGAAAGAGTATACGCACAGGAAGGTAATAACAGAATAAAGAGCAGAAGTGAGGAAATACCAGTAGTAGGTGGGGAAGGGAGGGAACAATGAGATGGCCAAGAGGGGAAAAAATTGTGAAATAAAATATATTGAGAAAGGTGGCTAATCTGTTCCCGCCCTCTCTTCCCCGATTCTGGCATTCTGATAAAAAATCTCCTCTTGCTGTAATTGGGGCTCTGAGCGGCCACAGTACACGCTCCGCGCTTTCATTTTCGAGAACAAACATTTACCCAGGTCTCAGGCTGGCCTGCACTTTCCTGCCCAGGTTCGTGGTCAGTCCTGGATAAGGTTACCTCGGCCCGCAGCGGAGCTCACACTGCCCCGACTGTTCCAAGCGGGGCCGCCCGGGCTCTGCGGCCCGAACACTCACAGAGAGTGTTTCCAAGCAGATGGGAGGGAGTCAATAGCGCCAGCTGAACACAGGCACTCCGAAAAACACGCTTCATTGGAAAGGACGGTGATGCCGGCCAATGGGAAAGAGGGGCTGGGCTAAAAGGCCGCTAGCAAATCTCCTTCAAGATCATAAGATCTCGCCAGCGACACTGCGCATGCGCAGCCATGTAATGTAAATGTAAACCTAAAAACTCATTAAAGAAAATAGTGCTTACAGACTAAATTAGAGATGCTGTGTAACAACAGAAGTAAAAGGTCCAGTCCTCATGGGAGGTTACAAATGAAGACAAGGAAGTACTAGGGAGGATAACAGGCCTATTAACGAATCAGAAGCCAGCATTTACAAAGGGCAATGACACAAGCCAATTAAAAATATGGGCAGAGGGGGGGCGTGGCTAGCAGCCAAGCATGGCGGCCGCATAGCGTGAGAGCTCCTGAGGGCACTGTGGCCTTATAGCAAATTCGTCACACTTATCCGCTACCCAGCCCGCCTGAAGCGGCGGCGTTCGGGTCCGGGACCGAAGCGGTGTCACCGGTCCGATTCTAAAGTAATTTGGAGGTCCGGAGCCTAGCGGATTCCAGGCGACAAGTCTGGGCCTACTGACGGGAGAGCAGCACCCGCCTTGCGTAACACCCAGGCCCCGGCGGAAGTGCGACCGAGCCAGCAGAGAGGGGTGGACGCATCCCGGTACCAGCCTGACAGCTCACAACCTGCCTGCAACAACTGGTGGCATCACCCTGCGACACCCGTACGGACACTCCACCTGTGCGGGGCCGACACAACGCGAAGGGACGTGCGGATCCGAACTTGGCCGCGCTGAGCGGCGCTAAGATCTCGACCCTCCCCCTCCCCCCCCCCACCCCCCCCGGGGGCCTGGCGGACTGCAGGGAACGGCTGAGGCGATCTTCACGACTCGCTTGGCCGAAGGATCGCCGTGGAAGCACAGATCAGCTCCGACAAGAGGTGAGAGACATCAGTGCCCCCGGGGGACGGCGCCATACTGTGGATCAGCGCAGGAGCTCGCAAAGGGGCCTCGGGGCCCGCATACTGCCCAGCGGCATCATCAGCAGCCCTGGATTAGTAGGGACATAAATCCGATATACTAAGGCCCGCCTGGCCTATGGGGGTGCGACTGCCCGGGACCGGGCCCTGCACAGTCCGGAGTGCCTGAGAGTGGTAGACCAGCCCAGAGAACCTCAATTGGAGGCCGCTGTGACCGTTACTGCACAAGGTGGGGATATCGAGGGGTGAGAGCGCGGACCACAGAGAGCGGCTTACGGCGACTCAACCTACAGCCCACACAGTAACCGCCGGGACTATCCTGCATCACCACAACGGCCAGTGAGGCCTGCATAGAGGGCAGAGGGTGATACTCTGTCCAACGCACATCAGCCTATTGCTCCCTGGCTGGTACCTACAAACTGCGTAACAAAACGTGGCGCTGAACACGACTAAACAAGGGAAAAATCCGGATTTCACGAGCCCCAGCACCATGGCGGGCAAAGGCACTAGGAGTGGATCCACACAGGCCAAGTTGGACAAATTTGCATACGGACAACAAGGTCAGCCGCACAATGTAGGGCGCAACTCCACGGGTAATACGCAAGAAACGGAGGGAACGAAGAAAATAACGCTGGAGGACATTATGAAAACACTCTTGGAGGTAAAAACTACAGTGGGCGCCATCTCCTCCGAAGTCTCCCTGCTGCAAGCGGACTTTCACAAAATGGCGGAGAGGGTGTCGCAGGTAGAGGTGGTCACGAAGTCGCTTATGGAAGACACCTCGGAACTACAAGTGGCCATGGAAAGGATGCAGAAAGTGACCAAGCTCCTGCACGACAAACTGGACGACCAGGAAGGGCGTTCGCGACGCAACAACGTGCGCATCCTTGGAATTCCAGAGACGGAAGGGAAGGGGGCCATGGACCTCTATGTAGAGGATCTCATCAAAAACAAATTGCAGCCCAAAGGCCTGTCCCACTTCTTCTCGGTGGAGAGGGCACACAGAGTCCCGGGAGGCCCGACCAAGACGGGAGCAGCACCAAGACCTGTGCTGGCCCGGCTCTTCAATTTTAGGGACAGAGATGCGATCTTACAGGCGGCAAGAAACTCACCGCCGGTGCGGATCCAAAATGCAACCCTAGCCTTCTTCCCAGACTACACGGCTGAGGTGGCCAGGCGTCGTAAATCCTTCACGGAGGTTAAAAAGGCACTACGGGACAGGGAATTGCCATACTCCATGTTATTCCCCGCTAAACTGCGAATTGTGGCTGAAGGAAAGACTTGTTTTTTTGATACGCCGGAGGTGGCACAGGAATGGCTGGAGGGCTGGAGACCAGCGGGTCAACGGCATCGCCCGCATCGAGACCGGCTGCAACATCGTACCGAACAGACAGTGACCAGTCAGACCTCCCAATCACCCCGTCAAGGGGGCGCGGAAGAAACGGAATCAGATCTTGAAAGGGACCCGCTGGACTCTGGACAACCGGCTCCGGTTTGAAGCCGGACTATATTCGTATGGGACTGAGTATGCCGCGGAGGCCACGGATCTGGCGTGGCTGAGTAAGGTGGGCACAGGCAGTGCCCGTAAGGGACTCACCGACCCCACGAGCAAGTAAGATGTCAGGGGGAGGACTAAAGCACTCTGCAAAGTTGGGGAAACGGGCGGGGGTTGGTCCGTGGAGCAGGGTAGCAGGGTGGGGGGATGGGACCAAAGTTTTCTTGTTAGAAGTTATGTTTTTGTTCATAGTCATCATTCAACACATGCATCATACTGCCACCCCGAAATTCATATGTCTCCTGCACAGCATGACACGAAGCGACACATGTGCTAGCCCTAAGGACGTGCTAGGTGCAATGCTCTCTCACCGACTCAATGGCCAGACCACTTAACAACACGCCCACTGAGGGCTCCCCTGTAACTGGGGGGATACCCCCACTGCGCATGCTAACATGGAATGTCAGAGGCTTGGGTGACAAAATTAAAAGAGGCTTAGTACTGCAGGCCATAAAGCGACACAGCCCGGATCTGGTCCTCCTACAAGAAACCCACCTCACGGGGTCCACCTGCAAAGCACTTGATAGGCGCGGCTACACAATAGCGATACACGCAGAATTCACTACCGGCTCCAGGGGAACGGGTATACTGGTGAAAAAATCATCCCCCTTTATCATAACCCGTCGAGTGGCGGACGACCAGGGTCGTTTTGCTGCGGTCCATGGTCAATGGGAGGGCAGATCCTTTAATGTGGTATCGGTATATATCCCCCCAGCACTACACTCTGTGGCCCTGCCAGCACTAGGCAAATTCCTCCTTGACCTCCCTGATGGAGATACGATTGTTGGAGGAGACTTTAATGCAGTCATGGATCCACTTAAGGACACCTTCCCCTCTAGGGCCCGACCACGGGGAACTACACCACTCTCGGATTTTGTAGAAGCCCTAGGCCTTGTAGATCTCTGGCAACAATTGCATACCGAGGACGCTCAGTACACTTACTACTCAGCTGTACACAATAGCTTATCACGTATAGACTACTTCATGGCACTGGGGTTGGGGCTGGATATGGTGGACAAGGTGGACTGCCCAGGGGAATCTCTGACCATTCTCCAATTGTTCTGTCACTTGCCACCGGAGAGAAGAAATGTGCACGGATGTACCCAATTTACCCCAATTTTTTAAAGATCCCCAAGATTCGGAAAAAGCTCAAACTTGTGACGACGCAGTATTTTGCTGAAAAAACAGGCACGGTGGTATCACCGTCCATCTTGTGGGAAGCGTACAAAACAGTCCTCCGGGGGGCGGCCATTGCAACAATAACGGGGCACAAACGAGATTCCCGAAAGGAACTCACAGACTTAGAACTGGCACTTGACACGGCCAACAATGCACACATGACAGACCCCTCCCCGACCACGACACACACTCTCATGGTTCGGCAACAACAATACCTAGCTCACCTTAAAACGACGGAAAAGGGATACATCGCAAACACTAAACATAGAATATATGATGTGGGAGACAAGGCGGGTCGAATGCTGGCATGGTTAGACAAGAAGGGGAGTGGAGCGAAAGGTATTCAGAGATTACACACGGAGGATGGGCGGACACTGACACACCCAGAGGACATAGTTTGCGCACTAGCACAACATTATCAAACAATATATACACCAGACCGGAGGTTCACACCGCAAATGGCAGCAGCAACTCTAGTGGATATTGCCGTACCCAGCATCTCACAGGAAGACAGGGATACCCTAGAAATAGACCCAACGGAGGAAGAAATTCAGCTGGCGATCCAGGCGTTACAGTCTGGAAAAGCACTAGGCCCGAACGGGATACCAGTAGAGTGGTACAAGTCCATAGCTCCAGAACTCAGTACCCCATTGCTGGCCATGTACTTGGAAAGCAGGGATAGAGCTGAGTTGCCGCTGGATCAACGCACGGCCACGATTGTGGCGATACCCAAACCGGGGAAACCCCCGACTGAATGTACCTCGTATCGCCCGATATTATTACTGAATATTGAGGCCAAGATATTAGCTAAGCTTTTAGCCACCCGCCTGCTGCCCCACCTCAGCACCCTGATCCACCCTGACCAGTCGGGCTTTATGCCCCACCGGAGCACTGCGATGAATCTCCGGAGAGTCCATAGTGTGATGGCCCGTGCACACCTCCTCTCGGAGCAGGCTGTGATTCTCTCTCTTGACGCTAAAATGGCGTTCGACCTTGTAGAGTGGGAATACCTCTTTAAGGTACTAGAATGTATGGGATTTGGGCCAAAATATATAGCATGGATACGACTGCTTTATACGAAGCCAGTCGCACAGGTGGTGGCCAATGGCCATATATCGCCGAGGTTCCTATTAGGCAGGGGGACTAGACAGGGCTGCCCCTTGTCTCCCTTGCTCTTCGCACTGGTGCTCGAGCCCCTGGCTATTCAGATCAGGTCTACGCCCTTATTTGCAGGCATTAAATGGGAGGAGGGATGGGAGGACAAAGTCTCATTATACGCAGACGACATGCTCATCTACATGACTGCACCGGATACCGGCATCCCGGCCCTGTTAGACCTCTGTAACGCCCACGGGCACACATCGGGCTACACCCTAAATTGGTCGAAATCTATCATATATACACTAAAAGGCCCGGCACCAAGGTAGCAAGATGACTGTCCTCTGCTTACGACGACGGCCTCCTTCAAATACTTAGGTATTGTTATCACGAGCACGGAAGCGGACTTTTTTGCCAGTAACTTAAAACCGCCTATGGATCGCCTACGGGCGGACGTTAAGCATTGGGCGGCCCTGCCCCTGACCCTACTGGGTAGGGCAGCATTATACAAGATGATGGCGCTCCCGAGGCTCCTCTATGTCCTAGAAAACACCCCGCACCTAGTGCCACCACGATACTTCAAGCAGATCGTAGCGCTGGTCACTACCTTGCTTTGGGACACTGGCCCGGCACGGATAGCGTACGACAAGTTGGTTAAAAGCTGGTATGAGGGGGGAATAGCGCTCCCCAACATTCAACTATATTACTGGGCGGCCCAGCTTAAAATCGTAAACTACTGGATCCACGCCCCGAAAGAGGACCCGGCCTATCGGGCAGATTGGTCGCAGCTTGGGACGGAATGCATGCTGTCTGTGCTCTATAATAAGTCACAACTTAAGAACCTACTCGGTCCGACCAAACACACAGCGGCCCTGTGGCACATGGCGCAGGCCCGGTTGGGATGGGCAGGTCGACTCACCAAAATGACACCCTTATGGGACACAAAGGCATTAGGGAACCTCAGAAGCTGTAAGGGATTTGAGCGGTGGGATTCCATAGGCATATCTACGGTGGGGGACCTCTGGGACAATGACACGATAGTACCATTTTCACACCTACAACAGCAATATAACCTTGGACCCACAGAAACATTTAGATATGTACAAATTAGGCATGCACTACTACGGGCGATTCCTGCAGGCACCACTCTGCCGGACTCCTCCCCGTTAGAAGATAGACTGCTAACGGAATTCATGGTACAAAGCGCTACCTCCCTCACATATAAAAAACTGATCAATAATCTCAAAGACCCAACGCTGAAACTTAAAGAAAGATGGAAGGGGGAACTGGGTGAGACAGATGAATTTGAGTGGAATGAGGCGCTGGCCTCCCCGAAAGAGGTTGGAATCTCAAGTAAGCTCAGACTGGTGCAACTTAAAATCCTGCACCGCATCTACTATACCAGGACACTGCTGCATAAAATACTGAGAGCACCACATCCCTTTTGTTTGAGAGGCTGCGGGGAAGAGGGGACACTGCTTCACACACTATGGGAATGCCCACAAATACGAGAATTCTGGAGACAGATACTGCGCTCGATCTCCCAAGCCCTTAAACTCTCTATACTACCAGAACCACGCAAGTGCCTTTTGAACATCTGGGACCCCAATGACCTGGGTAGATATGAACTGATTTGGGCAACTTTGGCTATGACAGTGGCCAAGCGGGATATAGCACAGAAGTGGGGCGCACCAGAACTACCCACCGCAAGTAGATGGGCTAAGAACATGGACATCCTAATGGTAACAGAAAGGGCAGTGTATGTCCTACGCGCGGCGCCCCGCAAGTGGAACAAAGTATGGACGGCGTGGAATGTATACAGAGGAGATATCTGTGACCCCTTGCCGGAGGGAGACGACCTGGACTCAGAGGGGGAGGAGGAGTAGCAAAGCGGATAGGGGGTGTCAACCTTGTTCAAACTACATTACGGCATTGTTGGACTGGACCTGGCGATGTGCCGAAGTGCACGCTGGGAAAATGCTGTTGCGGGAAGTGGGTGGAGACACAATGGCAGTGATGACGCATGGTTGGGGGGGGGGGGAAGGGAAGTTTGTTATTTCTATACTATAAAAAGTGATACTAACGATGAATCGTAAACGAAAGGGGGGGAAATAGAAGACTACAATACAAGTGAATGGACCGCCTGTTGATGTACCTACAAGTCTTCAATGGTTTATTGCAGCACAGTCCTTACTATAATGATGTTTCTTGTTACATACGTAAAGTTAAAATGTAAAAACTGTAACCAATACCATATGACTGTATGAAGCTGACTAACCACTATTCCTTCCTAACAATAAAGATTTAAAAAAAAAAAAATATGGGCAGAGAGTGGGCAGAGCTTCAAATCCATACTCGAATACAGCATGCCTCGCAGAGCAGCGCATGTGCTGCCTAGGCTCAACCTAAAAATGTGTAATACTGTACAGGTAGAACTTCCTAGGGTTGCATTTCAATTCACACAATGCCAATGTAGCTTATCTGTTGGTGCATGGAGAGGACCAATGTATATTATATGAAATACATTTATGTTAATTATTTTACCCTTTTCATTGCATACATTTTCTTCACTTAAGTATAAGCATATTGTCATTATGGAGATTATTAGAAGATGCCATAGGCAAGCTGTCACTTCTTCAGTTGGAGGACAACACAACAGATTTTGCATCAAGAGAAGATATTCTGTTGTGTAAGGGGAGTGGAAATGTGGACCTGCAGTTCACTGACTGCAGGTGGAAGCAACAGTTATAGAGAGGATTAAGTAGAGAGATTGATTGTTATACAGTATATGTTGTCATAGGAGATGAAAATGGTTTGTTGAGGATGATGTAGAGGTAACACTATAGAAACCACACGTCCAAGAGAGGGCAGGCTTACTATGGCTGAGGAGGGACCCGTAGGCTTAACTAGGAACTAGGAACTGAGAAATTGCATGAATGGCAAACGTTGGGGAAAGCTAATGAGGGGAGGACAATTTTTGTAATGGGTGTGAGAAATTTGAGATGAAACAATGTATTATTTATTTCTGAAAGACGTAATAGGTTGTGCTGTAAATTAGGCAGCGTGCGTAAAAATGTGAATTTTAACCTGACTCAGTAATAAAGCAGGCTTTAGTGGAACAATATGCATTTTTCTTTCACACAGCGTCCACAACTGGGATTTAAGGCTGTGTCAGGGCGCTTATCGACAATATAAAGACAGAGGCGTACAAATGACAATAGCGCAGTATAGAACGTACAGACCAGTGAGGAGCACTGGAAGTTAAGTGTGCCCTTTCAAGCAGCAGCGCACATTCATTTCTTGATTTATGTAGAGCCAAAGCGCTTTGTGGCAGCAAGCAGAGTCGGATTGGCAGAGCAGGCAATGTTTTTAGTCTGTGGATCAAGCAACTCCACAAACCTGGGCTGATTTTTCCCAGAGAGCTGCAGCTTCAGGTGAGAGGTAGTCTGAGGGGGCCACATATTAGGCCAATTAATTGTTATTTGCAGAATGACAATAGGGAAGCTTGAGACGCACATCATGTGGTGCACCTCCTTCAATCCAGGGCCTCAGAAGGTGTCAGTGAGCCTTTGTCAATCAATCAATCAATCACAGCATTTCTAAAGTGCGCTAAATACCCGTGAGGGTCTCAAGGCGCTGGGGGGGGCGCTACTGATCGAAGAGCCAAGTCTTGAGAAGTCTTCTGAAGGCCAGCAGGTCCTGATTCTGTGTAGGCTAGTAGGGAGAGCGTTCCAGGTCTTTGCGGCGAGGTAGGAGAAGGATCTGCCGCCGGCGGTGGTTTTCCAGATACGGGGGACTGTGGCGAGGGCGAGGTTGGCTGAGCGGAGGCTTCAGGTGGGGGTGTGGAAGCTGAGACGGTTGTTGAGGTATGTAGGCCTGGTGTTGTGTAGTGTTTTGTGTGCGTGGATGAGGAGCTTGAAGGTGATCCTCTTGTTGACGGGGAGCCAATGCAGGCCTCTCAGGTGGGGTGTGATGTGGCTGCGTCGGGGGACGTCGAGGATCAGTACTGCCAAGGCGTTTTGGATTCGTTGTAGTCGTCTCAGGAGCTTGGGTGTTGTTCCTGAGTAGAGGGCGTTCTCCTAGTCGAGTCTGCTGGTGATGAGGGCATGGGTGACGGTTTTTCTTGTGTCGGGAGGAATCCATTTGAAGATCCTGCGGAGCATTCGGAGGGTGTTGAAGCAGGACGCGGAGACGGCGTTGACTTGCCTGGTCATGGAGAGGGTGGAGTCGAGGATGACCCCCAGGTTGCGTGCGTGGTCTGTGGGTTCCGGGGCTGTGCATAGCGATGTGGCCCACCAAGAGTCGTCCCAGGCTGATGGGGTGGGTCCGAGAATGAGGACCTCCGTCTTGTCTGAATTCAGCTTCAGTCTGCTGTACTTCATCCAGTCGGCTACGGCCTTCATTCCTCTGTGGAGGTTGGCTTTGGCGGTGTGGGGGTCTTCGGTGACGGATATGATCAGCTGGGTTTCGTCGGGGTAGGAGATGATGTTGAGGTTATGTTGTCGTGCGACGTGGGCGAGCGGTCCCATGTGGATATTGAACAGCGTCGGGCTGAGGGAGGATCCCTGTCGGACGCCGCAGATGATCTTGGTGGTTTTCAAGCGGAAAGGAGGGAGGCAGAGGCTCTGGGTTGTGCCGGAGAGGAAAGAAGTGGTCCAGGCCAGGGCCTTCTCTTGGATTCCGGGGTCATGGAGGAGAGCTGATAGGGTGCGGTGGCAGACTGTGTCAAAGGCTGCTGATAGGTCCCGGAGGATGAGGGTGGCTGTTTCTCCTTTGTCCATCAGGATCCTGATGTCGTCAGTAGCGGCGATGAGGGCGGTCTCGGTGCTGTGGTGCAGTGCAATTAACAAGTCGTCGGTGTGGGGAGGAGGCTTTTGTCCCCCACAGCAGCTCACAACGACCAGACACACAAGCCTCAGGTGCCTGCTGCCAGTTTTCTCGGATTGAGGTAAGGAGTTACAATTAAATACTGTGCAATGGAATGGGAGAAAAAAACATACCATAAAAGTTATAAATACCTTTGCAATTAAAAAAAAAGAATCTGACTAGAAACAGATGAGAAGAAATCACCTTCTTTGGCATGAATGGTTGCGAACTGCAAATGTGGGTCACTTTTGTTGGAGTGCCCGGGCCAATTTCTATTCCAATTTGACCCTGGCAGCAACCTCGGAACATCAAGGACACTTCCAGACCAGAAAACAGGTCCAGAAAGTTACCGTACCAAGCACTCTCTCCCCCATGCGGCTGACTACACGTGTGGATTAAAAAAACAGAACAAACAAACGGGCAGAGTGTGTGAGCTCTGCCGATGTAGTGATAGACGTAAAAAGTCATATTTACAGCCTGCTTCTGGGGGGACATCAGCCGCCTGTGTACTTATTACTGAGTGCAATGTCCTTCTCGAAGAAGGAGCTTCTCGCAGCTGCAGCAGAATAAATATCAATGATGCGCTATGTGCACACAGGGTGACTAACCGTCCGTAAATTTCATGGACCGTCCGTAATTTGCACCTCACGTCTGTTGTCCGTAAGGATCCTTTTTCGGGACGCCTTTTGTCAGTAATTTTGGGCCTTGTAGGGGGCAGAGCTGTTCCCCTGTGAGAGGCCTCAGCTGCCTGATGGGACCGCCTCGCACACATCCTTGGAGCACAAGAGCAGCCCCACCCTGCCCATTGTCATTCTGTATGCAGTTGATTGTCACATACAGAATCTCAATGGGCCAGTTTGGGCTGCTACAGCATGTGGTGGCCTCCTCCTGCCAGGTCTAGGACAAAGTTAAAAAGAAGCGGTTATAGCTCTTACAGTCACATGATTTCAGAGGTGAAGCATTTTTATTATTATATAAAAGGAAGCTATAGTTGTTGCTTTTTTATTTATTATATGCAACTAACATTCATTGACAAAGCCAATAGTCATGGCTTGTTTTAGGTCTAATGTCACTGGATGCAATGATAGCAACAGTACAATACCAGTCGGGCGGCACATTATTCTCAGCACATATTTCTCGCTGAGAAGTTTTAAGTCACACCCTTAATTACATCAGACACGCCCCTTGGAGCGACCCCCAGTTTTTTCATCCCACTTAAATCCCTGGAAACAACACCATGTCACATTCACCTCATGTCCTGACACTGTGCATCATGCATCATGCATGACTTATGACAGCCAAGTTTTCAGATTGCCTATGTGCAGGGGCATAGTGAACCCTCCTCCACCCCTTGCTTTAGGAACTACTGCGAGGGTGAAGTTCTTGATTGACCTCTTCTGTCTGCAACTGGATGGATGGATGAAGGGTGGATAGAAGGATAGATGGCTAAGTGAAAGGGGAATGGAGAGAAAAAGGGAGGATGGATGGATGGATGAGTGTACGCATGGATGGATGATTGACAGAATGGCTGGGCAAATGGGTGCATGGATGAGTGAAAAGAAGAATGTAAAGATGGATGAGTGAAATAATGCATACATGAGTGAAATGGAGGGTGTAGAGCTGGAAGAATGTAAATGTAAATGTACAGGAATTTATATAGCGCTTGCTTAGGGAACCCGTCCTGGTATTCCCCTGTGAGATAACCCCGGCAGGGTATCCGCAAGGTGAAAGCCAGGCATCTCGCCGCGAGGGGCCGTTGTGGAGATTAAGCAAGCTATTGCCCAGAGTCGCAGAGTGTGAACCCGTGAATCGAGTAGGCACCAGAGCGAGAATTGTCGAGTCCATGGACATTTTTTAGGACTCAAGACCCCGCCGAGCCGGGAATTGAACCCTGTTCCCGGGCTGACCTCTGCTTCCAGGTCTGCCTCCTCTAACCAGTGAGCCACACTTCTCCACTGCAGAATGGATGAATGGGTGGATGGATGAGTGAAAGGGTGAATCGGTGGACAGATGAGTGACTGGGTAGATGGATGAGTAAGTGAAAGGATGTGTAAAAGGGTAAATGGTTGGATGGATGAGTGAAAGGATGGATTTGGTGAAAGGGTGGATGGATGGCTGAGTTAAAGGGTTGGATGAGTGAAATGATTGATGGAAGGATAGATAATAGATAGGTTTGCAAATGGTTAAAAAGGTTTGGATATGGATGGGCACACAGATGGAAGGACAGAATGAATGGTGAAAGATTGGATGACGGATGAAAGAATTAATAGATGACATTTTGAGTGACACCCAAATGCTATTTGAATGTTACACTAGTAATTGTAAATGTTTGCATGGTTTGTTTTAGGTGTAAGGCTTTAGGGAGGGCCTTATAGTGCCCTGAGCTTTGCTTGAGATGTGTATTGTGTTTGTAGCAATAGGCAAGGCGTCAAAAATAAACTATGCAATATTGTATAGACAGTGCCTTCTTTAAGAAAGCTGCAGGGAAAAGCGCCTTTGAGACTTCTGTCAGCTAGTGCAACTCTCTGCGAAGCCCCCAAAAGCAAAGTCAGATTCCATATTTTGAGTCCTCCTTGCTGAAACACCCATAATGCGTTCCCTATAGTGGGTTCATCACAGCAATCCTCCCTTTAGTTCACCTATGCGTGCCGCTTTACATCTCACAAGGGTGTGGAAATGTACCCAAAAGTGAGCACACTGGTGCAGGGCCACCCTCTTGTCCACGCGTCCAAAGACTAACAAAAGAGAGATTGGTACTTGAGCTGAAGTAAAACAACAAGTTTATTAATCACTCATGAGTGAGACCATGTCCACACAACACTCTCATGTATTGTGGGAGCAGGTACACTGAACTCACAAACCATCGTCCGTATATGCAGTTTTGTTGCAAAGTAAGCATACGGACAGAAATGGAAAGAGCAAGTTTAAACACAGCTATCAGCAAACAAGGGCAGATGGATGACCACTTGGTCAGTCAATAGGGAGGGGGAGCAGGAATACTTATGGCAGCAATAAACGATCAAATGATAGTCTCTAAGACCAGGTGGACCGGCAGATACAAACCCCCCAGCACCTACATTGCTGAGTCATGTCAAAAGAGGTCAACTAAACATTTATCGCCAATACATGACTGGCTCCATGCCCCGGTGGATCACCCCACATTTAGACTAGAGACAGGGACAATGACGCAGCGCACCTGTCTACATTACTTGTATGGAGGAAGGGGTAGGGAGAGACTTCTCTCTGCAACGAAGTGACGGTGGAGACATGGGAGAGGGCGACTAAGAGGATTGGATGGGCACACAAACCAACAAAACAAATGCCAATTTGGCACTGTACATGGTTAAAGGACTTGCATAAATTAAAGGGATTCCACCGGTGGGATGACATCGGTATCTCGGTTCTGGGTGATCTGCGAAAAAGGGGAGCGCTGAAGTCCTTTCAGGCATTGAGGTTGGGGTATGGATTGCACCAGACTCAGTACTTGAAATATGCGCAAGTACGTCATGCATGGAGGGCGGAAAGGGCGCTTTCGGACCTCCCCCCTGGAGTATGCACCGCTTGAGGGTCGTCTGTTGCAGGAGCACGTCCCAACTAAACTGGTGTCCCTGACCTATAAAACATTGATTAACAATATGCCCGATGGCCTGGGGAAATTGAATGGCACAAGGGAACTCGATCTGGGAGAGATGGACTCTCTTGACTGGGAGACAGCCCTGATGCACCCTAGGGAAGTTGCGATAAAGTCTCAACTAAGGCTTATACAATTTAAAATCCTCCACAAGGTCTACTATGATAGACATCGTTTACAACGGATGGGGTGAGCCAGTGACCCTAATTGTCTGCGATGTGGGTGCGTGCAGGGAGACTTGTATCATACCATATGGGACTGCAGTGTCATTCAGGACTACTGGGCCAAGATATTGAGCGAATTAAGTTATATTCTGGTAATGTCCCTCCCGGTGGAGCCTAAACTGGTGCTGCTAGGTATCACAATCGAGGTGGATCTGACTCGCCAACTCTTGATCTTCCTTACACTGGCCCTGGTGGTAGCTAAGAGAGATGTGGCTAGAGTTTGGGGTGCTCCCATCCCTCCTCGACTAGATGAATGGAGAAGGTGCATGGATATTTACATGGCAGCTGAGAGGGTCACGTACAAAGCCAGAGGTTGCCCCAAGACGTTCTATAGAGTTTGGGGGAAATGGAGACGGTACTATGGCCTGGATGGAGGACTGTGATGGTGGGAGGTGAGGCCACCCTGTTGTCCCGGTACATGTGGGGGAGATTATGGATGGCACTGTGCAATGCTGTGATGGGTGAAGCACCTCAGTATCCATGTGTACGGGTTTCTGTGAGATGCGGGGAGGGGTGGGTGGGGAGGGGTGGGTGGTGGGTGGAAGGGGGGTAGGATATTGTGGACAGTCTTATGTGACATGCATGTTATGTTTCCATGCTTCAAAAGAGCAAAGAAAAATATAAAGAAAAAAAAAAGAGGTCAACTAAAATAGATGACACAAGCAGGGTGAAAGGACGAACAGCAGAGGATGAAGGAAACTAAATGGAAGCCACAGCCAAAATGGCTGTTGCTTATGCTAATACAAAATATTACACGTTTCCACAGACAATCCTTTTAGCATAAGCTAAGACATTTTCTTGTCCCTTCCACGGGGTAGGATATACATCATGAATATCAATTAACATCATTTCACAAATTTTTCGTTCCATTGCTAAATGGGCCTATGCATTTTGGATATTCGTTTTAGATGGTACACAAGTAGTACAAGTGGAAATACAGAGGGAGCAGAGCATTGGTCCACATTGTATGCATAAACAACAACAGAAGATAATTGCAATAAATATGAATAAGGCAGACAATACTTTCAGACACTAGACAGAAAATAAGTTCCAGAACCATCCAGTCCAGTCCATGTTCCTGAGTCTTGATGTATCTCAGTGGCTAATTTATGCAGTTTGGAAATGGCATCATAAACAGAAAAGGCGTGGTCAGGGATAAATACGCAACAGCTCCTTCCGATAATGCGACATGCTCCATCACAATCAACTAATATTATATCTAGAACCATTCTATTTTGCAAAGTCACAATTCTCGTAATTTGGAGTTCTTCTGTAATATTTCCAAGAGCCATTGCTGTTTGATTAGTTGCAGCCTCTACCAATCGGGTCAAGCGTCTTATTTTTCTACCGTTCAAAGCTTCACCAACAAAGAAAAATAGTACCAAATTAAAGTCAACATATTGCTGTAATGCAGTGTCAGTTTGATCCACTTCAACATTTTATAGTTCTTTTGAATCGGTTCAAGGAAATGTCATTAAACAATTTTTGATAGGATGCAGGTGCTAAGAACACAGGGGGGAAGCAAAAAGGAAACATAGCATATTCAGAACCATCCAATTGGTCGATGATAGTAACCTTTACTTCCACAAATGAAATAAGTGCTATGTGAGGATAGAAAACTGCTATTGTTTGTTCCAGTGATATTCAATACTGTAGTACAGTCACTTTTTCGCATTGGGATACTGCCAAAACTGCTCACACAAAGATTTGCTTGGGATCTAGTAACAGCGATAACAGGAGGCCCGTTACCCTTGGTCATTTGAGTGTTGGGAAAAACATAGCGTGTGGAGGAATTTCCTTTGCGATACTCCTCCATTTCCCATATAGTTCCTTTGGCCTGTGGGAGGCCTTCATCATCAGGGTAACAAACCTTGTTTAACTGTAAATTAAGTCTTCCTACATCCGGTGGAGCAATATTACTAACAGCAGAGGCTCACAACAGTGCGAACCAGGCTCTACAAGAGCCATTATGTGATAATGGCAGGGGAATGAGAGGTGTTCATCCCTTCTTCTGATGGGCTGGCATCATTCCACATACCCAGCAGTTGTTAGTATTTGTAGAATTATAAGTATGATGCAACATTTGTGTGAAATTGTTATTGAGATATGACATTCAATGCTTCTTTTCATGATAGGGAAGAGTGAAGTAATAATGTTCCATGAGGACAGGAGTAATAGCAGGCAGTAAGTTTCGAGCCGGAGTTACTTCCTCCACAACCCAAATTATCATAGCAATGATGACAGTAGTCAAAGTCAATACAGTAATAAACATTGTGTAGTCGCAACAGATCTTTACAGCTGTTGATTTCTTCTCCTCAGGCCTGTTCATCTCGTCGACAAACAACAAAATAGATGGCACCCTAAAGTACTGGGCAGGCGTTGGTTTCTTCACTAACGTTGAGACGAGTAGTCACTAAAAGGCTACCACCTTTGTAGTCAGTCTTTAAACACTCAGGAAAGTGGCCTAAACAGTCTCTTTTTGCAATGAAGTGTCTCTCTTCCTGGATCGAAGTAGGTATCTAGATGCGCCGGGTATCGTGTTGTCCGGGAAGACTTCCTTAGGCCCTTCAGGGGACGCAGCTCGCCCTCTCTCTGTGACCAGCATGTCGCAGTGATCTGTCAGCACAGCAGGGCTTACGAATGTATGCGGAATCTTTCAACAGTGGCTGGCGTGGACCCAGTTCTTCCTGTTGGTCACTCTGACTGCAGTTCTTCCTTTTTTTAATAAATCATTTTATTAAACAGACTCGACAGCAGGTACAGTGCCACAAAGGTCAATAAGTAAAGCACAGCGAAATCAAGTACATGTGTAGATACAACAGGACAATACATTGGAAATCATGGGGAGGGGGATCATCATTGTCCAGGTCGCGGGGAGGAGTACATATGTCACCACGGTATGCATTCCAGGGGGCCCATATCTTGGACCATTTCTGGGGACAGCCCCGGGCCACATAAACAGTTTTTTCCCTTACCATGCACCAATCAAGATCTTTTTCCCAATCAGTAACCGTGGGTGCATGTGAGGCCCCACAAAGTTGTGCTATGTTTCTCTTGGCGATCATTCAGCCGAGTGTGACCCACTGTGCGGCGTGTGTGCTGAGGTCGGTTAGCTCCCAGATGTTAAGAAGGCACCTGGGCGCTTCTGGCTTAACTTCAACCCCCAATACTTCGCTAATAACTGCATGGATGTTAGACCAATATTCCTGGATTGGTTTGCAATGCCAAATAATATGTATAAATGTACCCGTCTGAGTGAATCCTCGTCTACAAGACCCGTCTGTCAGCCCCCCATGTGTACCAGTTGAGGACATGTTATGTAAATTCTGTGCAGGATCTTTAATTGCACTAGGCGAAGCCGCATCGGGATCGCGACCATTTTGGGGGATGAAACCGCAGTCTGCCAGTTTTCGTTGTCTAATTCAATTCCATCTCTAATCCATTTCTCCCGTAGTGGCAGTAGGGGGTTATCCATGTTAATGAGTTTGATAGGTAAGGGATATTGCCTTTTCGGGTAGGTGACCATCTAATAGTCTGTCCTCTAATGGGGAGCTATCTGGTGGAGAGGGGTTGTCTTGCAAAGCTGTCTGTAGTGAGTGCCTGATCTTGAGGTATCGGAAATGCTCTGTGTCAGGGAATAGTGGTTTTTGAGAGCCTCGAAGGACTTCACGCCTTCTGTGTTCCACAGGTCCCTGATGTGAGAGATACCAATCAGGTCCCACCTGTCGAAGCCTTTGGAGTTTCCCAAATCTCCTAACTTTTGCGAGTCCCATAGGAGAGTGGTGAGGGTCAGCCTATTGCTCCAGCCAAGTGACTTTGTTGCGGAGTGCCATATTTTAACTGTGTGATTGGTAGTGCCAGTAAGTGGGTATCTATCAGGTTTGGAATATATTGCACGGGTGTAGGTCCTGTTCGGAAGGAGCCAACGGTCCATATTGAACCCCGGATTGTCAGGGCAGCCACAGGTGCAATGGTTTATTGCAGTAAGGTGCGCTGCCCAGTAATATTTTTTAATGTCCGGTAGCCCGATACCCCCATCGTACCAGCTGAGCGTACGTTTTTGGAAAGCAATAAGCAGTCTCCCACCCCATAGAAGGTCCGGCTGGAGCCCTTCAATCTCCTTAAAGTACGAGTTTGGGACAGGATAAACCGAGTTTTGTAAGGCGTATAGGAAACAGGGTCTGACTGCAGTTCTAGTAGCAAGGAGGACCTGCTCTGGGCCACGCCAGCGAGGTGCCAAGGAACTTGTCAGTTGAAACGATTTTGTAAAAACAAAATCTCCAGGCCACAGATCATGACCAACACCTTGCGACCTGTCTGGAAGAGCTTCCCGTACCTGCTGTTAAATAGAAGACAAGCTATCAGTTAACTGGGACAAATAGTCACTCATAAACACGTGGGGAACATCATGTATAGAGCGAGGCTTAGGGACCCCCCCAAATATTCATGGCCTCCCAAAGACGATCTCATGTGGCTTAAGGCCAGATCATGCATGTGGTATCGATCTGATAGAAACAAGGCTAGGGGCAGTGCATCAGGCCATTTCAAAGACGTGGAAGCCTGTATTTTAGCAAATTTCAGTTTCAGAGTGGAGTTGTAATGCTCTACGAGGCCTGCGGACATGGGTGAAAAGCAGCAAGAAATTTCTGCTTAATCCCCAACCCTTTCATGACATATTCTACAACTTGCCCAATGAAATGAGGTCCATTGTCACTCTATAGGACCCGACAAATGCCAAGGCGGGTAAAGAAGTCCTTTAAGAGACCTTTCGCTGTTGTGAGAGCTGTATTATCCTTCGTAGCATACGCCTACACCCATTTACTGAAGGCACAAACCACTACTAAAACATATATCATATTATTAAAGCGCTCAAACTGAATGTAGTCCATTTGCAGGACCTCAAAAGGTGCAGATGGTGTCACAAACCCTCCTGTTGGGAGTTTGCTTTCCCTTTCCAGGAATATACTGGAGACAGACCAGACAAGACTGGACTATCTTTTTAGCAGTGCCTGCAATACCAGGATGATCCCAAACTTGCATGAATTGTTTTGCCATTGAGGATGCACCAACATGTGCCGGCCCATGTGCCATGTGAATCAAGGGGTATAAGTATGCTGTGGGTAACCTCCATTTGGTCATATCTTTATTCCTCCAGCAGCACTCATCATCCAGTGTTCCCTCCTTAGACCATTGGTCTAGTTCGTCAGCAGAGGCAGATTGTTGGATGTCCAGCACTTCCTGCCTGGCATCATGCCAACGTTCAGCTTGTGACTTAACCAAATACACAGATGTGGTGCTTCACTGCATTGCGTCCTCACGGGCTGTGTGATCCGCAAAGGCATTACTTGCTCCTGTTTTATCAGTCACCTTCTTGTGTGCACTACACCTAACAATTTCCACTTTCTTAGGATGGGTTAGGGCAGTAAGAAGATTATGCATTAATTCTCCATGTACTATCTGTGTCCCATGTGAGGTGAGGAAACCCCTTTCTTTCCATAAGCGGCCAAAATTGTGTGCCACCCCAAATACGTACTGGCTGCCGGTGAAAATGTTTACATGTAAGTCTGTACTAAGCTCACATGCTCTCGTCAGTGCAATCAATTCAGCCGCTTGGGCCGGCTTCTGTGGGATGCGAGCTGTCTCAACTACTGTTGGATGTGTCGTAATAGCATAGGCAGCAGATGTAGTGCCATTGGGTAATTTCAAACATGACCCATCAACCTACAACTCCCCATAAACAATAAATAGAGGAGTATCTTGTAGGTCAACACGACCCTTTGTTTGCCCTTCAGTGAGAAATATGCAATTATGTGGTTCTTGGAACTGAGGCTGAGTAGCTGGAAATGGTAGTAGTGTAGCAGGATTTAGTGTCAAACATCTTTTTAATGTGATATGAGGGGCCAAAAGTATCAATTCATATCCTGTCAAGCGAGAACTAGTCAAATGTTGTGTTTTCGTTTGATTTAGTAAAGCATCAACTGAATGGGGTACTAACACCAGCAGTTTGTGTGACAAAACGATTCCTTCACTCTGACATATAGATACAGCCGTTGCTGCCACCGCTCGGAAAAAATTTAGGCAGCGTGCGAGCAACTGGGTCAAGGACAGCTGAGAAATATGCACAAGGACATTGTTTATCACCATGTATCTGTGTTAAAACCAAGAGGGCACTACCTTCCCTCTCATGTACATAGAGTGTGAAAGTCTTAGTGTAGTCTGGAGTTCCTAATACTGGTGCAGAGCAAAGAGCTGCATGTAGCTGTTGGAAGGCATTCTGACATTCAGTAGTCCATAGGAGGGGCATTGGAGGGATTTTAGTCAAAAGGGTCAACAAAGGTTTAATAATGTGCGAAAAACTGGGGATCCACTGCCTACAAAATGAAGTAAGGCCAATAAGTGCACAGACATTCTTCTGAGTACGGGGCACAGGAGTATCTAAAATGGTCTGAATACGATCTGGTGTGAGTGCACGTCCCCTCTTTAGACAGGAGGTGACCTAAATAGGTAACCTGCTATCTACAATATCGCAATTTCTTTCGCGAGACTTTGTGATTATGTAATGCAAGAAACAATAACAATAACAGTGTTCCTTCTTCAACCTGCTCAGGGGTATCTGCAGCTAACAAGATGTTGTCGACGTATTGGATAAGGGCCACCCCTTTTGGTACAGGAAAGGAATCAAGCTGTCTTTTTAATGCCCGACTGTAAATGCCACGACACTCTGTATAGTCCTGCGGAGCTCTACAGAATCTGAAGGATCTATTTTTCAGTGCAAATCCAAAAAGTTAAGGACTGTCTGGGTGAATAGATATTGAAAAGAACGCATTCTTCAAAACAATAACCAAAAATGTAGTGGTAGTGGGAGGGACCATAGTGAGAAGTGTTGTGATATCAGAAACTACTGAATATTGGGGCACTACAATTTTATTAACCTTCCGCAAATCAATAATGAATCTGTAAATTTTAGTGTCAGTGTCTTTTTTCAAAATAGTAAGTATAGGGCTATTGCAAGTATTATAGGGGACTTCTTCCACTACCCCCACTTTGATCAAATCCTGAACAATGTGTGCTAATGCTTCTTCACCTTCTCGGGATATTTTGTATATTTTGTATTGTGGCACACGAGGCAGTGTGACACCTTCCCTTACTTGAATATACACAGGTGGAATAACCATTTGACCCACATCAGTATCTGAAGTGGCCTACAGAGCACAAGGTAGGGATGCCAGAGTGGCATCCTCATTGATAAGACAGGACCTCTCAACCATTGGATAATTTTCATTCAGTATAAAACACACACCTTCCGGAAAACAATGTATTGTAGCACGAAAATATTTAAGCATATCGATACCCACAATTTTATCTGACATGCTAGGGTAAAGCAAAAATGGACATGCTGCAGTTAATTTGTCAAGTCTGAATTCAAGTGGCTCTGAAAGCGGTCTAGGTATAGGTGTTCCATCGAATCCTATCGATGTTATCATTGTGCTGGACAGGCGAGCCCTAGGAAGCAATCTTTTAGACAGAGCACTACGAGTGGCCCCTGTGTCAACTAGAAACCGATCAGTAGATCCCAAGACATTTGCGTCAACTAAGGACCCATTTGATCTACTGGCACCTCAACGGGTCCATTACCCTATCCTAGGCATCCGAGTAATTTGGCCCTTTTTCAACTGCCTCAAACCTGGGAAGAGCTCCTGCACCTCCCTTGTTTTCTGAATTCCCTGGACGTCCTCTCATTATTCCCCTTCCAAGCTGGCACAGCGGACCTCGCAAAAGAGGGCTCTCATACAAAAATGCCGCAGTTCGGGCTGGAATGTTCCCATGAGGCACAAGGTCAGACTGATTTGCATATGGCCATGTCTGAACTGGGGTGGTGTGGAGTGCAAAAAAACGATGGATTTAGGCCCAGATCTCTGTACTGGGGTGAATGTATGACATTGTTCTCATTCTGTCCATCAACTGTGGTTTTTACATCTGCAATCCAAGCAGAGGGAGCGCCCCTCCTCACAGGCAGCTTATGTCAGCCAGGATAGGTGTGGAATTATCAGGCAGGAAAGCCCACGGCAGCAGGCCCCATGTTTTAGAGTTAGGGCACCCCCAGTAGGTAATACATGTCCCACACTTCCGCCCCCACTAAGTGAGGACCTATCACTATCAGGCTCGGTCAGGTGCCGGACTGTTCCGCCAAGCTCTCATTACTCCCTTTGCTCACTTTGCCACTGGATTCAAGCAAGCCGGGCTGAAGACGGCTGGAATGCCAGAAACCGGTCCTCGGAAGATTGTTTCCGGTCCAGGGAAGGCATGGCTTGGCAGTTCGGGCTGGACTGTTCCCATGAGGCACAGGGTCAGACTGATTTGCATATGGCCATGTCTGAACTGGGGTGTTGTGGAGTGCAAAAAAACGATGGATTTAGGCCCAGATCTCTGTACTGGGGTGAATGTATGACATTGTTCTGCATTCTGTCCATCAACTGTGGTTTTTGCATTTGTCACCCCGAGTGGGATGGGTATGCTCAGCCGTGAGTTCCATGCACTCCACACCACTGGATTCAAGCAAACCGGGCTGAAGACGGCTGGAATGCCAGAAACTGGTCCTCGGAAGCTTGTTTCCGGTCCAAGGAAGGCATGGCTTGGCAGTTCAGGCTGGACTGTTCCCATGAGGCACAGGGTCAGACTGATTTGTATATGGCCATGTCTGAACTGGGGTGGTGTGGAGTGCAAAAAAACGATGGATTTAGGCCCAGATCTCTGTACTGGGGTGAATGTATGACATTGTTCTGCATTCTGTCCATCAACTGTGGTTTTTGCATTTGTCACCCCGAGTGGGATGGGTATGCTCAGACGTGAGTCTCATGCACTCCACACCACTGGATTCAAGCAAGCCGGGCTGAAGACGGCTGGAATGCCAGAAACCGGTCCTCGGCACGTTGTGTCCGGTCCAGGGAAGGCATGGCTTGGCAGTTCGGGCTGGACTGTTCCCATGAGGCACAGGGTCAGACTGATTTGCATATGGCCATGTCTGAACTGGGGTGGTGTGGGGTGCAAAAAACCGATGGATTTAGGCCCAGATCTCTGTACTGGGGTGAATGTATGACATTGTTCTGCATTCTGTCCATCAACTGTGGTTTTTGCATTTGTCACCCCGAGTGGGATGGGTATGCTCAGACGTGAGTCCCATGCACTCCACACCACTGGATTCAAGCAAGCCAGGCTGAAGACGGCTGGAATGCCAGAAACTGGTCCTCTGAAGCTTGTTTCCGGTCCAGGGAAGGCATGGCTTGGCAGTTCGGGCTGGACTGTTCCCATGAGGCACAGGGTCAGACTGATTTGCATATGGCCATGTCTGAACTGGGGTGGTATGGAGTGCAAAAAAACGATGGATTTAGGCCCAGATCTCTGTACTGGGGTGAATGTATGACATTGTTCTGCATTCTGTCCATCAACTGTGGTTTTTGCATTTGTCACCCCGAGTGGGATGGGTATGCTCAGACGTAAGTCCCATGCACTCCACACCACTGGATTCAAGCAAGCCGGGCTGAAGACGGCTGGAATGCCAGCAACCTGTCCTCGGAAGCTTGTTTCCGGTCCAGGGAAGGCATGGCTTGGCAGTTCGGGCTGGACTGTTCCTATGAGGCACAGGGACAGACTGATTTGCATATGGCCATGTCTGAGCTGGGGTGGTGTGGAGTGCAAAAAAACGATAGATTTAGGCCCAGATCTCTGTACTGGGGTGAATGTATGACATTGTTCTGCATTCTGTCCATAAACTGTGGTTTTTGCATTTGTCACCCCGAGTGGGATGGGTATGCTCAGACGTGAGTCCCATGCACTCCACACCACTGGATTCAAGCAAGCCGGGCTGAAGACGGCTGGAATGCCAGAAACCGGTCCTCGGAAGCTTGTTTCCGGTCCAGGGAAGGCATGGCTTGGCAGTTCGGACTGGACTGTTCCCATGAGGCACAGGGTCAGACTGATTTGCATATGGGCATGTCTGAACTGGGGTGGTGTGGAGTACAAAAAACAATGGATTTAGGCCCAGATCTCTGTACTGGGGTGAATGTATGACATTGTTCTGCATTCTGTCCATCAACTGTGGTTTTTGCATTTGTCACCCCGGGTGGGATGGGTATGCTCAGACGTGAGTCCTATGCACTCCACACCACTGGATTCAAGCAAGCCGGGCTGAAGACGGCTGGAATGCCAGAAACCGGTCCTCGGAAGCTTGTTTCCGGTCCAGGGAAGGCATGGCTTGGCAGTTCGGGCTGGACTGTTCCCATGAGGCACAGGGTCAGAGTGATTTGCATATGGCCATGTCGGAACTGGGGTGGTGTGGAGTGCAAAAAAAAGATGGATTTAGGCCCAGATCTCTGTACTGGGGTGAATGTATGACATTGTTCTGCAATCTGTCCATCAACTGTGGTTTTTGCATCAGTCTCTGTACAATAGGCACACTGATCAGAAGACAAATTTACTCGAGAAAGAGGGTGCGCTCGGGGTGTATACACTGGGAAACTGGGGAAGAGGCGGTCCAAGAACTATCACTAGCCTTTAATCAACTAGCTACTTCTGGTAACATATTAGCGACAAATTTGTCGACAAACAAATGCTTACCTGTATCATCGGCCAATGACTGGCCGCTAAAATCATGGAATATCTCCTCAAATCTTGAAAAGAAATCAGAAACTGACTCATCCTTTTTCTGTGTACAAGATGCTAACGTAGTCCAATCTATTTTCTTAGGGGGTTTGAGAGTCTTCAACTTAGTCACAATAGTTTTAGGAAGATCGAATATCTCCTTCTGAGGTTTCTGCACAGGCTCCCTGTCCACATCTTTCTCTTCTAAATGTTCCCAGGTATCACCAAATGCCACATTGTCATCTATTTTACATATTGTTCTCCACATATCAGGGGGCAAAATAAGCCTGAAGAACATATCAATATCTGGCAAGGTCATAGTTCAGGAGCTGATGTCTCCTTCCACCTCCTCATAGAAGGCGTCTGGATTTTTCCGAGGTTTGGCCAAAGCAGCCTTAAGGGCCATAAGATCTGCTCTGCTCCTAGGAGTATGAACCCAATTATATATAAAATATCCCTTTGCATCATTGAAAGTCTTATCATCATTTGTTCCCGCACCCTTCGGGGGAACATACAGGGGTGTAGCTTCACGCATTGGTCTCATAGCAGACTAACTACTGTTGGGATCATTCACATCCACCGGAATATCCGTCTTCTCTGTCTGAGATTCTGTTGTCTCAACGCCTGCTTGCTGCTTTTTAGCTAATTCTTTTTCCTTTTGCATTTGCAATGTATCATCCCGTAATTTAACCGCTCGTCGAATTGTGTCAGATATGTTTTTGAAAGGGTAGGTCCCATCTCTTAACTGCCTATAATCTGTCTTCAAATCATTTAGGCCTGATTCGTCAGAGATATGTTGCCAATTGTATAATATCCCCCAACAGAGCTTTCCTAAATAATATATCTATTTTGCATTTTCCCAAGCCTGAACTATAGTTGTGAGGATCATCGCTGTAGTTTTCTACCCTCAGGGGTACTTGGAGCGGGAAATTTATACGGGGGTGGGGGTCGTTTAATAGGATACCATCATCCTGGGGCATATTAAGTAGTGGATAGATAGGGAGCCTAATAGGATACTGGCGATTTACCGCTAATCGACGTTTTCTATCTTCCGTTTCTATTCTTTCCTTCATTTCCTTGTCTTTTAATTACACCCCTTTCTGATATATCATATTCAGCTGCTTTCTCTGCTATAGCTTCCGCTCTCTTTGCTCTTTCTTGCACTTCTTTATCCCACATACATATACAATCAAACATATCCTGTCTACTCTTTCTTTTAAATAAACACTGTTCTACATACTTAACCTTTTTAGAATCAAATGGCTAATTCACTGGCCATTGTAAATCGGACTCTTTCTTTGTGTATTTGTTCCACAATGTACATTATGGGACAAATACCATATTTGATATACATCTCTGTATTTGGCGTCCCTTCTGGAGGAGCCGGCAGAATTTGCTCTAAAGTATTCTTGGTACCACGAGAGCAGCAACACCACTTAAGGAGTGTGCTGAGAACAGACATGTTTTCACAAGTATATGTAAAATATTACTACTCCAAACAAATATTCCAAAAGGAGAAAAATCTCCACATTACCTGTCTTCAGTCTTTGCAAAGAATGAATACTAAACCCCGCCAAAAAAACAAGCAAATCAAGAGTGCTGCTTCAGCGACCTTACCAAACAAAAGTCTCCAACTCCCACCTGTCAATCACTGGTCAACCTAATGGTCACTGCAAAATACTCCAAAGAAAGCCCCAGTCTAGATCGGCTACTACCCGGAGGGTCAAATCACGAAAACCGGAAACGTCACGTCAGTCTTCAAAGCCAAGGGTCTCCTCATGCAGTGCGCATCCTCAGTAATATTTCGATCCTCTGTCGAGACCACTCCTTCGGACGTCCGTGTCTCCGATGGGGCCCCACGTGTCGGGCGCCAACTGTGGAAATGTACCTAAAAGTGAGCACACTTGTGCAGGGTCACCCTCTTGTCCACGGGTCCAAAGACTAACAAAAGAGAGATCAGCACTGGAGCTGAAGTAAAACAACAAGCTTATGATTCACTCATGAGTGGGACCACGTCCACACAACACTCTCAAGTATTGTGGGAGGAGGTACACTGAACTCACAAACCATCGTCCTTATATACAGTTTTGTTGCAATGTAAGCATATGGACAGAAATGGAAAGAGCAAGTTTGAACACAGCTATCAGCAAACAAGGGCAGATGGATGATCACTTGGTCAGAAAATAGGGTGGGGGAGCAGGAATGCTTATGGCAGCAGTAAACAATCAATAGATAGCCTCTAAGACCAAGTGCACCGGCCGCTACAATCCCCCAGCACGCGCATTGCTGAGCCATGTCAAAAGAGGTCAACTAAAATAGAAGACACAAGCAGGGTGAAAAGACAAACAGCAGAGGACGAAGGAAACAAAATGGAAACCACAGACAAAATGGCTGTTGCTTATGCTAATACAAAATATTACACGTTTCCACTATCGCACTCAGACATGAGATGCTAGTAACAAAGGGCCAGATGTAGGTAATCTCGATTTACCTACTCTTAAATACCGAATCATACCAATTCGGTATTTAGGAGTAGGTAAATGGGATGTAGGTCATTTCTCTTTTGAAATGAACGAATCAGTAAGAATCGGTAATTACCGAATCGGTATTTCCCTGATTCGGTAATTGCCATTCATTCCTATGGGCCTGGAGGCCCATAGGAATGAATACAAAAGGGGATGATGGACGGAGCGTTTGAGCCAATCAAACACTCACCCCCAGTCAAATGATCTGGGTTTAATCCATCACCATTCTTTAGCTCACTCAGCCACTCCAGTTCAGACATGGCCATATGCAAATCAGTCTGGCCCTGTGCCTCATGGGAACAGTCCAGCCCGAACTGCCAAGCCATGTCTTCCCTGGACCGGAAAAAAGCATCCTGGGACCAGTTTCGGATTCATAATCCTCATCAGCCAGGCTATCTTGAATCCAGTGGCCAAGTGAGCAAGGGACTCACGTCTGAGCATACCCTGCCAACTTAGGGCGAACAAAGCGATACATCCCCTTTTGTACCTGGCGGGGTGGTAGGATTCCAAGGTGTTTGACATGAAACGCAATATGTTTCATTCCAAAGTTAGCATTTACCGCAAGGTTATAATGCACTTAAGAGTATATGGTCTGGCTGCATCACAGAACAGCCTCAGAGAATAGATTCCGAAAGCTGCAGAGGGGCTCAGCTCATGCGTGGGCACCCTTTCACACAAAACCAAGCACTCTGCCTTCAGGATTGATAAAGCCTGCCATAGGAGTGACTTTTAGGTTTATATGTGTCAGTGATTAAGGGTAGATATAGGTAGCCTATATCTTAGTAAGGGGTGCAAGCACCACCTTACCCAGGCTGCAGTAGCAGACCTGCGGTGCCATTTTGGAAGGCTCCCAGGGGTGGCATAATACATGCTCCAGCCCCTGGTAGGCCTCTGGGGTACCTATGCCCTTAGTACCTAAGGTACCATATACTAGGGACGCACAAGGGTAACCCAGTAACCAATCTGGAGTGTACCTAAAGTACATGCAATCAATTTAGAGAGGAAGCAGCTAGGCTGGGGGTCCTGAATAGCAGGGCCCCAGCCAGACTAAAGTCGAAAAACTGTGAAACACCAGCAAAAAGTGGGGGTAACGATAGTAAGCAGATCCTACTCTCCTACACCTGGCACTAAGCACCTCTATCTATGCAAACTTCTATTTTTCTAGAGGTGACACACAAGCACTTTAATGTAAAACAACTGATAGTTGGCTATTACATCAGCCCCAAAACAAGAGGATGTATAGGGCAAATATTATGATTCACGCTTGCTGGGCAATTTACCTTTGTAGCACATTTTAACCTTTGAAATACCTAGATTGTTCTTCTCTTCCTTCTTCCGAATTTTCTCTTTTACTGGTGTGATCTCAATTTTCTATTAATTTTAACTTTCTGATGAATGAATTTATCTGTATGATGAATTGTTTCTAACTGGATCATGACAGATGGGTATGGTAATTCCTTAAGGTATACAAACCGGACTGTACTTACCTTTAGCTGGCTTCGGTACCAGCACTGAGCGATTTAAGTGGCCACTGCACGATGGACCTGATTATTATAATCATCCAACAGTCTGCATGTTGCACAAGCCATGTCCTAGTATAAGGAAGAACCTGAATATATATTGTGAAATGTGTTTTATGAATCGTCTATTTTTATGTCTTTTAATCATATTTTATGCTTGCTTGTTTCTTTGCTTTTATGACACGAGTTGTCCAAATAAAGCTTATATGAAGATGATGAGATTGACTATCCACCCTGCCTCGTTAAGTCCAGTTCATGTTCTAGGTATATATAGTTCTATACAGCACTATGCTTACACGGTTAATATACACAATACCAGGGCATTATGCATTACACCTTTATGACATACTATGTTAAACTACAATGTTCATTCAACACAAAGTCAAAGCCAGGTCAGTCTCCAAAGTGCTGCTATATTGTTTTAGTTAAGAGTTAATTGTTTTAGTCTATCTTGTTCTAGACAGTTGTGGATCTGATCTATTCGGGATTGGTTTGGTATAGTCTGGAATCAGGTTATTTAAAGGTACTCAGAAAAGCCAAACCTTGATTCTTATTGTTTTTGCCTAGAACTGTTCACGAAGTAAAATGTAACACATTTTCTAGAATCCTAATTGCCATGTTAGAAAACGTTTACAATGCACAGAAGATAGCAGGGTTCTGACACACCACTGATGCATTACATGTTACAATTACCTTAAAGCAATGGTCTGTATTATTGCACCAATGTTTACTCTTTTTCTCCTGGAGCTGGCTCGAACTCCCCACTTGAGACTTCCACAATTATTTTTATTATACATGTGGGGGAGAGGTTTAAATGGGGCAGGTGTATACCTTAGTTATTTACTACCTCAGTAAGTTACACCCTACCTGTTACCCTTTTTTCTACACCAATACTCTTAGAAGTCTGGTTCAGCCTGGGAGGCTTGAACATCACTTCTAAAAGACACAACATCTTCTACAATCACCAACGCACGGGAAAACTCTACATAATGATACTTTAATAACATAATGACAAACAACGCTTTGAAGATTCTATGGCTATACAGTAGGGGCCTCAACCATCCTATTAAACAGAAGAAAACCACAGATTACTGCTACAAACTTAAAGGGGACATTATCCTACTACAAGACTAAAAAAAAGGGGTGCCCTGAGACAGAGTATGCATAACCAGTGCATACAGAATAGGGCTTCTCTGTACCAAACGGAGGAAGAACAGAGTGATACCCTTGATCTTAAAGAGTTGCACTGAATAATAGCACACATGACAATGAAGGTAGATGGCTAATCACAATGTCAATAAAGAGAGAAGGGAGACCAGGAGCTAGTTAACGGTCCAGTACCCGTACTCCAAGCGCTAGACGTGAAGTAAAAAAAGGGGGACACTGTTCCTGGCGAGGGATGCAGTGAGTCACTCACTCACTAAAGAGGGGGTAAAGAAAAGAAAGGAGGAGGGGTTCGTAGGCGTGGAACTCAATAAATGAGAGGAAAGAGCAAGTCTTGCCTCTTGTAGCCCTCACACACCCCATGCACCAGACAGCAGTTCTCAAAAGATCTCCACTAAAGTGACTCTTTGGGGGACCCGTAGGGCATTCCAGCGCCGGCCCGACGAGGAGCAACTGCCTGATGATGAAGCAGGACATCCTTCGGGGTGTGTGAGGGCCACAGGGCCACAAGAGGCAAGACTTGCTCTTCCCTCTCATTTAGTGGGTTCTAGGCCTAGGATCCCCTCCTCCTTTCTTTTCTTCTTCCCCCTCTTTGGGGGCTTAGATGGCTAATCACTACAGCATATATAATAAATATGTAAGCCGAAACAACTGATGACCTCTATTTCTGGACAGATCTGAATTAAAACATCTGTGAACATCCTGGTGACTGAGATGGTAGTGGTTGGAGATTTTAATTTGTCTTGTGATATAACACAATGCAGGCTAGTCACATGCAAATACAGACCAAGTAAAACTCATACACAAATAGGACACCTCTATAAACGGGATAAGGTCAATGACATAAGGCACCTATATAATCTTATATAAGCATATTTACTGTCTTTTTGACCCCTAACAGCTCTCTAACCAGGATAGACTACCTCCTAGTTAATGATGTACTGACCACCATGGCTACCAACCACAAACTTGAGCCAATACTAGTCTTAGATCACTCCTATATTGCCCTAGATTTAGATAAACATACGTACACAAGTAACATTAAGTCATGGAAAATGAACGAGGGAGTGCTAGATTATCAAGAGGCTAGAGAACAAATCCAAAAAGCTATACAAACCTCTTCAATGAAAATGCATCAACAGGCCTCTCCCCTGATATGGGATACCATGAAAACTAAAATTAAACTAATAATGGTCAGTATTACAACCACTTAAAAAAACTGAATCTAAACTTTGATGAACTAGGAACATAAAATATATCCCTAGAACACGACTTCACACAGTCCCAAGATCCAGGCACCTTGTTGAAGATAAAATATCTGAAATAAGAATCTAATAAAATAATCAGTAAGAGAGCACATACGTAGGTCACTAATGGTAAAACAAAATATCTCAGAGTTAAGTAAAGCTGGAAGGACTCTTGCAAACAACGTATAGGCTAAAGGAAACAAAGGCAACTTTGCAGCTATTAAAGACAAAACCAGGAATATTAACATTTCAAACCGAGAATATACCAGTATGCTTTTGGGAATTTTACTCAAATCTTTACAACCCAAGAGAGCATCCTGCAACAGATGATTATCAGCATAACCTCGTAGTCTGCAAATCAAATTCAGAACTCAACAAACAAATAGATAAATCAGAGATTATTAAATCAATGAACTCATTACAAAATGACAAATCACTGGCTCTGGATAGAATCCTCTCATGCTTTTATGAAGAAAAAAAATCTAACATCCCTACTAGGGCACTATTCGCATATTACGCGGAATCAGGCAAAATAGGATCCAGGGCCTCTGAAGCGACCACTGTAGAAATCCATAACAAAGATGAGGACCCATAGGATACAGGCATGGATTCCTAATAAATGTAGATTTCAAAATATATGCTGAAAATCTCACAACGTGATTGAAAAGAGTAATTCCAATAATAATCCACCTGGATCACTGACAGAATATCGGAAACAGAATTTTGCATTGATATAATATCGTGACAAACATATCTAGGACCAAAATATCAAGAAGGTAAATCGAAATAGGTAAGTTTAGATTTACTATTCTTAATTCCACATCTACGTACCTTGAAGATATATATCGAGGTAGATATATCTTGAGCAATATACATTTAAACGTTTTGCTTGCCTATAGACCATTGTATGTCGTTAGATAACAATGCCCTTTAGTAATTTATGCTTCTTTGTCTCTTATAGTTTTTTTGATTTTAATATGTATGTCCTGATGAAGGTGATGTGACCCATTTTGACTTTCACTGAAACGCTGCATCAACAGATATTTGTAAAATATTTTTTTATTGAGCAGTGCAACAAAATGAAATGCTTTTATGTATTTGAATATTGTGGTAATGTATGAGATGTGTGTTTTTTAACATTACTATGTGTCGTGCATACCTTTTAATCATATAATAAATGAGCATTCTTGGAAGGATAGCGAGACAGAGCCTGTGATTTTTTAACATTGTTGCATATTGCCCTGGATGTGTACTCTTGCAAATATGATGCTGATGTGTCTAATTGTGGTGTAAAGACAAACGCAAAGCATGAAAGGGAACTCAATTTGTGTACAATAGGGATGAAAAATGACTTAGCAGTCTCAAGAGAGCATTTTGAAAAATGCCTATGCATCAAAATATAAGAATTACCCTAAGTAGGGTCCCAAAGATTCGTTACATGGTGGGGAAGTATAGGATGCACGAAAATGATGATTGCAACCCAAGTTAACTACATCATCAAAATGATTATATTATAAATATCTAAACGATTTTAGAAACTATTAGACAAACGGACCTCTGACTTCATATGGAAAAACAATATAGTTAGAATATCACCAATGACGCATAAAATAAATAAAGAGCAAGGTTGCATGGGCCTACTAAACTTGTCCAATTATCACATTGTGTTCCTAGTCAGACAAGCAACATGGTGGTTACAGACCAATAAATAAGATCTCCATAGTTCCAGACAAAAAGAAATCTACTAAAACCCAATATGCTTATCTCAGAACTAACAATGACAAATCTAAAAGTTAAAAACTCTTTTAACATTGTTAAAGAGTCAATTTATGCATTGAGATATCAGGATAAAAGATTCACTAATAAAATGCAAAATTCCACGTTTGTTTCCCTCTGGAATAATCAATCCTCACATCAGGAAATAATATTCTTGGAAGACAGGGGGAGAAAAGATATACTACAAATACAAGATTTTAGCTACCCGAAGGACCGATTAACATTTCAAGCACTATAACAGAAGAACATCCTCTCCATCGGTGGTTTTACAGAGTCCTCAAGTGCAAAGTAGCAATGAGCAAAATAAATAAACCACAGGCCCCAGAACTAATTAACTTCCTGACCAAATTAGCTCAGCAGTGACACATAGTTGCAAAATGGCACACACTCCTCAAATTTAAAGCCTTAAAAATAACATACAAAAAAGAGAGAAATGGGGTATTATTTGTTCCAAAATGTGCATTCAACCTCACCCAGAACAAACATGTTTAAACATCTGGACATTCTCAATCAAAGCAAAAAGATCTCCTTTATTATCCCACTGTACAATCTGGACTATAAATAGATTCTTCTGGAACTCATGTAAACTTCACAAACTAGGCTGATTCACCTTAGATGTATGCTGGAATTGCTTAAAAAAACAACAGAGACTTAGGGGCTGATTACGATTTTCGTCATAAAGCCTCCAAACGGGATTCAGATTTTCCCAACACATTGCAGAACCTATGTTTCCAACAAACTCGGAAACATTTCCGACCAACCGATTATGTTGGAAAGGTAACTGTTCAGTCTTTCCGACACGGTTCCGACAAGCATTCGGAGACTCCGAGTGGGTCGGAGCTGAATCGTACAGGTCTATGGACTGCATTTTCAACCGATGTTTAATAATGTCGGATTCGGACAGCCTTTCCGAATAGGTCTGTCTGACACGAAACTGACTTTGGGGGCCCATAGCAGGCCCCCCTACATCCGGAAGCCTCCGGTTGGGGCCATGGGGTATCCATGGGAACCCTCTTTACAACCCTGCACAGTGTGGCAGGCTCCATGGGGTACCAGGGTGAAAGGTTTTCCGCAAACCACCCCTTTTTTAAAGGGAGCCGGTGTTGTCGGTCGGAGCATTGAAGCGAATGGGAGTCTGACCGAACGGTGTTCGGAAACATCGTAATCGGTCAGACTCCCCGAATCCAAGTCGGCCGGAAATGATTCCGACAAGGAGTTGGTCGGAATGTTTTCCGACCAACATCGTAACAAGGCCCTTAGAGTGCTTGCTATATAAGGGCAAACAAATCAGAACCTTCTGGAAAGAAATAGAGAAAACCATAAACAACATATTCCTAACAAATATTTTATTAAACTTTATCAACATAGCCCTAGGCCCATGGACTCCACTCAACAAAACAGAACGTGGCTGTCTTCTTATGGACCTACTACAAACAATGAGATTAAAACTTGCCCATGGGAGTGGAACCGCTTTATAAATATCTTTTATCACACCTAGCAGGGTAGGTCTACTTTATACGAAGCTCGGACAATATCATCCTTAAAAAACATTCACAATCAAGTTTCCCCAATAAACCTGGAAGAAACAAGACCTATACCGGGAAAAATGGAAAACCTCAATAAACATCATACTCCATGATGCTGGTTGAGTATGTACAAGTGACTCCATCTTCAAGAGGCAGAATGGTCTGACTTTGAACCATTCCTCCATCTTTCTACTTCTCACATCTATACCTCTCTGTCAGTCACACTTCTACTGTGTACCCTCCTTTGAGCCCCCCATCCTGCTATTTCCTTTACCTTATTGTTATAATTAAAACTGTTCTTGATACTTAATGATGAGAGGAGAGGTGGAAAGATGCTGGTGGTGTGTTGATAACACATTTAATTATATAGATCATAAACAAAAGCAGGTGAAATCATCTTTGGAAAATAAAGAAGCCTAAAGTAAAGCAACGAAGAGAGGCCTAACACGAAAATGTTAAACTGAATACTTTTTTAAAAGAAAATCAATATTTTGCCTCAGGATACAAATAGCCAGTTGCAAAAAAATGATAACACAAGTTATCTATGTTTTTCCTTGACTTTGCATCACTTTATGAGCCAGAAGAACATACTTATCAATTTGCACTTGACTTAGAAAAATCTGGAACATCAATACCGGTCTCCTACATACTTATTATTTTTATTTTGCGCTGGTCTAATCCACATTGGAGTATGAATAAAAGGAAACTAATTTGAATCACGGTAGGGTCCAACTCGAAGTTATTATTATTATTATGGAATTTGGTAAAGCGCACGGCTACCCCCACCGGGGGTGTCCCGGCGCTGAGGACAGGCACAGCAGAGATTTAGACGACTAGCAGCGTGAGAACAGGTATGTTTTTAGTTTGGATCTGAAAAGGGTTTCTGATTCGGTGAGTCTGAGGCCAAGCGGTAGGGAGTTCCATAGCTTGGCGGTAACCACAGCAAAGGCTCTGCCACCTCTTCTCGTGCGATGAAAACGGGGAGGTAGCAAGAGACAGAGGTGGTTGGATCTCAGGGAGCGGACCGATTGGACCTGCTTCAATCTGGCTCTAAGGTAGCCTGGCCCGTGGCCATTGAGCGCTCTGAAGGCCAGGACCAGGGCTTTGAACTGTATTCAATGAGAGATTAGGAGCCAGTGTAACTTGACAGATCAGTCTTGCCGCCGCGTTTTGGACAATTTGCAGTCAATGGCATAAGTTTGCAGGCGCCCCTACATACAGACTGTTTGAATAGTCCAGGTGTGACGTGATGAGGGCGTGCACAACCGTCCTCATTGAGTCACCTGACAGATAGAAGGGTTTTTTTTTTAATCATTTTTAATTTGCCAAAACAGGCAGAAGTGACCTTTTGGATTTGAATTTTGCATGACAGTTCATTATCAAAATGGAATCCAAGGTTCCGGGCAGAGTGAGCAGGGATGGGGGGTGGGTTGAGCTCAGTTGGCCACCATATGGAAGGCAGCAAGGGGGTTTTTAGATTAAAAAATAGCACCTCAGTTTTATCTGTATTTAGTTTTAATATGTTTGATGTCATCCAATGAACTATTTTGGTGAGGCAGGATTTAAAATTGTCGAGACCTTTGTCAGAGTGGTCTCTAAAAGAAAGGATAAGCTGAGTATCATCAGCGTAAGAGACCACTCTGACACCGCAGTCCTCAACCACTTTTGCCAATGGTGACATGTAGACATTAAAAAACAGCGGGCTGAGCGCCGAGCCCTGTGGGACTCCACAGTCCAGGCGCATCTTATTTTTTGACAGGTGGTGACGGCACCAGACCTGTTGCGTTCTGCCTGATAGGAAGGATTTTATCCATGCCAGTGGAGTGCCCTGTATTCCTAGGTTATATAGCCTATTCAGTAGTATGGAGTGGGTCACGGTGTCGAAAGCCGCGGACAGATCGAGGAGGACCAACATGGCCACCTCGTCTCTGTCCACGTTCTCTCTTATGGTCTCCGATACTTCCAAAAGGGCCGTCTCTGTACTATATCCGGATCTAAATCCGGATTTAGAGTCATGCAGGAGGGAGTTGGACTCTAGGTAGTCGGCCAATTGCTCCTGTACTACTTTTTCCAAGATCTTAGCAGGCTTGGGTAGAAGGGAAATGGGTCGGTAGTTGCTGAGTACCGACAGGTCGGCATCCACTTTCTTCAGTATGGGGATGAGCATTGCCTGCTTCCATTCCGATGGGAATATACCAGAGGAAAGTGAAGTATTCCAGATGGAAACTAAGGGGGTGGTAATAAGTGGACCCAGCTGCGTGAATATTAGAGCTGGGACGGGGTCGAGGGGGGAGCCAGATTTACATTTTTGCATTCTGTGTAGGACTGAGTCTTTGATGATAGGGTCGAATGCGTCAAATGTGGTGGTGCTGGCCGCAGGAGGGGGTGGAGTCTGCAGGGCCTCATCGAGCCCTTTAGGTGGTGTAAATGCAGTGAAAATCTCCACAATCTTTTGATGAAAAAAGTGAGATAGGTCATCACAGAGTTCTTGACTAGGTGAGGAGGAATACGGAATTGTGGGGAAACTGTATTCATGCTAATTAATATTGCTGCAAGGTGCAGTATTTAGCGAGTGGGCAATTTGCACCAGATTCCAAAGTGCAAATGAAGAGTCATGCACAAACTGTGAACGGTTTCACCTGTTCCAAGCTAAGCTGCACAAACCGCCGTTGTACACTACCATCTCTTAACCTATCGAAAATCTTTATGGCAAACATCCATGTAATTATTACGAAAAACAGAGGTCCGTAGGATTAAGTTATCAAAAGGACAAATGCAAATATAGACTCCAATCAGTACTATATTTTGTTTTCAGTACCCAGCCGGGCCTGAAGTTTTATTTCAAAATATAAACAAGTTTAAAAGACCATCAGAGAGGCCTAATGCGAACGTTGATAGGGTACAAGCCTGTACCTATCCAAAAGTACACTCCAAAAGGATTGAAAGAAAATAGGCAAGAAAGCAAGGAAAAGAGGCTAAAGAATATCAGACAAAAAGAACATGGGAGCCAATTGTCCCTTGCATCAGTGGCATATTTGCATGGCAAGTTCAGACAACAAATTCATGTAACAATTTCAACACGATGGTAAGGTTACAGAATTTGACAAAGTGTCGACGACGTTTCGATCCCCGGCTCCTAGTGAACTGGGATCATCATCAGGACATAAACAATGTTTTGCCTGTATGTGCTTTTTCTGATAAAAGTGAGATTGAATAAGAATGGGAGAGAAGAGGGAAAAAAGATTATGTTTAAATATGGCACTAATTAAAGTTGTTCTTTACAGGTAAAATGCACAAACCATACATTGATTTCATGCCATTGTGACGTTGAATTTCAGACAACCTATATTCCAATGTGCCAATCTCATGCTGTACAGAGTGGTGAGAGCAGTTTGGCCTGAGTCGGTTCGGTTTATGGCACCGTGTGTATTTAGGCGCTAATGTGGTTGTGACTACCGTTGTTGCATTGGGCCAGTCGTGCCGTGGTGAAGATTCATGTGGGATTTATAACAATTTCAGGACATGCCGGTAGGGGTGCCTAATGAGCGAGTCCGGACATTGAGGGCTGTGGTCAAGACAATAAATCTTATAAGTGTCAAAGTCATGCATTGTGTGGGCGGGCGTGACAGAGGTTTCTATATGCCTCATGATATAAAAAGTAATACAGGCGAGTTGCGCACCTCTGCAAACGATCCTCACGAGTCTCCTATGTTGCTGGGAGAGACTGTGGGGTAGAAGTTGGTGCCTAAATGAGAAAGAATAAAATAAGTCTCAGGGCTTGAGTGAGTGAGTGCGCCCGTGAGTTTGTGGCGAGTGGGAGCAGAATATTACCTCGATGTCCTGTTATAATGAATATAACATGATGGCCGTTTGTTCCATAACCCGCTGTGGGCTTCCGCTGGAATTGGCCAGTATATTAAATTAGACCGCTTTTGGTTCTGCGTTTGATTTAGTTTCTGAAAACGGACAATGGGAAATTAAGGTTTGCAAGGGAAGGCACCACGGGTTCGTGGCAGGTAGAGCGAACGCGAAGTCAGGAACCCTTACCTTTCCGTTGAGACAGTGCTCCTTCACTCGCGATCCGAGCGAAGAACGGGCGGTGTGCTCAATGGCAATCCGCCGGCTTCCCGAAGTTGTGGAAGTAAGCGTCAACGCAGAGACGCGTGTAATAATCATTGTCGGTCATCGAGGCAAGAGTGGGAGTGGCGCAAGGTCGGAGTGGGAGTGGCGAGGGGGTAACATTTCATCAGTGCAAAGCACACAGAAAATGATTTAAAGTTGCCCCACTTATATTATGGGCAAAGGTTTGGCAATCTGAAGACCTGAAATTAACAAAAGATATTATCCAAGATTGTCTAAAACTTGATTATCATATCCAAATCCCGTGGCTACGATATGTTAGAGAGACCTTCTTTAAGATAGGCCTAGGTAAAATGTATACAAACCCAGAACTACTTGGTAGGGATGCCAAGGAGATTATTAAAAACGCCTTTAAATCTAGTTTGGGTTCTTTTAGGACAAATGACCATCTACTGAGCGCACAAGGAAAACCAGTTCGCCAGTTTTATTTGTCATATATTATGAACACACAATGGCGTTTTTATCTAACAAGATTTCGCCTTGGTACCCTACATTTCTTGTTCGCTTTTCCAAAACAGGGGGGTTGGTGGGAAAAGCTACCCCACTGCCCCTGTAATAATAGGGTTTCACAGAATACTCTCCATCTTCTGTTTTTTTGTACCTTGTATAAAGTACCAAGAAATGTTTTCCTTAAACCCTTATTGGCATCATTTCAAACACGTTATTATAAAGAAGCGTACGACTGTTTGCTATCCCTGTCAACTGTACATATTTGTAATGCCGTCTTAAATTTTATCAGATCAGCTCTGGTGATTCGAAATAGATATTGATGAAATTTGGTTTTTAGAAAAGCATGTAAATATGTGCAATGTCTGATTAATTTTTATCATTTTTATGAATTTATTATGTTTACTTTTATGGTTTCTATATGAAATCGAAATAAAGTTTTGAAATTGAATTGAATTGATTTAAAGTGGACTGTGCTGAAGGCTTTAAAGTTACCACCCAGAGGAGGCAGTTATATTCATTATAACAGGACATCGAGGTAATATTCTGCTCCCACTCGCCACAAACTCACGGGCGCACTCACTCACTCAAGCCCTGAGACTTATTTTATTCTTTCTCATTTAGGCACCAACTTCTACCCCACAGTCTCTCCCAGCAACATAGGAGACTCGTGAGGATCGTTTGCAGAGGTGCGCAACTCGCCTGTATTACTTTTTATATCATGAGGCATATAGAAACCTCTGTCACGCCCGCCCACACAATGCATGACTTTGACACTTATAAGATTTATTGTCTTGACCACAGCCCTCAATGTCCGGACTCGCTCATTAGGCACCCCTACCGGCATGTCCTGAAATTGTTATAAATCCCACATGAATCTTCACCACGGCACGACTGGCCCAATGCAACAACGGTAGTCACAACCACATTAGCGCCTAAATACACACGGTGCCATAAACCGAACCGACTCAGGCCAAACTGCTCTCACCACTCTGTACAGCATGAGATTGGCACATTGGAATATAGGTTGTCTGAAATTCAACGTCACAATGGCATGAAATCAATGTATGGTTTGTGCATTTTACCTGTAAAGAACAACTTTAATTAGTGCCATATTTAAACATAATCTTTTTTCCCTCTTCTCTCCCATTCTTGTTCAATCTCACTTTTATCAGAAAAAGCACATACAGGCAAAACATTGTTTATGTCCTGATGATGATCCCAGTTCACTAGGAGCCGGGGATCGAAACGTCGTCGACACTTTGTCAAATTCTGTAACCTTACCATCGTGTTGAAATTGTTACATGAATTTGTTGTCTGAACTTGCCATGCAAATATGCCACTGATGCAAGGGACAATTGGCTCCCATGTTCTTTTTGCCTGATATTCTTTACCCTCTTTTCCTTGCTTTCTTGCCTATTTTCTTTCAATCCTTTTGGAGTGTACTTTTGGATAGGTACAGGCTTGTACCCTATCAACGTTCGCATTAGGCCTCTCTGATGGTCTTTTAAACTTGTTTATATTTTGAAATAAAACTTCAGGCCCGGCTGGGTACTGAAAACAAAATATAGTACTGATTGGAGTCTATATTTGCATTTGTCCTTTTGATAACTTAATCCTACGGACCTCTGTTTTTCGTAATAAATGATTGCCCAAGGTCCTTAGGTACTTATTTGGGTCCCCCTTGTTTGTGAAAATATAAACATCCATGTAAGGCATAATTTACAACCAATTTGTGGTGTCATTTTATGGGCAAACAGGAGCTTTTCCCCAAAATCGAATCGAGACACACTTAATCAGTGCCTAAAGTGGTGTATAGTAGTGCTAGGTGTTCATAGCTCTACTAAACAACTACAACAGCAGAAACAAGCACTTTCTAAAAACAAGACTTACAATTGCTTTAACTTATGAAAGCATCCCGGAGCATTTACAATCACTCTATGCAAAATTAATAAATTCAACAGTGGGCAATGGTGCTACCATGTTATTTTTACTTCAGGATACATATGCAAAATTAAAGTTTCTCATATTCATGACCTCAGTGGCATTCTTACTGGTTTGCAGCAAAAAGGATTCATTAACAACTTACAACAAAGACAAATGTTCATATGCTTGACATTTTTTAGTTAATTAAACAAGGAATAGAAAAATCAATCAAGTTACCTGGACGTTTTGAATTTCTCTATACTGAAGCCTATCGTTGGGACTATATCCTGGGTTTGAGCCTTGGAAGAAAAAACAACACTCAATTACTGCAAAGAAAATAATCAAAACATTATAACTTGCAGTGCTTCAAAAACCACTTGATGAAACAGTTGCTAAACATTTCCCAATACCTATTTCTAGCGTGGCTATATATATATTGGACAATATAATGATATAATTCAGCAGAAAAGCTGTATACCATCTACTGCACAAATGTAAAGTAAATCTTTGATTGTGTAATTAATTAAAAAAAACATTACAGAAGAATATGACACAGTTCTAAGAATTGGTCATGATTAAGACATGCTTTAAGAATACATAAATGACAAACTAATTCTGGCCATTAGAGAGAGAAAGATAAAAAGATTCTTAAAATTGATCAGAATTAAGACATGCTCTAAGCAGTGTTGCCTTTGAAGGAAAGCGAGTTCTTCCCAAGTATGCTGTTGCAAAGTAGTCTCCGTGGTTACTTCTGTAAAACTTATCTTTGCTAAAGTTGCTGAAACTCAATGATACATTTTACAAAGCCGCTGGCCATGTCTATAGGATTAAAACATTCCTTTATTGATACGGAGCATGATCTAATACTTAAGCATCTAAAAGATGGAGATAAAAACGTAGTTTGTTCATATAAAATACATTGACAGCAACATATTAAGTGAGCCAGAGATTCCTTTCTAAAGAGGCAAAATTGACAGCTCAGGGTTTGATGAGTATTTTGCTTTAACTCACCCAAATCGAATAATCCAAAACTAAGTCCTGCAAGAGCTCTTTTTAATCTGATCGGTAGTGTTACTTCAATTATATAAGGTTGCACTAAGCCTTGAACATAGGTTTCCAATTAAATATTGACATACTCAATTGTAAGGCAGCAGGTATAGTTTAAGTCGAAGGAAAGCAGAAGGTTTTTTTTTTAACTGTGGTTTTAAAATGAGAGATAGGGGCGGAGGGAGCAGATGCGCTCGGCGATCTCTCCGCTCCGGCCACTGATCAGCAGCTGAAATAGAAGAGCCCGGCGGTTTAGTCGGGGGGATTTTTGCCTGGGAGGGCCTGGGACACGGGGCCCCACCAGCGGTGCTGGCCAGCGATGCCTGTGCCCAGTCCCAGGGATTGATATTGAGGCCTTGTGGTGGTACGCAGACCTCCAGGAAGACGAACAAAATGTACTTACCTGTAAACTGTGTTTCTCCAGTATTGGTGTCTTTCATAGATTCACATGCTTGAATAGATTCACATGCTTGAAAAAGTCCCCGTCGTCGAAGTGGTAGTCCCACGGTACATAAAATAGTCGTAATATATATACATAAAATATATCATATATATATACACATAAATAAATATATATAATAAGAATAATAAAAAATGTAAAACACTTTAAAGTACCATAGAACAACATTGGGCCATAGAAAGCATAGAGGGAGAGTTCACGTTGGTAACCTATCCATGTCATTATAATAGTCCACATTCCAGCCAATCAGGCTGTAGCACCCTTTAGAACCTTCTCCTCAGAAGCTCAAGCCCTCATATTTTCGCAGCACAAGAGTGACCAAGAGTGCATGAGGAGAAGAGAGCCTCTGAGGGGAGGAAGGGTGGGTCGCATGTGAATCTATGAAAAACACCAAAACTGGAGAACCACAGTTTACAGGTAAGTAACTTTTGTTCTTCTCCAGTATTAGGGTGTCTTTCATAGATTCACATGCTTGAATAAGAATAGAAAGCAGTAAGCCAAAATAAATAAAGTCATAAAAGGCAATAAAGAAAAAATGCAATCAAATAAATGCACATATTAACATTGCAGATAGCACAAGAAAACCTTTTATGACAGGAGGCGGGAAGCAACAGAGGCTCACCTTTATCTGAAGAGATTTCGTAGAACCGCTTGACCCACAGCAGTGTCTGCAGTGTTAGCTGTCTCCAGACAGTAGTGCCTCGTGAACGTGTGCCTGCTGGACCACGTTGCCGCCCTGCAGATCTGATGTAGAGGCACTCCAGCAAACAGGGCGGTAGAGGATGCAACTGCTCTCGTCGAGTGTGCTCGCACCGGAGCAGAAAGAGGCTTGCCCGCTTGTTGATGGTAGAAGGAGATAGCAGAAAAAATCCAGCGAGTGATGGTCTGTTTAGTGACCGGATGTCCCTTGTGCATCCGCCCATAGCCCACAAAGAGTTGGTCAGACCTTTGAAAGACAGCAGTGCGTTGGATGTAGAATTTGAGGCATCGCTTCAGGTCAAGAGAATGACAAGTACGCTCAGCGGGAGACTGAGGGTCAGGGAAAAAAGTCTTGAGAATGACAGGTTTGTTAGGATGAAAGTCAGACGGAACCTTTGGGATAAATTTAGGGTTTGTATGAAGTACAACAGCGTCCTTTGAGAATTGAATAAAAGGTGGCTGAATGGTGAAAGTTTGGATGTCGCTCACCTGCCTGGAGGATGTAAGTGCGAGGAGGAGGGAAACTTACCAAGTAAGGAATTTCAAATCCGCTGAGTGGATTGGTTCGAATGGAGGCTTGAGAAGCTGGGCTAAGACCAGATTCAGACGCCAAGCAGGAGGTGAACGCCGGATAGGTGGGAATATCCGGAACAGGCCTTTAAAGAACTGGCTAATGATCCGAGAGGAGTACAGAGATGTGGCAACATCATGGCGAAAGCGGGAAAGCGTGGCCAGGAAAACTTTGAGAGTGGAATGTGAAAGTCCCGATTTTGCAAAAAGGAGGAAGAAAGGCAGGATTTGCTCAGGGGTGGCGAGTAGAGGATCAATGTTTTTCGAGTGGCACCAAACACAAAACTGTTTCTATTTCAGTTTATAGGTTTTAATTGTCGAAGGAGCACATGCATGAGCAAGAGCCTCTCTGCAGTCAGGAGCAATATTTAGATGTGCAAACTCATGCTGCTCAGGTTCCAAGCATGAAGCTGGAGAGATGCTGGGTCTGGATGGCAGACCTGTCCATGGTTCATGGTGAGAAGGTGAGGCAGGGGGCGAAGAGGAATTGGCTCGCACTTGGAAAGCAGAAGAAGATCCGTGAACCATGGTCGACGCGGCCACCTGGGCGCAATCAACAGGATACGACATGGTTGTGCTCTCATTCTGTTTAGGAGACAAGGAACTGAGGGATCGGCGGAAAAGCGTAAGCGAATTCTCTCGACCAGTTGATCGACAATGCATTCCCGCTCAATCCTCTGTGGGGATGCCAACTTGCGTAACGTGGGCATTTGCCATTGAGTGGTGTCGCAAACAGATCGAGATCCGGATGGCCCCACATGCGAAAGACTATCAGCCAGATTCATCAAACCAGAATCGGCTCGCAAAGGGCCAGATTCTGAGAATCTGGCCCTTTGCGAGCGCTATTTTTGCATTTGGGATGCATCATCCCAAATGCAAAAATCGCTAAATTGCGATTAATTGAATTTAAGGAATCTCAATTTGAGATTTCTTAAATGCAATTCATGAACCATTTTTAAATTGCGAAATCGCTATCTGGGCCGCTATTTACCGCGAAGTCTAACTACGTGGTAAATAGCAAAAACTTAGAAAATTGCACTTCAGTACATTTTTCTAAGTTGTATGTTACACACACACATGTCCTTGGGACATGTGTGTGCGCAACACCAGTGGACATTACCATTTCAGGGGTGCAACAGGGTGTCCTTTGGACACCCTGGCACCCTTGGAATTGCTTCCCTATTTGCGATTCGCTAATTGCTAATCGCAAATAAGGAATGACTCCCCATAAGGAAGCTGTAGGAATCGCTAAAATGATTGTGATTTCTACATGCATCCCGTTTTGCGAGTCTTCAATAGCGAATCCTTAAAATTTGCTATTAAGGATTCGCAAAACAGGACTTTGATGAATCTGGGGGTGTAGTCCAGAGTTGGCTGATGGAGTTCCCACTCGTGGTTGACTGTGGCAGATCTGCTCAGAGAGTCCGCGAGGGTGTTGGAGATGCCGGCACGTGGACTGCAGTCTAATGGACTCTATGCTGTATCGCCCATTGCCAGATTTGCTGTGCTTGTCTGGAGAGCAGAAGAGATTTCGTACCCCCTTGTTTGTTGAGGTAGTGCATACTTGTGGTGTTTTCCGTACGCACCAAAAGAAACTCCCCTTCCACCAGCAGACGAAAGGACTTCAGGGCGAGAAAGATGGCCAAGAGCTCCAGACGATTGATGTGCGAACTGCGTTGGTCCGCAGTCCATTTGCCGTTGACGGACAAACCTTCGAGGTGTACGCCCCAGCCCTCCAAAAACACGTCTGTCGTAAGGGTCAGCGTGGGGCGGGTTTCCTGAAACATGCGCCCTGCTGCGATGTTGGGAGGGTGAGCCCACCATTTCAATGCTCCCTGAAGGCGAGGAGTCAGCGAGACTCTGTTGTTGAATGTGCCTGAGACTTGCCACCATTGCTTGTCCAATTCTTCTTGGATTACTCTCATGTGCAACCTGCAGTTGGGGATCAATGGTATGCAGGACGACGTCATGCCCAGAAAGGATTTCAATATGCGGACAGAAACAGACTTTTTTGAGCGCAGAAAAGCCACTAGCTTGGAAATGCGAGCTTGACGCTCCTGGGAAACAAACACCTTTGCCAGGTTCGTGTCTATGAAAGCTCCCAGAAAAACTTGTTGTTGAGACGGAAGGACATGTGACTTCTCGTGATTGATGGAAAGACCCAAAGTCTTGAAGACCGAGAGGCAAGTTTGAGTGTGCTGTTGAGAAGCGAGAAATGATGAGGCCTTTATCATGTAATCGTCTACATAGGGGTAAATTTGTATGCCCTGTAGGCAAAGATAAGCCGCTGCCGGAGCCATGATCTTCGTGAAGACCCTCGGTGCGGAACGAAGGCCGAAAGGCAGAACCTTGAACTGGAAGTGTTTCTTTCCTACTCTGAAACGCAGATACTTTCTGTGTCTGTGATGGATTGGAACATGAAAGTAGGCATCTTGGAGGTCGATTGTGGAGAGGAACTCCCCGGGGTTTAGGAACTGTATGATTTCCAGCAAAGTCAGTATTCGAAATGTCTGGGAATTGATGTACTTGTTGAGGGCTCGGAGGTCTAATATCGGGCGCCTCTCCCCCGATTTCTTTTTGATGAGAAAAAATCGGGAGTAAAAGCCCGTCCCTTGCTGTGATCGAGGAACCACTTCGACTGCGCCTTTTTGAATCATGACTGCAACTTGTGCAAACAGTTCCTTTAAGTGTGCTGGTGGGGGACCAGATGGTGGGCGGTTGGGTGGAAACTTGAGACTTCTAGGGCGTGGCCTCTTGAAATGACATCCAAAACCCAACGATCGCAGGTTATTTGTAACCAATTCAAAAAATTTCGGGAGATTCGACCTCCAATTTGCGGAGTAGGAAAAGACTATGTGTTGTGAAAGTCATTTTTTGTTGGAGGAGTTACCTCCTCTGTAAGTGGTTTTTCTCCTGTATGGCCTGGATTCAGTCTGTCGAGACTGAGACTGGTTGGAAAAACGCTGCCTGTTGTCCCCGTAGGAGCGGTATTGGGAGGAGCCACGAAAATTGGAGGATGTGCCCCTACGTGCTCCACGAAAGGGCCGCTTCCGGTATTGAAGAGAACCTAGGGCGCGAGCAGTGTCCGTATCCTTTTTTATGGATTCCAAGGCGTCGTCCACATGCTTGCCGAAGAGGGACTCTCCATCGAAGGGCAAGTCAAGTATTTTAGCTTGCACCTCCGGCCGAAAATACGTAGACTTAAGCCAGCCTTGCCTCCGTAAGACTGCAGCGCCTGCTAATTGCCTAAAGCCAGTCGAGGAAATATCAACTGTACAGTCGATCATTTCAGATGAAATTCTTTCACCCTCCTGCACGATCTTTTGTGCTTCAGGTCTGGAGGATTCAGGAATGAGGTCGACTAAAGCAGCAATTTCCGACCACATCTGTCAGTCGTAACGGCCGAGGATGGCTAAAGAATTTGCAGCCCGTACTGTTGTCGCAGCCATCGTGGAGAATGTTTTGCAGGATGGTGTCTGTCAAGACAGCAGCCTTCCTGGTCCGGTGGCGATGTCAAAGAGGAAGCCGGATTCCGTGACCTCTTTTGGGCAGCCTGCTAAATGCAGAGTCAGGCTTCGGCTGAAAAACTAAGAAGGCAGGCGAATCCTCAGGCGCATTATACTTCTTGTCAATTGGTGGGAGTACGGCCGAAACAGAATTAGGCCGTTCGATTAGTTTAAGTCCTTCTTTCCATATGAAATCAATGATTGGAATGGTGTGCACCTGCTTCAATGGCTGATCTATAAAATCATAGAGAAAACAGTCTTCTTGCCTGACGACCATAGGCAAGTGGAAACGCTTGGCTGCCCTTGTCATCAAAAGATGGAAACCCCCAATGTCCACTGGAGGTGATGCCAGAGGAGAAGTAGGTGGAGGAGACGGAGTTTGAGCTCAGTAATTTTCCCAGTCTGCCAGGGCAGCGTCATCATCCGGTTCTGTATCTGTTTGATTGTCAGCATCCACAGGATCAGGATATTGTGGAACAGGTGAATGGGCTGGTGCAACATGAACAGACGCCTGTGTTGAAGGAGGCGGTGGAGAGGCCGTGAAGAAGGTGGGAAACGACGATTGTAATTGTCTAGCATGTGTTGCAGATTGGAGATCAAAGACAGTGGTAACTGCGCCACAGGAACATCTTGGTCAACATCATGTTCCGGAACTGAGATGTACGACTCTCACTCATCATCGTCGTCATAGTCTTGATACTTAATAGGGAGCTCCGACGGGCTACTACTTGCCCGAAAGTTATCGTCTGCATAAGAGCCATCCGAATCACCCTCTTCTTCAGACGCAAACAATTGAGCCTGTGGACCTGAACGATGTTGCAAAGGGCTCAAAACCAAAGGAGCTGGACGTTTAACAGTTGTAGCCGTCACAACTGTGAAGCTGGTTGCAGTTGCCAGCGAAAATTGTGTCGTCGACGGTCCCGTCGACGAGGTCGTTGACGACGTCGTCTTCGAGGGCTTCGCAGAAGACGTTCCTGGTGTCGACAAGGAAGGCTTAGTTGTCGACGACCAAGCTGATGTTTTCGTCGATGAGGACACTGGCGTCGACGGTGACGGTGCTGCCGTCGACGAAACTTTCAACGTCGACGAAGTTGCCATCGACGAAGCAGCCGTCGACGAAGTACACTGGCACTTGGCCCTGTAGGGAGACAGACTTAGGAGAAAGGGACTAATCGCGGGCCGGATTCCGCGGAGGGTGATCAGTGAAGAGGAGCCGGCCCCACTTCCAAGTCTCTATGGACGACGGGCACGTGGCCCCAGATAGAGGAGAACAGGGGTGGAGGGCCCGGCACGCTGCCTGGCTCTGCTCCTGCGGGACACTGCCTGATTTAATAACAAGGAGTGGGAGATGGTAAACCACAATATCCTGATGGCCACCCCTGGGAGACCCATTGCCAGCCCACCCCCCCATTGCACTACAACGGCACAGGGAGGCCAGCCCCCCCATTCCCCCACAGAAGGGTCAGGACTGTTTGTTGGACTGAGCGTTCCCAGGGCAAAAAGTGCCACGATTCCAGCACCCCGTGTTACGCTATTGGCCCACTCCGCTGGACTGTCCTGAGCTGAGGAGGAGGTGACAGGTGCCCCGCTCCCACCGCTTCGCTCCTGTAAATGGGGGGCTACTCTCCTCCCTACCAAGGAGGCCCCCGGGCCCCATCCCAAGGAGCAGGATGGCGACGGGCCGTGTCAAAAAAGACCGCACGTTACAGGACATGCTAGTCAAGGCTCCGATTCAGGACTGCCTGATCCCCCGAGGGCACTGGCCGCACTGAGGGAGCGTAGCTGACGGGTTTTCCCTTCCCATGTGAAGATCAGGGGGAAGGGGTGGTGACCCCAGGTGTATGAAATTTCGTGATCCCTAAGGAAGGAGGTCATTGGTCGAAAATCCCTCCACATCTGGAGCCTGATCGCCGAGAGAGCCTGGTATAATTGGAGCGGGTGTCCTCGTAAATGTGTCTCTCTGCTCGCCCAGAGGGTATGGACGACGGAGAGACTTCCCATTGCTCGCTCCTACCTCGATTCCCTGTTACGTCGCTCAAAGAAGACCTGCAATCAATCAAAGGAGATTTGGCCTGGGATCTGCAAGGTGTAAGGAAGGAGCTTTCAGATATAGGGGACAGGTAGACACGCTGGAATCGAACGAGACCGCCAGAGAAGAGGAAATAGAGCAACTTCGACAAGAAATAATTCGCCCCTTTTCTCCCAGATCCTAGATGACACTCCTAAAACATTCGCTTGGACAGGGCCCACCGGGCTGGACTCCCCAGAGCCCTGAATATGCCACCCCCGGACATCCTGGCCGGTGTTCGCAGTTTCCCCCTAAAAGAAGGGGCCAGATGCTCCGATGAGACACATTTACGAGGAAACCCGCTCCAATTACACCAGGATCTCTTGGTGATCACGCTCAAGGAGAGGAGAGATTTTCGACCATCCGTATGGGATCACGAAATTTCATACACCTTGGGCCACCCCTTCCACCTGATCTTCACATGGGAAGGGAAAACCCGTCAGATACGCTCCCTCAGTGCGGCTAGTGCCCTCCTCCAGATCCAGCAGCCAGACGCATCGGCGGGTGGGGGACCGGGGGGGCAGATCGGAGACCAGAGCCGGTCGCTGGCAGCGACAAGGAAGGAGACGGAGGAGTAAGGGTAAGGGGGCCCTAAAACCTGATACCAAAGTAATGGCGCCAGAGAGGAGGGCAGTCCTGGAGAGTCTGGCGGGGGAGTGAGCGTCTAGCGGTGTAGACTGACACTGCAAAGCTTACCCTGCCTGCCACTGGGGCACAAACAAACGCTCTCCGGGGCTGTGAGGGGGTGATCCCCACGAAGACCTCTGGCCACCAAAAACCCAATTCCATGGTCCTCTCGTCGAAGGGCGGAGACAGCCTGGATGGCCTTCTTTCTTCCAGAGACTTTATCTTGTAATCTAGGGAGTATGATTTTTGGGTTTTAGTTTCTGTAAGTTTGCTAGAAATGTACCACTGTATTGCACTACTGAGGGACACTGCCGTACCACCTTTTACATTCCGGATTTCCGGATTACACGACAACACAGGCGGGGGGTTGATGGGACAGGTTAGTTCCCCACAGCAAGATTACACTCTCCCACAATGGCCATAGGCGACACCTTTAAGGTGATTTCTCTGAACGTCAAAGGGTTCAATATACCAGGCTAGGCTATCCTCTCTTACCAAGAGCACACTAGGGCAGATATCTGACTCCTTCAGGGGACCCAACTTTTGGTGGGTGACTCTCAGCGTCTTTAATCTAGATCCTTACCGCAGCAGCTGCCAGACGGCAGGGGTGGCCATACTATTTTCACGCACATTCCAAGGCTCAATCGTCCCCAAATTGATGGAACTTATAGGCTGTCTTCTGGTTTATCAAATACAGCTGAGGTTACAGATGCTATCACAAGGCACCCTCTACGCACCTAATGAAGGGCAAGAGTGATTCATCCAGGAGGCTTTAGCGGCGACCCTAACATCGCAGGACAGACTGGTCCTGATAGGGGGCGACCTTAACATAGTCTTTGATAAGAACATGGACCGCTCCGCACACAGGTAGGGGAGCACCAGGTCAATGTCAATGGATGGCCTCGTCTGGTTAAAGGAGGGAGGGCTAATAGATCTGTGGAGAGCATCCCATCCTGCCACCCGGGACATTACATTCTACTCGCATGCACACATATCTTACGCCCACCTAGATTATTTTCTAGGCACCTCAGACCTACGCCAACTCCTCCACACGGTTGAGACAGAGCCGAGAGCCCTCTCCGACCACTGTGCTTTGATACTCGAGATCCATTCTCCCCAAAAGCAGCACATGCATCGGCAATGGAGGCTCAGGGAGTCGCTGCTCCACAAAACCTGAGGTGATAGCAGGCTCAAGATGGCCACTGGTGAGTACTTGGAGACTAATGACAATTAGGAGGTGCAACTCCAGGTTACCTGGGATGCTTTAAATGCAGTGCTTAAAGGGAAGCTGATATCCCTTTCAGCCACCAAGAACAAACAGAGGAAGCTTAAGCAGATCAAGCTGCAGGATGAGAATAGGGAGCTGGAGTTTATCCACCACCGTACTGGTGCCCCCAGGGTTTGACCTCAGCTAGAGGCTGCACGGAAACCACTGGCTGGCCTGGACCTTGACAGAGGGGAATATGCTCTGTTGCACCTCAAACACTCATTCTACCTGAAGGGGAACAAAAATGGCAGACTCTTGGCCACCCAGTTCCAAACCCAACGACAAGCCAACACAGTCCATTCCCTCCTGACAACGAACGGGGAGGAACTGGTGGGCGACGATTCCATAGCTGACCTGTTTAGGGACTTCCATGCGACACTTTACTCGGAACCAACCCATCCCCACTGGAGACCTAGAGCGCCACCTCCAATGCCCTCCTGTGACCAAGCTGACTGACTCCCAAGCATCCTCCCTGGATGAGCCAATACGTGTGGACGAGGTTATTTCCGCTATCTCAAGGCAGAAGCCGTTAAGGGTCCTCGGGTACCGACGGCTTCTACTCCGGGTTTTACAAGGCCTGTGTGGAGCTTTCCACAATCCTCACCCAGCTTTTTAACACTATCGCTGACACAGGCTCCCTCCCGGCTTCAATGCTTGAGGCGACTATTGTCGTCATCCTCAAGCTTGGAAAGGACAAACGGTTCTGCGTTAACTACCGCTCTATATTTCTTTTGAATACGGGCTCAAAGCCCTTCACGGGCATCCTTGAAGCTCGCCTCGACCCCTTGATGCAGGGTCTTATCCACCCTGATCAAGCAGGATTTGATCCGCAGAGGCAATGTCCGGACAACACCAAACAACTCTTGCACGTTATAGTCCAGGAGCAACGCAGAGAGGGCTCAAGCATGTTACTCTCACTGGACGCTGAGAAGGAATTCTATGAAGTCCATTAGCCCTTCCTCCAGGTGACACTGGCGCACTTTGGGTTCAGGGAGAAATGTTTATTTTGGGGTTTTAGTGGCTACGGGGCCCCGTCGGCTTCAGTGAGGGTCAACAGATTGAGCTTGTAGAGCTGCCCCATGCGCAGAGGTACAAGGCAGGGCTGCCCGCTTTCCCCTCTCCTATTCACTCTCTATTTGGAGCCCTTAGCGCAGAGGGTGCAAGACCATCCCCTAATTAGCGGGATTCCCTTAGGAGGGGAAGAACATCCCATCAGCCTCTACACAGAGGATGTTTTAGTTATGCTAAGCAACCCAGTTAGGAGCTTGCCTCCCTTTTCTAACCGAACTAATAGAGTTCGGACAGGTATCTGGAGTTCGCACGAGCCTCCACAAGTCGCAGGCCCTCAACCTCACCATCCCCCCTCAAGGAGCTGGAGACGTAAGCGAGAGCACATGCGATCTGTTGGGAACCCAACTCTATTCCCTACTTAGGAATCCATCTATGCCTGACACTAGAGAAGACAAACGTTCTAAATTACGGAGCATTGACGGGTCGAATTCTAACTGAACTTGACACTACCCACTCTCTTTACTGGGCCGGGCTGCGGCCATAAAAATGACTACCCTGCCCAGGGTCCTCTATTTATTTCAGGCCCTACCATTGCCCCCCCGGCGGGTATGATCACAACCCATCAGACAGCCTTGAGCCACTTCATATGGGCTGGTAAACGACCCAGAATGAGCAAGGAGCGGAGCTGGCGTCCCCCAGGGTAGGGAGGCCTAGGGGTGCCTTGCCTTCTTAGGTACTACCAGGCCGCCCAGCTTTGCTACTTAGTGGAATATACAAGGCAGAGTCAGAGAAGCACTGGCTGTTTATGGACAGAGCCCTGGCCGGAACATCGGTGGTGAGGGTCCCGTTCCTGCCACAAGCCCATTGTGCTCCTAACTTATACATCTCACCAATAACTTGTTCTTTACTACAGGTGGGGGACGGATGCATGCGTAGGGGAAAGCTGACTTCTCTGTCGTCCCCCTTGACTCCAATTGCTGTCATCCCGGACTTTACGCCAGTATTGGGAGCACCATTCCAGGTATGGCAGGAGGCGACCTGCAGGTCTATAGGACACTTTTTAGATCAGGATGGGCTGGTCCCATTTGACAACCTAAGAACAGGTTATGCTATCCCCAAATCGGAGGGCTTTCAATACCTCCAAATTAGACACTGGGTAGCACACCCGTTGATTCGCCAGGGAGCGGGGAGGTTGCTGACACCGCACGAGAAATGGCTTCAGGGCAAACACACAGACAGACCTCTCAGTTTGAAGTTATATGTTTTATTTCAGGCCGCCCTGACCAACGACGAATACCCCTCCCAGAAGCGCTGGGAATCTTAACTGGGATGTTCACTTTCCTGTAGGGAATGGCGCAACATATACCACAGGCCAGATACAGCACCTATAACATAGCTAGTACTGAAACAGCTGTCAAACTTACTTCTTATCGGTACTTAACCCCGGTGCGACTTCATAGGGTTAACCCGGCCCGCAGCGATGCATTCGGGCGCCAATGTGGGGCAGAAGGCACACTCACTCACCAACACTGGGAGTGCCTGGGTTTCACAGCGTTCTGGGCCTCAGTATTGGATGACATAGACACTCACCTCTCTACTCTGCTACCTAGATTCCCATCATACATACTGCTAGGCCGCCCCAACCCCCTCACCTATCCTCTTTCATCTCGTAGAGTGTGCCAGAGTAGCATAGCCCTGGGGGCCGCCCATAAGACTATCCTGGCCCTATGGGGCACTCCCACTTCTCCGACCCACGTGGCTTGGCTGAGACGCCTATGAGACATATTGAGGATGGAGAAACTCACCCTGACATTAACGTCACTAGGGGAGACATTTAGAACCATCTAGCGACCCCTCCTTGAGTTACTAACTATGTAAATCAGAGAGCTGACCTGCCCTGTTATCTGTGGATACTCTGTCTGGCCGACTTAGAGACAACTTAGATCACAGAAACACACATGTACATCCTTCTATTACCCTGACATCATAGCTTTGCTGCAAGTGGTACTGGGGAGGGGTGGTAATAGGGTGGGATGGGAGGGGGTAGTTTTGTTCCTTTTGTTCTCTCTTTCCCTCTTTCATTTCTCCTTAAAGGGATTTAAAAGTTGAATTATTACTCTGTGATTCGGAGAGACCTTTTTTCTCAAAGTGTATAGTTATCTTTACATGCCAATGCAACAATGAAACCGATTTAAACCATAAAATGAGAGATAAATTTGAGTCCCAAGCTTGATATTGGACACTGTTGATGGGAGTTCTTGCGGTAGGAGGTAAATATGTTATGTCGGGGGCTGGAGGTCTTTATCTCGCACCCCCCCAAAGCTGTCCATTCATGTGTGCAGCACAAACGTTTGAGGGGCGGTATGGTTTACGATCCATTAAGGTAGAAATAGCAAAAAATGAAGTGAATGCAAAAAAACTGAATATTGAAGTGATTTTCAGTAAAGGGATTGGGGTGGAATGTTCCCCCTTTCTTAACTCCCTATCCTATACCTCATACAGATGTATGGATATTACTCTGCTCTCTTCAATTACGTTGGGGGGCGGGGAAAATGGATGTTCCTCCGGTGACCTCTGGTGGATGTACTGTCTATGCGATAACTTAAATGCCAATAAAGAAATATGAAAATGTTTTTTAAAACATCGACCATAAGAATGGTATGGTGTGGGAAACACTTCAAAATCCGTACAGCATAATCAATGGCATATATTTTGCTTTGATGATATTAAATAAAGACTTCCCTCAAGGACCTGTTAGGTTGATTGCCAGTTTCAGAAGCGCAAATGATATGTGCTTGCATTAGTGGCTATTTCCTCTTTTTGACTGGGTAGGGTGAATTGACTATTAAACCATAGGCCCACATATTTATTGGATTCTGCTAGCTTGATATTCTATATTCCAACTACTCTTTCTAATCTCCCTGCTACCAATGTGCTATATATTGGATTTTTCATAATTTAAAACTAGTTGATTGAAGATGGTTCAATATGGTCAAAAATCACAGTGCATACATCAGCAATTGGTGGGCATGCTCTTTCATTGATCAGTTCGATTGCAATGTTCGAAACACAAAGATGAAAGAGTAGTGAGGTAGGACACAGACCTGTTTTAGGCCTCTAGTCGCGTAGAACATTCTAGTTAGCAAAATGCTGTCATCAAATTTCACTAAAAACAGAACGTTCGTAGTATAGTACGCAGTCCAGAACACAATACAACACGCATAGAGGTCCGTTATATTGGGGACTATGTGTTTGCTGACTGACATCGGAAGAGTCCGAATATTGACCATGTCCATTGTGCCATGGCTATTTCTGAAACCTGTCTGATTCCAGGGGTTTAGCTCCAAGTTCTAAGATCATTCTAAAGTAAACATACATATTGTTTTGCTTCTGTATCTAACAGGGCAATCATTCTACATTTTTTAATTTTTTTATTAAAGTTTTGCATCAATAGACATATAACCAATATAATAGCAAAAAGAAAACATTACAACATTTTACCCAGTCACATTTTACCCAGTATGGCTGTCAATATAGTGATTCCATCATCCACATTGTGCCAAACGTTGTCCATCCAATGGTATTACAGACATTACAGAGGGCACTCACCACAGATTACATTTCAAATAGTTAGTCATGGCACTTTACAGGACCTTACAACCAATCTGGCAGATGATTCTAATTGCATAGTCCAGGTCGAGCTGTGCTTACTCAAGTATATCTACCCTACGTCGCCGTCAGCAATGCTGAGCCAACTGGTGAACGGGGACTAGATATCTTTGGGGCGGGAACCAGCCGGTAGGAGGTCCCAGTAGCATGACAGTTGATCCGTACAATAGGTGATATCTTTCACCCAGGCCTTTATAGTTGGGGGTGATAGGGTTCTCAAGTGCATGGCCACCTGTCTTTTGGCCAGAAGTAGCATTAATGCAGTGTTTTTCACGGATGCCTGGGTATTGTGTATGTATCTCAACAGTGCCACCAGAGGAGTCCTCTGCAAGGTTTGCTCAGTTATTTTCTCTATGTGTGTTAAGTATCTCCACCCAGAAAGTGGCTATGGGTCGGCACTCCAAAGCCAAATGTAGGAAAGTTGCTGGGGGGAGCCCGCATCGCCAGAAACTTGTGTCAGGTCGTAATCCCATGCAGTGTAATATTGTCGGGTGCCGTAGATGTGGTGTAAATATTTAAAATGAATTAGCCTAAGGCGGTAGTTGGGAGAAAGTTGCTCTAATTGACTGAACAGAAGGCCTATTGTTTATCTGTAATTTCTTCTCCAATGCCTACCTCCCAGGCGGTGCGTGATTGGGGGACGAGGATCGGGGAGTCTCTTTGTGTAATGGTATATAAACAAGTCACTAGCTTGTGGGCTGAAGGTACTGTGATTATGTGTTCCAGCGCCGGCAGCGGCGACGGGGTGGGAAATGTACTGTATCTTGCCCAGCACGCAGCTCGTAAATGGTAATAATACAGTAGTTCATTTAGTGCGGAGTGTTGTGGTGAGCTACACATTTGTTGGAGTCTAAGGAACTTCCCGTCAAGGTACAAGTCGCTTCGACGACGATTTTGTTTATCTGTGCTCGAGCCTTTGCAGCACTTTCCAACAGCGGGGGGGGATTCGTTGGCTATTTGCTATTGGCATTGATGGTGCGTATAATACGCTTAGTTTTGCCCACTTACAGAGACCTCTCCAGGCCCAACGCAGGGTTTCTGTGGTGTCGATTTCGTGTCAAGGGCGTTTGTAGTTTTGGTATAGTGCCGTGGTCAGGGGTAGGGGGCCAACTGGTCTATCTCAATGGCCACGTGTGGTTGAAATGGCGGTGGATGTTGCCAGAAGTGTAAAAATTGGGCCGGGGCCCTGTATGAATATAATTCAAAATCTGGAGCAATCATTCTACAATTAGTTGGCGAGGTACGTGAGCCTTTTTTTGCAAAGGACAAAGACCACTGGTTCTTGTATAAGGATGTTCTTGGACATGCTTTTGTAATCCATACATTAAGGCATTAGGTTGCAGCCCGTCTGGTTGTGAGAACTAAGAAGGGAGACATTCAAGAGTTTTGGTAAATCCAGTGGGTTTTATTAGCATAACAATGAAAGGCAGTCCAAAAAAGCAAACAGGATTTTGGTCTATAAACCAATGGTGGCACTATCCAGCCCCATTTGCTGTGCTGCAGGTCTGTGGACAGGTATATATTGAAAAGAAGAGGTGCAATTTAGGAGCCTTGGGGAACACCTACCTATTGTGAGAATGGCGATGATGAGAATGAAGGTAATGATACAATATGTGCTCTCTCATTCATCTAGCTTTTAAGTAACAATAAATGGGCCACGGTATCAAAAGCAGCTGACAGGTCAAGTAGGAGTAGTGCTGCAACTACCTTTGAGCTCCATGTTACTGATATCATTAGAGATCGCAATTAGTTCTGATTCAGAGCTGATTTCCCTATGGAATCCTGTTCATGATCTCTGAGGGGATTGTTTTTCTCTACAAAGTCTGAAACCTGGATAAATGCTGTCTGGTCGGTTCGATATAGGTATGTAGTCTGACAGATTCTCCAGTCTGTGCTTTTCAAACTTCCAATTTTTCTAGTTGATCGTGATTTGTTGATAAGTGTTCCGACTGTATAGCTGCAGAGGTAGTTTCAAGGACATTTTTTACTATATTAGCCGGGGGAAGGGGCAACAGGCAAGTTGGCAATACTGACACACATATTCACCTTCTTTGTTTATTTCATGGATAGGTGATTAACCCCTTAAGTGCAGGGGATCTGATGTTCATGTAACTATTCCACACTACCTTTCAAGTGTGGAGGGTGCGAATGTCACGCCCTGAGCACTACAGGGGGAAATCCTTCTGGTGCTATCACCAAAGGGATTTCGGGCAGATGTAGGTAAATCTCATTTACCGGTTCATAAATACCGAATTTTACCGATTCGCTATTTATGAATCTGTAAATGAGATGTAGGTAAAAATTCGGTATTTTTTACCGAATCGGTAAGATTCGGTATTTACCGATTCGATAAATACCGAATCGGTATTTGCTATTGAATCCTATGGGCCTTGAAGCCCATAGGATTCAATAGCAAATACTGATTCAATATTTACCGAATCGGTAAAAATACCGAATTGCTAAGGGGGACAGGGTGTCACTTTGACACCCTGTTGCACCCCTGTAACTGGCTTTTGCGCCATTTGGCACATATACATGCCCTTAGGGCATGTCTGTGTGCCACATGGCACAGGTGTACATGCACAGATGAGTGTGAACAACAAGGACCCCCTGTTCCAAAACTAGATAGTTCATACAGGGAAAAGAGCAATACGTGAAGAAATAACACATTCGATAATAAAACTAGGGAGTAAACCAGTATGTAAAGCACACAATTCAAATGGAAATTAAACAAATTAGATTTATTAAAAAAAGGGTACACTTTCAATTATTTTCTTAAAAACGACATAGTCAATACAGTGTAATTAAAATATGCACAAAAGCTTCTCCAAAATTAATGGATCAACAAATACGCAAACATTTGAACATACAAAATACATAAAAAGTTCGGTGGCAAACAATAGAAATTATCGACGCGCGTTTCGGCGTTATCAGAACGCCTTCATCAGGAGCCACATTCAATCTGGAGGACACAAGATGGGTGTTCTCTGTTAGTTTCTGGAATTAGTTCAACGTCTGTTTCAGTTTTAGAAATATGAGTCACCTGGTTATAGGATGTATTAAATCTAAGATCAGAGGGTTGCAAGTTGCACATTCGACTTTCAAACTGTCAGGAAGGTACTGGTCTTTCTCTATCAGCGTGTTACAAATAGTCAATATGCACGTGTATTCTAACTCCGAAAAGGGACTAATTCGGTCCGTGTTTTCAGAAATACTGCCAGTTAGATTTTTGTCTCTTCGAGATATTTACGGCGTCTAACAGCTAATGAAGCACGCGTTTATCTTCCGAAGGACAGTAAACATAGGTCCGTGTCTCCGAACCATGTGCGCCGTGCAGGTGAACACACTCGGCGTCCTATAGCCGTTGCAATTCAACGGGTGACCAACTTGATGTGCGGTCTCCCGAAAAAGATAGAGTTCGGTCCGTTGCTTCAACCTGTGGGACCTGCGCACGAGGTGTCGATCAGCGTCCCGCAGCCGTTGGAATAGGAAGGTTCTGGTGCTATCACCAAAGGGATTTCGGGCAGATGTAGGTAAATCTCATTTACCGGTTCATAAATACCGAATTTTACCGATTCGCTATTTATGAATCTGTAAATGAGATGTAGGTAAAAATTCGGTATTTTTTACCGAATCGGTAAGATTCGGTATTTACCGATTCGATAAATACCGAATCGGTATTTGCTATTGAATCCTATGGGCCTTGAAGCCCATAGGATTCAATAGCAAATACTGATTCAATATTTACCGAATCGGTAAAAATACCGAATTGCTAAGGGGGACAGGGTGTCACTTTGACACCCTGTTGCACCCCTGTAACTGGCTTTTGCGCCATTTGGCACATATACATGCCCTTAGGGCATGTCTGTGTGCCACATGGCACAGGTGTACATGCACAGATGTGCATGTACAAAAGAATTCGTAATTTACCATGCAATTGTATTGCATGGTAAATACCGAATTCTAAAGGCCCTGTAGCACTGTTAGAAGTGCTACCTACATCACAAAATACATTTTCGGTATTTTTACCGAATGGTAAATTTACCGATTCTGTAATTTTACCGATTCTGTAAAATTACCGATTTGGTAAAATTACCGAAAAATTACGTTTTTTTGGCCCCTACATCTCCATAGCCCTTTACTGGTCGGAAACGGCCGAAAATCGGTATTTTCGGCCGTTTCCGACTGGTAAAGGGCTACGTACATCTGGCCCTTAGTTTTTTATCCTCCAACTCAAGCTGCAAGGAAAGAGCATGCCTAACAGTACAAGTGCAGAGCATCATGTGTCCTGAGGTCTTAAGTTTGTTTGAATTGAAAGCATCAAGAGCCTTAGCCTCCGACTGATTTCACTGTTATTCATGCTCAGGAGCATATCAAAACCCCACCAAGCACCGACCACAATTGGAGAGGTACTGTTGTAAAGGGGAGGATGTCCTGTTTCCAATGTGACTTCTTCCTAGTGTATCCCAGCTTGGGGATCGCCACAGGAAGACCACCACAGAGCAGAGATCCACCCACTCGACCACCATGGATTTGAAAGGTGGATATAGCAGCCCTCCAGATATCAGGTTTTAATCCCAATCTGCCCCTGCAAGGGTACAATGCCCACTAGCCACCAAGGTTTGGTAATATGATAAAGGAGAATGGAGGTGAAGGCAGGCCCGTCATGACACTGTTCAATATCACCTATGTCTCGTACTCAAACAGACATTCTGCTGCCTCCAGTGTTGAAGTGGATCAGGAGGCAGAAAGACCACTAGACACCAGGGATATATGTATTTTTTTAGACAACAGAGTGGGGTGCGGCCTGCTACCGGGCCGCATTCCCCACTCAAATAAACTTTCTGCCCTTAGGGGAAGATTGAGGAGTTAACCCTAATCAGCAATGCCCACGGGGAGGGAGGGAAAGGGTGGCAGAAAACCCACTAAATAAGAGGGAAAGATGTTTCCCTCACACCCTCAGGAGCAGATTGATAGTTCCCATTAGGGGTTAGGCGGGTTGGGATGACAGAAAGTGCACTTGACACCAGAGGTGATATTACAGAAAGTACCTTCCAGGAAGGGGAGGGAAGAGGCAAAACAGGCATTAGCAACAGCTCCTTGTCCCCCCAGCACCACCCCCCCCCGGTATTAACCATTGTAGAAGGGGTTGAATATACTTGTGAACATGGATGATACCGAGAAACACCTTGCACTGGAGCAATCACTATAGGGCATTCCCTCATTTGCCTGAGGAAAAGGCTCCATGAGAACTAAGGAACACTATGATTTGCGCCATATTACTATTGTGGGAGCAGAAGCAAAAACATCTTGGGTGATGCAGTGGCAGTGCACCACATAGGTGTCTCATTGTCAATACACCCTCAAGGGCTGCCTTGCCAGGGGGTATATGGTCCCAGCATCCACCCAAGAGCAACCTCCTCTTCACAGAGAGGTCAGTCTGCATACAATGTAAGAAAGAGCTGCAGTTTCAACCTGAAGCCACGTATTTCCCTAGTGTCACCACCTCAGAGCTGTAGCACACTGTCAGAGTTCGCATATGTGCTGAGAACAGTTTTGTGGGTTTTTTGGCATTGGGCACATTGTCCTATTCTGTGTCACACAAATCTAATTACGGTTGCACAATGGAGCAAGCAGGGACACTGCGCCCAATGTATAATTCAGTCTCAGTTATTTTCTTGTAAAATAAATGGGGGAGGGGAATGGTCCGTTTTGGCATCGAGCCACATCCCCCATCCCAGGACCCCAAACAATATCCACCACCCCAAATACTGCAGCCATAACTATGACAACTAAGAGGAAACTTGAATTCTTTTGGGTGTTTTTTTAAATATGAGCCTGAAGGGAGGGTATAACCTCCTCCATTCGGCCTCCATGTGACAAAAAGACTTTCTGGTGCCTGGGGTTAGGATCTGAGGCTATGATTGGTTGATACCCCACATCGTTCCTTTATTAACTCCAATCCATGGTGTCTAGTGGGCTTTTAAACCCCTAGGACAGGAAGAGAGGAGTTCTCTACTGCTGGGGTGGATGCTACAACTGGCGACGAGTAAGGGATACATGCCCTGAAGAAACAAGACTGCTCTCCCTAAGAGTTTGCTGAAGTATAGCAAACTGCTCGTGTGTGCCACGTGCGCCCCAAGAAGCAGGCTACAGTTGGCATATGTAGAGTCAAAGCATTACTCTAGCTAGTACAAGACCCTCAAAACGGGGAAGGCCCTACAAAGGAGCACTGTCAGAAAGTCTGCCAGAAGCCTACTTGTAAGGTCGAAAAAAGAGATACTGCTCCACAGTTCAACGCAGAGCTGTCGCCTATACAAAGCAGAGACGCTAAATGCAGCAACAACCAGGTACGAAGAATTGCTGAAGGCAGCGGCAGCCAGGTGCAAAAAAGGGCTAAATGTTGAGACGACTAGTCACAAAAAACACTGAAGTCAGTGACAACCATGTACAGAGAGTACAAAAGTACTTACCAGCACAAGCGAGGGAAGTGCCACACAACCTCAAATCGGGTGTGACGACCAAGCCCGAGTGAGCCGCTGATGCGTGCAAAGTAGCAGGTTGCATCCAATACATCGAAAGGCCTTCGGAATCGGCAGCGTCAAATACAGTGCAGCAGCATTCCTGAAACCACCATCGTTATTCGACACTGCCAAATAGCAGAATATTGTCGCCAGATGGAAGGCATGGATCGAAACATTTGACGACTTCATAGATGCTCTAGAAGAAGTAGATGACAAAAAGATCCTCAAGTACTTTAAGAGCCTTGCAGGTTATGGAGTGAAAGAAGTGATATAGAAAATATCACAAGCTGATGATATATCGTACCATCAGATCAAGGAAACGTTGGAAACCTAGTTTAATCCAATGCCAAATGTCGACTATGAAAGTTACATTTTCAACCAGGCAAGACTGCAAGCTGCTGAAACGATGGATGAGTTTGTTGAAATACTTGATGCCCTCATCAAGCATGGCAAGTTCAGTGAGTTTAATGACGAACAAGTCATGCGCCTCAGTCATGAATGGTTGTCTCTCTTATTTGTTCAGACGATGTATGCAGAGAGAAACACTAGGTCTAGAAAAGGTACTCATGGCTGCAAGAGTTGAGGAACGTGCAGATCGGCAGGCTACAACCCAGAATGAATCAGTATTGATCTTGAAAAATAAGCTGAAACACAAAGCGAAGGCTCAGAAGATGATGTCTCTGATGAAAAAGAAATTGTGTTTCCGATGTGGATTCTCGATTCCACACTAATGTAAATGTCCAGCCATTGGACAGATATGTAAAGGCTGTGAGACAGAAAACCAATTCATAACAGTCTGCAAATAGAAAGAGAAACTAAGTGTGTCAAGACAAGAGAAAATGGGTGCCAGAAAGTTCAAGAAGCACTCTATCTACGCCCACATGGCCAAATGGCAAAATCAATTGAGGCAAGTAGATACCGTACAAAGTCGATCGTCATCAAATTCATCATCTAAAGGCTCTTCAGCATCATCATCAAGTGCAGAGAAGAAGATGGATGAGCAATGGTTACGTCAACTGCAGAAAGGCATGCTCATGTAAGATTAGCTGCTTGTAGAGAACACAAGCCAAAGACTGATTGCCACGTGAAGCAACCAACTCATTTGGACGATGCCCCAAGATCACACTAAAGGTGAATGGCTGCCCTGCAACTTTCTTTATGGACAGTGGTAGATCGATCAATATCATGCCGACAGAAAAATACAACAAACTGTCTCCGATACCACGTCTAATGCCATCGAAAACAATGGTGTACACATGGGCTGCCCTACACCATTGCAAAGTCAAGTGTAATTTTGGGCGACCACGAGGCATAAGAAAATGTTAGTACAAACAGCAATTCATGCCCTCCAAGGTACTTCGTTGAGTGCATATCCACAGTTTCAGCACCGCAGTTGACATGGAACTAATATCCATCAACTACAACCTCATGCACATTCTGAAATAGAAAGTCAATTCCCTTCATTGTGTCAAGACAATGAAGGTGCAACTTCACATTAATGAGGACATTCGTCCTGGTGCTCAGTGAGACCGTTGGATTGCTTTTCATTTACAAGAGGCCTTTGAGAAAGTACTAGAAACATTATTAAAGTATGACATCAGCGAGTGCTCTAGTGGTTCGAAGCCATGGGTTTAGCCCATAGTGGTTGTGCCAAAAAAGTACAGTGGAGGTGCGGTGCACTTTTGTGTTGATATGCGCCATGCCAACAAAGCAATCAAGAGAGGAATTCATCCATATCCACACATAGCGGACATTATTACACAGCTGAATAGTGCCAACGTCTTCTCCCGTCTTGATTTGAACAAAGGATACCATCAGCTCGAGCTGGAAGAGAACTGTGGGTACATTATAACTTTTTCAACTCATGTTGGTTTGTTTAGATACAAAAAACTTAGCTTTGGTATGTTGTCAGATGCAGAAATCTATCAGGATATAATTTGCTGAATAATTCAACCGGTCACACATGCTTTTAACTACAGTGATGATATACTAGTGTTTGGGAGCACACGAAAGGAGCATGACAAATCTCTTACACAAGTATGCCGTCTGCCCGCTGATGCAGGTCTCACTTTAAATGTAGAGAAGTGTGAGTTTCACAAGACCAAACCCAAATTCTTTGGGCATATTTTCTCTGAAGAGGGATTGACTCCTGACCCTGAAAAGGTACAAGAATTGTCATCCACCTGTCTCCCGCAAGATGTAACCATGCTGCGATCCTTCTCAGGCATGGCCAGCCATTACTCCAGATACATTTGTTTGTGACTTTGCCACAGAGAGTGACCTGTTAAGAGACTTCGCAAAGAAGACAATTCCCTTCCAGTGGTCCCCTCATGTGACCAAAGTTTCAAGAAAATCAAACATCCAATTGAAAATGTAACTGAAATGGCTTACTTTGATCCAAAGTTACATACTGAGATTGTAGTATATGGCAGCCCGGTGGAGTTGGGCACAATCCTTGCTCAACACAAAAGAATCCAAATGCTCAGGGACACATGTGGAAAGCATTTCACCCTTGTCGCTGACCACCAGTCGTTGCTCACCATTTTCGGTAATCCGAAAGCCAAGATGCCCCCTCACATAGAGAGGTGGGGGTCCAGACTGCAAGAGTATGATTGCCCTATTGTGCGTAAGCCAGGGAAGGCTCAAAAGTCGAAAGCGGCTAAGAAACATCTAAAGTGGCTAAGGCATTCATCAATTTCATAGTAAAATATAGGACTCCTGCAGCTCTCACCATTGAGCAGATCATTTTTGCTACCAACACAGATCACACTCAAGGATATCATCTGACCACAATCATAGAGAAAACATACTCGACCTCTCACAGATGACGTTGAATATCAAAAATTAAAAAATGTGCGTGGAAGAACTTTCTGTCACTCAAGAAGGCATTATACTAAGAGGTTAAAAAATGATCATACCTGGGAGCTTGAGGCAACAAGTCATTGAACTAGCGAGGGCGTGGCTTGGCCATCAACAGAAATGGACACGTAAGCACGAAGCTCCGTGCCCACCTCCAGTTTTATCCTGCACACCTTTGTCCTGCTGTCCCTAGGGAGTCGGGCATAACTATCTCCCGCTGCGTGGACCCTGCTGAGCCGCCCGGCGTGGCGAGCGCCGACCTGCAGCTGCAGAACGCTACACTTCCGAGGAGTTTGTTAGTCCGCCTCTGGCCCTCTTTTTGCGGCCCACAAAGCCGGGCTCATCCCCGGCCTCGAGTGCGGAGTTATCCGAGCCGGAGTGCGTGTAAGCCGGCCACCACCCACGGCGAGAGCCGGTGTACCGGCGGACTACTTGAACCGAAGATACCAGTGGTCTGAGAGGTCGCGGGGTGACCAGAGATTCCGGCGGTGCCCTGCAGTGGCCTCGATGGGCTGAGGAGGCGCTACACCCCCGTGACGCCCGGGCCTCGAGGTGAGGCTGGCAGTGTGGCCTGCTAGGCCCCGGCGGTTGCGGATACATCCAGCGGCCCATCCGCCTGTGTGCCCTGAGCGAGCAGGGTAGTGGAGAAGACCGGCTGCGCCGTGGAGGACCCCGCTGCTGCCTTTGGGAGGCAGCACTGCACACTTCCAAACCTGGAGCAGTTGGCCTAGGCCCTGACCGGGAAATCGCAGGGCCTATCTGGCGGAGCTGAATGGCTGCCCCATTTGGACGCGGTCCTGCCTGCTGACCCGAGGTGCCGGCGGGCACTGGGTGCCGGAACCACACGTTTTGTCCCACTACCCCAGTGCTGCTTCCTGCGGCTCCGGTTGCGGAGTTGGGCAATCAGTCGGCGGCCCTCGACGGACCGGGTACCGGCAGCCGGGGACCCGGGGACACTATCAACGGGAGGGGATCTCTGGACCGTGCGACAGGGCAGACATTGGTGCTATGAGTGCTGGGACCCCGAGGGGATAGCGCGGGCCCACCTGCACAGCTGGAGGATTGCCTGTAGCTCGCCATCACATCCGAATTGTGGCACAGATGATTGACTGAGATTGGCACTGTCGCCAGCACGGCTGCACGGCTTGGTCACCCCTGATACTGCTTCTGGGGCTTTTCGGGTCCTCTGGACCCTGGAGTGATCCTGAGTTTTCCTGAGACGCCCGACGAGCAGGGCTAAATCTGGACACCTTGGAGCCCTGAAGGTCATCCTGCGTGGCAGCGGGGAACCTGCTGATGGGAGAGGCCCTACCACCTCCGTGATCAGAGGTACGAGCTGCTGCTATTGAGGGGTGCTCCTGGCGAACCTATCTAGGGGGGACCTTCGTAGACACAGTGGCAGTACAGTGAATGAACGCCGTCGCGCGATGGGGAAACTGCGCCCGAAACCGGGCGCGATGCCCCCTGACCCTGTGGCGGATCTACCCGGAGCCAGGGACCTAGACCTGTCCGGAGACCCCACAGCGGGACTACAGCAGTGCCAGATGGAGCAGATTCTGAAGGCCATCGCTGACACGATGGAGGCCCTACACCACGACATCGCTCAGGTGTCCATGGGCCTGGGACTCTTGCGGGCAGACCACTGGAAGTTGTGCCACGCAGGCCGAAGCTACGCTGGATTCGCTGGCACCAGCTCAAAAGGCGACAGATGCCACCCTGGGGGACCTGCAGAGGAGGGTTCAGCTCCTGGAAAAAAGGGCTGAGGTTGCAGAAGGCCGCAACCAGCGTAACAACATACGCGTGGTGGGTTTGCCAGAAAAAGTTGAGGGGATTGACATGGTGAACTACCTGGAGACCTAGCTGCGTGAGGTGGTTGCTCCTGAGGGGCTGACTCAATTTTATACGCTAGAGCGGGCTCACCGGGTCCCGGCCCTTCCCCCAGCGCCTGGGCGACCTCCTCAACTAGTTGTAGCGCACCTTCTACACTACAAGGATAGAGACCTGATCCTGCAGAGAGCGAAAGCAATGGGACCCCACCAAGTGGACAATGCACGCGTTTCCATCTACCCCGACTATTCTTTCGAGGTTCAGCGCCACCGCTTCTCATTTTTAGCGGTAAAGAACGCTCTTCGAGAGGAGGGAATCCGATACTCTCACTTGTTTCCGGCCCGCCTACGAATAATGTTAGATGGCAAATCCTCCTTCTATAATACTCCTGAGGAAATGTGGAACTGGTTGGAATCTTACAAGGTCGGGACGTATGCTCGCATGGCAAATGGGGAACCGAAGAACACTGCACCTAAACCTAGGCGGAGCCGACGGAACAGGAGACAACCAGCGCGGATGCCCTCTCAGTCACAGACTGAACTGGAACACAAGGAGGCCCTCAGGGCAGTTTCCACTATCTCCAGGGCGGTGACCTCTAATTCTGCAGTGGATTCCGGGTCTCGAAGGGGGTCAGATGATGCGACATCTGAGGGCTCGGGGGGCGGTGACAAAAATCTACCCCATGTCACACCGCGGACAGCGGATGCCTTTTGGACGAGTGACCCCTGTACCCCTCCCATTGTGGTATAGTACGAGAGTGTGATTAAAGGTCTGGGACGGGGGAGGAAGGTGTGGTTTATGAGGTTGGAGGTTTGATGTGATGATGGCAACAATTGCTTGGAAAGTCTTTATGCTGGCTGCCTGGGGCTATGGGACAGCAGAGGAGTTGTTTGGGAGGTTTTGTTACCTGATCATGAGAGATTTGTTGCCCACAATGTTGTGGTGCCAAGCCCCCTCGCTCTCACACAAGCAGTGAGACTCTGGTGGCTACCAGAGACTTTCTTTAATTGGGGATTTTGACTTTGGATGGGTTCCTGCGGTTTAGTGCCCGTTCTGGGGGTCGGTGGGAAGGGGGTTTGTTGGGCTGTTGTGGGGATTCGTGGGACTGTCAGTGCGCCCGGGGATTTAAAGAGGAAACGATTCACATGTATAATTCTGAATGGGGACCCTACCTGAACTGAAATGTATCACCTGGAATGTGAGGGGATTAAATTCCATGATGAAGCGCCACAGAGTACATGCCTATCTTGTGCACAGGGGGATCCAGGTGGATTTTGTGCAGGAAACACATCTTGATCAGACTGAGGGGCGGGCCTTACAGCGCAGATGGCGGGGTCAATTGTTTTATACTACCTTTTCTGCCTTTGCACGGGGGGTTCTGATATGGGTGAGAGCGGGAGTTCCCTTCCAACCCCTGACTACAATGGTGGATCCCGAGGGGAGGTTTGTGGCAGTGCAGGGCCGGTTAGCTGGGAGGGACTTGACACGAAGTAGTGTTTACGCCCCGAATATAGAGCAGACTGCCTTCTTTGCACGCTTATCTGGTAAATTGGCAACAGTCTTGGCTGGCACGATCCTACTTGGGGGGGACTTTAACTCAGTTGTTGATATAGAGCTGGATAGATCACACCCACCACTAGCTCAGTCCGCAGTACACAAAATAGCAAAGGGGAGACGAGATTGGCAAGACATTTGGGGCCTGGTTGACACATGGCGAACGCACCATCCTTCTGAGAGAGACTATTCATTCTATTCTACTCCACATGACCTACATGACCTACATGTCCGGCTAGACAGTGTTTTATGCTCACCAGATGTTCAGGGTTTGGTCCGCCATAGTGAGTACCTGGCGAGAACGATCTCTGATCATAATCACTGTTTGGTGGTGGTCCAATGGACTAGGCAGCGGCAGGCGATTCCCACCTGGCATTTGAACCCGCTGGCGTTGGAGGACTCGGTTTTTAAATCAGGAGTGCAGGAAGGTATGGAGCGTTACTTTGCCGACAATGAGGGGATGGCATCGAGCAGGGCACTTGAATGGGATGCCTACAAGGCGGTTATCCGGGGGGTTTGTATCTCCTCCACAGCGGGGACTCGCAGGACTCTGTTGCAGGATCTTGCAAAGAGCGAGGATCGGTTACGTCAGGCAGAGCGGGCCAGCCACGCAGATTCAGTGTCTCACGACGCGGTTTCGGCTGCACGCGAAGAGGTCGCAGCACAAATGGAGAGACTCCGCTGTTTTGACCATAAGGAGTACCTCACCCGGGCTCATGCTGAGCGAGATAAGGTGGGCTCCCTGTTTGCCTGGTTGGCTAATCCTGCCGCCCGCGGCACTCCGATTCTGTCCCTGTCTACTGTGGAGGGCCATTTGGTATATTCCCAGAAAGAAATTAATGACCAATTCTTTGCTTACTATAAATACCTTTATAGGAGCGCGATGCCAGACATACCTGGAGACCTTGATGATTTCCTAACAGCTGCCCAAGTACAGCGCCTAGATCCGGAACTAGCAGTTAGCTTAGGAGGAGAGATAACGGAGGGTGAGATTCGCACAGCGATCAAACATATGGCTCGCCGTAAAACCCCTGGTGCGGACGGTTTACAGATCGAGTTTTACGCAGCATATGTAGACATACTGGCCCCGCGATTGCAAGCTATTTACAGGGAAGCTTGGGACACCGGGGTATTGCCTGCGACTTCCCGGGAGGCACTTATAATCCGGTTATTAAAGCGTGGGGGGGAGGCCAGCTCTCGATCGGCTTATCGACCATTATCCATGCTTACAGTTGATTATAAAATCTTGAGCAAGATCCTAGCGACACGACTCCTAATGCACATGAGGGCCCTGATTCATCCGGATCAGGCTGGCTTCATTCTCCAGGGCACCACGACGACATGTATAAGTCGGCTCCTACGGATCATGGGGGAAGATTTCGAAGGGGTCCCAGAGGCTGCGGTGCTTTCAATCGACATTGAAAAGACCTTCGACAGTGTTGAATGGCCCTACATGTTCCGAGTTTTGAAGGCATTTGGATTGGTTGACCGGTTTGCGAAATGGACTGCATTGCTCTATAATGCAGCTAAGGCTAGAGTGAAGACGGGAGCCACGATATCGGCCGCGAATTGGGTGGGCCGTGGGACACGGCAAGGATGTTCACTATCCCCCCTCTTGTTTGCGCTGGCCATCAAACCCTTAGCGTCCCATGCTCGATTAGGACAGGCGTACGAGGGTTTGACGCTGAGGAGTGAGACCCAATATATATCTCTGTACGCAGACGACCTGCTGTTTTCTTGGCAGATATAAACGACTCGCTACGTGGACCCAAACTCCTACTTCACAGTTTTTGCCAACTCTCGGGACTGAAGGTCAACTGGGGAAAGACCTGCCTTTTCCCGATGACCCCTAGAGAGCATGCGCCCCAGATCACTGGGAACCTTCGTTGGGAGCATCACTGTCTCCCGTATTTGGCACTCATATTTATCACTCTCAACTAGACTTGCTGGAGGGCAATGTGAATAGGGCGATCAGGAACCTACAGAGTAACATGGGGTTTTGGCGTACCCTGCCTCTATCGGTGGCGGGGAGAGTGGCCATGCTGAAAATGGTGGCGTTTCCTCGCCTCTTGTATTTTTTTCGCACATTGCCGGTGTGGATCTGTGAGGATGTGCAATCACAGGACGATGCTTCGGGACAATTTCCACCCTTTCTATCCCTGTCTCCCATTCTGTATTCACAGACCGGGCAAGGAGAAGACTGGCCCTTTAAGGAGTTTGATGGGGCATACCAGGTGACAGAGTCACGTGGTCCAGAAGGCAGCTACATCAAGGAAGACGCGAGAGAGTTACGGCGTTCACTGGGACCACACCACATCGCGAGCCAGGAGGAGACGCCAGTGATGACATTCCTTGTACCGCCGTGAGAGAGCAGAGGGACGGATCCCAAGGACCTGAAGGGTGCGACGTCGACGGAGGAAGCCTACGACGCCGGAGGAGCGAGGACCGGAACAGACGGGCAGCCAGACCCTACCTGGCAAAGCGAGCACGCCAGCCACGGCCACAGGGGGTCATGGCTGCACAAGGTACGAAGTCGCTTGCAGTTTTCTTGGGGTCGCGGAGCGGAGGAGGGAAAAGGAGGGGGTGAAGGGGGCGGAACCCAGTAGTTTGTGGTTATAACGGCGCGCAGAGGGTCGTTTTTGAGATAAGCCGCACGCACACTCGTGAAGGTTTGGTGGCAACTTACCTGGCTTCCTGCGTCGTTTCCATATCAGAACCCCTGCCTTACGGTTATTTTTGTTCTTGTTTTCTTTTTCCCTTCCCGGCATCTGCAAGCCTATCAGTCCTGTAAACCAGTCCGGAAGACCTTTTGTTTGGAAACCCAAGAAAGAAGAAGGATAACCGAGTGGGACTAAGCTACGTTCCCAGAATCCCTTGTTTGTTTTGGACTGCATAGCTACACCTCCCTGAATCCTTTGGTCTTGACTGTAAATAAACCCTAGCAAGCACAAATCACCCCAGTTGTCCTGGTCTGCTTCTCCACCGCGCTACACGTGGTGTCAGAAGTGGGATCGCGGTCGCCTCACCATGGAAAATCGCATTCAACAATTAATACGAGTCCAGGAGAAGCTAGAATGGGCGGTAGAAAAACAGATGACTTCTGCCTTGGCTGACCGGGAGCTCATCAAGGACAGTCTTGCTAATCATGCCGAACAAATGTTAAAAGTAGCAGACGACCGTAGAGAATTGACAACCCAACTACAAATACGGGCAGGAACCGGTCCGAATGTCTCCTTACAAAAATATGTCACCGGAGAAGACCCCGACGCATTCCTTCTCAACTTCGAGAGGGCAGCGAGGGCATCAGGCTGGCCCGAAGCAAAGTGGCCTTTCTTTTTGGCCCCTCTCCTTACAGGAGAAGCACAGGCTGCGTACCAAGTGGCCAATCCAAATGGTAATACCCCTTATTCAGAAATAAAAGAACTGATACTGGATCACATGTGGATGGATGCGGAGGCCTATAGGGTAAAATTCAGAAAAGAACGAGGCTCTCCCGCAGACAATCCCAAAACCCTGTATTTCAAATTAAAAGCTGTTGCTGATAAGTGGCTAAAGCCCCAAGCAAATTCTAAAGAAGACATAATGGCCATGATTTACCTCGAAAAGTTTTTGGAAGCCCTTCCCTATCCCATCCAGAGGTGGCTCAAACAACATAAACACCTCAGTCCAGAACAAGCGGTAGAGATGGCCACTACTTTCTTCCGGACCCAACCCAGAGCCTTACCTTGGGACAATAATAAACCTACAAAGCCAATGACTGTGCCAACTAAAACAGAGAAAAAACCAGTGAAACCATCTCTAGAACCCATAAAGCCTAGACCATTCCGACTGGAACCTCCTCCCTTACGCAACCCACAATGCTTCGAATGTGGAGAGTGGGGACACATTGCCAGGAATTGTCCTAGGAAAAAGCCCCAGGAGGAACCCATGGACATTGGTTGTATTTCACGTTCCATCCTGTACTCTGCAGAATCAGGACCTAGCTTTCACGTAAGTGTCAGAGTGAGGGGGGTGCCTATAAAAGCCTTACTTGATTCAGGGTGTAAACAGTCCGTAGTACTTCAGTCGATAGTAGCACCATATAAAAACAAAACCAGAGATACAGTGCCCATAAGGTGTGTTCACGGGGATGTCAAGGTATACCCCTTAATTAAACTCCCTGTCACACTTCATATAGGCCAAACCTTGGAGATAAGCGTTGGGGTTGTTCCTACCTTACCAGAACAAATGATCATAGGACAAGATAACCCTTCCTTCTTGAATCTACTGGAGGAAAAACTACATAGAGCTAGTCCCTCTAACTCTCCCCATCCCACCTTTTTAACTCAAGCCCCTTGGTTGATTGATAAAAGCGTTAGATGCGCCCAAAAAATGACCCAACACTGACATCTGCTTGGTAACAAGCCCAACAAAACCCACAGGCAGGGCCGATCTCTTACCCTTGCTTTTCAATACAGAACGAACTGCTGTACAGGGTAGGGAAACAAGGGGACTCGGCACAGCTGGTTGTACCTCAAGCCTTTTGAGAGCAGGTCCTTTTCTTCGCCCACTCGCACTTACTGGCAGGACATAGAGGGGCCCAAAAAAACATCCAAATGTTGTTACAACACTTCTATTGGCCTGGCATATTTGCCCATGTCACCCGCTTCTGCAAGGAATGTGAGGTTTGTCAACGGAAGAACCCTTACAGACCACCTGCAGTTCCTTTACAGCCTATCCCAATTGTAGGTAACCCATTTGAAAGGGTTGGAATGGACATCATTGGGCCACTCCCACGCACCAAGAGAGGCCATATATACGCACTGGTTGTGGTTGACTACGCCACGAGATATCCCGAGGCCTTCCCTTAACGGACTCCTACAACCCAAAACATATCCGAGAAGTTGTTAGAACTGTTTTCCAGAGTAGGATTCCCTCGCGAAATCTTAACAGATCAAGGGACCCCCTTCGTTTCGAAATTGATTAAACAAATTTGCAAAACTCTGGATGTCTCTCACATTAGGACGTCTGTATACTACCCCCAAACGGATGGATTATGAGAGAGATACAATGCCACACTGAAGCTAACGCTAAAAAAACTCCTGACCGTGGAAGGTAAGGAGTGGGACCTGTTGCTTCCATTGGCCCTATATGTCGTAAGGAGCCAGGTTCAGACCAGTTTAGGCTGCTCCCCGTTTCAGCTTCTGTATGGGAGAGAACCTCGGAGTCTTTTAGAGATCACCAAGGAAGTTTGGGAACAAGAGAGGAAGAGGAAACAAAATTCTTTCTGGAGTATACCAAAGGTCTTCGGTCAAGACTACACAAACTCAGAGAATTTGCAGATTCTAACCTGGAAAAGGCACAGGTGAAACAACAAATAGTGTACAACAAAGGCAAGAAGTGACAACAGCTCTCTGTTAATGATTGGGTTTTAGTCCTTTTACCATCAGCCATAGGAAAAACAAAGTCAGGATGGCAAGGGCCATACAAAATTGTAGAAAAAGTTGGTCTAACTTCTTAGAAGATAAGGGTAGCCCCTAAAAGGGTCCAACTGTATCATATAAACCTTCTAAAGAAATGGCTGGGTCCCCCTCCCCGGGACACACAGAAAATAGACCAACCACCACAGACCATGACCACCGTACAACAGTTGGTCATATACCCAGATTTGACCCCAAAGCAGAATAGAGACCTTCATGATACTTTGGCCCCTTTTGAAACCATCTTCTCTGATTTGCCCGGAAAAACCAAGATGGCAGAACATGCTATACATACAGAACCAAGGAAGATAGTAAAACAAAAACCTAATAGAATTCCAGCTGCAAGAAGGCAGGCCATTGAACAAGAAGTAGAAAACATGTTACAGTTAGGGGTAATAAAACCATCCACAAGTGAATGGTCTTCCCCTATAGTGCTCGAGCCAAAACCGGACGGGTCCGTCCGTTTTTGTATTGACTTTCGAGCTGTAAACACCATCTCAAAATGTGACGCATACCCTATACCGAGAGTTGATGAACTCATAGAGAAACTAGGGGAGGCCCAGTGCATCACTACCATTGACCTTACAAAAGGGTACTGGCAGGTGCCCCTTAAGAGGGAAGACCAGGAAAAGACGGCCTTTGTTACACCTAGTGGTCTGTACGAGTTCACGGTCTTACCGTTCGGCTTGCACGGGGCACCAGTGACGTTCCAGAGGTTAATGAATCAGGTATTGCGACACCATCAATCATATTCCTCAGCCTACCTTGATGATATTCTTATATTCAGCCCTGATTGGAAAACACATCTACAACATGTCACTCATGTGTTACCAGCACTTCAGGAAGCAGGTTTGCATATCAATGCAAAAAAATCAAGAGCAGGCTTTAGGAAAGTAAAGTACCTGGGTTACCTGCTAGGAAATGGGTTTATTGAGCCACAGTCCGAGAAAGTAAAAGCTATAGTGGAAGCCCCCTTTCCATCTACAAAAAAAAGAAGTAAGGGCTGTCTTGGGGCTTCTTGGGTACTATAGACGGTTCATACCCCAATATTCTGAACTAGCTACACCCCTAACTGACTTAGTTCAGAAAAACGTGAAAACCAAGGACCTCCAACAACCCAACCCTAGGGCAAGACAGGCTTTTACAGACCTCAAAACAGCGATAACCTCAGCACCTGTTCTCTGCTCTCCTGATTTTTCCAAACCCTTTTTGTTACATACAGACACGTCAGAACACGGGTTGGGGGCTGTTCTGTCTCAATCTTCACCTGAGGGAACAGAACATCCTGTAGTATTTATCAGTCGCAAACTGTTTCCTCGAGAACAACACTACCCTACCATAGAGAAAAAATGCCTTGCGATCAAGTGGGCAGTGGAAAAACTGAAATACGATTTGGAAGGTGCTCATTTCATGCTTTTTACTGATCATGCACCACTCCTCTGGATGAGTCGCAACAAGGGGAACAATCCCAGAGTCCTTAGGTGGTTCCTTTCCCTTCAGCCTTATTCTTACACAATACATCATCGGAAAGGTGAGGACAATGGGAATGCTGATTTTCTGTCCCGTCTTCCTTTGTTCCCCGATCGTGAACAATCTGGTGTAGGGGTGTGTGAGGATGTGCAATCACTGGACGATGCTTCGGGACAATTTCCACCCTTTCTATCCCCGTCTCCCCTTCTGTATTCACAGACCGGGCAAGGAGAAGACTGGCCCTTTAAGGAGTTCGATGGGGCATACCAGGTGACAGAGTCACGTGGTCCGGAAGGCAGCTACATCAAGGAAGACGTGAGAAAGTTATGGCGTTCACTAGGACCACACCACATCGCGAGCCAGGAGGAGATGCTGGTGAGGACCTTCCTTGTACCGCCGTGGGAGAGCAGAGGGACAGATCCCGAGGACCTGAAGGGCGCGACGTCGACGGAGGAAGACTACGACGCCTGAGGAGCGAGGACCGGAACAGACCCTACCTGGCAACGCGAGCACGCCAGCCACGGCCACAGGGGGTCGTGGCTGCATAAGGTACGGGGTCCCTTGCAGTTTTCTTGGGGTCGCGGAGCGGAGGAGGGAAAAGGAGGGGGTGAAGGGGGCGAAGGGGGCGGAACCCAGTAGTTTGTGGTTATAACGGCGTGCAGAGGGTCGTTTTTGAGATAAGCCGCAAGCACACTGGTGAAGGTTCGGTGGCAACTCCCCCCCCCCCCCCCCCCCCCCCGCTTACCTGGCTTCCTGCGCCGTTTCTGTATCAGAATCCCTGCCTTACGGTTATTTTTGTTCTTGTTTTCTTTTTCCCTTCCCGGCATCTGCAAGCCTATCAGTCCTGTAAGCCAGTCCGGAAGACCTTTTGTTTGGAAACCCAAGAAAGAAGAAGGATAACCGAGTGGGACAAAGCTACGTTCCCAGAATCCCTTGTTTGTTTTGGACTGCATAGATACACCTCCCTGAATCATTTGGTTTTGACTGTAAATAAACCCTAGCAAGCACAAATCACCCCAGTTGTCCTGGTCTGCTTCTCCACCACGCTACAGGATCCCAGCATCGATCTTTCGGAAACTCCGTTCCTTGACTACGGCATTCATCTGGGGATCGGGCAGGCGAAGAGTTGCTTTGACCACCCTGATGCGTCCCAGGGCTGAGGGAGGACTAGCGGTCCCTGATTTGGAATGGTATTACCTGGCAGCGCAATTGCAATGGCTTACGCAGGCAGTAGCTCGGGAGTTCAGGGCACCAGAGGGTCCACAGGGCAGACTAATTCCCAGACATGTATTATCTTTTATAGTATTGCGCCAGAAGATAGAATTAGATCACCTCACTCTTGAAGAACGTACCATTCGTCTCTGCTGGCATCGGAGTCACAAACGATCAGGTACCACTCACCCGTATTCCCCGGAGATTCCTCTGGGAATGTGTACGGCTCTCCCACACGGCGGCAGTTGGTCGGCGTTGGCTGTTTGGGAAGATCTCGGTCTGCATATGATTGGAGATTTATATAAAGATGGGGCCCTGCTGACTTTTCAAGAGTTGCACACTGCTTACGGGCTCCCGAGAGGAGGTTATCTGCTTCATGCCGCGTTGATAGCTGGCATCCAGAAACAATGGAATATGGGGCTCTCTGAGCCTCCGACCTCTCTGGGCTGCCAATACGTGGTTATGGCGGCTGGTACTTACAAAGCGGTGACTAAAGCGCTGCGAGGCCTCAGGGTAGTTACGCGCTATATAAGTTTAATTTTCATTTCATTTCACATGCCTTTACAGGAGACTATCGACAGAAAGTTTGTTGCCTCTGGAGGGTTTGCGAAGTAAATGGGAAGCAGATATCGGAAAACCCAATCCTGAGACGACTTGGCCCCAGTTGATTTGACGCACCTGGAAGGGTACTTGGAACGTTAGATTTCAACTAGTTCAGTTTTTTACGTTACATCGGGCGGACTTAACTCCGGTTAATATTTTGCAATATTTTAGCGGCGCCACATCACGGTGCCCAAGATGTAGAGTTGATGGTGCTGATTTCTCCCACATGTTTTGGTCGTGTGCAAGCCTAACAAACTACTGGACGGCAGTGGTAGCTTGTTAGAATACTGTAACAGGCCGACAGATAGAGGCGGACATGGGAACCGGCTTATTGTTATGGTTCCCACATACCCCCCGGACGAAGGTTACTAGCAAATTTTATGACCTGGGTTGGATTCTGGCCAAGAGAGAACTCACCATGCATTGGAAATCGAACGTAGACCCTAGCTATCTGAGGTGGAAGGCGAATCTACTGCACTGGGCGCAGGCTGAGGGAACGCTCCGATTGCAGCAGGCCAGGCGAATAGATAATGATAGAACCCTAGCAGTAGCTAGAGCTTGGGAGGCATTGGTGACAGCGCTCCAGACTCCTACGGAAGGTTCAAGCGAGGTAGAGGAGGATGTGGATTAGGGTTACATAGTCAACCGAAACTGGTCCTAGAGAAGGGAAGATGGGCGGAGATTTTCACAATGGGCTTATCTTGAGGAACAGGCCCCTCTACATTAACTACTGTGGAGAATTTACGGTTCAAGGAAGATACCCATGTAGGAAGTGTTTCTTATGTATTAGTCGCAGGCGCACTGACAGGGGGTGGCGGGTACGGGAGGGGGGGGGGGGGGGGAGGGTTTAGGTTTATCCCTGCGGGTCCAGAGTATCATTTAATGCTATGTGAAATTTTGGTAAAACGACTTGATGTGTTACTGTATATGATGCTCTTCTTGTTTGCAGATAACAATAACATTTGTTTACAAAAAAAAGTCATTGAACTAGCACACATAGGAAATTGTGGCACGACAGCCACCAAGAGAGCCCTTACAGACTGAGTGTGGTTTCCTCGCCTTGACGAGCGAGTTGAGAAGGAACTGAAAGCATGTCACCTGGGTAACTGCTTATCTCCCAAGATAACACAGTATCCGCTAAATATCTCGGACCTTCCCAAACAAGCGTGTTAGAAAACTGCAGTTGATTTCTTTGAACCTTTAAACAATGGCCATCCTCTCATGGTAGTCACTGACGAGTACTCCATTAGTGGAAGATTTATCATCGATCACTTCTGACAAAGTCATCAAGAGGATGGATGGTATTTTTGCAGCGTGGGAGGTTACCTCCATCCTCTTGAAAATTTGTGCAAGCACCTCAGCGACTCATTGAGGAACTCTAATGTATATATGTTGTCTGCATTTTTTAGTTAACAAAGGGGGAGATGTAGTGTTTCGTGATCATGTGCAGTAGGATACTTGTGGTCCTAGGCGGACTCTTTACAAATTAGTGAAATCAATTGGGAGGTATTGGCGTGTGTCTGGGTGAAGTCAATAAAGTCTATGACGCAGTGTGTTCAGTTACAGTTGCATGCCGAAGAATAAAGACGTGTATCACAGAGCTCCATGTGTAGTAGTCATTTGGGGCTACAGAGCTGGGGTGGAAGCTACAGGTTACCATCTCTCTGCAGGCCCATATGTCAAAACAGCTCAAAATAAAAAAGCTGGGCTTTGCCCCAGTCAAAATAATAAATATGTAGCAGTTTAGATTAAAGTTTGAACGTATAAAAACTTGCCCAGTTGGTCAGCAAACTACACGCTAGCATATCCACATAGTCAGTATTAATATGCATCTTTATCACCTTTACCGACTTTTGATTTCTATTGATTAGTAATATCTCCTGGGGCCTGCTTAATATCTTGAATTATATTCTGGGACCTATGCGTTATCCTTCCTCGTCGGGGAAGTTGTGGCAGTCTGCGTCCCTTTATTCGAAGATGTCACAAGCTTTGTTTATGATCTGAGGGACGAGAGAGTTGCATTCAGATCATTAAACATGTGTGCACCTTCCTATAGTGTATAATGTGAAGGCATACCAAGTATTGCATACAATATTCTATGTGTAGCTGCTGCAACTCTTTTTCCACCAGCAAGAACACTCTTTCTACACCTCTATTGTGCAGTCTGGACATATTGATAGAGAATTGCCTTTGTATACTAATTCTTTGCCTTATCTTACCATGCGAAGATTTGCATGGTAATCACAGTAATTAAGGATACATGCCAAGATCAGTCTCGAGCGAGCTCCAAGCACCAGGTGCACTGTTATTGTATGGAATCACTTTCCACAATACATACTGCAGATAGTTTGGATCTGCCATATACATACATGTATTTACATTCTGCCCAGGTACGTACAGAATAATACAATTTGTATGTAAAATGTAAGAATGCTGTACTGCATTCTTCGAAGATTATTAAGAGCCAGAAAGAATGACAACCAATGATAATAATAATAATAATAAATTTTATTCGGTTGTTTTTCTTAAACATCAAAGTATACATAAAAGATCCATCAGCTTCCAATCTTGAGATTATCAGCCTGATTCTTCAAGGGTAAATGGGCTCGCAAAGGGCCAGATTCTGAGAATCTGGCCCTTTGCGAGCTCTATTTTTGCATTTGGGATTCATCATCCCAAATGCAAAAATCGGTAATAGCGATTTCGCTATTTTGCGATGATTTACATTTAAGGAATCTCAATTTGAGATTCCTTAAATGCAATTCATCATCCATTTTAAAATTGCGAATTCGCAATTTCGGCCCGCTATTTACCGTGAGGTCAAACCTCGTGGTAAATAGCAAAAACTTAGAAAAATGCTTTTAAAAGCATTTTTCTAAGTTGCATGTTGCACACACACATGTCCTTTGGACATGTGTGTGCGCAACACCTGTTTGTATTTACTTTTAAGGGGTGCTACAGGGTGTCCTTTGGACACCCCTGGCACCCTTTAAATCGCTATCTTATTTGCGATTAGCAATTTGCTAATCGTAAATAAGGAATATGTAGGAATCGCTTTTGTTTTTGCGATTCCTACATGAATGACGTTTTGCGAGTCTGGAATAGCGATTCCTTATGATTCGCTATTTCAAACTCGCAAAACGGCACTATGATGAATCAGGCTGTAAGTTACAAGAGAAAAACGTTCATAAATTGATATTATAAATAAACGTGTATTGAAAAAAAAAGGATAAGAACTATAAAACAATCAGCTTGCGCCATATAAAAATATATAAAAATGCAACCTAATATACAGGACACAATTAATTAATTCCTATAGCCATAACTTCCACAGTCACGTTTAGTTCCATTATTACAACAATCAATTACTGTTTAAATTACAATCTTTTGGCGCTTAATCCAGAAGTAACATAAAAACGGCTTACTTCAAACTAGACTGACAACTTATTTTAATTTCTGTGACTAGGCTAGTCTCTAGGCCAAACAGTTTCAAAGCAATGTATTATTCATGGATGTTTTAATTGTGATTCTTTCGAATGTTCATTTTTATGGTATAATGGTATAATTTACAGAATGATAATAAACAAATATATATGATACAGTGGAGAACTACCTACTACCCAGGGGGGCCTCGGAGCCCCTTCCTTCGAGTCTTACTTCCTGGCGGCACAACTTCAATGGTTGTCTTACTGGACGGCGGGTCGACACGCACATGAAACATGTACCCCAACAGATAGGATTCCCACACCAGAGCTTACTCGCCTCCTCCTCCCGGGTACCAAACCGCGACGTACATATCCCCTACAGGTCACGGTGGCGCGCCAGTGCATGCTCCGGGTTCACCGCAAGTCACCCGGTACACCCCCATACTCCCCTTTACTCCCGCTGGCTGGCTGGCCTAGACTTGAGACCTACTTCCCGGCTAACATGCTGACGGCGTGGACGGCATGCGGGATCACAGACATAGAGTCCCTCTTTGAAGAAGGACAGCTTAAACCATTCCAGCACCTGGTGGACGAGTACGATCTCCCCCCGGGTCAGTTCCTGCAGTATCACCAACTCCTCGAAGCTTTCCGCCCCCATCACAACCTCCACGCTGGAGGACCAGACATACATCCAGTCATACATGCTATCCTGCGCATGGGGGTGGGACGACATTTGGTCACCTGGTTGTACAAGGCGCTACGTGAACTCGTAGATACACCCCTGGTGACCTTGCGCACCACATGGGAGGATGACATCGGACGTCCACTGCATGAGTCGGAATGGGTTCAGGCCCTTAAGGGCTCCAAAAAAGACATCTAGGAATGCCCGCTTCAAAAACATACAGTACAATATACTCCATAGGGCGTATTAGACGCAGGTGCGATTGCAAAAATTCTATCCCGACACTCAATTTCTCTGTCCCAGGTGCCACGCCCCGGACGCAGACTTTCGCCACATGTTCTGGAGCTGCCCCGATCTCCACTCCTTGTGGCGGACAGTCCATGATGTTCTGAGGGACCTCACGGGACTTACGACCCTGGCCACTTGGGAAGCTAGCGTGTTAGGCATATTGAGAATACAGAAGCATCTTAAAGCGCATAAGCGTTTCATCTCACTAGCATTATTACTAACAAAAAGGTGTATAGCCATGCACTGGCGATCCTTCACAGGCCTCCCTCTAGCGGCTTGGGTGGGGGCGGTATGTAAATGGGCAGCGGCGGAGGAGGACGCACTGCGCGAAGAGTAGGTTAAGGGAGCCCGAAAACACCCCATTTCCATGGAGTGGGCCATGCTACTCCACCGCTTTAGACAGTCGACGCACGGCAAAGACCCTGATGCCCACCCGTCCACCCCGCCACCCCTCATCCCCCCACGCAGGTACGCTCGCGGACCCGACCCCTGCTGATGGCACACCTGTGCTGCCTACAGTTGCCTCCTACATCCCGTGATTTTGCCAACTTGACCCTGCCAATGACCTGACGCAGACTCCCCCCCCCCCTCTAAGGACCCTAGCATATTATCGCACGACTCACTGACTCATATGTCACCCGACCCGTATCCTTCCTTATCTGCCTGCACTCTGCGCCTACATGCTTCTTTCCCGAGTTTACACCCCCAAATTCTCCAGCGATACTGGTACATGGACTCTACAGATTCGATCCGCTTGCCACCGATATAAATGGAATCTTGTATGAATGTTTTACTTCTTATTGTATTGTTCAAATAACAAAATGCCAATAAAAAATAAGTTAAAAAAATATATATATGATACAGTGGAGAAAGAGGTACAAGTATGTGATGAAACTGGAATTCACACTGGAGGAGGGATAATCTTATTTACATTTCAGTAAAGTATATTGCAAAGATCCAGAACACAAAGTGTTCCATACTAACTTTTTTCTTAGATATGCCTAAAAGTGTCCCATGAGCTATGTCACCAAATCATACCTCAAATTCTAACTATGTTTGCGTGCCTGCAGAGCATGAAATGTCAACAATGACATTTCAGGAGTAGGGTCACATATGTCCTCTTCTTGGATTATTCAGAGATTTCTGAATGTCTTAGCTGCCTTACCGTTCAGTCATTAACCTCCAATAATGATTAAATCATCCCATCTGGGAATTTCAGACGGGAAGAAAGGCTTGCATATGCAGTATCTGGATCTCTCAGTATGGAGACTGAACATCAGTGCTTGCAACAGAGATCTCTAGGGAATTTCTCAAGGGAATTAACCCAGAATGTATAGATAGTGGTCTCTCAGCATCCTTCAAACTTGTCTTGTACAGGCAAAGAAAAATGTTTCAGAGGCTGTGCACCTTCGATAGGTCTTCTCTACCCACTTGTGGTATTCCAGGTGTGTTGGAACTTTCTAAGGAGGTTTTCTTTGTGTCTCTTTGGGGGTCTTCATTGTCAAGATTGTGCCCTGTAGGTGGGACTCTTTGTTGGAGGTAGGGTGATGGATGTAAAACGCTAATCTCTGCTAGCATGATTATTTTCTACCACTGTTATCTCTCAACCTCCATATGAGTATCTATTGCCAGGTTGGGATCTTCCTTCGAGAAGGGATCATAGGAGGTTCATCTATTGAGAGCTGATCTTAAATGGGACCACAAAGGCTTTAAGTCTCATGGACATTTGTGCAGACTTTTCTCTGCATTCTGGGGCAGAACCCATGGTTGGTTGTGCTGTTTATCAGCACAACCAAGCTAACCTGGCTGATGAGGGCTGTTAGCCCGAAACCGGTCTCAGGATGCTTGTTTCCGGTCCTGGGAAGACAATGCTTGGCAGTTCGTGCTGGACTGTTCCCATGATTCACAGGGTCGAGAGTGATATGCATATAGCTGTATCTGAACTGGGGTGGCGAAGTGAGCTAAAGAACGATGAGGGATTCAACCCAGATCTGTGACTGGGGGTGAGTGTCTGAAAAGTTTCAGTGCTCCGTCCATCATCTTCCTGTTTTTGCTTTGTTTGCCCTAAGTTGGCAGGGTATGCCCATTCGTGGGTCCTGTAATCCAGCGCCCTTCGCGGGTGAGAATTCAAAGATGGCGCCCGCGACTAAACCGCCGGAACGAGAAATAGGCGGTCTAGTCTTTCTGGAAGAGGATCCAACAGCCCGGCAGAAGGAGGAACAAATAGCGGGAGGAGAGAACTTCAAGGGAGACGGAGGTTTGTTTTACGCCGCTTACCCAGACTGCTGTTTAGGAGACTGGACCGGAACCTCGACCCAGAAGAAATACGACATAGAGGAAACAGAGAGCCCGTCGCCAGAAGAACCGCCTAGTGGCAACGCGCAAGAGTCCAGCCGGCCCGGAGTGGAGGAGGGGGGCAAGACTCCGACAGTCACGACCCAGGAGGGCGGAGTTCCTAGACAAGTACTGTTTTTTAGTTATTTCACTGAGGGCTGGTGGAGGGCAGGACTGTGAGAAGCCCTTTGGTTAAGGCCCCTTCCCTCCTCCTCATCACGTGCACAAATCCCTTCCTTTCTAAGCTCAAGGCACATCCCTGATTGTGGGTGACGGTGGCGGTGAAGTAACCGACCCAAATCCTGTGTTGCTGACCTTGTTCTATTGTTCTCTTTGAGGATATGGGCCACACACACAACCTCCTGGCCTCCCGGCAGTAAGGAGAAGCCAGTCAAGGACCACAGAAGCCCCTCCCTGGCGAGAAGGCCACATAAGCTATCCTTCCTGTGACACTCTGACCGGACTGACACCCAAGGAGCCCTCTTGTTGTTTAAGCATGATAGATCTGTCCCCTTTTTCTTTGGGACCCCTCAGGACCTGTTCAATGTCCTATACCAGCAGGTCAATAAAGTATTCACTACCCCGCGGTCCCGACTCTGCGCCCTCTATATGGTGTGGGGGGAGGGGGGAGATGGGGGCAAGGGGACGGTTCGGGGATTGATCACAGTGGTGTCAGAAGTGGGATAAAGTCATTTAAGCCCAACATGACCCAACCCGTCACCATAGAAGCCACGATCACCCAGTTAGCTGAGGGACAGAGACACCTACAGTTAGTCCTCAAAAGCCAAACACAGGCAGCCCAGAAAGAAAGAGAAGCCTTCCAATCTGCCCTGAAGGAACAAGTAACCCTGTTGACTACGAACCAGCAAATCCAGGACAAGGCTATCCTACGACTCACTGACGCCAGGGTTCATCCTAATATTCCCAGCTTGGTGCTCCAGAAGTACCAAGAAGGGGAGGACCCCGATTATTTCTTTGTAAATTTTGAGAGGGTGGCCACAACTGCCAGCTGGCCTCCCGAACAGTGGGGTCAGTATATAGCCCCCTCCTGTCTGGTAAATTACAAGCTGCCTATCAGGTCGCTAACCCTGCTGGTCTCACACCCTACCCAGAGATAAAGAAAACAATCCTCGAAAAGCTGGGGTATGACACCGAATACTATAGGTCAAAATTCCGTAAGGAGAAGTGGGTGGCGGGCAACAACCCTAGAGCTCTGTACTATCGGGTCAGAGACCTGGGAGAAAGATGGCTACAACCTAGCCTCTCCACTATAGAGGAGGTTACAGAAAAGGCATATCTAGAGCAGTACCTAGAGGCTCTCCCTACCAACACCAGGTCCTAGCTAAAACAACACCCCCATTTGACTGCGCAAACAGCGGTAGAGTTGGCCTGTGCCTACCATAGGTCCCAGGACTTTAGATCCCAACACGTAAAAACACTTCCAACCCTCCCCCACAAAACACCCCTCAGACAGACCGGGAGTAGAAGTGATAGCGTAGGAAGAGGGATAATGAAACCAGCATCACAACCCTTCCCTTCAATTACAGGTCCTTAGTATTTTGAGTGTATGGAGTGGGGGCGTATAGCCAGACACTGTCCAGTGAAGAGTGAGACAGTAGAAGGTATGGAGGTTGGTTTGACCCGGGGCAGAGTACTAGCTACAGGGGGAGCAGAGCCCCGATATAGGAAGATCATCCGTCTAAACGGCCGGTCTATTAACGCCCTGTTGGATACCGGGTGTCATCACACGGTAATATCCAGCGACCTGGTCCCCATTAGACACATCAAAGGTGAAGGTCAAATACAGGTGTCCTGTGTCCATGGGGATGTCAGTCTATACTCTGTGGCCAATGTCCTAATGGAAATAGAAGGGGAGCCCCAGGTGCGACAGGCGGGCATAGTCCGGACACTCCCAGAAAAGGTCATACTGGGAACAGATCTTCCCTGATTTGATGAGTACTTGGCAAGCGTACCCAAAAAACTCCCTGAGACAGACTGGCTGTAAGAAGTGCCTTTTTCTACCTCCGAGTAGCCACACAGCGAACCCAAAGTCCCAAAGTCCAGGTCAGAAAAAGGAAGGAGCCGGTGGCTTACGCAAGGTCCTTGCGCCCCCCCCCCTGTCACTTGTCTTCTTTCCTCCTCAGAAGAGAGCGAGTGGCCAGTCCGTAGCTTCAGGACGGCTCAACAGGATGACTGCACCCTGGCCCATGCATGGAGCCAAGCCCACAAAGAAAACCCTAACAAGGTAGTACCATACTTCCTTATTGAGAAGAGACTCCTTTATAGAGTCAGTGGGACCCCTCCTTCACAAAACGAGCAACTCCTTGTTCCCCTAGCATTTAGGGACAGGCTTTACACATAGCGCACAGACAGGTTGGGGGTGGACACTACGGACAGGAGCACACTCTGTGCTATTTACTAGAGTAATTCTATTGGCCTGGGGTCTACAGGGAAGTTGCCAGGCTTTGTGCCTCTTGTCCCAGATGTCAGTTAGTCAACCCCTCCACAGATAAAAAGGCCCCTTTAAGACCCTTGCCTATCATTGATGTCCCCTTCAAACGGGTGGGTATGGACTTGGTAGGTCCCCTGTTACCATCATCTCGGGGTCACCAGTACATATTGGTTTTAGTGGATTATGCTACCCGATACCCCGAGGCGATACCCTTAACGAGCATGACCACCGTTGTGGTTGCTCAAGCCATGACCTCTTTCTTTTCAAGGGTTGGTTTTCCATCAGAAATTTTATCAAGGGACAGTCTTCATGTCCCGAGGGATGAAGGAAGTCTTTACCTTACAGGGTATTCACCAGCTCCGAACGGGCGTTTACCATCCCCAGGCGGACGGTCTGGTAGAACGTTATAACAGAACCATAAAGACCATACTCAGGAAGTGTATCACAGATTCAGGGAGGGATTGGGACCGTAAACTACCTGTGGTACTATTCGCCATACGTACCCATGAACAAAAGTCAACCGGGTTCAATCACTTCGAGCTAGTCTTCGGACGTAGGCCTCGTACCCTTCTAGACATGACAGTGGAACAGTGGACAGAGGAGGAAGAGGAGGGAAGGCCTGTGTTAACTTACTCAACTGCTCTAAAGAAAAACCTCATGGCTCTCTGGAAGGAGGTCCACCAAAACCTCGAGAAGGCCCAACAAAACAAAAGAAACACTATGACAGGGACACTCAAGTCAGACAACTGACAGTGGGAGATAAGGTACTCATATTGATGCCCACCTCGAAAAAGAAACTGTTAGCGACCTGGCAATGCCCCTACACCGTCATTAGTCATTATCATTATACCTTACGTTGCCTATGACAAACTGGGAACGAAGTCTCTTGTTTCGACTGAGGTCTGGGACTGTAAGATTTTTGTTACATTTTCCCCTGGGCTATTTGTCAATTGCTGACAATATAAAATGCCCCTGTGACGGAGTGAGCGCACAAACTGATTTGCATTTCTTTTACAATTGTAAATATTATTTAAAATATATAAAATGGCTTTTAATCCCTCTTTTTAAAAAATACAGACCAATTACAATGGGGGAATCTTATCAATTGCTGCTTTCCCTGAACAATGAGGAAACAATTTATCGCACTAGCACTTTCTTGAGGATTGCTGTTCGTGCACGGAAAATGATGGAGAATCCTCGACCTGTCTCTACTTAATAACTGGGAACTCTGTCTTGCCTGATTTAAATCTGTATGGTCTTATATTATATTATGTAATATTCTTATTTCTTCTGTGTGCTTTTATGAATTTGTGGAATTCGAATAAAGATTTTTTTTTTTTTTTGAAAAACATTTTTATTGCAGATGCATAGATACATGTGAAAGATACATTTCCATAATCTAGCAAACAGTAATCAATGCCTACACCGGTAAGAAAGAGGCCCATCAAACCCCCTGCTCTCAACATTGCGAAAAAACAGCAATCAAATCGCCATCGCACAAGGGTCACTTAGGCGGAGCCCCGCCCTAGCACAGAAGGTGGCCATAGTGTCCATCCGGGCATCTGCTTTTTTTTCCTTTTTGTTTATTAACTGTCCTCCGAACCCAAGTAGCAAAACCAACACCCCCCCCCCTCCCCTGAACACAACTAAACAATGCGGGGGAAAGTAAGAGCTCATCCCGTAAGTTAACGTGAGTCCGGATAACCATGAGAATAGTGCATTCTGTTTCCATCAGCCGCAGCCCTCCCTGTCCAGCCTCACACACAAGCCACCCCTGGACTGTCAAATTATTGGCACACTCCCAGCACACTGGGTCCCCTCCACATCAGGCCCACCGCCCATCCCAACATCCCCCCAAACCCCGGACTCCTGCATAGGCCTCCCTACCCCGTCCCACTCTCCAGCCCATGATACTGCCTCCATTTTGACCAAACCCTCTTGAACTTCTTGGGGCAGCCCCTAGCTTTATATGTCACCCGCTCCGCCGCCATGTAGAGGTCCAACCCCCTCCTCCATTCCTCCATGGTAGGCACCGACTCCGCCCCCCAATACTTAGCAATGTCTCGTTTTGCGACCACCAGGGCCAAGGTTAGGAACGTTAGCAGAGGGCGGGGGAGGTCCACATCATTGGTCATTCCCAGCAGGGCCAGTTTCGGCTCCTGGACGAGTGGCACTGCCAGGACCTCCTTCAGTTTGGTAAAGACAAGTGTCCACTATGACTGAATTTTGCCACATTCCCATAGAATATGGATCGAATAAAGATTTTTGAACTGAACTGAGTCTTCCAAGAAGCCAATTCTACTCTCTGCCTCTGCAATTTTGGTGTTAGCTTCTCTGATGTCTTGGCTGATAGCAACAAGCTCACTCTGCATGTTATCAGTGTTCTCTTTAGTGGATTTGGCTAATTCATGTACATCAGCGAGTTGTTTTAGGATTATTTCCATAGTGGCATTTATGCCCTGCTTATTTTTGACTGGTTCGGTGGATCGGCTTTGACCCTCTTTAGACTTGTTTTATTTTCTTTTTCTGTCATATTTAAACAAGAGGTTTGATTTCTTTTTTGTTTTTGTTTTTTGAGTAGGCTGCTTTATTACCTTATAACATTTATTTTCAGGTATTTAATAGAATCTCATTGATATGATTCTTAGAGCGGTCACGTTTGTTATCTATAATCTTGTTGTTTTGTGAACCTCAAAGATATTACTACTGGTTATTGTAGTGCAGCAGTCACCATAGCACTATAATATTGTGGGTACTTTAGGTTACTGGTTATCACTGCTAAATTAAGGTTTACCACAGTTTTTAATATGATTTTATAGCTATTGTAATTAGGATGTACATACTGTGGTGGTCTTTTGAGATTAGTGACAATTCAGTAGTCGATCGACAGAGCTCAGGGCGCTCAGTTCTGCTGGAATCTTCACTCTCTGTCAGTTGATTTCCACCCTACTAGGACTAAGAGCACGTTGTGTTGGGCATGATATCACATTGTACAAGGTGACAGATGTGCACGTTGTCCTGGGTGATAGATGTGCACTGCACGTTACACTTGACGTGAATTGTTAGGCGGACACCATTTTGGAAGAGTCACAGACCCATTTGTACCTCTTGCATTTCATGGCACCATTTTCATGGCAGTTTGTAATGTAGGAGCCGGGCATTTTAATATTTTTTATCCTGATGTTTGGCTGTAATAAGTAATCAGGCTGATGCCACACTACGTGGAGGATCTAGTAAAGGGCTATTTTACGGGTGCCATTTGAAAACACTTTACGCTGATGTGCTCTTTGTGCTCTCGGATTAAGCTGCAAAACGAACCGGCCTTTCAATTAGCGCTTTGTTACCTCGATTGACACCGGTCCTATGATTGCTTGGCTGACTCAAAATATGGCAATCTCCGGTGCGTCAGTAACTTTTTGTTAGTGCGCTCATGTGTTTCGATGCTTCAGGCGTATTGGCGATCAGCACAACGTTCCATTTTGTTTTTAGTCAGGTATATGCAGCTTTGGATTATTGCCACAGAAAGCTTTATTTCCCATTACAATGTTATTGTATTAGTATTCGCCATTATTGCATTGCCATATTCAACATTATTGCACACCAGATGCCATCTAAAGGTCAGGCAGAGCTCAGGACAGATTTATTAAAGTGTGAAAGCAGATATCCAATTCCCAGTTTTAGGTTGGAATTAGTATTGAGGATTTACTTGGTGATTTGTTGTGGTTGCTCTGATGGTATAAGGTTTTGGCAAGGATCGTAGTGATCACCGTTGGTCCACGTCCCTCTTCCCGTGCTGGGAGTTGCAAGGAAACCCAGTGGCACAGGCGTGCTTTGTGAACGGATTCAAGCAACCAAGTTAGGAGGGTTTGATGAAGTTATCTTGATCCCTACTATGAACGATGAATGTAAACCTCGTTTGCATTCATATAGGAGACCTGGTAGCATATTTTTTAAAGTTATTTGTTTCCCTGGTATGAAGCTGCAAGCTCGCGCCAACATCTTCCTCGGGCTTCAAAACCGCTTAACGCCAACTTTAGTAACACCATACAAAAAACATAAATAAACTCTAAATCCCAGAAATACTACCTTTCCATCTGGCAACTAACACACAAGACATGCTATATTAATACAAACATCACAGTAAACCAAAGCAGGAAATTTGTCTGGGCGACGAACATCAGGAGTTTATGATTTGGGACAAGAGAGAGGCAATCTGAGAAACTGGAATTATCTTAAGGAATCACATCAGTACCTTTCTGTTCTCTTCCCGGTTTAGTCCTTACTACGTGAGGATATACCACACTGGAACGCTCTCTTTATTACCAAGAGAGAAACAAGCATTGGCAATGCCAATAAATCGGGCTTCAAAAGAATGTCATATGGGAATATGAAGAATTACAAGTAAATAGCACAGAAATTGATGTATATTTGTGTGTAAGCAAAGACCTGTAGAATTATGTTGGTGTAAGTTAAAACTACAGATGACAATTGCACTGTCAAGCCAGACTAAAAATCCGCTGACCGCCTCCCATCTCCATTGCAGTCAGAGAAAAAAACATAACTTATCTAGTTATCTAAGACAGTTTAATAGCATTTCAATGCAATGTGTGTCCCCTGAAAGTTCAAGCATGGTTAGCTGGATAAACACACAAAATGATCACCACAGCTGCGTGGAGGGCAAGCACTTTAGCCCCTCTGCCTGCACTAGCAATGCTCACATAATTGTCTGTTCGACATCTGGGTTGAATATAATGAGACAAGCAAACATAATCAAATTTTCCGACAGCAGAACCTAGCAGGGCCTCATATGACGTTTTTTAATGTATTTAACAAAGTCTGAGGGGGGTATGCAACAAGATGCAGAATTACCTCAGGAAGTAACTACTGGGGGTACAGTCAGCGAGGATGAGGGGGCAAATAACAGGTCAGCAAAGCAGACTAGGATTTGAAGGCAACATAGGCTGCCTCTTAGATTGTAAAGCAACCCTCTGAACCATGAGGCCATTGATAATAGGTCAGACCTTTTTCATAGTCTTAAAATTGAAAACCTCCCTGCCAAGACTCCCTTAAAAAAGGTCTCTAGGCCCCTTCCAGAAGATCTTCAGTGGCATAACCTCCTACAATGTTAAACTGTGAGTGCATGGATGCATACGAAGACACACATATTTACAACCTTAATAACCCTTTTCTAGAGAATATTATGATGTGGAAATGATACAACAACAACGTCATAATGATCTGGACTGGGAGTGAAAGAAGTTGGATTGATTTTAGCAACTGGCGTAACGGTGGATCATCTGACATCCAATTAACTATGACCCAGAATAAGGAATCTATTTGCTTTCTTGACCACACACTCCAAACTGAAGATGGTATGATCTACACAACCCTTTTCTGAAAACCTGCTGAGCATAATACATTGCTAAAGTATGACTCCCATCATACGAGGAGCCTCCAGGATATTCTGCCCTAGGGGCAGTTTCTAAGACTGAGGCGCAACTGCTCCCGGAGATCCGATTTCTTTAGGGAGACTGACACATTTGTTCAGCGACTAAGGGACAGAGGTTACCCTAAGGGACTGCTTAAAAGAGCAAGAAAAGAGGATGGTACTACCCACAGGACTCTTGTCTAGAAATCAAGCCCAAGGCAACAACTATGGAGAAGTCAGTTTATTTCACCGCCTTCAATCGAAGGAGTCATGAAATAAAGAAGGTTTCGAAGAAATATTGGAACCTCTTGGCAACTGAAATTGGTAAAACGGAGGTCCCAATATTTGTTTCAAAAGAGGCAAAAACATCAAGGACTTTGTGGCCCGGGCCCATTTGGAAACCACACGTACTCCTGACATCAGGACCCAATTGAACCTTCCACCACTTGTGGGACACTTCAAGTGTAGCCACTGCAAAGCCTGTACACTGACAATTGAGGGCAATACATTCACATATTTGAATTGAACATATATGCTTTTTTTTCCGAAAAGACCAGCTAGTCACTGACAACATACACAAATGACGCTAGCTATGACGGAGCTAATTTTAGACAACAATTATTTTTTTTTCAACGGTGATTGGTTTAAACAAAAACAGGATGTGGCCATGGGCTCTAAATTTTCACCAGCGTATGCGAATATATTCATGTGCTGGCTAGAAGAGAAGTTTGTCTGGGGCCGAGGAGCGAGTGAGTGGAATGGATCCATCCTATTTTGGGGTAGATTCATTGATGATTGCATAATGATTTGGACGGGATCAGAGCAGGCCCTGGAAGGATTTTATGAATATCTTAACAGCAATGATATGAATATCAGATTCACCACGAACCACAGCACAACTAGAATTACATTTTTAGATGTTGAACTGTATATAAATAATGGTTGTATTGAAAGTAAAATGTACCGCAAACCTACCTCGTGCAACACGATTTTGCATGCAAAAAGTGCTCACCCACATCACCAGGTGAAAGCCATCCCGTTTGGGGAAATGTTAAGGGCCAGACGAAATTGTAGTGAAGCCCAGCAATTTAATGACTGTATTTGTGACATTGAAAAGAGGTTTATCAATAGGGGTTATGATAAACGCAATGTGAAGTTGGCAAAACAGAGGGTAATGAATGTCAAACGGAGTGTAACGCTCAGACCTATGAATAGGAAGATGAAGGATGAACAACCCATTAGACCGATCACAAACTATACCCCAGTGAGTAATGTGTTACTGTAGAGTATGAATAAACATTGGAGCGTACTGAAAATGGATAAAACCCTTGAGAAACACGTGGGAGGGAGACCACAAATAACATACAGAAGGGGTCAGACACTGGGATCTTTACTAAGCCCCAGCTGTCCAATATCTGAACGACCTTTAACATGGCTTGATGAACACTCTAAGGGGTTCTACAAATATGGCCATTGTGGCATGTGTAGATGTGCCAAAGACAAAACAAATTGTTTTCAAATAAATGATGGTAAAACATATGACATAAGAATGAACATCACATGTAGCACTAGATACGTCATTTACATCATTGAATGCAAATGTCTACGAATTTATGTGGGGAGTACAATTCGTATGTTAAAAGAAAGAATGAGCGAACATTTGAGAGCAGTTAAAAAGAATGATAAGAGGCATCCGATAGCGGAACACATACATAACTGCGATAAGCAAGATTGAAGCAAGAGTTTCAAATTCTATGGAATTGATCATGTACATGTCGACCCACGGGGTGGGAATAGAGAATTAAGATTAAGGAGGCAAGATGGATCATGCGTTTACGGGCCGTAGAAGATGGCCTCAATTTTGATCAGGAGCTCCAATATTTCCTTGGCGATTAAGATATAGACTAAAAATATTTATTGGGTAACATTTACTGAGGATATAATTATTAACACGGTTGTTACTTTGAGTACAACTGTATTTGTTGTTTATTACAGCGCGAGGTAGTAATAATTTTCAGTACTGCAATTATTACCTGTATCAGGAATGGGCAGGGTTGGAACACTCTATTTAACTGAATGAATTTGATGTATTGTTTATTTTTATGCATGAGAAGCCTGTATTAATCGCAGTATGAAACAGTCAGATCACCGAAATAACCCGTTTAAAGATGGCGGTTACCAAATAGTAGCGGTTAGTCCTTTGCTTATGTCTCTTGGGGCTGACTTAACTGGAACCAGGAAGTAGCTGAGTGTCGCCTGTACTCGGGATGAACACGCAACGCGAAAGGTAAGCGGCTTGAGAAAGGGACTGGGGTTAAGCTGAGAAGCAAGTTTCTAAGTAGTAATGGCACGCTATGCTTCTGAATTTAGCAGGGAGAATTGTTTGGTGCACAGGCGGCGGTGAAACACGAGACTTTGAGAATCGGCGAGATAAAGGTACGATATGGGGCAGTAAAGTGTAGCTCAGACAAGGTTCTGTTTAGCACGGGTTTCTGGAATTACGATTGTAATTTCTGTAATTTACAGATGGATCTCGTTTAGTCAGATACAAAAGTTGGATATTGGAAACTGAAGCTTTATTATCGTTTTGCACGCCCTGCCTGATTTATACAGGTAAGACCAGCCAATGATGGCGGCTTTTTCCATTGTTAGAATCTATAGCTTTAAGAGATATCAAATGTACTAAGACTTTGGTATGCCTTTGTTTGTCTTAGAACTTTGGATGCAATTGATTGAAAATTGTGACCTCATAACATAAGCAAGGATACTGGAGACGTTTTCACTTCCAGAATAGGAGGTAGGAGATCCTCGGGTTAATATGTAGTCTATGGAGTAAATGCACATTGATCCAAAATTGTCCTTCATGCCGGAACCTAAATGGTAAAATAAATGATTGTGTTTTCCTATTAGGTCCTAAAGCGAAACAAGTTTGAGGTAAATACATATATAAAATTCTCTATCACTTATGGGGCTGTAAAAAGAGCGGCAAAAGCAATCTCAGTTGTGGAATTTTAAAAGTGCACCAATTTGTTATATGTTCATGCGTTTAGCACCTCTTACAAGGATTTCATTGGTGTTTATATTTTTTCACATGCTGATTGTGTCACAAGGTGCAAAATGAAAGTAAATATAGATTCTGTGCATGTTTTCACTGAATATGAAATGTATGAAGAGCACAGGGTTGTTGTGGCCATATGGGGCTCTGCATTTTAAATTTATTGCGTTAGACAATGTTGTCTTTTTTTTAAAAGCGCATTTTGTATTATTGCCAGCCCTGAGGAAGTCGATGGGTTAAGAATAACCTCGGCAAAACGCGTTGGCATGGGATTGGAGTTGGAAACTAATTAAATAAGAAGAAACTTTCAAGAGCCTTTTGGGTTATTTTGTGTTTTGGACCATAAAGAAAAGACTGTCAATGTTGTTATAAGCGGTGTGCTACAAAACTTATGTGATTGTCATATATGCTAACACACCACACCAACTGTAACAGTTCTTACGTCATATATGCCATCAAGTGCCCATGTGAGAAAGAGTACATAGCCCAGACCACTCAAAAAGTGAAGACAAGAATTTTGCAGGCAATGTTTATACTCTGTGTTTGCTACTCTGCTTAATTTTAGATATGTAAAATACAAGAATTGCTATGTCTTCTGAAATGATTTCCAATCAGTCCTTGTACTGACTACGTCACATGAAGGAACACATACATCATTTAATACATTGGATTGTGGGTCGCATAAATATGATTATGTTACAAAGCAGTCATGTACTGCCCAGGATTAAGTTGAATCTTGTTACTGTAATATTCCTTTACATCCTAAAAATTTACAATTCAAGAATGTTATCAGCCAGACGTTGTCAGTACACTGTAAAGATATTTACGGATTTGAACAAATGCTTTAAAATGATTGAACTGTCGGTTTCTTGGTCTGATTAATGAAAACTGCAGCACTGAAGTCGTATCATTGCCCAGAACTAATCGGTATTACGTACTGTTATTATGTAATAATTTGCCAATTGTTTATAACGTACACTCCATTATCATTTATTTATACTGTGTAGTTGTGTGCTGTACTCACACATTTTGAATTTATAGATTAATCCTCGTTGAACATTTCTTTGAGTTTGGTGTTTGTTTAAGCAAGACGCTGTCTTGAAATCCCCAGCCGCGTGTCCGGAAACATTGTTTCCGATAGAACGCTTTGTCAGGAAGGATCGCCAGCTATGATAACTTATAGCCGTTTGTCCTTAAATATAAATGTACACTTCACAATTAATTATGTGTACTTGGTTGATTTGGTAGATCCACACAGGTTCAAATTTAAATTCCTTTTCAGATCAGTCTCCCCGATTCAACAAGCAAGCAGCTGTCTTTAAATAACTAGGAACTCTGCTCTCCTGGTTTTTTGGGTCTTGACCTGAGAAAATCTACTATGTGTTTATATTTATATAGAGATAACTCTAATCACTAGTATATGCAGTAGACCTTTGTACTCTCTACCATTCCTATGTGACTCTTAGAGTATATCCATTTGTATCCCTTCCCTATGTATATAGAGATAACTCTAATCACTAGTATATGCAGTAGAGCTTTGTACTCTCTACCATTCCTATGTGACTCCTAGAGTATATCCATTTGTATCTTGAGTGACTTTACTACTTGAACATTTGCAATTTTTCTTTCTGTTTGTATCTCTTCCTTGTGTGACTTTACACCTTGTACATTTGCAATTTTTTCTGTTTGTATCTTTTATGTAACGCATGTAATCCTAAATCCTTATGTTTTGCAACTGTTCCTATGTAAAGCGCTCTGACACCTTCGGGTAAAGTTCGCTCTATAGAAAATCGCTTTAAATAAACAAATACATAAATTAAACACCTACCTGCTGCCCCAGGCACGAGGGCAGCAGCTGACGTCCCGGCGACGTGCCGATTGTGATGCCCATAAAGATTAGAGTCTCTGCCCAGACGCGACCTTTCCGCGTACCGCAGGAGACACATTAAATGTGCAGTCCTTCTGAAGGTATGCAGTTCACGCCGGCTCTTGTGAATTGTTTCCCTAACTTTACAATTACGGAATTTAAACGCTCCAACCAATTTTTTAATCTTCTTCCTCCTTAGAATCTTACAAAGTAGACTACAAGTTGATTAAAAATCGGCACACGCCACCAAGGTGTGTCACGTGCTGAATAGCTTCGTAGATATACTTTTCTACTTGTTTGTACTAAACAAAGGACTTTCCCCCTAATTTTTGATTTATACCCTTTAAATTGAAACGGAGTTGGTGTTTTTTTTCTCCTCCTGTATGATTTACTCTGAAAAGGTAGGTCATGTGCTTTAACAAATAGCATGTTTTAATGCCAATTCTTCCACAACCCACTCATACATTTCCTCCTTTTTAACTCTCAGACTCCAATCCCCAAGGTGGTTTACCATCGCAAAGTATTGTGTGGTAAGTCCATGCACTATAACTGTGGTTCTCCCACTTTCAGGTTCAGGTTCAAAAACTTTATTCGACACTTAAGCCTCATTACTGGAGGTTTCATGGACATTTTTGCATGGTGAGTTTGCCCTCCTACCATGCAGTTTATTATCTGTTTATCTGGTCACAATTCGATATAGACTCTTACTTTTTGTTGATATTTGTTATTAAATAATTTGCCTCTCCCAAGGGAGTGAAGTTGTGAGGTAAGAGTAGAGATAGGTTGGCTATGAAGAGGAGTATTAAAAGAGAGGTGACGGAGGTGAAGCAGAAGGCAGAACCAGAGGTGGTGGTATGTAGAGAGATGTAGAGAGGCAGGCGCGACTCCTCTGTGGGAGCGGAGGACGGTCACACCACTTAAATGCCATTTTATTTTTTGTTATCTGTCCTGAACAGAGTGCCAGGACAAGTGACGGCAGCAGGGTGGAGGGTGGGTATTGTATGCACTTTTTAAAGTGTGTATGTCTTTTTAGCCGGTTGTCTTGTGACGGCAACACATGCACACTTAAAAATGTCTAACTGGTTAGAGCCAGTGCATGCCTCCAGAACGCTGCGGAGCACCGAGTGATGCTGCTCCTTCCAATCAGGACACTGCCCGCATGCTGGTGAGAGCAGCGCCCTGATTGGTCATGGGAGTTTTCTGGTGGTCGACTGAAGTAGCAACTAGGACGTCCGGAGCAAGGCAAGAAGGTCCTGTCGAGTAAGGTAAGGATTTTTTAACATTTTATATGCATGCGAGCGCACCACCGCCTCCTGTAGATGCCAGCCACCACTGGAGAGAGGAGGAAAATAGATGAACAAGTTACTTACTTTCAGTAACGCCTTATTTGCTAGAGACTCTATCTAGCCGCAAATTCCTTACCTTAGAATATTCCTCAGGCATCAGACTGGAACCAGAAAATCTTGAGCAGTCCCTATGCATGCCAGAAAGTGTTGCCAATCGGCTTCGTATCTGCTGCGTACATGCCGGATGTAATGTGCATGGTGCCTGTATGGATGCCACCCGAGTGCGTTGTCATCACTTTCTTTAGAAAGGCTCTTTCCACACCAGAAGCACAGAGTCACGCAAGAAGGATGTGTGGTCAGTGTGCAGAAACTAATGGCCTACAGGGACCTTTTTATGAAAACCGGTTCACAGAAATGGGGAGGCTGGACGAATCAGTAAGGAATCCAGTGCTAGATAAGAGTCTCTACCAGATAAGGCGTCATCAAATGTAATTAACTTGTTCATCTGATAGAGATTTCCAGCTGCAGATTCCTTACCTTAGAATAAATACCAAAGCAATACCTCCCTAGAGGGGAGTCTGCAAACTGGTTCAGATGAAGAAGTCATGGAGATCAAATTGGCAAAGCGCCTGTCACAACGGACCTGAATGTCAAGGCAGTAATGTTTGATAAATGTGTGCAAGAATGCCCATGTTGCAACTCAACTGATGTCCAGGACGGGAACTGCACAAGCTTACGGAGTGGTCACAGCTTTGGAACAGGTGAAAGAGCCTGAAAGCCCTCAGTGTGTCGCTTTTTGGCTAATGCGTAGTCTTAATGCAGAGTACAAAACATCTGGAGATAGCCTGTTTCTGCATTGATTGGCTCTAGTGAACCTGACAGAGCTGATCGTCCACCTGGTATTCTTTGGTGCGATCGATGTAGAACAACAACGCTCTTTTGGGTCCAAGCAGTGGAGTCTCTCCTCTTCCTTGAAAGGTGAGGCGGAGCAAAGAAGATAGGCAGAGTGATGCTTGGCTGACATGAAAAGATGTCATCACCTTCAGCAAAAAAGAGGCATAGATGCAAAGAAGTAGTTTGTCGGGTAAGAAGCTGGTGTATGGAGGCTTAACAGAGAGCACCTGCAGCTAGGTGATCCTGGCCGATATGATGACCACCAAGAAGACTGCGTGATCATAGTTTGAGGGGGCATCTATGCATGGGTTCAAAGAGTAAACACATTACGAAAGTTTAAACCAAATTAAGGTCCCATTGGTGTCACAACAGGTGACTTGAACAGGGAAGATTGAACCGTCAACCACATGAAATGGGTCTCTGAGCGAAAGTCACCTTGGAAACATCAACGTGCATAAGTGCCAACATTGAGCATTCTCAGCAGTGGTGAATAGATCTAAGGTTCTCCCCAGTCTTGGAAGAAACCTTGCACAACCTTTGGATGTAGACGCCATTGTTGTATTTCTATCTAGGACCCTAATTCGATATTCCCGATTCATGCCCTTATGCGGTTATAATTAATAATATCCTTATAAAGGCATAAGAATCATATCCATATTCAGTAATAGCCCATGCAGTCCAAAGCACAGCACGGCTACTCCCATCGACTCCTAGAAAGCACAACGCGTTCTTTAAACAAAACAAGCCTCCAGCAGCCCGGGAAATTCCCCCCTGCTTTTGTTTTGATTTGAACAAGAACTCCTGGAGTCCAGAAAGAACTGTTAGTTCTTAGTGACGTCTTATGTCCAACCTTACGTCAAACCCGGCACCTTTCAGGTATAAAATACCAACAGTTGCCTTAAGCAAACACATGGTGGTTTGGAGCAGAGCGGCTATCTACTTGCCCGAGAGCGCAGCTGATGCGAGAGCCCACGGAAGCCGCCCCTCCCCTTTGTCGCGCTGGAGAAGCTACTTTTTCTCACGCCGAGAAAATCCAGCTCCGGTGTTCCCGAGTCACCCTTGCTGGTTGCTGGGATATCGAGTCCTGAAGAAAGAGATACCAGACCTCCCACATTCTATTACCAAGGTACGGAACTGACTAAACCCGTAAAGAGAATTCTTGATTCAGATCCTTGGCAAAAAACAATCTTAACCAACTTAACTTAAACTGCTACTTACTTACTCCTTCCCAAGTATTAGGCTTAGGTCAGGTACATCGGGGTAAGCGTAGATAGAAACACCAGTTGAGTACCTTAGTCAATGGTTTTATGTATATATATATATTTTATCTATTTTAAAGTATCATATGGCTACGAAACCATATCTATGCTTTTACAGTATTGTTACATAATACTGCTTTTACTGTACGCACTTTACTTCATAATAAGTATTGCAATTGTGGCAATTCATTTCTCTTGCATGAGATAGAAGACTGCTCAATAAAATACCACCTTTTATTGAAAAACGCCTGTCTCTCTATTTCTCTGCACTCTGGTGAAACTAAGTATGCACGATTGACTGAGTGAAATAGCTGCCTATTGTTTTCACACGACTCTAGAGATACACTCTATTCTGAGGGAGCAAAGTTGTCATGTTTGTATGGTTGTCAGAAGCTAATCCCTTCTTGTCTAATCCGGAGAGTTAACTCTTTCCTGAACATTCGAGAAAGTTTCTAGTGACCTCTGAGCTAGCTGGTGAAACTAATTAAGTCTAATATAGTCAGTAGAGACCTAGTCGACCTCAGTCCTACGTCTACACTGCTGTTTATATTATTCCAATGTGCAGAGCCTATTGGGAATATAGGAACTACACTACACCATTTGTGATCCGCAAGGCATCCAGAGCTGAGTTTGTCTGCCCTGACGATCATAGGCCCCAACAGCTATTACATAACCAGCAAAATGTCCTGATGCGCTAGCCATCTCCAGAGGTGCAGAGTCTCCTGGCACAGAGTCCACAACCCCATCCTGCCCTGTTTGTTGCAGTACTACATGGCTTGGTGTTACTCATGAACACCTGAACCAGCCTCCCCTTGATGGATCGAAGGAAGGCTTTCAATGCCAAGCAAATCGGTTACAACTCCAGGAAGCTGATGTAGAGCTGAGACTCTGCCAGAGACCAAAGTCCTCTGATCTCCACCCCGCCCAGATTGCCTACCCAACCTATAAGTGATGCATGTGTCACTACTGTGAGGTTTGGGTGGGGAAGAGAGAGGGGTCTGCCACTGACTCAATCGCAGTTCATTAACCACTACTGCACGCCTTTTGCAGGTCCCTGCAATATCTGCACCAGGTTGGAGAGATTCCATTGATGCTGCGCCCATTGGGTCTTCAGATTCCACTGCAGAACCCACATATGCCAGCGAGCATGCTTTACCAGCAGAATGCAGAAAGCCGAGTGTGAGGAAAAGGGGTGTATTATATGGTACCAACTCCTTCAGAACCCTTAGGTTTCCATAACCATCCAGTTACTTCAACCAACTGGGATTTACAATCGATGTGTTAAAATCACATCTTCAGCCAGCCAAAACTACCTAGGAGCCACTTTAGATATTCAAAGAGCTCTGGTGTTTCCCACGCAGACAGGATTAGAAAAATTCAGGCATTAGTTCTCCTGTTTCAAGCCAATCTATCACTTCAGCTCCAGTTTATATGCAACTGCTGGGAATGATGGCGTCTTGCATCATGATCGTTCCCCATGCCAGGCTGCACACATGTCCACTTCAGGAATGCTTAGCCAGTCAGTCACAAGATCTATTAACCGATCTAGTGTTGGTAAGTGGCCATACTCCTCCCTCTCCGCAGTGGTGGAACACACAATTTGGTAAAAGGACGGCCTTTCTTAGACCCCGTTCCACAGACCGTATTAACAACGTACGTGTCCCTTACTGGCTGGGGACCACATATTCAGCAACACACAGTACAAGGTCTCTGGAGCCAACAGCAAAGGATGCTCCATATCAATCATTTAGAGCTGATGGCAATCTTTCTAGCTCTCAAAGCCTTTCAAGATCATCTGTCTGGCAAAGCTGCCGTGGTTCGAACCGTCAATGACAGCTATGTATTACATACAGAAACAGGGGGGTTGACACACTCTCTCCAGCTGTCCCACTTAGCCCAATACATCTGGAGGTGGACTATTAACCACAGTATCTATCTCCTAGCAGAATACCTCCCAAGAGTGAACAACTAGATTGCGGACGTCAGCAGGCAGAGGTATCAAATACTCTAATGGGAACTTCACCCTCAAGTTCTCCTCCCATACTTCCAAACTTGGGGAGTCCCCCACATAGTGATATATAGATATATATAGCCTGTATTCTGTGTTAAGTTAGCATGAGCTTTTAGGAGTTTAAACGCCATTTTGCCTTTCTGCTGCTTTTGCACACGACACATAGTTGTTGCTTTAGCTTTGAGCCTAGTAGAATGTTTTTGATTCATACGAGAATAATATGTTGTTACAGGAGGCCAGTCAACTGGCCTTTGGAGTTCTCTTGGCTTGACTGGGATCTGGAGACAACCCCCCCTGGAACAGGACACAGCAGGCAAAGTCCCTCTCTTCGCTAACCACCAGGTGCAGCAGGTGCAGTCTTCAGTACAGCCTCTCTTTGGTCCTTCTTTCAAGTCAGTTGAGATCTGATGTCTGGGTGCCAGGGGTTCCCTCTTGTGATCGGAAAATGTCCTCAGGGCAGGATGCGGTTGGCAGCAGGTTTCCACCATGTGACCACTTCCTGTGGAGTGTGGCATCTTGCTAATCCAGGATGCACCATTCTATCCACTCCCAAGATGGAGAGCCCCTCAGTGTTCAAATCTCCATAGCCCACCTCTGAGGTGTGGCTACCTCAGGGCTAGAGGCTCCTGTGGAAAACGGTTTGGCAACTGGTTTCGCCTCTCTTCTCCTCATGCCAGTCTGTCTGCCTAAACAATGGAGCAGCCCTCCTCCCTTGTGTTACATATCTGCTTTTCAAAGGCAGCTTCCCCTATGAAGCCTGTCTTTGGGGATAACACCTAAGTGGCTTCCCCTTTAGGAGGGAGGTAATACCTCCCTGGCCGGCAATTACTTATTGTTCTCCTTCCGGAGACTCATTGCCACATCTCTCCAGGAGGCCAGAAAGCAGACTCATGGAACAGGCTTTGTATGTGTCCGGGAAGACACAAGCGATGTAAAGGCAAGAAAGTGGCAGCTTGATCAAAACTGCACAATGCAACAAGTTTCATTAATTTCAACTTGAGATACAAGTCGGGCTTAATGTAATACGTTGTTTGGTATGTTGGAGTGCCCACCTCGGTTACACCGTTCAGGAGTTAGCACAACTGAGGGGTCACAATAAAAACAGTGGTTTCGGAGGAAGTAGTGGCTGTGCCTTTGATTGTAATGGCAATGTCGGACTAGCAGTGCACAACAACTCAGCAAGACTGCAGCAGCAGACTGGGGAACTCGTTTTACTTGTGGAATCTCCAGGTTGGCGCAACCAGTGCTTCAAGCCTTTGGGGACCCCTCTAACTTAAATGCCCTAGGTTCCAGGGTACTATATACTAGGGACTTACAGGGAAGTTAGCCATTTTTTGATTGGGTACAGCCAATTTTGAAATACACTTTAGAATCTGGGCACTGGCACTGAAGTCTGATTAGCAGGCCTCAGTGCCTGCTCAGAGTTGAAAAACCTGCACATCAGTCAAAAAACTTGGAGGTGACCATACACAAAGAGGCATTTCCTTACACCAAAAGACCCGGCAGCTTTAGAGTCAGTCTCACAGAAATCCAGGCTGGAAGCTGAAATATCGGTATCATCGCCTGAATATCATGGAATCGCAGCTCAGGAGAATATGGGTGGAATTGCATTGTATCCAGAATGGCTCTGATGAAATGGAGCACCTTAGAGGGAACAAGCTAATGGTGGTCTAGAAAGACCAATTATTCTTGATCATAGAAGTAGTCTCCCTTACAGAAAACCCATTAGGTTTTTTTGAAAACCCTATGCTTCATCATTGGGTCCGCACCTAGGGGGGGCGATTGCCTCCTAGGTGTGCTACGACATCTGATTACAGCAGAGCAGGATTCTTTTGAAGAGAAAAGGTGAGTGTAGTGAGTGCAAACCTTAAGACTACCTTCAGGATACTAACTCAAGCGCTAAGGTGCGCGTAGGTGCAGAGTGGTTTCGTAACTTACGATATCCACCAACAATGGAGATTTCTCAAAGAGAAAAGGAGACATATAACAACAAACAACATACACAATTGTAAAAAGTATCTGGCACTTCGTAATGGTTAATTAGTAGGGTACAGGATAACATTTACCTACACACAAAACTCAGTGCCATTCATTTTCAGGCTGTGTGATTGTGTGTGTGATTTGATCCCATCACCTGACGTGCAAATTGTGCAAACATAGTTCTCATGACCCCCATATGAGGTCATTTTTAGTTGTGAATATTACAGCAAATTTTGTGTAAATACTTGCATGTAGATCAATTGTGCCTTGGGGTGCTCCCATGGTCTAGTCTTGTTATGCTCAAGCACGTCACCCAAACGGTGGCAGGAAGAATCGTATTGTAATCATATACACAAGAAATCACATAAGTTATGCTTCTAGGCAAAAAAACATGAGTCTGTGTACATACATGCACCTCGATGTCACAGGGTCGTCAAATTACCATAGGTGTATATAATAGTGGGTAAAATTACTTATTACTATTTTTTTTCTTCATATTATTAAGTGCTTTACTTGATGCAGAAAACAACTACAAAAGATTAAAGGTGCAGGACATTTAAAAATGACATTTAAATCCTCCTATGAAACTAGTAGTACACAGACTAAAGCTTCAAATCTCTAATATCTTTGCATAGAACAAAATAAAGGGTACAGTTCTGCTGCATTAGGGAAAATGTAAATGGTTAGGCCAATTTAACTGGAAATGGTCACATAATTTTCACATGAACGAACCATCATGGGAGGTTTATCTTCGGCGCTAAAAGCATCAGCAACAGGTAACCATATCCTACTTTATAAATAAATAAATAAATAATGCAGTACCCATCTTGAAAACTAAAAATGGACTAGTTCACCTGCAAGGTGTACATTACCATTTATCTGCACAACCAAACAGCAGTGACATGACTGCCGTAATCAACTGATTGGTCGGAAGAGAGTGAGGATACACTTTGGCCTAGAAGTCAAGAGCCTAGCATTTGTGACTTTTTGACACTCACTCAAACATCTGAAGAGAAATCTCAATGCCTGTTCTTCTTTAGAGTTGAACGTAGCCGCCAGCACCTTCTAGAAAAATGCAATAAATATAGTGGGGGGATAGAGGCAAAGCGTAATTTTTCAGGTAAAGACTGCTTCGGAGCAGGGGGTCACATCGATGACACTTTACAACTAAGTGGTACCTGCCGCAACATGCCCACGAGATTAATTTAACAATGGTTTGTGGTGCTTACTTTAAAGAATTCCAAATAAGGGCAATCACCTTTTCTGCTAAAAATCAGAGTCTAGAAGAGCTTGTAAAAGTTAGCAAGACATTTCAAAATAGCTTTTTTTTAATCTTCTGCTACACAGAACTTCCAACGGCATGTTTTTCATTTGAAAAATTAGACAATCACCTTGAGGACGCTAAAAGGGTTATGAAAAAGGACTTAATTATTTTAACCAGCTAATATTGCCAAATCTATAGCACTTACTAAATTGTATCCTACACCCGACAAACAGAGGTCCTACTAAACAAATGTATTAATCGCAAGGGTAAACCTACTTAAGTTACGATAATTATGCATCACATAGATCCCGGCAGGAGGCGGTGCCTGTAGTCACACTCCATCTGAGAAAGTACAAAAAATGGCCCAAACATTAGTCACAGTACATTGGGATGGGCAGCCGTACCCTCCATATAGCTATGTTGTGTATCACTTTCTTATGGTTATTCATTCATTGTTTTGTGTTGTGTTTCCTTTAATGGCTCGTGGCAGTGCGAGCCATAGAACATCCTGTAGTGTCATTAGGGTTCCAGTCCTGGGCATTCAGTTGGAGTTAGTGCCTTGGACTGGAAGCCGTTCTGCTTGGCGCTTGCCTGTTTTCCTACATTGTATTTGGAATAAAGCCTTGAACTACAATTCTATGTCAGGACCGGAGGCTTCGGATTATGCTTTTCTTCCTTCGCTTTATTACATATACAAAAAACACAGCAGCCTTAGAAAAGCTCCAATCCATGTTCAAACTGCAGAAAAACTCAGAAACAAACGACTTTCCAAACTTTGTAAGTCCAGGACGAACTACAACTCCCATGAGCCTTCCTAGCATCCACAACATTAGTCCTTCCATTATGTCCACTCCAGGTATGATAGCCAGTCCTTCCTCAACCTTCCTCCTCTTTCTTCGCTGCTCACGCAGCAGTCAGATAAGTGATTTTTCTGGTTCTAGTTTTAAGGGTCTATTGTACTGTATTTCCCGTCTACAGAATTGACGGAGGTATCTTGGGCTCTGATTGTGATTCATTTGTGGTTTTATCCCTACAGAGCCCCCAGTCGCGGGAGCGTTCTCGCTCCTTTCGCGGCTCTTGTCCCGGCAGCGGTGCGGTGATTGAAGCACCCGCCAGAGGGCGCTCGAACGTCTCGCCTGCTCATCAGCGCGCTTCCCTTCACTCTGGGGAGCCGCGCTTAGGAGACGGTCTGCGGCGGAGCTTTGCCCTCTCCACCCTTCCTACGCCCGGTTCTCCGGGTCCGTATTTGGCCCTAATTAACTTACCTACGCCCTTCGGGGTCTGTATTTGGCGGCAGAGACCGTGGTGAACGCTGGTAGGCGAGTGTGCACATTTTTTTGTTTGTGTGGTTGGATGCGCATTCGGGGTGGACAGGCCGGTCCCTGTGTGGAGGGTCAGCGCGTTGGGGGGTTCGTGCAGCCCTACCTTGCATGTCATTTGGCCCAAAAAGTTATTGCAGCCTAATCGCCTGCCCATATCTTATTACCTGACACCCTCTGTAGGCGGGTAAGACTAAAAGCGCAGTCTTGCGGCAAGTTCAGTTCTTAGCTTGGCAGCCATGGAACAAAGCGATTATTTTGAGGAGGAGCCCCACTCCTACTTACAGGATGAGGAGTTTTATCAGGCAGTCGACAGCTCTATCTATCGCTGTGTGACAGAGGTGGTGGGTCCCATGGAGGACCGCCTGTCAGCGCGCATTGTCGAGGAATGCGCTAAACTTACGCAGGCGCATTTGGGAGCTCCTACTGGTCTCCCGGGCCCCTCAGGTGAGGGCCCTCCTGCCCTGAAGAAACCCTGCAGGGAGGGGGCACGGGAAGGGGGGCAAGAGGTGGACAGGGGCGCCTTTGAGCGTCTCAGAGACGCTTTTTTAGCCACGGTGACTGCTGTCCCCTCTGCGCCACTTTCGGGTCCTGAGCCTTCAGTGGTTTCGGAGACCGCACCTCCGTCTCCGGGGGTGGATTCCCCCGACACGGATGACGATGGGGAGTCAGTGCGCTCTTGGCGCCCCTTGAGCTCGGCCGCGGAGTTGCCCCGGGACAGTTCCGGCATGTTGGACACGGATGAGATTATGCATCCGCGGTCCGCCGCCTGGACGCCGGGAGACACAGTGGCGAAGTTTGTGGCAGGTCGCCTGCGTAAGCCTTTGGAGAAGGAAGCCAGGGGATGCCTGCGAGGGGAGTGTCCGAGGCCCACATTGGAGGGTAAGGTGGCCCTGACGCCCGAGTTAGACGCAAAAATGGCCACCTTCCTCGCAAAGTTTATGAAGGACCGGCGTAAGGGCATTGACCGTTCCTGGCGGTCGTGCCGAGATAAATTGTTGGACGCGGTTGAGCCCGCCACGAAGATCCTCGACATGGCGGAAGAGGCGAAGGTCAACGGCACGGGTATTTCCCCTGAGGTTTTGTCCAACTGGGCTCAGCAAGTAATAATTTTTTTGGGGAACGTCAACTGCGCCCTGTCCACCGAACGAAGGAGATCCCTGCTTATTAAGCTGGATCTGAAGTTAGGAGATTTGGCTTCTTCGGAAGCGGGGCGGTTGCCCAGGGCGGCCTCTTTGGGGAGCCCTTCATTAAAGAGCTCGGCAAATTTGTATCCACCTTCACTTCGCTGGATAAGGCGCAGTCCAGCATTAAGCGTGTGTTCCAGCAGCGTTTTTCCCAAGGGGCCGGTCGGGGCAGAGGCCGCCCGACCGGCCGAGCAGGGCAGTATGCCAATAATAGAGGGCAAGGCTCCGGCAGAGGCCAATACCAGACCTCAGCAAACTTCAACAACTTTTACCCCACGAGAGGGCAGCGCTTCGGAGGTCGAGGCTACCGCAAGAACCTTGGACCCAACAATTCCAACGGTGAGTGTCCTTTCTTCGGACCAGGTTCTCATGGGAGGCAGGTTAGCGACCTTTTACGAGGAGTGGGCGTCGCTTACTGCAGACGCCTGGGTTTTGCAAATCGTGCGGGGGTTCCACATAGAGTTCTACGACCGGCCCATTCAGGAGTTTTCTCCACGGCCGATAATTTTATCCAAGTCCGACGCGCGCTTGATAGACGGGGAGGTCTCGGAGTTACTCCAAAAAGGAGCCATGCGCCTATCAACGCGGCATCCCACTAGTTTCCTCAGCAATGTCTTCCTAGTAGACAAGACGGATGGAGGCAAACGTCCGATGATCAACCTCAAGGAGTTCAACGGTTGGTTGGTCTACCGGCATTTCAAAATGGAGGGGATTCACCTCCTTCGGGATGTGTTCCTCCCACGAGATTGGATGTTGAGGCTGGATCTAAAAGACGCTTATTTGGTAGTGCCCATCCATCCTCCGCATTGGCGTTTCCTTCAGTTTTGCTGGAAGGACAGAGTGTTCGAGTTCACCGCCCTTCCCTTCGGTCTTTCCTCGGCCCCTTGGTGCTTCACGAAGGTGCTGCACCCAGTGGTGGAGTTCCTGCGGGGGCAGGGTATTCGGATGATCGTTTACCTGGACGACATCCTTTTGATAGCCCAATGTCCAGTGGTCTTGACTGGTCAACTTCAGCAGGCGGTTCTGCTTCTCCAGAGGCTGGGTTTCATCATCAACGGATCCAAGGCGGTCCTGGTTCCGTGTCAGAAAATTACGTTTCTAGGTTTTGTCTTAGACTCTGTAGGAGCCTCTCTCAGTCTACCCTCGAGGAAGATAGCCAAGATCAGGCATACGTTACGACAGACGGTTTCACAGGTGGCCAGAGTGGTAGGACTTCTGTCATCCTCCATTCAGGCAATTTTCCCAGGGCTGTTGCACTACAGAGCGCTCCAGCGCCTCAAGGCCCAACATCTCCGAAGGGGCATGTCCTACAACCAGATGGTGCCCCTCTCAGCGGACGTGAAAGAGGAGATGTCCTGGTGGCTCTCACACATGGAAGCATGGAATGGTTGGGCGATCTTCGGGTCGGTTCCGGACCTTGTGATAGAGTCCAATGCCAGCAGGTCAGGTTGGGGTGCCCGTTGCGGGGAGTTCTCCACCGGCGGCGCTTGGTCATCCGGCGAACAACAGTTGCATATAAACTGTTTGGAGCTTCTAGCAGGGTCTTTCGCGGTCCGCTGCTGGACCAAGGATTCGGTGAAGTCCTGCGTTCTCTTAAAGATGGACAATGTCTCGGCGGTTCGATACGTCAATCACCTGGGAGGCCCTCGCTCTCGAGCTCTGGCGGATTTGGCGAAGAAGTTCTGGGACTATTGCCTCTCACATCACATATCGGTGACGGCGGAATATTTGCCGGGTCAGGCCAATCAGGTGGCGGACTGGCACTCCAGGCACCTGAGGGATGCAAGTCAGTGGAGGCTGAACATCCCGGTCTTCTAATGGCTGAACGCCCGCTGGGGTCCGTTTTCGGTGGATCTGTTTGCGTCCCGGCTGGACCACCAACTCCCAAGGATTTTCAGTTGGAGGCCGGACCCGCTCGCGGAGGCCACGGACGCCTTCCTCCAGGATTGGAGTCGGGAGAAGCCCTTTGCATTTCCTCCATTCTCGATGGTGGTGTGGACGGCGGCCCAAGTTTGCCGTCAGGAGGTGGCGATGGTGTTGGTTACACCGCTCTGGAGGTCTCAAGTCTGGTTTCCGGTTCTTCTGGAACTTTCTTGGGATTTTCCAATCCTACTACCCCAGTTTCCTCACCTCTTGCTCAATCCGGATCGGGAGCCACATCCCCTCATCATTCAGGGCTCTCTCCGCCTCATGGCATGGAGGCTTTCCGGAGACGTTGGTCACTCCCGGGCCTTTCGGGATCGGCTGAGGGCCTGCTCTCCAAAGCCTGGACTGATAGCACGGCGAAGCGCTACAAATCTGCTTGGCTTAAATGGATGCGTTGGTATCTTCGAAGGGACCTGGATCCCGTGGTCGCAGGACTCGTTCCAATCTTAAATTTTTTAGCTGAATTGGCAACTAAGGGCCTGGCTTATAGGACAATTAATGCTATTCGTTCCGCAATCTCAGCGGGTCACCAACCTGTGGAGGGTTCCCCGGTGGGAGAACATCCCTTTGTTTGCAGGCTCTTGTGAGGTGTTCGTCTCTCTTTACCTCCGGAGCCCCGGTATTCGGTCCTTTGGGACGTCAATGTAGTCTTGAACCTGTTTCTGTCCTGGCAGTCTAACGCATATTTGTCCCTGAAGGAGCTTTCAGCTAAGTTGGCTATGCTTCGGTGTTTGATTTCTTGCCGGCGTGTGTCGGATGTGTGCGCCTTGGACGTTTCGGCACAAGTTTTTTCCCCCGACGGGGTAACTTTTACGGTGGGGCGTCGCACCAAGTCCGCGTCACGTACTATCTCGTACCCGGCCTTTGTGGACACTCCCAAGTTGTGCGTCGTGCAGTGCTTGAAGGCTTATGAGGACATGACGTTGGATATCCGCCCTCCGGGCTAACAACAATTGCTAATTGCCCTGCGAAAACCACACAGAGCAGTCTCTTCCCCCACCATTGCAAGGTGGGTGCGTTGGGTCATGCAAGAGGCGGGCATTGATACTAAACGTTTTGGAGCTCACTCTGCCAGGGGAGCCATGGCTTCTAAGGCGTTTTCGGTGGGTGCTCATTTGGAGGATTTAATGCGAGCAGCAGATTGGTCCTCGGATTCCACGTTTAAGAGGTTTTATTTTAAACCGGTGGTGGATCTAGCTCAATTGGTGGTGAGTAAGCTTTGAACTAGCATAATCCGAAGCCTCCGGTCCCGACATAGAATCAAAATTTGCCTAGCTTACGTAACGGTAAGTTTCAATTCTATTAAGGACACGGAGGCAAGGATTATCCCACCCTGGAGTTCGACGTTACGAACCCGCCCGTATGCCAGTAAGTAAACTGTTTTCCATCTCTGCTTTTGTACATGTTCTGATGCCAGTCTTGATGATGTCCTCGGTTTGCATGCTGTCAGTGGGGTTGTGGTGCTTCACTTACGCTGTCGTTTTCCCGCTAGGAAATGACGGTTCCAAGCAAGTCCAATGAGGAATGTGTGTAACCAGCGCGAAGAAAGAGGAGGAAGGTTGAGGAAGGACTGGCTATCATACCTGGAGTGGACATAATGGAAGGACTAATGTTGTGGATGCTAGGAAGGCTCATGGGAGTTGTAGTTCGTCCTGGACTTACAAAGTTTGGAAAGTCGTTTGTTTCTGAGTTTTTCTGCAGTTTGAACATGGATTGGAGCTTTTCTAAGGCTGCTGTGTTTTTTGTATATGTAATAAAGCAAAGGAAGAAAAGCATAATCCTCGCCTCCGTGTCCTTAATAGAATTGAAACTTACTGTTACGTAAGCTAGGCAAATTTCGATTCCTGCCTCCTTTCATCACTACAATTGGCGACGATCACGGAAACGGAACCACGGATTTCAGCATTTTGTTCGTTAGGAGGATAAACCATGTATTATTTTTTTTTAACAGCGTGGTACCATTTGGTCATAACTGCTTATATTTTTCTTCTGGGAAAACTAGACCTTCAAACAAATTCCGGCTACTTCCGATCGACCAGCGCATATTTCAAACAGTTCATAAGGTAGGAATACCTTTATAACTTGATTCGTGACTGTTGGCAACCGCCATCGGCTCCGTCTTTCGAGCAGCGGCGGAATTCCATGCACAAGTGATGCCCCGCGATCTTGATGATGAAAAGGACCATGCGTAGCTGGAGCAGTTACGGAGTAATGTCATTACGCAAGGTCACGGTGCGTGACCTTGCGTAGCGGCCATTTTTAAAAAGGAAAATATTAGGGAATTGAGTAAACAAGAGTTTATAAACGCTCATAGGAGTGTCCGAGCTCGTGTTCAACTCTTGCAACGTGGGATCTTTATTATTGGCAGCACTTTTCAAAATTCGTAGTAGAAACAGGTGAGATTGTCGGGACATGGCTACATTTTATTTCTACAATTTAATCCACTTTGGCATTCTTATATTTTTGTGCGTCGTGACCCTACAGTGAACACCATCATTTGTTTTTCATTTGTAAACTGTTAAGATAGTCACTAATGGAACAAGGGGATCAAGGTGCTGCAGGTGTTGAGCAAGCCATGGCACAACAGAATGTCTCTATCAGTTCTCCTCATCCATTTTGGGCTACAGGTTCTCAGCCCAGCCCAGCCTCAGTATTTGGTGAACTACATTTGAGCTGTTGATGAGGCAGGGAAAATGAAACCGGAACAAAAGAAAAGAATACTTCTCCACTCTTTAGGCCCAGTGGGATTAAAAACATACTCTCGTATGACAAAAATTTCTGATACTGCCATGGATGTTTTTGAATGTGCACTTAAAGACAAGGATACATTTTTTGCTCCTAAAGTATGCATAGGCGTAATGAGACATAAGTTCTTCCAAAGGAAGCAAAATAAGGAAAAACCTGTAGAGGAGTGGCTTGGTGACTTAAAAATGTTGGCAATTAAATGCAAGTTTAGGGATCTCCATGACGATTTGATACGTGACCAGTTGGTCATGCATAATAACAATTCACCTATACAGGACCGTTTATGGGTGAATGGAGATGCACCACTAGAGGATGTGTTGGCCATAATGTTTGTCTTTTGTTTACAGTCTTTATTTCGATCAATATAGTTCATAAAAGATTACAACAATTTTAAAATGATTAAAAAGATGTCAAATTTAAAAAGAAGTTTGGAGGATTAGTAAAAAACAGTACAGGTAAACAAGAGTTAAAACATTACAAAAGCATGTTACAAAAGGTACAATTGCAGTGCATTACAATTAGGAAAGTCATCAGGCAATGCTTTTGTCAATATTTAGCTCAATGCGACGATTGCGAATGTACCACATAGCTGTTAAAAATGTTGCCACTGCAAACACAATAGGAGGGGATAGATCTGTCTTTAATATTCTGTAGGCTGGGAGATAGAGCCTGAAGCCTAGGTTTTTTAAGAGGGGAACAAACCAGTATTTCCTGGGTCTTTGATAGGCTTTGCAAAAAAATAAAACATGCAGATCATTTTCATGAGGATGTCGGCAAGCTGGGCACTGTGCGGAGGGATGGGACTTACCCCAACGATCCGTAAAAGGCCCCAAGGCGGAGAGTTCCGTAACGCCACTGCATGAATAGTTTCCTTGTCAGGACGGGACTAATTCCATCAAGGACAGGCTTTAGGAGGTATGAGTCCTTGGACATGGTGAACAGATTAGTTAGAGACCCCTCGTGTGTACCCTCAATCGAGACAAGCAACTTTTGCTCGTAGAACTCTCTCTCTCTCTCTCTCTCTCTCTCTCTCTCTCTCTCTCTCGAGAGAGAGAGAGAGAGAGAGAGAGAGAGAGAGAGAGAGAGAGAGAGAGAGAGAGAGAGAGAGAGAGAGAGAGAGAGAGAGAGAGAGAGAAGTTTGCGTGGGGTCCTACCACAAGCATTACCCGGGTCAAGCCATAGTTCCGGCCTTTCTAGGGACTCGCATGTTTGTCTAATATATCTCAGCCAAGGTATCAGGGTAGCATTCGGTAGGCGTAGGATATCCATGAGCTCGACCCTGTAGCTCAATAATTCAGGGGAGCTCCAAATTCTGCGCCAAAAGGTTAAAGGTTTCAGTCTCAATTCTTCAGTAATGGGTCTAAGACCCAAATCTAATCTCAGTGGGAGGCGGGGGTGCCAGGTGGTAGAGCTGCCAGCTGCCTCATGAAATTATTCTCACTAATCTGTAGTTTCTTGGCAATTGCATGGCCCCACAGTTTTCCGCCGTAGGTAACGGCCCCTCTTGGCCATAATGAGAAAGCCCGAAATGTCAGGGAGATGTGCCACCGTAAGAGTCAGAAAAAGACTCAGCGAAAGCTTCTGGAGGTGTTTTAAACTACAGAATCCTGCTAAAAGCCAAAATCAACAAGCTTCGGAACGTTGGTTGAACCGAACGCAAAGGAATGTAGGGAGAGACAAGAGACCAGAAGAGAGAAGATGCTATTGCTGTGACAGTAGAGAACATTTGGCTTTTAGCAGAGAATGTCCTGCTTTAAAAAAGAAATGTGGCATATGTGGTCTTTCAGGTCATTTTAGCAAAATGTGCCGTAGGTGTAATAATGTGAAGTATGTATGGAATGAAGAGGAGGGTACTGAAGAGGACCTTGATGTAGAAGAGAATTGTATTAAGAATTTACAAGGCAATTTTGTTTTGAATGTTAGGGATGATTCTTTGAAAGGTAAACCTATATGTGAGTTATCCTTAGGAGGTGTTACTGTAAATATCTACGCCGGCTCAGATCAACATATACTATTGTTAACAAAGAGGTGTGGAAAACAAAGTTTGTGGGTAAAATTGGACATCATTTGAACGTTTCAGATGTGAACCCGGTAAGTTTCACTGGGGGAAAGATAGACATGCTGGGTTTCAGATGGCTCACTTTCCTTTTTAAAGGGAGATCAACCAGAGGAAAATTGTATGTTGCTAAGGTTGGACCTTCTCTACTAGGCTGGTTAGATCAGAAACATTTGCACATTATACTGGATCCCAATAGTGACGAGAAAGTACTTATAATGGACGAGACCAGTAAGTTAGGCGAGGTTTTAAATAACAAATTTCCTAGTGTCTTTGGGAAGGATTTGGGAGCACTTAAGGGAATCGATCACAGGATTGTACTAAAAAAGAATGCAGAACCCAAAGTGCATAAGGTAAGACCCATTCCCATGTTAATAAAAGATGAAGTCAACAAGGAATTACAGGGTTTATTATCCAAGGGGATCATTGAAGAGATAAACACTTCGAAATGGATTTCTCCGGTCGTGGTTGCACGGAAATCTAATGGAAAAAATCTGTTTATGTATTGATTTGCGCCATCTCAATAATAATATTGCTATTGAAAGGTTTCCCCTGCCAAGGATTAATGAGATGGTGTCTTCTTTAAGGGGGGCGGCCTGGTTTTCTACCATAGACCTTTCCACAGCTTATCATCAGGTCATGCGTGAACCTGAATCAAGAAGACTTACGGCTTTCATTACGCCTTTCGGGTGTTACCAGTTTAGGCATATGCCTTTTGGCCTTGCATCGGCCGCTGCTGTATTTTAGCAATTGATGCACAGACTTTTGGGAGAAATGAAAGGCGTATGTTTTTTTCAAGAGGATATCTTGATCGCTGCTAATGGAAAAGAAGAATATGATTCTATTTTGAATTAGGTACTAGGGACACTACAGGGTGCTGGTTTAACTGTTGAACTCTCAAAATGTAAATTTGCACAAAGAAGTGTTTCATACTTAGGGCATATTATATGTGAAGAGGGTGTAGAGCCAAAGCCGTCACTTATACACACTATTGTTGGATCACCCGCTCCCACAACTAAGGAAGAAATCAGATCCTTTCTGGGCATGGCGGAATATTGTGCTAAGTTTATACCAAATTTTGCATACAAAGTTTACAATATACGTTCCCTCCTTAAAAAGAATTTAAAGTTTGAATGGTCTACTGAGTGCGAGAGAGAATTTTCGTTGATCAAAGCTGATTTACAACGTGTGAATGCTCTGAGTAGCTTTAACCCCAACTTGGAATGCCTGTTAACTACGGATGCAAGTGACAAAGGATAGGGCGCAGTCCTTTCGCAAAAAGGGAGTGATGGTAAGTAGAAAATCATTTTGTTTGCCTCCAGAGCTTTATCCCCTGCAGAGAGCAAGTACCCTAGCATTGAAAGGGAAGCATTGGCTTGCACCTGAGCCTTAGAACAATTCTGTGCCTTTGTTTGGGGGAAGCCTGTGGTCATCTGCACTGACCATCGACCTTTGGTACGCATTTTGACCACTGAAGGTAGTGTCTGGGCTTCTGCCAGGTTAGCCAGGATATCCATGAGGATGAAGGAGTATATTTTACAAGATCATTTATCAACCTGGTAAAGACAATGTGGTTGCCGATTGTTTATCTAGGCTACCTATTCCTTTGGAAGAATGTGTAGACGATCCCTAGGGAAACTTCAGTATAGCCTTCATTCATGATTCTGGTATTACGGCCCTCACTAAAACTGAATGGGTGGATGAACAACATAAGGACAATGATTTAGAAATGGTTTCGGTTTACATTTGTAAAGGGTGGCCTAGGAAACATAACATTAGTGCTGATCTGAAACCCTTCTGGGACGTACGTATGGAGTTATCTTTTGACAGATACTTGTTGATGAGAGGAGACAGGATTATTCCTCCTAGGGCGTTACGCAATAACAGATTACAATTATGTCAGGAAGGCCACTTTGGCATCATCAAAACAAAGTTGATTGTTAAAGGAATCTTTTGGTGGCCTGGGGTCGATAAAGACATAGAATGGTTTGTGAAAGGGTGTTCTATGTGCTGCTCTGCAGATAAGTCTTCAAAAACATTGAGACCCCCAATGAGTGAGAGGTTAATTCCCAGTCTTCCTTGGGAGACTATTGCAGTTGACATTTTTGGACCTGTGGGGGATTTGAAAGAGTATGGCCTAGTTGTTGCAATTGACCTTTTCACTCTAAGTGGCCTATTGTTGAGATTGCGGAAAGAGTGGACACACGTATTGTACTAGAATTTGTAGACAAGATTTGTGTGTTGGAAGGGTTGCCTGTTTGCGTGTTAACTGACAATGGTGTACAATTTTTGTCAAAGATGGTTAAGGAATATTTTGAGAGGTGGTGCGGTGTGAAGCATAAAACAACATCATTATATAATCCCAGTGGCAACAGCACTGTAGAGCGCTTTAATAGGGTGATTAAAGGTGTAATTCAGGCGTCTATGTGTAAACGCTTAGACTGGAAACTAGAAATACAAAAAACAGTTTGGGCTTACAGAGTTACAACTCAAACCACCATGTGGTTATCCCCTTTCATCATGATGAGGGGGAGGACACCCAGATGTAAGTTTAACCCAGGTTGGCTTTTGGAAAGCAGAGTACAACAATGGTCCCTTATCGAGGTGAAAAGAAGCCTGGAATCTGTACAAAAGATGTTCCAGTTATGGTGGGTGACTGGGTTCGCATAAAAAAAACGGTTAAAGTAGCCAAAGGTGAAAGCAAATTTGAAACACCGCAACAGGTGGTGGAGGGTCTACGCAATCCCATTAGAATTAGAGATGGTAGAGTTTGGAATCTTAACAATGTTGCTCTTGATTTTAATCAACAATGTGTTGAGGGCACTCAACAGCCTGAACGTTCATCCAATTTTGAGTGGGTGGAAGATTATTTTGATAATAGTACTCTCGAATCTCATTTGGGTTCTGATGGTTACCAAGTTTCGGAGGTCACTCATGGAGGTCACTCTATGGATTTTAGTCTTTCCACCCCAAATACCGCCCATAGTGTTTCAAACTCTTCTTTAACGGGGGGAAGGGTCTTTGGAAGCTGGTAATTCTAATATTGTTGAACCATTTCATGAGTGTACTAACTCTGGTGCTGATATGAGTATCAGCAGTAAGAGGAGGAGAGTCCTTTCGGCATGGTTGAAAGAATATGTTATGTAAATTTATAGGTTTTTTTAATGTTACCACTTTATGCTTTTTCCTTTCCCTTCACCTTCCTTTTGGTTCCGCCTTCCCTTGTGTTACCTCATCCTTTTTCCCTTTTGATGTAGCCACTACCTTTTACTTGTTCCAGATAGGGTGGATGTGTTGTGTAGCACTTTCTTATGGTTATTCATTCATTGTTTTGTGTTATGTTTCCTTTAATGGCTTGTGGCAGTGCGAGCCATAGAACATACTGTAGTGTCATTAGGGTTTCAGTCCAGGGCAGTTGGTGCCTTGGACTGGAGGCCAGCTGCCTGGAGCTTGCCTTTTTTCCTACATTGTATTTGGAAAAAAAGCCTTGAACTACAACTCCTGCCTCCTTTCATCACTACAAGCTAGGGTGCCTATAGATCAATCACCGAGTAGCACTCAAGACTCCTGTCTACTTACTGCGTAAAGGTCTGCCACTGCCCGGTTACCTGTGCCCACATCCCTTCTGGGATCATGGCATTGCCGGGTCTCCAGTCATTGTGTGTATATTGGCGGTGATGTGAGGAGGCGTCAACCTGCGTCTGGAGCACAGTGACGTCACAGCTGTAGAGCATCTCGTCCCATTAGTTCAAAGGGCAAAGTCCCTTCTAGGCGTTTTAAACCATTCTTAACCATAATCCTGGTGTGAGGTAACAATCTCACCTATATGTGCAACTGCCAAGTCATGCTGAATAGGTTTCATGTCTGCACAGGATCCTACACCCCCTATACAGTTCCTAATCAGATACAGGGCAAGACTCTTAAAGAGCTCTCTACTCGGGATGATGGCTTCATGCCAAATAATGTTTACATTTAAAAGCACAGGACCATTGTCAGAAAGGTGAATCTCCCTGAAAACGATGAAGGAGATATCATTTCCACAAGGATAATGTCCGGTTATGTTCAGAAGTCATCATGTAAAGAATAACCACCGAGTCACATTCTACTTTAAAGGCGGATACCATTATGTCTATACCTTCTTTATGGATAACATTGGGTCAGCATGCGGCTCGCGCCGCCTGGCCCACTAGACTACTACCCTGTATAATGCCCTTGGCTCTGCATGCTGCCTATTAGGGCCCACTTAGAGCACTACCATTCCTCTCTCTTGTCACATTAACTTTGATTATACAGCACCACCTGGAATCAACACTGCCTGTGTTGCTTTTAATGATTAGTCTGCATGGATCTGGCATTCACCACACATGATACGCTGAGTGTAGTATACCTCCTCCCATTGCCAATATATTGACTCTTGCAGTGTTCTCTTTCTAACCCCCACTTTTTTTCCCCTGTGTTTTTCCCTTGTCTCTAATAGGTTTTGAACTAGAGCATACGAATAAGACATTGCTCTTTAAGACATCTGATATCCTCATAGTAGGCACGGTAGGATTATAGGGTGTCCTTTTCCCTACTCCTCCCCTTTTTACACTTACATTCACGGTCCTGAAGAAGCGCTCTGGGATCCATTAGGGACCATTAGATAGCGCAAAACATGTCGACCACTCAATTTTAAACACACTGCACTACATGTCACACAGGTAGAGAGAAGTGGGGATCTATTTGTTTTTCCCCCCCTCTACCAGCATAAAGAGCATCTCCATCCCATTCATATTTTAACCTTACCCGAGGACCCTCTAATAAATATATTGGGGTACCAAAGGGTTATTTTATTCTCACTCACAACCTTCGCTTGGCCCACACACCCACATGCACAACTGTGGCAACTCCTAAAAAGATCTCCATCAAAGAGCCCTCTTTGAGGGCCTTTGAGGGACTGCAGCGACACCCCCACGAGGAGCAGTGCCCAATGATTATGCTTTACACTCGCAAGGGTGTGTGAGGGCACAACAGACACAGGAGTATCTCTCCTCATTCACTCACACTCATACCTTGTTCTTGGAGACTCACTGCCCTATCTTGCAACCACAATAGTCTACAACCTTTCCACTCCCTTTTAGGAACTGGTACCCCCATTAGTAATTATCATTACCTTTAGGAGTACTGGTGCAGGACCTCTTTCAATTAGCTCCTTGTCCCCTTCTCCTTTGAATTGTGGTCACATGTTCAATAGTCCCCAAGTATTCAGGACTGTGGTTTGTAGTTTAATCTTATTAGGACAGGTTGAGACCAATTGATCTTTCAGACTTCCATCTCTTTTAAAAGAAAAAAGGGGCCTATCCCAATTGAATATGCCTGTTTGTAAGGTCAGACAGTGTTTGTTTATGATTTTGGTTACCTCGTTAGAGATGGAATTGTAGGTGGTAACACAATTAAGGGGTGGCTGGGTTTCCCTCCTTTGGTAGTCTTCCAATAATGTGTCTCTATTCTGGTTTCAAGCTCTTTTTCTAGTGGTTCTGATGATCTTTTCCGGGTAGTTCCTAATCCTTAATTTTTTGAGAGGTCCCTGGCCTGCGTGTGGAAGTCTTCCATTCTGCTACAGTTTCTACTTAGTCGTATCAATTGACCATAAGGTATGTTTTCTCTCAGGGCCCTGGGGTGAAAACTGTCAAACTTCAGTAACGCGTTTTTGGCTGTTGGTTTGTAGTAGGTCTTTCTCTGTAGTCTGTTGTTATCATAAAAAATGGTGACATCCAAGAAGGTAATTTCCGTGGTGCTTATGGTGTGGGTGAATTTGAGGTTAATGTCACAGCCGTTGAGCCGGTCTAGGAATTGTTTGAAAGAGGTTTCCTGACCCTCCCATATCCAAAGTACATTGTCAATGTACAGTTTCCAAAATGTTATCTTGGTCTTGAAGGTATTATTGGTGTCCAAGACATTTATTTTCTCAAATACATAGAGCCCAGCTACACTAAGGTAAAAAATCATCACCACTGAAGTGCAGTATATCTGGAGAAAGAGTGTGTCTTCAAATTCAAAAACGTTTTCCTTTTTGGCCAGTTTGGCACATTCCATCACGATATTGATAGTGAACCCTAGTGAATGCAGGAGGTCCGCCATAGTCTGAAGGTCGATGACACCTGCTTTGAGTGAGCCTGCCTTTAACAGGCAATCACCAAGCTAATAGAAAAGTGAAATCCCTGACCTCCACAGATGGATTGTGACCACCGCCATCACTTTTGTGAACACCCAAGGGGAAGAGTGAAGCCAAAAGGGGTGCACAGCAAACTGAATGTACTTGTGGCTCAACATGAACCACAGGTAACTTCTGTGGGTTGGCAGGATGGGTATATGGAAATATGCAATCTGCAGGTCCAGTGCTACAATCCTGTCTCCAAGATATAGGGCAGACCGGACCTGTGCTAACATAAGCATCTTGTATTTCTCTTTCTCTAGGAAGTAGGTAAGAGGGTGCAGATCAAGAATAGGATGGAGGCCTCAGCTCTGCGTCGGCACCAGAAAGTGGCAGGAATACCAACACCAACCTACTTCTGATGCTGGTACAATCTCGGTGGCCACTGTGGATCCTCGGTCAGCCGATGTGAGGATGGTGGCATAGGAGGAGTGGTTTCTGTGAATTTGGAGCACCCACTTGTCCAAAGTTATGGAATGGAAGGGGCAGGTGGTGCTGGAACCTGCTGCCAACCAGTTGCTTGTGATGTTGCAAGGGCAAGTTAAAGAGATTTGGTGTCTGCGGCAGCCGGAGAGGTGGTAGATTTGGCAGATCTCTGGCTTTGGGTCCCACAAGAGTTATGGGAGCCTTGGCCAGGAATGGACTGGGGAGTCTGTTGGATGTGGTAGGTGGGTGGAAATGGACGCAACTGGCAAGGGGCCATGGAAAGTCCCAATGACCAGGTGGTGGCTCTGCTCTTCTTGAAGGGGTCAAGTGCTCAATCTGTCTTGATGCAGAACAGGCGAGGGTCGTCAAAGCACATGTCCATAAGGGAAGCCTGGACATCCCCTAATTAGTCATTTGATTTCAGCCAGGTGCTGCGACGGAGTGCCACCGATGAAACAATCGATCTACTTAACAAGTCAATTGTGTCCAGTGTGCAGCGTATTGTGAACTTTGAAGCATCCCTGTCATCCGCAACAGCCTGGGGCAGGATGGCTTGGGCCTCCTTCAAGACCATGGGCAGCCCTTAGGCAACCAAGTCCCACAATGTATGGGAATACCGGCCCAAGAGTAACACGGTGTTCACAGACAGCAGTGCAAGGCTGGTGGAAGAGAAAATCCTCTAACCAAAGGTGTCCAGCATCTTGGATTCTTTATCCAGTGGTACAGTAGTGAACGTGCCGCGGTTAACCTTGGACATGGAGTCCTGCACAACCAGACTTTCAGGGTGGGGGGGGGGGGGGGGGGAGCTGGCTGAGGAAAGCTGAATCCCTAGGAGTGGAGTGGTGGTGGCGTCAAATCACCCTGTGCACACGGGCACCTCTGCAAGCCTAAAGTAGGGTATCAGTGACCACTTCATTCAAGTGAAGGAGATGTTTCATGGAGGCTACCTCGGGTTGAAGCACTTCTGTTAAGACATTGATCTTGGCCGTCATCAAGGGCAGCATGAGGTCCAGGACCTCAGCTGATCTCTGCTCCACCATGGCAAATGTAGACCCTTCAGCTGTAGCCACACTCGGGGAAAGAACAGGCCAGTGTCTGGCGAGGTATTCAGACCACTGGGATCAGCATGCTCTTCACACCAGCTATATTCAGCCTAGACTTGCTCTACGCTTCATCCGATGACTTGGACGGGTGCAGGGAAGTCGAAGATTGCTTCAAATTTGTGACCTTCTTCTTCCTGTGGAACTTACCCGACAAAGATTTTGACCTCGACGACGATCGTCAGGAACGACTGCAACAGCGGGTCCAGGACCTTCCATGTGACCGGGACCTAGAGTGGTGTGAAGTCATCCATTGCAGAGTGACAAGGAGCTTCAATTGTTACTCCTGGACCCCTGTGGGGGTTCACCACAAGGCAGTCAGAACAGGCCTTGGAGCTGTGGTCCGGCTCCCGGCACCACAAGCCAATCAGGTGGGGGTTCTACATCTGCCTGTGGCAGGCCCCACAGGGTTTAAACCTCACATGTTTCTTAGACGACATCCCTAAGGTACACTGGGAGCGTAAGCTGAAAAAGCATTGACAAAAAAGCTGTCAAAAAGCAGCCAAAAAATGACTGAGGTTGCTCTTCCAGATCTGTGCTGATGGCGTGGAAAGAAAATAACTGATGTCAGCATGCAGGGTGGCGCCTATACACTTATATAGGCACTGACACATCACATCCAGCGTGGACAACACTGACACGCAGCGATTGCCATCACCTAACAGCACGCAGAGGCAGTGCTCAAGATTCTACGGATCCAGTCTGATGCTTGGGGAATATTTTATGGTACAGAATCTGCAGTCAGAAGTCTCTATAAGATTAGATGAATTAGAGGAGGTGAGGCGAAGTAAGGAGAAAGGAATTAATCAATAAGATAAGAAGAGACTTAGAAAGAAAGGCATAGGGTGCTTTCAGTGATTCGCAAGGTGCTGAGAGGTGATATACAATAAGAGAGAGAAGTAGATACAGACAATGAAGAAAAGAAAGATGATGTAGGGGTGAGGTTGAGAGACAAGTTAGACAAACCGAGATAACAGTATGTTAAAGGAAGGACAAAAGAGAAGTACAGAAATAAGTAAAGTGTAGTGTTAACGGATGGGGGCGATATGACCCAGCAAGAGGCAGGTGAGGCAGAGAAAAACAGGTGTACAGAAAGAGTGGTAATGTAGGGATAGGTAGAGAGAAACAGATGCAGAAGCTAGCCAAAGAGGGAGAATGTTAAGATAAAGACCGCAACAGAAGAAGTCTTTTGACTATCCTGTGCAGTTTAGTAGGAAGGCCCTTAGAAGGTAGGGGGCCCTGTGCAATTGCCCACTTGACCTAGCCTTAAAATGTCTCTAGGCTCAGATCCTAGACTAGCACACCGGCATTGATAAGAAGAGAACTGCAAATGTGGCTGGTTAGGATACTCATACTCCAATCAACTAAAAGAATGGGGAATAATGTCCTTGGACATCGTGTATGGTCACGTAGAACCAACAGCCGTCTTTTACATCTCTTAGCTTCACAACCCTACCAACTGTAAGGGAATACCCGTTTTCATACAGGCTACCTCGTTTGTAAAAAAACGAAAACTGTTTTTCAGCCTCCAGCGTGCATACAAACTAAATCACACAGCTTTTAACGAAACGCAATTAATCACTCCCTCTAGGCACCCAGCACAAACATTTTTGCAAAGTGGATATCGTCGTGGAAAAGACAAGTATGTTGTTTGCATTACATGAATAAAGACATAGTGATCTATATAACCTGGGAGTATATGCTCATCTTCGAATACGTTAAACATCCATATATATACACCCCCTTCCCCACCCCAAGAAAAGGATACTTACGTTTGAAGGTTTAAGTTTATTGATGATCGTAGTTTTACCGCTGTTGTCCAAACCAAGACACAAAACGTGAACCTCTTTCTTTTTCAGGCCAAGCCATCCTGCAAGCCTGTCAAACAGCCCCATGAATCCAACGCAGACACAGACACCACCTGGTAATTAATTAAAAAAAACCTTAGGGTGAAACACTGTATGTTCGGGAGACATAGCTTTTCAGCACGCAACGATCCATCGCCAGGCAACACGGAAAGCAAACAGATTCTATCCAAGCAAAATGGAAGGGGATTTAGCTAACATGGTAAATCAATGGTTTAAGCTGATTACAAGGAATGAGGCTTCATACTAAAGCAGATTGACTAATAAGCCTAGATATACAACGTCTTGCCCTTCAAAACACACTAGTTCTAAATATAGCGTCTTCAGAAAATGTGCCGATATTCACAGTGCAATAAAATACGGATAAGAATGCATATCAGATTTTTAAACGCTACTGCATGAACCAGCTAGCGACCATATACTATTTGCACATCACCAACATCCGCATCAATGCGAGAGCCGGCCCTTGCTTGGATAGTGCCCTGGACGGAAATAAATGTGTCACCCTCGTCCCAGCTGGTAAATAAAATGAGGCAGCAGGGGCCACCTTTCACAGGTCAGTTCCTGGTTGGCTGCATCAAAGCAGTGACTTGCCTCTGATCACATTTCCGCATCTCCCCCAACTCACCTGAATCACTAAGCTCACATCCTTCACGTTGGTGTCCCAAGTTGTTTGTTGGGGTGGGAGGGGGTGTTGGTGTGTGCAGGGCCGGTCCTAGGACTTGTGGGGCCCTGGGTGAAAGGGAAGATGTGAGGCCCCTCTAATTCGCATGTGACATCATAAGAAGTGACATAGAAAACCGACATCACAAGACAATTGATCTTTGTCATTGCTGAAGAGATAGTGTTGATATCAGTAACATGAATTAAAAGACAAATATCCAAATTAAATACGTCTATCTATTTTAAAACTGTATTAAGTGGATTACATTAGTCACATTGGACGGAAAAACTAGACGCAGATCTCACAAAGATGGCTATTCGAACTCTTATTTAACTCTGTGTTACCAGATTAGTGCATAGTAATAATTAGAGAGCGTTGGACTTGGCCCTTTTTGCAGGATCATCACTGAACTTTTTGATTTCCTCCTAGCCTTTTTTCTGACATGGTGTTAGTGGTTCTAGGACTCTGGGCACTTTGGCACTGCTGTCCAGTGTAAAGTGCGTGTGCTCTCTGTGGTAAATATGGTAAAGATTGGTCTACACCTGTTTGGCATATTTAATTTACCTGTCAGTCCCTTGTAAAGTGGTATCTCAGATACCCAGGGCCAGTAAATTAAATGCTACTGGTGGGCTTGCAGCGCTGATTGCGCCACCCACCAAAGTAGCCTTTCAAACCTGTCTCAAGCCTCTGCCATTGCAGGGCCTGTGCGTGCAGTGTTACTGCCATGATACCTAAAGTGTGTTTAACGTCTGTGACCCCCTGTTTACTGCTTGTCAGTCACCCCTAAGGTAGGTCCCAGCTAGCCCCATGGGCAGGGTGCATTGTAGGTAAAAGGTAGGACATGTACCTTAAGTGCGTGACATGTCCTGGTAGTGACAAACCGCTATTTTGATTTCTCACTGCTGTGAGGCTGCCCTCTCATAGGAATGCATTGGGGATTCCCTGATAAGTGTTTCAGTGGTAATACCTGATATGAAAGGAGCAGCATGGTCAAGTTTGGTATGGTTGGTATAGTAATAGTAAATGCTGCGCAATGGTGTGCGCAGATTTATTATACCTATTTTAGAAATGCCACTTCTAGAAGTTGGCATTTCTGTGTGCTATGTGGCTGCCTGCCTGATGTGGATTGCATGTCTGGCTTTGGAGTGACAGGAGCTGGTGAGGTGTGTGTGGCTCCAGGGAGGGCAGGGTGAGTCAGCGCTAGGCTGAATGGGAGATCTGCTGTTGGAGTAGTGGGAGGAGTAGTTACCTGACCCTGAATCGGTCTGTGCCTGCCTAGGTGAATGCTGGCTCCGCCCCCTGTGGTGTGTCTGATGACAGAGCCTCAACCTGACAAAAGAGGGTGGGAGCACTGTAAACAAATAGCTCCACACATCCCAGAACCAGTTGAGGTGTATAAATATCGGGGCTGTGACCCCATGAAAAGGTTGTGCTTCGTGTGCTTCCTTGTGACTTGTTGCTGCTGTGCCACAGGAGGAAATAAGGGACTGCCTCCCTGCTGGAGGGCCCTGTGTGATGGCCTGCCTGAGCCCAGCCTTTGCCCTGGGACTGTTGGGGGCACAGCGCCTCGTGAGCGCTGCACCTTTATTGTCGGTGGGAATCCCGTTGTGGTGATTCCCCCGCATTGCTGGCTTGGAGGCGGGAGCCCACCCCCCATTTCGTTTTTTATGGCAGGAGCCCACCCCGCATTTTGTGTTACACAGCGGGAGCCTACACTGCATTAGTGTTTTATTTTACGGCAAGAGCTCACCCAGCACTTTGCCTCGAAGACAGGAGCTGCCGAAAGGCACCGCCGAGGCCCGGAAGTCAGGCATCTTGCCTGGTTGGGGTCGTGATATAAAGCCCCGGAAGCAGCAATCAGGAAAAGGTTGCCTGCACCGAGGCGGGGCTCTCGCCACCGTGGCCGGAGAGAGCCCCGCGTGTGGATGGTAGGCGGGACCTCCAGTGTAGAAAAGAAGAAGCCCCGCGCTCCTGCTCTGACGAAAGACGCTGCCGAGCCTCCTCCCCGTTGGAGGAGACTGGAGGAGCCTGGCAAGCGCCGGGTGAGTGAGGATGCGGAGGAGGGGTTCGTCCATAGCCACGAGGACTCCATGCGCAGCAGAGCTGGTGCACAGAGATGCACCAGGAGGAGCCCCGTGAACGGAGCTCGCTGGGGGCTGAGTTCTTTTTGGGCGCAGTACAGTGCCTGTTGGTGCGAAGTTCCTCAGCTGTGCTGTAGTTGCGGTCAGCTGCACAGTGGGGGCAAGTTCGTATTTAAGAGTCCCGGAGTGGGGCTCAAAAGGCATAGTGGTGCCAGGCCTAATTTCCAGCTGCACCACGAGATAGAGTGGGCAGCTGCACCATGGGGGCATTTTGTTTTCATAAGGATATAGGAGTGAGATACGCTCCTCTGCCCCAGCTCATTGTGCACTTTGCTTTGGCAGCAAAAGGGCACTTAGATTGCCCTGGGGTCGTGCCCTGACATTTTGGACAAAGGGCATTTGAGCCCCACAGAAGGCCAGTTGGCCTGGGATAATTTCAGTGTGTATGCTAAGGTGCTGTGTGCACTTTATCGGTGGTACTGGGGTGCAGTACTCATGTCTTAGGCATAATGTGTTTATTCCTAATGTGGTTTATTCCTAATGTGTCTATGCCTACTGTGATGCCTATGACATAATGTGTTTATGCTTAGGATGTTTATGCATAATGTGTTTATGCCTATAGAGATTGCATAATGTGGTTATGCTGATAATTATGCCCAAATGCTAATGTGATAATGCGGAGTACAGTATTTTGCCAGTAGTTACTGGTTTTGATATTTTTACTACTTGTGCTTTTGACGGTTCTGACAGTGGCCCGATTGGCCCCGTCATGTATATAATCCACTGTGAATATTGCCCAGTGCCAGTTGGCACAGTGTATATGTGTCATTATGATTCTAATGTGTTTTGGATAATACAAAGGCTATTTTTTATATAACATTGTGTGGAGTTTCTTTTGTGGTGTGCCTAGTGTGTTGCTGCTGTGTGTGTGTGTGTTGAGCTTTACACATTGCCTCTGGGATAGGCCTGCATGCTTGTGCCAAGCTACCAAGGGGGGTGAGCAGGGGTTATCTTCAGCTTGTAACTCCCTTGCCCAGACTAGAGTGGTGGTTTCTGCCTGGATTAGGCGCAAGCCCTAGCCAACCAGAAATCCCATTTCTAACAGAGAGCATTGCAGAAAATAAATTGAATGGCATCACTGGAAAAAATAATGCAACAGGGTATAAGGAGATGAAGTTGAATTCAGATACAAATTCCTTTTTTATTCTTTTTGAGAGCTTCATAAATCAGACTAGAACAAAAAAGGACAGCAGAGTTCTATAGAAAAAAGCTTTCAGATTTAGGATTCAGAATGACTATATTCTCCTCACAGGGGATGAAGCCAGGTGAGGAAATATATATTTCTTATAAGGAGCAGATAAAAGGAAACATTACAATCAGACAACGAGGAGATAAGTATATTGATAAGAACATAAAAAGACAATTCCAGTGAAACATAAATAGAGTACTTTAAAGTTCTAGGTTATTCTTATTGGGTGGTTCCCTGGTATTGATTCATTACGTAAAGGTTAGTATCTGTGTATTTATAGTAAATTTATGCTGCAGATTTCAGGGGTTTTCATACCAAGGTTTTTTATTTGGTGTCAGAACTGTTGAAAGTGGTAGAAGCAGAATGGCACTATTCTGATGAAAATCCCTTAATCGCAACAAAAAGATAGTCTTATTCTTCTATATATTCCCAACTTTATGTGGTCGTCCAACTTGAGAAAAATATGAGATAGGGCAGGAATATGAAAAAAAAAGAAATTGCCATCTTCCTAATATGTCCTTTACACATCTGGAAGTTATTGGTAGAATGTGCCCTGTTTCGCCTACACCCTAATACAAACATATACATATAACAGGTTATCAGAAAGCTCATTCATAACTAACAGGGAAATTATACAAGGCAACAAAATTAGTGTTATACCTACCTTTTCCTTCAATGATTAGATAGTGACGATTCTCTGAGCCGATCAGGATACTCCTCAAGACATTGGAGATCAGAAGTAAAGTTAACTTGTGGAGACGCATAAAAAGTGTTTTTCACAAGGCTCTCGGGTCAGAGAAGAGCAGTTATATCGGGGCCGCAGGAGCGGTTAGGTCCAGTAGAAAAGCTCCTTACTCTATATAATGATCCAAAAGTTCTATGAAAAGATCTGTGGTAAAGTGCCCTCATGTGGGTGCCCGTTGGGCATTGCAGTGCTGGCCCAACAAGGAGCTTGCCCGTAGATGAAGCATGACACGCATACAGGTGTGTGAGGGCACTTGCTCCTATTGCAGCATATTCCCCCTCTGATAAACGGTATTTCTACACACTTATTCCACCATCTTCAAAATGAACTGCATACACTTGTTGGATCAGAAAAGAGCAGTGCCAAGATTGAAGAAGTTGAGAACTACAAATCTGTGCCATGATGCTCTCCTAGACAAAATAATGGAAGCAGTGTAAGTCTTATTTCTTCAATTGTGTCTTTTTTACCCTGATATGTCATTCCCTATTAATAATGAAGGTGAACATTTCTGGGAGAAAATTCCTAAAGGTCATGCAGAGGTTTCCTCATGTTAGCTAGAATAAACAAGGCTGCCTGGGACGCCAAGTAAAATATTGGGCTTGCATGGAGGGGTAATGCCAGCAAGGCAACACTAGGCAGCTCAATTTGCTCTTGCGCTCTCAGGGCAAAAACCTACCAAGCGCTTTGTCACTCACCCTTCCATGTGCAGGGTACTAGCCTGGTTGGGGTCTGAACCACAATCCGAATAAGACCCGTCCGACTGATGATTGTCCGACTGGTGATTGTCTGCTTTTGACAGCCTTCTGCGGCTTGAAAGAGGCTTGTGTGAAGTCCTGCTAAAAATGTTGGCTTTCTTGGGACCGTAGAAGTAGGTGGAATTTGGATGTTTTAAAGGCTGTGTTGTTTCTGCTGAGGTTGTCAGCCTTGATTTCTCTTCGGCTTCCTTCCTCCTTCATCCGGTGTATTTTTTTAGCATTAGGCCATATCTCTGCCTCTAAATAAATAAATAAAATGGTGCATGGCTACAGCTTATGTCACTAATTACCATTCTAGCGATTTTGGCGTCTTTTTACTCATTGAAAGCCTTTGCAGCCTGGCACATGCCGTCATATGAATTACTGGGTGTTCTGTGATTATCACCCTTTTTGGGGTACAGGCACACATCATTCCACTATCACTGTGACCGAGATGGGAATTCCTTATTATAATTACAGTTTGTGAGTCTCCCTCTCACATAGCATCACTCATCTCACCCCCTGGTGCTGCGTTCCATAATGTAAGCTGTACCTTGTTGGCCATCACGCATGACATAAAACGCATTACACATTCGCTCAAAACAACACAGCATCCTTCCAACCACACACTTCCAACTACATGTTGTAGCTTGATATCTATGTTAGTAAGGGCTTCAGCGCCTCACATATGGGTAGTAAGCGCTAAACAAATGCTACAATACCATACAATATCTTAATTGAACACATCGAAGTAAGCCACACTTGAAAAGCTAAAATCCCATTAAAATGAATTAGAAATGCTTCCAAATTGCTGCTGTGGGTTACACAGCATTGAATATTAATCTATAAGGCTGCTTGGTGGGGTAATGTGACTTCTGTTGTGATCAGTGTGCAATCTCGAGCAGGCTAGCTGACATAAGATTGGCATGGAAGTTCAGGCCTCTCATCTTTCATGTAGAATTTCATAAGTGTACCTATTTATTTGCTCACTTAATAGTCTGTCCAGCCTACGATTAACGTATCCTTCAACTTGGTAACAGTAATGTATGCTTTTCGCAACACTACAAATTATGTTTATCAATGATAAACCTTTGAAAAGGAAAGCTCTAAATAGCTGCCATCTCGCCAATGTACCAAAACCAAAATCTGAAGATGGGGATTAAGGAATGAGTTAGTGAGCATCATTGCCATACTATGGCTACACCTTTATAACTGCAAGGCCAATAAGAACCCCTTGCACAATGTTGATCTTCTTTCTGATCTCTCCGTAAAGTGGATTTGTGCTCAGTACATGCAACAAACAAGGTTAAATGAGTGCCCAGCCTTTATCCTTGTGTGTTGTTGCTAAAAATTGGGGCCTCGGATTGGATAGTAAATCTGTTGACAAACAAAGCCTGGTAAGGAGGCAAGCAAAGGTATCAGTCTGTTCACAGTTGGTAGCAGAATATTTTTGTGAGTTGCACCCTGGCTGCATAACTGCAGATCAGCAATTTGAATCTATGCATGGCACAATTGTCCTTCCAGGATCCAATATCTGAGCGTCATTAAATAGTATAATAGTAAAAAGTGGAATGAAACACCTTTATATATATGTGATAATTCAAATGACAGCTAAAAATCCCTTTGACGCACCACCACATATGTATTGTGCGTTTCACCACTGCATTAATATCCAATGTGTTGTGTGCCTCTTTTCATGCTAAATATTATAGGCAAAGGCTCAGAATACCATCTCCATTAACAAGCACTGGCAAAGCCAATAGGTCTCACCTATAAGAAATATTGGCTTTGGCAATGTTGAGTTGCCGTGTTGTACACTAGTGTGCCTGCTGTTCAGTATGGTTAAAAGTTAGTGGCATGTAGTGTCCTTGAGTGGAGTGGTAGGAGTAAACTATATATGGGGACCAGGGAGAAAACAAACCGAGGGACTCTATTTATGTGGGTAAGAAATATCTTCTAACCTTTACAGTTAGTGAAGTAGCAAAGGCTATAGCCCATATGTCTAAAAATAAAGCCCCTGGCCCGGACGGGGTTCCTGCCGACCTCCTCTTAACAAACATACCCCTTTGGTCTAAACTGCTTGCCAATGTTTTTAATAAAGCCTGTAAAATGGATTTACCTAAATCCTGGTCGTTGTCAGTGATAGTACCAGTTTGTAAACAGGGTTCTAGAAGTGGCCCGTGCCAATTTCTTTGATCGATTCTTTTGTGAAAGTGCTAGGACGAGTGGTTTTGGCCAAGCTTACAGACTGGCTGAATGATGCTAACATCCTCTCTAACCTTCAGTACGGTTTTAGGAAGGGGAGAGATACCACCGATCAGTGCTTTAACTTGCTCTTGTTGACTGGGAAATATACCATTGCGAAGAAGGGCACACTTCATTTAGCATTTATGGATCTTTCTTCGGCTTTTGACCGAGTGAACAGGTCCAAGTTATGGCATCTGCTCTTGAAATTAGGATTAGATGAAAATATTGTAAATTTTCTGGCAGATCTGCATCAAGATCTGGGCGCCACAGTACGATACGATCAAAGAGGGAACTTATCACGTAGCATCCGCATAATTAAAGGAGTGAGACAGGGCTGAATTTTGGCCCCTTTGTTATTCACTTTATATATTAACAATCTTGAAATTGTTCTAATGGGTGCTTGTAGTGATATCCCGGGTATAGGAGAGAGATTATTTCCGGCCCTGTTATATGCAGATGACGCTGCTCTACTAACTAGAACGACGAACGGCCTACACAGCTTTTAACCACTTTTGCTTCATTCATGAAGTCCTTGGACTTGGAAGTACATTTCTTTAAGTCCCACATTATGATCATGAGGGCCAAGCCAAAGAAATGTAAAAGTCACTATTGTGAGGGAAATAATCTCACACGGGTAACGTCATTCTCATATTTGGGAGTGTTATTTGACGAAAGGGGTTCCTGGATCCCACAAATGCAGGTCAAAAGAAATTTAATGGCAAGATCAACTGTTGCTGTTTTAGATTTTGCCCGCAGACTGGGATCTAAACCCAAACTAGCTATGTTAAATATCTACAGAGCTAAATGTTTGGCCATTGCGAGCTATGGTTCAGAACTTTGGGGCTACAGAAACACTGGAAACATGCAAATAGTGGAAAATACATTTCTAAGAAATTTGCTAGCCATACCGTCCTCGACATCCACCTATATTATTCATAACAGACACCATTGGAATGGCTCCTCTGCTCAAGTGGATAAGTATTTGGACAAATCCGGAGCTGGAGATGAACCGGTTATCATTCGTGACTATTTTACTCTTGACTTGGCAAGTAGCATCCCATGGTTAAATTATGTCAAAAGGACTGCAGCTTATTTAGGCAGACCTGAGCTTTTTGGTTCCCCGGAGAAATTGTTAAAAGCAGAGAAATTGTGGGTTAAAAGTATGTATGTTCAGGTATCTCAAAGTGATAGAGAGCAGAATGAGTTAAGCAAACCGTCTGTTCGGGCTCATCAGCTGATATGTACATCATTAACGATTGAGCAACACTTAACCATTGTGTCTAACCAGCACCATCGCTTCCTATTGGTTCGATTTAGGTTAAACCAACTACATTCGCTTTTTGCCGAGCCAAAGGGATGGAAAAAGCTGGAGGACTTAGATGTATGTTCTCTACTTAGGATTCTCTGCATTTTGTTTTATTTTGTGAATATTTTTTGATAATCCGTAATCGTTTTATAATACCAATTTTAAAAGGCAAAGGTTTTACTCATCCAAGACCGGCTTTCATTTATTTGCAAGTGTTAAATAATACATGGGAAACTTTTAATGTAGCTAGTTTTTTAACCGCAACTGTCAGGATTAAGAAGAAAGGAAGTGCTGCTAATAATGTGCATCTGGTGTCAGGACTTGTATGAAATTTTCGCCTTTTTATTCTGTATATTAATGAATTAATTATGTCTTTTTTGATAAATTGTGATGATTATGTTTATTTGATATTTTTGTAAATTTCTTTGAAATATATTTTTGTAGTATACTTTTATGGTTTTAATTAACCGAATAAAGTGAATTTGACTGACTGAGTAAACTGTCAGACTGGAATTGTTGGAGTAGTAGTTGTAGAGTGGAATGGAGGCGAGTAGAGTTCAGTGGCAGAGTGTTGTAGAGAGCAGTGTCATCAAGTGAAGAGTCGTAGAGTGGAGTGCAGTAGATTGGAGTGGGTTGGGTGGACTGAGGTAGTGGGTGGATTGGATTGAAGTAGATTGGGTGAATTGGGTTGAATTGGGATAGAGAGAGTTGGAGTGAGTGGAGTGAGGTGGACTGGGTGGGTGGGGTGGATTGGCTTGGAGTGGGATGGATTAAAATGGGGTGAGGTGGATTGGAGTAAGGTGTATTAGATTGTTTTGGGGTGGGGTGGATTGGTTTGGAGTAGGGTGAATTGGAGTGTGGTGGGCTGGAGGGATTAGGCTGAGTGGGGTGGTCTGAACTGGGGCGGGATACATTGGATTGAGGTAGAGTTGGGTGATTGGAGTAAAGTGGGGTGGACTGAACTGCAGTGGAGTGGGATGGATTGGAGTGGGGTGTACTGAATGTGGTGGATTAGATTGGAGTGGGGTGGATTAAAATGGGGAGGGAGGACTAGATTGGGGTGGGGTGGAATGTAGTGAGGTGGTGGGGAATGGATTGGGGTGAATTGGATTGGGGTGGGGTGGGGTGGATTGGAGTGGAGTAGACTGAATGGCAGTGGGGTGGATTGGATTGAGTTGACTAGGATTAGGGTGGGGTGAACTGGTTTGGGGTGAGGTGGGTTGAATTGGGGTGAGTGAGGTGGGTTGGATTGGGGTGAGTGGGTTGGGTTGGATTGAGGTGGGTTGGATTGGAGTGGGGTGGGTCGGATTGGAGTGGGATGGATTGGATTGGATTGGGGTGAATTGGATTGGATTGGAGTGGGGTGGAAAGAGTTTGGCGGATTGTTTTGGATTAGAGTGGACAGACAGGAGTGGAGATATTTTTTAATTCCACTTTTAAAGAGGCTGAATTTTAATCAGGTTAGCCCAGCGTTTTTGTATCTGCAATTGATTAAGGCAGATTGCATTTTTTTAATCGTAGGAAATTTAAAATCTACTGTGAGAACTAGGGCTTGCCTGGAAATCTAGCTATCTCATTGGTAGAAGGCACTTTTTGTTTTTATGTGTTGTATATGTGTTTGTTAACGGATCTATCTTCTTCTCTTTTTATTGATATTTATTTATTTATTTATTTAGTGTTTTATAGAGCGCAAACCAGACCCGTGAGGGTATCAGAGCGCTTTACAGTAGTATCAGGTGGGGTACAGAACAAAGGGGGGAGGAGAGTCCAGGGATAAGGGAACAAATAGAAACAGTATATGGTAAAACAAACAGTCATAATATTCAACTACTATAAGCGATAGGAGCAACGATGCAATAAACTAGAAAAGCAGTCTCATCACCCAGAAGGATTGTTCAAAGTGCAGGGTGGGTAACATAGGGGAAGACAGCAAATGAATAGTGCAGGTGATGATAGGTAAAGTCAGGTTGAGGGGGTGAATGTAGCGTGAGCTTTAGGAGAGGAATTTGCCCATTAGGAAAGATTTGGTCTCCTTTTTGAAGTGGGCTAGAGACGGTATACTTTTAATGGCGGGTGGGAGTGAGTTCCATATTCTTGGGGCCCCTCAGAGAAGGCCCGATTGTATGTTCTTTTTTTCTTGAAGCATGCAGGTTGGAGCAAAAGGGCTCTGGCGGACCGGGAGTTTCTGATTCCTCCAGATAATACACGTTTCTGTGCAAGAAAAGCAGGGTACTTGGAATAGAGAGCCTTGTGGGTGATGCAAGCCAGTTTGAATTGGATTCTGGCCTCGAGGAAGCCAGTTCAGAGCTTTAAGGTGGGGCGAGATGTGGTCAAACTTCTTAGAGCCAGTTAGGAGTCTGGCGGCGGCGTTGAGGCAGGCTTTCAAGGGTGCCAGAGAGATCTTGGGTAGGCCTGCGAGAGTGGAGCAAGTATATTCTAGTCGAGAGATGACTAAGGCCTGGATAGCTGATTTTAGATCAGGAGGGTCGAGGGAAGGTTTCAAGTTTCGTAGGTAGTTCAGGTGAAATCTGG